>NC_086448.1:447003828-448297578 GCF_028390025.1 Pseudophryne corroboree
CAAGATGGCAGGGTCACTCCTCAGAGGTCCTGAATCTGAGATAGACACAGTTGGGGCGTCCTTTGCTTTACATTATGCTAATGTTTACTTGCGACTTTATGCATATGCTGCTACAATGCCCTTCCCTGATGTACATCTGTACGTCTGAATATACAAGGACTGATATGCCCACTTTCAGTGTCTACTGACACCGCTGTCATGCCTTTACTCTACTTTTGATTTTATTGATTTTTTTATTCTACAAACCGCTTTTTTTAACCTTATATGTTTCAAAGTACAGGGAAGGGGAGCACACACGGGTGTAGTATGTCTGACCGGCGCTCAGGAGACCGCCGGTCAGCATACCGATGTCGGGATCCTGGCAGCATACCGACGCCGGGATCCCGGCGGGGAGGGGCGAGTGCAGCAAGCCCCTTGCGGGCTCGGTGGCGACCTGCGGTTTCCACGGGTCCTATTCCCACTGTATGGGTGTCGTGGACACCCACGAGTGGAAATAGTCCCTGTTGGTCGGCATGCCGACCATCGGGATAGTGAGGGGGTGGGATGTCGGTGGAGGTCATGTGACCGTCTGTCTCCCGACCACCGGTCACATGAATACCACCCGAGCACACACTACATACAGCACAGTACAGGGAGGGAGCACAGACTACATACAGCACAGTACAGGGAAGGATCACACACTATACACAGTACAGTACAAGGAGGGAGCACACACTACATACAGCACAGTACAGGGAGGGAGCACAGACTACATACAGCACAGTACAGGGAAGGATCACACACTATACACAGTACAGTACAAGGAGGGAGCACACACTACATACAGCACAGTACAGGGAGGGAGCACAGACTACATACAGCACAGTACAGGGAAGGATCACACACTATACACAGTACAGTACAAGGAGGGAGCACACACTACATACAGCACAGTACAGGGAGGGAGCACACACTATACACAGCACAGTACAGGGAGGGGGAGCACACACTACATACAGCACAGTACAGGGAGGTGGAGCACACACTACATACAGCACAGTACAGGGAGGGAGCACACACCGCATACAGTATAGTCAGTGCCAGATTAAAGTCCATATGGGCCTGGAGCTGAAATTTACAAAAGGCCTATTGTGTGCTGCTGCAGGGGGTGTGACAAATGTTGCAGCAGAATGACTAATGTGGGGGTGTCACCAGTGCTGTGGGTGTGTGCTCTACACAGAGGGTGTGGCCTGTGCTGTGGGTGTGGCTACCTTGAACCACTTTATAGTGTAGCTATAACCAGTGCTTAAAGTGGTCCTAGAGACGTGGTGGAACTCACCCCCCCTCCCCGCAGCGCCCATGCAATAAAAGTATTGCGCCCCCCCCCAAAAAGAGGCGTGGTCTCTAAATGAAAGGGGCGGGGTCACACAATAGTAATAATGCCCACAGTAGTATCACTCCTAATATACATAATGCCCACAGTAATAGCACCCCGTAATACACAATGCCCACAGCAGTAGTTCCCCTTATACAATGACCACAGTAGTAGTGCTCCTTATGCAATGTCCACTGTACTGGTAGTGCTCCTTATATAGAGCCCATAGTAGTGGTGCATCTTAAGCAATCCCCGCAATAGTAGTGCCCCTTATGTCCCCAGGAGTGATGCCCCTTATGAAGTGCCCCCTTTACAATGCCCTCATTAGTAGTGCCCCCATTAGTAATGCTCTTAATGGTTATGTCCCTGTGTAGTATTGCCCCCAGTAGTAATGTCCCCAGTCGTTTAGCCCACTGTAGTTTAGCCCCAGTAGTTATGCCCCTAGTAGTTTAGCCCCCAGTAGTAATGCCCCTGCAGTTATGACCACAGTAGCTTACCCCCACTTTAGTTTAGCCTCCCAGTGGTAATGCCCCCAGTAGTTAGCCCCATGTAGCTTGCCCCAATTAGTAATGTCCTCTGTATTTTGCCCCCTTGTAGTTTAGTCCCCCTGTAGTAATGTCCCTTGCAGTTTAGCCCCCCTGTAGTTTAGTCCCCAAATAGTAATGCCCCCAGTAGCTTAGCCCCTGTAGTTATGCCCCCAGTAGTGTGCCCCAAGTAGTTATGCCCCCAGTAGTAATGCGCCCCCGTAGTTTGCCCCCAGTAGACGTGCCTTAAAAAAAAAAAAAAAGCCACCATACCTACCAAGCCTTGCTCCCGCGTCCGACCGCTGTGATCTCCTGGTGTCTGGCTCCCTGCACTATGAGAGAGACGTCATGATGTCTCTCTCATAGCGCGCACTGAGTCGGGAGCCGGAAGCAGGAGCTCAGTAGTGAGCTCCTGCCACCGGGCTTCCACTGTGCAAGGAGAGTCGGGCGACCGCTGGTAACAGCGGGCGCCCGACATCTCCCTGCGGCCATCGGGTGAGTTGAGCTGGAGGAGGCAGAACTGCGTTCCGTCTCCAAGTGGAACTGACGGAATGCAGTTCCGCCCCGTTCCAGCTCACTTTAACCCCTGGCTATAACAAGAAAAAGTTTTGTGTTTTTCTCTGACGTCCTAGTGGATGCTGGGACTCCGTCAGGACCATGGGGATTAGCGGCTCCGCAGGAGACAGGGCATAAAAATAAAAGCTTTAGGACTAGGTGGTGTGCACTGGCTCCTCCCCCTATGACCCTCCTCCAAGCCTCAGTTAGGTTTTTGTGCCCGTCCGAGCAGGGTGCAATCTAGGTGGCTCTCCTAAAGAGCTGCTTAGAAAAAGTTATTAGGTTTTTTATTTTCAGTGAGTCCTGCTGGCAACAGGCTCACTGCAACGAGGGACTTAGGGGAGAAGAAGTGAACTCACCTGCGTGCAGGATGGATTGGCTTCTTAGGCTACTGGACACCATTAGCTCCAGAGGGATCGAACACAGGCCCAGCCATGGAGTCCGGTCCCGGAGCCGCGCCGCCGACCCCCTTGCAGATGCCGAAAAGTGAAGAGGTCCAGAAACCGGCGGCAGAAGACTTTTCAGTCTTCATGAGGTAGCGCACAGCACTGCAGCTGTGCGCCATTGTTGTCAGCACACTTCACACCAGCGGTCACTGAGGGTGCAGGGCGCTGGGGGGGGGCGCCCTGGGCAGCAATGATAATACCTTGTTCTGGCTAAAAATACATCACATATAGCCCCTGGGGCTATATGGATGTATTTAACCCCTGCCAGGTCTCACAAACACCGGGAGAAGAGCCCGCCGAAATAGGGGGCGGGGCCTATCTCCTCAGCACACAGCGCCATTTTCCTGCACAGCTCCGCTGCGAGGAAGGCTCCCAGGACTCTCCCCTGCACTGCACTACAGAAACAGGGTAAAAAAACAGAGAGGGGGGGCACTTTTTTGGCGATATTGATATATTAAGCTGCTATAAAGGAAACAACACTTCTGTAGGGTTGTTCCTATATATTTATAGCGCTTGGGTGTGTGCTGGCAAACTCTCCCTCTGTCTCCCCAAAGGGCTAGTGGGGTCCTGTCTTCGATAAGAGCATTCCCTGTGTGTCTGCTGTGTGTCGGTACGTGTGTGTCGACATGTATGAGGACGATGTTGGTGTGGAGGCGGAGCAATTGCCGGTAATGGTGATGTCACCCCCTAGGGAGTCGACACCGGAATGGATGGCTTTGTTTATGGAATTACGTGATAATGTCAGCACGTTACAAAAATCAGTTGACGACATGAGACGGCCGGCAAATCAGTTAGTACCTGTCCAGGCGTCTCAGACACCGTCAGGGGCTGTAAAACGCCCTTTACCTCAGTCGGTCGACACAGACCCAGACACGGACACCGAATCTAGTGTCGACGGTGAAGAAACAAACGTATTTTCCAGTAGGGCCACACGTTATATGATCACGGCAATGAAGGAGGCTTTGCATATCTCTGATACTGCAAGTACCACAAAAAGGGGTATTATGTGGGGTCTGAAAAAACTACCTGTAGTTTTTCCTGAATCAGAGGAATTGAATGAAGTGTGTGATGAAGCGTGGGTTAACCCCGATAGAAAACTGCTAATTTCAAAGAAGTTATTGGCATTATATCCTTTCCCGCCAGAGGTTAGGGCGCGCTGGGAAACACCCCCTAGGGTGGATAAGGCACTCACACGCTTATCAAAACAAGTGGCGTTACCGTCTCCTGAAACGGCCGCCCTCAAGGATCCAGCTGATAGGAGGCTGGAAACTACCCTGAAAAGTATATACACCCATACTGGTGTTATACTGCGACCAGCCATCGCCTCAGCATGGATGTGCAGTGCTGGGGTGGTTTGGTCGGATTCCCTGACTGAAAATATTGATACCCTGGATAGGGACAGTATTTTATTGACTATAGAGCAATTAAAGGATGCTTTTCTTTATATGCGAGATGCTCAGAGGGATATTTGCACTCTGGCATCGAGAGTAAGTGCGATGTCCATATCTGCCAGAAGAAGTTTATGGACGCGACAGTGGTCAGGTGATGCGGATTCCAAACGGCATATGGAAGTATTGCCGTATAAAGGGGAGGAATTATTTGGGGTCGGTCTATCGGATTTGGTGGCCACGGCAACAGCCGGGAAATCCACCTTTTTACCTCAGGTCCCCTCCCAACAGAAAAAGACACCGTCTTTTCAGCCGCAGTCCTTTCGTTCCTATAAGAACAAGCGGGCAAAAGGACAGTCATATCTGCCCCGAGGCAAAGGAAAGGGTAAGAGAGTGCACCAAGCAGCTCCCTCCCAGGAGCAGAAGCCCTCCCCGGCTTCTGCAAAGCCCTCAGCATGACGTTGGGGCTTTACAAGCGGACTCAGGGGCGGTGGGGGGTCGACTCAAGAATTTCAGCGCACAGTGGGCTCACTCACAGGTGGACCCCTGGATCCTGCAGGTAGTATCTCAGGGTTACAGGTTGGAATTCGAGAAGTCTCCCCCTCGCCGGTTCCTAAAGTCTGCTCTGCCAACGTCTCCCTCAGACAGGGCGACGGTATTGGAAGCCATTCACAAGCTGTATTCTCAGCAGGTGATAGTCAAGGTACCCCTCCTACAACAGGGAAAGGGGTATTATTCCACACTATTTGTGGTACCGAAGCCGGACGGCTCGGTAAGACCTATTCTAAATCTGAAATCTTTGAACCTGTACATACAAAAATTCAAGTTCAAGATGGAGTCACTCAGAGCAGTGATAGCGAATCTGGAAGAAGGGGACTTTATGGTGTCCCTGGACATCAAGGATGCTTACCTGTCCCAATTTGCCCTTCACATCAAGGGTACCTCAGGTTCGTGGTGCAAAACTGTCATTATCAGTTTCAGACGCTGCCGTTTGGATTGTCCACGGCACCTCGGGTCTTTACCAAGGTAATGGCCGAAATGATGTTTCTTCTGCGAAGGAAAGGCGTATTAATAATCCCTTACTTGGACGATCTCCTGATAAGGGCAAGGTCCAGAGAACAGCTGGAGGACGTAGTAGCACTAACCCAAGTAGTGCTGCAACAGCACGGGTGGATTCTGAATTTTCCAAAATCTCAATTGACCCCGACGACACGTCTGCTGTTCCTGGGAATGATTCTGGACACGGTTCAGAAAAAGGTGTTTCTTCCGGAGGAGAAAGCCAGGGAGTTATCCGAACTTGTCAAGAACCTCCTAAAACCAGGAAAAGTGTCTGTGCATCAATGCACAAGAGTCCTGGGAAAAATGGTGGCTTCTTACGAAGCGATTCCATTCGGCAGATTCCACGCACAAACTTTTCAGTGGGATCTGCTGGACAAATGGTCCGGATCGCATCTGCAGATGCATCAGCGGATAACTTTGTCTCCACGGACAAGGGTGTCTCTTCTGTGGTGGTTGCAGAGTGCTCATCTGTTAGAGGGCCGCAGATTCGGCATACAGGACTGGGTCCTGGTGACCACGGATGCCAGTCTGAGAGGCTGGGGAGCGGTCACACAGGGAAGAAACTTCCAGGGAGTGTGGTCAAGCCTGGAGATGTCTCTTCACATAAATATACTGGAGCTAAGAGCGATTTACAATGCTCTAAGCCTGGCAAAACCCCTGCTTCAGGGTCAGCCGGTGTTGATCCAGTCGGACAACATCACGGCAGTCGCCCACGTAAACAGACAGGGCGGCACAAGAAGCAGGAGGGCAATGGCAGAAGCTGCAAGGATTCTTCGCTGGGCGGAAGATCATGTGATAGCACTGTCAGCAGTGTTCATTCCGGGAGTGGACAACTGGGAAGCGGACTTCCTCAGCAGACACGATCTACACCCGGGAGAGTGGGGACTTCATCCAGAAGTCTTCCACATGATTGTGAACCGTTGGGAAAAACCGAAGGTGGATATGATGGCGTCCCGCCTCAACAAAAAACTGGACAGGTATTGCGCCAGGTCAAGAGACCCTCAGGCAATAGCTGTGGACGCTCTGGTAACACCGTGGGTGTTCCAGTCAGTGTATGTGTTTCCTCCTCTGCCTCTCATACCAAAAGTACTGAGAATTATACGGCAAAGGGGAGTAAGAACGATACTCGTGGCTCCGGATTGGCCAAGAAGAACTTGGTACCCGGAACTTCAGGAGATGCTCACGGAAGATCCGTGGCCTCTACCTCTAAGACGGGACCTGCTTCAGCAGGGACCGTGTCTATTCCAAGACTTACCGCGGCTGCGTTTGACGGCATGGCGGTTGAACGCCGAATTCTAAGGGAAAAAGGCATTCCGGAAGAGGTCATCCCTACCCTGGTAAAAGCCAGGAAGGAGGTGACTGCACAACATTATCACCGCATTTGGAGAAAATATGTTGCGTGGTGTGAGGCCAGGAAGGCCCCGACGGAGGAATTTCAACTGGGTCGATTCCTACATTTCCTGCAAACAGGATTGTCTATGGGCCTCAAATTAGGGTCCATTAAGGTTCAAATTTCGGCCCTGTCGATTTTCTTCCAGAAAGAATTGGCTTCAGTTCCTGAAGTCCAGACTTTTGTAAAAGGAGTACTACATATACAGCCCCCGGTTGTGCCCCCAGTGGCTCCGTGGGATCTTAATGTAGTTTTGGATTTTCTCAAATCCCATTGGTTTGAGCCACTCAAATCGGTGGATTTGAAATATCTTACATGGAAAGTAACCATGCTACTGGCCCTGGCTTCAGCCAGGAGAGTGTCAGAATTGGCGGCTTTATCGTATAAAAGCCCATATCTGATTTTCCATTCGGACAGGGCAGAACTGCGGACGCGTCCTCAGTTTCTGCCTAAGGTGGTTTCAGCGTTTCACCTGAACCAGCCTATTGTGGTGCCTGCGGCTACTAGCGATTTGGAGGATTCCAAGTTGCTGGACGTTGTCAGGGCATTGAAAATATATATTTCAAGGACGGCTGGAGTCAGAAAATCTGACTCGCTGTTTATACTGTATGCACCCAACAAGCTGGGTGCTCCTGCTTCTAAGCAGACGATTGCTCGTTGGATTTGTAGCACAATTCAACTTGCACATTCTGTGGCAGGCCTGCCACAGCCTAAATCTATCAAGGCCCATTCCACAAGGAAGGTGGGCTCATCTTGGGCGGCTGCCCGAGGGGTCTCGGCATTACAACTCTGCCGAGCAGCTACGTGGTCGGGGGAGAACACGTTTGTAAAATACTACAAATTTGATACCCTGGCTAAAGAGGACCTGGAGTTCTCTTTCGGTGCTGCAGAGTCATCCGCACTCTCCCGCCCGTTTGGGAGCTTTGGTATAATCCCCATGGTCCTGACGGAGTCCCAGCATCCACTAGGACGTCAGAGAAAATAAGATTTTACTTACCGATAAATCTATTTCTCGTAGTCCGTAGTGGATGCTGGGCGCCCATCCCAAGTGCGGATTGTCTGCAATACTTGTACATAGTTATTGTTACGAAAAAATCGGGTTGTTATTGTTGTGAGCCGTCTGTTCAGAGGCTCCTACGTTTGTCATACTGTTAACTGGGTTCAGATCACAGGTTGTACGGTGTGATTGGTGTGGCTGGTATGAGTCTTACCCGGGATTCAAAATCCTTCCTTATTGTGTACGCTCGTCCGGGCACAGTATCCTAACTGAGGCTTGGAGGAGGGTCATAGGGGGAGGAGCCAGTGCACACCACCTAGTCCTAAAGCTTTTATTTTTGTGCCCTGTCTCCTGCGGAGCCGCTAATCCCCATGGTCCTGACGGAGTCCCAGCATCCACTACGGACTACGAGAAATAGATTTATCGGTAAGTAAAATCTTATTTTTTTTGTGTGTGAAAGGGTGAGATATGTATTGCCTACCTTTCCTTGAGTGCTAGAATAGCTGAAATTATAAAAAAAATAAAAATAAAATAAAGTTGTTCACTGTTATTGCCATATTTATTTAAGTGTTCATCCCACATTTCTAGCCACTGCAGTAAATTATAAAATCAACTATCTTCTTAGCTGTTGCCTTTTTAGTAAAATAATTACCTGCAATGGCAATCATGCACCAGGGTGGTAAGGATTAATTTACTGCTTTGCAGATGTGCATGCATTAGCCAGTTTTGGCTCTCAGTTTTACTTTTTAACTAAAAATTCCAAATACATTTTTCAATCAAAAAAAAAATCTCAAAAAGTATTTTTATATATATATACATTTTAAACTGTCCGTGCCATCCTGAGATACAGTAGTGGTAATAGAGCAGGCAATGCGGCAGTGCAATTACCACTACAATACTAGTTAAATAGGCTTCTCCATGCAAAGGATGTGGGAAGCCTTCATCAGATAGCAGATATCACTTCCCAATGGTAAATTTTATGTTTACAGAAAAAGTAACATTGTTGTTGTTGTTGTTGGAGATAGCTAAAACATTATGTTTATGGCAAAGCAAAACCATTTTCAACCTCTGTATGATTAAATGTTTAGTATAATACTGTACATATAATACAGACCGCATCACAGTGATTGACATATAATACAGAGAGCATAGCTGCTATATAATATAGACAGCATCATAGTGACTGCCATATATTACAGTGAGCATCAGTGATCACCATATATTACAGAGAACATCAGTGACCACCATGTAATACAGAGAGCATCAATGACCACCGTATATTACAGAGAGCATCAGTGACAGGGGCAGGCCAGCTGTACCGGAGTCAGGCTAGCTGTACCAGAGGAAGGCCAGTGAACACAGAAAGCTGCAGGGACGACAGGGGCAGGACATGTGCCGGGTGAGAAGCGCAGGTCACAACTGGGATCTGCTGACACTGAGAGGCTGAAAAAATAAGTAATTAATGTAGTATACTAGTGACTACAGAAACACCCCATGTGTTTGCCCCATGCAAAATGTAATAGTCAGTGATTTGCGGAAGCTGGGGCGATTCTCGAGTGAATGTCATTAGATTTAAAGTGGCAAATACTGTAGTTTAAAGGCAAAACTGGGCTATTACATTTGGCCGACGATGATGGTGATGGTGGCAGGTAGTGTTTTTGGGAAGGTTATTTCCTCAATCTAATATCAATAATTTGCTCCAAAAATGTAAACTACCCGCAGTAGTAACGCCGCTCACACACATACTGCCCGCAGTAGTAACTACGCTCACACACATACTGCCCGCGGTAGTAACGCCGCTCACACACATAATGCCCGCGGTAGTAACGCCGCTCACACACATACTGCCTGCAGTAGTAACGCCGCTCACACACATACTACCCGCAGTAGTAACGCCACTCACACACATACTACCCGCAGTAGTAACGCCGCTCACACACATACTGCCCGCAGTAGTAACGCCGCTCACACACATACTGCCCGCAGTAGTAACGCCGCTCACACACATACTGCCTGCGGTAGTAACGCCGCTCACACACATACTGCCCGCAGTAGTAACGCCGCTCACACACATACTGCCCGCAGTAGTAACGCCGCTCACACACGTAATGCCCGCAGTAGTAACGCCATTCACACACATAATGCCCGCAGTAGTAACGCCGCTCACACACATACTGCCCGCAGTAGTAACTACGCTCACACACATACTGCCCGCGGTAGTAACGCCGCTCACACACATAATGCCCGCGGTAGTAACGCCGCTCACACACATAATGCCCGCAGTAGTAACGCCACTCACACACATAATGCCCGCAGTAGTAACGCCGCTCACATACTTACTGCCCGCAGTAGTAACGCTCACACACATACTGCCCGCAGTAGTAACGCCGCTCACACACATACTGCCCGCAGTAGTAACGCCGCTCACACACATAATGCCCGCAGTAGTAACGCCGCTCACACACATAATGCCCGCAGTAGTAACGCCGCTCACACACATACTGCCCGCAGTGGTAACGCCGCTCACACACATACTGCCCGCAGTAGTAACGCCGCTCACACACATACTGCCTGCAGTAGTAACGCCGCTCACACACATAATGCCCGCAGTAGTAACGCCGCTCACACAGATAAAGCCTGCAGTAGTAACGCCGCTCACACACATAATGCCCGCAGTAGTAACGCCGCTCACACACATAATGCCCGCAGTAGTAACGCCGCTCACACACATAATGCCCGCAGTATTAACGCCGCTCACACAGATAAAGCCTGCAGTAGTAACGCCGCTCACACACATAATGCCCGCAGTAGTAACGCCGCTCACACACATAATGCCCGCAGTAGTAACGCCGCTCACACACATAATGCCCGCATTAGTAATGTCGCTCACACACATAAAGCCCGCAGTAGTAACGCCGCTCACACACATAATGCCCACTTAAAAGTAACCCCAGAGAGTAGATGCACTGCTGAAGAGGTAGTTCTTACCAGCGGGAGGTATGAGCACAGTAACCAGCTCTCAGGAATCTTTGTGCTCAGTGTCCACATGGGTCCTCTTGGTGCAGCTGGAGTGCCAGACCCGCAATTGCATCAGTGGACTATCTCATTCATTCCCACGGCCAGCCAGGGGAGAAGGACTGCAGGAGGCGTGCTGCCAAGTCAATCATTGTGCCTACGGCCTCAGTGGGCGGTGCATAGTGGAGCAGCCAGACAGGAGACAGCCATAGCCTAACCCTATGGAAGCCAGCCTGAGCCTCTGTCATAGCACAGTCCCCGTCAGGCTGCCAGACACACGGTCTGGATGCGGAACTTACGGCAATCAGAGGAGCGCAGCTGCAGCAGACTAACCAGGGGCGGAGCTTATGACGATCGGGGGTGGGGCTTATTGCCGTCTCGGTTAGGAGCTTCTGGTGATGTCGGGTCGGAGAGGGGTTTGGAGCAACTAAGAAAGGATGTTGGCGTCCGGGAGGGAATAGGCGGCCCGGGACTAGTGGACTCTAATGGGGAAAGAGTATCAGTGATGACCGGAAAAAAAGTTTTTGTTTTTTTCTGTCAACACTATCTGCACTGTCAGGACACCTGTGGGCCTATTTTCAATGGGGGGGCCTGGAGCTGCAGCTCCATCGCCCCATTGTTAATCCGGCCCTGAGTATAGTACAGGGAGGGAGCACACACTGCATACAGCACAGTACAGGGAGGGGGAGCACACACTACATACAGCACAGTACAGGGAGGGAGCACACACAACATACAGCATAGTACAGGGAGGGAGCACACACTGCATACAGCACAGTACAGGGAGGGGGAGCACACACTACATACAGCACAGTACAGGGAGGGAGCACACACTATACACAGCACAGTACAGGGAGGGAGCACACACTACATACAGCACAATACAGGGAGGGAGCACACACAACATACAGCATAGTACAGGGAGGGAGCACACACTGCATACAGCACAGTACAGGGAGGGGGAGCACACACTACATACAGCACAGTACAGGGAGGGGGAGCACACACTACATACAGCACAGTACACGGAGGGAGCACACACTATACACAGCACAGTACAGGGAGGGAGCACACACTACATACAGCACAATACAGGGAGGGAGCACACACAACATACAGCATAGTACAGGGAGGGAGCACACACTGCATACAGCACAGTACAGGGAGGGGGAGCACACACTACATACAGCACAGTACAGGGAAGGATCACACACTATACACAGTACAGTACAAGGAGGGACCACACACTACATACAGCACAGTACAGGGAGGGAGCACACACTACATACAGTACAGGGAGGGAGCACACCCTACATACAGCACAGTACAGGGAGGGAGCACACACTACATACAGCCCAGTACAGGGAGGGAGCACACCCTACACACAGCACAGTACAGGGAGAGAGCACACACTACATACAGCAAGGTACAGGGAGGGAGCACACACTACATACAGCACAGTACAGGGAGGGAGCACACACTACATACAGCACAGTACAGGGAGGGAGCACACACTACATACAGCATAGTACAGGGAGGGAGCACACACTGCATACAGTATAGTACAGGGAGGGAGCACACACTACATACAGCACAGTACAGGGAGGGAGCACACACTACATACAGCACATTACAGGGAGGGAGCACACACTACGTACAGTACAGGGAGGGAGCACACACTACATACAGTATAGTACAGGGAGGGAGCACACACTACAAACAGTACAAGGAGGGAGGACACACTACATACAGCACAGTACAGGCAGGGAGCACACACTACATACAGCACAGTACAGGGAGGGAGCACACACTATACACAGCACAGTACAGGGAGGGAGCACACACTACATACAGTACAGTACAGGGAGGGAGCACACACTACATACAGCACAGTACAGGGAGGGAGCACATACTACATACAGCACAGTACAGGGAGGAAGCACACACTATACATAGCACAGTACAGGGAGGGAGCACACACTACATACAGCACAGTACAGGGAGGGAGCACACACAACATACAGCATAGTACAGGGAGGGAGCACACACTGCATACAGCACAGTACAGGGAGGGGGAGCACACACTACATACAGCACAGTACAGGGAGAGAGCACACACTACATACTGCACAGTACAGAGAGGGAGCACACACTACATACAGCACAGTACAGGGAGGGAGCACACACTACATACAGCACAGTACAGGTAGGGAGCACACACTATACACAGCACAGTACAGGGAGGGAGCACACACTACATACAGCACAGTACAGGGAGGGAGCACACACTACATACAGCACAGTACAGGGAGGGAGCACACACTACATACAGCACAGTACAGGGAGGGAGCACACACAACATACAGCATAGTACGGGGAGGGAGCACACACTGTATACAGCACAGTACAGGGAGGGGGAGCACACACTACATACAGTACAGGGAGGGAGCACACACTACATACAGTACAGGGAGGGGAAGCACACACTACATACAGCACAGTACAGGGAAGGATCACACACTATACACACAGTACAGTACAAGGAGGGAGCACACACTACATACAGCACAGTACAGGGAGGGAGCACACACTACATACAGTACAGGGAGGGAGCACACCCTACATACAGCACAGTACAGGGAGGGAGCACACACTACATACAGCACAGTACAGGGAGGGGGAGCACACACTACATACAGCACAATACAGGGAGGGAGCACACACTACATACAGCACAGTACAGGGAGGGAGCACACACTACATACAGTACAGGGAGGAAGCACACACTACATACAGCACAGTACAGGGAGGGAGCACACACTACATACAGCACAGTACAGGGAGGGAGCACACACTACATACAGCACAGTACAGGGAGGGAGCACACACTACATACAGTACAGGGAGGGAGCACACACTACATACAGCACAGTACAGGGAGGAAGCACACACAAGTAGTGAAACACAGACACAGGGGACCAGTGCAGTGGAATCTGTTCCAGTGGCCAATCCGCCCCTGATTACATAGATAGCCACCACATTATTACATGAATAGCACCACATTTCACAAATAGCACCACATTACACGTATAGCGCCGTATTACATGTATAGCACCGCACAACACGTATAGCATCGCATTACATGTATAGCACCTCATTATACAAATAGCACCACATTACACGTATAGCACCTTGTTACACAAATAACACCACATTACATACATAGCCAACACATTACATACGTAGCCACCGCATTACATACGTAGACACTGCATTACATACATAGTTACTGCATTACGTAAATAGGCCCATCATCATGGACAGACATTGGGCAGCTATAGGGCTGAAGGACTGTGCATTAGAGATTGTCCCAGGGCTGGCTGTGAGTGCTGCCTGATCAGCTGGCATCCTAAGAACAAGATACATCCTGCTCCTGTCCAGTCCCCAAACCATACACTGTGACCGGGGACGCCCCAACCCTCACACCATCATGATAATGCAAATAATGTAATTAAAACTAACCTCTCTGGCAGGTCCCCTTCAGTGCTCAGTTGCCACTTTGGCCAGTTCAGTGAGAGTGCGGGAGCTGGGATGGCTGCGGGTGTAGTGAACCCGGCTCTGACCATCGCTATGCTGCTGCTCCTGGGCCGGGCTCGTTGAAGAGACCTTTGGCCGGGGCCAGAGAGAGGATGCTGCTGGGCTGGTTAACTTTCTCAAGGTCCCCTGTTGGTAGAACAGCTTCACCACTTTTCACGGCTAGCGGCACCTGGAAGTGCCTGCTAGCCTAACTTCCGGATTGTGTTCCAATGAACAGCAAGTACTGGAAGCAGTGTGAGCCAGACCAGTCTGAGTGTGAATCGGCCTGGCTGAGGGGGATATGGGACTGGCCCATCGGAATCTGTCATGGTATCAGGGTGGGCCAATCCGCCCCAGAGTAGTAGTAATGCAGTACTACTGCTACTACTATTATGAATTGTATGTATAGCTAGAGCTGCCAGTGTACAGTCTGAAGTGTAAACTGGAATCAGAAGCATTAAGGTTATGTTTTCTAAATTAATTTGCTCTGAAATATATCTGCCTGGCAATGAAATGTAGAAACAATGCTGTGATTGATGTTCTTTGCAATAGGAAAATCTAATTGTGGCAGTTATAAGGACGTAAATGATAGCAATAACAGTTTGACAAATGTGTGTGCTTGGGTGATTGCTGCATCGCAGATGAAGCTGTCAGGCTCAGTACCATCAATATTTCTCTTGTTCCTAGCTAAGGAAACGAATCGTTACAATGAAAATGGTTGTCTGCCTATCTCACCCCAGTGTCCGTAGCAAGGGCTATAGCACTGGGGTGAGACCATTTTATTACCCTTCCCCAACTGCAGAGTGTCTTTTGCTCATTATTCCAGTACTGCAAGGGATATTCATATATCTATATCTATGTATATCTAAAAGACAATTCAATCATTACTTTAGGTCTACAGTTCAATGCCAATGCATTTTCATCAGGACATGTATCGGCAATGAAACGTGGTTGTATTGTCTCTTATTTATTACTGATTGGCACCTAATCCACTTTATACATACACGGTGTATCTGTACACTGCTTTGGAGGGCAATGGGGTAAGTTACTTCAGAAACACACACAAATATATATCTATATCCATTCACAATGGTCAAGACTCCATATCCTCCCTGCAGACCCCTTTTCTACTAGTCCTCCATCAACCCTCAACACCACCCACCATCCCTATCAGGAATCATTATTACTGTCACCGTGCCTACTGCTGCTGCTGAAACATTTTAGAGTGAGTAGTAATTGGACAACTACAACATACTCTCCCTCACCGCCCTCATATGGGTGCTTTCTGTCTTTGATGAGCACTAGACTGTAATCCCTTTGACATTTAATACAGAACAGCATTATCAATATGTCAATGGAGAAAGGAAAGGTGTACTTAGCTGTAAAAGGAAGTATGCTTTATCTAAAATATAAACATTTGCAAAAATAAGGTTTATCACAAATAAATAGAATAAAAATTAAATTACTATAAAAGTAGAAATAGGGGTCATGTCTTAGTGACCATCACTTGCAGACATGTCTCCCTGCAGCTTAGTCTAGGCTGCTGATTATATTGCTGCTCATGGACTTTTTGCCATCAGGAGTCGTGGTGCCAGTACAAATGAAAAAGGCAGGTCCCCCCACCCCTGCGATACTACCCTCATGGGCGAACCATCACTCTCCCCTGTCACACCCACATGGGCGAACCGTCACTCTCCCCTGTCACACCCACGCGGATAGGGTAGGAATGCCCTGCTCTTTACTCCACATTTGGCTTGTTACGTTGCATTAAATAATGCATATAATTTCTTTACGGATTCTAGTACATGGATTTTGCTGCTCATTAAGCACCTTTCTTCCTTGTTGACATTAAATGTGACTGCATAGCAAAAAGACCTCTAAAGGGGAAGTGATATTATTCCTGCAGCTCGCTTGTGACAGACAGGGTCACGGTTCGATGTAACCAAAAACTTTTGGACCATATGGGTTCCCTTAGAGCAGACGGATGATTACATACGGGTCATTAGTGTCATCTTCCATCCAAGTATATGGGCATGTCAGTAACCATATGAACAATGATTATTGGACATTAACAGACATGCTTGTTTTGGGCCTCCATAAATTGCATTTCTGCATAATTGTCATGTCTGATTTGCTTTTTCTTCCTTTTTTGGACCAATTCATTACAATGCATGTTTATATCTCTTTACTCAGGTCCGGTATTATATACCGTCAGACAGCATGCTGGCTGTCAGTATATCGACAGCGGCATCCCATGTGCCGGAATACCGGCAGCGAGCCCCCTTCCGGGTTCGCTGTGCTGGCCACGCTGCGGGCCTGGTGACGAGTTTGGTCACCACAGGTTCTATTCCAACTCGGTTGGTAGCATGGACCCAGCAACCGAGTGTGAATTAGGGGCTGTTGTCGGTATTCCGACCGTCAGCAAAATGCCGACTGTCAGGATTACGCCAATGGTCTCCTGAATGTCGGGATCCCGACTGCCGGCATTTTGACTACATCCCCTCTACTCTGTGCGCCTCCTTACATTCAGTTCACTAGATGACAAGATTGTGGATCTAATTGTTCATCTAAATAAGCTGATTGTGTTTTTCTGGTGGTTGGGGGCTTAAAGCAGAATAAAAACTCTTCTTTTTACAGTAAATCATTTCTAAATATAAAGTAGTATTTAAAATTTCAAAGCTGTGTTAAAATTAAATACTGTACATACTGATCCCCTGTAAGATCTTCTTCCTCAGTAGAGTTGATTTGTAGACACTTGGCAGGCACAAAAGTCAAAGGTTTTATGGATGTCAGTGCACACTGCTTCTTTATTCTAAGCAACTAGTTCCAAAGCATGCGTCTGATGGGGCCTTGTCACTTCATTGGATTCTCTATTGACAAGAAAGAGTGCTCTGGGGTAGCAGGAGAGGTCAGAGTGTCAATATTCTGTCGCATGCCTCTTCAAGGATTCCTATACTTTCTACATACAATTGTTGCTATGTTCAATCTGAGATTATTTACTAATACTGTACATTTAAAATTTTGCTAATTACAGTGATAAGCAGCATTTCCCTACTGTCACATTTTAAATACATTAATTCAAGCAGTTTACAGAAAATCTTTCTGTATTTAATATTTATCAAGGTATTCTATAATTAAGAATGATCTTATTGAAGATAAGGGAGTTTAAATTAAAAGGAGAATGCAAAGTGCATATACAGTACAACATTTATATCGAGTCATATGCAAGTACACTCCACAATTTCTAGATCGTGATTCAGAGCTACTGTATGGACAAGGTCAGAAAGCAGGCTCTAATATTAATACAAGTAGTGGATAATGGAACAAGGAAAAAAGATTGTAGATACAATTTTATTATTTAGACCAGTGGTTCCCAAACTTTCTTGATTCACGGCACCGTAAAGTATCAGCATTTTTTTCATGGCATACCTAGGATAAATGTTTTTTATTGATAAAGTAGAAAAAAATATATTAAATGAAGTAAATTGTTTGTAGCTGTCATTCTTGAGCTTGGTGCACACTGGACGATATGTCGTTCACTGGTTTTGCCTATCAGTTTGAGCATAAATAATTTGATTTGTTCCTGGGCCACCAACCCGAGACACCGATCCTCACAGGGTGCCTAGGTACTGTCAGGCTTCGGAGCCTTACCTCCGGCGGGTGCTCCCGCGGGTTACCGTCCCGCTGATTGGCGCGGCTGCGGCGGCAGGGAGCTGCTGGCGGCGGCTCCTCCTGGACGGATGTGCGGCTGCCAAGGGCCGGGGGCCGAAGGTCTGGAGAGCCGGGCGCTGTGGCGGGGATCGCTGCGGTAAGGTCCTCTAATGGTGACACAGTATAGTGTATCAGAGACAGAAGCTGGCTAAAGCTGTGTGCTAAAAGCTAAGTATGTCTCCTGTGCTGGGGGCAGCCATGTTGGAGACCAGAGTATTACCAATGAAGTTCCCAATCTGTGTCCAGCCAATCCTGCGTGTCCTCCCCTTACAAAAGGGGGCTGGCTCAGAGGGAGAGTGCCAGTGCTTCAAGTTACCTCCTTGTGAAAGGTTCTCCAGCTCTGTGCTCCCAGGTTACTTCTGGTTCCTTGGTCCTGGTTGCTCTCATCTATCAATTGCCTAAGCACTGCTGCAGTCCTGCTGTCTAAGTCCGTTGCCACTCGTGGAAGCACTCACGGGGTCCCATGTCGTAGAGGAGCTCCAGGTGCTAACGGCGGTTCCCGCAGACGTCTTCATTTCTTCAAAGTCCAAGTTCTTCAGCCTCGTCTTTCAATCACAAACCACAGTCTTCATTTCTTCAAAGTCCAAGTACTTCAGACTCGTCTTTTAATTATAAAACACATTCTTCAGTTCTTCTTTACCGGAGTTCTTCGGCTACACTCTTCAAGTCATTTAACCATAGACTCTAATTCTTCCAAGTGTCTTCTATTTCTCCAATATTCGTGTACAGCCTTATTATTCATTAAAACTACAGTTATCTTCCTACGAAGTCCTCCTTTTCTTTACGCCCTCCGGCCAACGTTAACACTTAGTTTGGCTTCCACCCCATGAGTAGGAATTACATTCAGCTACCTCGTTTACTCTCCTCACAGGTAGCTGTCCCTTCAGCCAAAACTTGGTTGTCAGAACCCCAACTTACGCCGAGCGTGACAGGTACACAGTTTGGGAACCAATGATTTAGACTATATGATGTTCTTAGGGAGAGATTCAATTAAGTGCAAGTTCCCTCGCATATTGAATTTAAGTGGCGAAAGTGGCAAAACAAAACCAATAGTTCCACGATAATATAATGCCTGTTTTAGGCCTAATTTTCCCTAATTTGAGCTCACACCCGGAGGCAACTTGCACTCAAATTATTTTCCCTCCAAGGAGGAGCAATACAGCAAAAATTCATGCGCTTCCCTAAAGGGATTAACAGCAAAGTCCCTCATTCAGGTAGGATCGCAAAACGCGATCCAACTGCAAAAATTACTAAGGTCGTGCGGGCACGTGCGCAGGGCCCGTCCTGCGCATGCACCCACAGTAAATGCGGATGCCTTGTCAATCAGGCAGAGGCATTCGCGGGATGGCAACGCTCTGTTTCCAAGGTGGAGCATTGCGGGGGTAGCAGCTAGGAAACAAAGACATGGCAGCGTGAACAAAGGCATGGCAGCGTGGGTGTAATCGGGGCGGCTGCATGACGTCACACACAGCCGCTCGATCAAAAAGATGGTGGCGGGCCTCCTGTGGTCGCTACCAGGCTGCGCCAACAGGGGGCTTCCCTACTTTCAGTGTTGTCAGTGGCCTAAATGATGCCTATGGCCTGAATGAATATAATAATAGTAGATGTATCACGTTCTGGACTGATAGGAAGCTGATTATTGTATCAGAAAATCTATAAATTCTAGCAAATCCACAATGAATGGTGAAAAATGTCTGGGTAAAGCCGCCACGATCAGGACTCAAACCGTTCTTGCATGGTTTGATTTTGAATAAAGACTGATTGAAATTCTCCATTGTACCTGTAGATTAGTATTGGAATCAGATGCATAAAGGTCTAATCAATTTTGAGGTTGAGAGTGAAAATGCTACTTAGGGTTTCATTCAACTGGGCATGAGATTGTAGCCGCAGAAATTAATACATCCATCAGGCCCAATTTCTGATTACTGTGACTGTTTGCCTCCATATACTTGTGCTATCCAATTGAAAAAGATTGGGCACAATCGTTTTTCTAATACCCACACGAAATTTAAAAAATTCAGCCTGTACCCTAAAAAAAAAGCCAAATTAATTTTGGTTAACATTATTAATATTACTGTCCTATAGAAAAGTAACTGGAGCTTTTAATTGCTTTTAGATGGCTGATTGTTCTATTTTTTTTACAACTGTTTAAAAATGATAGAAAACTGACCAGGGTAAACTTTAGACCAGAGGTTCTCAAACTTGGTCCTCGTGGGCCCACACAGTGCATGTTTTGCAGGTCTCCTCACAGAATCGCAAGTGAAATAATTAGATCCACCTGTGGACCTTTTAAAATGTGTAAGTGAGTAATTAATACACCTGTGCACCTGCTGGGTTACCTGCAAAACATGCACTGTGTGGGCCCACGAGGACCGAGTTTGAGAACCTCTGCTTTAGACAATTAAGATTGGGACATGGCAAATAACGCTATCTATGCACGCTATTCAATTAGCCACGCTGGAAACCCACAACTAGAGTATTTATTTTCACTCCCTCATGAGTTGCGAGCATAAATCTGTCTAAACTAGTGCTGCAATGCTATTTGTTGGCTTACCGTGCGTGCTAACAGCATTGCGTCAAGAGCTTAAGATGAAGAATGCCGTTTACAGCGATTAAACCCTTGTCTTTAGGTGTGGTGATCTGCAACTCCCGCTTAAGTGCCAGACGCGATGCAGACAATTGAATAGCTCTGGGCAATCATTCCCGACATTACTCAACTTTGCGCTGATTTGTATTGCCCACAATGTTTCCTTAAGCTGAACAAAATGCACCCTGAAATGTAATATGTGTGTTGGAGATGCAGATCAGATGTTGGGATGTTCCTGCATGCATGGTGGAGCTGCCCGAAGCTTGTTTCCTTTATGGTGGGTTAGTACTCACGCTAGTTCCATAATAGGCTCATATATACCTTTCACGCTTAAATCTTTTCTTTTGCCGGTGTGTGTCCTAGACACCATTAGTCATCAGTATAAATTGTTTGGTCTGAGCAGCCACATGTGAACTATCAGCTGCTTGGAAAACAAACAGAGGTCCCAACCATGGGGGTGGACATAGCTAAAGTGTGGCATATATAGTCCATGGAATACATGTGCAGCATTCTACGGGACTCTTCCAAAAGCTTCACCAAGACATGGGAGTCATGGACCTCACATTTTCATGTCCCCCTAGCATTCAGTTGATATTCTCTAACAACCTTCCCTCACTAATTCTATACATGGGCCAGGGCCGGTTCTACACCTTGTGGCGCCCAGTGCGAAAGTTTCCACTGGCGCGCCCCCCCCCCCAGCGGCAAAACAGTAAAAAAAATAGGGGCGTGGCTTAATAGGGGAGGGCCGTGGCCCCAGTAGCTGTGCCCCCAGATTTGCCCCAAGTAGTTGATCCCCCTGGTTGATTTACCCCCAGTAGATTTGCCCCTTGTAGCTGTGCCCCCAGTAGATTTGCCCCCTGTAGCTATGCCCCCAGTGGATTTGCCCCCAGTAGTTGTTCCCCCTGTAGCTATGCCCCCAGTAGATTTGCCCCCTGTTGCTGTGCCCCTTGTCTCTGTGCCCCTTTGTAGCCGCTTACAAACACACACAAAAATAAAAAATAACAATACTTACCACTGCCCCGCTCCTGCTTCCCGACCGCTGCTGCTGCTGCTGCTCCGTCTGGCCTCCCGCGACTCCTCTCTATGGGAGAGACGTCATGACGCCTCTCCCATAGCAGCGCTGCACAGACACTAGAGGTCAGTAATGACCTCTAGTGTCTGTCACTGGAGCCGGCTTCAGCGGACGCCCACACAGCCCACGGCGTCTGCTGCAGTCGGGGTGCGGGTAGGCAGCGGGGCCTGCGGGGTGACTGCGGCCGCGCCCCCAGGCCGCAGCACCCCGGGCGCAGGCACTGCTTACCCGCACCAAGAACCGCTCCTGACATGGACATTGACTCAGCTGCAGATGCATAGAAACATCCAGCTGAGTCAATGCCCCACTTCCTCTTCCCCTCTCTCTTTCTGCTCCTATCTCTTGGTAGGTTGCCAGTGCCACCTCACTCCCCCTACATTCTTTTTACTTCCTATAGTCTTATTTCTTCTCTGCACTGTGCAATACACTGTAAAATTGGATGCACCTACCTTATAGTGTACATGTGCATGATTTGTGCTTATTGTTATTAAATAATCCCAGGGATTCCAGCGGTTCTGAACCAAGGGGGTAATTCCAAGTTGATCGCAGCAGGATTTTTGATAGCAATTGGGCAAAACCATGTGCACTGCAGGGGAGGCAGATATAACATGTGCAGAAAGAGTTAGATTTGGGTGGGTTATTTTATTTCTGTGCAGGGTAAATACTGGCTGCTTTATTTTTACACTGCAAATTAGATTGCAGACTGAACACACCCCACCCAAATCTAACTCTCTCTGCACATGTAATATCTGCCTCCCCTGCAGTGCACATGGTTTTGCCCAATTGCTATCAAAAATCCTGCTGCGATCAACTTGGAATTACCCCCCAAGTCCCAACATTTTTACCTTAAATAATGATTTTTCCCTGCCTTGCACCTGCTCTGGGGCTGAGAGAAAAAAAAGTCACGTTAAGTCCTATAGAAATAACAGAAATTTGTTGCAATAATAAAAAAAATGACCACAGACAATTGAATATGCCCTTTAGAATTTAAAAGTAAGTGTTTATCATTTCAGTCTTAGTGCATATGAATGCAAATGCTGCTTCTTTTAAAGACCTGAAGTTTATTGGAGCTTTAAGAAAATCCAGGTTTCACGTATCAGCAGAACATTTTTAGAGGTCTGAATCAGAGAACTGAACACTGACTGATGGCTGCTGGACTTGACACTGACCAATGCAGAAACTAAAAAGCTCTCCTGGAGAGGATCAGTTCATTCCTCTCCTCCTACGCTGAAAGCTTAGAAGGATTAGATGAAGCTGGTAGGGAAATTGTGACTACAGGACAGCTGGAGCCATATGGTAATCTGTTGATTTTCTAAGTAATTTAAAAGCTGCCAACATACCAGCGAACTGGCCTGCTTGGAGGCAGATGGCAGCTTTCTCTTTGGATTGTACAAACTTTACAGCAACCCGCAGCAAAGTCTACTTATTTACAAAACGATTCATACCCGACCATCTGCATAGCAGGAATATCTGTGAGGCAAAGAAAACCTAGTTATACTGTTGCTGCTAGATGTAGTTGACCTTTCCCTCGTAAGGTAGCTGACATTTCCAATACCACACTAGCCAATTACACCCCCTCTAGCCTAAACCATGCATTTTCTGATAGCACACATTGGGCATTATGTTTATGCGCTCCAGACTGTTCCTGCTATATTTTATCAAATAGATTTTTTTTCATAAAAGCCCATAAAATAATCTATACATAAAAGCCGTTGCTTACAGCTAAACATCTTGAGAAAATATTGTAACACGCAAAACATTCACTAAAGTTTAAAGTGTGTATAATCCATAAATGTCCCATATCTAGGTTTATACACAGTTGAGTCACATTATTATGACCACCAGCTAATAACCTCTGTGTGCAGCCTGGACAGCATCTATACGGGCTGAACTGTCATTTTAGACACACGTTTGGTAGCCCCCAGGTACAGTTTGACAGTGAGCTGCTCCACTGTAGTGTGTCGGCCTGCCCTCCCTCACCTTCATAGCCAACGTTCGCCTCTCACATCAATATCACGTGGTGCTCCGCAGTTTCCACGTCGGTTATTGGCAATGGTGCCATTTGTCCAGTCACGATATACCTTCACCACAGCAGCACAGTTTTAGAAATACTGCCACCCTTTACCCGAAAGCCAATAATCATCTCTGTTTTGCAATTTAGATAAAAATGTTCCCTTTTACCCATGAGAACAACGAGTGATATGTGCGCAGACGGCATATAGCACAAATTATATACCCACCAAGCCGAAAAAATGGGAACATAAGAAACACTTATTGTGGGATTTTCTGTTTCTTACAATTAGGTACACTAGAAATATTCCATTACTATACATTTATTCTGTGATTATTTTTTTTATATATATATTTATAGGGATAACAAGTATATTTTATTTCAGTATTTCTTGAGTATGTGTTTTTTGTAACTTTTTTTTTCATTTCAAACTGTATTGTTGGGGTCACAGTTCTGCAAAGGGGTTTTTTTTTTTTTAGTAAGAGTTATTTTCTGTACTTTAAAACGTAAAACCAGATGCAAAGGCCCATACGTGGCTAGGTCCTTACTCACCACAGAATGTCCATAGTAGGAACCGTGCAGTTAGTGACCACGTGGGTTGTAGTGCAGCTCCCAAGTACAGCTATCACTCACTTTTCATTTTGCCTGTGAGCGAGAGACTGTCCAAGCGTTCTTGTCCTTCTCTTTCTTTAGTCATTTGAAATTGCATTGAGCTGTTCCATTCCATAGCACTGACTCAGGTTGGAGGCATTGACAGATAACTGCAGTGACTGAATTCTCAGTTGCTCCAAATGTGACTGCAGCTAACAGATGCACCTTTATGAAGAACAGTATAATTCTGTGGAGGATTATGAAGGTCATGCTGCAAAGAGGGTTTTAAAATAAATTTGCATTAGTGTATTTCAGTCACGTTTACTTGTATCTTTTGGCTCCATTAGGTTCTACAAAGATGCACTTTTATTGTCAGATTCCTGCTTAACAACATAGTAGGGCAACAAATTTACTAATGCTATATGCATTCTATAATTGGGTTAATAGTCACTATAGATCAGTGTTTCCCAACCTCGGACCTCAAGGCACACTAAAGGCCCGTACACACTGGTCGATATATCAGCCGTTCTCTTGAGCGGCCGATATATCGCGGGACCGTCGGCCAGTGTGTACGGCCGATACGTCTGTGAACTCCGTCGTTCACAGACGTATCGCGTCGGCCGCGCAGCATAGCCGACGGCCAATATATCTACCGATATATTGGCGCGTCGCTGTGAGACCGCCCGTACACATGCTGCGGCGGCCGGCGGTGATTGACAGCTGAACTGGGCGGGCGTGTGTACACGCCCGCCCAGTTCATGACGTCAGTCCCCGACGGATCGGGCAGTGTGTATGCTGAACACACTGCTCGATCCGTCCATAGATATATCTATATCTATTAGTGTGTACCCACCATAACAGTCCTGGTTTTAGTGATATCCAGGCTTGAACACAGGTGACTTAATTAGTACCTCAGTTATTTTGATTTAACCATCTGTGCGGAAGCCTGGATATCACTAAAATCTGCACTGTTTGTGTGCCTTGAGGACCGCAGTTGGGAATGCCTGCTATAGATGCTATACTTCAGTTTTTAGGGCTGCTTCAGAGGTGGGCGCTGTTCTGGTTTTATGCAGATGGGCAAAGTTTTGAGGACTTCCCATGCTTTGGAGATGCAGTGCGCATGTGTCTCAATACAGCTGCAACGTCAGTCACAGTGTGCTGTAAGCCGCAGCATGAATGATGTGCCGCAGATGTTTGTGCGTGGAGCATTGTACAAAATAAAGGCTTGCCATCTAATTTTGTGAGTGTGCCAAAGCCAGCGCCTGCGTATTCTGACACAGATCCATTGGCCCCGACAGCTTAGATGCGGTGTTACTGAGCTGTCAATGCTGAGACTGATGGTTGTGACATGCTGCATCTTTTGACAGACAAAGATGCAGTGGCAGTGACATTTGTAACCTACCTCTGAATCTGCCCTATAGTTCTCTAGCCAGTTCTCAGGTATCAGTGAGTAAACAATTTGTATTGCTAATTAGTGCTTTCTAATAATTACTATTATGATTGGTAAAATATTTTGCATATAAATAGTCGATATTTAATACACAGTGTTTTACAATTTGTGCTATTCAATTTAGCTGCCTTACCAAAATGTTAACACAAAACAGTGCAGTTAGAGCCACTGATCCTTAGAAGTACAGTAATGTAGCTTTACCATACATCATGCAAGGCATGTCATGTATGGCCACAATAATGACTAAGGTGTCAAAATATTAAAATGGATGTAATGGATGCACTGCACAAGCATTCATTAGCAGTATACTAAAGTGCACAGCAACCTCAATATTATGCTGAAGAGCAGTGATGTTCAGTCAATACTGTTCCTAATGAAAAACTGCCATTAATGTGTGTATTTGTGACTGAGAGAGTGATATTATTTTAGCATAGTTTTGATTGAACTCCAGGTTATGACCAACAAGAAACCATTTTGACTTAATTTCCGTGTGTCTGATTGAAAATGTTTAGACAGTCACCATGAAAAACGCCCCCATAATAGACTTTTCTGCTGCGGAGTACACTGGGCTCCACAAGTCTGGACAATGGGGTGTAGAGTAGGATCTTGATCCGAGGCACCAACAGGCTCAAAGCTTTGACCTTCTTCCCAAGATGCATAGCGCCGCCTCCTATATCACCCCACCTCCCAGCACAGGAGCTCAGTTTGTCAGTTGGTGCTGCAGTAAGCAGGCACTTAAAAGGAGGAATCTCTCCTCTCGATCAACATTCTGGAATTGCAGGCGGTATTCAATGCGTTGAACCTAGCCCAGCATTTGATTCAGAACCGTCCTGTTCAAGTACAGTCGGACAACGCCACCACAGTGGCTTACATAAATCATCAAGGCGGCACTCAAAGCCGTTTGGCAATTAAGGAAGCCTCACGGATTCTACGTTGGGCAGAACGCCATCTACCGGCAGCATCGGCAATATTCATTCCGGGAGTCCTGAATTGGGAAGCGGACTTTCTCAGTCGTCAGGACGTGCATGCCGGCGAGTGGGGCCTCCATCCAGAAGTGTTTCAACTCCTCGTGGAAAGGTGGGGTCTTCCAGATGTGGATCTGATGGCGTCTCGACACAATCACAAGGTTCCGGTCTTCGGAGCAAGGACAAGGGATCCTCAAGCAGCATTCGTGGATGCGCTGGCAGTGCCATGGAGGTTTCGGCTGCCGTACGTGTTCCCTCCGATGTCACTCCTGCCTAGGGTAATTCGGAAGTTCAAGCAAGAAAAAGGAAATCTGCTTCTCATAGCTCCGGCGTGGCCCAGACGGCACTGGTTCTCAGACCTGCAAGGCCTATCGTCAGAGCGTCCACTTCTACTTCCACAACGCCCAGACCTCCTCATTCAGGGTCCCTGTGTCTACCAGGACCTAGCCCGGCTGTCTTTGAGGGCGTGGCTCTTGAAGCTTCCGTCTTAAGAGCTAAGGGTTTTTCTGAAGAGGTCATTAAAACTATGTTGCGGGCCCGGAAACCGGCCTCTGCTCGGATTTACCATCGGGTCTGGCATTCCTACTTTGTTTGGTGCGCATCTAACCATTATGACGCTTCCAAGTTTAGTACAGCCAAACTTTTGGCTTTTCTACAGCAGGGCCTAGATTTAGGCCTGCGTCTGGCCTCCCTCAAGGTTCATATTTCTGCCTTGTCGGTGTGGTTTCAGAGAAAAATTGCGACTTTACCTGATGTTCATACTTTCACTCAGGGTGTGTTGCGTATCCAACCTCCCTATGTCCCGCCTGTGGCTCCTTGGGACTTGTCGGTGGTTTTGGAGGCGTTACAAGAGTCTCCATTTGAACCTCTTGGTTCAGCTGACCTTAAGTGGCTTTCCCTTAAGGTGGTGTTTCTGTTGGTTATTGCCTCTGCTACAAGAGTGTCGGATTTGGGTGCCTTGTCTTGTAATTCCCCATATCTGATTTTTCACCGTGACCGGGCGGTTCTTAGGACTCGTCCCGGATATTTGCCTAAGGTGGTTTCTTTGTTCCACCTTAATCAGGAGATTGTGGTTCCAGCTTTTGTCTCTCCTGATTTGTCTCCCAAAGAGCGGTCTTTGGATGTGGTACGGGCTCTCCGTATCTATATGAAGAGAACTGCTTCTATTCGAAAGTTTGATTCTCTCTTTGTTTTGTTTGGATTTCACAAACGTGGCTGGCCTGCTCACAAGCAGACCCTGGCCAGGTGGATCAGAATGGTGATTGCGCATGCTTATGTGAAGGCTGGTCTGTCAGCTCCTGTTCACATTACGGCCCATTCTACTCGGTCTGTTGGACCTTCTTGGGCAGCCCAACGTGGTGCGACCCTTGATCAATTGTGCAAGGTGGCTACATGGTCCTCCGGGAACACGTTCATAAGGTTCTATGCCTTCGATACTGCCGCTTCCCAGGACGCTTCCTTTGGACGCTGGGTTCTTGTGCCCGCTACAGTGCATCCCCTCCCATAAGGAACTGCTTTAGGACATCCCCATTGTCCAGACTTGTGGAGCCCAGTGTACCCCGCAGCAGAAAACGAGTTTTATGGTAAGAACTTACCCTTGTTAAAACTCTTTCTGCGAGGTACACTGGGCTCCACAAGGCGCCCACCCTGACGCACTTAGCTTCTTTGGATTGATATGGCATTAGCCGCTGACACTTCTCTTGTCGTGAGAGTGTGGTGTATGTGGCTACTAACCGTTGTCGTCTCTTTTCCTGCTACTACATTGGGCTGGTTAACTAAACTGAGCTCCTGTGCTGGGAGGTGGGGTGATATAGGAGGCGGCGCTATGCATCTTGGGAAGAAGGACAAAGCTTTGAGCCTGTTGGTGCCTCGGATCAAGATCCTACTGTACACCCCATTGTCCAGACTTGTGGAGCCCAGTGTACCTCGCAGAAAGAGTTTTAACAAGGGTAAGTTATTACCATAAAACTCGTTTTTCTTCTGTCTTCTGTTTACCACAAATTAGTTATTATGCCCCTCCCCGTGGATTTTTTTTTCTCATTAAGAACCTTTTAGATGATGAAATGCTAATTTTTTCTCCTCCATTGGCCCCTTCATCATGTTCATCATCATGTTACATTACTCAAACACCCTCCCCCTCCCACTGCACATTCACAGGCAATGAAAAGCCTCCACCCATGGTCACACTAAATATGTTGCAACTTGTGGGTGATCTGAACATTAGAAATTCCATTGAATGTATAAGCCACGATATACGTTCAGTATGCTGAGCTGACAACCTGCCATTTACTTTCCAAGTAATTCATGCAGCTGTGCCCAGAGAGGGGGCAGCTATAGAGGTGTCAGGGAGACTTCTGGAGAACCAAGCAGGGGAATGCAATGGCTAATGGGGCGGCAATAGGAATCATTAGCAGAATATTGTTCATTCTATCTACCAGCAGCACAGATGCCACTAATATATACTCTGGCATTAAGAAATCCTTTTTGAGTTATCTGCTTCTGTAGACTGCTGCTCATGTCTGCCACTTAGTATAGGATATTTTTATGGAAATAATTATTTTGTAATCCAGTGGCACAAATGTAGTATGTGGTCAAATATGGTTATATATTTATTTCTTTAGTTGTTGCTCCTGAATATATCTATATATTAATAGCAGAAGGATGGATGACCTTTATGAGTGTCCTATTTCTGTGAGGCCATTGTCTGAGCAGGTCACATATTATACCAAATTAAAGGTCTTGGTCTGTACATTTGCAGAAAAATATTGCCATTATAAATGGATGCTCCGTTTTGTAGTTATGTAGCAAAATGTCTGCCTGACATTTACATTGCATCACCATTGTGCTCTGGAAAATGTGACCGTTGGTGAACTCTCCCTGTGCACCTGCTGGGTGGTTTGGAAGCTGTGACAGTTATGACTTGTCAAAATTCCACTAATAAGGAGGTGAAAATAAGATTTTAAACCTTTTTCTCGTAGTCCGTAGAGGATGCTGGGGACTCCGTAAGGACCATGGGGATAGACGGGCTCCGCAGGAGACATTGACACTTTAAGAAAGACTTTAGATCTGGTGTGCACTGGCTCCTCCCTCTATGCCCCTCCTCCAGACCTCAGTTAGAGAAACTGTGCCCAGAGGAGACGGACAGTACGAGGAAAGGATTTTTGTTAATCCAAGGGCAAGATTCATACCAGCCACACCAATCACACCGTATAACTTGTTATATACTATCCAGTTAACAGTATGAAAACGACATAGCATCAGTCCAAGACCGATGAGACTATAACATAACCCTTATTTAAGCAATAACTATATACAAGTCTTGCAGAAGTAGTCCGCACTTGGGACGGACGCCCAGCATCCTCTACGGACCACGAGAAAAAGATTTATCGGTAGGTTTAAAATCTTATTTTCTTTTACGTCCTAAAGGATGCTGGGGACTCCGTAAGGACCATGGGGATTATACCAAAGCTCCCAAACGGACGGGAGAGTGCGGATGACTCTGCAGCACCGATTGAGCAAACAGGAGGTCCTCCTCAGCCAGGGTATCAAACTTATAGAACTTTGCAAAGGAGTTTGAACCCGACCAAGTAGTAGCTCGGCACAGCTGTAGCGCCGAGACCCCTCTGGCAGCCGCCCAAGAAGAGCCCACCTTACTAGTGGAATGGGCCTTGACCGATTTAGGTAACGGCAATCCCGCCGAAGAATGCGCCTGCTGAATCGTGTTACAGATCCAGCGAGCAATAGTTTGCTTTGAAGCAGGGGCACCAATCTTGTTGGATGCATACAGGACAAACAGTGCTTCTGTTTTTCTGACTGTAGCCGATCTGGCCACGTAAATTTTCAAAGCCCTGACCACATCAAGGGACTCGGGATCCTCCAAGTCACGCGCAGCCACAGGCACCACAATAGTTCATATGAAAGGATGAAACCACTTTGGCAGGAATTGTGGACGGGTCGCAATTCCGCTCTATCCATATGGAAAACCAGATAGGGGCTTTTATGTGATAAAGCCGCTAATTCCGACATTCGCCTAGCCGAAGCCAAGGCTAATAACATGACCACCTTCCAAGTGAGATTTTTCAACTCCACCGTTTTAAGTGGTTCAAACCAGTTTGACTTAATGAAACTTAACACCACGTTAAGGTCACAAGGCGTCACCGGAGGTACAAAAGGAGGCTGAATATGCAGTACTCCCTTCACAAAAGTTTGTACTTCAGGGAGAGAGGCCAATTCCTTTTGAAAGAAAATGGATAAGGCCGAAATCTGAACCTTAATAGATGCTAATTTTAGGCCGAAATCACTCCAGTTTGCAGGAAGTGAAGGAAACGGCCCAGATGGAATTCTTCCGTAGGAGCATTCCTGGCCTCACACCAAGAAACATATTTTCGCCATATACGGTGATAATGTTTAGATGCAGTGGCGTAAGTTCGCCCCAGTCGCCCGGAGGCATGATAAAATGTTGGTGCCCCCCCTATACATATAGGAATATATATATATATATAATGTGGAAAGTGGTGGCACTCACAGGACTTGTTCCAATAATAAATGACACAGCGGTCAAGAATCAAGAGTCAACGTTTCGTTAATTTAATAACGTCATCAGGATACAGACAGAACAAAAAGACAAACAATTTATAGCCACCTCGTGTGTCCCTGCCATCACCGTCGGCGCCGGGTCATGTGACAACACCTTCCGGCGCTGCGCACTTCCTGTGCGCCCGGCTGCGTCTGGCGGTTGCTAGGGAACAAACAAACAACAACAGTGACAGCATATGAAAACAGCGCATCAGAGCTCGTACCTATTACTCTCCCCTTATCCAGAATAACCAAACATTATACGTATTGTACATTATACAAACAGGGGGAACAAAGTCCCCGAGAAACAGGACACACTATATCAACCAGGATATAGATCAGTGTCATAACTATAGTGACATGATGGATAGGGGCATAGCGGGAGAACTAAGCTGCATCTAGGTGGTGCAGAGCAATAGACACAATTCAAATGTGTTTTTGAAAGGCAAAAACACTCAGCCTTATAGGAAGCAATTCAGGGGAAGGTACTCGTTGAGACCTTTTGGAGTGATGGTGCTGAGACGGTGAATCCACCGAGCCTCTTTCTGCAACAAAGCCTTACCCCTATCGCCCCCACGGAGATTTTTGGGGACAGTATCTATAATCTTGTACCTCAAAGTGGCGAGGCCATGATTCAGTGCCTTAAAGTGTCTCGCAACAGGCTGATTCATACCACTCTTACCACCCTCTAATGCCTGACGTATGGCGGATCTATGTAACGCCATGCGCTCTTTGAATTGTCTAGTGGTTTTCCCTACATAGAGAAAACCACACGGACAACGAATGATGTATATAACATGGGTACTACTGCATGTCAAAATATGGCGTATGGCGATCCGTTCCCCTGAGTGTGGGTGGGCGAACGAATCCCCATGTTCCATAAAACTACAGGTGGTACAGCCCGTGCAGCGGTAACACCTTGGTTTTCTGGACAAAAAAGTGTACGGACCGCCCACTGGTCCAGTGGAGACATAATTTTTTACTAGCCAGTCTTTAAGATTTCTATTTCTGGTGTAACTAGGCAACAGTCTGGTTTTATTCAGCATCTTTAGATCCGGATCCGACGTCACGACAGGCCACAAATTCTTCGCCACCTTTGAAATCGTCGAGCTGGCACTGTTGTATTGCTGGACAAAGGGAATGATGTCCATATTGTTTGCTCTCTTCTTAGACTTTGTGGATATTAGAGTATTGGATCGTGGTATCTCTAAAACCTTCCTCTTGGCTTCTAATAAGTCACCCATGTTATATCCTCTAATCAGAAATTGACGTATCATAATGTCTATCTCCTTAACGGTATTGACTGGATCATCCGAGATCCTATGTATCCGCAGAAATTGAGAGAATGGAAGTCCCTTCTTAGTGGAGGCCGGATGTTGGCTACTCGCATGCAGTATGGTATTGATAGGGGTAAGGCTTTGTTGCAGAAAGAGGCTCGGTGGATTCACCGTCTCAGCACCATCACTCCAAAAGGTCTCAACGAGTACCTTCCCCTGAATTGCTTCCTATAAGGCTGAGTGTTTTTGCCTTTCAAAAACACATTTGAATTGTGTCTATTGCTCTGCACCACCTAGATGCAGCTTAGTTCTCCCGCTATGCCCCTATCCATCATGTCACTATAGTTATGACACTGATCTATATCCTGGTTGATATAGTGTGTCCTGTTTCTCGGGGACTTTGTTCCCCCTGTTTGTATAATGTACAATACGTATAATGTTTGGTTATTCTGGATAAGGGGAGAGTAATAGGTACGAGCTCTGACGCGCTGTTTTCATATGCTGTCACTGTTGTTGTTTGTTTGTTCCCTAGCAACCGCCAGACGCAGCCGGGCGCACAGGAAGTGCGCAGCGCCGGAAGGTGTTGTCACATGACCCGGCGCCGACGGTGATGGCAGGGACACACGAGGTGGGGTAAGTGGCTATAAATTGTTTGTCTTTTTGTTCTGTCTGTATCCTGATGACGTTATTAAATTAACGAAACGTTGACTCTTGATTCTTGACCGCTGTGTCATTTATTATTGGAACAAGTCCTGTGAGTGCCACCACTTTCCACATTGTATTCGGTTGCTTAACCAGCTTGGGAGGCACCTAGGCATCATTGTACATATAGGAGAGAGTGCCGGCTATCCTTGTGTGTGTATATATATATATATATATATATGTCTATATACACACACATATATGAAGAAGTGGCACTCATGGGACTTGATTGATAAAAATAAGACTCATGACACGGCGGTCTGAGATGAAAGATACACATACACACACACACACACACACACACACACACACACACACACACACACACACACCACGCCTCATTCAATTACACACAAACACACACACACACACACACACACAATCAGGATTTTTAGGAGGGGGGGGGGGGTTCCAGAATACTGTGTATATATATATATATATATATATATATATATATATATATACATACACACACACACACACATAGATAGATATCTATATATATCTATGTGTGTGTGTACACTGAATTCCGCCCCCTTGCAGTCCCGACAGTCGGAATGCTGACTAACAGGGACTATTTCCACTCATGGGTGTCCATGCCACCCATAGAGTGGGAATATAGCGAATGCAGGATGATGGCAGCAAAGGAAGAGGCTGACTGTTAATATGGGCTGAAAGCTTAGTGACAGGAGAAGCAGGGAGCCAGCCGGAATGATAGCTGGGTATGAGGAGAGAAGAAGATGGTTACTACCTGTCAGCCACTGGCGTTCTGTCTTCTCTGTCCTGTCTGAGCAGCGCTCTGGACTGGTGCTGGGACGCGGCTTCGTCTCTCGCCTTCTCCCTCTGTGGTGTGGAGGAGGTTTGACTGCCACTCCAGTTCCCGCTCCCGGCACCTTCAGCTGGCAGGGTCTTGCCCAAACTACACTTGTCGCCGGGTCCTCTCTTGACCTGGTGCGGAACCCGCTGCCTCAGTTCTCACAGCAGCGCATTTCTTTCCGGGCACAGCCGCGACTCTATTGCCGCCTGGAGCTTTCCCTCTCCACTGCTGTACACTGCTCCGTCTGCCGCCTGAGAGGAGATGTGCGCTGTATTCAAGCAGACACAGCTGCCGGAGCTCCTCAATTAAAAAAGAAAAAGCTAATATAGGTCAGCTTCACTGATATATCGGTGGGCAGGGGGGGTTTCTGGGTACTCGGAAAACCCCCCTGCATGCGCGTATGGACACACACACACACACACACACACACACACACACACACACACACACACACACACACACACACGCGCCTTTCACTTACACACATGCCTATTTCAATTACATACACACACACCTCTTTCAATTACACAGTTACACACCCACAATTACACACCCACATGCCTCTTTCACTTAAACAGACACACACATGCCTCTTTCAACTACACACACAATTACACACACCACACGTCATTTAATTACACACACAAATTACACACACACACACATACACACACACACACACACACACACACACACACACACACATATCTCTTTCACTTAAACACACAACTTTCGTTAAAAAAACAGACACACACACCTCCCTTGAAAACATCAACACACATAAACACAGTCAGTGCTGACAATATTTATTAAAGATACCCCCAGTAATCACCCCCCATACACACACATACACCACACACACCACACATACACAGTGCAGCAGCATGAGGCAGGTGGTGCCAGTGCCTACCTGCGGCTAGCAGCAGGACGGGGGAAGACAGAGCTCCAGCCGGCCAGCTCTATTGGAAGTGCTGGAAGCAGCTGTGTGCTGGAGCTCCACCTAGCTGCTGCCAGCTGCCAGCACGTCTCTGTGGATACGAGGAGGCAGCTGCTGCAGCCGTGTCACTCACGACACTGGTCAAAGCTCCTCCATCCACATTCGGCGCAGCGGCGATGGATTGTCGGGCAGTGGGAGGCAATGGAGGACAGGTGCCCCCTTGAGGTCAGGAGCCCGGCGGCAGCTGACTCCACTGCCTCCCACAGTTCCGCCACTGTTTAGATGTCATGTTCTTCCTAGCCTTTATTAGAGTAGGAATGACCTCATCCGGAATACCCTTATCTGCTAGGATCCGGCGTTCAACCGCCATGCCATCCAACGCAGCCGCGGTAAGTCTTGGAATAGACATGGCCCCTGTTGCAACCGGTCCTGTCTTAGAGGAAGAGGCCACGGATCTTCCGTGAGCATTTCCTGCAGATCCGGATACCAGGTCCTTCGTGGCCAATCTGGAACAATGAGGATTGTTCTCATACCTCTCCCTCCTACCATTCTCAACACCTTGGGTATGAGAGGAAGAGGGGGAAATACATAGACCGACTGGAACACCCACGGTGTCACTAGGGCATCTACAGCTACTGTCTGAGGGTCTCTTGACCTGGTGCAATACCTCTATAGCTTCTTGTTGAGGCGGGATGCCATCATGTCTATCTGTGACAGTTCCCACTGACTTGCAATCTGTGCGAAGGCTTCCTAAAGAAGTCCTCTCTTGGATGCAGGTCGTGTTTGCTGAGGAAGTCTGCTTCTCAGTTGTCCACTCCCGGAATGAACTGCTGAAAATGCGCTTACATGATTTTCCGCCCAGCGGAAAATCCTGGTGGCTTCTGCCATTTCCACTCTGCTCTTTGTGCCGCCTTGGCGGTTTTTACATGAGCCACTGCGGTGATGTTGTCTGACTGGATCAGAACCGGTAGGTCGCGAAGCAATGTTTCCGCTTGCCGAAGGGCGTTTTATATGGCCCTCAGCTCCAGGATGTTGATTTGAATACAAGTTTTTTGACTTGACCCAAAGACCTTGGAAGTTTCTTCCCTGTGTGACTGCTCCCCCACCTCTGAGGCTCGCGTCCGTGGCTACCAGAATCCAGTCCTGGATGGTGAACCTGCGACCCTGCAGAAGGTGAGCACTCTGCAGCCACCATAGGAGAGACACCCTGGCCCTAGGGGACAGGGTGATTAACTGATGCATCTGTAGATGTGATCCGGACCACTTGTCCAGTAGGTCCCATTGGAAGGTCCTCGCATGGAACCTGCCAAAGGGAATGGCCCCGTAAGATGCCACCATCTTTCCCAGGACCCGAGTGCAGTGATGCACTGACACCTGTTTTGGCTTTAATAGGTTTTTTACCAGAGTCATTAGTTCCTGGGCCTTCTCTATCGGAAAATAAACCCATTTCTGGTCCGTATTCAGAATCATACCCAAGAAGGGAAGACGAGTCATAGGAACCAACTGTGACTTCGGGATATTGAGAATCCAGCCGAGTTGCTGTGACACCTTCAGCGAAAGTGACACGCTGTTCAACAACTGCTCTTTTGATCTCGCCCTTATTAGGAGATCGTACAAGTATGGAATAATTGTGACTCCTTGCTTGCGTAGGAGCACCATCATTTCCGCCAATTACCCTGAAATTGGTAATGACAATACTGTACCGTAATTCTCAGGTACGCCTGATGGGGTGGATAAATGGGAACATGAAGGTATGCAGCCTTTATGTCTAGATACACCATAAAATCCCCCTTTCCAGGCTGGCGATGATCGCTGTGAGCGATTCCACCTTGAATTTTAACCTTTTCAAGTATAGGTTCAGAGATTTTAATTTTAAAATAGGTCTGACCGAACCGTCCGGTTTCGGGACTACAGCCAAGGCTGAGTAATATCCCCTTCCTTGTTGAAGGAGGGGAACCTTGAGCACCACCCGTTGGAGATACAATGTGTGAATTGTATTTAATATTATCTCCCTTTCTGGGGGAGAAGCCGGTAGGGCCGATAAGGAAAACCGGCGAGGAGGCACCTCTTCGAATTCCAGCTTGTAACCCTGAGAAACAATTTCTATTGCCCAGGGATCCACCTGTGAGTGAACTCAGATGTGGCTGAAGAGTCGAAGACGTGCTCCCACTGGGGCGGGACTCCCTTAGCGAAGCCCCAGCGTCATGCGGTGGATTTAGTAGAGGCCGGGGAGGACTTCTGTTCCTGGGAACTAGCTGTGCCCTGCGCCCTTACCTCTGGTAAGAAAGGACGCTCCTCGTACTTTCTTGTTTTTCTGCGACCGAAAGGACTGCATTTGATAATGTCGTGCTTTCTTAGGCTGTGAAGGGAATATAAGGCAAAAGATCAGATTTACCAGCTATAGCTGTGGAGACCAGGTCCGAGAGCCCTTCTCCACACAATTTCTCACCCTTGTAAGGTAAAACCTCCATATGCCTCTTTTAGTCGGCATCACCTGTCCATTGCATGTTCCACAGGACACATCTAGCAGAAATCGACATAGCGTTGACTCTAGAACCCAGTAGACCAATGTCTCTTTGAGCATGTCTTATATATAAGACAGCATCTTTTATATATCCTAGGGTCAAAAACATGGTATCCTTATCTAGGGTTTCAATCTCCGCTGATAAGGTATCTGTCCACGCTGCTACAGCGCTATAAACCCCTGCCGACACAATCGCCGGTCTGAGTAGTGTACCAGAATGTGTGTAAATGGACTTCAAAGTACTTTTCTGCATGCTATCTGCAGGATCCCTGAGGGTAGCTGTATCTTGGTATGTCAGCACTACCTTTTGGGTAAACGTGTCAACGCCTTGTCCACCCTAGGGGAGGATTCCCATCGTATCCTGGCCCTAGCAGGGAAAGGATACGCCATGAGAATTCTTTTGGGAAACTGCAGTTTCTTGTCTGGAGATTCCCGCTCTTTTTCATCCAATTCTTTTGGTTCATGAGAGGGGGGAAATGTTATCTCAGATTTCTTCCCCTTAAACATGTGTACCCTCGTGTCAGGGACAGATGGGTCATCAGTGATATGCAAAACATCTTTTATTACAATAATCATATATTGAATACTTTTCTGCCAGTTTTGGCTGTAACTTTGCATCCTCGTAGTCGACACTGGAGTCAGACTCCGTGTCGGTATCAGTGTCTATTATTTTGGATAGTGGGCGTTTTGAGACTCTGAAAGTCCCTGCGACATAGGGACAGACATGGGTAGGTTTCCTGTCTGTTCTCTAATCTTTTGTGCAATAAATTTACCTCGGCACTTAATTCCACATAACCAGTCAGGTGTCTGCGTTGTCGACGGAGACACCACACACACACACACACACACACACACATTTGCTCCATCTCCTCCTTAGCAGAGCCTTTTACCTCAGACATGTCGACACACACGTACCGACACACCACACTTAGGGAATCCTCTTATCTGAAGACAGTTCCCCCACAAGGCCCTTTGGAGACCAGAGAGAGAGTATGCCAGCACACACCCAGCGCTAATACCCCAGGAAAAACACACAATGTGTTTACCCAGTAGAGCTGTAATACTATTATTTGCTGCCAATTATGTGCCCCCCCCCCCTCTTCTCTGAAACCCCCTTTCACTGTGGATAAGCAGGGGAGAGTCCGGGGAGCTTCCTCTCAGCTGTGCTGTGGAGAAAATGGCGCTGGTGAGTGCTGAGGGAGAAGCCCCGCCCCCTCGGCGGCGGGCTTCTGTCCCGCTTAAATATAATAAAAACTGGCGGGGGCTCTTTATATATACAGTGCCTAGCTGTATATATATATCTCTTTTGCCAGAAATGAGGTTTATATTGCTGCCCAGGGCCCCCCCCTGCGCCCTGCACCCTTACAGTGACTGCCGTGTGTGAGGTGTGTGGGAGCAATGGTGCACAGCTGCACCCTCAGTGAAGATCATGAAGTCTTCTGCCGCCTCTAAAGTCTTCTTTTCTTCTCATACTCACCCGGCTTCTATCTTCCGGCTCTGTGAGGAGGACGGCGGTGCGGCTCCGGGACGAACTCCAGGGTGAGACCTGTGTTCTGACTCCCTCTGGAGCTAATGGTGTCCAGTAGCCTAAGAAGCAGAGCCTTGAAACTCACAGAAGTAGGTCTGCTTCTCTCCCCTCAGTCCCTCGATGCAGGGAGTCTGTTGCCAGCAGGCTCCCTGAAAATAAAATACCTAACAAATATACTTTCTGTCAGAAAGCTCAGGAGAGCTCTCTGAAAAGCACCCAGTCTCCACTGGGCACAGTATCAAACTGAGGTCTGTAGGAGGGGCACAGAGGGAGGAGCCAGTGCACACCAGATCTAAAGTCTTTCTTAAAGTGCCCATGTCTCCTGCGGAGCCCGTCTATCCCCATGGTCCTTACGGAGTCCCCAGCATCCTCTAGGACGTAAGAGAAAAGGGGTAAAATGTTTCACCCAGCAAACCTTTGCCTGGTTAAAACCGGGCACATCAGCTGGTATAGCTTATTAGCTTATAGCTGATTTAAATAGTAATTTATCTATAAAAACAGAGACAGTGTGAAAGCACTGTACCAGTTTTTTTTATTGTTATGCATTTGTATTTTACAACATTATCACTTCTTGTTTGCTTTGTAAAATATATTGGTGTACATGGTAATGGGGTATTCTGTTAAAAAGGAAAGATTATTAGCGCTCCTTAGAATTAAAATGTTTTCTTGTGTGTGCTAGCTGCAATGTATGTATTACCCTTCTCACAGTAGGATTGCTGATAGGAAGGGAGAACTGGAATGTCCTATGTGCTGGAAGGCTGTTACTTATTTCAGAAGGCTGCAAGTCTATCTATCTGTTACTTAATTTAAGCAATACTTAGCTATAACTTCTTTCAGTCATGCTAGGACATTTGGGCTTGGATGTCAGCCATGTTAGTCATAAGTCCCCTATTTATTTTTATCAAAGTATTTCTGCTCGCAAGACTCAGATCAACACCCACGGATGATATGTGATCTTTGGTAATGTTAAAAGGCCGTTATGGACTTGTCCCATTGCAAATGTCTTTTCTATAGTCACTATGTAACAATACCTCAATTTATGCACATTGTGACAAAATCCCTGCGTGGTGGGCCCCCAATATGATTGCTGGTAAGTCCAAGTGGGATTTTACAAATGACAACGGCGTTTGCACCATAATGGCCCTCCCCCAGAATTGTGGCATAAGGAGTGGGTCATTGTGCTGCTATTATCAGCTAGGGAAGTGGGAGAGATCCTGAAGATAGGAGAGTAGGCAAGTATAGGTCAGTGGCGGTTTTAGGGCCGTGCTAGATGGTCGGCTGCCCAGAGCTCTGTGGCCTGAGAAGGAAGCTGCAGTCACCACACCAGCGACATCTAATTTGACTGCATCTGCCCGCTGCCTGGTGCTCACTTCTGCGCAGCTGCATGCCGGGCGGAAGTGAGAATTTGGGAACTGCTGAGACTTTAAGGACATACTGCCGCGGGACACAGGCAGTGTGGCAGACGGGACACACACACACTCACTCTCTCTCACTCTCTGTTTAAAAGGGCTCTACCTGGTGTGTAATGTGTGTAACGGGCTTTACCTGGTGTAATGTGTATAAGGGACTCTACCTGGTGTAATGTGTATAAGAGGCTCTACCTGGCATAAAATGTATAAAAAGAGCTCTACCTGGCGTACTGTTTAAAAAGAGGCTCTACCTTGCATAACGTGTGAAAAAGGGACTATAGTTGGCGTAACGTGTATAAAAGAGGTTCTACCTGGCGTAATGTGTATAAAATGGGCTCTACCTGCCGTAAAATATGTATAAGGAGCTCTACGTGGCATGATGTGTATAAAAGGGGAGCTATCTGGCGTAATGTGTATAAGGGACTCTATGTGGCTTAACATGTATAAAAAGGTCTCTACCTGGTCGCCACAACGTCTAGAACTTGCCCTGGTACAGGTAGAAATAGCAACATATCTAGCAATGATAGCATGCAGTACAGATCTGGATAGCAGGCATGTAAACATTATGGAACATTTATTTTTCTCATCATTAACCCATAAAAACACATAACATAAAACTGTATTCAAATTCACTGTTAAAATAAGGTTATATCTGTCCTGAAAAAAGACAACATCAAATTTAATTGTGTACCCTAAGAAAAATAAAAAGAATAATTCCTGGTGAAACTGTCAGATAACTAATATGTAAAGTTGGCCTTAATTATAGATCAGGGAAACTGTGAGGATATGACACGGTTACATGTGATTTCAATCCAGTTGTAAAGAGTAAATACAGGTACTTCATTGCCTATGTAAGATGGAAAAACAATAAAGTGTTTTATTCTCCACCTCCCCAGGAACAATCATTATGTCAGAAGACTTGCGAGATGCTTTAGATAACATGTATGATGCCAGGATTCCGAAACTCTGGTATAAGATTTCCTGGGATTCTGCCACGTTGGGATTTTGGTTTACAGAGCTTCTGGAAAGAAATCAACAGTTCCGCAGCTGGTTGTTTGATGGGCGTCCCAATCAGTTCTGGATGACAGGATTTTTTAATCCACAGGTAAGATCCTTTGCATGTACCTCTATCTGCTATATTCATATTATTTTATTGATGTAACTGGACCTTTTATGCCATTTTGAAAAATCTAACATTAATACAGTAGTGCTGCTTGAAAAAATATTAATAGCAGTAGATAAAGTAAGATGTGAAATAGTGCCCTTACTCTTTGTATGGTACTTACTATAGCCATTTAAAATAGTGCCTATCTTGTTACATTAATTGTATGTGATCTTTTCAACCTATTGAGGAGCCTGTATTGAACGCTTTAATGCTTCACATAGAATGATGGTGCTCCCAAAAGTTTCTCAGAACCGCACTGAGCATGGACTGCCAGATAATTGTACAGTGTATGCCTAGCTTAAGGTGTGAGATATGTCATGAGGCTGCAAAGAGGCTTTAGGCCAAGACAATCAGGAGGGAAACCAATAAAGAAGTAATTGAAAGTAGTTTCTTTATGTGGCATGTTTTAGACATATGCACAGTTAATTATGGCATTGAGTTGGAAGGAAAAAAATGTGTTGTTGTTTTTTTGTAATTGTGAAAACTGTAGGATTTCAGAGACAAATAACTACATTTTCAGATTTTTATAACTCCATAAATTGGTTTTATTGAAACTTTGATGGTCTCTTTGGCGTGGTTCTGCTAGTAGTGTGTTATCATGTACTATACTGTGTGTCATTCTATGGGAAGTGGTAATCTTCTCTGCTCATGTAATTATGTTAGATTGGATAAAAAATCCATGTGTAAGGGGCAAGATAAAGAGAGTAATAAATTGAATCAGCTGTCAAAGGTGCCGGAACAAGGGGGGATGGGGAAGGGGGGCATAACCCCCCCGCCCCTCCAAACATTTGACAGGCAACAGTCTTAGTTTGGAGGAGCAACAGCCAGAGGTGCCAGTCTTAGGTTGGAGGAGCGACAGCAGTGGATGGTCAGGGGATGTACATTATAGGAATAGGATGTATGGCCCCTTCACTGCATGGAAGAGGAGGTGTAATGTGGGACCTTTTCGCTTAATAGATCACACATTACACCACCTCCTCCGTGCAGTGCAGGGACTGTGCAGCCTATTCCTATAATGCACACCACAGCTTCTGCCTCCTGCTCGACTTTGGTGCTGCTTACTCCTCCCTGGTAGCCCCGACCTCCTCTTTTTCCATGGTGGCAGCCTCCTCCACCCATGTGGTGCTGCCTCTGCCTCCCCGGTAGTCTCATCCTCCTCCTCATCCATTGCACTGCCCCCATCCTGTAGTATCGCCAGGGCCGGCCTAAGCCCAATTTTATGGGTATGCAAATATATATTTTGGCGCCCCTTAGTGGAATAGCTAGGGCCGTGGCCTTATGGGGAAGGGGCACACTGACACACACAGCAACCAGGGGCATACTGACACACACACACACACACACACACACACACACACACACACACTGTACAGCAACCAGGGGCACACTGTCACACACATACACACAAACATTGTACAGCAACCAGGGGAACACTGACACACACACACACACACACACACACACACACACACACACACACATTGTACAGCAACCAGGGGTACACTGACACACATACACACATTGTACAGCAACCGGGGGCACACTGACTCATACAGATTTTACAGCAACCAGGGACACACACATACACACAAACATTGTACAGCAATCAGGGATACACTGACACACATACATACAGACACACACACTCACTCACTTTGTACAGCAACCAGGGGCACACTGACACACACACACACACACACACACACACACACACACACACAGTACAGTAACCAAGGGCACACTGACACACATACACACACTGTACAGCAACCAGGGGAACACTGAGACACACACACACACACACACACACATTGTACAACAGCCGGGGGCACACTGACACACATTGTACAGCAATCAGGGGCACACTGACACACATACATACAGACACACACACACTCACTTTGTACAGCAACCAGGGGCACACTGACACACACACACACACACACACACACACACATTGTACAGTAACCAAGGGCACACTGACACACATACACACACTGTACAGCAACCAGGGGCACACTGACACACGCACACACACACACACACACACACACACACACACACACACACACACACATTGTACAACAGCCGGGGGCACACTGACACACATTGTACAGCAATCAGGGGCACACTGACACACATACATACAGACACACACACACTCACTTTGTACAGCAACCAGGGGCACACTGACACACACACACACACACACACACACACACACACACACACACACACACACACACACACATTGTACAGTAACCAAGGGCACACTGACACACATACACACACTGTACAGCAACCAGGGGCACACTGACACACGCACACACACACACACACACACACACACACACACACATTGTACAACAGCCGGGGGCACACTGACACACATTGTACAGCAACCAAGGGCACACTCTCACACACACACACACACACGCACACACACACACACACACACACACACACACACACTTTGTACAGCAACAGGGGCATACTGACACAGACACACACATTGTACAGCAACCAGGGGCACACTGACACACATACACACACTTACACACAAACACACACACACACACACACACACACACACACACACACACACACACACACACACACACTGTACAAGGACCAGGAGCACACTGACACACATACACATTGTACAGGGGAAGCTGCCTCTGCCATATACAGGCACATACCTTCCACCTGCAGGTCATAGCTCCAGCTCCCCCTTGTTAGTAGACGCTGCACTGTCACCCTCCCCATGTTCCTTGGCATCAGGGGAGGGCTGTGGAGACAGAGCAGTCTCCCAGGAGGCGGAGCAAGCAGTTCCAGGTATCCTCTGTGCACCTGCCAGAGGAGCTTGGCTGTTACTGTCCAGCATGGGCGGCAGACAGCAGCCGCAGCGAGAATGACAGTGACTCACCGCCACAGACTTCAATAGTCCCCTCATTGGTCCGGCGCTCTACACAGCCACGTAGTCGGCGAATGCGTAGGGCCGGGCCTGAGTACTGTCTCCACCACAGGGAAGATCCAGGACCAGAAGCATCACCGTGACAACAGGCCAATTGGAAAGGGGAGAGCAGTGTGCTGTAACTAGACATTTTAGGGGGTAATTCTGAGTTGATCGCAGCAGGAACTTTGTTAGCAGTTGGGCAAAACCATGTGCACTGCAGGGGGAGGCAGATATAACATGTGCAGAAAGAGTTAGATTTGGGTGTGGTGTGTTCAATCTGCAATCTAAATTGCAGTGTAAAAATAAAGCAGCCAGTATTTACCCTGCACAGAAACAAAATAACCCACCCAAATCTAACTCTCTCTGCACATGTTATATCTGCCTCCCCTGCAGTGCACATGGTTTTGCCCAACTGCTAACAAAGTTCCTGCTGCGATCAACTCAGAGTTACCCCCTTAGTGCTGTGTGCAAGAAACAGCATCGGCACCTCCCCCCCCCCCACATATACAAAACAGGGCCAGTGCGCATCTTAGAAGAGCACCAAAAATATAGGGGCGTGGCTTCATGGAGAAGGGCATGGCCACAGAGCTCCCTTTTACACATAACATCAGGCAGAGCTCCTTTTTACACATTACATCAGGCAGAGCTTCCTTTTACACATTAGGCAGCAGAGTCCACCTTTTTTTTACAAATTAGGCAGCAGAGTGCCCTTTTTTACACATTAGGCAGGCAGTGTCCGAGAGAGAGAGACCCCTTTCACACATGCAGCTATATGCCGGGTTTTTGCACGTGAACGCACATCAACCAGGGATTTCTGCATTTGTGAAAGGAAACAACCTAGGACTAAGTCCCAGGTCCAAAACCCTGCTCCTGACCAGGGTCATGGAGCAAGAAAATTGCCAGCTTGCTATACCCAGTGTCTGAAATCGGCATAACAAGCAATACTTCAAAAGCAAATATAAACATGACATTCATGTGACCATTATCCTTAGGAAAATAAGGGACCGTCTTACTGTATATCTTATAACAAGAGATTTAAACAAATATCCACTGTCATTACTACTGCACATTCTCCTAGATACATACATAGTAGCCATAGACCCATTGAAGGCAAGATTTATGAACTGTACATATAGGAGGCAGTTCAAACAAAGCAATGTAATAGCTGCACAAATATCCTTCCCGTAACTTTCAGTTTAGCACGGAAACAGGTGACACATATAAAACATAAAAAAATTGTCCCCCAGATTTACTACTCCGTGTGATTAAGGATATTTTTATAAAATGTATGTGCATAAGTGAGGCTGCTGATATATAGATAGGAAATTAGACCCCTCCCGCCCAACAAGTAACAAGATGAAAGTAAACCTCTTCCACTGTTATAAAGCAAGTTAATAATTTTGTTAGAATTCAGAACATGGGAACCCCCAGGATTAGCATAAATAAACTGCTTCTAATCAGTGCCCACGTGTACAGTGAAACTGGTAGCCCAGGGGTCCCAGGTTCTGACCTTCAGCCCAATAATTTTACTTTAGCCACTGATTTATGGATTGAAATATTCATACATTTATAAAGGATTAAAATGCGGAACTATCTGTATCTCACACCCTTAAAGCAAAACTAATAAAAGCCTACCAGCGTCAGACATGACTGAAAGTGCAATAGACGAGTGATGAATGGGTGCCAGGAAGCTGCAGGAATATAAAAGCGTCACAATAGGACACATGGAAGACTGGCACACGAATGCTCAGCTGTGGGAACGGAGACAGCCAGCATGGCAGTACATAACCCAGTGCATGCTAGCGGTGCCGGCAGAAACGGGATGTGAGTCAAGTGAAAGAAGCGGGCGCAGCACCGGTCATCTACCATGAGGTTAATACAACACAAAGGAATGCGCAGCCCAGTCCACATGATCATGCAAGAGAGCGAGTACCTGGGAGCGCAGCCGGCACCTCTGCTATACAGTGTAGCGCACATGTAGCGCCGGGCGGACAGCACACACAAACTGACAAGGGCCAATATGAAGACACACAGAAGCTGCCAGACGTGCAGCCCCACGAGGGACGGGAACAGAGCAGGGGGCTGGCAGGGGTGTGCTGCCGATGGTGCGCCCTCAGTGCATTTGAGCTGTGGGCAAGGCACCATCGGCACACACGTAGTTACGTCCTTGGGGGAGTGTGCCAAAATCAAATTATATCCCCCCCCCCAACATAAAAATGTTCTGATGCCCGTGTCTGCTATTACACTGTTGCATAGGAATGTTGCATCAAATCTCCATTCAAAGCAGAGCTCACACAGCCAATAGCATGGACTCTTAACTGGGGTGAGGGTATCCTATCCTGTGAAGACATGACATGTCACATTGTAAATATCAGTCACCCTCTTTAGAACATGTATCTGAACAGGGATGCATTGTGTGTGGCCACAGCATTTTGGGAGCATGACTTTGTACCCCTGCCTTCCTCACTCATTGCCCCTGAGTATGATCTAAAAGTTTGCTATAGTGAAATAGTAATTGCCTTATTCAGTTAAAATATAACATTATTTTTTAATAGGGCTTTCTGACTGCCATGAGACAGGAAACAACACGTATGAATCTTTCAAAAGGCTGGGCTCTAGACAGCGTCATTTTACATAATGATGTCACCAAGATGATGAAAGAAGATGTAAATGCTCCTCCCCCAGCTGACATTGGCGGTGTCTACATCTATGGGCTATTTTTAGATGGTGCTGGCTGGGACCGAAGAAACACAAAACTCATGGAGGCACAACCAAAGGTATGTTATAATAATGGTAATGGTGATGTATAGATGGGAAGCAAGAGCTGAGGGATCAAAGGGATATCCAAAAAATGCTGGAGGTTATAACAGTAATAGCAATAAAGAAATGTTTGTTGACTATACTAATCAGTGACGTGCGGTGAGGTCACTGGTTGGGGAGGCACTGGCAGCTAACAAGCCCCCCCCCCCGAAAAAAAAAAAAAGTGTGGTCCCCCAACACATCAGTAAAACCAGCACTAGGCAGAACCAGCCAGGGGGAGTAATGCCATAGCAGGGGAGACACTCAGTGTGGTGTCCCCCTGCCATAACATTAATCTGCCCCCCCAGCCAGTCAGCCCAGGGTTGGAATTCCTCGGAAAGTGGGAACCCCAAAAAATAAAAATGCCCCCCCCCCCCTCCCGAGCAATAACCAGCACTGGGCTGATAGCCCAGTGCTATGCCCTGCACCCCTGGTGGCGGTGGGTGCGGGGTTCATTGTGTGTTAATATTGTTCTTTACAGGTGGCCTACAGGTCCCAGCAAGCCTGCCCCAGCATGCTGGCACTTGGAGAACCACAAGTGCCAGCATGCCCGGACATAAAGGGCCTGCTGGCACCTGTAGTCCACCTGCAAAGATTAGTAATATTGTTCTTTACAGGTAGCCTACAGGTCCCAGCAAGCCTGCCCCAGCATGCTGGCACTTGGAGAACCACAAGTGCCAGCATGCCCGGACATAAAGGGCCCGCTGGCACCTGTAGTCCACCTGTAAAGAAAATATTAAAATAAAACACCACACGTCTTGAAAATAAGCTTTATTAAACTGGGTCTTCACCTGGGGGCGGCGGCCTTTAAGCTCTTTTGCGCGGCCGCCGCCTTCCCGGGGCTTCCGGCGTCTTCACCTGGGGGGCGCCACCCCCCCAGGGCTTCCAGCATCTTCACCTGGTGGGCGGCGGCTGCTAAGCTCTTTTGCATAGCCGCCACCCAGCCAGGACTTCCGGCGTCTTCTCTCTTCAGGAGCTCTTCACTGCTCCTCCTCCGCCGTCGGACTGACTCTCCTCCGCCTCGCGCTGACTTTTATATAAGTCAGCCGGAGGGGGTGGGGCGATGACTGGGTGATTGGCTCGCGACGGCCATCTTGAATTTCAAAAATGACGCTGAGGCGCCATTTTTGAAACTGGAACCGCTCCGCTGCCAAGCTCTGCAGGATAAAGGTAAATTTCCGCCGCTGCCACCCGCATCGCCACCTCCCGCACCACCGCCGCATCCCGCCGCCCGCACCATCGCCGCATCCAGCCGCCCGCACCTCCTCCGCCAGCGTCGCCGACACAGTGATTGACAGCGGATCCAGTGACGGATCCGCTGGCCAATCACTGTGGCCTCACTGACAGGGACGTGCTTTCATAAGTTGAAAGCACGTCCCTGTAGGAAAGCGGCACCACTAATGGTGCCGCTTTCCCATATATTTTCAATGGGCTTTTACAGCCCATGGCTAGTCCCCGCCCGTGCCCGCCCCCCGCTCCCCATACTTTCCCCAGTGACAACGGGAGGCACCACGATCGGTGCCTCCCAAACACATACAGAGGGGAGCAATGCAAAGAATAATATTAAGAAGATACATATGACACAGAATATGTGTCATATGCATCTTCTTTGCATTATCTTAATCATTAATGACAGGGGAGGCACTGCCTCCCCTGACTGCACGTCCCTGATACTAATGGATAATGAATATATGGAGGTCAACGTTGTGCATCTACAGATGTGCCCTCATATACATAGTGTCTATACACCATGCGACTCGAGACACCTTGTGCGACCGAGATGGGTATCCGGATGATAGATAGGTTGACACCCCATATGGTCGACATGGTCAAAAGGTTGACAGGTTTAATTGGTTGACATGACAGAGGTCGACACAGCATATGGTCGACATTCTTTTCATACTTTACCATACACGTGGACTACAATTCAGAATGGTATCCTGTCACGAGTCACCTTGCTCAAAGCATGGCGAGCAAAGTGGTACACTAATTGGGGTTCCATGTGCTCAAATCTACAAATTGACACCAAAAAAATGTAGAAACCCCCACCCATGTCAACCATTTCCATGTTGACCTTTTGCTCATGTCGACCCTTTCCACATTTTGACCTTGTGCATTTTGACCTTTTGGGGTTGACATAGACACTGTCAACCTTTTCACTGTCTGCCTTTTATACCACACTCTTCCAAATGGAGTAGCATACCATATTTGCATCGCAGATGCAGCAAACATCACACAAAGTGCACCAGCGTCTTTTTTAGTGATCATGTGCTAGGTGAGGAATACGTCATATATGATAAATCGTATGATTCATCTTATGAAAAAAAAAAGCCAAATCATGTGCGATGGGTTCCACAGGGGATTCAAGGGAAATCGGATGCTGGTCGTTCTAATGTATGGCCAGCTTTACAGTTGTTTCATTTATGTGAAAAATAATTTTAAGCGAGAAAGACGTTCAACGCAGGTGAGTCGACCTACGACTTTTGGTGTGACTGAAGCCACAGTGTATGAGGACACATCTGTAGCTTGTACTGGTCTTGGGGTTCTCAAACTATTTTGCTGTGGGACCCCGTCTAACAATAAAAATTATTCCAGCACACTATCAAGTTACCGCAGAATGGCATGTGTGGTCAGCAGACTGAGCATGTACAGTAGCACTGCGGAGGCACAAAACATACGTTTAGTGACCACTAATGTGATCACTTTATTTCTTACACATTGCAGGGCCGAGCTCCATTCAGAACTCCATCCATGCATGTGTTTTTAATATATTCATGCTAATGTTAAGTTTATACTCCCGTATAGGTTTTTGGGGTGGTAGAGGCAGGGGAGTGGCAGAGGGTGACGAGAGACAGTGGATGAGAGGGGAGAGGCAGAGAATGACAGGGAGAAGCAGAGGGAGGCAGGTGGAGAGGCAGAGGGATACAAAGATAGATGGAGTGTGGCATGGGAAGGGGGAGAGGGGGAGGATGATTGGGGTGAGACAGTGGGTGATGGGAGAGGCGGAAGGTAATAGGGGAAAAGCGGAGGTTGACAGGGGAGAGACAGTGGGTGACAGGGGAGAGTCGGAGGGGGTGGAGGACAGGTGAGAGGTTGTGGGTGATGGGGATGATGAGGGTGGCAGGGGTAGGCAGTGACAGACATTGGGTGACTTGGGAGAGGCAGTGGGTGTTTAATTAAAATGTGTTCCTCCCTGACACATTACATACTGTCTACTTCTGTGGTAGCTGTAGAGCCTACTGCCAGGTGGGATGCCAGGAGAGGCTGAGCACTGGGGTGGGGGCGGGACTGGAGAGGCTAAACACTGGGATCTCTTCAGATCTTCAGCCAGTCATCCGAGGAGTCTGAAGTAACAGACACTGCAACTTTATTTCAGACTGCTCGGATCACTGGCTGAGAGATCTGAGGAGTCATCAGTGCAACCCCATTCTGAGATAGTTGCGACTGACAGTTTGAGAACCACTGTACTAGTTCATTGAAAATGAATGCATTCTTTCAGATTTTTAAACATATTCATCAATGGTGAAAAGTCATGTTGCTGGCAAAAATGGATGTTTTCATCTGTGATAGGGCTTGTTATTGAATCACCCAGTATTTGAAAAGGGTTTCCTGTTGATGATAAGATTTTCCATCTTTCACTAGCAAAGGCTTCCACATATAGGGGAAAGTCTGTTTACTAAGTATTTATACCACCATAATAACTGTTCTGTTATTGCTATATTCTCAGGAAGGCAATAACAGATCAAAATCAGTAAAAGAAAGCTTTATTTGAGAACAAAACTTTTTTTTAAATTAAATAATATTTTAAATGAAAATAAATAAATGAAGTAAATTCTTAGCCCTTTTCCCCCATTACTGGAACTAAAGCTCAGATTTGTGCTTTACGTTCCGCAATGAATCTACGAGCCAGCTATAGCATAGTTACACCTGCTCAGGTTGTCCTGGTGAAGCAATAAGTATTTCTAAAAGATTTTTTTCAGAAATGTTGGCGATAAATTATTATTTTGTCACTGACTTATCACTGCAGGATCAGTCTAAAATAAATAGCTCCCTTTGTTACAGATATTGCCAGCTTGCATGTCCCAAAGAGTTTGAAAAACAGTTTAGTGTAGGTTTGAAACAATTCGTCAAAGTAAATAGTTCAGTGCAGGTTTCAAAAAGATTGCTCCCCTCAGAATTCTACCTAAAAATGTTATGGTCACTTTTTGTCATACAGTTCAAGACATGGCCACCATGGATATTGTTTGTTTGATGAGATTTTGGATTATGTTTGGTGGCCTAACAAAACCAACCTACAGTATCTAGGATTCAAATTATTGGGGTTTTACCTATTTTTATTTCTAGAATGTTCTATGCATGACAGAGTCACACAAGTCTCTCAGCATAAACTAAATAAACTGGATTACTACTTGGTCATTTTCTAACACATGAGATTTGATAAATCCGTGAATTCATGGATGTTAAAGAGGGCAACTGTTACCAGAATAAATGTAAAAAGAACCCAAAACATAATTTTTCAGTGGTATCACTAGCTATGCTTTCCTAGGTTTGCAGGCCAGGTTGAATTGTGTTTATCAGTACACTGTATTAATTGTAGAGAGCTTTACATGTAATAGCTGGTTATGGCTGCTAAACTCCCCATACACACTTCCACTGCTTCTCATTTAAGTAGGTTCACACTTTATGGCTGATGTAAAACAATTGGAATAGAACCATCTTCTTGGTAACTTTAGGTTATAGAAGTGCTGGTACTGTCATTGGAACAATGGTGGCTAAATAAAAGGGTTGCGTATGGGTTACCGGCGGCTGGGATCCCGGCGGTCAGCATCCCGATGGTAGAATGCCGGCAGCTTGCTGCGCTCGCCACACTATGGGCTTGGTGGCGAGCTGCGCTCACCAAAGGTTTTATTCCCACTGTATGGGTGTCGTGGACACCCACAAGTGGGAATAGTCCATTGGTCGGCATGCCGACTGTCGGGATTGAGAGCCGGCATGATGTCGGGATCGGTATTGTGACCGGCGGTCACATAACTACTTCGAAAATAGAGTTATAGTAAAATAAAGCACTGTATGACAACATACCTCCCAACATGACCCTCTCCGGGAGGGACAGAATGCCCTGTTAATCTATGAATGCCCTCACCTGTGCTGAAACACCTTTCTTGTCCATTAACCTGTTCAGCACAGGTGCTGGCAATCATAAATGAAGAGAAAAGTCCAGGAGCAGAGCATTGTGTCCCTCCTGGAGAGGGTCATGTTGGGAGGTATGTGACAGTAATGGTCTCTTTTCTGAATATGGTTTCCAGCATGGTGAATGTAGGAAATAGGAAGCAGGAACAGACCACAGTGTAATTTGATATGCAATCAGGATGGATCAGGAGTATTGTACATGGTATATGGCTCAATACATTTCAGACATTTGTGATTTGGATTCAATACCTGTATCATTTATTTGGAAGGGGACTTGGTGTGTCTCATGCTACTTTTTTGCTACCTTTTTGTTATTAACTTTGTTGGTAATATCTTGTTGGGAAGACCAGTGGTGCTTCAACTTGAGCTACATTTTGAGATGCAATTTTGTAACAAAAATAAATAAATACATATATATATATATATATATATATATATATATATACATACATTTTTTTAACCTATTAACCGAGTCCCCCCCCCCCCCCCCCAAAAAAAAAAAAAAAACGGTCACAAATTGCATTATTTTTAATTTAATGAAGTTTTGAATGTCTTTTTTTAAAGTATAATTAAATATTTATCTAAAAAATATAAACCCTTCAAGTTGTTATTTATAAAATTTGGCATATAGCCGCTATAGATAAGATAGCCGCTTATCTCCATAATAATTCACACAGATTTCTACAAATATGAAGTGCGTGGTTTCCCTTCAGTCAGACTTTCCCTATTGCCGCGGCTCCTAGAAACATTATACTGTAGATCTTATGCTCTAATTACATTCTACCTCTATGGAGAGCACCAATTGCACACTTATACAAATGGTTTGAGCTCTGTCATTTATTTCCTTGCTATAACCTGTCTTACACATCCCTAGGCATCCCCTCCCTTTCTAGGTTAGCATTCTATTTCCCTGAACATGTTTTATGCATTTATTTCCTAATATATATATATATACACACACACCATAGACCCCCATTGTGAAATTCCATTCAGCCCCCCGGTACAAACATCTTCATCCCCGGGGGCAAAGGAGCCCCAGCCGTATCGCCCCCTTTTAGTAATAGATTCCAGTGTTAATGAGCCCCCATGTATTTATACCCTTCCTCATGTGTCACTTTATATGCCCGTGTACAGAGCGCAGAGATATCAGTGTACCGCATACTTGCCTACCTGACCCTCTCTATGAAGGAGAAAATGCTCTGTTCCTGGACTTTCCTGGTAATGTATGATTGCCATCACCTGTGGTGAAACACCTTTCTTATCAATTAACTAGCTCTCCACAGGTGATGGCAATCATACATTACCAGAAAAGTCCAGGAACAGAGCATTTCCTCCCTCATGGAGAGGGTCAGGTAGGCAAGTATGGTGTACCGGGCCCCAAGATTTCTGTTGCTAGCCCTGTTTGCTGGTAACTGCAGAACACACCTAGCAACATTTAGGAACATAAATATCACACTTTAAAATACAGCAGTATCCATACATCCAGTGCACATTAAACCCAGTATCATATGCAGTACTGGGCTCTGAGGGATGCCAAGCTGAGTTAACCTTTATTATCACTGTGCATGGCACCCTGCTTTTGACACAGGGCGTGAAGTGTATTTATGAGCTACAATCAGGTGTTGCTCCTCAGCCCTGATTGCTGTCGCTAGCAGCTGTGCTGAGATAAAGCTAGTGTTTTAGATTTTTGAAGTGATGTCACCTGTCAAGGAATGCTGCTATGGATTTGACTTCTTACAAAATTAATCTTTTTCCATGTATAGATCATGTGAAGGTCACTGCATAGGATTTTAAATAAGAAGTTGAAGAATACATAGAAAAGTAAATAACCCTGACAATCATACACACTAGCACAGTGGTTCCCAAACTGTATCCTCAAGGCACCCAGTCCAGGTTTTAATTATAACCATGCTTGAGTACAGGTGGCTTATTTAGTACTTCGGTCAATTTGATAACATCTTTGCACAAATATGGATATCCTTAAAACCTGGACTGTTAGGGTGCCTTAAGGAAGTCCTGAACTAGCTTAACAGAAGTCAGGTGTATGGGACCCAAACCATTTGTTCATAGGAAATTCTCCCCCTGACTATTCAGTAACAACCATAGGGGGTTATTCAGGTTTGTTAGCTAAGCAAAAAAGCACACTAATGGGCAAAACCATGTTGCACTGCAGGTGGGGCAGATATAACATGTGCACAGAGATTTAGATTTGGATGGGTTGTGTTCAAACTGAAATCTATACTGCAGTGTAAAAATAAAGCAGCCAGTATTTACCCTGCACAGAAATAATATAACCCACCCAAATCTAACTCTCTCTGCACATGTTATATCTGCCACACCTGCACATGGTTTTGACCATTAGTGTGCTTCTTTTGGTTTGTTAACAAACCTGAATAAGGCCCATATTCCCTTACTGCTTTAGCAGGCAGCAGATTTTGAAATCTTATTTCTTATGATACCTTTCTATACTGTTGTGTCAAGAGATAGCTAAATAGTAGGACTCTCAACATTAATGATGCCATACTGTATTACATTTAGTATTCAGGCTTGGATGTGTGTAAAACTGGGACAAAAATGAAGGGTGCTTTTGTCTACAGTACCAAGAAATGGTCTGCACTGAAACCATACATCCCAACATGACCCTCTCCAGGAAGGACAGAATGCTCTGCTCCTGGACTTCCCTCTTAATTTATGCTTGCCATCACCTGTGCTGAAACACCTTTCATATGCATTAACCTGTTCAATACAGGTGCCTACTGTTAGGCGCACTGCCACAGTTTACTGGTCGCACAGCTTCACTATTCATAGCATACGTCTCTTGTCATATTTGTTTGGCCTAAACCAGCATATAAGCTTCATTTGATGACTCTGACTTCAGTTGACAGTGCTGTCAATAAAATACCATGCCGCGTTCTGTGCACAATATATTCAGTACAATTTGGAAAATGTAACTCTTATCACTAAACCTGGCAAAGAAAAGGGATTTTTTTCATGACGGATTATGGACTACCGGTCTCAGTGATTAAACTCTGTCATTTTTATTTTTTTATTCATTTGCGAATGTCACAGTCTGTTTGATATGACATGTTCAAACAGGAGCTGGGCTGAGATTTCATTTAGAGGCAATCTGCTTGTGAGAAGCCTGAAGCTCTGACACCTATAGACTCTGAGAATTAGGTAGCCGACTTGCAGCTGTTTGTTGTGCGATGCCTTGTACACATTGTTCTGATCAAAGAGATGATGCTTTGTTCTCCTTACATTTTCTGCTTGCTGTTTTCTTTCCAATATCTACTTTTAATTATATACCTACCACCATTATTTTTAACACTATAGTAGAAAATAATAAGGCAGTACATGATTTATCGTTTACATTACGTTTCATGGTCTGATCGGATGACACAGATACTAATAAGCACGTTTTCTCAATGCCAGAGTACAATTCAGTAATTAATGTGATACGTGCTAGGAAAATACGGTCACCAAAATGGTAATGTATTTAATAGGATTATTTTTACTATAATTTTCTTTTAGTGAAATGCTCCACATATGCCAATATAACACAGTCAATGTAATTAAAACAATAGCTTTTATATATTGAAAGTTCTCTACACATAGGAATATAATATACATTAAATCTAATTAAAACAATAGATTTTTAATTAAGTTGCATTTTTTTTTAAATACGAGTATTTGGTTACAGTTTCCTATTTATTGTTCTGTTCACTAAAGTTTTATTAAAGTGGGCAGAGCAAGCATGAATATATACCCCATTATGTTCCTGTTATTAGGTCAATAGGGACGTCTATGGTGTATACTTATTGAGTGGCAGCGTTGGAGTATCTGATGGGTGCAGGGCATGCGGTGTACACGGCCCCATGGGTAAAGGGAGAGGTTTTCCAGTGTGACAGGGCAGCTGCCCTCCATGTAGTTGCTCCAGCAAGCAGGACTGGACTGTTCAACAGGAGAAATCCCCAGTGAGCCCCACTACCTGGTGACACCATCGCATGCTGTACTATCAGGTTACTGCACTCGAGTTGTACATTCTTACTCTATAAATGGGTCAGTTACCTAAAAAACTAGGAACATGTATGATGAGTGCTAGATTAGATCACCCTCCTGCCAATCTAAATTAGCATTTCGGTTAACAGATTAAAGGGGTTGATGTATTAAGCTTTGGAGAAGTTACCCAAAGCTACCAATCAGCTTCTGCCTTTTATCTACACAGCCTTTAGGTGTGTACACTTTAGTGCTGCAAGTGGGCGGGTACGCGTGGGTACGGCGTACCCTTAAGAATTTAGCCATGGGTACGCCGTACCCGGGCCGCCGCTCCCTCCCCTGCTGCTGCTCACCTGCGCCGCTGCTGCATGATCAGAGGAGATCGCTGCGTGCGCCTCTCCTGCCCCTCAGTGTTTTCCTTCAATTCGGCGCTGGTACGTGAGCCAATCAGAGCTCGCGGACCGGCAGCCAAGGCTCCTGATTGGCTGCCGGACCGCAAGCTTTCATTGGCTCACGGACCGGCGCCTAATTCAAGGTAGACACTGAGGGGCGGGAGAGGTGCACGCTGCGCTCTCCTCCCGTCACACACAGGAAGCAGCAGCGAGGTAAGCAGCAGGGGAGAGGGCGGGGCATGTGTACCTGGCACTGCGGGGACATATGTATCTGGCACTGGGGGCATATCTGGCACTGGGGGCATCTTTGTATCTGGCACTGAAGGCATTTCTGTATCTGGCACTGTGGGCATCTCTGTATCTGGCTCTGGGGGCATATCTGGCACTGGGGGGCATTTCTGTATCTGGCAGGGGGGGACATGTGTATCTGGCACTGGGGAGCATCTCTGTATCTGGCACTGGGGGGCATTTCTGTATCTGGCACTGGGGGCATCTCTGTATCTGTTACTGAGGGCATATCTGGCACTGGGGGGACATGTGTATCTGGCACTGGGGCATCTCTATCTGGCACTGGGGGCATATCTGGCACTGGGGGGCATTTCTGTATCTGGCACTGGGGGCATCTCTGTATCTGGCACTGGGGGCATATCTGGCACTGGGGGGACATGTGTATCTGGCACTGGGGGCATTTCTGTATCTGGCACTGGGGGGGACATGTGTATCTAGCACTGGGGGCATATCTGTATCTGGCACTGGGGGCATATCTGGCACTGCGGGGACATGTGTATCTGGCACTAGGGGCATATCTGGCACTGCAGGGACATGTGTATCTGGCACTGGGGGCATATCTGGCACTGCAGGGACATGTGTATCTGGCACTGGGGGCATATCTGGCACTGTGGGGACATGTGTATCTAGCACTGGGGGCATTTCTGTATCTGGCACTGGGGGCATATATGTATCTGGCACTGGGGGCATATCTGGCACTGTGGGGCATTTCTGTATCTGGCACTGCGGGGCAATGTATATCTGACACAGTGGGGGCATTTGTGTATCTGGCACTGGGGGGCAATGTATATCTTACACAGTGGGGGCATTTGTGTATCTGACCCTGTTAGGCAATGTATATCTGGCACTCTGGGGGCATTTGTGTATCTGGCACTGTGGGGCAATGTGTATCTGGCACTGTGGGGGCATTTGTGTATCTGGCACTGTGGGGCAATGTGTATCTGGCACTGTGGGGGCATTTGTGTATCTGACACTGTGGGGCAAAGTGTATCTGGCACTGTGGGGCAATGTGTATCTGGCACTGTGAGGCAATGTATATCTGGCACTCTGGGGGCATTTGTGTATCTGGCACTATGGGTCAATGTGTATCTGACACTGTGGGGCAATGTGTATCTGGCACTGGGGGTCATTCCGAGTTATTCGCTAGCTGCTTTCGTTCGCAGCGATTAGGCAAAAAAAGTCAGTTCTGCGCATGCGTATGCGGCGCAATGCGCATGCACGTCGTACTCTTACAACGAACGATGTAGGTTCACACAAGATCTAGCAAAGCTTTTCAGTCGCACTGCTGACGGCAGAGGGATTGACAGGAAGTGGGTGTTTCTGGGTGTCAACTGACCGTTTTCAGGGAGTGAGTGGAAAAACGCAGGCGTGCCAGATAAAAACGCAGGTGTGGCTGGTGAAGCATAGGCATGGCTGGCCGAACGCAGGGCGTGTTCGTGACGTCAAAACAGGAACTGAATAGTCTGAAGTGATCGCAAGCTAGGAGTAAGTCTGAAGCTGCACAAAATTATTTTGTAGCCGCTCTGCGATCCTTTCGTTCGCACTTCTGCTAAGCTAAAATACACTCCCAGAGGGCGGCGGCTTAGCGTTTGCATGGCTGCTAAAAGCAGCTAGCGAGCGAACAACTCGGAATGAGGGCCACTGTGAGGCAATGTATATCTGGCACTCTGGGGGCATTTGTGTATCTGGCACTATGGGGCAATGTGTATCTGACACTGTGGGGCAATGTATATCTGGCACTGTGGGTCAACGTGTGTCTGGCACTATTGGGGTCATATGTGTATCTGCCCTTCCCTCCCATATGTGTATCAGGCCCCTATTTCATTGGCCATGCCCCATGTGGCATTTGGGCACACCCATTTCTCTGACGTCCTAAGTGGATGCTGGGACTCCGTAAGGACCATGGGGATTAGCGGCTCCGCAGGAGACTGGGCACAACTAAAGAAAGCTTTAGGACTACCTGGTGTGCACTGGCTCCTCCCACCAAGACCCTCCTCCAGACCTCAGTTAGATTCTTGTGCCCGGCTGAGCTGGATGCACACTAGGGGCTCTCCTGAGCTCCTAGAAAGAAAGCATATTTAGGTTTTTTATTTTACAGTGAGATCTGCTGGCAACAGACTCACTGCAGCGAGGGACTAAGGGGAGAAGAAGCGAACCTACCTAACAGGTGGTAGTTTGGGCTTCTTAGGCTACTGGACACCATTAGCTCCAGAGGGATCGACCGCAGGACCCGACCTTGGTGTTCGTTCCCGAAGCCGCGCCGCCGGCCCCCTTACAGAGCCAGAAGCATGAAGAGTCCGGAAAATCGGCGGCAGAAGACTTCGGTCTTCACCAAGGTAGCGCACAGCACTGCAGCTGTGCACCATTGCTCCTCATGTACACCTCACACTCCGGTCACTGATGGGTGCAGGGCGCTGGGGGGGCGCCCTGAGGGCAATATATGACACCTTGGCTGGCAAATCTACATCATATATAGTCCTAGAGGCTATATAGATGTAAAATTACCCCTGCCAGTATTCCAGAAAAAGCGGGAGAAAGTCAGTTGAAAAAGGGGCGGGGCTTCTCCCTCAGCACACTGGCGCCATTTTCTCTTCACAGTGCAGCTGGAAGACAGCTCCCCAGGCTCTCCCCTGTAGTTTTCAGGCTCAAAGGGTTAAAAAGAGAGGGGGGGGCACTAAATTTAGGCGCAATATATGTATACAAGCAGCTATTTGGGGAAAAATCACTCAGTTATAGTGTTAATCCCTGCATTATATAGCGCTCTGGTGTGTGCTGGCATACTCTCTCTCTGTCTCCCCAAAGGACTTTGTGGGGTCCTGTCCTCAGTCAGAGCATTCCCTGTGTGTGTGTGGTGTGTCGTTACGGCTGTGTCGACATGTTGGATGAGGAAGGTTACGTGGAGGCGGAGCAGAGGCCGATAAATGGGATGTCGCCCCCTGTGGGGCCGACACCAGAGTGGATGGATAGGTGGAAGGTATTAACCGACAGTGTCAACTCCTTACATAAAAGGCTGGATGACGTAACAGCTGTGGGACAGCCGGCTTCTCAGCCCGCGCCTGCCCAAGCGTCTCAAAGGCCATCAGGGGCTCAAAAAACGCCCGTTACCTCAGATGGCAGACACATATGTCGACACGGAGTCTGACTCCAGTGGCGACGAGGTTGAGACATATACACAATCCACTAGGAACATCCGTTACATGATCTCGGCAATGAAAAATGTGTTACGCATTTTCTGACATGAACCCAAGTACCACATAAAAGGGGTTTTATTTTTGGGGAGAAAAAGCAGCCAGTGTTTTGTTCCCCCATCAGATGAATGAATGAAGTGTGTAAAGAAGCGTGGTTTCCCCCGATAAGAAACTGGTAATTTCTAAAAAGTTACTGATGGCGTACCCTTTCCCGCCAGAGGATAGGTCACGTTGGGAGATATCCCTTAGGGTGGATAAGGCGCTCACACGTTTGTCAAAAGGTGGCACTGCCGTCTTAGGATACGGCCACCTTGAAGGAACCTGCTGATAAAAAGCAGGAGGCGATCCTGAAGTCTGTATTTACACACTCAGGTTATATACTGAGACCTGCAATTGCCTCAGCATAAATAGGGCTGCTGCAGCGTGGTCTGATACCCTGTCAGATAATATTAATACGCTAAGACAGGGATAATATTTTGCTAACATTGAGCATATTTAAGACGTTGTCTTATATATAAAGGATGCACAGAGGGTATTAGAAACCCGGCAGTGGACAGGTGATGCTGCCTGTAAAAGGCACATGGAGATTCTGCCTTATAAGGGTGAGGAATTGTTTGGGGATGGTCTCTGGGACCTCGTATCCACAGCAACAGCTGGGAAGAAATTTTTTTACCTCAGGTTTCCTCACAGCCTAAGAAAGCACCGTATTTTCAGGTATAGTCCTTTCGGCTTCAGAAAAGCAAGCGGGTCAAAGGCGCTTCCTTTCTGCACAGAGACAAGGGAAGAAGGAAAAAAGCTGCACCAGCAGCCAGTTCCCAGGATCAAAAATCTTCCCCCGCTTCCTCTGAGTCCACCGCATGACGCTGGGGCTCCACAGGTGGAGACAGGTGCGGTAGGGGCGCGTCTCGGGAACTTCAGGGACCAGTGGGCTTGCCCACAGGTGGATCTCTAGGTTCTGCAAATAGTATCACAGGGATACAGGCTGGAGTTCGAGGCGACTCCCCCTCGCCGTTACCTCACATCAGCCTTGCCGGCTGCCCTCGGAGAAAGGTAGTACTGGCGGCAATTCACAAGCTGTACTTCCAGCAGGTGAAAGCAAGGTACCCCTCCTTCAACAAGGCCGGGGTTACTATTCCAAAATGTTGTGGTACCGAAACCAGACGGTTCGGTGAGACCCATTCTAAAATTGAAAGCCTTGAACACTTATATACGAAGGTTCAAGTTCAAATGGAATCGCTCAGGGCGATTATTGCAAGCCTGGAGAATTTCATGGTATCACTGGACATCAAGGATGATTACCTGCATGTCCCTATTTACCCTCTTCACCAGGAGTACCTCAATATTGTGGTACAGGATTGTCATTACCAATTCCAGACGTTGCCGTTGGTCTGTCCCCGGCACCGAGGTATTTACCAAGGTAATGGCCGAAATAATTATCCCGTACTTGGACGATCTCCTTATAAAGGCGAGGTCCAGGGAGCAGTTGTTCGTCGGAGTAGCACTATCTCGGGAAGTGCTACAACAGCACGGCTGGATTCTGAATATTCCAAAGTCGCAGCTGGTTCCTACGACGCGTCTACTGTTCCTGGGTATGGTTCTGGACACAGAACAGGATAAAAAGAGTTTCTCCCGGAGGAGAAGTCCAAGGAGTTGTTGTCTCTAGACAGAGACCTCCTAATACGTATACAGGTGTCGGTGCATCAATGCACGCGAGCCCTGGGAAAGATGGTAGCTTCTTACGAAGAAATTCCATTCGCTAGGTCCCATGCAAGGATTTTCCAGTGGGATCTGTTGGACAAGTGGTCCCGGTCGCATCTTCAGATGCATCGGCGGATAACCCTGTCTCCAAGGGTCAGGGTGTCGCTGTTGTGGTGGCTGCAGAGTGCTCATCTTCTAGGGGGCCGCAGATTCGGCATACAGGACTGGGTCCTGGTGACCACGGATGCCAGCCTTCGAGGCTTGGGGGCAGTCACACAGGGAAGGAACTTCCAAGGCTATGGAAAAGTCAGGAGACTTCCCTACACATAAATATTCTGAAACTGAGGGCCATTTACAATGCCCTAAGTCAGGCTAGACCCCTGCTTCAACACCGGCCGGTGCTGATCCAGTCAGACAACATCACGGCGGTCGCGCATGTAAACCGACAGGGCGGCACAAGAAGCAGGATGGCGATGGCAGAAGCCACAAGGATTCTCCGATGGGCGGAAAATCATGTGTTAGCACTGTCAGCAGTGTTCATTCCCGGAGTGGACAACTATGAAACCTCCACCCGGGAGAGTGGGGACTTCATCCAGAAGTCTTCCAAATGATTGTACACCGTTGGGAAAGGCCACAGGTGGACATGATGGCGTCCCGCCTCAACTAAAAGTTACAAAGATATTGCGCCAGGTCAAGGACCCTCAGGCGATAGCTGTGGACGCTCTGGTAACACCGTGGGTGTACCAGTCGGTGTATGTGTTCCCTTCTCTGCCTCTCTTACCCAGGGTAATGAGAATAATAAGAAGGAGAGGAGTAAGAACTATACTCATTGTTCCGGGTTGGCCAAGAAGAGCTTGGTAACCAGAACTCCAAGAAATGATCTCAGAGGACCCATGGCCTCTGCCGCTCAGACAGGACCTGCTGCAGCAGGGGGCCTGTCTGTTCCAAGACGTACCGCGGCTGCGTTGACGGCATGGCGGTTGAACGCCGGATCCTGAAGGAAAAGGGAATTCCGGAGGAAGTTATCCCTACGCTATTTGAAGCTAGGAAAGAAGTGAACGCAAACCATTATCACCGCATATGGCGGAAATATGTTGCGTACTGTGAGGCCAGGAAGGCTCCAAAGGAGAAATTTCAGCTAGGTCGATTTCTGCACTTCCTACAGTCAGAGGTGACTATGGGCCTAAAATTGGGTTCCATTAAGGTCCAGATTTTGGCTCTATCGATTTTCTTCCAAAATTGAACTGGCTTCACTGCCTGAAGTTCAGACTTTTGTTAAGGGAGTGCTGCATAGTCAGCCCCCGTTTGTGCCTCCAGTGGCACCGTGGGATCTCAACGTGGTGTTGGATTTCCTGAAGTCGCATTGGGTTGAGCCACTTAAATCCGTGGAGCTATAATACCTCACGTTGAAAGTGGTCATTCTGTGGGCCTTGGCGTCGGCTAGGCGTGTATCAGAATTGGCGGCTTTGTCATACAAAAGCCCTTATCTGTATTTTATATGGATAAGGCGGAATTGAGGACTCGTTCCCAATTCCTTCCTAAGGTGGTATAATTTTTTAATGTGAACCAACCTATTGTGGTGCCTGCGGCTACTTGGGACTTGGAGGATTCCAAGTTACTGGATGTAGTCAGGGCCCTGAAAAGTATATGTTTCCAGGACAGCTGGAGTCAGGAACACTGACTCGCTATTTCTCCTGTATGCACCCAACAAGCTGGGTGCTCCTGCTTCTAAGCAGACGATTGCTCGCTGGATCTGTAGCACGATTCAACTTGCACATTCTGCGGCTGGACTGCCGCACCCTAATTCTGTAAAAGCCCATTCCACAAGAAAAGTGGGCTCTTCTTGGGCGGCTGCCCGAGGGGTCTCGGCTTTACAACTTTGCCGAGCTGTTACTTAGTCGGGTTAAAACATTTTTGTAAGAGTCTACAAGTTTGATACACTGGCTGAGGAGGACCTAGAGTTTGCTCATTCGGTGCTGCAGAGTCATCCGCACTCTCCCGCCCGTTTGGGAGCTTTGGTATAATCCCCATGGTCCTTACGGAGTCCCAGCATCCACTTAGGACGTCAGAGAAAATAAGATTTTACTCACCGGTAAATCTATTTCTCGTAGTCCGTAGTGGATGCTGGGCGCCCATCCCAAGTGCGGATTGTCTGCAATACTTGTTTATAGTTATTGCCTAACTAAAGGGTTATTGTTGAGCCATCTGTTGAGAGGCTCAGTTATATTTCATACTGTTAACTAGGTATAGTATCACAAGTTATACGGTGTGATTGGTGTGGCTGGTATGAGTCTTACCCGGGATTCAAAATCCTTCCTTATTGTGTCAGCTCTTCCGGGCACAGTATCCTAACTGAGGTCTGGAGGAGGGTCTTGGTGGGAGGAGCCAGTGCACACCAGGTAGTCCTAAAGCTTTCTTTAGTTGTGCCCAGTCTCCTGCGGAGCCGCTAATCCCCATGGTCCTTACGGAGTCCCAGCATCCACTACGGACTACGAGAAATAGATTTACCGGTGAGTAAAATCTTTTTTTTTTTTTGTCGCACACAGTACCTGTAAGACATTTTTTCTACTTGCACCACTAGTACACATGTTGGGATAAATCTGTAAGATTTTACCTATATAGTCAAAATCGTAAGGAAAGTTAGTACATATCTCATGGTGTTATGCAGCTTGCGATACTGATTTGATCCCGATGTGCACTCCCACAGGGTCGGTATCGCATGACTAAATAGACTATGCAGACAAGTCAATCTTTTGACTATCTAGTGCACTATCTAGTACAAAGTATAGTCAAAATTGGCGCTTAGTCAAAATCGTACATAGACAAAATCTCAAGCACAGATAGTCAAAATCTGTACTATCTGGGCTCTGGGGGAGTTCAAGGGAAATCGCATAGTCAAAATCAGGCACAGCAAGGATCTCACCGTGTGTACACACCTTTAGAAATGACAGAAACTGAATCATTGCTATTGTCATCTACTCCACTTAATCTCTATCCAAGGCTTGATACATCTCTGCTATACAGTAATGTTTTCTTGTGTAAAAATAACATTTAAAATCTAGTATTTTTCAAACTTCAATATAGCTGTAAAAAAAATAAAAGAATAAAAGTAACGAACACATATGTCATCCCAGTTGTTGTAACTTAGATAATTGAACTTTTTTTCTACTGTGGCGTTTATTTGTCGTTTACAAGAACTAGTGCAGTTCTCATGAGTGTTAGACACTGACTGGTGTGTACGGGGTCCCCTGTCATATGTACAGTGCATTAATGTAGTAAATATAGATGGCCTCACGCTCACCAACACTGACTTTATTATTATACATACTGTATATTATATTATATTATACTGCATTCCCAGGACTATGGGTTATTCACTACAGTGCATAATCTCATAGAACTATCAGTATTTATTATATTTATGAATGGGCCCAAATCACACACTGTAGTTTGTTATGTACAGTTTTTTTGTGTGTACTAAATAAAATTACACCTTACCTTTATGGTGGTTTCTCTGCAATGGGGAGCCTCAGAAGAAATTGATCCTCCCTGGGCAGACTATGTCTTATGGCGGTATTCACTGTTCTTGTAGGAAATCCCATCGCCCAGAAGATGCCTGTTTGTGTAGGAATATAACCAGTGTCAACATTGTACAAGCGGTTCAACCAGACTTATGCCCCCTGTGTCTCCTCCTGCCCAATTTCCCCTCCAGCCTTCTGCCACATGTCTTTTCAGCCTCCTGCCCTCTGCCAATCCAGACTCCTATCTTTCCAGCCCCGCTGTCACTCCAGCCACCTGCCCCATCACTCAAGCCCCCAGTCTCCAGAGCCTCCTGCCCCATCACTCCAGCCTCCTTCCCACCTGTCTCTCCAGCCTCCTGTCTCTTCAGCCTCCTGCCCCCTGTCATTTCAACATCCTGAGTCCTGACACTCCAGTCTCCTCTGTCACCTCAAGAGCCTGTCCTCTCCAATTTACCTTCTTCTTTTGACCGCCTGCATGCTCTGATTTCTCAGTTGGCAGATTGTATAGAGACTGTTCTCTGTTACACATCACGTCAGGTGTTTGCACATACTGTACGTAGCTTATGAATATTTTGATGAAAAGACGTAGAACAATCTTGGATTTGCCCATGAAGGGCATGAGAGATTGCCTGTAAACTTAAAAACAAGGGTGCCAAATTATTTTGGTATGCCAATCGAGGACAAAAAAACCTGTTTGGGTGGCTTTACAGGTATTGGAGTGATCAAAACCTAATTTAAATAATGTCACACAAGTAATATATTAGAAGGGCTGGAACTATTTTTTTTTAATTAGTTAAGAGAAAATTTGCAAAAGTCAATCTTTTCCCAATTTTTCTCATATATTAAATAAATGAAATCAATTAAGTGCAATAAAAACAAAAATTAATTTAATATAAAAGATGAAATATAACAATATAATACAGTTAACTATTATTTTTTATATAGATGCAGTAAATAATGGGGACATCTAGCTTATTTGAAAAAGACTGAGAAAGACCATCGGTGCTTGTTATCTGTCCAGCAGGGGCACTATTTAATTCACGTTCTAGATTGCAATTTCATTATTAACTTCAGCAGCCGCTGTTCACATTAATAATTTAAAATATGCCAATAAGTGTTGTTCTCTTTGCATAATCCTTTCATAAATATTTATGGAATGATAAAGAGAAAGTTAAATCCAGATAAAAATAGGGTGAATTTACTTTAAAAATCAAATCTTCATTACCGTCTGGAAGCCTGCTGTGAATTCTTAACCCCATGCTCCCACATATTACCCATACACTACATGCTTTAATAGGAGACATGATGGTGTACTGGTAACAGTGAGGGAGCAGTTTTGTTAACCATAATTATAGCGACCAGCAAGATCCTGACAAAGCAGAAAATGAAAGTAAACACTGGAACTGTTGCCATGGTTGCCATCACTTTTTTTCATCTGTGCATCAGTTTCATGTGCTCTGGCATTCAGCACATAAACGTGTATTTATAACATATGTGTTCCCTTCCATGCAAAACTCTGTTATATAAGTGAAGAGTATTCGCTTGCTGAAAAGAGCTGTTAAACCTACTGTCCTGCTACATCTTATTATTTATACACCATTACCATATTAAACAGCACTTTATAGACAATTATTACTATCTTAATTGCTAGTCCATGCTCCATTTGTGCTTCAGGAGACTGGAGCCCTGAGACAAACCCATGGAAACACAGAGAGAAGATATAGGGGCAGTTTTATTAAGCTCCTAACTGCCATATCACAGGCTGTGTTTGAAAAATGTCAGTTAGGATCTGATTGGCTGGTCCTTTATCACCTTACAATTTATCACTTCACCGAGCTTAATAGATCTGCCCCATAATCTCCACGCAGATAGTGCCCTGAAATAAGTCCAAGACCTCAGTGCTGTGAAGCAGCATTGCTAACCACTGTGCCACCACACTAGCCCAATACCTTGCTTATCACAGTATTTTTACTGAAGTTTCATGATACTGATTAGCTATAACTACTAGAAATAAAACGAAGTTTTACATTTCCTAGGTCGTGTTATTTGTTATGCAAATTGTTTAAATTTACATGCTTTTTAACAGCCAGTAAGGAGTGGATTTTACAGAGATGAACGTTATGTCATAGGATTATTTTGGTACTCAGTTTGAAAAATATGGGAGCACTAACTAAACCCAAGATGTAATTTGTAGTTCCTTTCCAACTGTCTCTTCTTTGGTATTCTCTGGCTTTTTGCAAAACAGACCATTCTTCCTCATCTGTAGTCATTGGAAACAGAATCATCCAAAGGTGATGGAGTTGATTAATCCATTGATTTGTGTTCTCATTCACATATCTCATTACTGCTGCAAGTAGACAGTTCCAGACTCCTTTAACAAGCACTGCCCACTTACCAAGATACAAAGATATCTTAAACTGGAGTGTTGCTGCTGTTGTGATAAATAAGGTCAATTATATTGTAATTAACTGTTTTCCCAGGACAATGAAACAGCTAAAGTGATTGAAGTTTTAGAAGCTTCTTCATTTAATAAGTTTCTTTTGCTTCTATTACATTATGCTAAACAATATTATTCCACACATTGTGGTTTGTAAAATTAACAGTTTGGCTCTATATATGTAATCTGATAGGATATATTACATATAAAGTGACAATATATTGTCCTGTGTAAAAAAATAAAATAAAAAAATCTGCCATTAAATCAGTCTACAAAAAGAAGAATGGGAATTAACTGATGTTCCATTCACCATGAAGGGGGTTAGAGATATTTCTGGTGAAGAGTTTGCAGCTATGAGTACATGGCTACTTTGAAGGCAAATTGTGGTATCTATGATTTACTACCGGAATCTAGGCTTAATACTCCTGTTGGTGGATTTCTTGCGACTTTTCACATGTCAAGCATTTGTTTCCAGTTTGGTCATCTACAAGCATTTGTGTATCTTCAGGAGCAATTTGAAGATCAGATCTAGGAACTTCTCAGTAGTATAGCAATTGGTTTATTTTGGTAAGAGTCCCTAGAAAAATCCAAACACTGCTTGTGAGTCTCTGCAATAGTCCACACTTGAAATTGGTCATTACTACCTTCTATTAGCTTTAGTCACCTTTATAACAAAGGTTGTAACTCCCCATATGCTCCACTGGGAGGCTTGGCTTAAGAATAGAAAAGGAAATTGTTTGGGCACCTAGAGACCTTGCTTTAATCAATCCAAGGGCTGCTCACTCAATATTGAGGAGCTGACCACCAATTAACCTTAAGGGCGCAAATAAAAAACAAAAGTAGTGATCGCAGAAGTATAAAATGTATTGAACATGGACTTCCTGCCCTGCCCTCCATTCTGTGAGCAGCTCTGCTCTGTCTCCAGCTAAATCCTCTTTCCACGGATGTTTTACATCCTCCAGCTTGCCTCCTAGGACCTCCAGAGTCTCCACAGGCTCCCCTGCCCTGTATGGAGAGGTTTCTTACCCCTCAGATGCCAGGAAAAGCACAAAGAAACTGCACTGACCGGCGCCCATCTGAATCCAAGATGGCGCAAGCAACTGCACACCCGGGACCTGGGCTGCTTCCCACAGAGGAAAGTCTCTTCTCTCACACCCCTGCAGGTACCTCTGATGCTTATATTACTTATGGAGAAGTGGTACATGCGATTGCTGAGGCTATGGAATCGATGTTAAAAAAAACAAACAGACCTCTTCCAGCAGAGCAGAGCTGCAATTGAGGGTCAGGTGCAAAAGCTGGCTGAACGTGTGTGTCCACAACTGAACATACTGCTGGGAATAATTTACAAGATATGCACACTTTAAAAACGGACTTTCTGCATTGCAGAAGTCTCATTTCCAGCTGTTTTCTAAAGTTGACGATCTAGAAAATAGGTCGAGAATAACCTCCGGGTCGTGGGGTTGCCGGAGACTTTAAAAGGACCTGATCTCTTTAAGTTTCTCAGTGTGACTATTCCTCAATTACTGGATATACCTATTGGTGGTCCGGACCTCATTATTGAAAGAGCTCACCGCTTAGGCCCGCAGACGAATACACCTGATCGCAGACCGCGAGTTGTTATATTTAAATGCCTTAATTATGTCCACAAAGAGTAGATCTGGTCTGCTTCCCGTAAACACTGGAATCTGTCCTGGGAAGGTCATAAGCTGCTGATTTTTCAAGACTTTTCTACAAAAGTCACCAGGGTTAGAAAAGCATTCTCTCCGGTCTGTCAGTCTCTGATACAAAAAGGCTGAAAGTTTGCTCTCCTGTTCCTGGCTCGTCTCCGGATTTACACTGGTGACGGCTTCACTGATTTCACATCTGCCCCTGATGCGGAGAATTATCTACAGGAATTGGACACATATTCTCGTGCTGACTCACCTGCGTCCCTCGCTTTAAGTGCTGCTTATTGATTATCCGGATTCTATTTTTGGTCCCTGTTTTTAATACTTTCCTTACAGCCTTCTACATATGTTTTTTTCTTTGGAGGCGACTCTACTGACGTTTGTTTCAGCTACAGCTGGGTGTCGTTAGGAGCTGTTAAGCTGGACACTTGGCGAGCACTTAACACCTGTGCTCAGCGGAAGTTCACGGTTTGCTATTTGGGCAGTATGCTTGTCATGCTGCTGTGTTTTGTTTATTCTGTGTACTATATGTTTGTTTTTCTCTTCTGTTTGTACTTCTCTCCCCCTGTGCGTCTCTCTCCATCTATTCTTCCCACTCCCACTCCCCTGCTTGGCTGGCAACTATATGCTCTAGGGCTCCTCTATATGTACACTGTTATATTGCTTCCTTTTATGTTATTTCAACTGTATATTCCGTGTACTCTTTATATGCTTTAATGTGTTCTTATGGCTCAATTTAAATTAGGCACCTGGAATATTGGGGGGCTTCAATTCCCCCATTAAAAGTAAAAAAAATACTGCTGTATCTGAATAAGCTGCACTTAGATAAGATTTTCTTGCAGGAGATACATCTACTCCCCTCAGAAATTGTTAAGTTAAATACCATGGAATGGAAAGTTTTGGTGGCGGAATTCGAAGTCAAGAGGAGTTATCCTATTAGTAAAAAGCATCCTTCCTGTCTCTGTGACATCCACAAATGTAGACCCGGCGGGTCGCTACCTTATTGTGGAGGCACTACTGTATGACGTCCCATATGTTTTGTGCAACATTTATGCTCCTAACCGCTATGATAAGCTGTTTTTCCGCTCTGTTTTGTCTCATCTCTATCCTCTAACTTTAACTCGTTTGTGGTGATTTTAATATAGTGGTTTCCCATGCAATGGATTGTCAGTACCCTGAATGGCGATCCACATTCCCGCCTAAATTTGGTATTTCTTATTTTATGAAACAATTTAATTTGACGGATGTATGGAGGGCCAAGCGCCCAATAGACCGGGACTTCACCTGCCTTTCGGCAGCCCATGGATCACTGCCCCGCCTTGATTATATCTTCACTTCCGATGTCCCTTATGTGAGAGTTTTAGACTCCTACACAGAACCGATTGGCCTATCTGACCACGCCTTTGTGTGGATCTCCTTGGCGACACCTGTAGACAAGGGCTCCTTTAAGCAGTGGAGATTTCCTGCCCATTTAGCCTCCTCCCTGAAATTTCGTGACAGGATTCTTACATCCTGGCTGGACTAAGCTCACGACAATGCTGATCATGCTACTGCTAATCCTGCACTGTTTTGGCAAGCCTCTAAGGCATTGATTCGAGCAAATATTATTTCATTTGTGACAGATAATCAGAGGAAATTTTTAGAGACTTTCAAGTCGGCGCAGTTAAGACTTACTGACTCATTCGTAGATTCAAAGCTGCCCCTACCCCGTCTAATAAGCAGAGTTATTTGGAATGTAAAACCCATTTTGACAAAGTATGGACGGCTATGGGGGATCGCTATACTTTTAACAAAGGTTACCAATTTTATAAATATGGCAACAAAACTGGCCAAACGCTGTCCAATCTCTTCCGGGGCCCTCGTCTGCCTACTCTCATCAAACGTCTATGTAGAGAAGCGGGTGTTTACACCTCCTCTAGTGAACAGGTTATTGAGGAAGTGCACTTATTTTATACCACTCTATATACTGCCTCGCCCTCTAATACACAAAATAGCTATAACATTTGGTCAAATATATCCCCACCCCAATTGTCATCTGATTCTGCGGCCTCCCTTACCGCTCCCATCACCTTGGAGGAAGTTCAGAGGACTATTAAAGAGTTACAATTAGGAAAAACCCCTGGTCCTGACCGGTTTAGTGGAGAATACTACAGGCTTCTTTCTGATACAATTAGTGAACCCCTTACTGATATGTATAATTACATATTATCTACTCACTCATTACCCTTATACTTTAATTCGGCCATTTACTTATGCCCTCCCTGATTCATGAGGACCAGACGGGTTTTATTTGGGGGAGGCACTCCACTGCTACTATTCGAAGGGTACTGGCCACGGCTTAGTGGCAACGCTCCACTACTGCTCCAGGCTTATCGGCTATTATTTCCTTTGATGCTGAGAAGGCCTTTGACCTGGTGTCCTGGGACCATTTATTTACTACACTTTATCGGTTTGGATTCACTCAGGATTTTATCACAATCTTGAGCTCACTTTATACAAATTCTGCATCGCAGATATCCTGTAATGGCTATATTTTTAACCCTTTTTCTATTTCCCGGGGCACCAGGCAGGGCTGTCCGTTCTCACCACTCCTTTTTGCGCTTGCTCTTGAGCTGCTGGCCATCGCCCTTTGCCAGTCCTCAGCATTTCGGGAAATCCGGGTCGGTACTGTGGAGTTCAAAGTCGCTCTGTTTGTGGACAACATGCTGCTATTTATGTCTGACCTGGCTTCCTCGCTCCCAGGGGCTCTTAGACTTATAGATTTCTATGGTTCATTTTCAGGTTACAAAATTAATGTTGCCAAATCAGAGTATTTACCCTTATCAGGGGACCCTAGCGAGTTCCGTAAACTTACCGTTCTTTCCCATTTACATTAGCCACCCCAGTCCTTAAATATTTGGGTGTTTATTTCCCTCTAGACATTCACAATCTTTACTCAGTCAATTTTGCCCACGTCCTACAAGCTATCCCCAAATTATTAGATACTTGGTCGTCTCTGCCTTTATCTATTTTGTGTAGAGTTGCTGTTCTCAAGAGTGTAATATTTCCCAAGATCACATATGTCATGCAAATGCTTCCTATTGCCATAGCTAAATGGGATGTCCTCCTCTTACAAAGAATTTTCACGAAATTTCTATGGAACAATGGCAAACCTAGGATAGCACTGGCCAAGCTTCGACAGCCTCGGGTAGATGGTGGATTGGGTGTTCCTGACCTTGGATTGTTTTCTCATGCAGTTTTTTTTTAGGTATATATCTGATTGGTTACTAGACAGGTCTATCTACACATCTCTACCTTTTGAAAGGGAACTGTTTATGCATTATTCTCCAAGTGCCTTACTACATATGTAATGTAAGATGGTTCCTAAGCAGCTCCTATTGAACCCTCTGTTTAGAGACACTTATGCCGCTTGGCAAGCAATTAATCTAAAGATTAAACGTATTTGGAAATTTACTCCCTATATTCCTATATGTGGTAATTCTTCGTTCACCCCGGCCTTGAAGAGTGGGACTTTTACGGTTTGGAAACAACATGGTATAATGACCATTAAGAATGTGTTTGACCCTGGAGGTGTAATTAAATCCTTCCAATCCCTTAAGGAAGAGTATGACATTTCCAATAAGTTCATTTACATGTACTTACAACTATACCATTATGTACAGTCCCTGCCTTCTTTCTCTTCTTCCATACTAGCCAATGACCCCTTAGTACAACTTCTTAACTCATTGCGAACCCGTTGTTAGGCGCCGAGGGTCCGCTCGTCAGTGCGGCCCGGCGCCTAGCAACCAGGGACGCCGTACGCGGACAGCCGCCGGCTCCCTGGCAACGCTAGACGCCGGGCGCACGGAGCCGCACAGACCCTAGCAACGGGGACGTCACTGTCGGACCGCGTTCCCCGTTGCTGGGTCCAAAGTTAATTACCACACTTGTTTCCTGGCCGTGCAGTATGGCAGCTGCACGGCATGTTTGTAATTAGCCCTGTCTGGCACCTGATTGGAGGGCTTCCATTTAAAGGCACTCTCAGGACTTCTCACAGACGCCGGTAATAGCTTCCTGTTTGCTGTATCTGTTGCAGAGAGTGTTTCCAGTCCTGCTCTATCCGGTCGTTCCTGTCCTCAGTGGTCCAGTACTCGGAAGTTGTCATCTGTTCCTGGAGTCCTGACCGAGCACCTTTAACATCCTGTGGTGTTCGTGAGTCGCGGCGTAGCCGTGTGTTGCGGCTTGACCGCTTACTATTTATTATTTGTTATATTGAGTCTCGGAGCTTTTGCGGAGGATTCCGCTCCCACAAATCCACTCTGGTATCCAGCGGTGCTGGGTAGGAGTAACGGATTAGTGGATTTTGGTTGTCCTTTTCCCTGGCGGTTTGTCCGCACATACTTCTGGTTTAAGTTTAGTTAGCTTGTAGCCCCTGGCCTGGTTGTTTAGTCAGAGGGCCCCTTGTTATCACCCTGTCTCGGATTTCCCTTTGTCTCCCATTAAGACCTGAGGGGGCATCGGAGTTGGGCAGACATAATCCGCCCTTCAAACGCGGCTGCCATGGGCTCAAGCAACCATAGTCTCGCAGGGGATTTCTGATAACACGGGCGAGACAACGGAGTTAGGGCGCCAGGGGTTACTAGGCTTTCCTGCTCCCGTAACCAGCATTCCCTTCCAGTACTCTGGCCTTTGTCATAAGATCTCCTCTGGTCAGAAGTACTGGAATCATAACACCCGTTCTTATCATACTAAAATGTTGGTTGGCCTGTTAGCTGTTAATAACCGTGTTACTATATGGAGGGAAACACACAACAGTTGGTCGAAGGATATCCCCATCTTCCCCCAAATTTAATGAGTTATTATTACACTTTGACTCAGATATGAGACACCTTTGCACTGCTATGTTGCAGGAGTTCCACATCTGAGTATTAAACAGGTCCTATATTTCTCAATATCAAAGGAGTCATCTGGTAGACGCAGAATATGGGCACTGCCCTAAATGCAATTCACCCAAGGCATCCTTTTACCATAATTATTGGCAGTGTCATAAGATAGCTCGATTTTGGAATAAAGTTGTGGCCTATATTAATAGACTATTTTTCATTGCAGCTTAAACCAGACCCTTTAGTCCTCCTCTGCTTATATTGTTGTAGTTTGAATCTGGGCCCACATAGTAACTCTATCATACCGTTACTTGTAATTATTATAAAGGTGCCAGAAAGACTATCCTCTTGCATTGGATTGATAAGCGCCCACCCTCTCTATCTACAATGCAATAACTCTTGCTTAAAATATTATATTATGACAGGAGGGCAGCCTTCCCTGTTGTAGAAAAGGGGGTAATAAAATTTAACAAAAAGTGGGGCTCTCTCATTGAGTCCCTACCTCCACAAACGCAATCTCAAATACTACAGGCATTTGACTCCACCAGCTGGTTTATGTTAAGACAGCTTTCCTAAGGGATTTACCTTAAATATTGCGATGTGTAACGTGTACTCCCTCCCCCCCCCTCTTTTCCCCTTCGTGTTTTCCTCCCCCTTGTCTTGCTCTTTGTTTGTTCCTATCACTGTTTGTCGGTTCTTTACATATTTGATTTATTGCTATGATTTTAGGGTAAAGCAAAGTGTTTCTGTGATTTCAAGCTGGGTCTGACCTTTTGTTTTGTTTTTTTACTATATACTTTATGTATGGCACTTTGTTATTTTCTACATGTTTGGATGGTTTATATCTTTCAAATGTGGACTTTACATTTTGATTTGCGGCGCCTTATCATTGGATTTCTTGGCATACGTACTGTATAGACAAATCTGGATTATTTGCTTGGACTGTTAGCCCTCATTATGCCTACTTTTAAGAACTGACTCACTACCCTAAATTGTATCAATTTTCCTTTTTGGTATTTTGTGATATGTTGGCTACTGAAAACTTTTAATAAACAGATTTTTTAAAAACTAAATAAAAATGTATTGAACATTGAGTCTAAAAGACATTAATTATTGTCCATAAATAATACACTGTATCTACTTATAGAAAGACATGAACATATGTACTGAGGTGGTCATTCCGAGTTGATCGCAACCAGCAACTTTTTGCTGCTGCTGCGATCAACTAGTACACGCCTATGGGGTAGTGTATTTTAGCTTAGCAGGGCTGCGATCGCTTGTGCAGCCATGCTAAGCTAAAAAAAATTTCAAGCAAAAGAAGACCAGCCCTATACCTACTTACCCTGTGCGACGATCTCTGCGATGCTGGAGCCGGCTTTGATGTCAGACATCCGCCCTCCGTTCTCCTGGACACGCCTGCGTTTTCCTTACCACGCCACGAAAACGGCAGCCAACGGTCCGGATCCGCCCAGGAACGCCTTCTTCTTGTCAATCTTCTTGCGGTCGGCTCTGCGACCACTTTCTTCGTTGGACGCAACGTAACCCGGCAACCCCTGTCGCCGGGCAATGTCGCGCAAGCACATTGCGGCCGCCGCGCATGCGCATTCCGGACCCGTTCGCAGCGATAAACCGCTGCGTGCGAACAGGTCGGAATGACCCCCTGTATGTACAAATATGACATAAATAAGAGAAAAAATAAAACCCATAATAATATCAGTGTTCTTAGAATTCTCTGATGTACAGATGTGTACTCATACATTGTTGCTGCAGTCGTGCCAAACAGCGCCTCTTGCTGCGCCAGGTCTCATAAGACTCTGCAAGCGCTGGGTGTCTATTTTTGTGTCTTTTACCCAAAAAATCCAACTTAGTCGCAACGTAGTGAGACTAGGACGTACCAGGAGACTTTGCTGATTAGTTTAATATGCGATACGTGTATATCTCTGTGTGGCTGAGTCTCTGAATCTGCAAATAAAGCACTACAGTGCAGCGGGTGCGGCTTTCCAATACAATATTATGACACACTGATATGAAAGTGTTGCATATCCGCACTGCGTTGCAACTAAGGTGCATTTTTGGTAAAAAAGACACCCAATGCTAGCAGAGTCTCACAGGACCTGGCGGCTCACTCCTGCCAGGCATCTCACGCTGCATGGCGTATTGAGGCTAGATGTATGAGGACACATCTGTATTCAGTCATCTCAAATGGTGTCAATTTAAATATTGATGTAAGACAGCTAGCATTTATCCTCACTCATAAATCATGTACAAATAAAAAAGTGAGGAGCTGTCAACTTTGTAGATCTGTTAATTGCAACCAGATATTTTGGTGATCCAAGAAAGTGTTTGAAAGAAAGTAGCTACAGTATGAGTCACCTGATATGGTTACTGCAGTATGTATCGGCATAAAACCATGAACATTTTCCTTTTTGACAGTTGAATAAGAAATAGGAATAACTGTTAACTACCTTAATCAGCCATGAAAGTAGCCTTACATTCTGTTGTGTGGTCCCAGTATCCATAAGCTGCTGGATATCTAAAAGCTGACTGGCCTTTCAGTAGATTTAGAAAGTCAGGCACAAGTAGAAGCCTGCAGTATGATTCACAGTAATTATACACACAGTTAACCGGACATCAGCAAGGCGGTGGTGCTGATAAATGACTGTACAGTAGCTGACAGTGAAAATAGCAGCTGCACACGGAACCTATCCGTCCTTTGTCCACAATGCACCGGTAATTCTCAGGTGGTGCTGGGCAGCAGTATCAATGACAGGCAGCTGTAAGCAAATTATTGGAGACACGAAGAGGGAAACCCAGCAATCTACAGCTCACAATGTGCCAGTTTAAGCCAATGATAATTAAGGCTGTCAGTGGCTGTTAGCAGTAGTTATAATGAAATACAATATCTTTCCATAGGTTCAGCAGTGTGAAAGTAAGTTCTAACGCGTTTCTTAGTTCAGATATACTGACTGTTTCTTCAGAGGAAATGAGCTTTTCCTCTGAGGAATGCTCTGCGCCGAACATTCTACTACCGACTCCAATTTACCTGAAACTACTACAGTATTGGCAAGTAGGTGCCTAAATAGCTTTTGTTGAGGCTGTCGCTGTGCCAAGTAATACTTAAATGTCTGCCGGGCATGACCTCCAGTACAGTCTCTATGGAAATATGTCTTCATTTTAACCATCACTATGTTTAGACATGAATTCAGATCCTTAATTGGCTCTTCTCCTTTGCAAACCTTTTAACATGCCTACAATTATCTTCGTTCTGGTTCATCATACCTACCTGGCAGCCAAATGCTGCATTGCTAAAACTTGGAACAAAGATTATTCTGCTATTGTGTAAATATGGGTAACATTTGTGGATCGGCATTATGGAAACATTGTATGCTTTACCTGTGAATGCTACAGAACTGTTTTCTAACATTTAAGCTGCGTATACACTTTACAGTTATCTGGCAGATGATCTGCCAGATAATTGTATAGAGTATGCCCAGCTTCAGGCACATTGGGATGCCCACTACTGGCAATTACGGAAATTTATACTTTCTTTTGCCTACGTTTTTGAATCCTATACTTTCTAATTTAGTCTACATTAAAAATAAAGAAGTCAATTTTGTATTGTTTTTTATATTTTAGTAATGCTGTTATTATACTTTATGTAGTATTTTGATACTTTAATATTGGGTATCTGTAGTCCAATAAATACTATTGTTAAAAATAAAAAATATATACATGGACAATGTGTCAGATTGTGAGAAAATATTCACAATTGCATGCTCCAGTAACTATAGTAGCTGAGCCACAACAGGGGCCTCCAGCTAGGATCTGTGATTTACCTCTCAGTGTGCTGTGGGTTCTTTGGTTCTGTTTAATAAAGTGGGTGTGGCTAGCACTCAAATGGGGAGATGTATCAAACCTTTGAGAGAGATAAAGTGGGGAAGTTGCCCATAGCAACTAATAAGCATCTGTAATTTTATAAACTGGGCTAGATAAATGAAAACTACATAGAAGCTGTTTTGTTGCTATGGGCAACTTCTCTACTTTCTCTCGAATGTTTTATACATCTCCCCTTATGTCAGCTTTCTGTTTGTTGATACATATAGCTCTTCTCCACTCATTCTGAGTATGCTCAATGCTCACCCTAGAGAACACACAAAGCAGAGTGACACCAGAGGCAGGGCCGTCTTAACAGCAGTATGGGCCCCTGGGCACAGCAATACACTGGGGCCCCTACCCATCCTCCATGGGTGGGGGTGCTATCAGCGGCAGCTTTGATGTCCCGTGGGCGGTAGGGGGTGTTCTATCTTCCGCTCAGCATGTAGGACCTGGAGCAGTAATTTCTGCTAATTACTCCTTTACTGCACAGATGGGGCAGGAGGGAGAACACAAAACTGTAGAAGGAGGCATTGGGCTGAATGAAGGGGCCCCGGTACATGACTTCCAGGGTGGTAGGGGGTGTTTAATACGTAAGGGAGGGGCCGATAGTGGAGTGGGCTTAATTTTCATCATTTTCTGGTGAGAGAGCAGCTTGCTTGACTGCAGATATCTCCAGTTCCTGGAAAAAGATTTCTTAGCTTTGCATGGGATAAAAAATTATAGTGTCTCACCTGTCAGGAGGAACTGGGGACTTGGGGATCAGAGTTCAGGAGCCAGAGCAATCCACCAACAAATATATAAAACTACATATTAGGCATGTGGAGCTTGAGCAGGGACCAGCTGCGAGAAGGCTGATATCTCTGGTTCTGGGCATAGTAGAGACAAGCTGCCAGTGTCTAACAAACATGGAGAGTCCCAGCTTTTGAAATGTACCCTCAGAAAAACTTAGTCATACAGAGCCCGAGATATCTGGCTGGGAAGAGCAGTTAACAGGCTTGGATGGGGACCACTGCTTTGAAGTCAGATATCTCTGGTTCCCTAGGGCTGATTTTCAAAAATCTGGTACCCCTGGAAAGAGGGGACCCTAGGCTATCAGCCTAGGACCCTTATACTCCTGGGGCCTTTGGGCAAGTGCGCATTGAGCCCATACGAAAAGACGTCCCTGACCAGAGGGATGCTCTCTGTTCAATTATTTGTGGTATGCAAGGATTAGGACAAAATGTATTGAAGATTGCAGTAATCCTTAAAGTACAGTAGTTTGATCTGTACAATTAGTTGTCTTCAAATTCATTAATGGGACCAGATCTACAACACTGATAAATTAGAAGCATCTCATTCTATAATGACATACTTTACTGTCAACTGTGACTTGGAGTATACACTAGTTGTTAGAAATAAGTAGATTTAATTTGAAAATATAGGTCTATATGCTTTTAATCATGAATATATGTGGAAGTGTAATAAAAATTATGCCTCTTTAATCAGAGTAGCATTTAATGCTGTAATTAATGTTTCACTGTTTCTTTCCAGGTGCTGTTTACTAATCTGCCTGTAGTTCATGTCTATGCAGTGAGCACCATGGGCCCTGCAGACCCCAAGAAACAGATGAATAGCCTCTACTCCTGCCCAGTGTACAAGAAGCCACGTAGGACTGATCTCACTTACATTTTCTCCCTGTACCTGAGAACTGTCTTTGTGCCCGACCACTGGACAATGAGGGGTGTTGCTCTGCTTTGTGACAATAAATGAATAAAGGGAGGTGATAGAATACTTAAGAAGACATTACAATTAAAAAATAATGAGCTAAAAAACAGGCAGTGTACTCAACTGAGTGAATGGCATGATAACTTCAAAAACATTCCTATAGTTTGGTTTATACTTGTTCTCTTCTGCAGTCATTAGCTTTGCAGAATACATTATTTTTTTATAACCTGTCCTTTTGTAACTGTAACATGTAGACTCCAGCTTATGAAACACTTACATAGGAGTACAGTGTCACTGAATTAAACGTAATGCAGAGTATGTTACACTATAATGAAATTAGCAATTGGTGACATTTAGTCTCTTTCAGGATCATACAACAAATGTCAAGTTTATTCTGTACACGTTGTTTCTGGATTTGTGCCTATTAAACATTTACTTAAAATCTTGTCATGTTCGCATTGTTTGAAAATGTAGTCCTTGTATTTTTTCACAAAACTATAATTCATTTTAAAATTTGATTCAATGCTCCATATATAATTGATGCAATAAAAGAACTTTGAAGGGAGGGGGGAGTACATAGTATCTGGCCCAGGCTTGTCAAGCATGGGTAACCACCCCACCCAAGTTGGTATAGCTTCCTCAAAGCGCTTCATCCCGTATTGAGGCCCTTTTAAGCTCTTGGTGGAACTTGATGCAATATAAAATAAAGTATATCAAGTGGTATGCATAAAATTATGATTTCCACTATATTATAATGCATTGCATATACATGTGGCTGCAGTGAAGTTATGGCACTCATCGTGATTATCTTCTTGATGAATACTGTTAAGTAAAAAGGTTTAAATAAATAAGAAATTTGCCCCGCACCACAGGAACCAGCCGCAGAGCCTCTAGCATGGGCTGATGTTGGAGTAGCCGTGCCTCTAGCATGGGCTGATGTTGGAGTAGCCGTGCCTCTAGCTTGGGCTGATGTTGGAGTAGCCGTGCCTCTAGCATAGGCTGATGTTGGAGCAGCGGTGCCTCTAGCATGGGTTGATGTTGGAGTAGCAGTGCCTCTAGCATGGGCTGATGTTGGAGTAGCTGTGCATCTAGCTTGGTCTGATGTTGGAGCAGTGGTGCCTCTCAGTGGCGTAAGTTCATACCAGGCGCCTGGAGGCAAGATAATGGTTGGTGCCCCCCCTCCAACCCCTGCAACACACATTCCCCCTCTAACACCATCACCAACCTTAAGCAGCTGCAGCACCCAAAGTTGCTGTGACTGCCTGATAATCCGGAGACTGCCAGAAAGCATTGCTGTGACCACCAGATAATGCAGAGATCAGCTGTGACCATCCGATAATACAGGGAGCGTCGCTGTGACCGTCAGATAATGCTGAGAGCGTCACTGTGACCACCATATAATGCAGAGTGTCGCTGTGACCCCCAGATAATGCAGAGGGCATCGCTGTGACCGACAGATAATGCAGAGGGCATTGCTGTGACCGACATAATGCAGAGAGCGTTGCTGTGACCGCCAGGTAATGCAGAGAGCTGCGGTGTGAGCACTAGATAGTGCAAAGAGCGTCGTCATGACAGCCATGTGATGCAGAGTGTCAGTATGAGCACTAGGTATTGCGGAGACCATCAGGGATCCACATATAACAAAGCATATGAACAGAACCCCCCCACACGCACACATAATAAACCACCCCAGCACAGACAATATTAATACAACTCCCCAACCAGACAAGAACAAATTACACACCTTCCCATTGCATAAGTATACCTTCACCCTCACACACTCACAAAGGGCACTTACTTGCCCAGAAGGAGGCTCTGTCTTGTCCCTGTCCTGCTGAGCTCTGTGGAACAGGAACACAATACACACACCTTTCAGGAACCAAGATAGACTGAAGGTGTGGAGACTTGAGATTAGGGGGCGGGGTCATGAGCAGAGTCAGCAGGGAGTAGATTACAAAGCTCATCAGAAAGGGTAGAGGAGGGGGTGGGTACTCAAGGTGAAGGGGCGGAGTCATGGTGAGGGACAAAATAGTGCAGAAGAGGGGGCGGAGACTTGGGGTGAAGGGGCGGAGTCATGACGAGAGACACTAGAATAGTCAGATAGGGCAGAGGATGAGGTAGAGACCGGATGAGGGGGCAGAGTCATGGCGAGGGACAATATAATTGTCAGATAGGGCAGAGGAGGGGGCAGGGGCTCAGGGTGAGTGGTGTGTCTTGGACAGGGACAGGAGGGGAAGAATCAATAGAAGAGAGTGGCAGATAGGAAAGAGCAGTTTGGGGCGGAGACTCGGGGGTCTGGCAGAGAGAGGAGGGATTATAAATTGGGCATTCCGCACCTGCAGCCATGTCAGAGTCAGGAAGGATGATTGCGCTGCGCCTGTCACTGCAGAGCAAAGTCGGAGCGCACAGTGCTGGTTGACAGCCAGACACAGGGAGAGAATGCTGCCTTGTGACCAGCTACGCTGACAGTGCTATATTAGCACACGGGCATAACACCCTTCCCTGCAAGATCGTGACTCACTAATCCCCGCCCCTTCAGAAAGGGGCATGGCCTGTAAGCAGTAGGGGCCATGGGTAAATTAACCAGCTGCCCGACTGGCACCCCCAGTGACAATCTGTTCTTCCCGGGACAATGGAGGAAGTGCCCCCTACAGGCTTGGAGCCCGGCGGCTGCTTACTCCATAGTCTCCGGGAGTTCCGCCCCTGGTGCCTCTAGCATGGGCTGATGTTGGAGTAGCGGTGCCTCTAGCCTGGGCTGATGATGGAGCAGCGGTGCCTCTAGCCTGGGCTGATGTTGGAGCAGCGGTGCCTCTAGCCTGGGCTGATGTTGGAGTAGCGGTGCCTCTAGCCTGGGCTGATGATGGAGCAGCGGTGCCTCTAGCCTGGGCTGATGTTGGAGCAGCGGTGCCTCTAGCATGTGCTGATGTTGGAGTAGTGGTGCTTACATCATCTCACACTGATAAAAAACAAGTACATTGCCCAGACTATTGAAGAGGCTGGGACTATCCCACCCAATCAGACCTACAGCAATACGCACTCTCACGCTACATACAATCGATGTGCAGCTTTATTGTTTATTACAGTTATAGGACTTAAAGGCAAAATCAGATCTGTTATTACCACATAGAAATGTACACACAAAATATGACAAGTACAGGGCCAACACTGGAAAGACTCCCAGCAAGAGATGACATTAGATCAGTGGTTCTCAAAACCTGCAAAACATGGACCGTGTGGGGTCCCGAGGACCGAGTTTGAGAACCTGTGCATTAGATGATTGTTAATTATATCAGATGTAAAAGCGGGGGAACTTCATATGACTATTTACAATGACTATGACTATGTATATATTTATTTTTTAATTCCTTAGAACCTATTTCTCTCTGAGGAGCGGATCTTTCTTGTCTGGCTGACTCATGCATGCCCTCAAAAATAGGTTTATCCCATCCTGAATAAGCCTTCAATACACAGACTTCAGAATATCACATAATGTTTTATCTTCTCCATAATAACTTTATATCTTTGATCTAGCCCATTGTATGGCATGCTGAGTTGAATCAAATAGCTATGAGCCTGTTGATTTGCAGCTTAACCATATTGCATGGGCAGCTTTCTCTGTCTTCGTGCAAACTTGTTTTTCCAACTAAAGTAAATATCAGGCTTTGAAAACCTTTAATGGAATGTTTAAGGAAATTGCTCTTTATTATTGATATATCATCACCATAGCAGATAAGGATCACCCCAGCACCGACAGCCACCAGGCAGAGCTGACCTACAGCTGTTACTGTGAATGGCAAGAGAACAGACCCCTCCCCCCACACACATACACACACGTCCCCTTGCCGTGGCACTCAGGGGTGTCTTGAAGCATTTGCAGGAGTGCCCTGGATTTGTGGTCCAGGACCAATTAAAATGATTTACGGTCAATATAACAGGCAAAACCAGCGCTGGTGGCTTCCACTCATAAAATATGTGGACAAACAGAAGCAAATCCTGTCCCTCACCACTTATCTGCACCTAAGGATGGCATATAAACACAATTTACTTAATTTAATATTTCTGCAGCAGGTTACATTGGTTTCCACAGGGAAAACATTGGGGGTGTATAGTTGATCTTGATCCAGAGGCACCAACAGGCGCTAAAGCTTTAGCTGTCCCAGGATGCATTGGGGCCTCCTCTATAACCCCGCCTTCAGGCACTGAGAGCTCAGTTTCGAGTTGGTGTCTGCAGCAGCAGGTCACCTGACAGGAGGGCTGCCCTGGACAGTACTGAAAAAGGTTTTCTGAAGATTTCTTCGTCTCTGGCTGGGTGGACCATTATGCAATAGGTAGCATCTATCCTTGTTTATCAAGGCCTATTTCCCTATAGATTGTAAGCTTGCGAGCAGGGCCTTCCTAACTCTATGTCTGTCTGTCTTTGCCCAGTTTTGTTCTATAACTGTTGTTCTAATTATAAAGCGCAACGGAATATGCTGCGCTATATAAGAAACTGCTAATAAATAATAATTCACAACCTAGGGAGACCGGTTGCGGCGCTGCTATGGACACTGTCACTGGCAGGGACCCCACTAGACTACCAAGGTGATAGAGCACAGGTCGGGTATACTAACACCCCATTTAATAAGGCTCGCTAGTACCTGGGGTGGAAGTCCAGCATAGGGGAGGTGGCGCTTGACCTGTAGCCCCTCTCCCGGCCCTGGAGCTGTCTCACAGTCTTCCTCAGTTACTGACAGAGACTCTGGGCGCCGTCTTCTGAGCATATCTGCTACTGGTCTCTGGGATTGCAGGGCAAAGTCTCCCTTGTAAAGCCGCCTGTACACAGCACTGAGACTTTACAAACACTTGAGTATCCTACATGTCTTGATACAGACAGCATTAGTTGAGAAAAAGTACCTTTTACAGATTATATTGGGCCTAATTCAGACCTGATTGTAGATGTGCTGGCAGGAGCTACTCGTCGCTGTGAGGGTCGCAGCGGCTGCATGTGATGTCACGCAGCCACCGCAGCCTGCCCCGCCCCCCCAACGGTCCGGGCATACCTGCATTGCCCAGTCCACGCCCCCTAAACCCCCCTCCCGCCCAGCGACCGCCTTTGCCTGTCAATCAGTACTTTGTAGAGCTACCTTTTGCAGCAATTACAGCTGCAAGTCGCTTTGGATAAGTCTCTATGATCTTGCAACATCTTGACACTGGGATTTTTGCCCATTTCTCAAGGCAAAACTGCTCTAGCTCCTTCATGTTGGATGGTTTCCGCTTCTGAACAGCAATCTTCAAGTCTGACCACAGATTCTCAATTGGATTGAGATCTGGGCTTTGACTAGACTATTCTAACACATTTAAATGTTTCCCCTTAAACCACTCGAGTGTTGCTTTAGCAGTATGCTTCGGGTCATTGTCCTGCTGGAAGGTGAACCTCCGTCCCAGTCTCAAATCACAGGCAGACTGGAACAGGTTTTGTACAAGAATATCCCTGTATTTAGCACCATCCATCTTTCCCTCAACTCGAAACAGTTTCCCAGTCCCTGCTACTGAAAAACATCCCCACAGTATGATGCACTGTGGGTATGGTGTTCTTGGGGTGATGGGATGTTTTGGGTTTGTGCCAGACATAGCGTTTTCCTTGGTGGCCGAAAAGTTAAATTTTAGTCTCATCTGACCAGAGCACCTTTCTCCATACATTTGGGGAGTCGTCCACATGCCTTTTGGCAAACTCAAAATGTGTCTTCTTATTTTTAACAATAAGTAATTGCTTTTTTCTGGCCACTCTTCCATAAAGCCCAGCTCTATGGAGTGTAGGGCTTATTGTGGTCACATGTGCAGATACACCAGTCTCTGCTGTGGAACTCTGAAGTTCCTTCAGGGTTACCTTTGGTCACTGTGCTGCCTCTCTGATTAATGCTCTCCTTGCCCGGTCTGTGACTTTTGGTGGCCTGCCCTCTTTTGGCAGGTTTGTTGTGGTATCATGTTCTTTCCATTTGAAGATGATGGATTTGATGGCGCTCTGGGGGATCATCAAAGATTTCGATTTTTTTTTTTTTTATAATCCAACCCTGACTTGTACTTCTCAACAACTTTGTCCCTGACTTGTTTGGAGAGCTCCTTGGTCTTCATGGTGTGATGCCTCTTGCTTAGTGGTGTTGCAGCCTCTGGGGACTTTCAGAAAAGGTGTGTTTATGCAGACAGATCATGTGATCCTTAGATTGCACACAGGTGGACTTCATTTCCCCAATTACTGTATATGACTTTTGAAGGTAATTGGTTACACCAGAACTTTTGCGGGGCTTCATAGCAAAGTGTGTGAATACATATGCACATGCCAGTTTTCAAATTTTTATAAATTCCTTTTTATATAAATTTTTCTCATTGCACTTTACCAACTTACACTATTTTGTGCATATCCATCACATAAAATTCAGATTTAAAAAATAAATAAAAAATTACAGGTTGTAATGTAACAAAATAGGTAAAAAGCCAAGGCGGGTGAATACTTTAGCAAGGCACTGTGTGTGTGTGTGTGTGTGTGTGTGTGTGTGTGTGTGTGTGTGTGTGTATATATATATATATATATATATACACTGCTCAAAAAAATAAAGGGAACACTAAAATAACACATCCTAGATCTGAATGAATGAAGTATTCTTATTAAATACTTTGTTCTTTACATAGTTGAATGTGCTGCCAACAAAATCACACAAAAATTATCAATGGAAATCAAATTTATTAACCCATGGAGGTCTGGATATGGAGTCACACTCAAAATTAAAGTGGAAAAACACACTACAGGCTGATCCAACTTTGATGTAATGTCCTTAAAACAAGTCAAAATGAGGCTCAGTAGTGTGTGTAGCCTCCACGTGCCTGTATGACCTCCCTACAACCCACACAAGTGGCTCAGGTAGTGCAGCTCATCCAGGATGGCACATCAATGTGAGCTGTGGCAAGAAGGTTTGCTGTGTCTGTCAGCGTAGTGTCCAGAGCATGGAGGCGCTACCAGGAGACAGGCCAGTACATCAGGAGATGTGGAGGAGGCCGTAGGAGGGCAACAACCCAGCAGCAGGACCGCTACCTCTGCCTTTGTGCAAGGAGGAACAGGAGGAGCACTGCCAGAGCCCTGCAAAATGACCTCCAGCAAGTCACAAATGTGCATGTGTCTACTCAAACGATCAGAAACAGACTCCATGAGGGTGGTATGAGGGCCCGACGTCCACAGGTGGGGGTTGTGCTTACTGCCCAACACCGTGCAGGACGTTTGGCATTTGCCAGAGAACACCAAGATTGGCAAACTCGCCACTGGCGCCCTGTGCTCTTCACAGATGAAAGCAGGTTCTCACTGAGCACATGTGACAGACGTGACAGAGTCTGGAGATGCCAAGGAGAACGTTCTGCTGCCTGCAACATCCTCCAGCATGACCGGTTTGGCAGTGGGTCAGTAATGGTGTGGGGTGGCATTTCTTTGGGGGGCCTCACAGCCCTCCATGTGCTCGCCAGAGGTAGCCTAACTGCCATTAGGTACCGAGATGAGATCCTCAGACCCCTTGTGAGACCATATGCTGGTGCTGTTGGCCCTGGGTTCCTCCTAATGCAAGACAATGCTAGACCTCATGTGGCTGGAGTGTGTCAGCAGTTCCTGCAAGACGAAGGCATTGATGCTATGGACTGGCCCGCCCGTTCCCCAGACCTGAATCCAATTGAGCACATCTGGGACATCATGTCTCGCTCCATCCACCAACGCCACGTTGCACCACAGACTGTCCAGGAGTTGGCGGATGCTTTAGTCCAGGTCTGGGAGGAGATCCCTCAGGAGACCATCCAGCACCTCATCAGGAGCATGCCCAGGCGTTGTAGGGAGGTCATACAGGCACGTGGAGGCCACACACACTACTGAGCCTCATTTTGACTTGTTTTAAGGACATTACATCAAAGTTGGATCAGCCTGTAGTGTGTTTTTCCACTTTAATTTTGAGTGTGACTCCAAATCCAGACCTCCATGGGTTAATAAATTTGATTTCCATTGATGATTTTTGTGTGATTTTGTTGTCAGCACATTCAACTATGTAAAGAACAAAGTATTTAATAAGAATATTTCATTCATTCAGATCCAGGATGTGTTATTTTAGTGTTCCCTTTATTTTTTTGAGCAGTGTATATATATATATATATATATATATATATATATATATATATACTAGTCCAGTGCAGCTTTATTGTGATAATAATTTCTGCATTGCCTGTGACTGTGTGCCTGTATCTGCTGTGTGGTTTCACTCTCAGTGTTTCCCAGATATAACTGTCACTGTATTCTGTACCCTGGGCTAGGTGCGTTGGGTCAAATAATATAGTATTACACAATTTTTTTTCACATACGTATATTCTACTGTGTTACAGTCACATAATACCGGATTCTATTCACAGGTATTGTAATTTGTCTGGCTTTATTGTACTAAGTAGCCCTGTTGTTACATTTCTCTCATAATGTCATAACAGAAAGGGCAGTAAATCAGTGGAAGCTCCTGCATCATGCAGAGCATGCTCTAAGGATTTACCAGAGGGGGAAGTGTTGTATGATGGTCTGTGTATTAATTGTCATGCACCTCCCAATCAGTCCGCAGCTCCTGCCATTATACAGGAGCCACCCTGGGCACGCTACTGGGTACTCTGGTGGAACGCCTTGCACCCCCTATGGGACCACCGGTGCCACAACCACTACATATTGTCCTTATGGTTAATCCGCATTGGGTGGAAAATTTGTCTAACAAATTGCAGCAATTAAATCAGTCTCTGGTTAGACAGAAATCTACCCCATGTCCCTGGGTCCTCCTCACAATCTACAAACCTCTCTGATGTTTCATCCAAAGAGGAGGGGGAGCATACGGTCCTGTCAGACACTGAATCATGTGTTACTGATGAGGATTCTCCCTTGCAGATTGATGTCCCTGCCTTAGTGGTTGCTATTAAGCATATCCTACAAATCACTGATGATGAGGATTCCACTATTGTGGCAAAGAAAACTGATACATTTAAACAGCAGAAGGTGGTTAAAACTATGGGGGTAATTCCAAGTTGATCGCAGCAGGAAATTTTTTAGCAGTTGGGCAAAACCATGTGCACTGCAGGGGAGGCAGATATAACATGTGCAGAGAGAGATAGAATTGGGTGTGGTGAGTTCAATCTGCATTCTAAACTGCAGTGTAAAAATAAAGCAGCCAGTATTTACCCTGCACAGAAACAAAATAACCCACCCAAATCTAACTCTCTCTGCAAATGTAATATCTGCCCCCCCCCCCCCCCCCCTGCAGTGCACATGGTTTTGCCCAACTGCTAAAAAAAATTCCTGCTGCGATACACTTGGAATTACCCCCTTTATTACCCCATTCTGATCATCTTGTGGACATCAGACGAGAATCCTGGTCTAATCCAGGGAAGAAATTCCCTCTGCCTAAAAAGGCCTTGGCTCGCTATCCTCTCCCGGCAGAGTTATGTAACAAATGGGAGACTCCACCACCGGTGAATTCTCAAGTCACCCGTCTTGTGTCGTCCACTGTGCCTGTCACCACTGTCACCTCACTAAAGGAACCGACAAATAAGCGTGTGGAGGAATGCCTGAAGTCTATATACTCCCTTACAGGGGCTATTCATAGACCCACTATAGCTGTCTCCTGGGTTGCAAAATGTATTGAGGCGTGGGTTCATGCATTAGAGGAATAGCTGCCCGAGAATATACTGTATCTGACAATGCCAGACAATACATGTCTCACATTATCACCACCGCCTATTAACGTTCAGGAGGCGTCCTCTGAGGTGGGTGTATTGGCAGCCAAGGCGTTGACCACGTCTGTCCTGGCCCGCTGCATACTGTGGTTGAGGTTCTGGAAAGTGGACCTGGACTCCAAAAACACCTTGGAGGTACTCCCCTTCACTAGGGACATTTTGCCTGGGGAAGACCTAAATAAAATAGTGTCTGAATTAGCCGCTAAGACGGCTTTTCTCCCCTCTACTAATCCTTCTGCACAAAAGGCAAAAGGTACCACTTTTCGTTCCTTTCATCCTCAAAGGAAAGCAAAAGGTCAGGCATACCTGAGACAATCTCGTGCTCCCAAAATCACCAAGCCCAAGGTGAAACAATCCTGGGCAGCTTGTCAGCCTGCTTCAAAACATGACATCACGACGTGGTGGGCCTCCCTCTGGGGGATCCCTGGGTGGGAGGCCGACTTCTACAGTTCGCCCAGGTCTGGTTAAAGACCACTTTAGACGCATGGGTACTAGAAGTTGTCTCTCACGGGTACGCTGTCTCCTTCAAGAGACGTCCCCCACACCAGTTCTGGCCAGTTCTGCACTATGACCCTCCCTTCAGATCCGTTAAAGGTGCAAGCTCTACAAACTGTTGTGAGTTCCCTCCTGAGTACAGGAGTAGTTGTGCCAGTACCTCAGTCCCAGAGAGGCAGAGGTTATTACTCGACCCTGTTTCTGGTCCCGAAACCCAATGGGTCCTTCTGGCCTATACTAAATCTCAAATCTCTGAACAAGTTTGTGAGAGTGCCCAGGTTTCGTATGGAAACGCAGCGCTCCATTGTACTGGCTATGGAACCCGGAGACTATATGGTATCCCTGGATATACAAGATACATATCTGCATATTCTTATTGCCATGTCGCATCAGCAGTTCCTGCGGTTTGCTGTTGGCAACCTTCACTACCAATTCCAGGCTCTGCCATTTAGACTGGCTATGGCTCCTCGGATCTTCACCAAGGTCATGGCTGTAATGACGGCCCATTTCCGTCGCCAAGGAGTCAGAATCCTGGCGTACTTGGAAGACCTGCTGATTCTGGAAAATTCCTTCCCAAAGTCCTCCTCCATCATCTGCAGCAGACAGTGACCTTCCTGCAAGCCCATGGGTGGCTAATCAATTGGAAGAAGTCCTCGCTGGTCCCAGCTCAGAGCATGGTGCACCTAGGAGCACTCTTGGACACGCACAGTCAAAGACTGTTTCTGTCTCTAGACAAAGTCCTGAAGCTTCAGGACAGGATAAGATGCTTCCTTCGTCACCCCTGAGTGTCAATACACTTGGCGATGCAAGTACTTCGCCTGATAGACTCGACCTTCGATGTGGTGGAGTACGCTCAATTTCATTCCCGCCCACTACAACGGTTAATCCTTTCCAAGTGGGATGGCCTGCCTCATCGGATCAGATCTCGAATGATTTCTTTGACTCCGGAGGTTCGTCTGTCGCTGACCTGGTGTTTCTAGGACCAGCAATTGAGATGGGGCCATCCCTTCTGGATCCCCGACTGGGTCCTGCTGACTACGGGCGCCAGTCTGAGGGGATGGGGAGCAGTGTTGGAGTAACACTCTTTTCAAGGTCATTGGACCACGGAGGAATCACTCCTTCCAATAAATTTTCTGAAGCTGAGGGCGGTGTTCAATGCACTATTTCTTGCCCTGCCTTTGGTACAGAACAGGCCTGTTCAAGTACGGTCAGACAACGCCACCACAGTGGCATACATAAACCATCAAGGTGGCACTTGAAGCCGTATGGCAATGTTGGAAGTGTCAAAAATACTTTATTGGGTGGAACGCATTCTGCCAGCCATATCGGCAGTGTTCATTCCGTGTGTCCTGAACTGGGAAGTGGACTTCCTCAGTTGCCAGGATGTGCCCGCCGGATAGTGGAGTGTTTATCCAGAAGTCTTTCAACTCCTAGTTGACAGGTAGGGCCTACCGAACGTAGACCTCATGGCGTCTCGACGCATTCACAAGGTTTCTGTCTTCAGATCACGGACCAGGGATCCTGAAGCAGCGTTCGTGAACGCACTGGCAGTTCCATGGAACTTTTGGCTGCTCTACGTGTTCCCTCCAGTGTCACTCCTGCCCAGGGTCCTATGTAAGTTCGAATGAGAAGGAGGAATACTATTGCCAGTCGCTCCAGCGTTGCCCAGACAACATTGGTTCTCAGACCTGCAGGATCTGTCGACAAGGCGTCCCCTTCTACTTCCTCAGCGACCAGACCTCCTTGTACAGGGCCCTTGTCTCTACCAAGACCTGGCCAGACTGGCTTTGATGGCATAGCTCTTGAAGTATCACTCCTGAGGGCCAAATAATTTTTCGAGTCGGTTATTCAAACTATGTTAAAGGCCCGCAAGCCGGCCTCTGCCCAGATTTATTACAGGTTCTGGAATTCTTACTTCACCTGGTGTGCTGATAAGAATTATGATGCCTATAGATTCAGAACTTCCAGAATTCTGGCTTTTCTGCAAAGAGGCCTGGACTTATGGCTTTGTCTGGCCTCCCTCAAGGTTCACATATCTGCCTTGTCGGTATGGCTTCAGAGAAAAATTGCGTCTACACCTGACGTTCATACATTCACACAGAGTGTTCTGTGGATTTAACCTCCCTATGTCCCTCCTGTGGCTCTATGGGATCTGTCTGCTGTACTGCATGAGCTGCAAGAGTCTCCATTTGAACCTCTTGAATCGGTTCACCTTAAATGGCTCACGGCCAAAGTCCTGTTCTTGCTGCAAGAAGAAGTGTGTCAAACTTAGGCGATTAGTCCTGTTGTCCAGCCTTTTTGATATTTCACCATGACAGGGCGGTTCTCCGAACATATTTACCTAAGGTGGTGTCATCTTTTCATCTTAACCAAAAGATTGTGGTTACGGCATTTGGGGGTGATTCCGACTTGATCGTAGCTGTGCTAAATTTAGCACAGCTACAATCAGGAACACAGACATGCGGGGGTACGCCCAGCACAGGGCTAGCCCGCTCCGCATGTCAGTCCCTGCCCCGTCGCAGAAGTGCAAAAGCAGAGTGGCGATGCTATTGCACTTCAGGAGTAGCTCCCGACCAGTGCAGCTTTTGCGTGCTGGCCGGGAGCTACTTGTCGCTGCCCAGGTCGCAGCGGCTGCTGCGGCCCGCTCACCACACGGTCCGGCCACGCCTGTGCTTTCCGGACCACGCCCACAAAATGGCAGCCAAATGCCGCCGTGCCGCCCCCTCCCGCCCAGCGACCGCCTCTGCCTGTCAGTCAGGTAGAAGTGATCGCTAGGCAACAACAGCCGTCGGCTGCCAGCCATGCGCCAGCACACTGCGGCACCGGTGCATGCGCAGTTCTGACCTGATCGCTGCGCTGCGAAGAACTGCAGCGAGTGATCAGGTCAGAATGACCCCCATTATCTCTTCAGACTTGTCTTCCAAAGAACATTCTTTGGATGTGGTTAGGGCTCTCCGTATCTATGTGGAGAGGACTGCCTCTATCAGGAGGTCAGATGCCCTTTTTGCCCTGTTTGATTTCCACAAACATGGCTGGCCTGCGAATAAGCAAACCTTGGCCAGATGGATTAAAATGGGGATTGCACAAACTTATGCGCAGGCTGGACTCCCAGCTCCTGCTGCTATTAAAGCCCATTCTACTCGGTCTGTTGGACCTTCTTGGGCGGCCCGCCGTGGCGCGTCTGCAGAACAATTGTGCAAAGCGGCTACGTGGTCCTCTGTGAACATGTTTCTTAGGTTCTATGCGTTTGGAACCTTCGCCTCCCAGGATGCTTCCTTTGGACGCCGGAATCTCACATCCGCTAAGGCGCGTGCCCTCCCTTGGGGAACTGCTTTAGGACATCCCCAATGTTTTCCCTGTGGAAACCAATATAACCTGCCGCAGAAAAGGAGAGTTATGGTAGACTTACCATTGTTAACTCTCTGTCTGCGAACATTGGGTTCCACAGGGTGCCCACCCTGACGCTCCTAGCTTCTTTGGGTCGTATGGCATTAGCCCCTGGTACATTCTCCTGTCGTGAGAATATGGTTCTATGTGACTAACATCTGCCTTCTCTCTTCCCTGCTCCTGCATTGGACTGGTTAACGAAACTGAGCTCTCAGTGCCTGGAGGCGGGGTTATAGAGGAGGCCCCAATACATCCTGGAACAGCCTAAAGCTTTAGCCTGTTGGTGCTTCTTGATCAAGATCCACTCTACACCCCCAATGTTTTCCCTGTGGAACCCAATGTACCTCGCAGAAAGAGAGTTAACAATGGTAAGTCTACCATAACACTCCTTGTTTTCTTTATGAATTTTTCAATAAGACACTTTCGGCCTAGTGGTGCTTGAAAATAATTCTAGGGTGCTGTGATTCAAAAAATGTTGTGAAATAGATAAGCTAATTATTGGACACAAAATAAGTATCATTTTGTGTAAAAGAACTAATAGAAAAATAGCAAATAAATATAAATGAAAATACAAACAGTAAAAAAACATAAAATGTAAAAATAAAAAAATTAAAAGTTCAATAGAATATATTGGAAAAAAAGTAAATTAAAAAAATGCCTAATTCTGAGGTTCTCGAGAAGACCACTTTTGTTCCAGCCCTGTATTGTTATAACTATACGGGACCAACTAAAAGTCATATAGTTCTCAACCCCTCTACAATTAAGGATATAGGGCCTAATTCAGACCTGATTGTAGACGTGCGAAAAAACGCATATCTACATTCAATTTCTTTGACGTGCAGGGGGACGCCTAGCACAGGGCAAGTCCGCCCCGCATGCCTGATACTCACCCTCCCCGCGCACACATTCAAAATCATCACACGGCGGCGATTCTTTAGCATGTTTTGAGTAGCCCTCTGCCTGTGCAGCCTAGCTGTGAAGGTAGGCTGCCTACCATGATAAGGGTCGCAGGGGCTGCGTGTGATGTTACGCAGCTGCCGCGGCCTGTCCCTTAAATGGTCTGGACACGCCTGCATTGTCCGGACCACGCCCCTAAAATGGAACATTGACGCCCCCAAAATGTTGTGTTGACGCCCCGTTCCCGCCCCCCCTCCAGGTCTTCAACCGCGTTCTGAAGAGAACGCAGTTTAGGACCTTGCACATTTGCGTACTGGCAATCGATTCATAGCGATTTTAGCACATCTGTGACAGAATCTGAATCGGCTCCATAATACCATAGAAACAGAGAATTTGACAGCAGACTTACACACTAGGGTTACTTATTTGTTGGGAGCCAATTAACCTCCCAGTATATTTTTTGAATTGTGGAAGGAAATTGAAGAATATACAAACTCCACAAAGTTAGGGCCATGGTGGTAATCGAACCCATTACCTCAGTTCTGTGAGTTAGTAAATGCAAACCATTACACCATCCGTACTGCCCACACAACCTGTACTGCCCATAATTTCCCCATAAACCATCTCCACTGTGGACGTGTATTCCAAACTTAGTGTCAGGTCCCAATTACGTAGTATCATGCAAGGAACATATCCACTCTCACTCCAATAAAGTAATGTACGGTAAGAGTATATTTGTGGTAATCCTCTTTCCCAAAATCCAGGCTGTAGACATTTGAGTAAGAACTGACAGTGAAGCATTATATAAATCTTAAGTCACACTGTGTGCTCTCAACATGTTCTCACCCTCATAGTTGGTAAAACAGTTATTGCGGCTGCCGACATTGTCTGAAGCCGTAAGCAGTCCTGCAGTAATGGACTGGTGTAGCACTAGCTTGTAGAGCGGAGGATCATGGATCCCTTTACATAGCAACAAAGGTGTGTGTCTGGAGACCTCTTCTCTGATTGGCTACTGACACATTTCATTACTCCTTGACTTTCTCAAAATATACCCCAAGAGAGTCCACTGCAAAATTGGCTATGGACATCTCATACCTCACGTCATTTAATACCCAATCTTGCTCTATCACTGTTTTGTTCTCATGTGTAAAACACAATGGGCTGAGTAAGTCCTGGGCTACTCAGAGACTGCACAAAATCTGTTTGTACAGCTCTGCTACACATGCGTTTGCACACTTGCAAAGCGAAAATACACTCCCCTATGGGCGGCGACTCTGTGAACGCAGGACTGCAAAGAACCCTAGCAAGTGAACAGGTCTGAATTAGCCCAATGTACAGTACTGTAGAATGCCCTCTCTATATACATACATGTTGCTAATACTAATAATAATACTACTACAGTAATATAACACTGTAGACATTACACTTCTGCTAATGGGTAGGGCTTGACTGCACATTAATTCTAAACATTATAAGAGGCTCTACCATGCTAAAGGACCTTATTCCCGGCCCGATTTGGGGAGAGATGTGTGCTGAGCGAAACGCCAATCTAGCACCAGCGATAGCGATGCACAGGGCCACGCATCGCTATCGCTGTGGGGGTACACACGGAGAGATCACTGCTTAAAATCTAAGAAATCTAGTCAGATTGCTTAGATTTTAAGCAGTGATCCCTCCATGAGTACCGCCCTTAAGACTTGTGGAGCCACACAGAAAAAACAAAAAACAATGCAGGTGCACACTGTAAGTACTAAGAACACTGACAATAAGATCAATTCTAATAAATTCTGCAGTTTAAAATGGAGTAAAATTGAGGTTCATAGCATCATTAGACTGTATCTTATTAAGTGCAAATGATGCCAACTTCATGGGCTGGCCACCCTCGCTCCAAAATCAAGCATTTGGTACCCCCCCCCTCCCCCACCCCTATAGCATACCTGTGTTTGCCCCCTGTTGGAATTGGATAATCATAGTATATTGGTGGTCATTCCGAGTTGTTCGCTCGTTGCCGATTTTCGCTATATTGCGATTAGTCGCTTACTGCGCATGCGCAAGGTTCGCAGAGCGCATGCGGTTAGTTATTTTACACAAAAGTTAGGTATTTTACTCACGGCATAACGAGGATTTTTCATCGTTCTGGTGATCGTAGTGTGATTGACAGGAAGTGGGTGTTTCTGGGCGGAAACTGGTCGTTTTCTGGGTGTGTCTGAAAAAACTCTGACGTTTCTGGGAAAAACGCGGGAGTGTCTGAAGAAACGGGGGAGTGTCTGGGCGAACGCTGGGTGTGTTTGTGACGTCAAACCAGGAACGAAACTGACTGAACTGATCGCAATGGCTGAGTAAGTCTGGAGCTACTCAGAAACTGCTAAGAAATTTCTATTCGCAATTCTGCGAATCTTTCGTTCACAATTCTGCTAAGCTAAGATACACTCCCAGAGGGCGGCGGCTTAGCGTGTGCAATGCTGCTAAAAGCAGCTAGTGAGCGAACAACTCAGAATGAGGGCCATTGTTTAGTTTTATGATAAATCACTTGTTCTATTAATATATTAGGCAGAGCAAGAGTGAATTCAGAATGAAATTCAAGGAGTTATATACAGTAAGTGACCAATTTACCATATAGAGATCTACAACTGTATACCGTTGAACATAATAAAATTACATTTTCATATATCATTAAAAAAATAACAGTGCCCAAAGGAGTCTTTTGTCTTCTTTTTCCATATACAGTATGATATGACCTCTAAATGCACCTCAGACCTCCATACATCCCTCTTTAATTGTCCCTCAGACCTTGCCATATGTTTTGTTTGTTTTTTCAAAATCTGTTTAATAAAGATTTATCAAGGAACAAAATAATGAATAAATATATCGATACACTAGGACAGCGGTTTCCAAACTTTTTTGAATCACGGCACCCTAGAATATTAGAATTTTTTTCACGGCACCCCAAGGCCAAAAATTTCTTATTGAGAAATTTAGAAAGAAATATTACATTAAGTAGATCGCGTTTATATGTCATCCTTAGGGTCAGTTGTGTGGTGAAGGACAAGATTTGCTTCTATTTGGCCACATATTTTATGACTGGCAGCCACCAGCACTGGTTTTGCCTATTATATTGACCATAAATAATTTGAATTGGTCCTGGACCACCAACCCAGGGCACCCCTGCAAGTGTCCCGAGGCACCCCAGGGAGCCACTGCACACAGTTTGGGAACCTCTACACTAGGACAAAAACAACATCAGACTATGCAGTGTAACTGGCAACTAAATCAGAGGGTCTGTTGGTGAATAGTATTGTATATGAAAAAAAGAAATAAAATATATTACCACAGATATTTCAAAAGTGGGAATTGTAATTAGGACTTCTTAAGGTCCGTACACACTTAACGATAAAATGAGCGACGTTGCTCATTTTCCCCCTCCTTGAGCGACGTTGCTCATTTTATCGTCAAGTGTGTATGCCGCCAGCGAACGACCGATGCGCGGCCCCGCGGGTCGGCAACGATTGTCGCTGTTGGTAGGGCATGCATGAAGGATGTAGACTGTCGTCCACGACCTTCATGCAGGGCTGGCGGGGGCGTGACGTTACTGAGCGATATGAGCAGTCATATCGCTCAGTGTGTATAGTTGGCCGCCGGCCGACCGGCCCGGGAGGGGGAAACATTAGACGATGTCGCTCACAGAGCGACATCGTCTAATGTGTATGGGCCTTTACACATGCATGTCCTATAAGAGTAAAGGTGGTCCACAATCAACATCACTTTTATTAATGTTCAAAAAAACATACAAAACAAAACAGCAAAATAACATGGTAATAAAAGATGGTATTCAAAAATCTGTCACCTTATTCCAAAACTGCCTGATTTCAGTACATTTCCAGAAAGTATGAAAGAAAGAAGCTGTTGTATAATGACATTTAGGACAGTGTCCTGACTCATTAATGACCACGTGTCTACGCTGCTGTTGTGACGGGTGTAGTATGGCTGACCGGCGGTCAGGAGACCGCCGGTCAGCATACCGATGCTGGGATCCCGGCAGCATACCGATGCCGGGATCCCAGCGGGGAGGGGCAAGTGCAGCAAGCCCCTTCTGTGCTCACTGTGGGCTCTGTGGCGACCTGCGCTCGCCACGGGTTCTATTCCCACTCTATGGGTGTCGTTGACACCCACGAGTGGAAATAGTCCCTGTTGTTTGGCATGCCGACCATCGGGATAGTGAGGGGTCGGGATGCTGGAGGAGGTCATGTGACTGTCGGTCTCCCGACCGCCGGTCACATGAATACCACCCATTGTGACAAATGCACTCTATTCAAAACCATTAAATGCACTTCTTGCAACATTGCTGTTCGTAGATGTTTCATAGTAGATTCAACATAGCCCAAGTGTTATGTGTGCAGCAGCTGCAAATCTGTCTGTTTTGCTTTCAGCCTTAATCAGCACCTGGAAGCTGCTGCTAGCTTCTGTTGTTCATGCTGTTTCCTAGCAAATGATCACCTGGATCTCATTACCTGTAATCCAGCCCGATTCTCCTGTAATTGGTCAGTCGTCCAATAAGGCTGTTGTCTGGGTACTCCACCTTGCCAGTGATAGAGTTTCAGTATCAGAGTGAGTTAGAACCAGTGTGAGCCTGTTTTGGCGAAGCGAGCCATGCGAGGGGACATGATGCACTAATTGGGGTTCCCGGTCACTGTACGGAGAAAACGACACCCAAAAAACATGAAAAACTCATGTCGACATTTTGACCTGTCGACCTAGAACATGTCGACCTAGAAACCCTGTCGACCTTCAAACCCTGTGGATCTAGTGACTGTCGACCTATAGTGGTTGACCTAAACATTGTCGACTTAGACACTGTCAATCTATTGATCCACACCCATGCAGTATTCCTGCCAGTCCTGCACCCAGTTCATCTTGGACCTGTATGTGCAATCCTGTATCCTGTGTGTAGAGGAGGATTTATCACAAGGCAACCAAAGCAGCTGCTTAGGGCCATGGTGGTCTTAGGGGGCCTTCCAACAAGGCCGAATAAAGGGCATTTCTGGCAGACCATGAGTTTCACCGAAATTGTCAGAGAGCTGGGCAGGCTAATTACTCTCATCAGGCTGTCAGTGATTATACAGCTGTTGGGTGCCGGCTCCAGCGCATGCCTGTGTCTCCAGTCCTGCAGTTCTGTGCATATGACCAGTCATGACACACATGTGTATGACTTCAGATGCTTAGAGACATGAGCCAGGATGTGCACAGAAAAAAACATGAGGTCTTCCAGCAGCAGCATATGTAGAGAGGAGGGGACCCGTGTAGAGTTTCCGTGTGCAGGCCCCCAGATGCGTCACTCACCTCTTTTGTACCTGGTGCGTGGGGGGGGGGGGTGGATTCACAGGGCGACTCGTGGGAGGGGCGTGGCTAAGCGCTTCGATCCGCATTTTTGTCACTCTGGGGGTCCGGGAGTTGCGCCTGCCCCTGGAGACTAGCATGTCTGCAGTGCCAGCTCCTACATGGTGACAGGATCCGGGTTGCTGCACCAGGGCCGTTTCCGGGGCTTCTTGCGACACGGGCGGCATTAGGAGGCGTGGCCAGTTACACCCCCTGTACTGTAGTAGGATGTGCGGTGCGCGATGACGTCATCGCGCACCGCACAGCAAAGGTCCTCTCCACGAAGGAAAACTAGACGCTAAGCGTCTAGTTCCCTTCGTGGAGAGGACCTTTGCTGTGCGGTGCGCGATTACGTCAATGCGCACCGCACATCATTACAGTAAAGGTCCTCTCCACGAAGGGAAACTAGACGCGTAGCGTCTAGTTTCCCTTCACAACGGGCAGCCGACGAAGTGAAACTAGACGCGTAGCGTCTAGTTTCCATTCACAGCGGGCAGCGGCACGGGGGGCACAGCAGCAGCGGATCTTGCCATGGTGCGGCGCCCTCCGGAAGGCGGCGCCCCGGGCAAAAGTCCTGCTTGCCCGTGGCAAGATCCGCTACTGTGCTGCACGTAATGTTACAGTGCAGCACCCGGCTCCTGTCACTGAGCACTTTGGTGTCACCACTCGTCGGATGACACCCGATGCCAGAGTCTACAGGTCATGCGTAGGTCTCTGAAAAAATGTGGCGGTGGCATTTTATTCGGAGACCTGCGCATACGCTGTAGACTCTGGCATTGTGCCAGAGTCTCTAGTACTCAGAGCGCTAACAGTGCTGCCAGATACAGGACGGAGAGGAGGGGGCCCACATACGGACGCCGATGGACACCAGAAAGGTAAGTATAGGAGAAATGGGTGCAGTGTTTGCGATGTGGGCCCCCTCTGGACCCAGGGGCCCGTGTGCACCGCACACACTGCATCCACTATAGATACGCCACTGTCTACCAGTGTACTTTATTACAGTAAGTTTTTAATTTTATATAACATCCGCCTACTTCAAATTACAATCAGGCGGGGGGGGGGGGGGGGGGGGGGCAATGTTATTTTAAGTACAGTGTCTAACATCCACCTGCTACAGTCATGGCTGGGGGGGAGGTACACACTAACTGGTGATATATCATTATGTTATAATACTCTATTTTAAGTACTACCGTGTATAGAAGATGCCTGCTACAATCAGTGGGGCACTGATATATGATCAATACAGTCACACTGGCTGAGGGGTGACGTATGGTATGGGTGCCTGCATTATATATCAGTGCCCCCACCCCACACACACGCACTGATTGTAGTATGTTGCCCATCTTCTATTAGCAGGTCCCCCATCCCTTATAATATCCATTATTGCACGCCTCAGTCATTGACTGTATTGACTGTATCAGTGCTTTTAGTGTGACTCCATTATACGAGGTCTGACAATTAAGTTAGCGAACTTGCCGCCGTACAGTAGCAGATTTATCACTAGGCAACCAAAGCAGCTGCAAGGGCCCAGCAGGTCCCAGGGGGCTCGTCGACAGATCATGGAGTCGGGAGGGCATTTCTGATTTTAGCCAAAAATGTCAGAGTGCTCGTCTGTCTGAATACTCCCGGCAGGCTGTCAGTGACTAGATAGCTGCCAGGTGTGATTTTAAGGGCAGCATGGATGGTGTAATGGTTAGCAATACTGCTTCACAGCACTGAGGTTATGGGTGCGATTCCCACCATGGCCCTAACTGTGGGGAGTTTGTATATTCTCCCCGTACTTGCTTGGGTTTCCTCCGGGTACTCCGGTTTCCTCCCACAATCCAAAAATATACTGGTAGGTTAATTGGCTCCCAACAAAATTAACCCTAGGAAATGTGTACATGTGGTTGGGAATATTGGGGCAGGTGTATTAAGCCTGGAGAAGTGATAAAGCAGTGATAAGTGCAAGGTGATAACTCACCAGCCAATCAGCTTCAATATGTAAATTTACAGTTAGGAACTGATTGGCTGGTGCGTTATCACCTTGCACTTATCACTGCTTTATCACTTCTCCAGGCTTAATACAACTGATTGTAAGCTCCACTGGGTAAGGGACTGATGTGAATGACCAAATGTTCTCTGTAAAGCGGAATATGTATGCAGAGGCGGAACTACCGCCAGTGCAACCAGTGCGTTGCACTGGGGCCCGCCTCTGTCCAGGGGCCCAAAGCATGTAATGAGTCAAACTGACTCATTACATGCCGCTGTGCGCTGCGGGCAACCGCTGCCCGCAGCGCACAGCCGCCCGGAGAGAGGAGAGGAGCAGCGGTACGGGGGAAGGAGGAGGAGGGAGCCGCAGCAGCGCTTTGTTACTGGTGGAGGCGCTGTTTCTGCTGCTCCTCTGCTTCACTATAGGCTGTCTTCCGAGAACAGCCTATAGTGAAGCAGAGGGACAGCAGCAGCAGCGCCTCCACCAATAACACAGTGCTGCTGCGGCTCCCTCCTCCACCTCCCTCCTCCTCCTTCTCTACTGCCCGGGAATCGTCAAGCTGCACCGAGGAGCCTGAGCCAGCGGAGAGGGTAAGTATAATTCTTCTTTCTTTCTTTCTTTCTTTCTTTCTTTCTTTCTTTCTTTCTTTCTTTCTTTCTTTCTTTCTTTCTTTCTTTCTTTCTTTCTTTCTTTCTTTCTTTCTTTCTTTCTTTCTTGGGACTGCCTGCCGCAATGTGTAAAAAGGGGGAATCTGCCTGCCGCAATGTGTAAAAACGGGGGACTGCCTGCCGCTATGTGTAAAAACGGGGGACTGCCTGCCGCTATGTGTAAAAAGGGGAAATCTGCCTGCCGCTATGTGTAAAAAGGGGGAATCTGTCTGCCGTAATGTGTAAAAAGGGGGACGCTGTCTGCCGTAATGTGTAACATGGGCACGCTGTCTGCCGTAATGTGTAAAAAGGGGGACGCTGTCTGCCGTTATGTGTAACAAGGGCACGCTGTCTGCCGCTATGTTTAACAAGGGCACGCTGTCTGCCGTTATGTGTAAAAAGTGTACGCTGTCTGCCGCTATGTGTAACAAGGGCACGCTGACTGCCGTTATGTGTAAAAAGGGGACGCTGTCTGCCGTAATGTGTAAAAAGGGGGACGCTGTCTGCCGTAATGTGTAAAAAGGGGACGCTGTCCGCTGTAAGGTGTAAAAGGGTCTCTACCTGGTTTAGTGGTGCTACTGTGCGGCGTAATTTGAATAATGGAGACTACTGTGCACCGTTTTATGAATTGGTATTATTTTGTGGCCACACCCCTTCCCCACGAAGCCACGCCACTATGTATTTTTGCGCGCGCCTACGGTGCGCACTGCCCCTGTTTTGCATGCAGGGGTGGGGCTCCGATGCCGTTTCTTGAACACAGTGCTAAAATGTCTAGTTACGGCACTGTTGCTAGGTATCCATTTCTCTGGCCCTGAGCAGGTCCCCCTCACCAGATCCTCTCCAGGGGTGAGGGGGTGGACTTGGATGGGATGTGGGGGGGGGCAAAGTATTTTGTCGCACCTGGGCCCACCGCTCGCTAGTTCCGCCACTGTATGTATGCGCTATATAAATAAAATGCTACAATAGATGGGTGAGGGGGCCACACTGAGGATTGTTTAAGGAAGGGGGGCCCCAAATCGGTGTCTTGCTTAGGGTCCCATGAGGTCTAAATCCGCCTCTGCCAGTGTGTCCTTCTGCCTTGGAATCCCTGCTTCAAATCATTCAGTACACCATTTCAGCCATCCAGCCCCTGTCCAGTTTTGCAAACGGCAGTCTGATCACACAGACCTTTCTGCAAGTTAATTTCCATTCAGTTCCTGCAATTTTGTATCCAGCCTCCAAACAAACTCTTGTGAATCCTGCCAAATTCCAGCTCTGATATCCAGATTATACAGCCTGCAAGTTTAAATTTCCATCTGTAATCCAGCTCAGCTCTTATCAAACCTGCCTGCCATTAGCCCTGCTGTGTCAGTCACTTCAATTAACCCCTGCCTTACCAGCTGCATTTCTCCAAGTAAATTGTTCTGTTAATACCTTGTGGACTCCTATGCAGATACCAGATGACCTAGGTAGGGGGCCGCGACCTGTACATCGGGGGCAGCTAAGCCCAAATCCCCTTGCGGAATTCCCTGGTGAACACCCCCCGATGTGTTAGACTCCGCGCCTCTGTTCTGGGTCATGCCAACCACCTGGTGTCTGCTTCTAGAATACAGGCGTTTCCTAACATTATCACTGGGCATTTACTGGAGAATAGCAAGAGGGATCCTGCTCTGGTCTAGGCAAATCCACTCCGATCCAGGCAAATACACTCCGGTCCTGGCAAATCTCCTCTGATCCAGGCAAATCTACTCTGGTCCAGGCAAATTCAAGTCCAGTCCAGTCCAGTCCTGTCTAATCTGGTCCAGTCTTCCACTTCAAGCCAAAATCCAGGAAGTGAATCCAGTCAGATTCTGCACAGCAAAGTGAAATTCTGTGAAGAAATGCTTAATATTTTGTCACAAGCCTTCCTAGGGCTCTCAATTCGTGTAGATGTTCTGCAGCAACAGATTCCTGCACGCAAATTTTTTTCTATCAACTCCAATGTTTGTCAGTCTTGTGGACAAAGAGTAAAGGGCACCTCTCAAGATGACTGTTCATTGGTTGTCATTCCGAGTTGTTAGCTCGCTAGCTGCTTTTAGCAGCATTGCAAACGCTAGGCCGCCGCCCTCTGGGAGTATATCTTATCTTAGCAGATAGCGAATGAAAGGTTAGCAGAATTGCTACTAAATAATTCCTTGCAGTTTCTGAGTAGCTCCAGACCTACTCCTAGATTGCAATCACCTCAGTCCGTTTAGTTCCTGGTTTGACGTCACAAACACACCCTGCGTTTGGCCAGCCACTCCTGCGTTTTTACCTGGCACGCCTGCGTTTTTTAGCACACTCCCTTAAAACGGGCAGTTTCCGCCCAGAAACACCCACTTCCTGTCAATCACACTACGATCACTCGAGCGATGAAAAAACGTTGCTCGAACTTGTGCAAATCTCCAAAGTTTTGTGTTAAATTACTGAACGCATGCGCGCTGCGTACCATGCACATGCGCATTTTCCACCTAATCGCTCCGTTGCGAAAAATGGCAACGAACGAACAACTCGGAATGACCACCATTATCTCCTCAGTTTGCCAGCAGTGGGAGTCCTGAACAACTGAGGATGTTGTAGTCTCTTTTACAGCAATTGTTTAAACCATGTTCTGAATTAAATAGTTTACTTTCAGAAATGATTGGAAGTTCTTCGGACGCTGAGAGTGTCGCTTCCATACTTAATGAAGCAGAAGAGGTCGCCAACTCTGGCTCCCCTTGTTGCGGGGTGACTCCTCCAGAGGTGATGGAAAGGAGATTCCAGAGTTTTCAGCCCCCCAAACATTCAGAGGCTGAGCGGCAGCAATGAAAGGAGCTTCTGTTTTGCATATACTACAGGAACGCTAGTCACTTCATAAAAGACTGCTCCCACTGCAGGTCAGGAAAAGGGGACAATTCTCAACTAATTAATGTCCAGGCTGATAAGTCATCTCTAACGGTCATTTCAGACTCCCCATCTTCCAATGAAGGTACCAAAGATTCCCTAAAAGAGAGTCCAGACCCAAAGCCCCAAGTTAAGACTTGGAACCAGTTGAGGGTTTGTGAATCCCTTTATTCCAGAGTAACCCCTGGTTCTTCAGCCCTAGGAAGTACATTCAACACTGCAGCCCCAGCAGGGGGCTCCAAGTGTTCAGCCCCAGCAGGGGGCTCCGAGTGTCCAGCCTCAGCAGGGGTCTTGGAGTGTCCAGCTCCAGGGGGGTCTTGGAGTGTCCAGCCCCAGGTGAGGTCTCCAGCCCTGTACCCAAGGAGGGTTATCCAGCCCAGTAAACCCAGGAGAGGCATCTGTCTCACCAGCACTAGAGGAAATATCTGATGTCCCATCCAATGTTTAGACCCCAGATGGGGAGAGCTATGTTCCTGCCTCAGAAGATGAACCCTTTTCTTTATCCTCAAGTGAGGCATCCGACTTCAAGATTAATAATTTGATCCCTGGAGGGGAAGTCGATATCCAGGCCATAGGAGAAGTACTTGATGTTCCTGCTTTTGGCTTGATCCCAGAAAGGGTAGCCGATATCTGGCCTCCAGAAGGGAAGTCCAATGTTAAGACTCCAGGGGGGATGTGTGATGGTCAGACTTCAGAAGAGTTGCGTCAGGAGCCAACCCCAGGAGAGGAGTCTCATGTATGGACCCCAGGAGAGGAGTCCACTCTACCAGCCCCAGGCGTGAGGTACAGTGTTCGGAAGGAGCAGTCAAGCCTGGAGCCCCATGAGGGCGCATATGATTGCATAGTCCTAGAAAAGGCTTTGGATTCTGCAGTTCCTGAAAGTACATCAGATCCTCCTGAAACCCATTGAAGGAAGATTCCTCTGAAGGAGGGAGTTCCAACCAGGATCCCAGAGGGAGCGATTCCAATCAAGGCCTCTGAAGGGAGGATTCTAGTCAAGACCCTTGAAGATGCAGTTCCTGTCGTGACCCCAGCAGGGAAATTTCCAGCTGAGACCTCAAAAGGGGTGATTCAAGCCGAGATCTTTGAAGGGAAAATATCGGTCCAGACCTCTGAAGAGAGGATTCAAGTCGTGCCCTTGAAGAGGTCATTCCTGTCATGACCCCAGCAGGGGAGGCTCCAGCTGAAACCCCAAGAAGGGTGATTTAAGTCAATGCATCTGAAGGAATCATTCCAGCCAAGGTCTCTGAAGAGAGAATTCCAGTTAAGACCCCTGAAAGGGGAATTCCTGTCTTGACCCTTGAAAAAGACAGTCCTATTGAGACCTCAGCAGAGGGAATTTCTGTTGTGACCCTGGGGGAAGTTAATCCTGTCAAGTCCCTTGATGGGAAGACTCCAGCTGTGACACCAGGAGGGATGGTCCATGCTTTGATCTTAGAAAGGACTTCTGAAAAGACTTTCGATCCAGCTTCTGAACCAGTAAAATCAGAGAAGAAACTCAAACAACAAAGCTCACAGTCACCCTCTGAAGACCAAGATCCAGAACTTGTAATCTTCTCTGGTAAAGTGGAAGAGTTTTACAAGTTAATGTCGCAAACTATGCATGCCCCACTCAGGCAGAAGTTGTGCTTGTTGTTCTCACGTCCTTCAGAGGGGAGGCTAGGAGATGGGCTAACCAGTTAATCAAGTCCCGTGATCCAATTCTACAGGACCTGGAGGCCTTCTGTCAAGCGTTGTTCAAGAGGTTTGGAGGGGCGGAGTTAGTTTCTTCTAGATCTCCTGAGGGTTCTATGTCTTTGGCCAAGAATTCAGTCTCCAACAGGAAAAATCGAGTTCATAAGAACAAAGTGTCTACGGGTACTCAGACTCAGGTAGATCACAGTAAAGTACCATCTTCACTGAGACCAGAAGTCCAGAAATTAACTGTCGGTTGTGCCTCTCTGTCTCCGTCAAGTGAAGTTTGAATAAGCGTGATCCACAATATCCAGTTTCCATCCAATCTGTCAAGAGTCCTGCCTATGTACAATCTTGCTGTACTTCTTCTCCAGTGCCATATGTTACAAAAAAGAAAACCGTAATCCTTCCTTTGGGTGTGGACTCCAACTTGGATTACAACTCTGAAGACGATGAAATTCCTTTGGTTGAAGGTACATTTAGTTCAGACAATATATTTGGCATTGCTGTGTTTACACCTAAACAACCTTGGAAAAAGAAGAAGTCTCGTCAGAGACATTAAGTCTGTCTTGTCAATCCTTGTTCTTGTTTTGTACTCAGTTCCCCTTGGTCTAGGTGGGGTTTCCGGAGTCCACCCTTGAATTGCAGCAGCAGCTGCTGCTGCAAATCTGTCAGTTTTGCTTTCAGTTTTAATCAGCACCTGGAAGCTGCTGCTACATTCTGTTGTTCATGCTGTTTCCTAGCAACTGATCACCTGAACCTCATTACCTGTAATCCAGCCTGATTCTCCTGTTATTGGTCATCCGTCCAATAAGGCTGATGGCTGGGTACTCCACCTTGCCAGTGATAGAGTTTCAGTATCAGAGAGAGTCAGAACCAGTGTCTCCTGTGTCTTGGTAACTGGTCCCAGTATTCCTGCCAGTCCTGCACCCAGTTCATCTTGGACCTGTATCTGCAATCCTGTATCCTGTGTGTCCTTCTGCCTTGGAATCCCTGCTTCAAGTCATCAGTGCACCATTCCAGCCAGTACTGCACCTTGCCTCAGTCATTCAGTTCCTGTCCAGTTTTGCAAACGGTAGTCTGCTCACACAGACCTTTCTGCAAGTTAATTTCCATTCAGTACCTGCAACTTTGTATCCAGACTCCAAACAAATTCTTGTGAATCCTGCCAAATTCCAGCTCTGATACCAGAATATTCAGTCTGCAAGTCTTTAAGTTTCCCTCTGTAATCCAGCTCTGCTCTCCTCAAACCTGCCTGCCATTAGCCCTGCTGTGTCAGTCACTCTGCAAATAACCTCTGCCTTACCAGCTGCATTTCTCTAGGTAAATAATTCTGTTAATATCTTGTGGACTCCTTCATTTATGTTTCATCACTCCGTAGTAGTTACCTATTTCATATAATACCACACAGTGCCCCCAGTTCATATTATATCACATTGTAGTGCCTCCAGTTAAGGTCACTAAACATTCTAACATGACAGAAAATATCTTTAATAAAAAAAGACCATTGGAGCTCCACAAAGAAAATGATCTGTTGTCCAGATCTGGTGAAAAGCAAGAGTTGCCACAGATAGGGATATACAGAGTATATTACCAATTACATTTCTATTTGCTATTAATGAAATCCACGCCAAGCAAATGTCTTTGAATATAGGGTTCTTTAAAGCAAGAGGTGGGAAGAAGGTTGGTCAACCAAAGCTTTGTCAATAACAGTAGAAGTGTAGACAGAACAGTACAAAAGCCACTCGGATATGTAATGGAAAAAATAGACAGGGAGGAAACCGCCAAGTCTGGGATGCCTTGTCTGCCATCTTTATGGGGGAGGTGAAGCTTAGCTAAGGCAATGCTATGTTTCCCATTATTCCACAAAAATTGTGAGAATACTGTATGGTCAGCTTTAGTCATAGTGATAGGTAACAATTGCATTACATATGAAATTTCAGGGAAAATAACCCTTTTTAGTACAGCAACTTTACTTAACAACGATAAGGACAAAGAGGTCCAATTGGTGAGCATGCTCAGTATGAATTGCAATAAAGGGGAAAAATTATCCAGATTGCATCTAATCTGGAAGGAATATAAATCCCTAAATGTTTGAGCTTGGTTTGTAAATAATGAAATGGAGAAAGGACATGTACAGAGCAGAAGTCACTAGGACAGGGGTGGCCAACCAGTCAGAGACAAAGAGCCAAGAAATCTTGTTAGGTACATCAAAGAGCTGACTTTGAGCCGAAGGCGCCCTTGCAAAAATAGGGTGTGACCTTGTGCCTGCTAGGCCACACCCCTGGTATAAAATACATTAAAAAAGCCAGATCCAACATAAAATACAATGAAAAAGCCACTTCTACATCAAATAATTGAAAAAAGCCAGATCCGCATAAAATATATTGAAAAGCCAGATTCACATAATACACTTCAGTTCCCCCATGTGTCACTCCAGCCAGCACCCTCCTGTGTCACTCCAGCCAGCAGCCTCCTGTGTCACTCCAGCCAGTACTCGCCTGTGTCACTCCAGCCAGCACCCGTCTGTGTCACTCCAGCCAGCACCCGCCTGTGTCACTCCAGCCAGTACTCGCCTGTGTCACTCCAGCCAGTACTCGCCTGTGTCACTCCAGCCAGTACTCGCCTGTGTCACTCCAGCCAGAACTCGCCTGTGTCACTCCAGCCAGCACCCGCTTGTGTCACTCCAGCCAGCTCCCCCGTGTGTATTTGGCTCCCTCAGTTCTCAGTCTACGTAGTGCTGCTGCATGTCTGGCTGGAGTGCAGCGGTTTACAGCTCTCTTGTGGTCATGTGACTTTGAGTGTTGGGAGCCACATTTGAATGAAGAAAGAGCCGCATGTGGCTCAAGAGCCACGCGTTGGCCACCACTGCACTAGGAGAACTGATGAGAGGTAAGTAATCCAATTTGGCTACATTAACATGATGCCCCACACCTGAGGGACCGAGATAAACGACACATTGATCTAGCCTTTATACAAGAATCCCACCTGGTATCAGTAGAAATCACAAAACTCAATATATTACAATGCACTGTATTAGCTGCAAGTCCTTACAGTTCCAAAGCTTGTGGTGTAGTCATTCTGGCCAGACATTCCCTGCTTAATAAAGTCTTTGACACGATTACTGATCCTAAGGGTAGATATGTGGTAGTGTCCATTAAACTTAGAGGTTGCCCATATCTCCTTTACAGTGGCGGAACTAGTGAGCGGTGGGCCCAGGTGCGACAAAATGCTTTGGGCCCCCCATCCCATCCAAGTCCACCCCCTCACCCCTGGAGAGGACCTGGTGAGGGGGACCTGCTCAGGGCCAGAGAAATGAATACCTAGCAACAGTGCCGTAACTAGACATTTTAGCACTGTGTGCAATAAACGAAATCGGAGCCCCACCCCTGCATGCAAAACAGGGGCAGTGCGCGCCGCAGGCGCGTGCAAAAATACATAGTGGCATGGCTTCGTGGGGAAGGGGTGTGGCCACAAAATAATACCAATTCATAAAACGGTGCACAGTAGTCTCCATTGTTCAAATTACGCCGCACAGTAGCACCACTACACCAGGTAGAGACCCTTTTACACCTTACGGCAGACGGATTCCTCTTTTTACACATTACAACAGACAGTGTCCCCTTTTTACACATTACAGCAGACAGCGTCCCCCTTTTTACACATAACGGCAGACAGCGTGCCCTTTTTACACATAGCGGCAGACAGCATGCACTTTTTACACATAATGGCAGACAGCGTCCCCTTTTTACACATAACGGCAGACAGCGTGCCCTTGTTACACATAGCGGCAGACAGCGTACACTTTTTACACATAACGGCAGACAGCGTGCCCTTGTTAAACATAGCGGCAGACAGCGTCCCCTTTTTACACATAACGGCAGACAGCGCCCCTTTTTTACACATTACGGCAGACAGTGTGCCCTTGTTACACATTACGGCAGACAGATTCCCCCTTTTTACACATTGCGTCAGGCAGATTCCCCCTTTTTACACATTACGTCAGGCAGATTCCCCCTTTTTACACATTACGTCAGGCAGATTCCCCCTTTTTACACATTGCGGCAAGCAGATTCCCCCTTTTTACACATTGCGGCAGGCAGATTCCCCCTTTTTACACATTCCGGCAAGCAGATTCCCCCTTTTTACACATTGCGGCAAACAGATTCCACCTTTTTACACATTGCGGCAGGCAGTCCCCCATTTTTACACATTGCGGCAGGCAGTCCCCCTTTTTGAAGAAAGAAAGAAAGAAAGAAAGAAAGAAAGAATGAATTATACTTACCCTCTCCACTGGCTCAGGCTCCTCGGTGCAGCTTCTGGTCACGATTCCCGGGCAGTAGAGAAGGAGGAGGAGGGAGCCGCAGCAGCGCTGTGTTATTGGTGGAGTCGCTACTGCTGCTGTCCCTCTGCTTCACTATAGGCTGTTCTCGGAAGACAGCCTATAGTGAAGCAGAGGGACAGCAGCAGCAGCACCTCAACCAGTAGTAAAGCGCTGCTGCGGCTCCCTCCTCCACCTCCCTCCTCTTCCTTCTCCCCCGTACCGCTGCGCTCCTCTCCTCTCTGTGCGGGCGGCTGCGTGCTGCGGGCAGCGGTAAGACTCCCCACAGTAGAAAAATAATTCAATGGTGAGGAAGGTGCAAACGGATTTGCAGCTGTCCGCTGACTGAGGGATTTTTAGCAGCTCGGCGTACACATGCAATTGCACACATGCACGGCGAATATACACTCCCCCTGGGAAGCAACTATCTGAACGCAGGACAACAATTTTAGCAGCCCAGTGATCAGGTCTGAATTAGACCCCAAATCCTCCGCTATACCCTCAGTCATACTTCATAACCCCCTGGTTCATGATATATACCGCTCTTGGGTGGCATTTCATAGGAAAGCAGGTTCTAACTTTGGGGTAACCCGGCATTCCCTCCATCAATTATGAATGAAAGCACTGGCGTGATGTGGGGCTCTCTGACTCTTCCAAGGTTGTTTGACCCGGGAGGCCACATGTATCAATTTGTGTCTCTCCAAGGTAAAAAAAAATATTCCTCACACAAATATTTAGATTTACCTACAGGTCATACACTACCTCAATTCCATATCTGTGTCTCCCTTCCCCACTACCTCTGCCTCCTCCACTATAGGCCCTCTTCAGGCCTTATAGCCTCTCCCTTTTGCATTTACACTAACCTTGTGAATTTTGCTTCCACTTCCCATTAGGACACCAATGGTGTACCAATATCCCGACCTTAGACAATACACGTTCTTTAAGTGCACATTATGACTTTACCATGAGGATCTTAGCGGCCCCCTACCTCCAGGAGGTTCACTTTCACACCCTACAATGAGCATATATCTCACCAGCATGGTTTTCTCATTTTCATCCCGTTATGACTGGTGAATGTTACAAATGTCACTGCTTTTAAACTTCCTTCTACCATTGTCTATGGGACTGTGGCTACAGTATGTCAGACAATTTTGGAATACGATCATTAACTTTATTAATTCTTTCCTACACATTAAAGTTATCCCTGACCTGTTTGCATGTTTATACTCTAATTTCTCCCATGGGACCTGGGACCAACTACAACTCAGTTGACCCCTATTTTAACTGTATTGGTTACTGTCTCTAAGAAAACTTTTCTTTTCTACAACATTGGATATCTAAATCTTCTCCTGCCTTGGCGGAATTGAAGAGGAAAATGTTGCAAATGTTGTACTTTGATCGCAGATCTGCTGTAACTGACATAGGTAGATGTTATTACTTTTTACAGGAAATGGAGACCAGCGTACTCAGTAGCAGATTTCCAAACTATTTGAAAATACAGAATGGTTTCAAATGTCACACTTAGGGAAGGCTGTACCACACTGATTTTATCATATTACGGATTTCTATCCTTTATATGTTGCAGATCTTTATGGATATTCCTTGCTATCACTGACTTTGTGCTACTGTATATATAAGTCTTGACTTAGGACTCTGCTCTCTTCCCCCTCCTTCTATTTCTCTCCTCATGTGTGTCCTTTTTTCCTTCCCTTTCCCCTAGCCATTTGTTACTATATATATACACTGCTCAAAAAAATAAAGGGAACACTTAAACAACACAATGTAACTCCAAGTCAATCACACTTCTGTGAAATCAAACTGTCCACTTAGGAAGCAACACAGATTGACAATCAATTTCACATGCTGTTGTGCAAATGGAATAGACAACAGGTGGAAATTATAGGCAATTAGCAAGACACCCCCAATAAAGGAGTTGTTCTGCAGGTGGTGACCACAGACCACTTCTCAGCTCCTATGCTTTCTGGCTTTCACTCTAGTGGTAGCATGAGACGGAGTCTACAACCCACACAAGTGGCTCAGGTAGTGCAGCTCATCCAGGATGGCACATCAATGCGAGCTGTGGCAAGAAGGTTTGCTGTGTCTGTCAGCGTAGTGCCCAGAGCATGGAGGCGCTACCAGGAGACAGGCCAGTACATAAGGAGACGTGGAGGAGGCCGTAGGAGGGCAACAACCCAGCAGCAGGGCCGCTACCTCCGCCTTTGTACAAGGAGGAACAGGAGGAGCACTGCCAGAGCCCTGCAAAATGACCTCCAGCAAGCCACAAATGTGCATGTGTCTACTCAAACGATCATAAACAGACTCCATGAGGGTGGTATGAGGGCCCGACGTCCACAGGTGGGGGTTGTGCTTACAGCCCAACACCATGCAGGACGTTTGGCATTTGCCAGAGAACACCAAGATTGGCAAATTCGCCACTGGAACCCTGTGCTCTTCACAGATGAAAGCAGGTTCTCACTGAGCACATGTGACAGATGTGACAGAGTCTGGAGACGCCAAGGAGAACGTTCTGCTGCCTGCAACATCCTCCAGCAACATCCTCCAGCATGACCGGTTTGGCAGTGGGTCAGTAATGGTGTGGAGTGGCATTTCTTTGGGGGGCCAAACAGCCCTCCATGTGCTCGCCAGAGGTAGCGTGACTGCCATTAGGTACCGAGATGAGATCCTCAGACCCCTTGTGAGACCATATGCTTGTGCGGTTGGCCCTGGGTTCCTCCTAATGCAAGACAATGCTTGACCTCATGTGGCTGGAGTGTGTCAGCAGTTACTGCAAGACGAAGGCATTGATGCTATGGACTGGCCCGCCCGTTCCCCAGACCTGAATCCAATTGAGCACATCTGGGACATCATGTCTCGCTCCATCCACCAACGCCACGTTGCACCACAGACTGTCCAGGAGTTGGCGGATGCTTTAGTCCAGGTCTGGGAGGAGATCCCTCAGGAGACTATCCGTCACCTCATCAGGAGCATGCCCAGGCATTGTAGGGAGGTCATACAGGCACGTGGAGGCCACACACACTACTGAGCCTCATTTTGACTTGTTTTAAGGACATTACATCAAAGTTGGATCAGCCTGTAGTGTGTTTTTCCACTTTCATTTTGAGTGTGACTCCAAATCCAGACCCACATGGGTTAATAAATTTGATTTCCATTGATAATTTTTGTGTGATTTTGTTGTCAGCACATTCAACTATGTAAAGAACAAAGTATTTAATAAGAATATTTCATTCATTCAGATCTAGGATGTGTTATTTTAGTGTTCCATTTATTTTTTAGAGCAGTGTACATATATATATATATATATATATATATATATATATATATATATAACATAGCAAAATGACAGCACTCAGTAAAAATAAAATAAAATTGACATGGTGGTGCAGGGTCCTAGAAATTGATACAGACACTCACTTTTGCAAAAGAAAAGAAAAAAAGACAAGCACTCACGTTTTGATGATGAAAAGGGGCCCCTGACGAAAACCATGGAGAGTTGAAATGGCCGTCGGGCTGTAATACTAGGATCATGTCCAGATGTTTCTTCTGTAAGGAATAAACCCCTTTTTTCTTTTCATCATCAAAACGTGAGTGCTGGTCTTCTTTCTTTTCTTTTGCAAAAGTGAGTGTCTATATTTCAGGGTTAATCCTTGGTTAACTCATTAACTGTGGCCACAAACTTTGTTCATGCACCCCAATTATCTTAAACCTGTGTCAGCTGCCCTTTAGTAATTTATCAGCCAGTGTCAGGTGACTAGTGTACCTTTTAAAAGCCATGCAGTTCATGGCAGGTACACCTTACACCAAGAGGGCATATTTGCAGTTATATTATGTGATACAGTTCCCAGGTTTTAATTTTTATGATTTTGTGATAGTGTAGGGCCTGCATGAAGGTGGGGTACCTTGGCGAGCGGTATGCAGGCTTCCGTGCATTGGCCAATTCACTAACTAAACCCCCATCATTTATTCATTTATTCATTGATGTTGTGAGGATAAGTGAGCTCATTTTGGAGAGTGCTGAACTTTTTGTTTATATATATATATATATATGCTCTACAAGGATTCTCATACTTTATTTTGATTCATTATTGGTGAGTGGTGATAATGTCAATTATTATCTTTAAACATAAAGCTATACACTATTACCGTGGAGCCGCTATGGCCGCTAGACCACGTGCACGTGCTACGCACTTTGTACGCTATTTGCGTACAGAGTCCCACACGTGGTACGCACTTGGCGTACACACACTGCGCTGAGTGTACGGATTACACACAGCGGGCGCACACACAGTTGATAACCTTGTTAATAAAACACAGTAAGAATATACTTATACTCTAAACCTTAGTAGTCAGATACTACAATGATGTAACGCTTAAAAACCTTAACAATGTGTATGCTGTTTGAGCGATCGAGACGCTAAGAAAAGCCCTTTGCAGTAAACAGTGAAAACACAAGACCTGGTTTGGATTTAAAAACCACAGCAGCTCTAACACCGCCGTGGATGGTTTAGAGAAAAAGGGAAACACAATACAAGTTATACACTACAAACTAACATAGAAATCTAAACGGAATCACAGAAAATAACATGAACAATGGCGAACAATTGCAAACAATAGCGAACAAATGAGAACATAAATGGCGAACAGAATGGCAAACAAAATGGCTAACAAAATGGCTACAGAGAATAATACATACGTGGGGATGATTCGCATGCGCGACCTGGATCCAGTCCTCAGCATTCAGGGAGAAAGCTTTCAGAGAGAGTGAGGCTGGCCAGGCAATGGTGGTCTTTATATAGCACAACATACATTCACAATACAATGGTACCTGTATCTCATTGTTCATTGGACACAGGGATGTGTCTCTACATTATAGCAAAGGTCATATGTGGATTTGAACAGGTGGGCTGTGTCTTTCCCCAACTGCTCTGGTGGGAGGTATCCTCAGGATTCCCGCCGCATGTGTAATTTACAGCAAATACAGTTAATGTTCATAAACTACATTTGTACATAACTATACGCAGGAGCGAGCGATCCTTTCCTAACTAGCATCGGAATGTTACCCTTAAAATACCCTACAGCTGGATACTAGACACCACCTTTCAACCTTTGTCTGACCCTTCCTATCATGTAAAGAGGAATCTCTCTGTCCAGGAACAGTTTAAACTAAACATACTTGCTGACATTGTCTAGGGGAATATTTACTACAAAACACACTATATGGGTTAAATATGCTACGATCGAGTCGCACGCTAGACGCTTACAAACTCTACCGTAAATGCGCATACCACGCGCGTGATCGCTGGAGCGATCTTTACGCAAATTGCGGATATGTGCACGCACGGCAGAGCGTGTGCACGCGCAGCATATGCATCATGATATTTTTCGACATTGACAGTGGATTACGCTGTTGCTTTTACATTTCTCTTTGAAGTTACAATGCCATTGTTTTAGTGTTTACTGACATCTTGATGTTTAAAGACACAATTGTAGAGGGGGGCGTGGCCTGACCGGGAAAGGGAATAGCTGTCCTTCCAGTGAGCTCCTGACCAACTACCCTTCATATAGCCACATTTACCCACTTTCCACACCGAAACCACCCTCTACCAGGCGTCCTTGTTACCTGCTGCCGCCGGCGATTCAGTGTGGGGTGAGCTGCGGCGCCGGGAGACGCTATTAAGGGTCTCTCCGGGTTGCGGCCTTCCCTGCCAGAAAAGCCGGGGACTCGAGTACCCGCTCCGGCCTGCCGGCTGAGCTCCACAGCGAGGATCGTGGGAGAACGGAGCCGCGGACACCAGCTCTGATTAGAGCTTCGCCTGCACGCTGCATGCCCTCTCTCCTGGCCTGACGACCTCCATGGATAGGGGCCTTAATACCCCCTTATCTGCACAACACATGAGGTGAGAGGCACAACAGACTCTGCTGTACACAGGCTGTGTATAACTGCGGTGGCCATTTTCTCCCCAGCACATTGCATGGCAGCCTAGCCTGGGAACACTTTGCTGAACTGTTAACTTTATTCATACCTGCTGGATCATCTCCCTAGCCTCTTGTCTTATTACTTACATTACTGGGGCTTATTTCTACATGTTGCTGGAGGTCATAAGCAATCCCTCAGTATAATATTTGGGTGCACCCTCTGCTGTTCCCCTATGCTCCCGGTCTGTAGCTGCATGTGAAGCTTGTCACCTTTCACATTAACCCCCCTGGTTCCTGTGATTTGCATTACCACATTTTTTGAGTTACCTACAATTTGCCTCAGAAGCTCTCTGTATTGGATGAGGACCTCGGCAGCGCTGCTGGTCAGGCTGTTACTTTGTCCATCTGCATTGTTCGTGTATTTACATATGCTTCTGAAGGCTCTCTCACAGGAATATCTACTCATGTACTCTGCAATGTGATTTTATCTACGCAATGAGCTGATAGCCTCTCTCACCGGTCTCATCTTACTTACTTCAGTAGAGACATTTCCACTTGTCACTGTTACTACCTATTGGGGTTTTTTCTGAATATTATATTGTCCTGGTTGCTGCTTATATGGAAAAATATCTTACGCCTCCTGCTTCCGCACAACCTCTTCAACCACGCCAGGAAAAGAGAAGGGCGGATCCCAACATGTCTTCTGATTCTGCTATCGTTGCACTATCTCCTGCCGCCAAAAAATCGGTAGCCCCCCAGGACTCTTATGTTACGTATAATGACGTGGTGGATGCTATTAAGGCGACCATGGGGCCGCTACCCTCAAAAGCAGTTTCGGATATAACTTCTCAATTGCAACACCGGTTCAGTACCCTGTTTCAAGATGTCTCGCATCTCACACAAGTGGTTCCCAAATTGGAAAAGGACACCTACCATCTTTGGAACAAAGTAGACGACCTTGAAAATCGGTCTAGGAGAAATAACATCCGCCTAGTGGGGCTCCCGGAAGCAGTCAAGGGCCCGGCTCTAGCTCACTTTGTTCGTAACACTCTCCCAACCCTCTTAGGAATTGAATCTGAATGCCGTGATCTCATCATTGAAAGAGTTCACAGAGTGGGTCAACATTCCTCATCTACGTCTACCCGTCCTCAAGTTGTCCTGTTTCGATGTCTTGATTACTTGCATAAACAGTTACTCTGGTCAGCGTCCCACAACAAGAAATTTATTCCGTGGGAGTCATCGAAGTTATACCTTTTTCAAGATTTCTCAGTAGAATTGTCTCGAGCCCGTAAGGCTTTTTCCCTAATGTGCTCCCGCTTAGTAGCAGACCAGCGTAAATTTGCCCTGATCTACCCAGCCAGGCTCAGACTGTTTGATGGTTCATCTTACAAAGATTTCAACACTCCCGCTGATGCAGAGGCTTTCTTGGCGGAGGAGAGTCGTTCTACGCCCCAAGGAGATACTGCGGATCCTCCACCGGTTACTCGCTAACCTCCTCACAGTTCATGTGGACACTGCTTTGTTCTAATTCGTTTAATTATTTTCCCACTGAAAAATGCATCTCTTCGTTAAAATTTCACTACGAATAGTTATGCAAATATGTCTTATTTTATGATATTACAGGTATACTACTGATAGTATGTTTACTGCCTGAGTTCAAGGCCTAGTTACTATTTTTTCACATTGATTCAGTTTTCAGAGGCTTATCTCGCCCATTGTGTTTTGCTATTAGATTCATCAAACATTTGCCATGATTTCAATGGCACTGGTTTTGACTTTGCAGATTTATGTTTGTTCTCATTTCATGTCGTCCCATGTTTGTGTTTGTGTTTGTCTCTTCCCTTTTGTCTCCTCTCCCACCCCCTCTCCCATTTTTTATTTACTTGACAGGTCAATTGGGGATGTTCGTAACCGGTTCCTACACTACCCACCTATCACTTAAATGTCTGTTCGCATAGGCACGTGGAATGTCGGAGGAATTAACTCCCCGGCTAAAAGACGCAAGATTCTTACCTATATTTCCAAACTGAAGGTAGATATCATATGTATCCAAGAAACACATCTGACTCACACTGAATCCCTGAAACTACAAACACTGGGTTGGAAACTATTAGCTGCTGCACCTTAGAACTCTAAATCCCGAGGCATAGCTATATTAGCCAGAAAATCCTTATCCGTCTCTATTTCTAATTCAGTTATTGACCCGGAAGGGCGGTACCTGATCACTGATATTGTAATTAACAATTCCCCATATACCCTCTGCACGATTTATGCCCCAAATGTTTATAAAAGATCCTTCTTTAGCACCTTACTGGCCAAATTATTACAACATAGCTCAAAATCCCTGATTTTATTGGGAGATTTTAATCTTATTTCCTCCCCAATTCTTGACAGGTCCTCCACCTCAAAGACTCCCATCTCGCTCCCTAAATTGGGTATACCAGCGCTTTCCAAGCAACTTAGCTTGATTGATGTTTGGCGAGCTATGAACCCAATAGAAAAATAATTCACTTGCCTCTCTGCAGCTCACCAGACCCTCTCCCACATAGATTTTATTTTACTATCTTCCTCCTTATTCCCCAGAGTGCAAGATGTTGTTATTGAACCCATAGGTTTATCTGACCATGCGTTAGTATGGTTGTCGCTTCAAACTACAGTAGACAAGGGCCTTTATAGATTATGGAAATTCCCTATTTGTCCCAGTCCATTTCTTTTCGGCAAAAACTAGAGTCCGCCTGGATGGACTTTAAACATGCTAATGCTGATTGTGAAGCTTCGGACCCGCTATTGTTTTGGCAAACGGGCAAGGCGGTCCTCCGCGGTGTCATAATCTCTTACCTAGCGGCTGAGAATAGACGCTTAGCCGCCATGTATCTTGATTTACAGTCTAAATTGACTGAATCTTATCAGTCCTTTAAGTCGGCCCCTACCCCTTCCAATAAGTCGGTTTACTGCACTGCAAAGATTCATTTTGATGAATATTTTAAAATCAAAAGTGTTCGCTCCCTATTTTCCACTAATTATAAATTTCATAGATTTGGAAACAAGACTGGCCGTCTCCTTTCCAATCTACTAAAAGGTTCAGAACCACCTATGTTGGTTCACCCGTTACGTCGAGAGGACGGTTCTGTGGCAAACTCGAGCGACCAGATCACTGATATTATGAAGAATTTCTATGAAACCATATATTCTGACCCTCAAGGTATTGATTCTCCTTTTACTGATGAGGTTCCCCCCAGTTCTTGGACGTTTCCACCCCTTCCCCAATTTCCGGAAGAATTCTCCCATCTACTGGAGGCCCCTGTCTCCATCGAAGAAGTCACTAGGGTTATTCAGCAATCAAAACCATTAAAAGCCCCGGGTCCAGATGATCTATCAGCGGAATTTTACAAAATTCTATTGCCTAGGTTTGGGGAAAGCTTGGTTGCCTTTTATAATGGTATTATTTCTTCCAATTCGGTTCCACTCTACTTTAATTCGGCGATTATTAAGTTACTCCCCAAGCAGGGCAAAGATTTATCTCTACCTGGATCCTATAGACCTATTTCTTTATTAAACTTTGATTATAAATTATTTACAAAAATTCTGGCTGACAGATTGAAATTATATTTACCCCAAATTATTCATCCGGATCAGACCGGTTTCACTTTAGGTAGGCACTCAGTAGTTAATGTTCGAAAAATTTTAGCAGCTATCCACCACTCGAGCTCTTCTACCCCTCCTAGTTTGATAGTTTCTTTTGACGCCGAAAAAGCGTTTGATTTAGTTAGTTGGAAATACCTTTTCACTGCTTTACGCCGGTTTGGTTTCCCCCCCGCTTTTATTTCTATATTACAAACACTATACCATTCCCCCTTCTCACAAACTTCCTTTCCTGTACCGGTTCCATATCGTCTGCCTTCGCCATTTCACGCGGGACACGCCAAGGCTGCCCTTTATCCCCCCTTCTTTTTGCCATTGCCATGGAACCTTTGGGGATTGCTATACGGCTTTCTGCTACGATTGAAGGTATTACTATTCGTTCCAAATTACTCAAAGTTTCCTATATGCAGACGATATGGTGCTTTTTCTTTCCAACCCGGCATCCTCTCTTCCAGCTGTCCTAAACCTCATCTCCTCTTTTGGTTCTGTTTCTGGCTACAAAATCAATTTAGACAAATCAGCGATCCTCCCATTAGTGGCTCGCCCTCTTATTTTCAATCATTGCCTATTCTTCAAGCTTTCCACATTGCCAATTCTTCTATTAAATACTTAGGTATTCATATATCGACTAAACTATCGGACATTTATGCCCTTAACTTTATCCCCATCATCGCCAAGCTAAAATCATATCTAGACAATTGGCTATCCCTACCTATTTCCCTCTTAGGCAGAATAGCAGCTATAAAGAGTGTCCTGTTTCCCAAAATCTTCTATGTTATGCAAATGCTCCCGTTTAGACTCCTCGCTAAAGATATCAAAAATTTAAATACCCTCTTTTCCCGGTTCATATGGCAAGGGAAACGTCCAAGAATTGCATTTGCTAAACTAAGATTGCCCCGTAGAGAGGGAGGTCTGGGTTTTCCTGATCTAGCCTTATATTCGGACGCAATATTTTTTCGATATGTCAGTGACTGGTTGCTCGAGACTAACTCTTACACAGATAATCAACTGGACTCTGCTCTATTTGCCCCTTACTCCCCCAATGCACTGTTACACTCCAGATTAACGGATATTCCTCCATTTATTAAAGACAATCCTTTATTCATAGATACTTATCGGACTTGGGTTAATATTAATAAAAAATGTCATGGTAATTCTAGCTATTCTCCGTATGTGGCATTATGGGGAAATCCGGCTTTTCCCCCTTCACTATCTAATGTGGGTTTTCTTCAATGGAAGGAAAAAGGTTTAGCCTCAATAGCGAAGGTATTCGACCCTGGTGGCCGTCTATACTCATTTGCTGATCTTCAGTCCCGATATTCTATTCCTGCTCAACATTTCTATATGTTTCTTCAAGCACGTCACTATATTCAATCCCTGTGTATCCCATCATCTACTGATAATGGAACGAACACGCTCCTTTCCTTGCTTAAGCTCATTTCTTCTGTGCCTTATAAAATCAGTTTACTGTATACCTCATTGGCTTCCTTGTCAGCCTCGGCTCATTGGGAACCCACCCTGCAGAAATGGTCTTTAGATGTGCCTAGTATCAAACTTTTTGCCAGACCTAATATCTTCATTTGATAACACGCTTAGATTCCTACACTCTTCCTATTTGCAAGAAGTTCACATTAGGATGTTACACAGAGCATATATAGCTCCTGCACAACGAAGATATATGACACCCTTGAATCTGGTGCATGCGTTAAATGCAAAATGTCACATGCGACATTTATTCATTGTGTTTGGGAATGTGGCAAGATTAAGCGGTTTTGGAATAAAGTAATTCAGTTTATAAATGCTATGTTTTCTACTCATGTAAACCCTGACCCTTTGGCGTGTCTCTGTGGGAATTTCAAAGCTTGGGACTTAGGTCCCGATAAGAAATTTAAACTCTAATTACTGTCTTTGGTTATCACGATTGCCAAAAAGATTATTCTCATTCATTGGATTTATTCTTCTTCTCCCTCACTATCAGAGGTCAAACAAAAATTGTTGCAAATACTGTATTACGAGCGAAGGGCTACTATTCCTGACATTAATGTGGGTGTTGAGAAATTCTACCGTAAATGGGAATTTTTTATTAACACTTTGGAAATACAGACACAAAATCATATTCTTAAATTATTCGAAAATACTACCTGGAATTTGCAAAGGAATCTCTCTGCCGATTCTTAGATGTGATTCTGCTGTATAATTATTATAAATGTTCTATATAACATGGTTATGAACCCCTGATTTCCGATGATGATTTTTCACCCCCCTTCCCCCCTTCCGTTCCCTACCCTTGGGAAAAAAAAAAAAGACACAATTGTTGTGTGATACTGAAGTTGTTACATCGTGTTGACTTTATTGAAAACCAATAAAGAGATTTACAAAAAAACAAAAAAACACAACAGTGGTGAAAGTGGGCAGCCTTGCCTGATACCTCACTGAATATCAAAGGGGCTCGAAATGTAGCCAGTACAAGAACTCTGGGAAATATAACATTTGGAGAATTGCAATAAAGCCATCAGTGAATTCAAACCTGCGTAAGGACCCAACTGAATGATCCCAAGAAACCAGATCAAATGTCTTCTCTGCGTCAGAAGCTAAAATCACATTAAGGCCCTGATCACATGTGAATGTAAGCTAGTGATTCCCAACGTAGATATCAATGCTTGAGCACAGATTGTTCAAGAAAAATATCTATGGTAATAATTAGGTCACCTGTGCTCAAGTATGGCTATCCTTAAAACCTGGATTGTTAGTGTGGATCGTGGTTGGGAACCCTTGATCTAAGCCAATGAGCTGCAGAATGAACTCTGCATATATTGACCGCAGAGTGTCTGCTTTTTTGTGTTCATGCATCAGTAAAAGTAAAACCAGTTTAAATTTGTCCGCCCAAAATCTTTGTTGATAGTTTATAGTCAATATTGAGGAGAGATATTAGTTTATAATGAAGGTTCTCAAACTTGGTCCTCAGGACCAGTGGGGCATTTTACCTATGGGCTGCAGGACTGCAGCCCCCCCAGATAAAATCCGCCAACCTCTCGGTGTCAGTAAGTCAGATGCAGTCCGTAACTGCACTGACTTCAGTGACAAACGCAGGATTTCTCGAGGGGGATTTTCAAATGCAGTCCACATTCTCCCACTCTGCGGAACATTGGAGCAAGTGCGGGAGTCTAGGGGAGTGGTAGAAGAACCCAATAAAGACCCTGGACATTAATGTAAACATTGGTCTTTTTGTACACTGGATACTGTATGGAATACAGTATTAATATGTAACACTATCGATTATCTATAGTATATGCTGTATCAAACATTTAAATAATATAAGTGGTCAGGAAAAGGTTAAACATCCCATAATAAATAATTACACAAACATAATAGAGCCAGTACTGCACTTTCTAAGCTCACATTGTCTCACCTCATGGTAAGGCTCATGTCTATTCTTCCTGGTCCTGTGCACTGACTGAGGAGTCAGATCCACACAAACAGCAAAATCAGTAGAAGAAGCTGCTTCCACTGGGCATGTGCAGCAGCTCTGCTCTGTCCCTTACTGCATGATGTTTCGACAGCTCTAGTAATTTAATTATATTATATACCATTGCTATTGTTGTCATAATTTGAGACATTTGCAAAGTGGATGGGGGGTTTCCCGGCAACCAGGAACCCCCCTGCGTTTGCCTATGTACTTCACTGTGACTGGCAGTGACTTCCTATTGGAAGCCCTACCTGTCAGTCACAGACACTACAGGCAGTCCCATTGGGAGGTGTTTCCTCCCTCCCTCACTGCCAGACCAGGCTTTGATTAGCAGCTGGCTTCCTATAGGAAGCAACTCCCTGCCTTTGGAGCAGCCCAATCCAGCATTAATTGGCTGCAGCCGGTGCAGTCCATAGAAGCCGGGGGTTTGCGCATGCGTAGTCGCTCCTTGGTGTCTGCATATATGCCAAACCCGGCACCTGCTGGATCCATTGCGCAGGTAGCAGGACCCAGGGATAGCATCTGGCTGTCTCCTTTCTGGGCATGGGGGTAGTGGCATCCCCCCTACTAAATTTAAGTTGGAGCAGCCGCTGCTCAGGACCCCAAACAGCTCACATTTTGCAGGTCACCCAGCAGCTGCACAGGTGTACTCTTAACGCACTGACACATTTTGAAACATCCACAGGTGGAGCTCATTATTTCACTTGTGATTCTGTGAGGAGACCTGGAAAACAAACCGTTTGGGGTCCTGAGGACCGTGTTTGAGAACCTTAATAAGAAACCAAACATTCGTTGCCAGGTTTTGGGAGAACTTTAAGAATTTTTGAGTTAAAATGTGACGGAAGTATTTTACTAGTAAGAATTCAATTATAAGTGGCAGTGAGGTTGTCAACAATTCTGGCGGACAGTAGTTTGTAATAATCTTCACTGAGGCCATCAGGGCCAGGAGGCTTACCAGGTTTAAGTCCTTTAAAAACTGTACTGTACAGTTACAGGGGCAGTAAGAAAAGCAGTCAAGTCAGAAGATACCTAAGGTAGGGTTAGATAAGACCACAAAGAATGTTGGTTGTGAAGATCAGAAAAGGTAAATGGTTATATAAAGAGGTATAGAAATCCAGAAAAACAGCAGTGATTTGGACACTATGGGGTATATTTACTAAAGTCCCGATTTTGACCGAGTTGGTGTTTTTTCTTCAAAGTGTCATCTCGGGAATTTACTAAACTCAAATCTCGGCAGTGATGAAGGCATTCATATTTTTTTGGTGGGCTGTGTTAAAAAATACGAATGAATACACCATCGGTCAAACACGGCTGTTTAAAAATATGACTCGGTCATTTATCAAAAATTCGTATTTCTAATTACCACCGTGAAAGGAGCATTTCGGCCGTGAATTGTAGAGATTCGTAAAAAAATAGGTTTTTCAAATAGACCTGCTTTAGAGAAGCGTGTTTAGATGTGTTTCATGTAAAACCTAAGTTCAGCCTACATTTGTTGAAACATAAAACAGTACCTAACTACATGATTACAATCCCACACACACAAATGGATGTTGCCCTGTGTTGCATTAAATTTATGTGTTCATTTGTTTTAAAATTTATGTGTTACACATTTTAATAATAACATAATGGGGTATATGCAATTGCGGTCGAATTCCGTCTGACCGCGAGTAACCTCACCGCTGACCGCAAAGTTCCCACCATTGAAGATAATGGTGCGGCTGTGCGATGTGCCGTCTGACAGCTCAGACGCGCACAGCCAATCAGGAGAGTGCCACGACGTGGCGCTCCCTGATTGGCTGAAGGGACCCTCTGTGACAGGAGTTACGGGGGGTCCCGGCATTTGGGGAAAGGGGTCCCATGTGTAAACATGGGACCCCTTTCACTGCGTGGTCCGGGTAATGCGGTTTGTTTTTTTGCCAAGTACGTGGATTACAAAACAGAAGAGGACAGATCTACACTGGATTTTGGTGAGTATAATTTTATTTTCAGGTACACCGTGGATTCTACTTGGAGAAGTGGACCGAACCTCGTGTCAACATAGGTAAGTATGTGTGTTTCGGCATGTATGTAATAAAGTTTTACTTTCACGGTGTTCGTGTACTGTTTTTATTTGGGTATTTTTTTTGTAGTAGAACTACAGGTACCAGCGGGCCCGTTTCCCCCCGCATGCTGGTACTTGTGGTTCTCCAAATACCAGCTTGCGGGGGAGTCTTGCTGGGACTTGTAGTTCTGCTACAAAAAACAATATTCTTTCTTTGTGTCACTTAGCTATCAGCCTCCCATCCGCAGCCCATGGATGGGGGGGACAGCTTCGGCTTCACCCCTGGACCTTGGGTGGCTGGAGGGGGGGACCCCTTGATTTAAGGGGTCCCCACTCCTCCAGGGTACCCCGGCCAGGGGTGACTAGTTAGTGAATTAATGCCACGGCCGCAGGGACCGATATAAAATTGTCCCCCGACTGTGGCATTATCTCTCTGACTAGTGGAGCCCGGTGCTGGTGTTAAAAATACGAGGGACCCCTACGCTTTTTGTCCCCCGTATTTTTGGCACCAGGACCGGATGCAGAGCCCGGTGCTGGTTGTGAAAATACGGGGGATCCCCTGTCAATTTTCCCCCCGTATTTTTACAACCAGGACCGGCTCAAAGAGCCCGAGGCTGGTTATGCTTAGGAGGGGGGACCCCGCGCATTTTTTTCTTGATTTTAAACCATTCCCACCCCTTCCCACTGAAAACCATGATCTCTCCATATTATTTTAGTCAGTTAAAAAAAAAAATATTCTTTAAAAAAATATATAAATAATACTTGTGTCTCCTAATAGACAAACCAAGTACATAATCCCTTCTAATATAAATAGATATGCTATTAGCAATAAAAAAAACACAAAAAAACATGTTTTTAATTTTTTTTATTAAATTCCGCCAGCAAAGTGAGGCGGAATGAAATTGACGAAATTACTGTCGAAAAGCACTGTTGTCGAATCGACATTCTTCAATTGAATATACTTTTGTCAAAAAGCCGCATTTTTACCACTGCAGACATGTCGAATTTGACAACTGTCGAATTTTAAAAAGTCGAATCTGAAACGTCCGTTTTTTTGTCGAAAAGTAATTTTTTTTTTAGCTCAATATAATAAGCTAAACTAGTGCTAGTAGCTGTCAGTCATAAAATATGGGGACAAACAGAAGTAAATATTTTCACACAACACACAATTGAGGCTAAGGATATTATATAAACACAATCTACTTATTTTAAGTATTTTTGCAAAATGTAACAATAATTTTTTGTTTGGCTAGGGGTGCCATGTTTAAATTTAGAAAACTGTAGGGCACCGTGATTACATAAAGTTTGGATACCACTGCATTATGGCCTGCTATTGTTATTTTGTCTCAATATATTAAGCTTCACAACCTTAAGCCTAAACCTAATGTCAAGTGACATTTTTTAGTTCAAAACCTGGTTTAGTGTGATTCTGACTAAATAACTTGGCTAGTATGTTACAGTACATCTGTGATGCTAAACTAAATTTATACATTTTATATTATAAAAATTACTCAAGGTCCCAATATTATTCTGTGTGCTAACGTTAAATTCACATTTGGTAGTATACTTCAGCACAATGGCCCTCATTCCGAGTTGTTCGCTCGCAAGCTGCTTTTAGCAGCTTTGCACACGCTAAGCCGCCGCCTACTGGGAGTGAATCTTAGCTTATCAAAATTGCGAACGAAAGATTAGCAAAATTGCGAATAGACACTTCTTAGCAGTTTCTGAGTAGCTCCACACTTACTCGGCATCTGCGATCAGTTCAGTCAGTTTCGTTCCTGGTTTGACGTCACAAACACTCCCAGCGTTCGGCCAGACACTCCTCCGTTTCTCCAGCCACTCCCGCGTTTTCCCCAGAAACGGTAGCGTTTTTTCACACACACCCATAAAACGGCCAGTTTCCGCCCAGAAACACCCACTTCCTGTCAATCACATTACGATCACCAGAACGAAGAAAAAACCTTGTAATGCCGTGAGTAAAATACCTAACTGCATAGCAAATTTACTTGGCGCAGTCGCACTGCGGACATTGCGCATGCGCATTAGCGACTAATCGCTCTGTTGCGAGAAAAATATAACGAGCGAACAACTCGGAATGACCCCCAATATGCTAGTGTTTGCTTCCAATGTACGGACAGAATAATCCTAAACTTTATTTGTAATCTAGAAAGGGTTGGCTATGTCAAAAGCATTTTGTTAAATCAGTGTAAAGGCTAATCTAATAAGATTACTGTGTGTGTGTATTTATTTGTATGTATTAAAAATATTAGTAATGTGTATTTTTTTGTGTGTGTATATTTTTTGACTCACCTGGAATTTGAGGGGACTGCAGTTGAAGTGGTGGGGAGGGCGCCAGCAAATCGGACGGTGGCCTTGATGCAACCGTACTGATGCGTTGCGTTGGTGGAGAGGCAGATTGTGCTCTGGGCAGATCCTGTCGTGGTCTTTTCTGTGCCACGTGTTGATGCGTTGTGGATCCGTGGCCTGTGCGCATTTGCGCAGTTGGATGATGGCGGGATGGACCTATGTGAAACAAATGTAGTTGTCTAAATTTGGCAATGATTTGAACTCCTCCTTAAGTGTTAATGTGTTTCACATTTACCTTCTGCAACATCAGCACCATGTTCAACATTTGAAGGAGTGGATTGGCGTGTGCGTTTCCGAGCCACTGTAATACAAAGAAACATATGATTTGTACACACAAATGCATTTGCAAACAACAATAACAACAGCATTTCTCAAAAATGAGTTACAAACACATACATAACCATACATTATAAAACAAATCCTCAAAACTAAAACACAAAAGAGTAATGCAACTTCATCACAATGTGGCAACAACTATGCAACACACATGGCGACACGTGCGTATCATACAAAATTAAATAGATTAATGTTACAAACACAAATCAGAACACATACAATTTTGACTGAAAAACAAACTACATACCAAATGCATACATATTTTTTTTTTTTTTAAATTTAGGAATGAAAAAAGTATTTGTGAAACCACAAAACACCACCTAGAAAAGCGTCTTTGTTGTAAAATTCACTAAACATCATGCGAACATGTGTCCTTAACAAATAAATCATGAAGACACCACACTTACACCTTTGCAGATAAATGGTGTGTCCCACCAATAACCAATACAATCCATTCTAAATAAGGTACCTTTCACCAGGTACATTATTAAGGACCTGAACTAATTGCTAACACACAAAAGTAACACCCAGGAGATTTTACACAAACAATCATGATAGACACAATTACACACACTAATACACACTAAACTAGCAAAGTCCTAATATAACACATAGCAGGACTCCAAAGTTTTAACAACAAAACAATTGTACACAAAAAAAAAAACACATAAAAACTACTCACCATCCTGCCTGGGCCGATCAGAATCACGCACATAAGTGGCCCCAACCACTTCGCGAGGAATTAAGCTCCGCACTGGCTCCTCCCACTCCGTATAAGTTGCGATATACGGATGCCCACCACCGGTTTGACGGGCAGACTTGGCCTCCTTGGCCATCTTGGCCTTGACACGGCGCTTTATGTCGTAAAAACATTTACGACATGTGTCTTCTGTCCTGCGAACAACTCCCTCGCTATTCACTGCAGCTACAACTTTAGCCCAAATAGCACTCTTTCTGCGAGAAGTGACTTTGGAGGCCTCAGTGCCAAAGAGCTGCCGATGATGGCGCATCAGCTCACCAACCAGCACAACATTTTCTGCATAACAAAACTTCACGTTGCGCCCAGTCTTCGTAGTGGTGCGTGGCTGCGGAGCCACAGCACCATCACTCTCACTAGAGTCCGCAGCAGCAACCTCACCCTCCTCCTCACCCTCCTCCTCACTACTCTCCTCCCTCTCACTAACACCCTCATCCTCACTCACCTCCTCCCTCAAACTAACCCCCTCCGCCTCACTCAACACCTCCACTTCACTCACCTCCCCCACCTCACTGACCTCTGACTGAGACATAATTGACACAAACAACAAACACGAATAACAAAATACACAAAACACACTCCTCCACTAACACTACACACCACACACCAAACACACCCAAACACACTTACTTACTTACGACTTACAAACCAAATACACCACTCAGCAATCACTTAAACTCACCTAACCAACTTTCCACAACTCCTACCGCAAACAACATTACCTCTCTTCTCTCCACTAGCTAAACCTACGAGGTCCGTCCGGTTTGGGGCGTATTTATACTATGCTGCACAGACACTCCTCCATCACAAACCCAACCAATCACGGATGAGTGACGAAAACGAAAGTCAGAAAAAAACCGGGAAGGGAGTAAAATCTCGGCCGTGAAAAAAAATACGATACTGTAAAAAAAAACAATAATACGGCCGCAAAACAAAATTCGGCCGCATTCGGAACTTAAAAATACGAATAACATCGACATCGGAAAAAACGAATAACAAAAATACGACAGCATAGTAAATGAGGCATAAAAAAAAAAATTGCAAATTATCACTCCCGATGTCATTTGTGTTTAATCTTCAAACAAATTTTGAAAAATACGATTCTTAGTACATATACCCCTAGATGACCTCGTAGAAAATTAGACAAATGGTGGCTTTTCCCATTACCAAACATATAAAATTATAATACTTTATGGAAAGTGACTCGATGTCACATTTCAGCCAAAATCCTATCGAAATGAGCTTTTTGTTTCAAATATAATTACTTATAAGACAGAGTAAGAGAAGATTTGAACCTGTGAAAGGTGTCTGTGAGGGATGTCTTAAATAACGCCAGATTTTTTTTACCGATTGTTAGCATGTTCATGGGCCACATCCTGTTCATTATTACCATGTTCATGGGCCACATCCTGTTCAATATTACCATGTTCATGGGCCACATCCTGTTCAATATTACCATGTTCCGGTGAGGGAGACAGGCTGAGTCTTTCTGTGCTGACAGACTCCCCCCCTCCCCCCTTCCTCTCAATAACAGCCCTCCACAGTGACAGCAGAGATGCAGCTTGGTGTACCACTAGTAAGAACGTTACTTTAGATGCCTGCCCATTGTATCGGCAGTGGTGGTGGTGGTGGTGGTGGTGGGGGGGTTATCTTCTGCAGCCACATCTTCCAGCAGAGGAGTGGATGTGTGGATGCTATCAGCTGAAGCTGTTGTTTGGTTCAGGGGGGGGGGGGGGCGGAGGCGGGGAGGGGAAGAGTTATTAGTCACATATTAGAACCCTGGGGCCCATGGGAAACTGCTCCGCACTGTGTGAACACATACATTGAAATGTATGTGTTCACCTTGAAATTCCATTGTCCTGCCATCTGGCTCAACTGCAGCATGCTGTGGTTTGATCCGGTGACGGTGGGACTGACGCACATGTGTGGACACCTGCATAGATGCCCATGTGCAGTCTCCATGCGGCCAAGCGAGTCCTGCTGAACGGGACCCGCTTGGCCGCTATGTGTGGCCATAGCCTATAACTAAGATTGGGATTGTGAGTGTCTTCACAAGCCAGGCTATCTGTCTCTCATATTCACTCTCCCACCCTGCTTACTCCTTCCGGCTCCCGCTTAGCCATCCTCAGCAGCTTCTCCCACCTGTGCTAACAATTAGAGATAGCTACTGAGTTGCTGTCTCAACACAGTGACTCGAATCATTTAGAAGTTGGAATGATTCGAGTCACTCACAATTTGGTGTGTTGAGACAGCCCCAGTATCCTCTCTCAGTCAGTCACAGTGATTGGGTGGCAGCACTCCTGGGTGACACCCCCTGGGAGGGAGCAGTGTGATGCTGCTCAGTGTCAGGGCTGCTGCTGCTGTGCCTGACTTCCTGTGTGACTGAGTTGAGATAGTGCACACTCAGTGGAGACTCATCAGAATCATTATTGATTAATTCAGTGCAGCTGAATAGCTGACACACTACCAGAGGTCTGAGTCACTGACTGCCTGTGAGACTGGTGCAGACTCAGTGGAGATGGATCAGATTCATTGATTCATTCAGTGCAGCTGACCCACTCCCAGATGTCTGAGTCGGGTATGGATCATTGCGTCGACCCTCTCTAGGTTGACAGTCACTAGGTCGATCACTGAAGGTCGACAGCCAGTATGTCAACACTTACCCAAGTCGACCTAATGACCATGTCAACCTTGCATAACTGTTGACATAGTCATGTGTCGACCTTCAGTCAGTGTCAACCTACTCACTGTTGACCTTCAGTGGTCGACCTGATGACTGTCGACCTAGACTGGGTCGTCCTAGAGACAGGATACCGTCTGAGTCACTCCCTCCATGAGTCCCAGCACTGCCAGTAGTCTCTGCACTCACTGCATGTGCACAGTCTGCAATGCATTACAAAAGAATCTCTGTCTCAACTCAGTTCAATGTATCTCTTTGTCCATGACTACTAACAATCCAGGTGCAGTCCAGTAGTGGGATGAATTCTGCGGCATCTTCCTGGCAGCTTGACTTTATGCCAAGGAGGAAAGACAAAGCAGTGAGCCGTGCACGGAGGTGAAATGCTGTTGGGTCCTAGTGCCTGTTGGCTGATGTCAACCTGCTCCGGCATCAGAGACCATACGGAGCGAGCATCTAACAAACAGCGCTGATGGGTAACTGCGCCTGCAGGCAGCTGCACCCTGCCAGGCCGCCCCTTGGCTACATGCAAAACCAGCTAGCATTTACCATGCATAGAGGGAAGAAATTAATGTGTTTGTGCAGGTGCAAAATCACTTGCTTTTTTTTTTTGCTTTACCCACAATTAAGAATAAGCCTATAAATATTTAATGACTGTCATCTAGTACACAATGTATTGCTTGTCTAATTATTAACGAAATGATAAAAGAAACATTTGATTTAATATAATTTATAGATCAATTAAATTGAATCTAATTAATAATACAGAACAAACATTCATTGAGTAGTATCAAATGATTTATTAACAATGTAGGTTACAAATAGCCATCCTCCACATATTGTTCTGTCATGCAATATTATTGTTAGCCAATTTAAATGAAGCATTTTGCAGTACTAGAGTGTACAATGACAAATTATTATTGATCATAACACACAAAGTAATCACATTACAGAATGTATGGTTTGAAAAGGAAATAGTCTCTTTAGTTCATCTCTAGATAAAATGTAGTTATATATCTAATAATATCCTATGAAATATGAGATAGCTGCCGAGGTGATGTATGTATCACACATCATACCTAGATGTGATTGCCCTTTGTTGGCATGTATACGTTGTGTTGACAATGCTAATTTAATGTAAAAGCAGGAATTTAGCCTAATATTTCACAGTATATATACATACAGTATAACAGTAGCTACCGCCTTCCTTATGTTTAGTGTCACTTCTCCCTTCCACAATGCACCATGCCTTTAGACATACGCATACCACAGCAGATAGCTTTACCTACAACACAACACATACCATGCTAGTATGCTTTCACTACCAGTTATTTTACACTTTTCCTAAACAAAAATGATAAAATTAATAAAATAAAACATTTCCCAGAATTTTCCCTCATTTATAAACTTACATCATTTCCTCTCATATCTTCTCCTACTTGCACTGTAACCAATATATTTTTATGACAAATTTGTTTAAACAGACTAAGTTGTTATTATTATAACAAATAATGTATCTCAAACCATTTACATTATACAGATATTAAAAATCACTTCTGAGTTCTGTCAACGGCCTCTTAGAGTTCTATGACCTCTAGAAAGAAACTAGGCCATGGGACTTCTTATATTATTATAATAAATGACAGAAACCAGTAGCAGATAATAATAAAAATAACCACTGGTAGATAATAACAATTATTTGAGGTGGTAGCTTGGAATTTGGGCTGAAAGAGGACCCCGATTTTTTCCCCCATTCATATTAACAATAATCATTGTACACAATTTGCCCCCCTGTTAATCAAGTAATGCAAATGTACACCTGCCAAATTCTCTTGCCCTTGGGTAGAAGTGGCATTGCACTGTTGCAAAATAAAATTTATATTATATATTTATATAGCCCCATGAGTAATTCCGTTGCCGCAGCATTGTCATTGTCCAATCCTTAATCTATTCATTGACAAAATATTTTCGCCTATAAGACTATTTAAAGGGATGCTAAACTCTTTCACAACACAAGCCCATCCACATCAATATAGCAGCAGGAATAGAGAGAAATTATGTGATCCATACAGAGTGTTAGTATGTCATATATACCTAGTTTCCTGGCTGAATGGGTGCCATATGAACATCCAGGCATTACGGGTTCAGTAAATAATTGAGTAAATAGATTAAAAAAAATCTGTACTTAATCTACTGTAAACAGAATTTAAATATAGAATTGCATTAGTATTTTGCAAAGAGATTATAACTCCGAAATGAGGTATTTTCTATCTAGCAGGTTGGTGTAATAGTGTAGGAATCCATGTGGCTCCCAAACCAAGATCTCATGCAATCTGTCACCCAGCCATTACAGTGAAGGATGTATATAGTGACTTTGCTATTTCTATAGATCTCTAGTGAACAATTACTGGATATTGCTGATCATTTAGAAGTGTACCATGAAATGAATTTGGTTTTGCATTAAAATTTAACATGCACTTATTTAATCTGAAATGGTCAAGTATTACCTAGTACAATGGTGGTAACGATGTACAGTCACTAAGAGTTACAGTATACATAAACAAAATGTAGTGTTGTTCGGGGTCTGTTGTTTGGAAATAAAGACTCTCTATTACACTTTTATTAATTGTACACCATGCAGATATGTAATACCAATACAAGTGTAAAGGGGTGTCAAGGAGGAAAGCAGATACACAGTACCTGTACCTTTGTATTGATTATAGTGGAATGGATGGGGCCAAATACACAGTTCCTCGGATACAAATTCTGGGTGGGGAAAAGTGACTCTGTGGACCAATTGCTTCCTCCTAGGCTGTATGCACAGGGCTAAGGTCACATGCCCAGCCTGGGTGGCTTCCTTCTGGGGAAGTAGAAGAGTCAACTGCATGACGGCCCAATATTTCACTAATAAAAAAAAGTTCTAAAAGGATTTTCTCTTTCATGGCAACGTTCTCACTGTAATTTCTGAAACTAGAGTGTTCCAAACTGTACTTACACTTTATTTTATTAAAACACAACCACGCTTACGTATATGATTCAAACCTATAGTTAAAACAATATTTTATAAAACTTCATGTTTTAAAACTTCTCTGTACTGTATGCCATGAAGATAGGTTTTAGTTACATTCTGGAGCCCGTTACCCAGTGCATGGAGATCCCTGGGCTGCAGTCTCAGCTAACAAGAGGCTCAATGATTTTGGTATACTAACAGCTGGTATTACTGTACCACATGCTATTGCACCTTTATTACATTTGTTGTTTTGCTTTTACCACCTAATCTTATTCATCCATGTACCATGTTATTAGTCAGTCAAGTTCACTCCACGTAACGTTTATTTTAAGTAGTTAGATGTTGAACACTTTTAATGATTGGGATAAGTGAATTATACAGTACATGTTTATATGAACTTTCCATAGCCAAAGTCAACTTCAACAGGTTATGTTCTTTCTTGATCAAGCAGTGACCATAGCTATCAGCATAAAGAGATATTTAAAATCCTATGTGTAAATAGGGTAGTACTACATGTAAGGTGGAAATAGCTTGTACTAGGTTGGTTTAGGAGTTATGGGATATAACTTACACACAGGCCTAGTGTGGCTAGCTATAAGTACATCCTGGACCCTCTTCTTGGGAAGTTTCCTCATTATGACAGCTTGATATCCACAAGTGGGGTCTCATCTGCGTCTAGTTTTGTCTCCAATTTCAGCAGAGACTTTTCAGAGGCAGGGTTGGGTTTCTCCTCATCCTGGGATGGCAAAAGTTCAGCTTTTTCTTCATTCTTCTTCTTCTTCTTCTTTACAGTGACCACTTCAGTGTAGGTGACCTCCGAGACAGGTTGTACTAAGTCACTCTCAGAGACTGAGTCTACCTCATCTTCCTCACCACCCTCTTGGCCTTCTGCTGTGGTTCGCTGTTTTCCCTTCTTTTTGATGTTTATTTTAAATGTTTCTTTCTTGGGTGCTGCTTTTGCTATGGATTGTTTAAATCTCTCTCCAGATTGTTTTAGCCTCTCGCTGGACTGTCTAATTCTCTCTCTTCTTTCTGGAGTTACTATCCTTGTGCGGATCCTATTTACTTTCTTTCCAAAGTTTTGCTTTGTTTTCTGCATGCTTTCTTTGGAAAATGCTTTCTTGATATTATCAATTCTCTGCATGCCAGATTTCTTAAGACGTGAAGACCTGGACTCTTCCACTTCGTACTCTTCATCAGAAGAGAGGTCATTTGGTGGGTGTAGTTTGTCCCTCAAAAGTCCATCCAATGTGGATTCTTTAGCAACAGTCAGTTTTGTTGGACACTCGATATCCTCCTGCAAAGAAATAAAAATATTTATATGGTAATAATCAATTGCTAAGAGCAGTGGTTCTCAGTCATTCACCCGGGTACCCTTAGGCAGCCCACTTGCATTGTTTCTACCCCCAACATTTGAAAATGCTTATAAGTGCTAATAGATAAAATGATTAGGTGTTAAATATATATATATATATATATATATATATATATATAGATGCATATAAAGTATATTTATTACATACTACAATTTAGGAAAAAAATTATATTGACAAAAATGATAGTCCACATATGTTTTCGTAACAGGGATAGAGGGAGATACATGTCATTTTATCAGGGTCCAACTGTTCTATGCATGGTGTTCCCAAGGACACTGTGTTGCCCATGTGTCTGATTAATATCTGGACCCTTCCCATATCATCATCTGTACTACCAGTATAGAAATATTTCAAGAACCCCTGATCATCACAGAGGGACCACTGGGTTGAGATCTGTTGGCCAAGAGTGATTAAGCATGGTGAACAAACAACTGGAAAGTATTCAGATAGAAATATAATGTTTTAGCTAACAAAAAATTGTACATGACTACTTAAAACTTTTGCTTTGCTTCTAGACATGTATGGTTGGTTGAAGAATTTTACATGATTCTGTCAAAATCCTTGTACAGTATAAATATTAGTATAAGGGAGGAATGTATCAATATAAAAAAAGTGGTAAATTCTCGGATAACTGCTGTTTCTTAGGTTTACTGCAATACATATGGATCCTATCACTGTTTGTGCGTGCGCTAGCTGAAGATCACACATCGTAATTGTACTCCTGGGTCATAAACTTCACCAGGGCAGCTCTACATCGGCAAAGCTCTACATGCTCTACATGGATACCGGCATGCATAAATGCTGGTATGCATGCAGCAAGGGGTGTGATATATATGCAGTGCTTGACAGTTTTTTCTAAAATCTCGGAGCCAGGATGAAAGTATATGAGCCAGACCACCGAAACGCCCCCCCCAAAAAAAATAAAAAATAAAACGCCATCCACTGCAGCCACATTACTGAGCAGTTTTCCCACCCCCCAGGTAAACCAACCCCCATGGCCACACAACTAAGGGGGTACCCCTTGGCATACCTTCCCTCCGCATCCACACTGCAGTGCAGCTACCCCCCAAGGCAAACAACAATCCCTCCGCAGCCACATTAATGAGCTGCTTGAGCAGCTAATGCCCACTCCGCCACCTCCCCCAGGCAATCAATACCTCCTACCCTGTGGCCACATCACTACCCTCCGAAGCCGCAATCCCTGGCCACGCATAGACCCTCTTATTGGAGATCTCTATACAGCCGGAGTTTGGAGACAGCAGACAGAGCAGGATGGGACAGACAGGCACAGCAGTCAGTGCAGGCACACAGCACATGGCTGTCGCAATACATGCATGCCTCCAAAAATCTCATCTGGAGCTGTTGGGGCTGAAGAGCATCTGCTTTCTCCCTCCAAAATCTGGCCAGGCAGCAAAATGTAGTGTCCATGGCTACCTGTCCCCTGGGTTTTGTCGAGCCCCGTATATATGTATTTGTGATACATATATACTGATAAAATGCAATTTAACCCAATAAAATAGCATTTATAGGAGGATTTTCTTTCACTATATTTTTGTTATGTTTTCAAATTGGTAACATGTAATTCACTAGAATTTACAGTAACGTGAATGGGGCAGTGTCCTGTCATCATGGGGGGGTGATTCTGAGTTGATCGATAACTGCCGTTGTTCGCTGCGTAGCGAACAGTGAAAAAAATGCAATGCGCACGCGCGTCGTACGGGTACAAAGTCCATTGTGGTTTTGCACTGGTTCTAGCAAAGATTCCAATTGCACAGCCGGCCGCAAGGAGATTGACAGAAAGAGGGCGTTTCTGGGTGTCAACTGACCGTTTTCAGGGAGTGCTTAGAAAAACGCAGGCGTGGCAGAAAAAACGCTGGCGTGGCTGGGCGTTCGCTGGGCGGGTGTGTGATGTCCAAACTGTCCCTCCATCGTTAGAATCAACGCACACGAAGAGTAACTACAGGGCCAGTGGCGGATTTGCCGCCAGGCAACCTAAGTGGTTGCCTAGGGCCCGCCGGGTCAGGGGGCCCGAAGCGGGCCCCCCGCTTGTGTCACTGAGACACGCTGCCGCTCAGTCCGGCGGCAGCGTGTCTCAGCTGTCAGGAGAGGAGAGCGCCCGCCAGCGCGGCTGTGTCTGGCGCGGCGGCGTATAGCAGACTTCAATCCAGCCGCTGGTTCGTGAGCCAATCAGAGCTCGCGGACAAGCAGCCAATCAGAAGCCGCCGGTCCGCGAGCTCTGATTGGCTCACGAACCGGCGGCTGGTTTGAACGAAGTCCGCTATACGCCGCCGCGCCAGGCACAGCCGCGCTGGCGGGCGCTCTCCTCTCCTGACTCACCCGTCCCTCACAGCCGGAGCCCGGAGGAGGAGCAGCAGCAGCAGCAGTGCAGCAGCGGTAAGCAGCTGCAGCACTGGCTGCTGTGGGGGCAATTGTATACCTGGCACTGTGGGGGCAATTGGCTGGCACTGTGGGGGCACTTGTTTACCTGGCACTGTGGGGGCATTTGTATACCTGGCACTGTGTGGGCATTTGTATACCTGTCAGGTATACAATTGCCCCCACAGTGTCAGATCCACAATTGCCCCCACAGTGTCAGGTATTACCTGACACTGTGGGGGCAATTGTGGATCTGACACAGTGGGGGCAATTGTGGATCTGGCACTGTGGGGGCATTTGTATACCTGGCACTGTGGGGGCATTTGTGGATCTGGCACTGTGGGGGCATTTGTATACCTGGCACTGTGGGGGCATTTGTGGATCTGGCACTGTGGGGGCATTTGTATACCTGGCACTGTGGGGGCATTTGTGGATCTGGCACTGTGGGGGCATTTGTATACCTGGCACTGTGGGGGCATTTGTGGATCTGGCACTGTGGGGGCATTTCTATACCTGGCACTGTGGGGGCATTTGTGGATCTGGCACTGTGGGGGCATTAATATACCTTGCACTGTGGGGGCATTTGTATACCTGGCACTGTGGGGTCAATTGTGGATCTGGCACTGTGGGGGCAATTGTGGATCTGGCACTGCACTATTGGGGGCATATGTCTGTGTTTCACGTTCCATTTTAATTGGCCACACCCATTTTTTTTGGTGCGCGCGCTGTGGGGCACAGTACCTCTATGGGGCACTCTGTCTGATTGGTCGCCGCTTAGCCCCGCCGGGAGTGCACACAGACGCTCTCATTCCAGTGAATGGGGCGCGTGCGTGTCACAGACACGTGCGCGTCCCAGACGCGGTGATAGGCCCAGGCACAGACGGAACTCCATCTGTAATGTAAGGGAGCATAAGTCAGAACAAAAATATAGTGCTATGGATTGTTTGAGGTAGGGGGGCCCCAAATCGGTATTTCGCTTAGGGCCCCATGAGGTCTAAATCTGCCTCTGTACAGGGCTGCACAAAACGATTTTGTAGGCACTCTTCTGCAAAGCTAAAATACACTCCCCGGTGGGCGGCGACAATGCGTTTGCACAGCTGCTAAAAACTGCTAGCGAGCGATCAACTCGGAATGACCCCCATGGTGCTCATAGGATGGAGTATCCATGGAAATGGAAAGCATTTTAATCAAAACTTTTTTGTTTTCACTAACTATGACAGTGAGCAATGAAAATGATAATAAATATTAACACGGAATTAACACTACAAAAGACCAGGTCATTGAAAATCATATTTGGAGATGGTCAATCACCCAATTGTCAGACATAACAGCTGAGTTGTGCAAGTCAATGTTTGAGTCATGTTTGAGTCAGCATGAGATTGGAGCCAATACGCTTTTATCTGTACGTTCTTTTGTAACCAAGTCATTACATAAAATGTATGGCACAGGGACATAATTATGCTGATATAGCTTTAGCAAAACAGACATTGCAGTGGTACAAGTACTGTAATACCACTTTCACACTTAAAACCCAGCACCAACTCAGGACACTGTGCACGGGGTTGGAGTTGGGTTTTAAGCTATTTACCCCTTTCAAACCGGCCAATGGACCTGGGTTATTCCTGGGTCATTGCCGTTCACAGGTCTTCCATTGACCCCGGTCTTCCGTTTAACAGTGGACGGCTGGAGAGTATGTCATCTACAATCGCTACTGAGCCAGTCAATCAGCTTCTTTCACATTGGAGGCTACTCGAGTTGTACCCAGGAATAACTCTGCTAGCGACCATGGTCGAGGCCCCCGGTAATTTGGACCAGGGTAGATTGAGTCATTGGTGGTCATTCCGAGTTGATCGTTTGCTAGCAGTTTTTAGCAGCCGTGCAAACGCTATGCCGCCTCCCACTAGGAGTGTATGTAAGCTTAGCAGAAGTGCGAACGAAAGGATCGCAGAGCGGCTGCAAAGTTTTTTCGTGCAGTTTTAGAGTAGCTCAAAACCTACTCAGCGCTTGCTATCACTTCAGACTGTTCAGTTCCTGTTTTGACGTCACAAACACGCCCTACGTTCGCCCAGCCACGCCTGCGTTTTTTCTGTCACGCTTGCATTTTTTTTGTCACGCCTGCGTTTTTCCGAACACTCCCTGAAAACGGTCAGTTGACACCCAGAAATGACCACTTTTTGTCAATCACTCTGCGGCCAGCAGTGTGACTGAAAAGCTTCACTAGACCTTGTGTGAAACTACATCAGTCGTTGTAATAATACGTCACGCATGCGCATTGCACCGCATACTCATGCGCAGAAGTGCCGTTTTTTTGCCTCATCGCTGCACAGCAACCAAAAGCAGCTAACTCGGAATGACCATCATGATCCGGGTCGCCCTGGCAATATCCAGGATTTTTCACTCAGTGTGAAAGGGGCATAACTAAGCTTCTCTACCTTTGGCGCAGACAGATAATTCCAGCGATAATATGGCTGCTGCTGGCAGTAGGCAGTAAGTAAGAGCTTGGCTGTGATTAGTGGTAGCGAGCTGATATGATAGCACCCACCAGATCAAAGCAACCTGAGACTGATTATTTTACTGGCAGAGTATAGCGGATTGCCTGGTGCAGTGACGTCAGTCCACACACTTAATGAACTTAAACCGTAATGCAGGTTTATTCAGTAAACACACAGGTGACTTGGATGTATTATTGACATGGGTAATGGCCCCCTTATATCTTACAAGGTAACACAGCAGTGGTAGCGGTACTTATCAGTCTGTTTGTGTAGCTGTGGTATCTCAGCAGAAGTTGTCTCCAGTGGTAAGGGATGGAGGACTGCACAGCTGTGCCGTCTGACTCCCGCTGTAGAGAATGTGTGGCACCCGGCTCTGTGATAGCTCCGGAGCCGCGGTACATGCAAGGAAACGCTGTAAGTCTCGCTCACTGAGCTCTGCTCTCAGTCTCAGCTCTGATACAATCACACACACACACACACACACACACACACACACACACACACACACACACACACACACACACACACACACACACACTGCCCCATAGATATACACACACACTGTGCCCTCAGACACTCACTGTGTCCTCATATACACACACATTTTGCCCCCCATATACATAGCCGGGCACATTCTCCTTGTGCAGTAGAGCTGACTCTTCCTGAGCATGTAACCACTCAGCACCAGTCACCAGAGATGGCCCTGCTCCTCCGCGCTGCTTCTCTGACTCCTTCAGCTCTCTCCCATTCATCTCTGCCTCCACGTCCCCCTGCCGCTTTACTCCACTGGAGTCCGTTTCCCAAGTGGAGTGCAGTCACTGAGCAGGGTCAGTCGACTGCCCATCGGCATGGCCGTAATGGGTGTACTGCTGCTCAGGAAGAGGGCAGTGTGATGTTAGTGTATTAGAAACATATGAACAAAACAGGCAGCAGCAGAGCCCTGGAGCCCTCCTGCTAGTGCTGCAGCTGCCTGTGCCCAGGGACAGTGGGAATGCTTATATCATCCTGGGGTTGCAGCTGAGCGCCATGCTAGGTATTAACTGCGTCCTGCGCTCTCCTACTACTGCTGCAGCTGCCTGTGCCCGGGGACAGTGGGGATGCTTTTATCACCCTGGGGACGCAGCTGAGCACCATGCTAGGCTTTAACTGCCTCCTGAGTGCTCCTGCTGAGCTGCTCGGGCAGTGGAAGAGAGATATGATCCTCTCCACTGATGATATAGGAGTCCCCTCTAATCACACACCCTCTCTAATCCATCGCTCGGGGCATGTGCCCCATTAGCACCCCCTCCGTTGCGGCCCTGATATGTATACTTGAATAGATGATACAAGACTATCACTGTCACTGCGCAAGAAAAGGAGCAGAGGAAAGAAACCAAGGGGTCTATTCATGAAGCAGTGAAAAGAGTGGAGAAGTGAGCCTGTGGAGAAGTTGCTCATGGCAACCAATCAGCTGCTCCGTACAATTGTATAGTATGCAAATTATAAATGTTACTTCAATGCTGATTGGTTACCATGGGCAACTTCTCAAATGGCTCACTTCTCCGCTCTTTTCACAGCTTCATGAATAGACCCCCAAGTGTTATCAGACTTGGTTACAAATAGACATATAAAAAGCAACATATGGATTCTCTGCGCTCCACTGTTAGTTTATGATATGTACTCAAAATCAGTCACACCTATTAGTGTATACCATAAATACAGAAATAATTATGTGCTTATGATGTCCTTACAAAATAAATTTCCTCTTTATCAATCCGTGTCCTTCCATGTTTTTTTGTCCTCCACATTGGATCAAAGAAGGAAGGAGAAAAAACACCAGGTTTTAATATAAGGTTGTCTGATCAGTAAACGTCTTGCACTTTCCTCCTTTCCATCATAGACTTTCATCAAATGTTCATATGCCCCAGGATAAGACCCCTTGTTGCAGCTCATTATGTCCCTCCTGCTCTGGAATTATTATTATTATTATTCTTTATTTATATGGCGCCACAAGGGTTCCGCAGTGTCCAATTACAGAGTACATAAACAAATAATCAAAACAGGAAAACAGCAACTTACAGTTGAAGACAATATAGGACAAGTACAGGGTAAATAAACATAGCTACATCAGCAAATGACACTGAGATAATTTTTAGGTGGCAGAAGACTGCTGGATTTGGTGCAGTTGAAGATTATTATAAGTAAGAAAAGGATAAGCACATGAGGGAAGAGGGCCCTAATCTCCTTGTTCCCATAAATTCCTCTATTCAGATCCCCCTTCTAAGCCCCCATCTATTTGTACACAGATGCCCCCCATCACTGCTGTACACAGATCCCCCCAACATTACTCCTATACACAGATTCCCCCCAACATCACTCCTATACACAGATCTCCCCACTATTCCTGTACACTGACCCCCCCCACTCCTGTACACTGATCCCCACCACTCCCATACACTGATCCCCCACCGCTCCCGTACACTGACCCCCCACCATTCCCGTACACAGATCCCCCCACCACTCCTGTACACTGATCCCCAACCACTCCCATACACTGACCCCCCCCCCACTCCTGTACACTGATCCCCACCACTCCCATACACTGATCCCCCACCGCTCCCGTACACTGACCCCCCACCATTCCCATACACAGATCCCCCCACCACTCCTGTACACTGATCCCCAACCACTCCCGTACACTGAACCCCCACCACTCCTGTACACTTATCCCCCCACCAGTCCCGTACACTGATCCCGCACCACTCCTGTACACTGATCCCCCACCAATCCCGTACACTGATCCCGCACCACTGCTGTACACTGAACCCATACACTGATCCCCCACCACTCCCGTACACTAATCCCCCACCATTCCTTTACCCAGATCCCCCCACCACTCCTGTACACTGATCCCCCCACAATTCCTTTACAGAGATCCCCGCACCATTCCTGTACACTGACCCCTCACCATTCCTGTACACTGATCCCTCAGCACTCCTGTACACTGATTCCCCAGCACTCCTGTACACTGATTCCCCAGCACTCCTGTACACTGATTCCCCAGCACTCCTGTACACTGATCTCCCACCACTCCTGTACACAGATCCCCCCACCATTCCTGTACACTGATCCCCCACCACTCCTGTACGCTGATCCACCCATCACTCCTGTACACTGATCCCCCCACCACTACTGTGCACTGATCCCCCACCACTCCTGTACACTGATCCCCCACTACTCCTGAACACCGATCCCCCACCACTCCTGTACACTGATCCCCCACCAATCCTGTACACTGATCCCCCACCATTCCTGTACACAGTCCCCCCACCACTCCTGTACACTGATCCCCCTCCACTTCTGTACACTGATCCCCCACCACTCCTGTACACAGATCTCGCTAACATTCATGAACACAGATCTCCCCTAACATCAATCCTGTACACAGATCCCCCTTTTGTATACTTAATGCAAAGTTTCTTCTGCCCAAAATTGCTAATTTCTGCATAGCTTGTGTGTAAATAAATTGCACAGTGATAAAGTACCAACCAACCAGCTCCTAACTGCAATGTTACAGGCTCTGTTTGAAAAATGACAAAAGCGATTGGTTGGTACTTTATTACCGTGATATTTTTCACTCTCCAAGGCTTGATAAACCTGGGCATCTGTATCTTTTTAGTCTGGATTCTGACTTACAAGTCTCTGCAAATAGGGAGCTGAGATCGGACTTGAGTTGACATATGGGAAGTGTGAATGGGAATGCAATGGGCGTGCAGTGGCAATAAAAGTAGTCATTTAGGGAGAGATGTACTAAGCCTTGTAGAGAGGTGGAGAGAGATAAACTACCAATCGGTTCCTGTCATTTTTCAAACACAGCCCGTAACGTGGCAGCTAGGAGCTGACTGGCTGACACTTTATCTTCCTCTACTTTATCACTCTCCAAGGCATACTGCATCTCCCCCAAAGGGAGTAGTCTCAAGTTACTGTAACACAAATATGGCTACTGAAAAGTGTAAAATGCAGCCTCTTGAAGGGGTCTGACTTGTGTCAGCCTTGACTCTGGTAAGTGTAAAATTGATAGTGATGACTGTGCAGCTGTTAGTTATGGCTGCACCCAATTGGCTGCAAATGGGCAAACACTCCCATTTATTCAAATACATGTAAACAGCACCCTGCACATATATTTCTAAGTATTACAAATAATTTTTTGTGTGTTTACAGAGCAGTTTAGATGCACCAAGACACTTGTGTACTATTATCCGCACAGTCCAGCCTTTGACTTCAATATATTTCCATGTGTGCTGCAGTTTTAAGTATCTTCTGTACTGTCACTTAAACTACAGTATGCCTATAGTTGCAATCCAGTCTCGTCTTAGCCAGGTACCTCAAGTGCAGTGTTAATTTTGTCAATGAAACTTTTGACTAAAAGTATTTTTCGACTACAGTTTATTTCAGGACTAAAATTAGACTTGACTAAAATGAGAACAGATCTACTGACTAAATCTTAACTAAAACAGCAAAAAAAGTGACAAAGCCTAAAACTAAAGAACAATTATGTGTTATAGATATTTGCAGAAAATAAATATGCCCCCCTGTTGTGAAGGAAATAGGATTGTGTATTACACTTATTTGTTCTAACAAACTTAAGGCATTCATTTGTATATGATATATGGGAGTTCTATGGTAAGGTCAGACTCAGTATGTAACACATTCTCAGCCTACTGATCGAAGGTTACTACATAGCACATAGCTACAGGTACTGTATGCAAACTTCTCAAGTGAATTTTAGAGAAATGTTCTTCGGCAAAATCTATTACAGTATCATTAAACTGTTTACAAACGTTATGACTAAAACATTGACTAAAATTAGACAAATGAAAATTAAGATCACCTGACTAAATCTTGACTAAAACGAAGTAAAAGAAAAAGGCTAAAATGTGACTTTAAACCAACTACAATTTAAAGTAAGCGACAGAGGGGGGTATTCAACTAGGTTTTTAGTTTCGCTTAGGCAAAAATCTGCACTTTTCGCAAATTTTTAGGGCAAATGGGGATTCGCCCTATTCAATAGCAGTGCCTCTTTTTGCCTAGGCAAAAAATTCAGCAGGAGCGAAAAACATGTGGATCAGCAAATCCACATGTTTTCTCAACTGCGCCAGCAGAAACGCGGCCCATTTTAGCCAATTTTGAGGCATTTTTCACACAAAAAAGGTGAAAAGGCATTGGTGAAAATGCGTAGTAAAAGAAAGAGCATGCTCTGCGCTCCAAGAATCACTATATGTAACTAATCTTGTGCAGTCTATCAGGGAAAATAATTGACTCAGTGAAACTCAGTATGAAAAAATAATTAATTTATCAAAAAATTATTGTTCATAAATGACACATATAACATACAATCCAGCAAACATATGTATAACAGTTAAAAAGACATGTATGGCAACTAATTAATTTGGCAGTTTACACTGTTAATATATCTATATTTGGCAGAGATATATATAGTGGTATAACATGCAGTAAAACTTGGTTATAACAATATAAAAGAAGCTCTCTCAAAAGGAAAAGTATATTTATACCACTGGCGTCCCAGTGTATTTATAAATGAGAGTGTCCCGCAGAGGGGTGGTTTTCATGTGACCGCCGGTCAGCTGACCGACAGTCACATGACCTCCTCCACCAGCCCGACGGGTCACTGTCCCGATGGTCGGCATGTCGACCAACAGGGACTATTTCCACTCGTGGGTGTCCACGACACCAATAGAGTGGGAATAGAACCCGTGGCGACCGCAGGTCGCCACCGAGCCCGCAAGGGGCTTGCTGCACTCGCCCCTCCCCGTCGGGATCCCGGCGTCAGTATGCTGCCGGGATCCCGGCGTCGGTAAGCTGACCGCCGGTCAGGAGACCGCCGGTCAGCCGTACTACACCCCCGCAGATAACTTCACAGTTGTTAGTGTGATAGAACGAAGAGGCATGCAAACAATTTATAGTTACCCCCGTGCTGGTTCCTGATTTAGATACAGGGTCCTGCAGGCAATACAGGTTATACATATGTTTGCTGGATTGTATATTATATGTGTCATTTATGAACAATAATCTTTTGATAAATTAATTCCTTTTTCATACTGAGTTTCACTGAGTTTCACTGAGTGAATTATTCTCCCTGATAGACTGCACAAGATTAGTTACATATAGTGATTCTTGGAGCGCAGAACATTCTCTTTCTTTTTCTACGAATTCTATTTGATTTTCAGTCTAGCTAGCTGTTTTTGCTCAGCAGCCCCTAGATACACTACCATTTTTGGTAAATTATTATTACTTATAGCGCCAGGTCTATACAGTTTGATTGGTGAAAATGCCTTAAAAACAGGCAAAAATAGGACACAATTGAATAGGCGGGGGTGGGGGCAAATTCAATAGCTCTGAGATTACCGGAGATAATTGAATACCCCCCAGAGACTAAAATTAAGTTGAAAATCCTTGTGAAAAAAAAACCCTGCTAAAGGGGAGTCACAGCTCAAGATTTGAGGATGTTACTGTGAAGTGGTTGCATAGATGTGGTTAGGTTTCAGAGTGACTTTGAATAAGGCCCATAGTGTATACAGTATATGTAAGGTATATACACATGATATACATATAAAGTAAGACAGTACTTGCAGGGGTGCCTTGGATTTATGGTCCAGGACCAATTCAAATTCTTTACAGTCAACATAACAGACAAAACCAGTGCTTGCGGCTTCCAATCATAAAATATGTGGACAAACACAATTTACTTAATGTAATATTTTTTTCAGAATTTCTCAATAAGCTTTTGGCCTAGGGGTGCCTGAAAATACTTCTGATACTCTAGAGTGCCATGACTCAAAAAAATTGGAGAACCACTGCAGTAAGGTGTATATAGTATGTAAAGTATATACAAGATGTATATCAGGGATGGACAATAAGCGACCTTCCAGCTGCTGTGGGGCAACATTATGGCAGGGCATGCTGGGATGTATAGTTCAACACCAGTCTGGGAGCCGCTTATTGCCCACTGCTGTATATGGTGTGTATATTATATACATAAGGAGGTGTATATAAAGTGTGTATAGTGTATATATAAGGTGTTCAGGGTTTATACAGCACATACTGTATATCCAGCTGTCTGTGTTGCAATCGCATGAGCATAACCACAGGATGCAGTATGGAAGTGTAAAGTGTGCAATGTAATGACCGCATTACACATTCCTATAAACATTGGCTGCTGGTAGGTTGGTGTGAATGCTGGCTATGGGTATCTTCAGAGAGAGCTGCAGGTGGAGGAGGTTTACGCACCTCCATTCATTAATGACATACATGTATAGACAACAGAAAGACAAGTACATTCTCAGTAGACATCACAGTCATCACTCTCATCTTCAGGTAGCCTAAATACAGTCTTAAAGGAAGAGCACTAACCAGAATTGTTTGAAAATATGCAAATTTACGATTTCATATCAATAAGATATTGGTGAATTGCCTACGTTTTGGGCCCCGCAGGACTTTTGTCAAGACCTCAGTATTGCCAGTTGAAAATGAGCAAATTACCCTTTTGCTCATTTTCAGCTTACACTACTGAGGTTGTGTCGAAGATCCTGCGGGGACCAAACGTCGGCAATGTACCAATATCTCATATGTATAGTGAAATGTTGTGAGGTATGGCACTACCCTCATAGCATGATTATCTGAACTGTATATTCCACACTTTACTATTATTGAAAAAGCACAATAATAAGAATCTCATACGGTACATACAATACTTGTGTAACAAAATAATATTGGATAATGCCCAGAAAAAAAACACTTTCCCGACAGAATGATGGATGGCTTGCTTGTCCTTCATTGAATAAACATTTTATACAGTATATTAGCTAATTCCATACGGGACTGTGTTTTACTAAACAGACTCCAGGCCACAAAAAGATCTGCCATCTCATACCTAAAAGGGCTATACATCTAACTCGTGTTTATTTTTTATTTTTTAATTGCCATTAGTTATAATACTAACTAAAAAGCAACTCTTACATGAGTAATTTATTCATATATATTTTGATTTTTTATTTAATTTTAAGTGTATGTGCAGTGTATGACACATAGCAACATTTTACCTATATTTTACACTACCACTTAGTGCTCATTTTTATTTTGACAAGTTAACCCACCTAGTAATTACAATAAAATTACCATTTTGCGCTGATGATAGGAAAGCAGCTCCTTTAAAGTTTAAGCAAAATTACATGTGGGAAAATGGAGCGCTATGTGAATGCACATAATATAAAAGGTGTAATGAAAATGAATTAAACTGGTCAGATTTGACTCCTTGTAACCCTTTGACATAAAATCATTCTTCATTTTTTCTGCTTGCTCCGAGAAAGAATTAATCTGTAAACAGTTACGTCTAATTCCCTTGAATTGGCTGCAGGGGATATTACCTATCCAATTTTTATGTTGATTGCTGGAAATTGGAAGCTTGTTATTACCTGTCACTTCTTTTACATAGGTCTTTGTACTGATGGTATTGGCCGCTATATATATCTCCAGGTCCAAATAGACTACCTTTTTTCTACTTGTTGTGGAGGTAAATTCCAAGGTGTTTGTGTTGATATGTATGTTTATTACTATTTTTACAAAGATAATTGCTCCGTTTCTGGAGGTTATATTTTAATTCAGTTTTAAATGAACCTTATTAGTCAATAAAGTGTTACGATAATAGAGTAAAACTGGGCATACACTATACAATTATCTGTCAGATAATCTGTGGTTGGAGTGAAAACCTGGTAATGGATGAGAGCAACTGACAATCGATCATTTGCTACCAAACACTGAAAAATGGACAAAACCTGTCCGTGATTTAACTGATTTGTATGAACAACAGGTTTTGTCCATTTTCCAGTGTTTGGTAGCAGATGATCGATTGTCAGTTGCTCTCATCCATTACCAGGTTTTCAGTCCAACCACAGACTATCTGACAGATAATTTTATAGTGTATGACCAACTTGACTCTATGCTCACTGCATTATCCTTGAGAAAGGGCATTCATGCCCGAAACACGTTGGTGAAACTGTGAGACAGAGATGGAGACGGGGCAGCCGAGGAGGAGTGACGTCAGAGACTAAGCACTGACGGACACTGGCCCAGCCGCATACTGCAGGGAACCAGCCGGAGAAAGACGCTGGGACCAGAATCAACATTAAGGCAAGTAGCGGTAGGGCAGTGGCGTAACTAGAAATTTTTCTCCCCAAGCCAAAAAATTCTCTGCCCCCCCTCCCCCCCATAATTGGCACTAGTAAAGCCATTAATCTGCCCTTGCTGAAATGGGCGTGGCTTTGCATAAAGGGGCATGGCTTTGCAGGAAAAGACTGCCTTATACCCCAGTTTTGCAACCTGCACGCCCATACGGTGGCCACCACAGGAAGTAAAAATATTCCTCCATATAGTAATGCCCAGTATATATTATGCCACATACTGCAAAGGCCCTTAGACATTATGCCACACACAATAATGCCCATGACACAATATGCCACACACCAGAATGCCCCCAACACATTATGCCACACTCTGTAATGCCTGTGACACATTATGACAGGCATTGCAATGCCCGTTATTCATTATGCTACACACTGCAATGCCCCTGATACATTATAGCACATACAATGCCTGTGACACATTATGACACACACCGCAATGTCTGTGATACATTATGCCACACACTGCAATGTCCATGATACATTATGCCACACACTGCAATGACCCTGAGACATTATACCACATACCACAATGCCCGTGATATAGTATGCCACACACCGTAATGCCTGTGACACATTATGACACACACCGCAATGTCCGTGATACATTATGCCACACACCGCAATGCCCATTACACATTAAGTCCTACAGTAAGGCTTCTAATTACTTTTAAATTACCTGCTCATTGCCAGAGGTTTCATGCTCTTGGTTCCATGCACGGTGCCAGGGGTTTTCATGCACAGGGTGTCATGCTCGTTGACAGGGGTTTCATGCGGTAGGTGTTATGCTTGTTGCCAGAGGTATCATGTGCTGGGTTTCAAGCTTGTTGACAGGTGGTAATATTCGTTGCCAGGGGTTTCATGCACTGAGTGTCATGCTCGTTGCTAGGGGGTAATGCTTGTTGCCAGGGATTTCATGAGCTGGGTGTTGTGCTTGTAACCAGGGGGTAATGCTTGTTGCTAGGGCTGTTCTCCCAGTGCCACATATGCCCCCAGTGACAGATATTCCCCCACAGTGCCAGGTACACATATGCCCCCAGTGCCAAATATGCCTCCCCAGTGCCAAATATGCTCCCCCAGGGCCAAATATGCTCCCCCTTGCCAAATATGCTCCCCCAGTGCCAAATATGCCCCCCAGTGCCAAATATGCTCCCCCAGTGCTAAACATAGTAACATAGTAATTGAGGTTGAAAAGAGGCAATTTGCCCATCGTGTTCAACCTGTATTAAGTTGTGATTAGTCTACATACCCGCTGAGTAATGTTTTATGTCCAGTTAACTACTATAACTCATATAACCCCCGGATTAACCATTTTGATATTTTAAATATTATAACCTTGGATATCATTTTCATTCAGAAATGTATCCATTCCTTTTTTAAATCCATTTACAGAGTCCACCATTACCACCTTCCCTGGCAGGGAATTCCACATCCTGATTGCCCTAACAGTGAAGAACCCTTTCCTCCGTTGCGTTCGGAACTTTCTCTCCTCCAGCTGCAGCGAGTGCCCACCTGTCCTAAACTGTGTTCTTTTAATAAATAATTCCTCTGATAACTCTTTGTGATGTCCCTTTACATATTTAAAGATATTAATATCTCCTCTTAGACGCCTCATTTCTAGTGTATACATATTCAACCTATTAAGCCTTTCCTCGTAATCCAGTCCCTCTAGGCCTTTAATCAATTTAGTAGCTCGCCTTTGAACCTTTTCGAGTTCACCGATATCTTTTTTATACAGTGGTGCCCAAAACTGAACACAATATTCCAGGTGCGGACGTACCAATGATTTGTACAGCGGCAGGATTACTTCCGAGTCCCTTGACTCAATTCCCCGTTTTATGCACGCTAGCACCTTACTTGCCTTCTTTACTGCGCTTTGACATTGTGTATGGTTATTAAGCCTATTATCAATGAGTACCCCCAAATCCTTTTCCAAATCTGTTTTACCTAGTCATTCCCCATTTAGTATGCAGGCTGCAAGTTTGTTTTTAGTCCCGAAATGCATAACCTTGCATTTGTCTGTATTGAACCTCATTTTCCATTTAGACACCCAGAGTTCAAGTTTAGATAGATCATTCTGTAAGGACTCCACATCCAATTCCGAGTTAATTACCCTACACAGTTTAGTATCATCTGCAAAGATTGACACTGTGCTTTCCAGGCCTATTTCTAGGTCATTGATAAATATGTTGAACAGTAGTGGACTGAGTACGGACCCTTGTGGTAAACCGCTGACTACAGGGGACCAGGTTGAGTACTTCCCGTTGACCACTACCTGCTGTACCCTGCTATCCAACCAGTTGCTTATCCATGTTAAAATAGTTTTTCCTAGGCCAAGCTCCTTTAATTTGATGATCAGTCGCCTGTGAGGCACTGTATCGAATGCTTTTGCATAATCTAGGAAGACCCCCCCAGGCTCCCCCACTGCTGTGCTGTTTTGGAAAGGAGGACTCGGAGGGCACTGCGCGCGCGTCTCCTGTGTGTCCTTCCTGCGTCTCCAGCGGCAGCGGCGTGTACATCAAATAAAGTGCCGATTTGTGAGCCAATCAGAGCTCACGAACGGGCACTTAATTTAACAGACACACCGCTGCCGCCGGAGCCCCAGGAGGGGCACACAGGAGAGACGCGCGCTGTGCCCTCCGTGTCCCTCCTTCCCAAAACAGAATCAGTGGCGGCGGCTAGGGCACCCCGCAGCCCTGCGCGCCTCCAAGCGCTCGCAGTGGCTGCGGACCTCTAGTTATGCCACTACGGTAGGGACAGATAGAGAACCTTTGCTAAAGTACTGTGTCCACGGAAGGCTCTCAAATATGGCACTTGTAGGAACCCTGGATCAAACGGACTCTCTTACAAATTCAAAAAGGGGCTGTATAACATTCTCTCGTTAACCATTTTCTTTTTTTCACTGGTAGTGGCGCAATAGTTTAATTCATTCTTATTACACCTTTTATATTATGTGCATTCACATAGCGCTCCATTTTCCCATATGTAAATTAACCCATCAATCTATTATTGAGCTCTTTTTTTTTTTTACATCAAATCGTGGAATCCCTTTATCTCTATCAATTTGGTAAATGAGTATCTATGTACATAGATGAGGGAAAAAAGACATGCCCCTCATAGTGTAATCTATTTAGTAAATACTGGAATTTTAGAAACATAAATTAGCTGTGTTCCATAAATAAATAATAGTGAAGCTTATCTGCTGTATATGATCCAGATTCTATACTCGTCCTAGGTTCTTCACCATATAATATTATACCGAGAAATACTTCACATGCATGAAATTATGTTTTTATATTTTGTTTTGGTTGGAGATATATCTCCTTTTATATAAAACACAAACAAAATATAAAAACATAATTTCATGTATGTGAAGTGTTTCTCTACAGAGGTGGGTCTGTCTCCTTTCTATTTTTGTATTGTTTTTATGCATGCTATACTTGATTGATTAAACTAAATATCCAGGTGCTAATTAGCCACCATATTGTATAGGCTATATAAACCTTTAATAGAGTCAGCACCTCATACCTTTGAACAAGCTGCAGGCTACACGCAGTGAAACGCGTCAGATGCTGCCCACCATCTGGTCAGGACATTTGAACAGTAGGAGCCGAACCAACCCCTGGAAATCATCATCTTGCTAAAAGACCCAGATAGGATTCCGGTTTACAACAACACCGTAATGTATGAGGAACCCATTCAAAAAAACGGGACTATCTAAAGCTGCAACTTCCACTAACAGTGAATTGGCCAATGCATCGCCTACTGGACTCTCTTTGCATGTAATCTTTTCATCTGGCTATATTTCTAAACAAGGGGTAACTTTTTGAAAAAAACCTTCAGTAAAATATTAGTATATCTCCTGACCCACTACCAAGGGTTATACAGGTTGAGTATCCCATATCCAAATATTCCGAAATACGGAATATTCCGAAATACGGACTTTTTTGAGTGAGAGTGAGATAGTGAAACCTTTGTTTTCTGATGGCTCAATGTACACAAACTTTGTTTAATACACAAAGTTATTAAAAATATTGTATTAAATGACTGTCACGATCCGGGTATCTGGACGCCATTACTTACCCTTCAGATGCCTCCTAAGGCGGGCTCAGCGTTCCAGGACCGGATTCCGCTGTTCCTAAGTTTCACATGCAGAGTCGTCTTTTCATCAGCCGCGGCCTCCGCTGTGCCCGCGTGGTTAAATGTGCATCTATCAGCCTGGCGTCTCCTGTCTCCGGTGGCCGGCGCCGCCATTACTGTTTCCCAGACCACATGGATTACAAACCAAATTTCCCTCCAAGTGTCTGCATGGGCGCAGCCATCTTGGATTCTGTCATCTGATCATTTCCACCAATCTGCTGTCTGTGTTGTTGATTTGCATAATTGCCTAGCCAACCCCTTCCTTGCTGCAGGTATAAGTAAGCTGTACCTGAGCAAGGAAGACGTCAGTGCTTTGGTTGTCAAACCTAGTTCCTGTTTGTCTCTCTTCTATGATTGTCTTCCAGGTTCCAGCTCCTGTCTCAAGACTTCCACCATAGAGACCCGCACCAGCATTCCACCTGCGGTGTAGCCTGACTCTCCAATCCATTGTGGATTCATCTGTTTCCAGCTACAACACTACCTGCTTCCAGCCTCAGCTTCCAGCAGAGTACAGCTTCCCTTAAAGGGCCGGTGTCCTTTCTACACTTTACCACTCTCCACCGGAATTATTATTTCTCCGCTCTCAAGTTCTACATTTCAGTTCACATTTCATCGCTCCCAAAGTTCATTTATTATTTAACTGGTTCCAGCCAGTATCCACTCCGTGCTAACAACAGTCTGGTTCCAGCCAGTATCCACAGCAGCTGTTTTACCTTCAGCAACCCAGCTCTTCCTGGAACACCAGCTGGTACAATCCTGGGTTATCTCCATTGCTACAGCCGGGCCTGGTAAGGACTTTCCATCTAGAAGATCATAAGAACTATCTCACACTACCAGTGCCCTGTGGCTCCTGCCATGCTGTAGTACTCAGGAACTGTATTTGTTCTTTGCTGACTTTTACGTTTTCTTTTATTGCTGCTGTGATGCGGAGTTGTCATAATAAACATCATTGACTTTTATCTAAGTTGTCGTGGTCACGCCTTCGGGCAGTTATTGTTCATGTTACTTACATGTCCAGGGGTCTGATACAACCTCCCAGGTTCCGGTACATCTCAGCCCCTACAACTGAGGCTGCCTCCCGTCAGCTCAGGCCCTCAGTTGTGACAATGACCTTCAGGCTATGTGTATAAGGTGTATATGAAACATAAATGAATTGTGTGAATGTACACACACTTTGTTTAATGCACAAAGTTATAAAAAATATTGTCTAAAATTACCTTCAGGCTGTGTGTATAAGGTGTATATGAAACGTAAATGCATTCTGTGCTTAGATTTAGGTCCCATCACCATGATATCTCATTATGGTATGCAATTATTCCAAAATACGGAAAAATCCCATATTCAAAATACCCCTGGTCCCGAGCATTTTGGATAAGGGAGACTCAACCTGTAATCCTTTATTATTGTACATGAATTCATGTATTTATAATGTGGTTGTTTCTCGTATGCATTTTTGTATTTTTGTGATTTACTTAAATTGTGATTTTTAAGTATTTCACTCTCAGAGAATAATCATTATTGTGATATTTTGGAGTGCAGCCTTCCTATATTCTTCACCATATAAGACCATAAAACAGAATCAAGTTAAGAAACAAATAGGGTCATACTGATGGCATAGGGCGTGCAAAAAGGGAGTGCTGTGCCAATCATTTTAAAGTGTAAATGATTCTGCGTACCACAATAAAGAACTTTGTAGCTTATCTGGCCAGATAAAATGACGTAATAGGTCATAAATAAATAAAAAATAAATGTATAAATACAATTTCTAGTCTTAATCTGTATGTTGGTTTAGAATAAACCTGTACAATAATGTCCTCCATATGTAGCCTTCTATTGGTTAAACATCCAATTCCAGATCCGGAACCATGTATAGAAGAACCTTCAGGAGGTGATTATATTGATAGAGGAGGTGTATAGCAGCCAAGAAGTGACCACTAGCTAATTAGACACTGCGTCCAAATGCATTTGGTTCTCCTGTTAGGACATTACATGTAAGTATATAAATACCTGCAGAGCTCCCCACATTCCCATTACAATCATCAGACTGGACATGCCCCTGCACTGCCCCTCAGACCTTCCCTCAAGCTATTACAGTCACATCTTGGGCAGCAGACAGCCGGCCATGTGGCCAGCTGAATATCATCATGCTGTCATGATGATGGGCCTACTTTTACGTGTAGGCCAGGACTATGGTCTCATTTGCCCCTTTGTTAATATGGCTCTGGAACCAACCAAACACAGCATTACAACTCGCTGTCTACAGGTGTCACTGAATCAACTGGTTTATAATTATTGAAAAAGGATCATAGTAGTCTTTATTGCGGGTCACAAAAGCTTACAGCATAAAAAACCTGAATAATAAAAATAAAACCCCGAGGGGAAGTGTTATGTAAAGGAAGATAAAGTTATTTAAACTTAAATCCAATTAGAAAGAATTAGAAAGAAAAACTGCTAATTGGAGGTAAGTGAAATGAACGCACAGGACTTTATTATGTTATTACATTAGGGCTGGGATTAGGTTGAGGCATCTGCTTTGGGTGTCAGGAGGATTCCTTCTGTAAATTCTATGCGCGTCCTTGACTTCTGAAATACATTTCTTACCGCTAGCAAACACAGACTAGTACCAGACTGGCTGCAGCAGCACACTAATACAATGCAGCCAAGTGCTGTGCTAAAGTCCATGTCTTCCACTGCGCTCTTTGGTCTGCATATTGTATTGTATGGTATAATTGCTAGATCTTAAGCATGAATCAGAGATGGCTTTGCTTCTACTTTGCAAGCTGTATAGTATATGCCCTTCTGCTCCGTAATGACCTATGCTGATGCCATGTACCCCTAAAAGGCCTTTGCTTACAGTGCTGCTTGGAAAGCTATGTCCCAGCCCAACATAGAAGAATTGAGTGTTCAGGCATTTGGCTATATCATGCAGAATGTTTCTTATTAGCAACATTATGGCATACAATAAATGCAATATCATAAGTTTAAGGTTCAGAGATATGTATTGTACAACTGCACCAAATGTCAATGCTGAAAAAGTATACTGACAGGGAATGTGGTGGAATATTTATCTCTCTGACCTTATCTGTGGCTGCTGTTCCAGCAGTTCCTAGGGTACAATGTCCCTCATTCCGAGTTGTTCGCTCATTGCCGATTTTCGCTATATTGCGATTAGTCGCTTACTGCGCATGCGGTTAGTTATTTTACACAAAAGTTAGGTATTTTACTCACGGCGTAACAAGGTTTTTTCATCGTTCTGGTAATCGTACTGTGATTGACAGGAAGTGGGTGTTTCTGGGTGGAAACTGGCCGTTTTCTGGGCGTGTGCGAAAAAACGCTGGCGTTTCTGGGAAAAACGCGGGAGTGTCTGAAGAAACGGGGGAGTGTCTGGGCGAACGCTGGGTGTGTTTGTGACGTCAAACCAGGAACGAAACTGACTGAACTGATCGCAATGTAGGAGTAAGTCTCGAGCTACTCAGAAACTGCTAAGAAATTTCTATTCGCAATTCTGCTAATCTTTCGTTCGCAATTCTGCTATGCTAAGATACAGTCCCAGAGGGCGGCGGCTTAGCGTGTGCAATGCTGCTAAAAGCAGCTAGCGAGCGAACAACTCGGAATGAGGACCAATGTCGGCATGTGTGAGTAATACTGATGTTACCAGCATAACATCTCAGCATTCTCATCAGTTATTTAACCAATGGAAAATAATTAATAGCTGTATGGTAAAAGGTGCTCATCTTAAGACACAAGTTACATGCTCTTCATATATTCTCTATAGACAACATACAGTACATACATCTATTATAATAAACGTGTAGCGCTGCTCCTCACCTCTATGGGGGGAATTTAAGTGTTTTGCTCACCGGTGGCCACTAGATGGCGCCTGATGGGGCAATTCAAGTATTGCTTTATTCGGGTGGGCATAGCTGCCGGCTGATATTACTGTTATGTTGTTCCGTAACTAGTAGTAACTAGTGTCACTGTATTTACCGTGGGAATGTTTAATAAGTTTAACCACAACCAAGAATCAAACTAGAGGGCCTGGATATTATTATTGTTAGTATCTGTTCTCTCCTTTCTAGTGAACAGATACTGTATAATGGGATCATTTAATCTAACAGCTGAGGTAATAAATCTAAACCAGATTCACTAGAGAGCTATTTATATGCTGGAAACAGAAGATCCGCAACCTGACCACTTGCGAGATGTTACTGGTATGCACTAGGCAGTGGATTTGGATCAGGAACTTTATTACCTCAGTACTGAGCAAATGAGAAATAGATGATTGTTTTCTTGCTTTGTTTTACTACAATTTACAACAGTCCGTGATAATATTAAAGCCATGGTTAATGAAAGAACAACACAGAACCACTGCACTATGGGGGTCATTCTGAGTTGGACGCTCGCTAGCAGTCTTTCGCTGCCGTGCAAATGCTAAGCCGCCGTCCTCTGGGAGTGTATATTAGCTTTGCAATAGTGCAATCGCTTCCATCACATAACGGCTCCAAAAAAAAAAAGTGCAGTTTTAGAGTAGCTCCAGACCTACTCAGCGCTTGCGATCACTTCAGACCATTCAGTTCCGGATTTGACGTCACAAACACGCCAGCCACGCCTGCGTTTTTCCTGGCATGGCTGCGTTTTTCCTGGCACACCTGCGTTTTTCCGAACACTCACTGAAAACGGTCAGTTGACACCCAGAAACGCCCCCTTCATGTCAATCACTCTGTGGCAGCCAGTGCAACTGAAATGCATCGCTAGACCTTGTGTGAAACTACATCGGCCGTTGTGAAAGTATGTCGCGCGTGCGCATTGCGCCGCATGCGCAGAAGTGCCTTTTTTTGCTTCATCGCTGTGCAGCGAACAATTTCATCTAGCGATCAACTCAGAATGACCCCCTATTTTATTATCTCTGTGTCGATAGAAACATGTGAAACGGTATTGTACTACCAAATATGGTGGAAGAATAACTGTAGCTTTCTGCCCCCGATACATGTGCATGTACCATTCCTGTCTTCCTCATGTTACCCACTCACATAGGCAAGCTGTTCAGCAGTTTATACTGCTCTGCCTGACAGCAGAAATGACCACATCTAAATATAGTATCATCAGAAGCAATACCCCACATAATAGCAGCCAGTGCAGTTCCATGGAACCAATCTAAGGTCATTACAAAGTAAGGGAAACATATGTTTAGGTTTTACGGCAACATCATATTAGGAACAATAACATCAAAGATTGCCTTACTGTAGAATAAGGAATAAAATACAGGTAAAAGGCAGACTATTTCTTCACCATGTATCTTTCAGACAGATTACATTTATTTTTTAAGTTTGTGTAGTTACATTTAAAGTGAAGCCCATATAAAATATAACTGTATCTGTAGCTTTTATATATCTTTTGACCTAAACAACAAATATAGGTTTTTTTTTTAGAATAATTTAACAATTAAACAAAATTAAAAATAGTAGTGACGCAACAAAGATGGCTACAGTTCATCAGAAATGGAAAATGAGCAAAAGAGAAACAAAGCTGCAATAAATTCCAAGTTGAACAAATATAAAATGTAAGATAGTAAAGTAAGAGGATACAATAATAAAATAAAAACAATGAATGTAGAACTCAGTGTTGGTTCTCCTCCTAGCCCATAACCTTTAGAGACATTTCTGCAGTTGACAAAATGTAGGATACAATCAAGTGCAAGTTACTATAGAAAACAGGGATCCAAAATGTGCATAATACAAACTGCATTTTTTTCATTATATAAAAATACTGACTTTCATTACCTGGAAAATGACAACTCTGAATTTGTTCTTTCTCAGCATTTCCTCTTGTTTGGATTCTACTTTTTGAACTTGATCACTCTGTTTATCTACTCGGGATCTTACATCTTTCACATTGGAGCTTACTTTACGAGTCTTTTCAAATAGTTTGTTAACTGTGAAGCTGGTATTGCTATGAGCCTGAGCAAGTTTTAGGAGGTCAATCTGAATAGTCTTAATTGCATTCTCCATTTCTCTGTGACGTTCCTCAATTCTTTTTTGGCTAGCCTGCACACTATCCACAATGGTGGCAACTTTATCTAGAACTGTAACGATAGTCAAGGCAGAATCATGATCTTCATCATCTTCAGAGACAACGGACAATCGATTCAAGTTAACTTGATCTGAAGTTTTTTCATGGTGATCCATTTTAGACACTTAGACGTTAGCTTGTCTACAGAAGCTGGAGTCCTCTGGTTACTGTTTAGGACTCAGGGAGCAATGCTGGTATTAGAGCAAAGAGAGACAGCTGCCTCTGTAGACCTTTAACATAAAATGTAAAGCTCCACCCCAAGGGGCTGGGAAGACATTTATAACTACTCATCGTTGAAGCATTGTGGTCAACATGCCTTATGAAATACCAAACCACTAAAATTAGGAAGCACTCTCTCAGTAAATAAATACATGAAAGCAAATACTGTAGGGTGCTTAACTGAAATATCCAAACCAGCTGTTGAATCAGAGTGAATGAACAAGCCACACGCCTGTTAGTGTAGTGTACAAAAAATACTATGTTGTTGCGATGTGTACATACCACATCAATATCTAGACAGGGACATACAGTATCTAGGCAGCTCATATTCCGTATGATAATGCTAAATCCATGTCTGTCAGCTAATAAATTAAATACAAAAACTTTATTTGGGTAAAATACAAATAGCCTAAAAGCATAATTGGTTACATATTAATAAAGTTGTTTTTTTTTAAATAAAGTTTTGTATTGACAAAAAAAAACCACAGTTTTTATTAAAGCAGCCTTTTATTTTTATAATGGTGTTCAAATAAACTTAAGTATGCTGATCAACAGTTCCAAATTTTATTTTACATGAATTTTAACATTTATCTAAATGTAACAAAAGTATTGTGCGAACTTTAATGTCAGAGCCAAGGAAACATTTTCTCCCAGAATTATTAAATGTTACATTTGTATTAAAAAAAAGAGGGATCTCTTTATCAAGGGTCCATTGTGGCATGGGAGTAATGGCTATTGTTTTTGTGGTGTCTTTATTTGGTGCCTAAATCACGTGGGTTTTTTCAGCAATTGTGTATAAAATACAGATAATCACAAACACAATCAACTAAAAATGAATAAAAGATATACAAAACATTTACAGATAATGACACCACAGAACAATGCCTCTACTACATTCCCTTGCCCCTGGGTAACAGGCCCAATGGATAATAAATGTCAAGGTTAAAAACCATAGAACATATTTAACATGTTACCACTACTCACAGATTACAATTCACATGTCATGCGATAGCCAGTGTCTTAAAAAAAAATCCATAACTAGGTTCTATAAAACATTTAAATGTCTATTTAAACACAGTGTCTTTCTACGAAGTTTGGTTACAAAAAAAAGTAAAATTGTAAACATTGTTACCTTTAGCTCGTGCCTGGGGTTTATTACATTTTTGATGTGTGTTCATCATCTACAACCACAGGAGGCTTGAGCCTTTGTTCCATAGGAGCAACCAATTGTGGGGATGTAGTGAACGGTTCATCCACCATTTTGTTTACATTTGCGGTTTAGATTGAGTTACAGTCTATGCCATATACTGTTATGATGACTGCAGTTTCATAACCAGGTTATAAAGTGTAAATCATTCCATGCTGGCTGAGACAGCTTGGCACACAAATTCATCTTTATAATACTTTATTAACATCAAAAAAGTTCTAAACGTAGCCTTGCCCTCAGTTAACAAATCTTTGCAAATTCTGTGGCTGGACCCCAAAATTTTAAAAACTGGGATGCTTGAAGAGTGAAATATGGATAATGTACAACCATGCGAAGGCAGATACAAAAAAATGGTGGACTATGTTTCCAGGAAAGGAATATAAAAAAAAAGCAAATAATACAAATAATGAAAGCTGTATCAGTCCATTGCTGCCAGAGCGAATGCTTTGCAAATACAACAGACAACCAACAAAGCAAAACTATAAAATGTCCAAAAATAAGGCCTCTGAAATAAATATTTCCATTCTTTAAAAAAAGATATAATAAAAATGTACATCACATGGTCAATGTAAGTATAAAAAATAAACAAGGGGGAAAAAATACTGAGGCTACACCATCCGGGAAGAAGCATCTGAAGTGAAGTGTCCAAGGTTTTGCTTCTGTCGACGACCTCTGTTGTTTTTCGGACATTTCCTGCAAGCAAATGATACAATGAAAATGTAAACATATATTCACAGATATATCAAATATGTACAATGGTGAGAGACAGCTCATGAATGCTTTGAATTTGCATCTCGAGACACAAAACTTTATGAAACACAAAAATCTAATCTAAACAAACAGATTTCAGTAAGCTTCTGTGTAATAAAAGATTATTGAATCACTGAGATGTTTAAAATGATTATTTATTAACATATTTATTCAAGAAATAGTAGCAGTGTGGTTAGCACTGGTGCTCCAAAGCACTGGGGTCTTTGGTTTAAGTTCCACCAAGGCCCTATGTGTATGGGGTTTGCGTGTTCTCTCCATGTTTGCATGGGTTTCCACAAGGTGCTCCAGTTTTCTCCAACAAAAACATACTTTCATGTTACTTGCCTTCTGTGTGTATGATAGGGAGTTAAGGCTATGAGACATATTTATTAATTATTGGCAATAAGAAATTCAAATTCACCAGAATGTATTAAAATACACCCGCAGGGACAGGGGCTTTGCATTAGAGTTCCCATCACTACTTCTTCGGGCTCCATGCACAGTACTGTGTATCGTATTCCGGAGCTTAGTATATACTGCATGTGTGAGTGAAAATGGGAGACTTCAGAAGATATTGCTGATAGTGAGGAGAGAAGGAGCTAGCCGGGACAGCAGATATGCGTGCACCGTAACCTGCTAAGAAAGATGAGAGCCCACCCTAGACTGAGTGGTAGTGACTGGGTGCTGGGGGAAAGGCCTCACGCTTGAAGCGATCCTGGACCCTCAGCAGCTGCACCCACTGCACGTACCATAGTTATACCTATAATACTGTTATGAAAATTAGCAGTAACAATAGACTAAAATACATGTTTATTACATACCGTGTTATACACATGACAATAGCAACTATTATGGCGATCTGCACAGCTCCAATGATGGCTGCTATGAGGACATGCGTAAGTTTCTGTCTGCTCGGAACTACATACAGAATGTTGAAATCAGTCTTATCGCAGTATTGACCTGTGTATCCTGAGTCACACCTGAGGAAAAAGAGGCACAATGGTCATGGCTAATATTAATGCAAAAGAGAAAATATACAATAATGCTGCACATCATCAAAGGTTTCCATACTGCTATAAAATATTGTCCTCTATTTCAAGTCATAAGTAGATCATATTTCCCAAATGTCCTTGAATACCAACATGAAGACAAACAAAGAACTATTAATTGATAATACTGGTGTGGGCGTAACTATGGTGGGTGTAAAGGGTGCCATTGCTATGGGGCCCAGAGACTTAGGGGGCCTGGAATCAGGTTATAACTTTGCATACCAATTTCCCAGATTTCCTGGTAAGCAGTTGGGTTTGATCCTTTGCCCAGCCTGAATTGTGTTATATTAAATTTTCAGTGAGAGGAGTGTGTAGCGGATGTTATAATGGTAAGGGGGCACTGTAATGTGGCATAATGTGAACTGGAGGCCACTGTAATGTGGCATAATGTGAACTGGAGGCCACTGTAATGTGGCATAATGTGAACTGGAGGCCAGTGTAATGTGTCATAATCATTGTAATGTGGAGGGCACTATAATGTTACATAATAAGAATGGGGGCACTGTAATGTGGCACAATATGAAATGGAGGCCCTATAGTGTGGCATCATTTGAACTGGAGGGCACTGTGTATGCATGCAGGTCTGTGTATGCATGCAGAATCCCGATTATCGGAATCTGTGGCTGCGCAAGGTCCGTTCTGCTTATACGCAGAACAGGCCTTGCAATCTCGCTGCACATCCCCTCTGCCACTGCCTAGTTGACAGTTGTTGAGTGGGCAGGGCAGGCCTGCATTCCCAGAAACAGGGGCATGTCACCCCCATTTTCTTGGAGGGGAGAGCCAGGGGTCTGTATGTTCTAAAGCTCATTGACAGGAATGATAAATGCTTAAATAAAGGAGGTGATTACGTAGAGATATAGACAAAGGTACTCACAAATATTTATTTATATTTACAGCCCAACGGTTCTAATTTTCTGGATTACTCTCATAAAACTAACGACAGCCAACCAACCCATAATCATGATAAAGTTTTAGTAAATCATGTAATTAGAAATCAGACAATTATTGTTATTAAGAGTAAAGGGGAGAACATGGAAATAAGAGCTTCTTAATGGTACAGTACGGGTTAGGTTCATGTGACTATACCGACGCCGGCATCCCAGCTTTTAGATGGCCGACGGACTGGGGGGGGGGGTTTGGTGAGCGCAACAAAGCCCCTGTGCGGGCTCGTTGGCTCTCTGCACTCGCCACGGGTTCTATTCACACTCTATGGACACCCAAGAGTGGGAATAGTCCCTGTTGGTCGGCATGATGACTGGCGGGCTATTCAGCATGCAGGATCCTCCCGGACGCCGGTCACATAACTGCATCCCTACAGTACATGCATATTCAGCACCTCAAATATAAGAACTGGCTTGAATTTCTATTTAGTATTAAATAGGGATACCAAAATGGCTGTGTTACTTAAACATACTGTATATAGTTGAAGACATTAGGGGTCTATTTACTAAGCCTTGGATGGAGATAAAGTCGCTGGAGATAAAGTACCAGCCAATCGGCTCCTGTCATTTTTCAAACACAGCCTGTGGCATAGTAATGAGGAGCTGATTGGCTGGTACTTTATCTCCAGTGACTTTATTTCCATCCAAGGCTTAGTAAATAGACCCCTATATGTACTATGTATATGTACATGTACTGTATTCGGAGAGAATTGAGTTAACATTGATATATTATTCTAGTACAAAGCAGGAAACCAAGGTCATATTTATTTCAAGAGTAGAAATTGGATCATTTAAATTATTTATCACCATTTCAACAGCTAGAATATGCACTTGGATATTTGAATGTGTACTGTATGTATTTTTCTGTACTGTACATCTTATTCACCATATCTGAAAGTTTGTAACCTAAACTTAAGTAAACTGCTAAACAGTGGTATAAGTAGGGATGGTGGCACCCAGAGCATATAAAAGTGGTGCCCCTTGATCATTTCTCTTTAACAAATTCTGCCTAAATTCTTACACTGAGCCACAAAAGAACACACACTGGAAATACAAATGGAGGAAATGTGACAGGAAGGCAAAACTTTACTATGATAACAATAATTAACACATGCACCCACACACCATGGGCAGATTTGTAAAAGGTGCACCCATACGTTAAACATATATGTAAATGAGGACATTTCAGAGATTTCTGTAAGTCTTCGCTATGTTTTAATCTGTGTTAAAGCATGTTAGGTGCACTTATATTGAACTAGAAGTGGTCAAAACAATGTGCCATAAGACAAGTTATGACTGTGGTTTCCAAACGTTCATGAATTACTGTGCCACAGAGTATTTTTCATGGAATCCCCAGGCCAGAAGTTTACGATAGAGAAATTCAGAACAAATGATTAATTGAAGTAAATTGTGCTTGTACTGTATGTCATCCTTAGGTCCAGTAATGTGGGGGTGGTGAGGGTTGCCCTTCTGTTTGGACACACAGTTTATGACTGGCATCCTCTAGCACTGATTTTGCCTATTACATTGACCGTTACTAAGATTATTTGGTCCAGGACCACCATCCCAGGTACCCCTGCGAGTGTCACAGCACCCAGTTTGGGAAACACTGACCATACAGTTGTACTCATAAGTTTACATACCCTAGCAGAATTTGTGATTTTCTGGCCATTTGGCAGAGAATATGAATGATAACTCACAAACTTTTCTTTCACTCATGGTTAGTGGTTGGTTGAAGCCATTTATTGTCAAACAACTGTGTTTACTCTTTTTAAATCATAATGACAACAGAAACTACCTAAATGACCCTGATCAAAAGTTTACATACCCCAGTTCTTATTACCGTGCATTGCCCCCTTTAACATCAATGACAGCTTGAAGTCTTTTGTGGTAGTTGTGGATGAGACTCTTTATTTTCTCAGATGGTAAAGCTGCCCATTCTTCTTGGCAAAAAGCCTCCAGTTCCTGTAAATTCTTGGGCTGTCTTGCATGAACTGCACGTGTGAGATCTCCCCAGAGTGGCTCAATGATATTGAGGTCAGGAGACTGAGATGGCCACTCCAGAACCTTCACTTTATTCTGCTGTAGCCAATGACACGTCGATTTGGCCTTGTGTTTTGGATCATTGTCATGTTGGAACGTTCAAGTACATCCCATGCGCAGCTTCCGGGCTGATGAGTGCAAATTTTCTTCCAGTATTTTCTGATACCCATCAATTTTGACCAAGTTTCCAGTGCCTTTGTAGCTCACACATCCCCAAAACATCAGCGATCCATCTCCGTGTTTCACAGTAGGAATGGTGTACCTTTCATCATAGGCCTTGTTGACTCCTCTCCAAATGTAACGTTTATGGTTGTGGCCAAAAAGTTCAATTTTGGTCTCATCACTCCAAATGACTTTGTTCCAGAAGTTTTGAGGCTTGTCTCTGTGCTGTTTGGAGTATTGTAAGCGGGATGCTTCATGGCATTTGCGTAGTAATGGCTTTCTTCTGGCGACTCGACCATGCAGACCATTTTTCTTCAAATGCCTCCTTATTGTGCATCTTTAAACAACCACACACTTTTTTTCAGAGAGTCCTGTATTTCAGTTGAAGTTATTTGTGGATTTTTCTTTGTATCCCAAACAATTTTCCTGGCAGTTGTGGCTGAAATTTTTGTTGGTCTACCTGACCGTGATTTGGTTTCCACAGAATCCCTCATTTTCCACTTCTTAATTAGAGTTTGAACACTGCTGATTGGCATTCTCAATTGCTTGGATATCTTTTTATATCCCTTTCCTGTTTTATACAGTTCAATGACCTTTTCCCGCAGATCCTTTGACAATTATGTTGCTTTCCCCATGACTCAGAATTCAGACACGTCAGTACAGCACTGAATGAAAGATGCAAGGGTCTTTCAGGAGTCCAGAAACTCACTGACCTTTTATACACACACACTGATTACAAGTAAACAGATCACAGGTGAGGATGGTTACCTTTAGTAGCCATTCAAACCCATTTGTGTCAACTTGTGTGCATGTTATCAGGCCAAAATCTCCAGGGTATGTAAAATTTTGATCAGGGTCATTTGGGTAGTTTCTGTTGTCGTTATGATTTAAAAAGAGTAAACACAGTTGTTTGACAATAAATGGCATCACCCAACCGCTAACCATGAGTGAAAGAAAAGTTTGTGAATTATCATTCATATTCTCCGACAAATGGCCAGAAAATCACAAATTCTGCTAGGGTGTGTAAACTTATGAGCACAACTGGTATTTTGTGCAATTATTTTTATTTACACTTCCACTTGCAGTACATGCAATTCATTTGTTATTGTAATGCATGTCAGACTTATGATTTTGATGCCTTTAAGGATGTACCCTTTGTAATTCCAATCACGCTATATTGTACTGAAAACTGCAATCACATTTGTTTACAGACATATCACGTCAGCTGTGCAGCATGGCAGATGCAGATATATATCTTGCAGACATATCGTTACATTTGCCTGTGTGTGTGGGCTATGGTCTGACCCTTATACTGGCCTAAGGAACCACTGACAATGATGCCACTACCGGTTGCTTTGGTTAGGCATGTTGCACAGTGGATTGGTGTGTATGCACATATCGTTGAACACTTAGATCAGTCAGCCTGTGTAACAGCTTGCAGATCCATCGTTTAGGTGTGTACCCAGCATTACAGTACATGTTTTACACATCTACTCAAGTGAAATAATTAACTCCAGCTGTGGATCTTTTAAAATGTGTCAGCCAAATATGAAGGGGTTCCCTAGTAATGGAGTTGGAAAACTCTGACCTACCCAAAGGAATTAAGGACTAGTTTGAATTAGTTTGAATTATGTTTCAATCTATTACCATGCAGTGGAGTCACAACAGGGGTTCGGGGGGTGCGGCCTGCAACCGGGTGACACGAACTGAGGGGAGACACCAAAGTGCTGACTCCTCTTTAGTGACAGGAGCAGGGTGCTGCACTGTGACACCCTGCTCTTGTCACTGTACAGGAGCCAGTACTGCACTTGCACTGGTCCCCGGGGGCAGCCCGCATCGAGTGACAATACAGGGGTCTGGGTCGCAAGGCCATGCCCCCTGCATGCAAGACCACACCCCTTCCCAGTGGGGTCACGTCTCTCACTTAATGTGACCTCCCGCACCGGATGTCACTGCAATCAGTGACGCCTCTGTTACCGTGCAATTTAAAATGAATTTCTTTCTGGAACAGACCTTGTGCTAAAGGTCTATACCGATGAAGTTCCTGGACATCAGCTTCACTTCTTCGAAGCGTGGTTAATCTCTAGTATGCATGCGCTGTCTGCTGCACCCTCTTCAGGATACCTGCCCGGCAGCGACAGCAGCCTCCCTTCCCAGCCCTCTACACACTGCTGTGTGCTGGGCTGCGGATGGTCTAGTCTCCTGGGCAGGTGAGAACTTAATGTGGGGGTAATGATGCCCTCCTCCACTTCCCTCCTCCTCCCCATGGCACCTCTAGGCAGCACAGATGGTTTAATGGTTAGCATGGCCTTACCATGGTTTGATGTGATGCTTGTTTAAAGTTTGTACAGTGCATCTTCTAAAGATTTTTATAATTGGTATAGGGTTGCTATATCCTGGTTTTCCTGGGATCGTAAGGACTTGGGGTCTGTGTCCCAAAGATTGTCTTCATGAGGCCCATATGCCTAATTTTTGTGGGGAAGGGGGCTAGAGGGGTGGCCGCTGTAACTGAGGGTGGTCTGTACCTGCCAGTAACTGCCCACCCATCAAACGTGCTTGCACGACAGCCAACCGTGAGCAGTATAACAACCCCAAGGTGGTTTGAACTGTAGCCATGCTTCCCACCATGCTGTTTCCCTTTGTGAGGGATCGGGAGAGAGGAGGACTGTTTGGCTGCACTGTGTCCAGTAAGGGGATCCAGACATTTGCATGCGGATCAATGACAGCAGACATTACACCAGTCTTTGATGTGAGAGCAGCGTGGTGATTACAGTGAGACGCTGCTGGATGTGAGGTGACTGACGGGCAGTCGGTAACAGATGAGTGTTGAGTAGGTGCAGGAGATGGGTGTCTGGAGATGGAAGGAAAGAGGCATCAGTCAAGGTGCAGAAGATGGATTATTGGAGGTTGGAGTTGATGCATGAGTCTGTTGGGATGCCGCTGTTGGTATTCTGACCATCGGCATCCTGAATGTTGGGTTCCCGTACCCAACCCAATCACAGGTATGGACAGATCACTGCCTCTTACAAGATCAGTACACTCATCTCCTGTTGGTGTTATCTGATAGAACACTTATTGCTTTATTCCTGCTCACTTCAAAACTGCGCACATTCCAGAACAGTAGGACTTAAAAATTGTCGTTTTATCTTTTATTGGACACCTTGTACTGTTTTCTTCTTGTCATCGAATAAAACAAGGTGCTCAGACCCTAGTCAGAAGTACCATACTGTATACAGTGGCGGAACTAGCGAGCGGTGGGCCCAGGTGCGACAAAATGCTTTGGGGCCCCCCCCCAAGTCCACACCCTCACCCCTGGAGAGGATCTGGTGAGGGGTACCTGCTCAGGGCCAGAGAAATGAATACCTAGCAACAGTGCCGTAACTAGACATTTTAGCACTGTGTGCAAGAAACGGCATCGGAGCCCCACCCCTGCATGCAACACAGGGGCAGTGCGCGCCGTAGGTGCGCGCAAAAATACATAGTGGCGTGGCTTCGTGGGGAAGGGGTGTGGCCACAAAATAATACCAATTCATAAAACGGTGCACAGTAGTCTCCATTATTCAAATTACGCTGCACAGTAGCACCACTACACCAGGTAGAGACACTTTTACACCTTACAGCGGACAGATTCCTCTTTTTACACATTACAGCAGACAGCGTCCCCTTTTTTCACATTACGGCAGACAGCGTCCCCCTTTTTACACATAACGGCAGACAGCGTGCCCTTTTTACACATAGCGGCAGACAGCGTCCCCTTTTTACACATAACGGTAAAAAGCGTCCCCTTTTTATACATTACGGCAGACAACGTGCCCTTGTTACACATTAAGGCAGACAGCGTCCCCCTTTTTACACTTTACGGCAGGCAGATTCCCCCTTTTTACACATTGCAGCAGACAGCATCCACTTTTTACACATCACGGCAGACAGATTCCCCCTTTTTACACATCACGTCAGGCAGATTCCCCCTTTTTACGCATTGCAGCAGGCAGATTCCCCGGTTTTACACATTGCGGCAAAGATTCCCCCTTTTTACACATCACGTCAGGCAGATTCCCCCTTTTTACAATTTACATCAGGCAGATTCCCCCTTTTTACATATTGCGGCAAAGATTTCCCCTTTTTACACATTACGCCAGACAGATTTCCCCTTTTTACACATTGTGGCAGGCAGATTCACCCTTTTTACACATTGCGGCAGGCAGATTCCCCCTTTTTACACATTGTGGCAGACAGTCCCCCTTTTTGCACATGGAAAGAAAGAAAGAAAGAAAGAAAGAAAGAAAGAAAGAAAGAAAGAAAGAATTATACTTACCCTCTCCGCTGGCTCAGGCTCCTCGGTGCAGCTTCTGGCAGATCACGATCCCGGGCAGGAGAGAAGGAGGAGGGAGGTGGAGGAGAGAGCCGCAGCAGCGCTGTGTTATTGGTGGAGGCGCTGCTGCTGCTGTCCCTCTGCTTCACTATAGGCTGTTCTCGGAAGACAAGTAGCAAAGCACTGCGGCTCCCTCCTCCACCTCCTCCTTCTCCCCCGTACCGCTGCGCTCCTCTCCTCTCTGTCTGGGCGGCTGTGTGGTGCGGGCAGCGGTTGCCCGCAGCACACAGCGGCATGTAATGAGTCAGTTTGACTCATTACATGCTTTGGGCCCCTGGACAGTGGCGGGCCCCAGTGCAACGCACTGGTTGCACTGGCGGTAATTCCACCTTTGACTGTATATATACTAGGGACTATACATACAGTATACATTAATTATACGAGTATACTGAAAGATGTGTTACACCATGCAGAAGTATATCGAGCTAAGGTTTTTGGTACATTTAGCTAAATATGAAAATATGACTTAGCTTTATAAATAAAAGCACAACAAAGCTGTATATCAGATGCTTCTTTCCATAGAATGATGGACTACTCAGAGCAGCAAGCTATGATCAGTGTTTACTTCAAAAGAATCTGCCATTAGGGATTATACCTTTAAAAAAGCATAGCTTCAGGTACAGATATCAAACCTGACAGCCATGAAACCTAAACTAGATGTCCGAGCAAGAAGAGTAGTTGAAGGGGCACTGATGCATGAAGGAAGCTGCACTCTGGGTATTCGCCTTATGCCTGCGCTGTGCGTAAATTAAATACGTCGGTATAGAAGAGACTGTTCAAAAGAGACAAGGAAACCATTCAGCCCATAGACGATACTTTTATGTTTGGGTCAAAACGTTTAAGAATAATTGGGTCCTTTGGGTCTGCAAGTAACTATTCACAAACAAAGGTAATATAACACTGTAGAGATTAGCTTGATATCCTATGTGGTATATAAAACGGTGCCATGTATTACACAAGTATACAAATATATGGAAAACGTTTTGAATAAATTGTGAGTTCTGCTGTCATAACATAAATGCATTAGGAAATATTGTTTATTACAAGGAATAACAATCTCAGCTGTTGATTGTCCCAGATATGAGAAATCACGTATGATTTCTGTGATCTCTATGAAAGTACATGTCACATTCCATTCTGTTACAGTATTTTTTTGACTGCCATCAATAAATCATATTTAAAATGCTTTTGGAATGTGTGTAAAATGCTTTGCAGTAATGCCTCTATATATAAGGACTCAAACACCAATTAAGCTAATTCAATTTATAGTGTACTGATACACAGCGGCTGATTTTGAATTGGATGCAGCGTTGATGTTGGACGCAGTGGAGCGATATTTTTGTATGCACAAGTGAGTGGGTGCACTGTGTATGTGCTCTGATGAAGTTCCTACAGAGGTGCAGTACAGATGTGCATATGTCCTGATGGAGTTCCTACAGGGTGCAGTACAGACGTGTATGTGTCTGATGGTGTTCCTAGTGGTGCAGTACAGAAATGCATGTGTCCTGATGAAGTTCCTACAGAGGTGCATGTGTCCTGATGAAGTTCCTACAGAGGTGCAGTACAGATGTGCATGTGTCCTGATGGAGTTTCTACAGAGGTGCAGTACAGATGTTCATGTGTCCTGATGATGTTCCCACAGAGGTACAGTACATATGTGCATGTGTCCTGATGGAGTTCCTACAGAGGTGCAGTACAGATGTGCATGTGTCCTGATGGAGTTCCTACAGAGGTGCAGTACAGATGTGCATGTGTCCTGATGGAGTTCCTATAGAGGTTCAGTACAGATGTTCATGTGTCCTAATGGTATTCCTACAGAGGTTCAGTACAGATGTGCATGTGTCCTGATGGTGTTCCTACAGAGGTGCGGTACAGATGTGCATGTGTCCTGATGGGTTCCTACAGAGGTACAGTACAGATGTGCATGTGTCCTGATGATGTTCCTACAGAGGTGCAGTACAGATGTGAATGTGTCCTGATGGAGTTCCTATAGAGGTGCAGTACAAATGTGCATGTGTCCTGATGGAGTTCCTACAGAGGTACAGTACAGATGTGCATGTGTCCTGATGGAGTTCCTACAGAGGTGCAGTACAGATGTGATTGTGTCCTGATGGAGTTCCTACAGAGGTGCAGTACAGATGTGCATGTGTCCTGATGGAGTTCCTACAGAGGTGCAGTACAGATGTGCATGTGTCCTGATGGAGTTCCTATAGAGGTTCAGTACAGATGTTCATGTGTCCTAATGATGTTCCTACAGAGGTTCAGTACAGATGTGCATGTGTCCTGATGGTGTTCCTATGGAGGTACAGTACATATGTGCATGTGTCCTGATGGAGTTCCTACAGAGGTGCAGTACAGATGTGCATGTGTCCTGATGGAGTTCCTATAGAGGTTCAGTACAGATGTTCATGTGTCCTAATGGTGTTCCTACAGAGGTTCAGTACAGATGTGCATGTGTCCTGATGATGTTCCTACAGAGGTACAGTACAGATGTGCATGAGTATAGATGCACCAAGCAGTATTTGAGCAACTAAGGATGGAGTTCCTATAGAGGTTCAGTACAGATGTTCATGTGTCCTAATGATGTTCCTACAGAGGTTCAGTACAGATGTGCATGTGTCCTGATGGTGTTCCTATGGAGGTACAGTACATATGTGCATGTGTCCTGATGGAGTTCCTACAGATGTGCAGTACAGATGTGCATGTGTCCTGATGGAGTTCCTATAGAGGTTCAGTACAGATGTTCATGTGTCCTAATGGTGTTCCTACAGAGGTTCAGTACAGATGTGCATGTGTCCTGATGATGTTCCTACAGAGGTGCAGTACAGATGTGAATGTGTCCTGATGGAGTTCCTACAGAGGTGCAGTACAGATGTGCATGTGTCCTGATGGAGTTCCTACAGAGGTGCAGTACAGATGTGCATGTGTCCTGATGGAGTTCCTATAGAGGTTCAGTACAGATGTTCATGTGTCCTAATAGTGTTCCTACAGAGGTTCAGTACAGATGTGCATGTGTCCTGATGATGTTCCTACAGAGGTACAGTACAGATGTGCATGAGTATAGATGCACCAAGCAGTATTTGAGCAACTAAGGACACTGAAAGCATTCTTGCCAACATTTATTTACAAAAGAATAATACTGTATAACAAGTGGATCATTCAGACAGATTATGTCGGTAGATTTGTGGGTCTGTATTATTATTACCAATAAAATGTGTATTATAAACCTACAGCAACGTTCTGATGAAAAAACAGGCTGTTGAGAAGGTTGAATGGAAATAGTACAATGAACACTAAATAAAGAAAACCACTTCATTATACCTGTAGAACAGTTCAAGTAAAATTCACATTAAAGGATGAGGACAATAAAAACAGACCAACTGCATCAAGCAAATAAAACACAATATAATAACACATTATAATGAATTCATACAAATAAAACAATATAAAAATGGCTTAGAATGAATGCCGTAATTTTAGAAGTTTAATTTACTACACAGTTCCTAAAGAACCAATGGGTTACAGCAAGATGGCAGCAAGTTTGCAGAAGCAGCGATAAATCTGAATAACATTTACTCTATTATCACTGAGTGGTAAAAAAAAAGTGTGTCTGCATAAACATATAGTAGTCCACACACAAGGGCATAAGTAGGCTAATTGCCAAACGCCTCTTTACTTCTGTCTTAGCTTACCAGACAAATATACTATGTTGTATCTTTATGGATTGTAGACTAGAAACATGACCATGACACCTGGAGCCCTTCTCTCAACCATACATGACCAAGACTATACACAGCAATCCTCCCGGAGTCCTCTTCTCAACCCAACATGACCAATGTACAGTAACACCATGCTACTTTACACCCTCATCTCAACCTAACCAAGACCAAGGCAAAACCATGCAATATGGAGCCCTCATGTAAACCCAACATGAGTAAGACCACACCGTTTCACCAGGAACCCTACTCTTAACCCAGTGCTATTCTGGACCCAAGCCACGTCACAAGGTTGCTACCACCACATAAACGTTTTATGCTGTGACGCAATCAAGGAGGAATGTTGGCATAATGCTTCTACTGTGAGTTAGAAATATAGTTAATGTTATGCAAAGTGTGCAGCTTTAATAACATGTTATACTTAATAGGGGGCTCTCTCATGATGAAATAATTAAATGTTCAGTGCTGTAGCAGTGAAGGTAATTTAGTTGTGGCACTGTTCACACTTTTATAAATGTATTTTAATGTATCAAGCTTTGTAATTTGGAAATAGATTGGGTTTGGAACATTCTGACATAGGAAGTCCTATGTTAATGACTATATCGTGTAATCATGGCATAATGTTAACATTCTTTGAATGCAGACCAAAGTGTCTCCTGTGTAGTAAACAGCAGGTCATTTGGGGTATTTACCATATCCTGTAGAACAGAGGAAGTATAGTTAAGTTTTGTAATTATGTTACTGTTTAATACAAACAAATAACTGAGTTTAGTGTGGAGTATACCACAGGGGAGGGTCATCTTCTCTGTTCATTATTCAAAGATGAACTTAATTAAATTATATTTAATTTTGAAAGGCACCGTTCCTGATGCTAATTTTAACTACAAGAACTAGCCTTATTGTTTTGAAGTACAGTAGCAGAGGGGTTTGTTTAACCCCCTGCCAACATGTGTGAGAATAATCTATAAAGGGGCTCTGTTGGCTCTAATAAAAAATCATTCTCTAGAGATGCTAGAGGTGTGCAAAATCTGTATTTCTGAATAATCTTGTATGCTGTGTGCATTCTCAATACATTTACTTGATAATACTGTTATTTCCAGGGCATTTATTTGGAGCTAATAAATACAATCTGGCTGCAATAAATGCCTTTATCTGCTTGCATCATTTGACTTCAAGTTAGTCGCTGAATACTTAACTCTTCTCTGGCTGTATTGCAGTTGACTCCAGTGTCTCTAAGCACAAGCCCTCTCCTCATTACCTACCAAGCATAGAACTGGTGCATAGGATAGAGCCAGTGGGGAATTAGCCAGAGGGGTTCGGTATGCTAGTCCGGTCATCTGGATGCCATAACCCTAATCCTCAGCGGTGGAAGCTAGGGCTAATCCCCCAGGGATGGCTGCTAGGACTAACCTCCGGGGAGTCTAGTCCCTAGCCCAACAACCCCCCCTCCCCCTTGTCTAACATTAACCCTCTCCCTCCCCGGGTCCTAACCCTAACATTCTCCCCGATACTAACCTTTGGGATGTTGGCGGTCAGTGTTCCGGTGCTGGTCTCCTGAGCGGTGTCAGGATTCCGGCGTCGGTCACATGACCGCCGGTATTCCGTCCATAGGGATACTGACCGCATTCTGTTCCGGAAGCTGTTGTTAGGAGGCTGGGAGAAGTGGTTATAAGTGTATGAGCCTGGTGTTGGCAGTGAATAACCCATCCACAATGCAAGGAGAGACGTAACAGGCGGTTACTGATGAATATATGGAATCTTCTCACTTCTTTTTGTGGTATATTTGGCTTTATGGCTATATTCTGATAAACTTATTTCTTCACAGCACAGTAAATTATAGCTAAGAATTCTAAGAATAATAAAATACAGTCTACAAAAATCATTGTTAGGGATCTGCAGAATGTTTTTCATAATTTGGGCTTTGCAGTATATTACAATGGATTTGTTCCCACTTGATATTCAAATTCCTTCTTACTGAATAACTTACATAATGAGAAAAAATGTTTGTGGCTTTATTCTTTATAACTTACCGGCACAATGCTTTCTGAGTTGAATAGCTTAATTCGCATGTCCCATGCACACAATATCCAATGTAGTTTTCTGAGCAAGGCATGTAATTACCCATGTAGTCATCTTCTCTCTGATCACTGGAATCTAACACAAACAAAACAAACAAATAAATATAAAACAGCACGTATAGCAACAGCACAATGACATAACTGTATAAAATGATGAGACTGACTTGGCACAAGTAATGTTTCTCGCAAAGTTGAACGGGATGAATTGTTGGTGAAAGCTATACAGTTTGTTATATCAATGCGCACTTTCCGTAATGGGATCTATGCAGTATCTTTGACTCTTTAACTGCACCTCCTCTTACAACGGAAGTGACATATCTGGGCTTTAACAGAGTGTTCTCTTATACCTAGTTTAGGGCTGGTGCCAGTCTGCACTGATGATAATGATGATGACTAGTACCAAATTAAGTGTACAGATAGGGGATGGGCACAATTCTCAGCATATGGACAAATTACGTTACATTAGCCATATCTTCTGTGGGGTGTGAGGAAAATTAGTGTAGATGCTGTTGAAAAATATTTTCACTCAACTGTTCCAGAAGCGGCTATTCCGCTAAACTGAATTCTTTCCTTATGGGAACATTTATAAGACCTTGTAAGTGGAGGACCAAGCAGATGGTAGTTATCACTTCCGTCCGGAAGGAAGGACAGGAAGGAAGGAAGGAAGGAAGGAAGGAAGGAAGGAGTGGAGACGAAAGAAGAATTAAAGGATAACTCCATCCAAAGCTACTCTGGGGCCCCATTTAACAAATCCCTTAGCACTCACTAAAGGGGTTAGCAACAGCTAGACTGATATTGCAGTTTATACAATAGATTACCCAACTGAGGCTACTGTTGAAAAGGGCAAATTTCCAATGAGCATCAACAGGTACTGACTGTATATTTCCTGAACAGCGAGTGTTCTAGACACAGCTACTTCTCCTTCTAATGTTTTACTTGGAAGATGGGTCTACTATAAAAATGCTGTTAAATTTGGAGTTCATCATTTGCCAAAAAAATACAAAACTCTAATCTTCTGCAAAGCTACGGTTAAGTGGTACAGGATTAATTGTTTCATACTTGCTTATTGGGACGCAGTTGGGTCCAGAGGTGACATGGGGTGGGTTCTGGACAAGGCCTACTCTATAGATGAGCCCACATACACCTATTGTGAAATTGCAGCAAATAACCACAGACTTTGCAATGTAACTGCACTTAAAACATATGCATCTTAATGTGCTATACTAATCTTAAGTACTTTGTACACGATTAGTAACTTTGGAGTTTATTTGTCAAGAAGTGAAAGGAGTGGAGAAGTACATCATAACAGGCAGCTGCTCCAATAGTACACTTCTTCACTCTTTTCTCTGATTGATACTTCAATCCCTTTGGACACTATTAGCGAAAGGGTCTTATTGAGAGTTGTTAGCAAACCAAAAAAGTTAGCAACTGGGCAAAACCATGGTGCACTGCAGTGGGGCAGATGTAACATGTGCACAGAGAGTTAGAGTTGGGTGCAGTGTGTCTGGGTAAAGAAGGCAAATGACAGATCCTATACTATAGGCCCTCTATTTTATGCCTTTTTTCCCAGATGACATACTTATTACTGAATTTTGCTTCATTAATAGTGTACTAAGTAGCTAATAGTGTACTAAGAACCTCATCCAGCTTCAATCGCTATTGAGACAAAGACTGCGATTTCTCAATCCTGCTTCTGCTTAAAAACGCATGTGAAGAGCCTCCCAGAAAGGTAAAAGACGCCAAACGATGCAATCGCACAATTGCATATGCAATCGCTGAATGAATACCATCGACAATTGTGATTGACACAGGGCTACTCAGAATAATGAGAATGCAGTCGCACCGGCGCAATGTTTTTAGTTGCAATCCATTACAACTGACGTCAGATACATGCCCTGAAAATGGCCACGATCCGTCAGCGTTTTTCCAACAACTCCCCACAAACGCCATGTTAACACCTAAAAACAGTCACTACCTGTCAATCAAACTGCGATTGCATTTCACTAAATTGCAATCGCAAAGTAGCTTTTGCGCACATGCAATGTATTCGCAGTGCATGTGTAGTCTGACAAAAATCGCCCGATTTGCGATTTTGCAACTGAAGCTGAATATGGCCTTAAGGGGGTCATTCAGACCCGATCGCATGCTGCATTTTTTCGCAGCCATGCGATCGGGTCTGTACTGCGCATGTGTGTGACCCGCAATGCGCAGGCGCGCCGGCCGCCGGCAACAGCCGTCGCCGGGCTGCGATGAATCAAATGAAGAAAGTGTTCACACTGGCATTCGCAAGAAGATTGACAGACAGAAGGCGTTTGCGGGCGGCAACTTGCCGTTTTCTGGGAGTGTCTGGAAAAACGCAGGTGTGCGTGCCCGTTTCCAGGGAGGGTTCCTGACGTCAACAACATACCGGATCGTCGCAGCGGCTGAGTAAGTCCTGGGCTGTGCAGAAACTGCACAAACTTTTGTCAATCGCACCCCTGCACAGCAATTATCCCCTCCCCTGTAGGCGGCGATTACCTGGTCGCAACAGTGCAAAAAATAGCCTGCGTGCGACCAGGTCTGAATTAGGCCCTAGTACAATGATTAGGATTAGTATAATTTGTCACAAAAGACATTGTGATAAAGTAGCAGATTAGGCATAACGATGCATGGTACGAGTCACTCCTATACACTACCAGTGACTCGCACCATGTATTGTTATGCTTAATCTACTATTTTATACCAATTTCTAACATTGAGAACATCCTGATAGCACCATGGTTCTGTACTAAGTGGTGACATCTTGAAAATGTTTCAGCAAGGCAGATAATGAATATCAAAATTGACATGGATGGCCAAAGCTGTAAGACTTGCCTTCTTCTTCTATGCATGCTTAATATGTTATTTTAAAAGAAGTAAAATGACAGTGCTGTGTGGTGCTGCTACTGACATACACCTACACTGGCAATCATGCACTGTAGGGAGAGCAAGCAACAAGCAGTTCTTGTATTGCATACAGAATTCAGTGGTAGTAACCTTGGCGCACAAGTGAACTCTGCTCAGCTTGAAGGGCTTGTGAGACAGGGTGACGGAATACTCAGCATCATAAAGGAGTAACTAAGGCAACTCTAATCTTAAAGACATCTCAGATATGAATAATGTCAATAACAGATACAAATATCTGAATAGTTTGAAAGAGCAGCAGGACAATAATTGTCCATAGGTGGAGTTGTACACATCTAGAGGTGGGCCCTCTCTCTCTCTCTATAAGCTTGGCTTGATACTAGTCATCATCATCAGTGCACACTTCTACCAGCAGCCTACACAAAGTGCAAAAGATATGTCTGAAAATAGGCGTATTTACACTTAAGTACAACTCTGCACAGCCTGCAATTTACATTAAATGTGAATATGACCCAATACACCTTGTCAGTTGTTTGTGTAGATGTGATCATAATGCGCATTACTCTGCATTGTCCATACTTATATATGCTCAGTTTCCTAGTATGTGCAGTGCAAACAGGTGAATAATATAAAATGCAAGGTAGACGGCACCCAAATAGACATGCGTAATGGTCACAGTGCCTGTCAGTGGAACAAAGATGATGTGCAGCAGGATGGCATGCAGCGAACCAGTATAAAGAGCAATACAGACGGGATGCTTCCTGTAGTCCAACATTTTGGGTGTCTAATGAGGATGGGTCATTAAAGACAAGAAACGTTGGACTGCATGAAGTGTTCTGTCTGTACTGATTTTTATCCTAGTGCGCTGGCTGCACCATATATATATAGCTAGACAGACAGACAGACAGACAGACAGACAGATAGATAGATAGATAGATAGATAGATAGATAGATAGATATTAAAACAATAATAAGGACATTAGTGTGAAAAGAAAACATCACATGAATCACTTTTGTAGATCCACTTTAAAATAATTGTGAAATTTTCAACGATAAATTTAAACTATTAGCTCAATAACGACAACTTTATCCATATCTTTGTCAATACCAACCATACAGTATAAGCAGCGATTTATTGTGTACATCTCAGTGCACTTAGTATTCATCTAATAGTTCTGTTCATTTTTTCAGAACAACGCTTGTCCAACTATATTTTCAGAGGTAATTGCTACCTAGTGACAGCTAGAGATACTTTTTTGTGTACAGGACTAAAGACACCTTTTGTACAATAAAATGAGTATGAATCCTAAAGAACTAAGAAAATTGTGTTGTGGGTGTTGTCGGTATGCGATACTATTATTAGAGTCAGCTCTTGCTGAACTCCAGGGTCTTCTACAGTATCTGTCCTCAGACAGTCTCATATCCTGTTCAGGGTACATTATGTATCTACTCACGATTGCAATAATCAAGGAAGAAATTGAAAACATAACCCACACACTGCTAGCTCAACAAATGGTTTTTTTTAAAATACAAGCAACACATAGTTTACCTTTCACCTCTGGGCGGTACTGTAATCCGTCGTCTTTCTTCCCAACCACACTGGTGTCATCTGTTGCTGTACAAAACGGCAAGAGTTACAGTTAAGTGCTGGCTACAGCAAGGAGCCTGTTCACACACTAGCAAGCCAATCACCATAGTCAATGCCAGGAAATGTACTGCAAGTCGATGTGGTAAAACGTCACTAAAAGAAGTACTTTTAGTCTGTACATCTCTCTCTCTCTCTCTCTCTCTCTCTCTCTCTCTCTCTCTCAACCTCCCACAACTTATATATCTCTCCACAAAACTATGGCTCTATGTAGTTGTAGCACCAGTGCATGAATTATGACTGAAAACTCCCATGTAATTACAGTATGTCTATCACTACACTGCAAACATTGGGCCTAATTCAGATCTGATCGCAGCAGCAAATTTGTTAGCTAATGGGCAAAACCATGGCCCTCATTCCGAGTTGATCGCACTTAGCAACTTTTTGCTGCTCGTGCGATCAACTTGACACCGCCTATGGGGGAGTGTATTTCAGCATAGCTGGGCTGCGATTGCTCGTGCAGCCCTGCTATGCTAAAAAAGTTTCCTGCAAAACAAGACCAGAGTCAGACTTAGTTACTCTGTGCGATGGATCTAGCGACGAAGGTCTCGAAATTGACGTCAGACATCCGCCCTCCAAACGCCTGGACACGCCTGCGTTCGCCTCACCACACCTGGAAAACGGTCAGTTGACGCCCTGGAACGCCTCCCGCCTGTCAGTCTTCTTGCGATCGCCGTTGCGATCACTTTGTCTGCTAGCGGCATCGCTGCTCAGCGAGCAATGTCACACGTGCGTAATGTGACCACCGTGCATTCACAGTTCCGAACCGTTCGCACCGCTGCGACAAACTGCAGCGTGCAAACGGGTCGGAACGACACCCCATGTGCACTGCAGGGGAGGCAGATATAACATGTGCAGAGAGAGTTAGATTTGGGTGGGTTATTTTCTTTCTGTGCAGGGTAAATACTGGCTGCTTTATTTTTACACTGCAATTTAGATTTCAGTTTGAACACACCCCACCCAAATCTAAAGGGCCCTACACACATGGTGACGTGCCGCCTAGGTGCCCGACGGCAGATACGTCTGACAGGGGACCTGGCGGTGGGGAGGGGGAGTGAAGTTTCTTCACTCCCCCCGTTACCCAGCTCCATAGCAGTGCATGCTAATACGGACGAGTTTGTCCATATTGGCTTGCATGCATAAGCGACCCGGCACCAACAATGAACGAGTGCGGGGCCGCACATCGTTCATTGTTGGTGCCTACACACTGAACGATATGAACGAGTCGTTCATATCGTTCAGTTACATCTTAAAGTGTGTAGGGCCCATAACTCTCTCTGCACATGTTATATCTGCCCCCCCCCCCCCCCCCCTGCAGTGCACATGGTTTTGCCCATTAGCTAACACATTTGCTGCTGTGATCAGATCTGAATTAGGCCCATTGTACAAGTTTGTTTACAATAAAGTTTGAAAGAAATAAAATAAATTGATGGCCAAATGCAGCTGTTGTTAGATTGCAATCTTTGTGTAGTAAGAAATGGAGATAAACTCCAGGTGTAATTTTGTGGAGAAAACCTGCATGAATTAATGCAATAACACATTATGTAGCCCGTACTCGGTGACTGAATTGCTACCTGACATAATAATGGTGAATGTAAGGTGCTTCGCTCCAAAACTGCGCTGTGCTAAATTGAAGGCTGCGTACAACAGACTCACATTGTCATTTATGGGATACGTAGCCCCCAAAAGTTGCTAAAATATGCAAGTAATTGACCAGATAACAATAAATAATTAAGCCTGTGTGCTATGTTGCCTGAGCCAATGTGCTGTGAGAATAAATGTTGAATACTACATAAATAAAATGAAAAAACACACAACAAAATATCACAGGGCTGCGGTGTCCACAGTTTACACAGCAATAACATTCAATGTTGCAGATTGTGGGCTAATTCATATTTGTATGGTTTACGTACAAATACCATGGTTGTGGGTCTGTGCAGATGCAATACCTGTTCTGCACACGCGCAGAAAGGGTCTTACGATTTCGCTCGCAGCCCCTTCAGCCACAGCATTATTGACATGCTGCGGCATTTGTGGGGGCTGTACCTGGCACCATTCTTCAAAACATGGAGTGTCGTGATGGCCTCATTTTTGAAGGCATAATGTGTCCAGGGTCTATCTCCTACGGACGCCTCCTGCTGCATTTGAATTTTAAATACATGCAATTGCAAAGCCACGCAATTCCTATCAATCATGAATTAGGCCATGTATACTTATATACTTGAGACTATGGGGGGAATTCAATTAGCTGCGGGATTTACCCCACGACTAATTGCTGGCAAAAATCCATGCGGCGCGGATAAAGGCTATTCAATAAGGTAGCCTTTTTCCTGTGCCGAAAAATCGTGATTCATGAAACACATTGATTCTGCGTAAACTGCGGAATTAATGTTCTTTTTTTACCACACGCGACGACCGATTTTGTTAGTCCCCTGGGTTGGACTGAAGCTGCGAGCTTCAGTCCTAGCCTAGGGACTCAGGAGCGGGACTGCAGAGACTCACACATGGGTAAACCCTGCTAATTGTATAGGTCCGGTGTGTCAACCAGTCACGGTGTAAACCAAGCGGCTAATTGAATTCCCCTCTAAGTATGCATTTATAGTATAACTGGTGGTGGTCCTGGAGTCATACAACCCAGCAAACATCCGCAGGCTATTTATTTGTATCAAGAGTGTCAGTTACAGTATGTGTTTTTCAGACAAGATATATAGTTTATTTCCTAACACCTCTAACTATTGGACTGGCCATATCATATGCTTATGGAAGAGATCTTACATTATTACAGTTCATTGCTACCCCACCCCATCCCCACCTTCACCCCCGACAATCCTCCACAATTCAAAGACCTGCAAGGGTTGAGAGGTTAGCTGCCTGTCTATCTGTGAGAGAAGTTAGCAATGCTGGATCAAAGGAACCTTTGGGATGAACCCGCTATATCAACTGATTTCTGTATCAAAAGTAAACATGACTTTGTATTTTTTCCATATCTTCCTGAATTCTACCTAAAATAAAATGTTACAGTTCTAAAATAAATTTGATTCTGTACCTGTACAGCTCCCCAGGTGCTTCACATCGATTTGCTCTTGCTTGAGACACGACGCCTCTCGTACCATACATGGATTGGAATAGGAGCTTCCATCTGAGGCGCAGACTGGGTTAAAATTATGGCCACTGCAGTCTATATTACACACGCACCTGTTGGGAATAAATAAATACTAATGTAATGGAAAGTTCCATGTCTCCTGTAATGCATAAATAACAATACTAACAAGTAAAAACAACGTTTGTATTGGGTGAATTTAATGTTGTAACGTCAGCTATCTAGGCCCTGGAGCGACACCTGTATTGTCAGTCTCTAATCTGTGTGAGCATTCACCTCTCTCCTGTTCAGTGTTCACCTGTCAGTAAATGGGACAGAGGAGAAATGAATTGTGAAAGAGGGAATGTGATAAAAAATGCACACACAAACTTATGTAACACTTTCTGGTGGTTTGGTATAAATAATAGTATAGAAATTCCATCAAAAACAAAAAAATCCACAGATCTAATCCATGAAAATTATCATATTAACAGTTACTTGTCTATGTGATCTGAATACAAGTCCCAACGTCCGTTATAGTGCTACATTTGTACCTTTCTCAAATGTTCATTGCTATCATACACAGTACGTAATACACGTTTAATAAATCTATCCGCACTGTGCATTACTTACCTCATAACATTATGAAATGCAAAATCAGGTCAAGCTAGGGGCATGGCTGTATCATAGTGGCTGCTGTGGACATGGCACCAGTGGGTGTGCTTAGCACTTCTGTAGTGTGTGCCTGCGTGGCTCCACTGAATGCCGCACCAGCAACTTCCCGTGAGATGGTACAAACATGTAAATGTAATAAATTGGCATGGTTGGGGTATAGGGCATTATATTTCCTGTGACCTACAGAATAACAGATGTATACATATTTACCTAGATATCATAGTAATTTCTGACAAATGTTCTGAAGGAGAAAAGAAGGGCCAAACAAACAGTCCAACAGTTCCAGTGATGGAAGTAGCAGGGATGAAACAATGATGCAGTAACATCACTCACTGGGCTCAAAAGAGAATGTCAGACTCCCGAATCTGCTCATTTTCCCAGTGAAGAGGACGGTCTAGGGCAGTGATGGGGAACCTATACTGGAGGTCTGTGCAGACAAATGGAGAATGAGGTTCAATATGAAAAATATAAAGTTATGCACTTTGGGATTAAAAATAATCATGTAGCATATAAACTGAAAGGCGAAAATGTAGGGATAACAGTGGTTGAAAAGGATTTGGGGGTGCTCATTAATAATAGACTTAGTAGCAGTACGCAATGTCAAAATGCAGCAACAAAAGCAAATAAGGTGTTAGCATGCATAAAACGGGGAATGGAGACAAGGGATGAGAGTGTAATCCTGCCACTATATAAATCATTGGTGCGTCCACATCTGGAATATTGTGTACAGTTCTGGGCACCGCACTATAAAAAAGATATCTTGGAACTCTAAATGGTTCAGAGGCGAGCCACCAAACTGGTTAAGGGGTTAGAGGTACTGAATTATGAGGAAAGACTTACAAGATTAGATATGTTTACACTGGAAAAGAGGCGGCCGAGAGGGGACATTATTAATATTTATAAATACATTAAGGGACAATACAAGGACTTATCAGATGATCTGTTTATCAAAAAAATGCTACAATGGACACGAGGACACCACCTGAGGTTAGAAGAAAAAAGAATTCCTACACAATGGAGGGGTTCTTTGCAGTAAGAGCAGTAAGGATTTGGAATTCTCTACCAGAGAAGGTAGTAATGGTGGACTCACTAAATAAGTTTAAAAATGGATTAAATTCCTAACTGATAGAAATATCCAAGGTTAAAGTATCTAAATGATATTTAATTTTATAATACAGGTTGAACTCGATAGACATTTTGGGGTAAATTTACTAAGATGTGAGTTCTATTTAAGATGGGATGTTGCCCATAGCAACCAATCAGATTCCAGGTATTATGTTCTAGAAGGTGCTAGACAAATGAGAAGTAGAATCTGATTGGTTGCTATGGGCAACATCCCGTCTTCAATAGAACTCCCATCTTAGTAAATGTACCCCCTTTGTCTTTTTTCAACCTTACCAACTATGTAACTATGTAACCTTCGCACTGCAGCTGTTGTTGAACAACACATCCCAGCATGCCGGCTGCAGTTTTGCTATTTGGCCATGCTAAAACTGTAGCAGGGCATGCTGGAAAATGTAGTTCAACAACAGCTGGAGTGCAAAGGTTACCCATCACTGGTCAATGGGATTGATAATGCGAATCGTGACACTGTGACCACACACCCCGCAGCTGCAGCATTGAGCAGTAATTTTTTACGTGCATGAGTGCGTAAGTATTTTGCATGCTCAGGAACCAAGAGTAAACAACTTGAATGCAGTGACAAACAAAATTTAGTTGCATCTATAATTGCAACTGAAGGAACCTAACTAGAATTTAAAAGGGCATTCTGTCTTCATAGAGGATGTGATGGAATTGTAAGATGTGTGGAATTGTACAGTAACAGTAGTGTAAATACTTATCTTTTGCACTGAGGATAGAGCTGGTGCAAGTGCTTACTGATGAGTATGATGACTACAGAAAATGGAGATGTATAAGATGAAATCTAATAATGTGTAACATATAGTATCCAGCAGCTTTAGGTCATTTGCTAATAGTCATTTACCACTGCCCATTAATGATACAGTATTTCAGAGCTTCTTTTAAGGACATCATTGTCCAAACAATCTCATTCATGGTCTTGACCTTTCTAAGTAAACACAACTCTGCAAAAGCCATTACTGTAGGAAAACATTGAGCTAACACAGAACACCGCGGGAGCTTTCAGCAATCCCAGTCACTCTCAAAGACTTGTTAAAAGTAAGTGGGACAGCACAGTCTGTATCTTTGGTATTAACTTTAAAATGTTTTTGTTGTTACTTAGGTTATAAGAAAACACACTGCCTTGAAGACTCTCCTGCAGAGTAGAATGTCACCATCCTACATCTCGAGACTTCTTTCTTCAATGAACTGCTATCTAACAATGCTACTGAAAAATTCTGGCTACTGATAAACTAATGTATTTCCTTTCCAATCTCTCATCCTCTTTAATACATTTAAAACTTCCTCAACTCTCCAACACCAAACTCTCCGATAACAACCACTGCCCAAGATCTTTCTTTGCATTTAAGGATAAGACACAATAAATGTTATGTTCTCCCCCTTATTGCCTCTCCTTCATCCTGTGGCGCCTTCTCTTCATTTGAGTCAACAAAGAAAAATAAGTTCCTACTTTTGCCCCTCTCACTCTACAACCTGTCCACCATTTTTTTTGCTGCCCCATGTGCTCATCCCAGCCTTAACTAACATCTGTCATCTCTCTCTCAGACTTTTCTTTTTTTTTAGGGCCTTATGTAGAGATAAACACAATGTACAGTAAGTGGTCCTGCACAGAACTAAATATGTATAGCTTCCTATATGCTGACTGTACTCATCTCCGCAGTAAGACCACCGATATCTATGCACTTGGTTTGAAAGCCGTCATCATTATCCTTGGTTCAAAAGATCCAATAGAGACAGCTGTAATTACGCATACTTACAGCTCTGAGTAGCCTGCATGAAAATACCCCATTATAGCCCATTTAGACTGATTCACACACACACGTGGTGATACATTTGAATTGCAGACAACTCAGCAACACATGTAGATGTGTATGCAAGGTTCTGGAGCTAACACAGACAAGATACACTCAAATAGACTTGTGTTAAGCTCTGCATTAGGCCTTTAAGACTCTGAATCCACCTCCTGTCACCTGCCTTTATCAGCTGGAAAAACATATGGCCCCATGCTAGGCCCTCTATCAGGGATGGACTAGGACTGTACAAAGACCCTGGCCAGAGCCGGATTAAGGGGGGGGGGTCCCGGGGATACGTACCCCGGGCCCCCCTTTCTAAAAGGGGCCCCCAGCCAGTGGCATATCAATGAGTCACACGGACTCATTTACATGCCGCCGCCAGCGCTGTGCCGCCCACCACCAGTACCCGACACTTGGTAATGCTGCCCTGCTATCCATGACATGTCAGCAGCGCAGCGCAGCAGTACGGCCCCGCTGGAGGGGAGGAGGAGACGCTCTCCCTTCTCCTCTTAGCTCCTCCCCTTATCTGCATTTCCCCGGTCCCAGTTTCCTCTCTGTTTCTGGGTCCGACGGGAGAGGGGCCACCGGTTAAAGCTGCAGCCTGCGGCTCAGTCATTGGCTGGGCGCGCAGGCTGCAGGGAGGAGGAAGGAAGACGGATCTCTGGCAGCATGTGGAGCCAGCAGAGGCTTCCTGGAGCAAGTAAGGCTGGCTATATTGTATTTTTTATATATATATATATATATATATATATTTATTTCATCTACCTCTTTAGCAAGGGCCCCACAGTCTGAAGTGCCCCGGGCCCCCCATAGCCTTAATCCGGCTCTGACCCTGGCACAGTAGCGTCCATGCGCATCTGCATCCATAAGCGTCATAGCTCACAAGGCATGGCCTTGCGGGACTCCAATGTGTTTCAGTGTGTCGAGCGGCCGAGCAGAGCTTTGGGAGATGGAGCTGCTTGGCCAGCCCTAGTCTCCAGGTGCTGAGCAGAGCACTGAAGCTGCTCAGCCAACCCTTCTCTCTGTGTGGCTGGACTGGCCCATCAGGCCATTGGCCCTCCTGGCATTCACCAGAAGTGCCAGTTGGGCTGTCCGGTTGTGCCCTCTACTATTCTCTACTACTACTACTACTACTACTACTACTACTACTACTACTACTTCTCTTGAAAAACTAATGAGCTCCTTTAGATTTAAGGATCATCCCTATGTGGATGATACCCAAATCCATCTATCCTCTCCAGATCTGTCACGGGGGAAATGGGTAGTAGGGAGCTACAATAGGGGTCCATGTGAGACTTTAATTCCAGCTGGGGGGAGGGAGATCTATCATTATTCTGTGTCTTCAATACACAAACTGTTCTTCACACAGAAAATTGAAAAAAGGTGCATTTTAAATAAGACAGCTGCAGTTTCTCAATGAGCTGGGAATCATTTTTATATATCTGACAGTCTGCACTTGTTATCGCTCTGTCCCATACAAGATGGCAATTATATATTATTGCATGTACAGTTTTTCTCCACTGTAGTGTTTATACAACACACTGTGTGTTTCACCTATATAGATTCAGCGCCAAGCTCTCTTATTTCCTTGTTATATGCCTTTTGCAAGGGGATGGGGGACCCATTTTATATTTAGTAGGTAGCAGAGAACCTATTAATAAGACAGCTTAGTTAGACACCTGGGGCCTAATTCAGAGTTGATCGCAGCAGCAAATTTGTTAGCAGTTGGGCAAAACCATGTGCACTGTAGGGGGCGGGGCAGATATAACATGTGCAGAGAGAGAGAGATTTGGGTGTGGTGGTGTTCAAGCTGAAATCTAAATTGCAGTGTAAAAATAAAGTAGCCAGTATTTACTATTTACCCTGCACAGAAACAAAATAACCCACTCCAATCTAACTCTCTCTGGAAATGTTATATCTGCCACACCTGCAGTGCACATGGGGGATGATTCCGAGTTGTTCGCTCGCTAGCTGCTTTTAGCAGCATTGCACACGCTAAGCCGCCGCCCCCTGGGAGTGTATTTTAGCTTAGCAGAAGTGCGAACGAAAGATTAGCAGAATTGCGAATAGAAATTTCTTAGCAGTTTCTGAGTAGCTCCAGACTTACTCAGCCATTGCGACCAGCTCAGTCCTTTTCGTTCCTGGTTTGACGTCACAAACACACCCAGCAATTGCCCAACCACTCCCCCGTTTCTCCAGCCACTCCTGCATTTTGCAACTCGAACGCCTGCGTTTTTCCGCACACTCCCATAAAACGGCCAGTTTCCGCCCAGAAACACCCACTTCCTGTCAATCACACTACGATCAGCACAGCGATGAAAAAGCTTCGTTATGCCGTGAGTAAAATACCTAACATTTGTGTAAAATAACTAAGCACATGCTCTCTGTGAACCTTGCGCATGCGCAGTAAGCGACTAATCGCAGTATAGCGAAAATCGGCAACGAGCGAACAACTCGGAATGACCCCCATGGTTTTGCCCAACTGCTAACAAATTTGCTGCGATCAACTCTGAATTACCCCCTGTGCCTGCTGGTTGTTAAATACTGAAAGGAAGGACATAACCCCTTCACAGAGTGCTAAAGGGGTTAAGTCTTGTTGTTAAATGTGCTCTTCCTTAATTTAAATAAACAAACAAACAAACAAACAAACAAACCAACCAACCCATAAAGCCTTTTTTATGGATGCCTACGATTCTAGACGCTATTTAAGTAAATGCACATGCAAGACCTTTATGGGATTGCACAGTCCAGAGAAAAGTAATATCGCATGCAGCCTTATGTTGCGAATGCGCAATAGGGCTGCTTGTATACAACTGTGAAAGACCAGACCACAATAGTTGGGAATGAAAGTGGACATCAGTTGAAAGGCAAAAGTCTGTGATCACATGACTATATACAGTTACCATCTGCACATACCAAAAACGTGAGTACACCATCATTGCTAGTATACAACTGCTACTGGCCAGACTTCTGAGGATGACTTGTTAATGACTAACTGAGCTGCCACTGATCTGTTCTATTATAACTTACTTTTTCCTTTGAGAGCTGTTTTTAAAAGGATTATATTATGATTGTAAATAAATTATTTTATATGTATTATTTGTAACCTGTTATCTTTCGCTATGCACTTGCATTGATTGCGAGTTCTGTATATCAACTTTTTTGGTAATGGTCTTTTATAACATTAATATTAGCTGCGTGAACAGTGGTGTTACAATATATCAATCAATACAGCATATTGGGCCTAATTCAGTAAGGATTGCAAATTCTGCTAATTATCAGAATTTGCAATCCTTTGGATCAAATGCTGGAGGCCGCCCATCACTGGGCAAGGACGCCCAGCATGCTGGCTGGCGCCTCCCCCCGTTCAACAAACAGAAATTGTGAACGCATCGTAATTTATGCTTGTTAGCAGAAACTGAGGAAGCCTCCTGCCGGCGCAATTTAGCTGCCATGTTCTCGATCACGGTGGCTGCGCTGACACGCTCCCGTTTGGCCGCCTCCGCCCCCGTTCGCGCCGCACTGCCCCAGAAATGCCTCGTCTCCGCACTGGAAATGGAGTGTTGCCGCATCTGCCTGATCGACAGGCAGAGGCGATCGCATTTTCAGCTCCCCCCCACGCAGAAAAAGCGGGTGCATGCGCAGGACGGGCACTGCGCATGCGCCCAATTGGGCGATCGTAATAATTTCGATTGGAACGCGATTTGCGATACAACCTGAATTAGCCCCATTATGCAGTGATTTAGCATATTGCTTACACTTTTATCTGCTTACATTAATACTCAGCTTGTTTAGTGTTTTTTACAAATATCATTAATTGGCCATCGATATCATCATTACTAAGTATTAAATGTGCCAAAGATTATTTTTATATGTCTTTATGTATATTGCTGTAGAGGGGAAGAAGTTAGATTGGCCATATAGGAACTGCATAGATAGTAATAATCCGCTTTGTTAATTTTAATGAATTTTTACACAATTTTCCAGCTCACATTTGTGAATTAAGGGTTAATGTATGAAGCAGTGAAACGAGTGGAGATGTGGACCAGTGGAGAAGTTGTCCATAGCAACCAATCAGCATTGAGGCAACATAAAGTACATTATATAAAATGCTAGGTATTAGTTGATAGGTTGCTATAGGTTATAGTCCACTGGTCTATTTCTTTACTCTTGTTACTGCTTGCCACATAACCCGTACTAAGCTGTTTCTTCATGAGCATGTAAAATAAAACAGTCCTCATGTTCCATGCTACATTAAAAAAAAAACCACAAACTAAAAAAAAACTATAGGGTTTACTTTACACATTGTTTTACTTTTCCTCATTCGTTTTAGAAGAAGGGAATTTTAGAAGCATATCCGAAATGTGTGAAAGCATTTCAGATACTCCACATCAAAAAGTCAGTTTACATATAACTTTAATATCATTTTGTTTCAGCTCTTACTTTACCTGTATACTGACAATCAGAAAGATGATTTGCTTGTCATTTTCCATGGAAAAATGAATGAATCAGTTAAAGGCGGTAGATAGAAACATAGACATGGATGTGTTTCATTATTTGCAGACGGGATTCAAAGTGAGCTGCGGTTTGGCTGTTGTCAATAGCAATGTTTACATAATGTGCTGACTGCCACCGCAACTTAGGCTCAAACAGTGAATATTAATAAGACTGACGGATATGAACAAAGCTGAGGGTTGAGTGCCTGGCTATACATGGGGGTAAACTTTCCCTAACAGTATGAATTATACGTAACAATGAAAGAGTTATTGGGCTACTAAGGATAGGTTTGAAAATAATAAAGGCTAACAAAATCCAATTGTGGGAGGTTTGTTCTGATCCTACAGAAATCTGTTCACATGGGCGATAGATAAATGAACGTGAATGCACTTTAATCATGTTATAATTGTGAGCGTTTACTTAATGTTACCTAAAACAGAAATACTGCATTTTAGTGAAAACAACAAACTACTAACAATTTAAATCTGACCTCTAACAGGAACAATGTAGTTTAGATGTAGGGAATGGCTACATGTTATAGAAAGCATGCTTTGTTAATAATACACATATTAAAAAATACACATCTTAGCACAGGTGTGATTGGGCTCTGTGTCTTTATAAAATATTTTTTTTTTAGTATATATATATATATATATATATATATATATATATATATATATATGCACCAGGAGAATGAGCCGCACTCACAGACTTGTAGATAGCTTAAACACTCCGGCGTAAGACAAAAGAGTCACATAGCCTGGACGGGATTCCAGGCTATGTGACTCTTTTGTCTTACGCCGGAGTGTTTAAGCTATCTACAAGTCTGTGAGTGCGGCTCATTCTCCTGGTGCATGTTAATTACATAGAGCGGGCACCACAGCAGCTGATAGAGGTATTGGAGTGCCGGACAATCACCTGGGCTATATATATATATATATATATATATATATATAGTAACATAGTATTTGAGGTTGAATAGAGGCAAATTGCCCATCGTGTTCAACCTGTTTTTAATTGTGATGATTCTACATACTTGCTAAATAATGTTTTATGACTAGTTAGCTACTATAACTCATGTTACCCCCGGATTAACCACGTTGATATTTTAAGTATTATAACCTTGGATAGCTTTTTCATTCAGAAATTTATCCAATCCTTTTCTAAATCCAATTACAGAGTCCGCCATTATCACCTTCCCTGGCAGGGAATTCCACATCCTGATTGCCCTAACAGTGAAGAACCCTTTCCTCCGTTGCGTTCGGAACTTTCTCTCCTCCAGTCGCAGCGAGTGCCCATGTGTCCTAAACTGTGTTCTTTTAATTAATAATTCCTCTGATAACTCTTTGTGATGTCCCTTTACATATTTGAAGATATTAATAATATCTCCTCTTAGGCGCCTCTTTTCTAGTGTATACATATTCAGCCTAGTAAGTCTTTCCTTATAGTTCAGTCCTTCTAGGCCTTTAATCAATTTAGTAGCTCGCCTTTGAACACTTTCGAGTTCACTGATGTCTTTTTTATACAATGGTGCCCAAAACTGAACACAATATTCCAGGTGCGGACATACCAATGCCTTATACAGTGGCATGATTACATCCGAGTCCCTTGTATCAATTCCCCTTTTTATGCACGTTAGCACCTTACTTGCCTTCTTTACTGCGTTTTGACATTGTGTACGGTTATTAAGCCTATTATCAATGAATTCCCCAAATCGTTTTCCAACTCTGTTTCCCCTAGGCGTTCCCCATTTAATATGTAGGATGCAAGTTTGTTTTTAGTCCCAAAATGCATAACCTGTCTGTATTGAACCTCATTTTCCATTTAGACGCCCAGAGTTCAAGTTTAGATAGATCATTCTGCAAGGACTCCACATCCAATTCTGAATTAATTACCTTACACAGTTTAGTATCATCTGCAAAGATTGACACTGTGCTTTCCAGGCCTATTTCTGGGTCATTGATAAATATGTTGAACAGTAGTGGTCCGAGTATGGACCCTTGTGGTATTCCGCTGACTACTGGGGACCAGGTTGAGGACTTCCCGTTGACCACTACTCGCTGTACCCTGCTATCCAACCAGCTGCTTATCCATGTGCAAATCGTTTTTCCTAGGCCAATCTCCTTTAATTTGATCATCAGTCTCCTGTGAGTAACTGTACCGAAGGCTTTTGCAAAATCTAGGAAGACCACATCCACTGCTTTTCCTTGATCAAGATTATTGCTCACTTCCTCGTAGAAGCTAATTAAGTTAGTCTGACATGACCTGTCCCTCACAAACTCATGCTGGTTCTTGCTAATAATCCTAGCGGACTTTAGATACTCCTGTATGACGTTCCTTAGAATTCCTTCCAATATTTTCCCCACTATAGATGTTAAACTAACTGGTCTGTAGTTTCCCGGAAGATTTTTGGATCCCTTTTTAAATAATGGCACTACCTCAGCTATACGCCAATCCTTCGGTACCATGCCTGATCTAATTAAACTATTGAAAATCAAGTATAGGGGTCGTGCTAGTTGTGAACTAAGCTCCATAAGAACCCTCGGGTGAAGTCCATCAGGACCAGGTGATTTATTAATCTTAATTTTGCTTAGTTTCTCCCGGACTACTTCTTCGCTTAAACAAGTATCTAACCATGAATCATTACTGTCACAATTGTTATGCTCTACTCCCACCATCAGGTCTTCACTGGTGAATACTGATGAAAAGAATTTGTTCAGTATTTCCACTTTTATTTCGTCATCATTTATCAATTCTCCTAATTCATCTTTTAATGGACCTATATTCTCCTTTTTTAACCGTTTACCGTTTATGTATTTAAAAAACTTTTTAGGATTGGTTTTACTCTCTATAGCGATTTGCTTTTCATTTTCCATTTTAGCTGCTCTTATTGCTTTTTTGCGTTTCTTATTACACTCCTTGTAATACTTGAAAGACACCTCCTTTCCATTAGATTTAAATGCTTTGAAAGCCCGCTTTTTTTATCCATTTCTGCCTTAAACTTCTTGTTAAGCCACATCGGTTTGAGTTTAATATTACTGCATTTACTGCCCATGGGAATAAAGTTATGAATATTGCTATCCAGCAACCCATTTAAAACATCCCACATTTCTGAAGTGTTCTTGTTATTAAACAGAACCTCCAACTCTATGTCGTTAAGTGCACATCTAAGCATACTGAAATAAGCCTTCCTAAAGTTAAAAGTTTTGGTGGAAACCCTGTAGCTATGTTTCCTGAAACTGATGTCGAATGTGATCATATAGTGATCACTGTTACCCAAAGTCTCCCCAACTTTAGTGTTTGATATAATGTCCACATTATTAGTAATTACTAGATCCAGGGTAGTTTTACCCCTAGTTGGGTCCTCGACTAATTGAGACAAGTAGTGATCCCTAAACATATTTAAGAACCTGCTGCCCCTCGCTTTAGCACATGAATCGTTACTCCAGTTAATTTCCGGGTAATTAAAATCCCCAATGACAAGGATGTCCCCCAATCCCGCAGCCGTTTTGATTTGAGTTGAGTTGAGTTGTTCTTCCTCATGTATGCTAATATCCGGCTGTTTGTAACACGTGCCTATGACTAGTTTTTTTGCATCAATTCCCCCATTTGAGATTTCTACCCATAGTGACTCCACATTATCGCCAGTCTCCTCATAGATAACCTCCTTTAGGTATGGTTTAAGTGATGGTTTAACAGAAAGACATACACCTCCTCCTCTTTTGTTAGCCCTGTCCCTCCTAAAAAGAGAATACCCCTCCAAGTTAGCAACCCAGTCGTGAGAGTCGTCCCACCATGTTTCCGTAATACCTATAATGTCATACTCAGCCTTTGATGCTAACAATTCCAATTCCCCCATTTTACCTGCTAGACTTCTTGCGTTTGCAAGCATACATTTTAGTTTATCGGTTCCTTTATTTGTTTGTTTTCCTAAAGATTTCCCATCCTGGTTAACTAGTGCATCCGTAGAGTTACTGATACAGAGTGTCCTTCTCGTTCCCTCTCCAACCCCACCATACTTAGTATTGCCCACCTTACTTTTCTCTTTGGTCAACCCAATGTTCCCGTCTAGAATCACCGCCCTGACATAAGTATTTTCCCTTAAGTCCCGTACAACATTTTCAATAGTCTGTAATGGTGACACATAATTGTTATTATTTAATGCTTTAGCAATACCTTTCTTAACACCCTTAATAGAACCCATGTAAATACCCTTACCGGCTGCACTTTCCCTCCCCCCTTCTCCACCCCTATTTATCTCACTACCACCATCCCTACTATACTCACTGCATGACCCAAAGTTTCTAGCTAAACCCTCCCGCAAGGCTCCTAGTTTAAAAGCTCCTCCAACCTACTAACCATCCTACCCCCCAGCACCGCAGCCCCTTCCTCATTCAGGTGCAATCCGTTACGAGAAAAAAGATGGCGCCTGACTGAGAAGTCCGCCCAGTGTTCCAAGAACACAAACCCCTCTTTCCTACACCAGTCTCTGAGCCACACATTTACCTCCCTAATCTCCCTCTGTCTCCCTGGGCTAGCGCGTGGCACTGGTAATATTTCGGAGAAAATTACCTTAGATGTCCTTTTTTTTAGTTTCTGACCTAAGTCTCGATAATCTTTCTTAAGGACATCCCACCTACCACTAACTTTGTCATTGGTGCCAACGTGCACCAAGACCGCCGGGTCTTTCCCAGCCCCTCCCAACAATCTATCTACCCGGTCCGCGATGTGCCGTACCCGAGCACACGGGAGACAACAGACTGTACAGCGATCACGGTCCCGGTAGCAGATTGACACACACACGGTCCCGGTAGCATACACACACACACACACACACACACACACACACACAACTACTTTCAGAATCGGCACTCACCCCTCATGCGAATTCACAAACGCCGGGTGCCCTCAATGTTGAAGAGGCATATAGCAGAACGCAATGTTTGCGGCACTCACAGCTTGATATAAATAAAGTGGATAATATGCGAGGGGGAGATAGAGCTAAACATTTATTACAAAAAGAAGCCTGGTGGATTTACAATCTTAATACGATTCAACCTTACGGGCTTAATGAACAGCTAAATCTGAATGTATTCATCTAACAATCGTATATTGTATACCTGTTTCCAGTATTAGGTTAGTTATCATTGTGATACTTGTGTTTTGTCAGTATGAGGAAGTGCATAATTGCATTTGTTTATATGTCACTTAGCAACCTGGCCGCGGCTCCATCTGACGTCACAGTGGGCGCGACGGAGTGGGCGCGACACAGTGGGCGCGACACAGTGGACCACGAGCGGGAAGCGCTCACATTCACTGTGGTGTCGGGATATAAGGTAAGCTTGTTTGTCTATTCATTTGTATCGCCTGACGAAAATTCAAGTATGTGAATTGAAACGTTGAGACCAGCTTGAGTGTCTTTGCCTTTATTTATATCAAGCTGTGAGTGCCGCATACATTGCATTCTGCTATAATATATATATATATATATATATATATATATATATGTAATGGAGGAATCTGTCAACACCTTTAAGAATGGGTTAGATAAATTCCTAATGGATAAGGATATCCAGGGGTATGGTGCATAGTCATGCATTATAGTTACTATAAATAGGGATAACATGTAACGGCTGACAGCAGCATCAGTCATAAATTTTAGTCAAATCATCATGCATAGGAGACCACAAATAGGTTGAACTCGATGGACAATTGTCTTTTTTCAACCTCAGATACTATGTTACTATGTTACTATGTATATATATATATATATATATATATATATATATATATATATCTGTGTACCAATCATTACTGAATTAAAGCTGCTCACCGGTTCCATTATTTTTCCACGTTGATTTAATGTGCGGTTTTGTTTTTTTTACACTATTACTAGCAGCCTTTGAATAAGCCCAATTCCACAATGGCCTGGTTGGGTCTGTACCAGAAGTGGAGCCAGTGTGAGAGGCATGTGCTGTCAGCCTCAGACAAAAGCCCCAAAGCTCCTGTCAATGGCACATGAAGAGAGCAATTAGGACTGTGCTACAAAGGAGGAGCATGTTAAATATTCACAAGGACACAAAAGAGGCGAGATAGAGCAAGCAACAGAAATGTGAAGTGCTGTGCAGATCAATTGGTTTAAACAATGCATTGGCCACAAAGAGGAAATGTTAAACCATTAAGTGAGTTTATAAAATGACTAGGGTTTTTTTAATGCAAATGTCAAAATAATTTACATTGCAGATTATGAAGAAATTACAACTTTTAATGAAAGGTTGTAAAAGGGACTTATGCAAATCAAAACCAAGAGTCGTTTACATCTATCGATTGCAGCCAGGCATTAAGGTGAGTGGCGAGCACATGATTATACCTAATGCTCCATTTTATTCCTTCTCAATGTAACATTCATACGCCTGCTGCTGTCAGACAGCATATAATGGGCAGCATGTGCTAGTGTACAGAGGCACACAATCTTCTCATAGTCACTGTTTTGACGTTACTCTGGTAACATTAGAGGAGACGGGAGCACCTGCCTCTGAGAATGTGTTTTGGCTATGTATTTCCATGCTGCGCTTTGTAAATGCAAACAGCTATAATTAGCTAAAACAAGAGCCATTACAGTATATACATATCTTTTAATATGAAGTCAGAGTACCACTACATTTTCCAGCCTTTTGTTAAAATAACAGTGTTATTATGGAAAAAATATGTTCCAGGAGATAATGTTACAGTACCAAATTGATGTGCCTAAAATAGAAATACTATACCTGTACAACAAAGCAATAAAAGCATATTAATACTATATGCCAGTGGTTCTCAAAGTGTGTGCCGTGGCACCTTGGGGTGCCGCGGGACACTTGCAGGGGTGCCTCAGGTTGGTGCTCCAGGACCAATTCAAAAAACTATTTATTGTCAATGTAATAGGCAAAACTAGTGCTTGTTGCTGCCAATCATAAAAGATGTGGACAAACAGAAGCAAATCTTGTCCCTCACCACATAATTGAACCTAAGGATGACATATAAACATCATTTACTTAATTTAATATTTCTTCAATAAGAAACTTTTGGACTAGGGGTGCTGTGAAAAAAAATCTGATACTCTAGGGCACCGTGATTCAATAAAGTTTGGGAACCCCTGCTATGTGCATTATAAGTATAGTACTTTTGTCACCTACAGTATAGTATACTGTGTTATTATCTCTTGCCCTCAGAAAATTCAGCACTGAAATGGTGACATTACCAAAATATTATTTGGCTCCTTGCCACAAGCACAATTCTGTTATTTAATGAGGAAAATTATTTTTAACCTAACTTTTTTAAATTTACAATTATGAGAGCATTTGTGAATTGTAAAAATGATGTTTCTGTTGATATGTGTGCAATTGCAAAGTGTAATTAATCTGTATTCTTTATTAGATTAGTATTTGTGTTAGAATACTTTCTGTAACTTGCAGGTATCACAGCTATCACTGTGGTCTATGAGGTTTTGAGTCAGCAACATATTGATGGAATTTTTTTAAAATTTTTGGACTGCGCTGCAGCCCCACCTGTGGAGCCGCCTCTGCTTATGTCTATCCCAAGTATGTTTAAATTTCCACTTTTCCATTACCCTTTCTGTGAAGTAATTTTTCCTCAAATTTCCTCTGAATTTCCCTCCAGTTTCAGTGCATGTCCTCGAGTTCTAATACGTTGTTTCCTTTGAAGACTGTCTCCCTCATTTACCTTGTTAAACCCTTGATATATTTCAAAGTTTCTATCATGTCCCCCTTTTCCCTTCTCTGCTCCAAACGATACATATTAAGATCTTATAGTCTTTCTGGGTATGTTTTGTGATGTAGGTCATGCACCATTTGTTTCCCTTCTCTGTACACTCTCTAATGTAGTAATATCCTTCTGAAGATATGGCCTACAGAACTGAACACAGTATTCTAGATGAGGCCGTACCAATGACCTATACAGTGGCATTATTACTTCTTTCTTTCTTCTGTTGATTCCTCTCCCTATACAACCAAGCATCTGACCAGCCTTCCTCATTTATTTGTTACATTGCTTACCTGCCTTTAAGTCCTCTGTAATAGTTACTCCTAGATTCCTTTTCTCCTCAGTAGTTTCCATTATAGTGCCATTATTACAGTACTACTTGTATATTCAACCTTTGGATTTTTGAAACCCAATTGCATGATTTTGCAATTTTTGTCATTAAACTATAGTTTCCATGCTCTTGACCATTCCTCTATTCTACCTAGATCCTCAATCATTTGTTTTACCTCTCCTGGTTTGTCTACCCCAACTTTGAATCCAATACCAAGCTTTCAAGTTTAACAGTCTGCGATGTGGGACAGTGTCAAAAGCCTTACTAAAGTCTAGATATGCTACATACAGTATATGGTCCCCCCTTGATATATTACTTTTAACACCTAGTCAAAAAAGTCAATAAGATTTGTTTGGTATGATCTCCCCTTAGTAAATCCATGCTGTTTGGAAACCTATAAATTGCTGGATTTGAGATATTCTACAACTCTTTCTTTTAAGAGTGTTTTCATCAATTTCCTTAGAACTGATGTGAGGCTCACTGATCGGCATCTTTCTTTCTTACACTTTTGTGCAGTGGGACTACGTTTGCTCTTTTCCAGCACCCTGGAATTGCTCCTGTAGCTAGTGACTGGTTTAATCATTCTGTTAATGGTGCCACCAGCACCCCTTTTGGCTCTGTTAGTATCACTGGATATGTATTACCTCGGGCCCCATTGATTTATCCACTTTCAGTTTTGAGGGTTGTTAGGACCTTCTCATATGTAAATGTGCTTATTTGTACCTCATTTTTCTGAATATATCTGCAACTTAACTGTGGCACCTTCAGAAGTGAATACTGAGCAAAAATAATTAAGATAATCTGCTATTACATTATTACATTGTCTTCCTTAACAAGACTCACAGTCTCTGTCTTCAGTCTTATTATTCTGCCTTTTCCTCCTTTCGCTTATACTGTATACCTAATATATTCAGGGTTTATAAGCATTGCTGCATCAGTTGTCATAGCACTCAGATAAGCAGCTTGGTGGCAGAAACCAATGGTTAGGTGCCACAGAAGGTAGCATGGAGCAGATGATGGTATTAGTATGAAAGCCCCAGCACACGAGGGAAGAGAGCCCTGCTCATGAGAGCTTACATTCTAAAGAAGTATATGTGATTTTCTGATAATAAACCAAAAAGGGATAAAGACGATTTCAATTGCAGAAAAGAGTAAATTATAGTAAAAGTGTAGGGAAGGATTTCAGGGATGGGGTGATACCAAATGCAAAACGTATATTAAAATGTTATCTATTACAAGGGGATCCCAGGATTTTATTGTCAGTCACCAATTCTGGCTTATTTTTGTCAAATGCACATCATATTGTATAGATGAGTAAAATTCTATAGGTAAAGCATACAGTATATGACACTAGTTTAGCCTACAAAGTACAGTGTACAGTGAATGTATGGCTTGGACTGAAGGACTGCACAACCTCATTACCCGGCTGCCATAAAGTACAGCATGTTTTCTTCTACTTCGCATTTTGGTTTATTTTTTAGGGGACTCCTGGCCCTGTAATCATGCCTAAATGTGCCAGTAAAATCAAACCAAGGGATTTTTTTAATAGAAAGACACAAATTGAAACGTATACAGTATAAGGATATAAAAGTGATAGTTTTTTTTTATACCTCTCAGCTAGTAAATTAAGTATCACTTGCATTATAGCAAACACTATTTTACAAATTGAGTGGATTGCTTGTGTGTGCCATGAAATCCTGTATTTTAATTTTCTGTTTGAAACATTAATTTTCCCTGCTGGTTTCCTCTTTATGACAACCATCTGTTCTAATTTTACTCTTCTTTCGTTAGTGCAATCCAGCAGAAATGTAAAGCTAACAAGAGTCATTACTGGAGGGACAATATAGTGTCAGAAAGAAGATTGCAAATACATATGACTCTATTAAAAAAGTAAGGCATCCACACAAATGCATACTCACTCAAATATGATAAGATACTGTATGCATCCATGTTTGTTCCAGAATAGAAAACCCCCTCAAAACAATATGACATCTTGATAGAGCAAATACAAGGCTGAGAAACTCTGTTCCCAGGGATTCCGGTAATTGATGCTAGTTTTATACATGAGCAATATTTTCAAAGCACATTTAGCTGTAATATTTCACGCATGGCAGAGAGAACTTGCACTAAATGTTCAGCATGGGATTCCAAAAGGAATTTTGCATGAATACCTAAACACTTAATAATTACAAATAAAATAGAAATGAGAGGTGGCATATCCATCCCCTTCCCAAATCCTCGACTAGCCCCATGGTAAATTCTTTTGATATCATTATACGGAGACCAACTCTGTGGATAGGTTGTCACTCCAGTGGTCCTAGGGGCTAATTGAGACCTGATCGGTGCTGTGCGTGTTCGCACAGCAGCGATCAGGCCTGAACTGTGCATGCACCTGCGCCACAGTGCACCGGCACATGGCAGACAGCCAACTGCTGCCTTAGCCCTGTGATCGCCTCTGCCTGATTGACAGGCAGAGGTGGTCGCTGGGCGGGAGGGGGCGGGCCAGCGGCGTTTGGCCGCCATTTAGGGGCCGCGGTCCGGGCAACGCAGGCATGCCCGGACCGTTGGGGGGGTGCTGGCCGTGGCGGCTATGTGACGTCACGCGCAGCCGCTGCAACCCAGGCTGCGACGAGTAGCTCCCTGCCAACGCGTGGAGCTGCTCTGGTAGGGAGATTCTCATAAAGTACAAAAGCATCGCCGCTGTGCGATGCTTTTGTACTTCCGCAGGAGAAGGGGGGGCGGTCAGCCCTGATATGCGGGGCGGACTAGACCTGTGCTGGGCGTCCCTCCCGCATGTCAGGGAGGCTGATGGAGAAGGAGGAGGAGGAGGAGGAGAAGGAGGAAGAAGAAGAAGAAGAGGAAGAAGAAGAAGAAGAAGAAGAAGAGGAGGAAGAGGAAGAAGAAGAAGAGGAAGAAGAAGAAGAAGAGGAAGAGGAAGAGGAAGAAGAAGAAGATGAGGAAGATGAAGAAGAAGTAGAACTCCGTTTTGGGGTACACTTAATTATCCTGACACCCAGATCTTAGGAGGTTTGGAAGAGCTCTAACACACTTCAGCATAGGACTGTTAGACTACAGGAGGGTAAGCGCTGCCCCAGTGTCACATCTATAATGCGGTGCACACAGGCACCCAACGAGCAATGGGGCTGGCACCACACACCCTGAACCCATTTTTTCAATACTCACCTCTCTGGAGTCCCCTGCAGATGCAGCATTTCTCAACAAGTCTCCAGTAAATGGAGTAGTGTCCATTTTTCTGGAGCTTTGCACATGTGTAGTAAGTAAATCTCTGGGAAAATGGGCACCACTCCATTTCCACAAGATTTTCACATGTGCAATAGAGTCTGTGCCCCTCTAGTGCTCAGACTCTATTGCGCTGACGAGCGCTGGCTACAGAGGAGGAGGCCCGGATGGAGGATGGACCTTCTCCTCTGTCAATACACCCCTGCCCTGCCCCGAAAGTGTTGCCCAGCATCAGGTTAGCTTTCACTATAGCAGGGGGACCTAAAGCTCCAGGTCTTCCTGTTCTAGTAGAAGCCAGTCCATGCTGTCTAGCACTAAAGCAATTACGCTTTTGAGGGGAAGCTTGCTGACATATTTTATTTGATTATTATACTTGCAGAATAGCAAAGCAAAAGCAGGACAGGAAGACTGCTACAACCTCACAACTCCATTGCATGGCCTGATGTACCATAAAACACTAACCGGCATCTGTGATTGGCAACCAGTGTTATATCAGCGCCATTATATGTAGCCAACACCTTGATTACAATATTTAAAGTCCAAAGAATGCTGGTATTCATATATCCAACAGGATGCTTCATGTTGGGGTTCATAACATTTACAAGGTAAATACAGCAACTGAGCATTATAATAACCAACCAAGCAGCCTCCTTCTATAACTCCCGCTGCTCATGACTCTGTGGCTCCCCTCTCCTTTGTCCCCCTCCGCCGCTCCAAACCCCAACCCTAGCACACCAAACTAACACGTTTCTTACAAAAATGCTCACGTTTCGCTGAACGCTCCTGGAGGAAATCTCACTCTCTGCCGTACTTCCTCCATTTCAAATGTATTCTCTCCTAATACAGCTCTGCTCTTTCCCTCGCCAAGCAATCCTTTTTCCAAGTACTCATCTCTTCTCAGTCCTCCTGTCCATGCCATCTCTTTGAAACTTTCAACACTCTCCTTTGCCTCCTTCTTCACCTCCAAAATTGAGGATATCCGACACGACATCTCTTCCCGTCACCACTCTGCTGCCCCCCTGCCCCCATCATCCCTCCCCTCCATCTATCCCACCTTGTCCTCCTTCCGTTCCACTTCAGACAAGGAAGTACACTCACTCATCTTATCCTCCCCACCTCCACCTGCCCCCTGGACCCCCTTCCCTCCCATCTTCTCCGCTCCTTCTCCCCCACTGCCTGCTCCCACCTTGCTCACCTCTTTAACCTATCGCTCTCTACCGTCATCTTCCCCTCACCATTCAAACATCTCTCTTCTCCCTTTCGCCTACAAAATACTTGAACGACTGGTTTACAGCCGTCTCACAAGCTACCTCTCTGACAACTCCATCCTCGATCCACTACAATCTGGCTTTCGCTAGAGATGAGCGGGTTTGGTTTGTCGAGATCCGAACCCCCCCGAACTTCACCTATTTTACACGGTTCCGAGGCAGCCTCGGATCTTCCCGTCTTGCTCGATTAACCCGAACGAGGCCGAACGTCATCATCCCGCTGTCGGATTCTCGCAAGATTCATATTCTATATAAAGAGCCGCGCGTCGCCGCCATTTTCCACTCGTGCATTGGAGATTGAACGGAGTGGACGTGGCTGCGTTCTCTCCCTGAAAAGCTCCGTAATCTGTGCTCAGTGTGCTACAAATATCTGTGCTCAGTGTGCTGCAAATATCTGTGCTCAGTGTGCTGAAAATATCTACGTTCTCTGCCTGAAAACGTTCCATATCTGTGCTCAGTGTGCTGCAAATATCTGTGCTCAGTGTGCTGCATTGTGGGGACTGGGGACCACCAGTATTATAGTAGTACAGTACAGTAGGCCATTGATGTGTATCTTGCAGCTCTGTGTCAAGTATACTATCTCTGTGCTGCATTATTGTGAGCAGTATATAGTAGGACAGTGCAGCATTTTGGTGACCAGCAGTATACATATATAGTACAGTACAGTACAGTACAGTACAGTAGGCCATTGCTGTGTATCTTGCAGCTCTGTGTCAAGTATACTATCTCTGTGCTGCATTATTGTGAGCAGTATATAGTAGGACAGTGCAGCATTTTGGTGATCAGCAGTATACATATACAGTACAGTACAGTAGGCCATTGCTATTGATATATTACTAGCATATAATTCCACACATTAAAAAATGGAGAACAAAAATGTGGAGGGTAAAATAGGGAAAGATCAAGATCCACTTCCACCTCGTGCTGAAGCTGCTGCCACTAGTCATGGCCGAGACGATGAAATGCCATCAACGTCGTCTGCCAAGGCCGATGCACAATGTCATAGTAGAGAGCATGTAAAATCCAAAAAACTAAAGTGCAGTAAAATGACCCAAAAATCTAAATTAAAAGCGTCTGAGGAAAAGCGTAAACTTGCCAATGTGCCATTTACGACACGGAGTGGCAAGGAATGGCTGAGGGCCTGGCCTATGTTCATGGCTAGTGGTTCAGCTTCACATGAGGATGGAAGCACTCATCCTCCCGCTAGAAAACTGAAAAGAGTTAAGATGGCAAAAGCACAGCAAAGAACTGTGCATTCTTCTAAATCACAAATCCCCAAGGAGAGTCCAATTGTGTCGGTTGTGATGCCTGACCTTCCCAACACTGGACGGGAAGAGGTGGCACCTTCCACCATTTGCACACCCCCTGCAAGTGCTGGAAGGAGCACCCACAGTCCAGTTCCTGATAGTCAAATTGAAGATGTCACTGTTGAAGTACACCAGGATGAGGATATGGGTGTTGCTGGCGCCTAGGAGGAAATTGACAAAGAGGATTATGATGGTGAGGTGGTTTGTTTAAGTCAGGCACCCGGGGAAACACCTGTTGTCCGTTGGGATGAATATGGCTATTGACATGCCTGGTCAAATTACAAAAAAAATCACCTCTTCGGTGTGGAATTATTTTAACAGAAATGCGGACAACAGGTGTCAAGCCGTGTGTTGCCTTTATCAAGCTGTAATAAGTAGGGGTAAGGACGTTAACCACCTAGGAACATCCTCCCTTATACGTCACCTGGAGCGCATTCATCAGAAGTCATTGACAAGTTCAAAACTTTGGGTGGCAGCGGAAGCAGTCAACTGACAACTAAATCCCTTCCTCTTGTACCTAAGCTCCCAGTGCAAACCACACCACCAACTCCCTCAGTGTCAATTTCCTCCTTAGACAGGAAAGCCAATAGTCCTGCAGGCCATGTCACTGGCAAGTCTGACGAGTCCTCTCCTGACAGGGATTCCTCCGATGGATCCTTGAGTGTAACGTTTACTGCTGCTGGCGCTGCTGTTGTTGCTGCTGGGAGTCGATCGTCATCCCAGAGGGGAAGTCGGAAGACCACTTGTACTACCTCCAGTAAGCAATTGACTGTCCAACAGTCCTTTGCGAGGAAGATGAAATATCACAGCAGTCATCCTGCTGCAAAGCGGATAACTCAGGCCTTGGCAGCTGTGTTGGTGTTAGACGTGTGTCCGGTATCCACCGTTAAGTCACAGGGAATTAGACAATTTATTGAGTTAGTGTGTCCCCGGTACCAAATACCATCTAGGTTCCACATCTCTAGGCAGGCGATACCGAGAATGTACACAGACATCAGAAAAAGAGTCACCAGTGTCCTAAAAAATGCAGTTGTAACCAATGTCCACTTAACCACGGACATGTGGACAAGTGGAGCAGGGCAGACTCATGACTATATGACTGTGACAGCCCACTGGGTAGATATATTGCCTCCCGCAGCAAGAACAGCAGCGGCGGCACCAGTAGCAGCATCTCGCAAACGCCAACTCGTTCCTAGGCTTTGTATGACCGCTTTCCATAAGAGGCACACAGCTGACAACCTCTTATGGAAACTGAGGAACATCATCGCAGAATGGCTTACCCTAATTGGACTCTCCTGGGGATTTGTGACATCGGACAACGCATTACATGTGGGCAAATTCCAACACGTCCCATGTTTTGCCCATACATTGAATTTGGTGGTGCAGAATTATTTAAAAAATGATAGGGGCATGCAAGAGATGCTGTCGGTGGCCCGAAGAATTGCGGGCCACTTTCGGCATTCAGCCACCGCGTGCCGAAGACTGGAGCACCAGCAAACACTCCTGAACCTGCCCCGCCATCAACTGGAGCAAGAGGTGGTAACGAGGTGGAATTCAACCCACTTTATGCTTCAGAGGATGGAGGAGCAGCAAAAGGCCATTCAAGCCTATACATCTGCCTACGATATAGGCAAAGGAGGGGGAATGCACCTGACTCAAGTGCAGTGGAGAATGATTTCAACGTTGTGCAAGGTTCTGCAACCCTTTGAACTTGCCACACGTGAAGTCAGTTCAGACACTGCCAGCCTGAGTCAGGTCATTCCCCTCATCAGGCTTTTGCAGAAGCAGCTGGAGAGATTGAAGGAGGAGCTAAAACAGAGCGATTCCGCTAGGCATGTGGGACTTGTGGAATGAGCCCTTAATTCGCTTAACCAGGATTCACGGGTGGTCAATCTGTTGAAATCAGAGCACTACATTTTGGCCACCGTGCTCGATCCTAGGTTTAAAGCCTACGTTGTATCTCTCTTTCCGGAAGACACAAGTGTGCAGAGGTGCAAAGACCTGCTGGTGAGACACTTGTCAAGTCAAGCGGAACGTGACCCGTCAACAGCTCCTCCTTCACATTCTCCCGCAACTGGGGCTGCGAGGAAAAGGCTAAGAATTCCGAGCCTACCCGCTGGCGGTGATGCAGGGCAGTCTGGAGCGAGTGCTGACATCTGGTCCGGACTGAAGGACCTGCCAACGATTACTGACATGTCGTCTACTGTCACTGCATATGATTCTGTCACCATTGAAAGAATGGTGGAGGATTATATGAGTGACCGCATCCAAGTAGGCACATCAGACAGTCCGTACGTATACTGGCAGGAAAAAGAGGCGATATGGAGGCCCTTGCACATACTGGCTTTATTTTACCCAAGTTGCCCCCCCCTCCAGTGTGTACTCCAAAAGAGTGTTTAGTGCAGCCGGTCACCTTGTCAGCAATCGGCGTACAATGTTACTTCCAGAAAATGTGGAGAAGATGATGTTCATCAAAATGAATTATAATCAATTCCTCAGTGGAGACATTCACCAGCAATTTCCACCAGAAAGTACACAGGGACCTGTGATGGTGGATTCCAGTGGGGACGAATTAATACTCTGTGAGGAGGGGGATGTATACAGTGAAAGGGGTGAGGAATCAAAGGATGATGATGAGGTGGACATCTTGCCTCTGTAGAGCCAGTTTGTGCAAGGAGAGATTGGTTGCTTCTTTTTTGGTGGGGGACCAAACCAACCAGTCATTTCAGCCACAGTCGTGTGGCAGACCCTGTGGCTGAAATGATGGGTTTGTTAAAGTGTGCATGTCCTGTTTATACAACATAAGGGTGGGTGGGAAGGCGCAAGGACAATTCCATCTTGTGCCTCTTTTTTTTTAATCTCTGCATCATGTGATGTTTGGGGCTAATTTTTTTAAGTGCCATCCTGTCTGACACTGCAGTGCCACTCCTAGATGGGCCAGGTGTTTGTGCCGCCCACTTGGGTCGCTTAGCTTAGACATCCAGCGACCTCGGTGCAAATTTTAGGACTAAAAATAATATTGTGAGGTGTGAGGTGTTCAGAATAGACTGGAAATGAGTGGAAATTATGGTTATTGAGGTTAATAATACTATGGGATCAAAATTACCCCCAAATTCTATGATTTAAGCTGTTTTTGATGGGGTTTTGAAAAAAAAAAAACACCCGAATCCAAAACACACCCGAATCTGCCGAAAAATTTTAGGGAGGTTTTGCCAGAACATGTCCGAATCCAAAACACGGCCGCAGAACCGAATCCAAAACCAAAACACACAACCCGAAAAATTTCCGGTGCACATCTCTAGCTTTCGCCCACTCCACTCCACTGAGACTGCCCTGGTGAAAGTAACCAATGACCTGCTTTCAGCCAAATCCAGGGGCCACTTCTCTCTGCTCATCCTTCTGGACCTCTCTGCTGCCTTTGACACCGTGGATCATCCTCTCCTCCTCCGCACACTCCAAAACGTTGGCCTCTCTAGCACTGTCCTTCACTGATTTTCCTCTTACCTCACTAACCGCTCCTTCTCTGTGTCTGCCTCCGGCACCACCTCACACCTTTCCAGCAATATGTCGACCTTTTCATGTGTCGACCTTTCATGTGTCGACAATTTTCACGTGTCGACCATGTGCCGTTGTCGACCATGTCAATGTCGACCAATAGTGGTCGACCTAATGACTGTCGACCATAACATGGTCGACCATCCAAACGGATACCATGTACAGCTACCAGGAAATATCTCTGTACACAACAGTAACAACATTGAGACCTTAAGGCAAACAGTAATTCTTGGCATAAAAAGGGACATTTACACAGATTTGGTAACAAATTGAAGGTATCACACAATAAAAATCCAATACTGGGGTGGGGGCATGTTAGGAGGTGTTGCAGCGCTACAAGCTATGCAGTCAGGTGTATCAATAGCATGTGGCAAGTGACATGGCCACGCCACCATTTCTCCACAGTCATGCCCCCGTACTGCAGTTGAGAAGGATTACTTAGCATCAATCAGCCTCCAACTTCTGCATTCTTTAGTTTTGGAGTGCAGCTGTCACATTCTTTACTCTCACTGTCCACTTCTATACTGGACTGAGATAGACAAACACAAATGATATCTATCTATCTATGTAAATATGAGATATTGGAGCAGATTCAGACACAAGAACACAGCAGCTGCATCTACATACGCAGTATTTGGGCTAAAATATGTAAAAGCAGCAGGAGGCATCTTAAGTAGAAAGAAGCCCGCTGCATGCTTTTGGGAACCACTGCTGTGCCCCTGTTTTTGAGAACACTGCCTATCGCCACCCCAACCACACTCCCAAATGGCAGCAAAATGTCAATCATACTGCAAATTAGGGGGCGATCTCATAGAAGGAGACCTACACATACGCAGATCTCACACCATCAGAGATGTACAGAAACTATTGGGCTTGTGTACATCTCTGAATTAGGCTCATTGTGTGCAAGAAGGTTAAAGTTAGGAGGAACCAGATCTACTTTCCAGAGTAGGCAAACTGTTTTTAATCACCATTAATTTAAGAACATTGGGGTGGATACAGAGTGGAATGTACACACGTATGTGGAGCATACCTGCAGAGTTTTTGCACAACACATGCTCAGGGACCTGCAGACAATGTCAAGTCATTTCAAGCTCCTCTTTGCCTGCAACTGTAAGGACATAATTGGCCAGTGATGGGGCGTTCTCGTGTACAAAAAGTTTGTTGACAGCATCATGACAGAATTACAGGCATACAGCACAAAGAGTTCACCAACAAGTCCACCAACGCTAATTCTTATGAAGATCTTTGTTACAATATATCCTCAAAATAGAAAACACATATGGAGACGATCATAGTGTATGTAACATATAAAATACCTACATATTAGTACATAAATATTAGTACATAAATATACGCCCATCGGCTTCGTACCAAAACTGGTGGTCTACATGATAAGTAGACATAAATCACTTTATATTGAGTGGGTATCCTCCTGAATAAATGATGGTCTTCAGATTTTTCCACCAGTTGTTCTTTCCTTCCCAAGAATTGTCACATATATCAGGGAAGAAAATTATTTTGAGGATATATTGTAACAAAGAACTTCATTAGAATTAGCGGCGGTGGACCTTTTGGTGAACTCTTTGTTCTGTATGTAATTTGAGTGTGGAGTGACACTTTTCACCAACGTGACTACTGGGCTGCTGTAGTGAGCGCACTTCATTTTATCTATCTCTTTGTTTTGAGTTAGAATTACAGGCATAACAAAGTTGGACGGAAGCTTCATCTGCACCAAGTATAGCCTGTGCAACAGCGCCCTGATGATGATGATGAGTAGCAAAGCCAGGCCCTGATTTATCAAGCCTTGGAGAGTGATAAATAGCATGGTGATACAGTACCAACCAATCAGCTACTGCCATTTTCTCAAACACAGCCTGTAACATGGCGGTTAGGAGCTGATTGGTTGGTACTTTATCAGTGTGCCATTTATCATTCTCCAAGGCTTGAAATATCTGGGCCTAAGAATACAAATAGGAGAAGTCTGCCTGCACAGACACATACCCGCTGCATATGGGCGAGTATATGTGTTTAGTTTCACTCATTAACCCCATTGTGTTTGTATTAATTGTGTTTATCTCCAATTAACCTTTTTGTGAAATTTGTATACTTGGTATATATTTTATATACAGTGCCAGAAATTAGCAAAAGATAATTTGAAAGTGTTCAGAAGTAATATCAGTAAGTTTTAAATGAAAAAGACATATTGCAGATGTATCCAAAGCTTGCTAGAAAATGTAATTTCACTTTTCTATAGGTGACTTTGTATACCCATGGCTTGCCCTGCACATAATAAAACCTTCCCTGACTAAAATAATTCTACATCTAATTTTGGAACTGAAGACAGAAGAAGATAAAATAACTGACAAGCTCACTGGGGTTATGTTAGGTCACGGCTGAAGGTTCTAGTTTCAGTGTGCATTCGTGACTACTGGATACTGGACTGTTTCCTTTATGACATCTCAGAAAGTGATTATTATATATTTTTATTTTATTTGACAATAGGAATTTCAGGCAGCAGGAAAGAAGCACAACAACCTGCAGGCATGTTCAGCCAATTGTTATGCTACAGATGAGATACATGAGTGCAGCTGTTATTTAGTTCTATTTTCAGCCAATTAGCTGTATGTTGCACACCTACTGTATGTTTGGAGGGTTGCTTTTCTCAGTACAACCTGCAAGGTGCTACATACTGTATACAGATATTGCAGGGGGGGAATGATTTGACAGTCCCATATGTCTTCACCCTGTATGAAGCCACCAATTCAAGTGAAAATGCTCATTATTGCCCAACATTATTACTGTCTATCACGATTTCACAGAACTGTGCTCTACACAGCATCCAAAGCAATCTTCTATGTATTGCAATATGTAGCTTTTATTACAGTTAGTACAATGTAGGTCTTTGATTGGAGCTAGTGACAGCTGGCATTCCTCATCAGATTAACCCTGGCATAGTATTTGACTGTTAATACTCAGTGATGATAGAAATTGTAGCTGGGGTGTGAAACAGATCATGTAATGTCAGTCTAATGTCAGTGCTATGACTAATACAACTGTATTTCTCCTGTATAAAATGTATCAGTATTTTTTGTGATACAAAATTCTGCCAAATGGGAAACTGTAAAATGTTATAATACAGTATCAGCCATTATAAAATGTCCCCTGTGGCACTGTCGTTACCAAGATCTCTCCTGTGCTCGAGGCATGATTATAACGGGCAGGATTCTGTTGTTGGTTGGACATCATCTGATATTGTCCAATAAAATGTAGCATTACTGAAAGTGAGATCTGGACACTTGTGTAACTTCTACAGACACAATGAATTGTATATAGCAGAGGGTCCATAAAGTTCAATTTTATGTCACTAGTGATAATGGCTGGCAAAGGTTAGCGGTTATACACTGCTTTGCCAGTCAGTCCCAGTGACTTTTGTGCTTGCATGACCTGGGTCATACATGTGCATTGTGCTGTAACCCGTACTTTTGATTTCAGTACTATATTAATTAAAAAATAGAAAATAAAACAGTAGGAATTAGAAAACAAAAAAATTAAAATTAAACGAATAAAAAAAGTTTTATTCTAGAAATAAACCATTTTTTCATTTTCTAGGCACCACTATGGCAATATTCATTGGGGACAGCCATTATCCTTAAATTGGCGACAGCAAAGCATTGGGAAGCAATTGCTGGACATGGCTGCCACCAGTGATACTCTACAATAGCCACATCTTTTAGTAGTTTTTATTAAATGGCAAAAATAAACACAACTCTCAATATAGGTAAAGAATGGTTTGTGTAAATAAATATTCCTCTAAGATGGACATCTCCTTCTCTATTGCAAGACACTATTCCTCAAAGATGGACCTCTTCTTCTCTATTGCAAGACACTATTCCTCAAAGATGGACCTCTTCTTCTCTATTGCAAGACACTATTCCTCAAAGATGGACATCTTCTTCTCTATTGCAAGACACTATTCCTCAAAGATGGACATCTTCTTCTCTATTGCAAGACACTATTCCTCAAAGATGGACATCTCCTTCTCTATTGCAAGACACCACTCATCTAAGATGGACATCTCCTTCTCTACTGCAAGACACTATTCCTCTAAGATGGACATCTTCTTCTCTATTGCAAGACACTATTCCTCAAAGATGGACATCTCCTTCTCTATTGCAAGACACTAATCCTTAAGATGGACATCTCCTTCTCTATTGTAAGACACCATTCCTCTAAGATGGACATCTCCTTTATTGCAAGACACTTTTCCTCTAAGATGGACATCTCCTTCTCTATTGCAAGATACTCTTCCTCTAAGATGGACAGCTCCTTCTCTATTGTAAGACACTATTCTTCTAACTACTGGTAGTGTCCATCTCATATATCCACCTCACACTACTGATTTTTGTCCATTCCAGTAACCCTTACATTACCCACAAACCTAGTAGTGCCCATCTTCTTCACTCCCCCCTCCCTCTTACACTGCACTCCTTGTAGCGCCCATCCCCTGTACTCCCTTCAAACTCCTGGCAGTGTCCATCTTATACATCCACCTCACACACCTGATAGTGCCCATTCCAGTAACCCTTACCTTACCCTACCCACTCACCTGGTAGTGCCATTCTACTGCATACTCCCTCTCCCCCCCCAGATGCACTCCTGGTGGTGCCCATCTTCTACACACCACCCCCACACACATACTGCTGGTATCAATCTTCTGTGTAACCCCCTCCCATCACACACACACACTCCTGGTAGTGCTCATCATGTACACACTTTACACACAAACTCCTGGTGGTGCCCAATGTCTGCATTCCCCCCCCCCCCCCCCTTCCCACACCAGCTTCTGGTGGTGTCCATCTTTTGCATACCCTCCTCCACCCATTCTCCCACATACATACACACACTCTACTGATAGTGCTCATCTTCTACATACTCGCACCACACAAACTCCTGGTGGTGCCCATCTTCTGCTTACACACACAGCTAGTAGTGCCCATCTTCCGCATACACACACATAGCTGGTAGCGACCACCTTCTGCATATAACCCCCTCCCACACAACCCGCACAAACTCTCTATATATGATACATGTGCCTCCAGCAACACATAAGTTAACATTTTTACATCACTTAGCTTTCCTCCTTTTATTTGGCTGGTGAGAGACCACACCCCCATGTAGTCAGTCCCACCTCAACCCTAACCTGTTACCTTAGTGCTGGTCCCAATCCTGAACAAAGCAACAACCGCAAACAGTGAGTGCTGCAAATGATCACAGTCCCTCAGTGTGCCTACGCTGGTGTGCTGGGTCCAGATCCTGGAAATCTTTCTTCAATTCAGCATCCACAGACAGCCTGCCACGCCCCTAACACATGCAGCCATGGGCCCCTCCATTAAGGTGGGTACACACCTAAAGATATATCTGCAGATCAATCGATCTGCAGATATATCTGCAGATGGTACACACTGACCAGCCACCACTGCCATCTGCAGATATATCTGTTGTTAAGGAAATTGTCCAATTAATCTTTCCTCTGTACACACTGGCAGATCGTCGTCATGAATGTGGCAAATATTCCTGCAATTTACATAATTGCCTGGCCTTTTATAGAGCACACAGATGAAGGAACAGCCTTTCGTTTCTCTGTATTCTCTCTCTGTCTCTCTCTTACGCCTTCCGACTCCCACTGTCTCGCTCCCTCTGTCTCTCTCACTCCCGCTGTCTCCTATTGTCTTGCTACCTCTATCTCCCACTGTCTCTCTTCCACTCCCAATGTCTCGCTCCCTCCATCTCCTACAATCCTTCATGTTTCTGAGGAGACAAATTATAACTAATATACAGTATAATTAGTGCATTGAACTGACTTGTCTCCACAGAACCCCTCAGGGCACATGCTGGCCAAGTCACCCACAGGTGGCGGCTCTCGCTGGTAGGGCTCCTGCAGATCATGGCTTCAGCTGCCAGGGTCTCATAATGTCAAGGTCTCCTGCTGGCTGGAGCACCTTCTGATGGCTTCATTAGGTCACTGCTCACGCTGGCTGGGGCTCCTGCTGCTTACAACACGAGCGGTCGCACAACCCTAACCCCCAGATTGTCAGAGCCCACCAGCAACTTCTCACCTCCCCACCCTTGATGGTCACATCACTGACAACCCTCCCCCATGTACAATGTCTGCTGGAAGACATTAATCCTAGGTACATAGTATATCCAAGTGGGCTAAAGCTGGGTACACACCTATAGATATATCTGAAGATCACTTGATCTGCAGATATATTTATGGATGGACCGGGCAGTGTGTTGAGCATACACACTACCCAATCCGTTGGGACTGATGCCATGAACTGGGTGAGCATTTACACGCGACCGCCCAGTTCAGCCGTCATGTACCACTGGCTGCTGCAGCTTGTGTACGGGTGGTCGGCTGACTGTTCGTACACACAGCGATGCGCCAATATATTGATAGATATATTTGCTGTGCTGCAGGGCCGAGCGATATGTCGGTGAACGACAGCGTTCACAGACATATCGTTCGTACACACTGGCTGACGGATCCAGGTGTTAGGATTAAGCTCCAGGGGGATAGTTAGTGATAGGGGTGGGGAGGGTTAGATTTGGGAAAGGTCTTTTATCCTGAGAGATATATGGTGCTCACTTGTTGACTCCCAAAATGTGAACATAGCGTTCAAATAACTAGCTTTATGGTAAAAAAAAATTGCTACATGTATATTTTAAATGTGCTAATTGTCACAGCTTCGGCACCCACTGAAAAGGTCTATCATCAGCACCTCTCTGGAATCATATACCGCTGGCCGGGCCCCACATGATCCGCAATCCCCCCACCCGGCACAGGTCAGAGCTCTGCCTGACATTTGCACAACACAGCTCAGTGAGTTCAAAGCTCAGCTGACATTGGCACGCCCCCTTCCCCTGCAGAGGTCACAGTTCCGGATGGAAACCACCCTCGCACTGCTGACAGCTTCCCCTCCCCACACCGCTCAGAACTACGGCTGGGATTACCTCCCCTCCCCGCACAGCTTCGGCTGGCATTACCGCCCCCCCAGCACTGCTCGCAGTTCCGGCAGACATCCGCACGTTCCCCTCTTCCCCAACACATGTCACAGATCACTCTAGCCGACACCCTCACCGCCAGCGCAGGTCACTGCTCCGGCTGCAGAAGCTGCTGCTGATCCCAAGCAGACATCACAGCCATGTAAGTATATATTTGCATAATCCAGCCCAGCCACATAATGGACGATCCAGCCGACCAACAGCGTGTCAGCAGGTCGTCCATACACACAGAACGATGTACCAATATATCTGCAGATATATTGATCATCGCCTGTGCAGCAGAGCCGACGCGATATGTCTGTGAACGACGGTGTTCACAGACATATCGTTTGTACACACCCGCCGATCAGTAAATGAAATATCGTCCATTCAACTGAACGGCCGATACATCATCCAGTGTGTACCCAGCATTACTGACTGTACCATCTCTGTGCATAGGGGGAGAGCCGGGTCTGATGTTACAAAGTCCAACTGAAGCCAGGGGTCTGTGAGGTCAGACAGGAGGCTGACTGCAGTATACAATTATGTGAACCATAGTATTATGCTGAGAGCACTGTGAATTGAAACATTGGCCCTCATTCCGAGTTGTTCGCTCGCAAGGCGATTATAGCAGAGTTACACACGCTAAGCCGCCGCCTACTGGGAGTGAATCTAAACATCTTAAATGTGCGACCGATGTATTCGCAATATTGCGATCAAAACCGAGTTAGCAGTTTCTGAGTAACTCCAGACTTACTCTGCCTGTGCGATCAATTCAGTGCTTTTCGGTCCCGGCTGACGTCATAAACACACCCAGCGTTCGCCCAAGCACTCCCACCGTTTCTCCAGACACGCCTGCGTTTTTTCCGGAAACGGTAGCGTTTCCTGCCACACGCCCCTAAAACGCCGTACATCCGCCCAGTAACACCCATTTCCTGTCAATCACAATGCGTTCTCCGGAGCGACGAAAAAGCCGTGAGTAAAATTACTTTCTTCTTAGTAAAGTTACTTGACGCATGCGCAGTGCGAACATTACGCATGCGCACTAAGAGAATTCTCACTGCGATGCGATGAAAAATACCGAGCGAACAACTCGGAATGAGGGCCATAGAGCAGTCACAGTGTGATCATTGGCGACCTTCCACCAGACAAGACGCTGACACAGTTGTAGGGAAAAGCAGTCTGTTTACTTTCACAGCACAGTAAACAGGTCTTTTTCACAGCAAGTTTACCAAATACCTTAACCTAGTACCGGTACACAAACAGCATTTACACGAATCTCAGGGTCACTTTCTCTAAACCATTAGCCTGTCCTCTATCGCCTGGCCACTTGTTGGCATCAGGAGCCCTTGCCTTAACAATCTTTATAAAAGTGTGGCACAGGTGTGCATGATTGCTGGGAGCGCTTGCTCCAAAACCTGGACCGGATCTGCATGGATGGGAGCCCGCCCACTCTCTCTCTCCCATACAAACCCCAGTGACCCAAAACCGGCCATGCTAAGGCTGAATGACAACCTGCTGTGTCCTAACACTGCCCTGGGGCTTCCTCTTGGTCCAATCCTAAACCCAGGTCGCTTTAGCCCGGGACACCCGAACTGTTGTGCCCTGTCCTGCAAACACATGGGGTGACATCCAGACTGGACTGCCACAATACATACCTCCCAACATGACCCTCTCCAGGAGGGGCAGAATGCTCTGCTCCTGGGCTTCCCTCTTAATTTATGATTGCCATCACCTGTGCTGAAACACCTTTCTTATTCATTAACCTGTTCAACACAGGTGTCAGCAATAATACATTAACAGGAAAGCCCAGGAGCAGAGCAATTTGTCCTCCTGGAGAGGGTCATGTTGGGAGGTATAACATTATTATTATTATATATATATATATATATATATATATATATATATATCATACCTCCCAACATGACCCTCTCCAGGAGGGACAAAATGCTCCGCTCCTGGGCTTTCATCTTAATTTAGGATTGCTGTCACCTGTTTTGAACAGGTTAATGTGAAAGGAAGGTGTTTCAGCACAGGAGATGGCAATCATAAATTAAGAGAAGTCCAGGAGCAGAGCATTCTGCCCCTCCTGGAGAGGGTCATGTTGGGAGGTATGATAGATATAATAAGATTTTACTTACCGATAAATCTATTTCTCGTAGTCCGTAGTGGATGCTGGGGACTCCGTCAGGACCATGGGGATTAGCGGCTCCGCAGGAGACAGGGCACAAAAATAAAGCTTTAGGATCAGGTGGTGTGCACTGGCTCCTCCCCCTATGACCCTCCTCCAAGCCTCAATTAGGATACTGTGCCCGGACGAGCGTACACAATAAGGAAGGATTTTGAATCCCGGGTAAGACTCATACCAGCCACACCAATCACACCGTACAACTTGTGATCTGAACCCAGTTAACAGTATGACAACGTAGGAGCCTCTGAACAGATGGCTCACAACAAGAACAACCCGATTTTTTTGTAACAATAACTATGTACAAGTATTGCAGACAATCCGCACTTGGGATGGGCGCCCAGCATCCACTACGGACTACGAGAAATAGATTTATTGGTAAGTAAAATCTTATTTTCTCTAACGTCCTAGTGGATGCTGGGGACTCCGTCAGGACCATGGGGATTATACCAAAGCTCCCAAACGGGCGGGAGAGTGCGGATGACTCTGCAGCACCGAATGAGAGAACTCCAGGTCCTCTTTAGCCAGGGTATCAAATTTGTAGAATTTTACAAACGTGTTCTCCCCCGACCACGTAGCTGCTCGGCAGAGTTGTAATGCCGAGACCCCTCGGGCAGCCGCCCAGGATGAGCCCACCTTCCTTGTGGAATGGGCCTTGACAGATTTAGGCTGTGGCAGGCCTGCCACAGAATGTGCAAGTTGAATTGTGCTACAAATCCAACGAGCAATCGTCTGCTTAGAAGCAGGAGCACCCAGCTTGTTGGGTGCATACAGTATAAACAGCGAGTCAGATTTTCTGACTCCAGCCGTCCTTGAAATATATATTTTCAATGCCCTGACAACGTCCAGCAACTTGGAATCCTCCAAATCGCTAGTAGCCGCAGGCACCACAATAGGCTGGTTCAGGTGAAAAGCTGACACCACCTTAGGCAGAAAATGAGGACGCGTCCGCAGTTCTGCCCTGTCCGAATGGAAAATCAGATATGGGCTTTTATACGATAAAGCCGCCAATTCTGACACTCTCCTGGTTGAAGCCAGGGCCAGTAGCATGGTTACTTTCCATGTAAGATATTTCAAATCCGCCGATTTGAGTGGCTCAAACCAATGGGATTTGAGAAAATCCCAAACTACATTAAGGTCCCACGGAGCCACTGGGGGCACAACCGGGGGCTGTATATGTAGTACTCCTTTTACAAAAGTCTGGACTTCAGGAACTGAAGCCAATTCTTTCTGGAAGAAAATCGACAGGGCCGAAATTTGAACCTTAATGGACCCCAACTTGAGGCCCATAGACAATCCTGTTTGCAGGAAATGTAGGAATCGACCCAATTGAAATTCCTCCGTGGGGGCCTTCCTGGCCTCACACCACGCAACATATTTTCTCCAAATGCGGTGATAATGTTGTGCAGTCACCTCCTTCCTGGCTTTAACCAGTGTAGGAATGACCTCTTCTGGAATGCCTTTTTCCCTTAGAATTCGGCGTTCAACCGCCACGCCGTCAAACGCAGCCGCGGTAAGTCTTGGAATAGACACGGTCCCTGCTGAATCAGGTCCCGTCTTAGAGGTAGAGGCCACGGATTTTCCGTGAGCATCTCCTGAAGTTCCGGGTTCCAAGTTCTTCTTGGCCAATCCGGAGCCACGAGTATCGTTCTTACTCCCCTTTGCCGTATAATTCTCAGTACTTTGGGTATGAGAGGCAGAGGAGGAAACACATACACTGACTGGAACACCCACGGTGTTACCAGAGCGTCCACAGCTATTGCCTGAGGGTCTCTTGACCTGGCGCAATACCTGTCCAGTTTTTTGTTGAGGCGAGACGCCATCATATCCACCTTTGGTTTTTCCCAACGGTTCACAATTATGTGGAAGACTTCTGGATGAAGTCCCCACTCTCCCGGGTGTAGATCGTGTCTGCTGAGGAAGTCTGCTTCCCAGTTGTCCACTCCCGGAATGAACACTGCTGACAGTGCTATCACATGATCTTCCGCCCAGCGAAGAATCCTTGCAGCTTCTGCCATTGCTCTCCTGCTTCTTGTGCCGCCCTGTCTGTTTACGTGGGCGACTGCCGTGATGTTGTCCGACTGGATCAACACCGGCTGACCCTGAAGCAGGGGTTTTGCCAGGCTTAGAGCATTGTAAATCGCTCTTAGCTCCAGTATATTTATGTGAAGAGACATCTCCAGGCTTGACCATACTCCCTGGAAGTTTCTTCCCTGTGTGACCGCTCCCCAGCCTCTCAGACTGGCATCCGTGGTCACCAGGACCCAGTCCTGTATGCCGAATCTGCGGCCTTCTAACAGATGAGCACTCTGCAACCACCACAGAAGAGACACCCTTGTCCGTGGCGATAAGGTTATCCGCTGATGCATCTGCAGATGCGATCCGGACCATTTGTCCAGCAGATCCCACTGAAAAGTTCGTGCGTGGAATCTGCCGAATGGGATTGCTTCGTAAGAAGCCACCATCTTTCCCAGGACTCTTGTGCATTGATGCACAGACACTTTTCCTGGTTTTAGGAGGTTCCTGACAAGTTCGGATAACTCCTTGGCTTTCTCCTCCGGAAGAAACACCTTTTTCTGAACCGTGTCCAGAATCATTCCCAGGAACAGCAGACGTGTTGTCGGGGTCAACTGAGATTTTGGAAAATTCAGAATCCACCCGTGTTGTTGCAGCACTACTTGGGTTAGTGCCGTCCTCCAGCTGTTCTCTGGACCTTGCCCTTATCAGGAGATCGTCCAAGTAAGGGATAATTAATACGCCTCTTCTTCGCAGAAGAATCATCATTTCGGCCATTACCTTGGTAAAGACCCGAGGTACCGTGGACAATCCAAACGGCAGCGTCTGAAACTGATAATGACAGTTTTGCACCACGAACCTGAGGTACCCTTGATGTGAAGGGCAAATTGGGACATGCAGGTAAGCATCTTTTATGTCCAGGGACACCATAAAGTCCCCTTCTTCCAGATTCGCTATCACTGCTCTGAGTGATTCCATCTTGAACTTGAATTTTTGTATGTACAGGTTCAAAGATTTCAGATTTAGAATAGGTCTTACCGAGCCGTCCGGCTTCGGTACCACAAATAGCGTGGAGTAATACCCCTTTTCCTGTTGTAGGAGGGGTACCTTGACTATCACCTGCTGAGAAAACAGCTTGTGAATGGCTTCCAATACCGTCGCCCTGTCTGAGGGAGACGTTGGCAAAGCAGACTTTAGGAACCGGCGAGGGGGAGACTTCTCGAATTCCAACCTGTAACCCTGAGATACTACCTGCAGGATCCAGGGGTCCACCTGTGAGCAAGCCCACTGCGCGCTGAAATTCTTGAGTCGACCCCCCACCGTTCCTGAGTCTGCTTGTAAAGCCCCAGCGTCATGCTGAGGGCTTTGCAGAACCCGCGGAGGGCTTCTGTTCCTGGGAAGGAGCTGCTTGCTACCCTCTCTTACCCTTTCCTCTGCCTCGGGGCAGATATGACTGTCCTTTTGCCCGCTTCTTATAGGACCGAAAGGACTGCGGCTGAAAAGACGGTGTCTTTTTCTGTTGGGAGGGGGTCTGAGGTAAAAAGGTGGATTTCCCGGCAGTTGCCGTGGCCACCAAATCCGATAGACCGACGCCAAATAATTCCTCCCCTTTATACGGCAATACTTCCATATGCCGTTTGGAATCCGCATCACCTGACCACTGTCGTGTCCATAAACTTCTTCTGGCAGATATGGACATCGCACTTACTCTCGATGCCAGAGTGCAAATATCCCTCTGAGCATCTCGCATATAAAGAAAAGCATCCTTTAATTGCTCTAAAGTCTGTAAAATACTGTCCCTATCCAGGGTATCAATATTTTCAGTCAGGGAATCCGACCAGACCACCCCAGCACTGCACATCCAGGCTGAGGCGATGGCTGGTCGCAGTATAACACCAGTATGTGTGTATATACTTTTTAGGGTAGTTTCCAGCCTCCTATCAGCTGGATCCTTGAGGGCGGCCGTATCAGGAGACGGTAACGCCACTTGTTTTGATAAGCGTGTGAGCGCCTTATCCACCTTAGGGGGTGTTTCCCAGCGCGCCCTAACCTCTGGCGGGAAAGGGTATAATGCCAATAACTTTTTTGAAATTAGCACTTTTCTATCTGGGTTAACCCACGCTTCATCACATACATCATTCAATTCCTCTGATTCAGGAAAAACTACAGGTAGTTTTTTCACCCCCCACATAATACCCCTTTTTGTGGTACTTGTAGTATCAGAGATATGCAAAGCCTCCTTCATTGCCGTGATCATATAACGTGTGGCCCTACTGGAAAATACGTTTGTTTCTTCACCGTCGACACTAGATTCAGTGTCTGGGTCTGTGTCGACCGACTGAGGTAAAGGGCGTTTTACAGCCCCTGACGGTGTCTGAGACGCCTGGGCAGGTACTAACTGGTTTTCTGGCCGTCTCATGTCGTCAACTGATTTTTGTAATGTGCTGACATTATCACGTAATTCCATAAACAAAGCCATCCATTCCGGTGTCGACTCCCTGGGGGGTGACATCACCATTACCGGCAATTGCTCTGCCTCCACACCAACATCGTCCTCATACATGTCGACACACACGTACCGACACACAGCAGACACACAGGGAATGCTCTATTGAAGACAGGACCCCACTAGCCCTTTGGGGAGACAGAGGGAGAGTTTGCCAGCACACACCCAAGCGCTATAATATATATGGGAACAACCCTATATAAGTGTTGTATCCTTATAGCAGCTTAAATATAGTAATATCGCCAAAAAAAGTGCCCCCCCTCTCTGTTTTACCCTGTTTCTGCAGTGCAGTGCAGGGGAGAGTCCTGGGAGCCTTCCTCACAGCGGAGCTGAGCAGGAAAATGGCGCTGTGTGCGGAGGAGAATAAGCCCCGCCCCCTATTTCGGCGGGCTCTTCTCCGGAGTTTGTGAGATCTGGCAGGGGTTAAATACATCCATATAGCCTCAAGGGCTATATGTGATGTATTTTTTAGCCATAAAAAGGTATTATACATTGCTGCCCAGGGCGCCCCCCCAGCGCCCTGCACCCTCCGTGACCGCTGTGTGAAGTGTGCTGACAACAATGGCGCACAGCTGCAGTGCTGTGCGCTACCTCAGGAAGACTGAAAAGTCTTCTGCCGCCTGCTTCTGGACCTCTTCCATCTTCGGCATCTGCAAGGGGGGTCGGCGGCGCGGCTCCGGGACCGGACTCCATGGCTGGGCCTGTGTTCGATCCCTCTGGAGCTAATGGTGTCCAGTAGCCTAAGAAGCCAATCCATCCTGCACGCAGGTGAGTTGACTTCTCTCCCCTAAGTCCCTCGATGCAGTGAGCCTGTTGCCAGCAGGACTCACTGAAAATAAAAAACCTAAAAACTTTTTCTAAGCAGCTCTTTAGGAGAGCCACCTAGATTGCACCCTGCTCGGACGGGCACAAAAACCTAACTGAGGCTTGGAGGAGGGTCATAGGGGGAGGAGCCAGTGCACACCACCTGATCCTAAAGCTTTATTTTTGTGCCCTGTCTCCTGCGGAGCCGCTAATCCCCATGGTCCTGACGGAGTCCCCAGCATCCACTAGGACGTTAGAGAAATATATATATATATATATGTATATATGTATGTATATATACACACACACACAGAATATGATATGAGAATTGACATTTAGTAGTTAGCTTTTAAGTGTCTTCAGTATTTAATCTACAGCCTTTATAATGAATAAAAGCTTTTACTGAGAATCTGCTACAGGCTCACCAAACAGCAGTTGATCCATTACACAAACACAATAGAGGTGTATCTACGTAATGGAGACTGGTGGATTTCTATGTCACACTGACCATAATTATGGATTTTTCAAAGTGTTTTGTTCGCTCCTAGATATCCACAAACACATTCGGAAATAACAAAAGGACAGCGTGTATTTCCTATATTTCAGAAATTTATTCTTTGAACGTATCTTTTATCAAAAGTACCTTTTCGCTTTTTAGCTTTGCAGCACGGAGAGCTTAGAAGAAATATATAAGCTATGTTTATTGTCTTTTACTGGGCAAATAAAATATCTCCTCAGTATCGGGTCCCATGGTTGCTCTCTACGGCCCTGCTTACTGTAAGTGTACATTACCCCAAATGTTTGTAAGGATAATTTATTTTTGAACCCAAATATCTCTACCTTATTAAATAACGGGAGAAGCTTCTCCCAGTGTACTAAAGCCAATCGCATGGGGAGACTGCGGCCAGTGTCTACACAGTGGGGGCTATTCAGAGGTGGACGCAGATGTCCGAAAATTTCAGTCAATTTTCAGACATCTGCACAGGCACAGCGGCCATGGTGTGCGTGCGTGAACTATCGTGATGCAATCGCATCCCGGAAGGATGGGATCGCATCATGATTGACAGGTGGCGCGTGTCCGGGGGCGGCGATGCGGCATTGGGGGGCGTGGAACAGGAAATGAAGGCGTGTCAATGCCATTTTTGGGGCTGGCTGATGACATTGCCTTCATTTCCTGCAATCGCAAACATGGCGGCGGTGCGCCTGCCTACACAGGTTGTCAACCTCTATTTGGGGTTTCTGCAATGCGATTGCAACTGAATTACGATTGTATCGCTGGGTGCGCCACACATGCTAGGCAGCCTTGCCCTGTGCTGGGCAGCCCCCAGCATGTGATTTTAGTGGTCACAGTTTGCTATTTTAGCAAAAACTACGACCAACTCTGAATAACCCCCAATATTTCATGCGGACTGTCCATTTGCATGGAATACTGTTGACAATGTCCCTCCCAAAATGGCTGCCACCACAGAGGAGACAGTTATGAAAGATGCTAGAGGAGGCATTTTTCAGAGGGACATTCACTAAAGGCAGGAGCGGGACCACTGACAAGCAGGGGGGGAGGGGGGTTGCGAATCACGGCTGAGAAAGACGGCGGCGGCATGAAACAACTGACAACGAGCAGGCAGTAGCATTGTTATGTGAGTGAGCCCACATTGTGAGGCATATATTAAGGTGACAGGGCAGGACTTAACTGTGGGACATAATATGGTGCATGGAGCATTACTGTGTTGAGCCTAATAAGGTGTAAAGGGCATTACAGTATGGGGTATAATATGGTGCAAGGGGCATTACAGTATGGGGCATAATATGGTGCAAGGGGCTTTACAGTGTGGGGCATAATATGGTTCAAGGGTCATTACTGTGTGGGGGGTATATGGTATAAGGGACAATACTGTGTGAGGCATACTATGGTGCACGGGGCACTACTATGTGGGGCATATGGTTCAAGGGATATTACTGTGTGGGGCATAATATGGTGCAAGGGGCAATACTATGTGGGGCATAATATGGTGGGATTTTGTTTTTCCTTTGGTGGCCGAGTTCTGGGGATGCAAGGTCAAAAACTGGGGTGCAAGGTAGTCTTTTCATACAAGGCCATGACCAATTGTAGCAAGATCACACACCCATTTTGGCCACACATTTTTGCATGTCTTTGGGGGGGGGGGGGGGGGGGGGGAGGCACACATTTTTTTACTGTTGGCACTGGGCGCCAAAATGTCTAGAAACGGCCCTGACTAAGGCCACCTGGCCACATTCCTCATAGTACTGTTGTCCAATTTGAAATATACTAAGCATGTATGATCTGGAAATACTGAGTCTGGCATTGGCAGGGGCTTTCATGTCTGGTGGCGAGATGAGAGATAATGCCAGACACTATTGCTGGCCAGCTGTTTTGGTGACATTTTTATTGGTAAGTAGTGGTAATAGAAGGTTTTTATGAGCCACGAAAGGTGGAAAATGATCACCAGCCATATTGCTACTTATAACTGAATAAATCCATTAGTAAATAAATCCATTTTATTTATCATTAAATCTATTTAGAGAACATTGTAAGTGTCACTGGTGTATCTTGAAATGGATAGTGACAGAGAAGAATATCTTGCACAGTAGAATAACTAGCAGCATATTCTATAAATGAATGTACTTGATCTGTGTACTGTTACATGCTTAATAACATAATTAATTTCCATCACTACTACTTACCCTACATCTTCTGCATCTTCATCACACTCAGCACCATATTTGCAAGCTCCACACTTGGGGTGTTTCCTATGAACTTCAGTCCCAGATCCTTCATATTCTGCTAAGACACAAAAACTTGGATGAAGGAAATAATTGATAAAAACAGTCGTTACTTTTTAGCAAGTGTTTTGCAACTTATAAAGACAAAGCAATAAACCCAGAAGCGATGAGTAAAAAGAGAAAATAATTTGATCCTTTGAAATGATATTATATTACAAATGAAAACAATGTACACTATACGTGACCATTCCATATTACTAGAAATGAGACAGAAAGGGGATGCGGTTATGTTACCAGTGCTTGGGATCCCGGCGGTCAGCATGCGTGGCGAGCGCAGTGAGCCCGCAATTGGCTTTGTTTCTGCCCCCCCTCCCCCTCGCACTGCAATTCCATTGTCTGTATGCTGACCGCCAGGATCTCGCCAGATAGCTTATCATACCCAACCCAGAAAAAGAAGTGGAGAGGGAACATTTACGTTTATTTATAACATAAACACATTTTAATTCTGCACTAGCTTAGAGCCGGCTGAGGTCGAGTCTTGTCCTCAAGTTTTCTAACAATGTCATGTAGCTAATCACTGAGAGGGCGGGACTGACTGCTTCCCATTCTCATTAGGTAAGGAAGATATGAGTGTGTCAATGAGAGATAGTTACAAGGTTTGCAATGGATACTTGACTACACTCCCCGGAGTGTCTAGAAGACTCACAAATTCCTGACAGTTCTCTTGGACTCCCAGGAGAGTACAGGGGGGTACTGACGGGAGAGATGTGTGCTGAGTGATCTTAACACAGACCGCTCAGCACACATCTCTCCCCCCCGCTCAGCACGGCGCGATGTGCTGAGCGAGGGGGGGGGGGGGGCGACAACGGGGGGCCGCTCACTTCACACAGCGCTGAAGTGAGCGACCCGCTAGATTGAGCCTGCATGCAGGCTTAATCTAGCACCGGCGATAGCGATGCGGCTATCGCTGGGGGACATACACACGGCAGATCCGTGCTTAAAATCTAAGCAATCTAGTCAGATTGCTTAGATTTTAAACACGGATCTCTCCGTGTGTACCCACCTTAAAGCAGCCTCAGGATCCTGAACACTTCCCAAGTGAAGTGGACAGGCCTAGCCCTTGATGATATATGTGAGTTGCATTGCTTGCTGTATAATTAATGGAAATACTTTTTGTTTAAACGAAGTATTAGGAAACTAGTAATAATATGTAGTTATTTTTATAAGCCCAGGTTATAGTTAATTAATGCATTTGGATCATGGCCCACTTGTTCTTGATAGTTCCTGTTACGTGAGTCTTGAAAATTTCTATTGACTACCACAGATCTAATGGACCAGATTATACATGTGATATACAGGTGAGGGGACATTTAGGCAGCAGTGAACACAAAGCAATAAGCATTTTCAAATATTGCAAAACAATGGAACAGTAATGTCAAATACCCACTGTAACTTTTTTATTTTAATCACTACATTTTATTGAAAGAATGAGAAACAGTGAAATGACCTACACACACAGGTCAGTAACAGACACATGATACAGTAATAAGCAGAAAACATGCAAGGTGAAGAAAAACAGGAACACAGAAGATCTATCTATACATTACGTGTATACCTACAGGTATTCTCATACAATTTTATAGTATATAACAGGATAGAATATAGAGAAGAAGTAAGAACAAGAGCATATGAAATAAAAAAAATGTAGGAAGTGTTGGGTGGCCACCCACAGAGAGAATGGGTCTTTGCTAGACAGCTGAAAGATTCCACGGACAGCATATCCACACAGAAATTTAGTGAGGGAGATTTATAATAATAATAATAATAATAATAATAATTTTATTTCTATAGCACTCACTCTCCAATAGGACTCAAAGTGCTTATAGAATATCAGCTAAATGCTGGGAGAATATAAAACTGAGAGGTCCATGGCTCCCATGTCTTGGTGAAGCCTTCAGAAGACTCTCATAGAATGCTAGTCATGTATTCCATGGACTACACATGCCATACTTTAGCTACTGTACGATCTATTCTACAGTTGGGATCTCTAATTTTTCCAAGCCACTGCTAGTTGACATGTGGCTGCTTGGACCAAATGCGGAAAGAATTTATATTGATGACCAAGTGGCGTCTAGAACACACAATGGCAAAAGAAAATATTTAGTAGTAAAAAGTATAGATAGGTCTATTATGGAACTACCAAGAGTACTAATCTTGTTCCAAAAGGAAATGAGTTTCGAGCAGCCCGCCATGTATGCAGAAGTGTTCCAATGTCCCAGTCGCATCTTGGGCACAAATTTGAGGCCAATGTCCCTGTGAATACCCTCCGAACACTTCTCAGTGTATATTTTTTAAATACAGTGAGAGTGTCTCTGTGCATGCACCCCCCCCTCCCCCTTATACTTATCAGCCTAGTGATTGGTTAGCTCTCTCCTCTGGTCAGCTGGTCACCAGGCTTCAAGGTGCGGAGCTAGGCTACATGTCAGGAAAGTATTTGGCTCTTTCCCATCAATGGTAAAAGTATTCTACATCAGGCATAGACAATCAATGATTTTAAATCATCGTTGGTCATCTGAGCTCACGCATGCGCGCTGCTGCCGGTCTCTCTGTGAGCAGGCAGCAGACGTATCTACTTGGATCCCTCTTCGCAACCCCCGACTTTGTCCCACAGGAGAGGGGCACTGGGAATCAGCGCCAAGTGAAGATGACATTGGTTCCCACATGCAAACTAAGTTTTATGAAAGTTTCCAGAGTTTGATAATTATTCGCCAGCCTTATCTTGCCTGTAATAATGAATGGGCTTGTTACATAAAATATGTGGAAACTAGTGTTTCTACATATGTAACAGGCACATTTCGGATGATAAATAAACCCCTAAATCTTAGTATTGCAATTGTCCAATTGATGTTCGATAATTGTTCCACATAACAGTCTACGTAAGATGAGAGTATCAAGTCTAGGGGAATAGGTATCTAAATGGGTCGAGAATTGAGTGAATAAAAGAAGGCAGGCTAGATAAATGGACTCTATACTGAACTGGACTAAAACTAGCAATGCTGTGCCATTCGGATTAGTGCTTAACTCTGTCCTTTTCAGTCATTTATTAATGAAATTGTACATGCACCAGATGGCACTAAGCCTTAGGTATCTAAAGTCATTAACATGCAGGAAGGAGCACAACAACTGTACAGAATAACATAGACAAAATAGCACACTGGGTGCAAACGTTTAAGATGCCAATTAATGTAGATAAATACAGGGTTAAACACATAAGTCGGGAAATAACCGTTCTACTTTCACATTAAATATATAACTAGGAAAACTGAAATGAAAAAGGAATAATAGATGACAGAAGTCTGAGTAGCAGCACACAGGGACAGAGTGGCTGCAAATTCTGTGATGCATAAAAGGAAGTTAGACAGACATGACGCAACAATAGGGTATTAACCAGTTAGACAACATCTTATATATTGAGCTTATTTAAATAATATGAATAAATACTGTATATCTGAGGTTTATACGGATTTTGTCTATTTACATCATCCTAGCAAAGACCAGACAGGGGACATAATTTGTGAACAGAAGAAGAGTTCACTGTCCGTATAGGAAGGGGTTCTTTACAATAAGAGTACTTAAGCTGTAAACCCTTATCCCATGAGGTGGTTTGTAAATAACTAGAAGAATTTAAAAATGTATTGTATGTCTGTGGAGGGAGATGTATCAATCCTCTGAGAGAGATAAAGCGGAGAGAGAAAAAGTACCAACCAATCAGCTCCTAACTGTAACTTTTCAAACACAGCCTGTAACATGGAAGTTAGAAGCTTATTGGTTGGTGCGTTACCTCTTTCCATTTTTATCACTCTCCAAGGTTTGATACAATACCCCCAATGAGTGGTATATGTAGCTATAAGTAGTAGAGAATATGATGCTTCATTAGGGAAGCTATCCTAAATATGTATCATACAGTAGTAATAACTACAGCTATGTATCAAGATTTATATAGCTGATAGCTGTAATAGGGCCATTTTCTTTTTATTATAATCACGGAAGTGCATGTTGTTGGCTGATGTATGAGGTCTGCTGAATAATAAAAAATGCCCTTAAGCCATTGTGTGAATGTGGTATATGCTGGAAATCAATGCTAAAAGCTCTGAGGATCCATAATTTAAAATAATTAATGAAGTGAGCAAATCTAGCTTTATATTCAAATGTATCATAGTTCCAGCAGACTAAAATATCTTCCAGGTACACTATGCTGCTGAGCTCATGCACTTAGACACATCCTCCTAAGTAAGATTGTGATTTGTCATAAATGTGATTATTTTTTGACATATGATTTGTAATCATATGTTTTAAACGTCATATAATAAGATTTACTGTGAGAATGCCATTTAATGTACCGTATAGGAGAAAATGTACTGTGTATTCTGTGCAGTTCATCAGTATTGAAAAATTGGGAATTTTTCAGTGATTTAAACATGTAGGTACCAACCTCTAAAATCTTGCAATGTCCTGCAAATTAGTTGCAGTATGACATAGGAAGGAGGGTTTTATAAAAAGTATCACTGATAATTGCTAACTTCATTTCCAGGGCAGTATGCATGACACGTTGCATTTTGAATCCCGTCACTCATCGCAAGCATAATGGTGTTTATTAATACTGTATGCTTGAATAAATAACAAAGGACAGGTAGAAGGACTTCTGGATTTAGGACCTGGGAGCCCTTCTGCGCATGTGTAGAGTGATGCACGCTCCACAAGGAGTGCTTGGAGGGATCCAGAGGCAGAACTCTGGGAGGCAACAGAGTCATCTGCAACCGGGCTCCTGCTCTGAAGGGGGCTCTTCTACCCCCATTCTGTGACACCACTGAAGTAAGTTAATTGATGGCTGCCGCTATCTTTTCACTATATGAAGTTACTTCTCTGACAATTACACATAACTTCATATAGTTACAGTTCCCATGCTTCCTGTACTGGAGCAAATAGCTCAATCAGTAAAGTGTCTGCTGTCAGTGGGCTCTAATCCTGGGTAGGACTGCTAAGAAATGTGTGATTTAAAAGAAAAGACAATGAAATGTATAAATACAGTATTTAAAAAAAAATTCAGAACACTCCACACACACACACACACACACACACACACACACACACACACACACACACACACACACACACACACACACACACACACACATTTATCTAAATATAAGGGGGGTGGGGGGGTGGCAACTGGTATGAACTTGCCTCCGGGCAACTGTGACGAACTTACGCCACTGGAGGGATCCAATTTGAAAACGCGAAAAGAAGCCCATAGGTTTCTATTGGGCAACACTGCCCACCACATCCAAGCCCCCGGATGTATCACATTCCGGAGCTTAGTGCTTATGTGTTAGTTGGCCAAATCTCTATGAAACTGCATGATTGTAAATATGCATTGCTGCATCCCGCCCCCAGTGACTTACCCAGTCACAGCTATTTCTTATCCAAATATAGTACAGACAGTCCTACTTGGCAGCCATTATTACAATGCTGACCCCATTTTGGTGACTTGTGTAGAATGCTCTCAGCAGTACGATGACTATGATATGGTGGCTAGTATACATTGCTGATTCCTGTCTTGCATATAGCATAAAAAGCTGAGCTTATTCCAGGCACTGCTGCACATTTGGTCCTGACAGGTTCTAGAGCCACCAGTGTTCGTCATTTTTAGCCTGTACTGAGTTCCAACAGGCAATCAGAGCTGGAGTACCAGCCTATGGTAGCACAGCCTAGTAGCTTCCAAGCAGACAGCAGGAGGTATGACATCCTCCTGTCTGTGCTGCTTTATAATGGTATATGCTGGAATAATTCCAGCAGTAGATTGTATAATTCCCCTTTTTTCCCATCAAATGGAATTATAATAAACTGTTCTGTTACTATATTGTTAGGGAGGGGTTTTAGGGATAATCAAGGTGTATACTCTGGATAATAATAATTATCTCCCGCATTGATTATTGCAATAGTCTCCTAAGTGGTCTTCCCAAAACGAGACTCTCACCACTACAATCCATACTGAATGCAGCGTCGAGGCTTATCTTCCTCACTAGACGTTCATCGTCTGCAGATCCACTCTGTCAGTCCCTCCATTGGTTACCTGTACTCTACCGCATTCAATATAAAATACTTTTACTCACACACAAGGCCATTAATCAAACTACACCAACGTACATCACTTCGCTTATCACAAAATATCTCCCAACCCGACCTCTTCGCTCTTCACAAGACCTGCGTCTCTCATCCACACTCATTACTCGCTCCCACTCACGACTGCAGGACTTTCATCGGGCTGCCCCCACTCTGTGGAATGCCCTACCACGCACAATAAGACTCTCCTCTAGTCTCCAAAGCTTCAAGCGTTCCCTGAAAACTCACCTCTTTAGGCAAGCGTATGAAATTCCTGAACCACCCACATAACTTTCATAAACCTTATCAAATTGCATCCACTCTGTACAGTCCACACATATCCTCACATGTCTTCTCATTCTTCACTTTCCCTTCTTCTCAAACACGGTTCATCATTGCTGTATGACCATATCATACAGCCCTCCAAGAACCTTTGCAATCTGGCGAACAACTATGCAATAGATAGCACCTATCCTTGTGTACACATGCCTATTTCCCTATAGATTGTAAGCTTGCGAGCAGGGCCTTCCTACCTCTATGACTGTTTGTTATCACCCAGTTTGTTATTGTTGTTTGAAATTGTAAAGCGCAACGGAATTTGCTGCGCTATATAAGAAACTGTTAATAAATAAATAAAATAAATAATAATCAGACATGGGACTAACTGTTTCTCTAAGGAGACCTATAATTTAAAAGACACAAGCGGAGATGTATCAAACATTTTACAGAGATAAAGTGGAGACGTTGCCAATCAGTTTCTAATTGAAATGTTATAAAGAGAAAAGAGATACATCTGACAAATGATGAGCTTGATACTGTATAGGTGTGAACCTTTAGTATGGAACATGCATGCTGTCTATCCACACCAAGGCTACATTTCATAGTCCTGGCTGGTAATCATACTTGTGAAAGCAGACACGTATAGGTATCATGTGAGACCGACATAGCACTCACTTTATTTCTTCTGAGGCTTCATGCTCCTTGTCTAAACCCATCCACTGCTGATATTAAAACTTGTTCATAAGAGACAGAGACCCTCAGTATATATTATTTGTCTGTTTTTTTCTATGTAGCATGGTTTATCAGTGCATAGGACTGTATGCAGGAAACCTAACATTATGGTGCACGCCTCACGCCTACTGAGCCCCAGTCACTGTATAGTGAATTTGTTACAACAAAGACTATCATTTGGGAGCCCTTTTCTTTTTATAGTGACCAATGTACACTACAGTAGTTAGTTAATTAAATTATTATGGCTAAAACTGTCCAATTACTGTCAGAATTTCCATGTGTCTAATAGCAAGGGCTGTCATTTTCCTGGTGATACTTGATTGCACTTCTCCCAGCACATTCATCTGATAATTTAGTGACTGTTCTAACTGGGTATATTATTGTGGGTTAGTTGCTCTTGCATGGACTATGCTGAAAATGTGAATGACAGAGTATTAATTAGTCATGGAGCACACAAAAATGGTACCCTGCTCGTGAACCCAAAAATAGAATATACGGACACATACACACTAAAGTCATGATAAAATATAAACATCTAGTACACAGCAGAGGTTTAAGATAATACCCACCACTGCACAACACTACCACTTTTTCCTTCTTGCTAAGCTCTTTTGATACATAAAATAAGATGAGCCAATGCGTGATAATGAAGCCTGCTAGATATGTAACGGTTCTCACTAGTAATGTAATCTTGATAGGTTAGGTTAGTGCAGTATTGTTTTTTTGCAAGTCTAAGTACAGTATATGCTCATTATATGTTCTCATTTATTTTAAACTATTAACTACAGTACTTTACTAATGGATTCATATTTTAAACTATTTACTACAGTACTTTACTAATGGATTCAGACATACCTTACATAAATATACTTCAGTTCAGACACATCAGTATACTTATTAAAAGTGCAGATGTTTCTGTAATGCTCCAACAGTATGATATTACAAATTGAATCTACAATGAATCAAGAGCCACCGTAGAGTTGTACTTTCAAGAAACTGATCTATTTCCAGAAAAAAGGGCTATAAATTAGCTGATCACGATATTAAGACATTAAAAGGCTCATATGATCAACATATGATCTACGGCCTTCCATGACCAAAACTTCTCTAGTGTTCTCTGTGACAAAAAGAACTTGGGAGGCCATCCAATGCGTTTCATTGGCAGGACTCCATCAGGGGAAAATCTGCCTGATGTCCTGTTAAGATTGATGTTGCGCCCCTGAGAATTAACATGATTTGGAATGTTTTTTTTCTCTCACCTATTTATCAATTCAGACCTGGTGAAAACCCAGCTACTAAGTCATGGTTTTATGCCCTTCACCAGCAGCCACACACTGCCAGCATATGCACACTCATGGGCCGCACATGTGCAAGCATAGAGTACTGAAGAGGTATCCAAAGATTCCTCTCCAGTAATTGTAGCCAGTAGGCTACAGTGACTAAAAGGCCCTACACACTATGCGGTCCCCGCCAAAGCCGATATTGACGGCGACGAGAGGCCGGCATCGGCAAGCGCATACACACTTGCCAATACGGCCAAGACAGGCGGCGATGGAAGGGAGGGGGGGGGGGTGGCGGTTGGGAGGCCTCCTGTCCCCCTGCTCTGTGTAGCAGAGCAGGTGTAAATAGATGCTGTGTGCAGACAGAGGAACTGGGGGTATGGCCAGCAGCTCACAGAGCACTGGGCATGCCCCCACAGTGACAAAAACAGGAAGGGGGAGCCTAGGATCACGTTATTCCAGCAAAGCCATGCACTCTTTTAAACATAGGCCACTCCCATTTTTTCAGGAGGGAGTCCTGGATGTTGGGAGGTAAGCTATAAATTTAGGTGCGCAGAATAGTACTTTTGAGTCTTCCAGATTCTCTATATGACTTTAAAGAACACTGGAAATGCACTGGAGATACTCTCAGACCCACTAACTTTGTCCCGCTCTCAGGACTGATTCTGGTTTTCTGCTGCCTGAGGTGAAGTATAAATCCTGAAGGTTACAAAGTCTACAGAGACTTTTAAAGCCCCTCAATAGTGAGCTGTCACTGTTAGGAATGCCACTTACATTGCTTACCTTAAATTTATGTTTTCCCCACTACGTATTCATGCAGATTTACAAATGAAGTCTAAGAATAATGAATGGCCCTTGTGCACCGTCCCTACTCCTGCATCTATCACACAAATGAGAGATGTCTAGTAACTGAGACAGTATATTATATTACACCACTATAACTCATTTAGTACTAAGACACTTTCAAAAAGCTTTGTTGACAAGGAAAAGACAAGTGCTTTCAGTAATTTATGAGCACAAGCCAGTGGATGTTATTGGATAATACCAAATTGCTGTGGATTTGTGCCAATGATCAATACTTTCTGATTTTTGTTTGGATTTATGATAGTATTTGCCAGCCATCTTCTATCTAATCCCACACGTTTACATGCAATGTTTACTTTCTGTATCAGCTTTTAAAAGTGGCCAAGAAAACGACGAAGCAGCAAATTGAGTTCCGACAAAATCCTCTTAAGCAACGTCCAAATGTAATCAAACACTTCCTAAGCAATCATCTCAGCCAGTATCTTATCCACTGTGCTGTATTTAGAATGACTGCACTGGGAAATAAATCTACAACTATACTCCTTGATAAGCAAAAGGTAACTCCTATGCAAATATTGCCATCTACTTGTTACTAAATAAACCATAGTTTGAACATACCTCCCAACTGTCCCGATTTTCGCAGGACAGTCCCATTTTTTTGGGACTGTCCCACTGTGCACAGTGTCTATTCTCGGGAGACAGCTCACAGAGGGCTGGCCAATCCCCCAGAGTGACGGAAAACAGGGGGTGTGACTCGCGATCGCGGCACTCCCACAAAGCCATGCCCCCTTTTCAGCCGGGCGTGGCTTTGCCATGCCAGGGAGAGCCTCTGTACCATCTCCCGGTGTTGGGAGGTATGGTTTGAAGCTCATCTTTTAGCATCGTGATCACTTGGAGCACTGTTTCACAGGAGCTAGGACAGCTGATTCTGAGGGGTAAATTTACTAAGGCGGTAATTTTTAGAACTGGTGATATTGCCCATAGCAACCATCAGATTCTATCTATTATCTTCTAGAAGCAGCTAGATAAATGCTAAGTACAATCTGATTGGTTGCTATGAGCAACACCTCCAGTTCTAAAAAGCTTCCACTTTAGTTCCACCTGAGACGGGGCAAATAAAAAAAAACAACAAATAACTAACATTGGTGATCATTCAGAGTTGATCGCACGTAGCAACTTTTTGCTGCTCGTGCGATCAACTTGACACCGCCTGTGGGGGAGTGTATTTGCTAAAAAAGTTTCCTGCAAAACAAGACCATGGTCAGACCTACTTACCCTGTGCTACGGATCCAGCGACGAAGGTCCCGGGATTGACGTCAGACATCCGCCCTACAAACACCTGCGTTCAGATCTCCATGCCCGGAAAACGGTAAGTAGACGCCCCGGAACGCCTCCCCGCTGTCAATCTTCTTGCGATCGCACTAGCGATCACTTTCTTCTTTGTTCTAGCCGCTGCCCGGTGATGGCAATGACGCGCATGCGCAGTTCCGACCCGTTCACACCGCACCGAAGAAACCGCTGTGTGCGGACGGGTCGGAATGACCCCCATTGTATCTGGAACAAACTGCATTGCACTGCAAGGGGTTCAGTCCAAATATTTATTTTTTCAAATAATTCTTATAGAGACAAAGAAAAACCATAGATACATACTGTACACCATAATCAACGACTCAAGCAGCAGATTATGTGACAATGCAGTTATTGAGGAAGAGAACTTTCAAACCAACAATACACATGCAGATGAAATGTCACAAGGAGATATTAGTAGAATATGAACTGGAAAAATAGCAGGTCAGTCTGTTATACATAAAACTAATAGGTGTAAACTGAAACACTTCACAAAGGTTGCGTCTCATATTAAGAAACCCAGGGGGTCATTCAGGAGCGGTTGTTCTTCTACTCCTGTTGCAATGATTTGCCGTATGCAACTGCGATTATATGCTAATATGGGATTGCGAGTCGCTCGCTGCGTGTGCACACCGTGGCTCATACACATGTGCAGTGCGAAAACATTCTCTATTTTGTGCAGTTTTGGCTCTCTTGCAAATGATGACTACTATTACTTTCACTGGGATGCTGTTTATATATTCTTTATGTGAAAGATGTTCCTAATATACCTTAATACAAATACATTTGTAAATTAGAGATGAGCGCCGGAAATTTTTCGGGTTTTGTGTTTTGGTTTTGGGTTCGGTTCCGCGGCCGTGTTTTGGGTTCGACCGCGTTTTGGCAAAACCTCACCGAATTTTTTTTGTCGGATTCGGGTGTGTTTTGGATTCGGGTGTTTTTTTCAAAAAACCCTAAAAAACAGCTTAAATCATAGAATTTGGGGGTCATTTTGATCCCAAAGTATTATTAACCTCAAAAACCATAATTTACACTCATTTTCAGTCTATTCTGAATACCTCACACCTCACAATATTATTTTTAGTCCTAAAATTTGCACCTAGGTCGCTGGATGACTAAGCTAAGCAACCCTAGTGGCCGACACAAACACCGGGCCCATCTAGGAGTGTCACTGCAGTGTCACGCAGGATGTCCCTTCCAAAAAACCCTCCCCAAACAGCACATGACGCAAAGAAAAAAAGAGGCGCAATGAGGTAGCTGTGTGAGTAAGATAAGCGACCCTAGTGGCCGACACAAACACCGGGCCCATCTAGGAGTGTCACTGCAGTGTCACGCAGGATGTCCCTTCCAAAAAACCCTCCCCAAACAGCACATGACGCAAAGAAAAAAAGAGGCGCAATGAGGTAGCTGTGTGAGTAAGATAAGCGACCCTAGTGGCCGACACAAACACCGGGCCCATCTAGGAGTGTCACTGCAGTGTCACGCAGGATGTCCCTTCCAAAAAACCCTCCCCAAACAGCACATGATGCAAAGAAAAAAAGATGCGCAATGAGGTAGCTGTGTGAGTAAGATAAGCGACCCTAGTGGCCGACACAAACACCGGGCCCATCTAGGAGTGTCACTGCAGTGTCACGCAGGATGTCCCTTCCAAAAAACCCTCCCCAAACAGCACATGACGCAAAGAAAAAAAGAGGCGCAATGAGGTAGCTGTGTGAGTAAGATAAGCGACCCTAGTGGCCGACACAAACACCGGGCCCATCTAGGAGTGTCACTGCAGTGTCACGCAGGATGTCCCTTCCAAAAAACCCTCCCCAAACAGCACATGACGCAAAGAAAAAAAGAGGCGCAATGAGGTAGCTGTGTGAGTAAGATAAGCGACCCTAGTGGCCGACACAAACACCGGGCCCATCTAGGAGTGTCACTGCAGTGTCACGCAGGATGTCCCTTCCAAAAAACCCTCCCCAAACAGCACATGACGCAAAGAAAAAAAGAGGCGCAATGAGGTAGCTGTGTGAGTAAGATAAGCGACCCTAGTGGCCGACACAAACACCGGGCCCATCTAGGAGTGGCACTGCAGTGTCACGCAGGATGTCCCTTCCAAAAAACCCTCCCCAAACAGCACATGACGCAAAGAAAAAAAGAGGCGCAATGAGGTAGCTGTGTGAGTAAGATAAGCGACCCTAGTGGCCGACACAAACACCGGGCCCATCTAGGAGTGGCACTGCAGTGTCACGCAGGATGTCCCTTCCAAAAAACCCTCCCCAAACAGCACATGACGCAAAGAAAAATTAAAGAAAAAAGAGGTGCAAGATGGAATTGTCCTTGGGCCCTCCCACCCACCCTTATGTTGTATAAACAGGACATGCACACTTTAACCAACCCATCATTTCAGTGACAGGGTCTGCCACACGACTGTGACTGAAATGACGGGTTGGTTTGGACCCCACCAAAAAAGAAGCAATTAATCTCTCCTTGCACAAACTGGCTCTACAGAGGCAAGATGTCCACCTCATCATCATCCTCCGATATATCACCGTGTACAGCCCCCTCCTCACAGATTATCAATTCGTCCCCACTGGAATCCACCATCTCAGCTCCCTGTGTACTTTGTGGAGGCAATTGCTGCTGGTCAATGTCACCACGGAGGAATTGATTATAATTCATTTTAATGAACATCATCTTCTCCACATTTTCTGGATGTAACCTCGTACGCCGATTGCTGACAAGGTGAGCGGCGGCACTAAACACTCTTTCGGAGTACACACTTGTGGGAGGGCAACTTAGGTAGAATAAAGCCAGTTTGTGCAAGGGCCTCCAAATTGCCTCTTTTTCCTGCCAGTATAAGTACGGACTGTGTGACGTGCCTACTTGGATGCGGTCACTCATATAATCCTCCACCATTCTTTCAATGGTGAGAGAATCATATGCAGTGACAGTAGACGACATGTCCGTAATCGTTGTCAGGTCCTTCAGTCCGGACCAGATGTCAGCATCAGCAGTCGCTCCAGACTGCCCTGCATCACCGCCAGCGGGTGGGCTCGGAATTCTGAGCCTTTTCCTCGCACCCCCAGTTGCGGGAGAATGTGAAGGAGGAGATGTTGACAGGTCGCGTTCCGCTTGACTTGACAATTTTCTCACCAGCAGGTCTTTCAACCCCAGCAGACTTGTGTCTGCCGGAAAGAGAGATCCAAGGTAGGCTTTAAATCTAGGATCGAGCACGGTGGCCAAAATGTAGTGCTCTGATTTCAACAGATTGACCACCCGTGAATCCTTGTTAAGCGAATTAAGGGCTCCATCCACAAGTCCCACATGCCTAGCGGAATCGCTCTGTGTTAGCTCCTCCTTCAATGTCTCCAGCTTCTTCTGCAAAAGCCTGATGAGGGGAATGACCTGACTCAGGCTGGCAGTGTCTGAACTGACTTCACGTGTGGCAAGTTCAAAGGGCATCAGAACCTTGCACAACGTTGAAATCATTCTCCACTGCGCTTGAGACAGGTGCATTCCACCTCCTATATCGTGCTCAATTGTATAGGCTTGAATGGCCTTTTGCTGCTCCTCCAACCTCTGAAGCATATAGAGGGTTGAATTCCACCTCGTTACCACTTCTTGCTTCAGATAATGGCAGGGCAGGTTCAGTAGTTTTTGGTGGTGCTCCAGTCTTCTGTACGTGGTGCCTGTACGCCGAAAGTGTCCCGCAATTCTTCTGGCCACCGACAGCATCTCTTGCACGCCCCTGTCGTTTTTTAAAAAATTCTGCACCACCAAATTCAAGGTATGTGCAAAACATGGGACGTGCTGGAATTTGCCCATATTTAATGCACACACAATATTGCTGGCGTTGTCCGATGCCACAAATCCACAGGAGAGTCCAATTGGGGTAAGCCATTCCGCGATGATCTTCCTCAGTTGCCGTAAGAGGTTTTCAGCTGTGTGCGTATTCTGGAAAGCGGTGATACAAAGCGTAGCCTGCCTAGGAAAGAGTTGGCGTTTGCGAGATGCTGCTACTGGTGCCGCCGCTGCTGTTCTTGCGGCGGGAGTCCATACATCTACCCAGTGGGCTGTCACAGTCATATAGTCCTGACCCTGCCCTGCTCCACTTGTCCACATGTCCGTGGTTAAGTGGACATTGGGTACAGCTGCATTTTTTAGGACACTGGTGAGTCTTTTTCTGGTCTAACGGGGGTACACTACCTCAAGAAATTGTGTAGTTCCCTGTGAACTAACGGCGGATACCGGACGCACGTCTAACACCAACATAGTTGTCAAGGCCTCAGTTATCCGCTTTGCAGCAGGATGACTGCTGTGATATTTCATCTTCCTCGCAAAGGACTGTTGGACAGTCAATTGCTTACTGGAAGTAGTACAAGTGGTCTTCCGACTTCCCCTCTGGGATGACCATCGACTCCCAGCAGCAACAACAGCAGCGCCAGCAGCAGTAGGCGTTACACGCAAGGATGCATCGGAGGAATCCCAGGCAGGAGAGGAATCGTCAGAATTGCCAGTGACATGGCCTGCAGGACTATTGGCATTCCTGGGGAAGGAGGAAATTGACACTGAGGGAGTTGGTGGGGTGGTTTGCGTGAGCTTGGTTACAAGAGGAAGGGATTTACTGGTCAGTGGACTGCTTCCGCTGTCACCCAAAGTTTTTGAACTTGTCACTGACTTATTATGAATGCGCTGCAGGTGACGTATAAGGGAGGATGTTCCGAGGTGGTTAACGTCCTTACCCCTACTTATTACAGCTTGACAAAGGCAACACACGGCTTGACACCTGTTGTCCGCTTTTCTGTTGAAATACCTCCACACTGAAGAGCTGATTTTTTTGGTATTTTCACCAGGCATGTCAACGGCCATATTCCTCCAACGGACAACAGGTGTCTCCCCGGGTGCCTGACTTAAACAAACCACCTCACCATCAGAATCCTCCTGGTCAATTTCCTCCCCAGCGCCAGCAACACCCATATCCTCCTCATCCTGGTGTACTTCAACACTGACATCTTCAATCTGACTATCAGGAACTGGACTGCGGGTGCTCCTTCCAGCACTTGCAGGGGGCGTGCAAATGGTGGAAGGCGCATGCTCTTCACGTCCAGTGTTGGGAAGGTCAGGCATCGCAACCGACACAATTGGACTCTCCTTGTGGATTTGGGATTTCGAAGAACGCACAGTTCTTTGCGGTGCTTTTGCCAGCTTGAGTCTTTTCAGTTTTCTAGCGAGAGGCTGAGTGCTTCCATCCTCATGTGAAGCTGAACCACTAGCCATGAACATAGGCCAGGGCCTCAGCCGTTCCTTGCCACTCCGTGTGGTAAATGGCATATTGGCAAGTTTACGCTTCTCCTCCGACAATTTTATTTTAGGTTTTGGAGTCCTTTTTTTACTGATATTTGGTGTTTTGGATTTGACATGCTCTGTACTATGACATTGGGCATCGGCCTTGGCAGACGACGTTGCTGGCATTTCATCGTCTCGGCCATGACTAGTGGCAGCAGCTTCAGCACGAGGTGGAAGTGGATCTTGATCTTTCCCTAATTTTGGAACCTCAACATTTTTGTTCTCCATATTTTAATAGGCACAACTAAAAGGCACCTCAGGTAAACAATGGAGATGGATGGATACTAGTATACTTATGGATGGACTGCCGAGTGCCGACACAGAGGTAGCTACAGCCGTGGACTACCGTACTGTGTCTGCTGCTAATATAGACTGGATGATAATGAGATGAAATCAATATATATATATGTATGTATATATAATATCACTAGTACTGCAGCCGGACAGGTAGATAATATATTTATTAGGTAATGATGACTGATGACGGACATGCTGGACACTGTCAGCTCAGCAGCACCGCAGACTGCTACAGTAAGCTACTATACTATAGTAGTATGTACAAAGAAGAAAGAAAAAAAAAAAACACGGGTAGGTGGTATACAATTATGGATGGACTGCCGAGTGCCGACACAGAGGTAGCTACAGCCGTAGACTAACGTACTGTGTCTGCTGCTAATATAGACTGGATGATTGATAATGAGATGAAATCAATATATATATGTATGTATATATAATATCACTAGTACTGCAGCCGGACAGGTAGATAATATATTTATTAGGTAATGATGACTGATGACAGACCTGCTGGACACTGTCAGCTCAGCAGCACCGCAGACTGCTACAGTAAGCTACTATACTCTATAGTAGTATGTACAAAGAAGAAAAAAAAAAAAAAAACACGGGTAGGTGGTATACAATTATGGATGGACTGCCGAGTGCCGACACAGAGGTAGCTACAGCCGTGGACTAACGTACTGTGTCTGCTGCTAATATAGAGTCTAGACTGGATGATAAATTATTGATAATGAGATGAAATCAATATAATATCACTAGTACTGCAGCCGGACAGGTACTATATATATTTATTATGTAATGACTGATGACGGACCTGCTGGACACTGTCAGGTCAGCACAGCACCGCAGACTGCTACAGTAAGCTACTATAGTAGTATGTATAAAGAAGAATGAAAAAAAAAAAAAACCACGGGTAGGTGGTATACAATATTATATATATATATATATATTATATACAATTATATATATATATATATATATATATATATATTAAACTGGTGGTGATTGATTATTAAACTGGTGGTCACTTCAGGTCACGTTGCAACTTGCAACTAGTACTCCGAGGCCTAAGCAGACAATCACAAAATATATTATTATACTGGTGGTCAGTGTGGTCACAACAATGGCAGTGTGGCACTGACTCTGGCAGCAAAAGTGTGCACTGTACGTTATATGTACTCCTGAGTCCTGCTCTCAGACTCTAACTGCTCCCCACTGTCAGTGTCTCCCCCACAAGTCAGATAATACACTTACAGTCACACTATCTAATCTATAAATATCACTTCAGCAAGTAGTATATTAGTATACAGTATAGTAGTACTCCTCCTAATAATGCTCCCCAAAATACTGTGTCTCTCTCTTCTCTAAACGGAGAGGACGCCAGCCACGTCCTCTCCCTATGACTCTCAATGCACGTGTGAAAATGGCGGCGACGCGCGGCTCCTTATATAGAATCCGAGTCTCGCGATAGAATCCGAGCCTCGCGAGAATCCGACAGCGTGATGATGACGTTCGGGCGCGCTCGGGTTAGCCGAGCAAGGCGGGAAGATCCGAGCCTGCTCGGACCCGTGTAAAAAACCTGAAGTTCGGGCGGGTTCGGATTCAGAGGAACCGAACCCGCTCATCTCTATTGTAAATGCGACTAAGGTATGCAGTTAATATACCGTCTGCTGGGATCACGGCGTTCAGGATCCCGACAGGCTGTGCTCACCCGGTATGCTGCTGTCGTCATACTGACAGCCGGCATCCCAACAGCTGGTATATCATATGTATTCCGGAACTAAATACCCTAACCCTAATACTCTAACCCAGTGGTTCTCAAACTGTGTGTCTAAGCACTCTGGGGTGCATCAGGGCACTTGCACAAGATTTGTTTCTGTTTGTCCACATGTTTTATGATTGACAGCCACCAGCATTGGTTCTGCCTATTACATTGACCATAAATAATTTGAATTGGTCCTGGACTACCATCCAATACAAGCCACCCCAGCAAGTGTCCTGAGACACACCAGGGTGCCCATGCACACAGTTTGAGAATCACTGGTATAGTGAAAAAAAAATATGATACTCAAGGGAACGGTGATTCAAAACAGTTTGGGAACCAGTGTTGGACTGGGGCATGACGGGCCCACCGAGGGAATGCAGTGGCGGGGCCCATGCTTAGAGATGTGGTCAGTCTCTAGATGGGATGTGGCCAGCCATCATGGAGGCTTGGCTAACCATTATAGAGTGCATGGTTTGGGACCCTTGACAATTATACTTAGTAAATAGTGCATGCAGGATAAAGTACCAGATTAATAACAGCAACGCACTGTAGAAAATACACCATAGAGCTATGCAGTATAATGTAACCCATATATAATTCAAGTGCACAGTCTGGAACCTGGTCCCTAGAGGAGGAGGCGTGGCCCACCGGGTGTTTCCCCCTGTACCCCTGTGGGCCAGTCTGACCCTGTTGGGAACCACTACCTTAATACCCTAACCTTTAAATGCAGACTGGATGGCAGGGGCGTTTTAAGAGAGGAGGAGGCCCGTGTCCAGCCTTCTGCTTCTGGGGCCCCCTCCTCTCTGACTGATGCACAGGTATTTTAATACTTACCTCTCCTGGGTCCCCCGGCGGTGCCATCCCTCTCCGCAGCGCAATAGAGTTTAAGGACAGACTCTATTGCGCATGCGCAAATCTCCGGGAACACGGCGCGGTGGCAATTTTCCCGAAGATTTTGCTAATGCGCATGCGCGAAACTCCGGAAAAATGGCCGCCGTGCCATCTTTCCAGAGTTTTCAGCAAGCGCAATAGAGTTTGTTCCCCTAGTGTTCAAACTCTATTACGCTGCTGAGAAGGGATGGCTCCGACGGGGGACTCCAGAGAGGTAAGTATTAAACAAATGGGTGCAGTGTGTGCGGGGTGTGCCCCCCTGGACCCTGGGGGCCCATGTGCCTCGCACACACTGCACCCATTATAGATACGCCAATGCTGGAAGGGCCATATGGTTCTTATCTGTTGTCAAATTCTATGTTTTTATGTGGCCATACAAATAAAGTCAGCCAAATCAAGTGTGCCAGTGACAATAAGGCATACATTTCTATGTGCCCCTTGGTCATAAATGCCCTTTTAAGATATATATATATATATATATATATATATATATATATTTTTTTTTAGACAAGCAAGAACTGTAATGATAGCAAAAACATGTCTGTTTGTGTCTGCATTACATTGATGTTCAGCCTTGTGCTATCAGTGTGTTGTTCTCCCCACTTATCATTTATTTTTTATTTTGCTATTATTTAAACTTTTGTATAGGGACCAGAATTTGAAAAGTGTCTTTCTCTAAAGTGGGCTGTTGCCCTTAAAAAATGAGCTACCCACAAGGGGACAGAGGCCGACTGATTTATTGTGGACTTTAAGACATGAGGATCAAATACTCAGGGTGTATATTAACTTTGACACTGTGCTAAATCTTTTTGTCATGGGATATCATGGGAAGCATTTTTTAAACTTAAAAGAATCTGCGTTTTATAAAGCTCTGCACTGTGCTCCTCATTCTCCTGATATTTTTAGAGAAGCTAAATGTCAAGTTTTTCATACTTACCAGCAGCAGCAATGCACAGTCGTGTGTCTCTGGAGAAGTTCCAGCTTGTGACTGTTTGCACACTGAAATCTGAGAGTGTTCATTTAAAATCAAGAACAACAGAGGAAATGCTTTTGTTAATTAATGTGTTTGCATTCTAAGGTGATAAAAACCCATATTTATTCTGAAAAAAAAAAATAGTTTTAAACCGGATAATGCTTGGATTTAGGTGGACATTTCTTTTATTTGTTCAGCAGAATATAATGCAATTTGTAATTAAAACTAGTAATGCTTCTGTATAATGTATATATGTAGGTGTTCTAGTGCACATGATGAAAATGCACCATTAAATCTGCCTCCGAAGCGGGGGCATTTCAAGAGATGAGGGGTCCGTCTGCAGAACCCCCTGCTTTCTGCGGCACAGTAGACTCTGACAGTGGGGTATATATTTACATAGGTGTTTTTTTTAGAAGTGGAGATGCTGCCCATAGCAACCAGATTCCACTTAACATTTATCTAGCTGCTTCTAGAAGATAATATCTCTAATCTGATTAGTTGCTATAGGCAACATATCCACTACTAAAAAAATCACACCTTAGTAAATATACCCCATTGAGTCTACTGCGTATGCCTATGACTCCAGGGACATGACGCCCATGTTTGAACATATCATACCCTCCAACATTCCATTAGGTACAAAAAGCTCTGTTCCTGGACTTCCTTGCCAGTGGCAGTTGCAGAGGTGGGGAGGCAGCACAGTCCAAAATTCAAATAGGGGAGCCACACCAACTGCCACCCCAAACACTGGCCAGACTCAATGGCAGTTGGTGTGGCTACCCTATATGAATTTTGGTCTGTGGTGCAGCCCCTCCTCTGCAACTGCCACTGGCAAGGAAGTCCAGGAATAGAGCATTTTTGTACCTAATGGAACGGAGCATGTTGGAGGGTATGACATATAGACACTATAGACAGATCAGTCTAATGCATTGTTGTATGCATGAAAGTGATCTGGAATGCCAGATAAAAACAAACCATTAGCAGTGCACTGCAGAACTTTAGAAGTCTGCAGTGAGTCTCTGGCTGACAGGTAAGAGAAGCGTTTGTGCGGCTAAGCAGAGGATTTTACCAGAAGAGTCTAAGTGACGATGTTAGATAGAGACAGGAAGTACTTGCAATAATATTGCATTATAGCATATCAAGGTTGCAATAAAGCTGCCTTAATTCCTTGAGGCATGCAGTGTCCGCATGCAGTGTCGGACTGGGGCATGTAGGGCCCACCGGGGGAATGCAGTGGTAGGGGCCTGTGTTAGGGGTGTGGCCAGTCTGCAGAGGGGGTGTGGCCTGCCACCTCATTGGTTTGACTAACCATTAGAGAGTGCAACATCTGGGCCCCTTCATAAATATATACAGTAGAATCAGCTGCTGCATGCATGATAATGTACCAGATTAATAACAGATTAATAACAGCAATGCACTGTAGAAAATACACCATAGTCCAGTATAAGGTAACATATGTATAATGTATGATTCAAGTGCACAGTCTGGAACCTGATCCTTAGGGCAGGATGTGGACCCCAGGCAGTGGGGCCCACTGGTGGTTTTCCCTGTACCCCTGTGGGTCAGTTCAAGCCTGACCACATGTATGAAATGGTGGATTGGCTATAGACTTCAAAAGGAGCAAAGGGGGCTGTTTTGTTTGATTTGTAATGTATATATAATTTATATACTATGGCCTAGGCACATCAGGGCTGGCTATGTCTTACTCATGGCCATCCCCGACATAGTAATTCTTCATGTGTCACTTCGATCGCCATAATTTTTACCACAACAGTTCTGAAAAGCTGGATAGTACAGGGACACAGCTCTCAGTGGTACAGTCTTCTATACAATTATCACACATTAGCATAGGAGCTCTTATTGTAGTAAATGGGTGGAGTAGTAAATGTTAAGAGGAAGGATGAAGGTGTGGTCTGTATATTGTAAAAGATAGCATATATGGCTGAATTATATAAACAATGCTGTAGGTTGTGTCTTGATAAATTACTCTACAGATGCTCCTTGCCAGTGTCGGACTGGGGAATGAAGGGCCCACTGGGAGAATGCAGTGGTAGGGGCCGATGCTTAAGGTGTTGCCAGCCCCCATAGAGGTTTTGGCGTATCACTCTCCGAGAGTGATAAATAGCACGGTGATAACGTGGCAGCCAATCAGCTCCCAACTGTCAGTTTTCAAACACAGCCTATAACATGACAGTTAGGAGCTGATTGGCCGGCACTTTATCACCGTGCTATTTATCACTCTCCAAGGCTTGATAAATCTGGGCCTTAAAGTGTGTTTCTGTGCAGTTGTGACATTCTCTGGGTTCTGCGGCCGCTGCCTCCATTACTGTGAAAGTTCCATATAGAACTACAAGCCGGGTTTCCCTCCAAGAATCAGTATGGGCGCAGCCATGTTGGTTCTGATCATGTGATACTGTTTCTACCAATCCATAGTCCTGCTGAGGTCAGCCTGATTGCTGACCCAATCCCTGCACTGCTGAGGGTATAAAGAGACTGATCTTAGACCAGGAAATTGTCAGTGCTTTGGTTGTCATCATCAAGTGTATCCTGTCTCTGCTCTCTGAGTTTCTAACTGTGTTCCAGGTATTCCAGCTCCTGAAGTCTCCAGTTCTAGAGAGACCTGCACCAATCACCACCCTGCGGTGCCAGCCTGGCTTCATAGCATTCCTAGTGTATTCTGCAGTCGGCAGTGCTTCATAAAAACACCAGCTTCCAGCATTGGGCTTCCAGTGGTGTTCAGCTACCTATTATCATCGGTGCTCCGCCATCGGTGTTCTGGATCTTTACAGTATCAAGCAATCTATTTCTCAAGTCTTCGATCTCTAGCAGCTACAGTACTATTCAACCTCATTATCCGTTACATCCGGATCTGCATTTCTTTCCAGTTCTTCAAACATCCGTTTCATCTGGCAAAACGGGCAGTTTACAAATACAATTCATTCTGCAGTACGTTCAGCCACTGTATTCCATCTGCTGACCAGTTCCAGCTCTCATCTATTCTACAGCACCCAGGTGTTGGTAAGGACTGACCATCTCCTTATTTGGTTAACAGAAATTTGGTTTGGTTCCGCACAGGAAAAATGTGGTAATGATGAACATAGATTAATACACAGATTGTAGAAAACTGTTCAGGGAATGACCAACGATACTAAGTTTAAATTTAAAGATTCTTAATGAAGACATCTAAATAATTATTTGAGTTGGTGGTGCTCCCAGAGTCAGTAATGGTTAAGCAAAGAGAAGAAAAAAGAAAGACTCTGTGTTGGGGCACGCTTAGAAATTTGAAATAAGTTTATTAAAACTTAACATTTAATTAATAACGAATAAAAGTAATGAGGAGTTTGATACAAAAAAATTGTTCAAGAACACAAAGTAAACATATATATTGACAGAAATCAGGATAAGCCTGATACAAAATTATGGGCACCTGTGGTGAAAAATATACTGAAAAACATAAAAAATTACAAAAAATTAATATTATTAAGGTGCCTGAGTTAATCAAAATTCAAAATTGGAGTAGAGGTAAATGATATGTACATATAATCACCGCAGTGATAATTGTAGGTAAGCACCCAGTCTAAAACCTCATGAGAATAGATGAGAGGCACAAAGGTTCATAATTGAAATGTCAAATGACTGAGGGTAATCACCTGGTAGAGATTCTGTTTGCTAAAAGGCTAGATCCTTATAGATAACAAAGCATTTAAGATAAAAGTATGATTATTAAAGATACAAAAGAGCATTGATAAATAAGCCTAAAGGCAAAGCCAATTGTAGATAAATGGAAGGTTTGCGGGAAAGTTGGATAAGGAATAGGTAAGTTTCAGAAGTTGCTCTAACACTTCTGCTGTTTGTGATCAGAGGTCACAATCTTACTGCACCTGATATTCCCAAGAGGTCACCCTACTAGGTACTGATCAGGCTTATCAGCGCTTAGCTTCCAAGGTCGGATGAGATTGGGCGTTGCTGCTGAAATATGGCAGTAATAAACACTAGGACACAAATGAGAGAGTGTAATGAGTAGTGAGCAACAAGGTACTTCTGCTGTCCAGTTTCTAGCGCAGATTCTCTGTTGCTGTGAGCATTGCAGAGAGTGGTCTCGCATCTGGATGAGAGGGTACTAAAAATAGAAGTGAGATATGCTCAGAATAGGGAGGAAACCCTGCCTTCTGCTGTCCACTGTCTTATATAGATATATAGCGGACAGTGGATGAGAGAGGTGGGTTAGGCTTACCTATTGAAAAAAAGGGTGGTGGGAAAATTAGAAGAAGGAGAAGAAATGGTAATGTGGTGAGATCACAAATTAACAAAAAATTAAGTAAATTATGAAATAAAACAATCATGAAATCAACGATTAATTGGAAAAAGGAAAGTAAACACAGGCTGCATGGTAAAGGCTTACCAAAATGGGTATAAGACCCTGTTTATGCAGAAAGGATTCTGCAAAAAAGTATTACATTTAAAAGGAAATACCAGAAAATGGTTTAGAACAATAATTAAGGATCAAAAATAGCAAACATGGAAAAAAACAATATTGATTATATATCAGTATCAGTTATATAACTGGAGTCCAAATGGGCACATACAATACCAGGGAGTCCCAAAAGTGATCTGAGCTAGAAAGAGTTCAGCATCACTGAGCACAGACGGACCGTTTCACCAGGGTGGCTTGTTCACTGTGTCAGGGCATAAGGAAAAAGCTGCTGTATTTAAGGCAGAGGAGGGAGGGAACTGGGAGGGCTTAACATCACTAGGGATTCCGATTGGTGGAAGTCCATAGTGACATCACCCTCATTTTAAATAGGGAATTGTGCTGGAAAACAAAAAAAAAAAAAAAAAGGGGAAACATCAAAGACAACAGAGAATCTGCGCTAGAAACTGGACAGCAGAAGTACCTTGTTGCTCACTACTCATTACACTCTCTCATTTGTGTCCTAGTGTTTATTACTGCCATATTTCAGCAGCAACGCCCAATCTCATCCGACCTTGGAAGCTAAGCGCTGATAAGCCTGATCAGTACCTAGTAGGGTGACCTCTTGGGAATATCAGGTGCAGTAAGATTGTGACCTCTGATCACAAACAGCAGAAGTGTTAGAGCAACTTCTGAAACTTACCTATTCCTTATCCAACTTTCCCGCAAACCTTCCATTTATCTACAATTGGCTTTGCCTTTAGGCTTATTTATCAATGCTCTTTTGTATCTTTAATAATCATACTTTTATCTTAAATGCTTTGTTATCTATAAGGATCTAGCCTTTTAGCAAACAGAATCTCTACCAGGTGATTACCCTCAGTCATTTGACATTTCAATTATGAACCTTTGTGCCTCTCATCTATTCTCATGAGGTTTTAGACTGGGTGCTTACCTACAATTATCACTGCGGTGATTATATGTACATATCATTTACCTCTACTCCAATTTTGAATTTTGATTAACTCAGGCACCTTAATAATATTAATTTTTTGTAATTTTTTATGTTTTTCAGTATATTTTTCACCACAGGTGCCCATAATTTTGTATCAGGCTTATCCTGATTTCTGTCAATATATATGTTTACTTTGTGTTCTTGAACAATTTTTTTTGTATCAAACTCCTCATTACTTTTATTCGTTATTAATTAAATGTTAAGTTTTAATAAACTTATTTCAAATTTCTAAGCGTGCCCCAACACAGAGTCTTTCTTTTTTCTTCTCTTTGCATCTCCTTATTTGCCAAGCTAGTCTTGTGCGGATACCACACCTAGGGGAGTGGGATTGTCCTATCGACCTCATCCCAGGGAAGGTTCCACCTCGAGGCCGAACATATCCGTTGTCTGTACCAGAGACTTATTCCATGGAGGAGTACATTAAAGAAAATTTGGCAAAGGGTTTTATTCGACCTTCTTCTCCAGCTGGCGCAGGTTTCTTCTTCGTTAAGAAGAAAGATGGTGGCCTGCGGCCATGCATCAACTATAGAGGTTTGAACGACATCACAGTAAAAAAACGGTATCCTCTGCCTCTGATTACTGAACTCTTTGACCGGGTTAGTGGAGCAACCATCTTCACGAAATTAGCTTTGAGGGGTGCCTATAACCTCATTCGGATCCGGAAGGGTGACGAGTGGAAGACCGCATTTAACACCCGTGACAGACATTATGAGTACCTCGTCATGCCTTTCGGCCTTAGTAATGCTCCAGCTGTGTTCCAACAATTCGTGAACGAGATCTTCAGAGATATCCTCTATCGTCATGTCGTGGTATACCTCGATGACATTCTCATCTTTGCCAATGATCTGGAGGAACATCGTTTTTGGGTAAAGGAAGTCCTGTCCCGTCTTCGTGTCAATCATCTCTATTGTAAGTTGGAAAAATGCGTCTTTGAAGTCAAATCCATTCCGTTTCTAGGCTACATTGTGTCCAGTTCCGGACTAGAGATGGATCCTGAGAAACTTCAAGCTATTCAGGATTGGCCAATACCTACTACTCTCAAGGGCATCCAGAGATTTTTAAGTTTCGCCAACTATTACAGAAAATTTATTCAAGACTTTCCACCATTGTGGCGCCTATTACCGCCTTTACCAAAAAGGGCGCCAATCCCTCCAAGTGGTCTAAAGAAGCCATGCAAGCCTTCCATCTGTTGAAGCAAAGATTTACCTCTGCTCCGGTGTTGAAACAGCCAGATACCAACTTGCCGTTCACCCTTGAGGTGGATGCCTCCTCCATGGGAGTAGGCGCAGTCCTATCTCAAAGAGCCAAAGATGGTCGTCTGCATCCTTGTGGCTTCTTCTCTCTGAAGTTTTCTCCCGCTGAGCGTAATTACGCCATTGGGGATCAAGAACTGTTGGCTATCAAGCTTGCTCTCGAAGAGTGGAGGTATTTGCTAGAAGGTGCTTTCCATACCATCACGATTCTTACAAATCACAAAAATCTTCTGTATTTGAAGGGTGCACAATGTCTCAACCCCCGGCAAGCTAGATGGGGACTTTTTTTTCTAGATTCGACTTTAAGCTCCAGTTCTGTCCAGGGTCACAGAATTGCAAGTCTGATGCCCTTTCCCGCTCCTGGGAGCAAGAAAATGAGTCTGAGTCTACGGAAAAGCATCCTATTATTAATCCAGTGGCATTCTCCATGATAAGAATGGACTCTATGCCTCCATCAGGGAAAAGTTTTGTTAACCCAGCTCTAAGGAAGAAGCTCATGCATTGGGCACATGCTTCCCGTTTTTCCGGACATGCGGGCATCCAGAAAACCCTTGAATTTATCTCCAGATCATACTGGTGGCCGACTCTGAAAAAAGATGTTACAGAGTTTATTGCTTCATGTCCAAAATGTGCCCAACACAAAGTACCTCGCCAGTCACCCACTGGGCAACTGGTTCCTCTAGCTGTTCCTCATCGTCCATGGACCCATCTGTCAATGGACTTCATTACAGATCTTCCTATGTGTAACAAGTTTAATACCATCTGGGTGGTAGTTGACCGGTTCACCAAGATGGCTCATTTAATTCCCCTCACCGGTCTTCCGTCAGCTTCCAAGTTGGCTCAAGTGTTTATTCAAGAGATTTTCAGACTACATGGCCTCCCTGAGGAGATAATTTCTGACAGAGGAGTACAGTTCGTAGCCACGTTTTGGCGGAGTCTATGTCTGGCCCTTCAAGTCAAAATAAAATTTTCTACAGCGTATCACCCCCAAACTAATGGTCAAACTAAGAAGGTGAATCAGGACTTGGAGGCCTTCCTCCGAATTTATGTACCTTCATCTCAAGATGACTGGGTTCAACTTCTTCCCTGGGCCGAGTTCTGTCATAACAACCAATATCACTCATCATCCTCTTCCACGCCATTCTTCACTAATTATGGATTTCACCCTAAAGTTCCAGAATTCCAACCGCTTCCAGCAACTTCAGTACCAGCAGCTGATATCACTCTTCGTCAGTTTTCAAATAACTGGAAGAACGTTCGAGCGGCTCTTCTCAAGGCATCTTTTAGATATAAGAAGTTTGCAGATAGGAAGCGTAGGGCAATTCCTGCCCTTAAAGTGGGTGATCTTGTTTGGCTATCTACGAAGAATCTGGGATTAAGAGTCCCAAGCATGAAATTTGCTCCTCGATATATCGGTCCTTTTTGAATTGAACAAGTCATCAATCCAGTAGCCTTCAAACTTCAATTTCCTCCATTTCTAAAAATTCCCAGGACAGTTCATGTTTCCCTTCTGAAACCGCTGATCCTGAATCGGTTCCATTCAGCACTTCCTTCGGCTCCCTAGGTCCAGACTCAACGGGGTGTTGAGTATGAAGTCGCCAAGATTCTGGATTCACGCTCCCATTATGGTCAACTTCAATATATGATCGATTGGAAGGGCTATGGCCCTGAGGAACGTTCCTGGACCAATGCTTCTGACGTCCATGCTCCTACATTGGTTCGGAATTTCCATTCTAAATTTCCTCTGAAGCCAAAGAAGTGTCCTGGGGCCACTCCTAAAGGGGAGGGGGGGGGGGGTGCTGTCACGATCCGGACAACTGGACATTACTTTTTTACCTTTCAGGTGTCTTCTGAGGCTGGCTCAGTGTTCCAGGGCCGGGTCTCAGTCATGTCATTAATGTCCTTACTTCATATTTTCTCCTTAATAGTATGGAGGTGCTGTTACAGGGAACTCTTATGTGGAATGGCGCCTCCGCCGCCATTACCAGACTCTCAGCATTGGGACGGCTCTGCAGAGCATTCACTGACGGTTGCGGCCTCTGCCGCCTTTGCTGCGCTCCCAGCGTGAGGACGGATCTCCTGGCGTCTCCTGTCAGCCGCTTGCCGCAATCACTATGTTAAGTGCTACGGTTCTGTGCAGCACTTCTCACCCGCTGTAGCTTTTTCCGCTGGTGCCGGGAGCATACCGTGCAGTTGTGACATTCTCTGGGTTCTGCGGCCACTGCCGCCATTACTGTGAAAGTTCCATATAGAACTACAAGCCGGGTTTCCCTCCAAGAATCAGTATGGGCGCAGCCATGTTGGTTCTGATCATGTGATGCTGTTTCTACCAATCCATAGTCCTGCTGAGCTCAGCCTGATTGCTGACCCAATCCCTGCACTGCTGAGGGTATAAAGAGACTGATCTTAGACCAGGAAATTGTCAGTGCTTTGGTTGTCATCATCAAGTGTATCCTGTCTCTGCTCTCTGAGTTTCTAACTGTGTTCCAGGTATTCCAGCTCCTGAAGTCTCCAGTTCTAGAGAGACCTGCACCAATCACCACCCTGCGGTGCCAGCCTGACCTCATAGCATTCCTAGTGTATTCTGCAGTCGGCAGTGCTTCATAAAAACACCAGCTTCCAGCATTGGGCTTCCAGTGGTGTTCAGCTACCTATTATCATCGGTGCTCCGCCATCGGTGTTCTGGATCTTTACAGTATCAAGTCATCTATTTCTCAAGTCTTCGATCTCTAGCATCTACAGTACTATTGAACCTCATCATCCGTTACATTCGGATCTGCATTTCTTCACAGTTCTTCAACTGTATTCCATCTGCTGACCAGTTCCAGCTCTCATCTATTCTACAGCACCCAGGTGTTGGTAAGGACTGACTATCTCCTTATTTCCCAAGCTAGTCTTGTGCGGATACCACACCTAGGGGAAAGTTACAATTGCTACTGTTGTGGAACTATACTGTTTTTAATCATTTCTCATACCATACTGTGCAACTGCCGGTGTACCATCAGAACTGTGTTTGAATAAATAAGTCTTCATTTTATCTTTGTTGTCGTGGTCACATCTACGGGCATTGGTGGTAGTAGTCCTCTATGTCTAGGAGTCCTATTCAGCCACCCAGATTCACTTTTGCACCAGCCCCTACAACTGAGGTAGCCTCACACCCCACTACAGCTCTCAGTTGTGACAACAGTTTAAACATATACTTGAATTAAGAAGAAAATAAGAAAGATAAGAAAGAGAAAAAGAAAGAGAAGAAAGAAAAAACAATCACAAGGTAAAAAAGGGACAGAGAGAGTTGATAAGGAAATAGGAGGAGGAGGAGGGGGGATGCAATCTTATCTATCATGAAAAGCATTGATGTGGTCTGTTGTAAGTATAAATGTTTTGCTTGTATGACCGGGTCTTTGCAATACCAAAAAATCACGAATGAGTAAATAAAGAAATAAAGAAATAACTGCAATTCTGGGCGTAGCCTTGGAGATCCATAGCTGCATAATCATTTTTTTCGCCATCGTCACCAGTAAAATCAGGAACGGGCGTAGATCCAATGTAGATGAACCCAGCTCCCAATTACGGAAATCTGCAAAAAGCAACGCATGGGGATCTAAATTGGCCTTGCAAGGGAATGTCTTGACAATGTACTGAACTACCTTATTCCAGAATTTCTTAATAATCCCGCATGACCATACATTATGTAAAAGTGTCGCTGAAGTAGCTCCACGTTCCAAACAATGGCCTGTTTCACTAGCCACATAATGTTTTCTTTGTGCCTGTGAGATGTAAGCTCTATGTAATATCTTGAAATTAGTCTCTTGTAATGAGACGGAGTGGAGAGACTTCATCACAAATACAGTGTTCTTAAACAATTGCGTACCAACTACATCTATGTCCAAGTCAATATTACAGGGAGCGCAGACTTTCAACCAGATCCATGAGGTGGTCGTCTGAATAAGGTCATTATACAGATACTTTGTTTTATAGGGAATACTTTTAACTAAGTTCAATAGAGTCAAGAGCGAATCTGAAGACACAGGAGGCAACTGTGCCCCATATAAAGACATGGAATAATGTTTAACTTGGAGATAGGGAAATAAGTACTGATCCGATAAGCCACAAGTTTCCTTAAAAGTGGAATAGGACATCAGCTTACCCCCTGGGTCAAAAACATCGGATGTGAGTCTTAGACCCTTAGTTTTCAGCCAAGCAAAAACTGGAGATTCTAAGCCGGGAGTGAATTGGGGATTACCCCAGAGAGAAATCATGCGTGAGAAACAAGGGTTTCTGTCAAGAGTCTTATTAATTGCCCACCAAGTGTTGTAGGCATCTCTAAAAAATATATTATTAAGAATATGTTGCGACAAAAACTGCTTCGGTGTGTGCAATAGTGCTCCTGGTGAGTAGGGGAAACAGAACTTGCAGTCCAACGCATATACCGAAAATAGATCCCTCTCTAAGAGCCAGTCGGTGATATTCCGAAAAAATATAGATTGAGAAAATGTATTCAAGTCTGGCAAACCCAGACCCCCTTCTGATCTAGAAAGATGAAGTTTTGCTCGGGCAATTCTGGGGCGTTTGGAGTTCCAGATAAAGGTATTAAAACCTGTATACAATTTTTTTTATGTCAGAATCAGACAATCGAATGGGCAACATTTGCATAGTATACATAATTTTTGGAAAGATAACTGATTTAAGTACGGCAATTCTACCCATCAAAGACAAAGTTAAAGACTGCCAGGAGTCCAATAACTTAAGCACTGAGGTTACCGGAGGCTTAAAATTCAAAGAGTAAAGTTTAGAGATCTACTTTGGCATATGCACCCCTAGGTATTTAAAATGTGACTTTACTACCCTGATTTCTCCAGTTACCATTGAGGACACAGCAGATGAGCCTAAAAACATGAGTTAAGATTTGTTTGTATTAATTCTGTAGCCAGAGATGGTCCCGAACTGTGCAATAGCATTCATTATTAATCGGTAAAGAGTAAGAAGGATTGGACATAAACAGTATCATATCATTGGCAAATAGTGCCAAGTGAAGATCAACAGATCCAATCATAATGCCCTGGTATAAGGGCGACTGCCGCAATGCAATAGCCAGTGTTTCCTGTGCCCCCGCAAATAACAGTGGGGATAACGTGCATCCTTACTTCATCCCCTTTTGAATCAAAAAGAGTTAGATAGATATCCATTGCACAGCACACGAGTCTCCGGCTTAGTATATAGTAATTGTAAGACTTTAATATAGCTATTCGGGAAACCAAAGCGAGTTAAAGAGGAATATAGGTAGTCCCAATGAACCATATCGAAAGCTTTCTCGGCGTCCAACGCCAAGATCGCTTCTTGAGAAGTGTGATCAGGATTCTGGGACTGGACTATTACTGCCAATACCCGACGTATGTATAGGGTAGAATTGTGGCCGAGTTAAAGTAGGATGGGAGTGTCTCTAACTGCAGAATCCTATTGAAACGTTTAGTCAATAAAGGTGTCAATTTAAGGGAAACAATTTTAAAAAATTCTGGGGGGTATCCATCCGGACCTAGGGCCTTACCACTCTTCAGATTTTTAATTACCCTGGAGACTTCCTCCTCAGTTATTGGTTTGGTCAACAAATCTAAGAGGTCAGCAGGGAAATGGGGAATTGCAAGTCTTCCCAAAACTCGTCTACTACAGACTGCGGGGATGGTTGGGGTTCGGAGTATAGACAGGTGTAATAAGCTGACAACACCGAAGCAATCTGTGCGTTTGAATTAGTTAAAGTACCATCATCTTGACGTAAGGGTCAAACAACCATTGGGGCCTTCTATTCGATAGCAGTTTACTGCTCTTATTACCAAATCTATAGAATTGTTGATCTTTTTAAAAGAGAAGGTCGATTCCATCTTAACCAGCAGACCCTCAAAATGCGTCTTCAATTTATTATTATGTGCAGGATTAGTCTGGCACGACCGAAACGAGTCAGTCAGAACAGTCTGAGCCTGCACATGATCGTGTCTAAGGGATTTGCAAAGAGAGGACAAGTACGAGATCAATTCCCCTCTAATCACAGCTTTTGCTGTTTGCCAGAAAAGCAACGGGTTACCTGTAGAACAGACAGTATTATTTGAACTATAATCTTCCCATATCGATTCTAATTTTTGTCTAAAACTTAGGGAGTTAGAGATAGCAGAGCAGTCGGAAACCGCCATATCCTACCAGGACTCCTTTCAACACCCATTTTAAAATCGCACCATAACAAGGCGTGATCAGATAGACATATAGGCTCCATATTAACTTCACTAATTCTACTCAGCATAGTTTACGAACAATAGTTTCTATTCTGGACATGAAACCAGTAGCTGCGGATAAACAAGAAAAAGCTTTTTCAGTGGGGTTATATAGTCTCCATAGATCAAGAACTTGGAGACGTCTGATAGAGTGAGAAAGCCCCAGTTTCGGGAGCCTATGTGGAGAGCGCCTCTGGACTTGCTTGTCTAGAATGGGAGAGGTGATTAAGTTAAAGTCTCAAGTTACAACATCATGACATCTCCATAGTGAAGCAATTTGGCTTTCAGAGTCTGAAAAAATAATTTCATATAAACATTTGGAGCACAGATAGTGCACAATGTTAGTTTCGTTTCAGCCAATAAGACTTCTGCAATCAATTAACGACCATCAGGATCCGCGTCAAACTTAAGCACTTCAATATGGACATGAGTTTTGGCCAAAATGGCTACACCCCTGGCTTTAGAGTTGAACGCTGCTACAGAGACAACCTTCCATTTTAACATGTTGAATTTTGCTGATTTTAACTTACTTAGGTGAGTTTCTTGCAACATTAAAACATCGACAGTCAATTTGTTAGCATATATAAGGATTTTCCTTCTCTTGGAAGGGGAATTTATACCTCCAATATTCCACGTAGCTATTCTCAGTAGGGCCATGTCAACATTTCTGGGGAGCGGTGTATAGTAGAGCACTCATAGGGGGTCATTCCGAGTTGATCACTCGCTGCTGATTTTCACAGCGCAGCGATCAGGTAAAAAACGGCAAAACAACGCATGCGTACGGGTTGCAGTGCGCACGCGTAACGTACTTTCACACAAAAGTATGTAGTTTTACACAAGGTCTAGCGATTCTTTTCCGTCGCTCTGTTGATCGGTGAGTGATTGACAGGAAGTGGGTGTTTCTGGGTAGTAACTGACCATTTTCTGGGAGTGTGCTAAAAAACGCAGGCGTGTCAGGATAAAACGCAGGCGTGCCTGGGGAAACGGGGGAGTGGCTGGCCGAACGCAGGTCGTGTTTGTGACGTCAAAGCAGGAACTAAACAGACTGAAGTGATCGCAAGGAAGGAGTAGGTCTGCAGCTACTCTGAAACTGCATGAAAAAATTTCAGCACTGTTCTGCTAACCTTTCGTTCACACTTCTGCTAAGCTTATATACACTCCCAGAGGGCGGTGGCTTAGCGTTTGCACTGCTGCTAAAAGCAGCTAGCGAGCGATCAACTCGGAATGAGAGCCATAGTCATACACATGTTACCACATATTTCATACACAGTACAACAAAACTATTGCAAAGAGGAAGGATGGAAAAACACGAGGAAAGGGATAGAGGGGAGAAAGGAGAGAGAAAGAAAAGAAAGAGCAAGCCGCAAAGAGCGATAGAGTCGCCAACAGATGAAAATAACCCCATGTGCAAACTTCCAGGGTAATATACAGTAATAAACATCATAAATTGACTCAAACAGTATCTAGGAATGCTAGATCCCAGCCAGCAACATCCAACAGTTGTACAAAATGGTATCACTAAGTGATAATAGTATCCAGTCCGAGGTGAGAGAGGGAGGGGGGGGGGGATGGGGAGTGAGAGAAACCAATAAACATATCTGAGGCACACGTCAGCAGCCCACCAGGGGAGAAAGTGAGATTTGAGGAGTGTTTCCTCACTGAATCCGCAGAACAATGTCTCAAACTGCAGTATTAGAAGACAAACTGGCTAAAAATCCACAATTAGACAAGTCAAAAATAGAAATTACTGCACAAATCACTATGAACACATAAAAACTGCGAATCAAAACTTTCACCACAGAATATTAAAGTGAAACAAAAGTGAAGAGACATGTCCATGTATATGCCAGTACAAAGTAATTTATTTCAATAGCAGTATGGAATGTGATAGCACACAAGACATATTCCGTATGCATAAGCGGAGGTATGTGTCATACATTTCCAGGCAGGAGGACACATGATGTTCCCTGAGGGGTGCGACAAAAAAGTCACGACTCTGTGTCCTATATGACAAAGGGTGCAATACTTTAATAACAGAAAGAACTTTAATCCGGGTCGGCGCAGTAGGCCTGGGCATTGTCCGGGTTCAGGAAATCAATGTGGGAGGAGCCCTCAAATATGCGTAGCCGCGCCGGGTATAGCAAAGCAAACTTCTTGCCTCGAGAGATCAGGGAGGTGCATATAGGTGAAAAAGCCTTCCTGGCCTTAGTTAACTTTGCAGAGTAGTCTTGGAAAATATAAATAGTATTCCCTTCCCACTTTATATCCCGATGCTTGCGGGAAGCTCTCCACAGGGCCTCCTTATGTAGAAAGTTGAGGCTGCGTAACAATACCACACGCGGTCGGGCACCAGGGTGTGTGCGAAGTGGCCCTATAAGGTGGGCCCTCTCAATAATCATTTCTGCACAATCTTCCTCAACATGCAATAGAACCGGCAGCACAGACTTTAAGAAATGAAGCAGGTCGGGACCTTTAACAGTCTCGGAGAGCCCCACCACCCTCAAATTCTGTCTCCTTGACCTATTCTCAGGGACGTCCAGCTTATTTAAGATCTGGCGCTGTGTGCGGGTGTGTTTCACTTGTGCCACCTGTAGTGTGGCAACATCTGCAAAAAATTTCCCCACTCTTTGTTCGGTCTCTCCAACCTTTTTTGTGAGGCTAGAGAGTTGTCCCGTGATATGGGCGGTCTGCTCCTGGAGAAGCGGACCCATTGCTTCTCTGATGGCCCCTCTCATCTCTCCGTAGGTGACCGTGGCGTCTGGGGGGGGGGGGGGACTGCATAACTGGGGGAGCCTTGGGCAACAGTACCTTGGTCCCGGGAGCGGGGTGGAGGAGAAGAGGGTGCAGAACTCACATCCTCACCAGAGTCAGCCGCGTCCGGTGCCATTTTGGATCCTCTGCTGTGCCTGTGTTGCCGCTGGCGGTATTTCTTTCTCAGCATCAGGGGAGAGAAATACTTCTCTATCCGCCGGAGAAGGTTGAGTAGGGGCTTCGGGTGGGGACTCGGGCTGGAAAAGAGGCTGATGAACAGCCGTGAAATGCTTTGCTGGGTGCCAGGGAACGGATCCGCTCCGAAGCGCATCCCCACATGCCGGCAGTGCTTTATTTTAGCATCATATTCAGTAATATATCTTAATACTTCTTGCTGTATTTATCTACAAGGGACAACACGTCGCATTGAACGCTACCCGTCTGTGCTTTCAGAACTAGGCTTCAGTTTTCCTACTTTATACTGAAAAAAATATAATTACATATTATTTTATAACAGCACATATATATGGTTCATAAATATATGATTATGATCAGTTAACTTTACCTTGCAAAAACTAAAATTAGACTGCAATTTAATGTTTTAGAATATTATATAAAATGCAGGCATAAAATGTTGATGCTCTATAAAACTTAGGTTAGGAAGCTATTGCTTCAAAAATATAGTACAGTGTTTGTAAGAAATGCAGACAACATTCCTAGTTAGTCCTAAACGACCAGTAACATGTGCAGAGACCGTACTGCACTAAAGGATTTAGCTATGAAAGATAATCGTGACTTAAGCTGGGTACACACTAGAAGATGTGTACCCAGCGTGATATCGGCGGTGACTGACCCAGTGGGGGTGCCGCCATCGTCAAGTGTGTATGCCGGCAATGAAGGAGCCTGGCGGAGGTGAGCTGGGGCCTTGCTGCATTCGGCAGCACAGCCCTCGCCAGTGATGTCACCCATCGGAGTTGCATGCAGTCAGACGGAGGATGTGCAGGAGCGCGCATTGGCATTGCATAGTGCATACCCACTTGAAGATTTTAAACGATATGTCATTCCGGAGCATCGGAATCGTCCATATCACTTACAATATCACCTATTGTGTAGGCACTGTTACATAATCTGTAAATAGTATAGTACTTATGCCATATTTAAAATGCTATTGTTATCTTTCAGTACTAAACCCATAACCTTGTATATCATCCCAAAAACACTGTAAGGGTAAAAAAAATTCTAATATAAACAAGACGCATAACTGAATGTTTTCCAGATTTTCTCCTCTTTAGCACCTTAACAAAACTATATCTCTGGGTCAAATTTTAAAATGTGTCTAGCAGCACTGATAGTGATACATATTACTATTAGTAATAATATATATTCTTTGAAAATAATTACTATTTGCTGTAATCATATCAACAGAAAAAGTATCATATGAATAGCTTTTATAATGTTAGAAGGTTGCAGGAACATGAACTACACATTCACTTTATTTGATAAATATAAAATATCAATACACATATGTTGGATTCAGCACCAGTCAACAATTGAAGAAAATTAATGAGAAAAAACCTAGATAGAGGATACTAAGGAGTAGGTACCCTGGTATTATCTTATAGGCAGTGCACCCCGAGTCAGTGAGAATGAATCAGTTATCGAACAAAGAGAAAAAATACTCATTTTAGGGGGCACACTTTAAGACATATTAGGGGTAATTCAGAGTTGATCGCAGCAGCAAATTTGTTAGCAGTTGGGCAAAACCATGTGCACTGCAGGGGGGACAGCTATAACATGTGCAGAGAGAGTTAGATTTTGGTGGGGTGTGTTCAATCAGCAATCTAAATTGCAGTGTAAAATTACAGTAGCCAGTATTTACCCTGCACAGAAGCAATATAACCTACCCAAATCTTACTCTCTCTGCAAATGTAATATCTGCCACACCTGCAGTGCACATGGTTTTGCCCAACTGCTAACAAATTTGCTGCTACGATCAGGTATGAATTACCTCCGTTATGTCTTAAAGAGTGTCCCCTAAAAAGAGTCTTCCTTTGTCTCTTGGCTTGATAAATCTAAAATAACAAACTGACAATAGCATTTTAATGAAGTCATTAAGGGGTATACACATGGTGCGATATTATCTACCGATATGGCCTGCATATCGCACCGTGTGTATACAGCTTGCGATGCCGATGCACGCTCCCGCGGGGGTGGCATCGCAAGTAAAAATAGACTGTGCAGGTAGGTAGGTCAATTTTGACTAAAAAGTGTACAATCTAGTACCTTGTATAGTCAAAATTGACCATAGCAAAAATCTGCCAGAGCCAAAATCGCACAGTGTCTATCGTCAATATCGGTGGATTTTGGCTGTGTGGAGATCAAGGGAAATCGCATAGTGCAAATCTGCCACACAGGCAGAATCCCACCGCGTGTATGCCCCTTAAGTCCTATATTATATTTATTTACCAATTTTACATTTTAGTAGCAAAACATACACAGATTTTTTTTTGGGGACCATAAAAAAAATCATAGTGACTTTCATTATGAGGAATGTGTGTAAACAAAAAGAATGGCATTGATAGACATACAGTAAGTTAATAGTGAAGTTAGCACTGCAGGTGTGAGACACAAAATGACATACAGTATAGACAAAACCACATATTTTTAACATTACATTTGAAAGCAATGTAACAGTATCATAGTAAGATTTTCATTGAATACAGCTACAGACATCTGAACCATGGCAATATATTGTACCTAAATATCTATATTTTATGTGGCAACATTTTGACCATGTCAAAATGTTCACATTTAAAATCTAGGTTACTGCACATAGTTTAACCTGCAGTCAATGATAGAAGGGAGAGTTACTCTGCGCTTTAAATCACTTTAGATATTGTCCTATAAATTGTCACTGTGCAGTTCACCATCGGTAATGATTGACTCAGTGAGACTTAAAGTATAAATAAAGAAAGAATTTTTTATCAGAAAAAACATATATCAATTACAATAAATGAAATAATTAAATTGATCACTAAGTATCAAAGCTAATAATTAGCAAACATACTTTAAAATATGTAATTAATTTAGCTCTCTCAGATGAAGAAATAACGTTCATCAAAACACTGGCGTCCCAGTGTAAGGTGTGCTAATTGTTCCGCAGATGATATCCACAATCACAATGGTTGTGTTATTGATAAAACGGTGTGATATAAAATAATTACCCACGTGCTGGTTCCTGGAGAAAGTGCAAACAGGGTCCTTTCAGATGGTATACTTGCACGTGAGATGAGGGAAATAATGTAATATGACTGCTGCAATTGAATATTAGCCGCTCCGTTTAGGGGACACTGCACGTCTCCAATACACTGATGGATGCTGGCCGCTGATAATTGCACAACGTCTGTATATCCCTCTGAGAACACCGGACTGTTGGATTCCGCCGCGGGGCCCCGCCGTGAAGCACCCAGCGTCTGGCGGAGATGTCGCACGGCAAAGTGCTGGAGTATGTAAAGCTCCGTGAGCTGTTCGAGCCTCCGGGTACCGACACCTGGAGAGCTTAATTGAGAGAGAGTGTGTCTGGGCGTCAACGCGTTTCGTCTCCTAGCAACCGGAGACTTCCTCAAGACAAGTACCTCCCCTCTACGGACTTCAGAATTTATACCCGTCTGATAGCATTAAATCTTATCAGATGTGTCTGCTTAATCAATTAATGAATAAATGCTTAAAATCACTATTTCATCCTAATTTGAACATATTTACACATATATAACTTATTCACAATATAATAATATATCTTAAAGACGCACTGAGTCAATATAATCATTGTCAATATAAACATTGTTTCAAAATCCACAGCAACAGTTTGATTGTATCTAATATGCAGACAAGTGGCACCCAGTATACTTTGTAATACACTTTACTGGGCAGTTATATTTAGTTTATTATTGAAAGTAGCAGAGTAGGTTGTCATTATCAACACAGCAATACTAAGGTAGATTTTTCTAAGGAAACTGATCGAGATGTCAAGGGGATCTTTAACTAAAACAGATATATATATATGGATCGCTATTAATAGAGGTTACAAATATAGAGAGGTAGAGACTTATATAAAGAAAATAAATTAAAATCTATCTGCAGAGTTAATTACAATGAAATACCACATAGACATGCGTACTGGGGAGAGCAGCCTCTACCCCCAGTAAACAGTCAAATAATGCTTTATATGTATTAGAGTGTACTTTTCAAGTGATAAGTACTCGTTTAGGTTTATCCCCTAAAAATAAAAATGAAAATGGAAATGAAAATCAAAATAAACAATATAAAAATAAGTACTAAATCATAAATAAAAAATATGAAGATAAAAATAATAATAATAATATTAATAAAAGTAAAAATAAATAAATACAAACATTTTTAAAAATAAAAATAAAATATTTGTAATAATGACATAAGGAAGACAATAACTCTATAACTACAATTGTGACCTATTATATATATATATATATATATATATATATATATATCCTATTATAATTGACAGTGTAGAGGATCTATGTAACGACATATTAACTATACAAATATACCAATATAACGGCGCATACATGTAAAGATGTGTAAAGATGGAATAACTGTTTTGATTAATAATAAATTACACCAGAACTTATAAATAAGAAACTTTAAACCTATGGTTTAGTCTAGACAGGTATAATCGAGAGCTTCATTAAGACCTTCAGGATGGAGAGTATCCAGCCTTTAAACCTTAGATATCATCTGCGGGACAATTAGCACACCTTACACTGGGACGCCAGTGTTTTGATGAACGTTATTTCTTCATCTGAGAGAGCTAAATTAATTACATATTTTAAAGTATGTTTGCTAATGATTAGCTTTGATACTTAGTGATCAATTTAATTATTTCATTTATTGTAATTGATATATGTTTTTTCTGATAAAAAATTCTTTCTTTATTTATACTTTAAGTCTCACTGAGTCAATTATTACCGATGGTGAACTGCACAGTGACAATTTACAGGACAATATCTAAAGTGATTTAAAGCGCAGAGTAACTCTCCCTTCTATACTTTAAATTATTTGCAGCTTAGCAAGCTGTTTATTTCTCTCAGCTGCTATTAATCACTACTATACATTGGTATTTTGATATTTATAAATTATAGCGCCGGATTATAAATCGGAGAGTAACATCCCGATTTATCTATTTCTCTTCTAACCTGCAGTCAATATCAAAATGTTCAAAATGTTGACACTCTGAATGTAGACCTGCCTACATCGACATCACAACCATGTTTATATATATATATATTTTAAATATCTTTCATTTAGACATTTTGAATCAAGTGCACATCCAAAAAATACAGTACATTTTAGAAATTTTGACTGTGGACACTCTGACTATGCCTATATTTCCTATATGTCTATATTTTGACCATGTCATCAATCTGACCATGTCTATATTTTGACTGTCAGCATTCTGACCATGTCTAAATTTTAATCTCTCTATATATGATTTGTCTACATTATGTCAATGTCTTCTGAGGAAGCATCTGCTTATAAGGTGGGGAAATGTGTTGAGACCCCGCACCCTTGCTTGGGTTTTGGATCGCAGTATTTAACTCTCTGTGTGCCGCTATAACACTACCTGCTTTGCCTCATTACCGTGGCAAAGCAGGAAGGGACATCAACAAGATGTACTAACACCTTGTCTGCCGAAGCGGGTGAGCGAAAGCAATCCCCTCTGGCGATGCCTCCCTCCCTTCCTCCCCGAGCGCACCACACATCAGCTCAGTGCTGATGCGCTGTGTCTCCTCGGCCGGTTCCAGTGCACATGCACGGGATCTCGTTACTCACGCAAGATCCCCTTCGCACTCCGGAGCTGGCACCCACCACAGCCAGGGACAGATCTGTCCCTGCTGTGGTCTACGGGCATCGCCCCCTGCAGTTGCCGATGCTGACCGTTCATACACTGATCACACATATCGGCCTGCTATCTTTTAGATAGCAGCGCTGATATGGACAGGGGCACATAGCACCCCTGTCACTGTCCCCGCACAGTTTCTTACATGGGGGAGAAGTGACATCAGCGCACATAACGTGCACTGATACTGCTTCTTCCTCATATCGCAGGGTGATACATTTACCCCAGAATATCATTACTGCAGGTACATCAGGACCCCCCGCTGTCTGTAAGGACAATGTCTGGCTGCTGATTCATTCCTGACAAGAGGCTCTTCTTATGGTGTGTACACGCGGTGAGATATTTTCTTACGATTTTGACTATATAGTCAAAATCGTAAGAAAAGTTAGTGCAGATCGCAACGTGAAAGTCACCTTGCGATCCCGATTCGATGCCGATGCGCGGTCCCACGCAGTCGGCATCGCAAGCCAAGATAGACTGCAAGACAATTCTGACTATCTTTGTCAAAATTGACACTTAGCCAAAATCGCACATAGTATCGCAAGCACAGTCATTATGTGCTTGCGATGCCGACCTAGCCCCTGTCGCATTGTGAGAATCGGGCATAGCCCTTATTCACTCTATAACAGTGGAGCAGAGCAAAATCCTGGCGGGGTTTAAGGAAGGGGATTGAGTGTAATCCCCACGGGAAAAGCCATAGGATAGGGGGATGCCTGACTCACTCTCCACTTATCTAAAACTGCATTTATAACCTAGCACTGACAATGTAAGTTGGACTTACCACCATCTGCATGAAAAAAAGGGTGAATGCTTACTAATATAATTTATTGCTCACTCATTCTGCAGGAATACTGTATGCAAAATAACAAGTTGCTGGAACTGTGCAGAATGAATATATGTCAGTCCTTCTACACTGTTTTGTAGCAGTTATAGTATTGTTTGGCTACAGATTTTATGCAATTGTTTAGATCACAGGTTCTCAAACTCAGTCCTCAGGACCCAACACGGTTCATGTTTTGCATGTTACCTGTAGATTTTTAAAATGTGACAGTTGGTGATACACAGTGCTGCTGCTGAGTGACATGGAAAACGTGAACCGCGTGGGATCCCAAAGACCGAGCTTGAGAACCACTGGTTTAGATACACCGGTTGTGTGGGTATAGATATATATTTTTTATGTGTGTTATGATTGTTATGAAAACAATTTAGCATGAAACAGCATTTCACTTCTTTTATTGCTTGTATCACTACTTGGGGGTTGCTGAGCTCTCTTGACAATCAGAGACAACAGTCACTGCTGTTATCAATATTGGGTACTTGATTTATTTGGCTCATTCAGAAGGTTTAGCGCTTTACTTATTTCTCTCTTCATCTACATTATGGGCCTGATTCATATTTGTAAGGAACCGCACATCCGCAAGTAAGCAGCTGCACAAATCTGTCTAATAAAAGTGCACAGGCAGCAGGAAATGTCTGTAGGAGATAGACGCCTCCTGAATGCATTTGTGAGGATCAGAGTACTGTGACTGAAGACACAGCCTCAGATCACCACTGTGACTGGCAGTTGTGATTTGTGATGTTTGTAGGCACCGTAGGGCCTGCATAAGCTGAAGTTTACTCAGGCTGGCCGTCAGATCTGGACACCCGGGTCCAGGAAGCCTGCGTTCTACAAGCAGATCCTGGATGTCAAAACAGCGGTCACATTCCCCAGTTTTGAAGAACAGTGCCTGATGGCATTCCCGCTCTGCCCCAAAACGCTGCAGCATGTCAATAATCCTGCAGCTGACAGGAGACTGCAAGCGACATCATAAAACCCGTTCTGCACATGCGTAGAACCCCAAACATTATATATCTATATATATATATCTATACTGTATATATACATATGTGCGTATATATGCCTCCACCAGTCACTTACTGCCTCCCCATCCCCCACTGCATCTCGCTGTTATCCTCTACCCCTCCCTGTCACTCACTTCCTATCCAGTCACCCACTGCTTTTTGTGACACACCTTTTGCAGATACAACCTCGCGAGTCTGTACAGATTTTTATAGTGGCAATCATTTACACGGTATAACCGGATTAGTTATGCCAACCTGGTAATAACCACTGTCACTCACATTCTAATCGTAACATTAAAATGGTTATATTTCAGATAATCGTGAATTATTAAATAGTCCTGAACATATTTGCGTCCAATCTTTGGATCATGCACTTATAAGAACAGTTGGCCCCAGGTCTTTAGGAAATACACAGAACTCTCCTGAAACGGTTTTAGTGAGTAATACCTTTGGCTTCTGACTAAAAGGTTATGCAAAACCGATGAAAAATTGCACAAAACCCCAAAATGGACAGTTAGTACAAATACCCCAAAGTCTTTCTCTCGCTTTCTACTATATTCTTTATCTGCAGCGATGGGTTTGCTATAGACACTGTCCCTGAACTATGACTTTATTTAAAACTTACTGTAGATTGGCACAATGATGAATTTGCTGCAGTGTATTGAATCTTAATACTGTCTCTGAAATGTGGTGGGTTTTTTTTATCACTCACTGCCTCACTACTGCTTGGCATATCTGCAACAGAGTATCTAATATTAATGCTGTCCACACAGTATTACAGGACGCACTGTAGAGTGGCACACGACAGCTGTAATGTTACAATTATCACTGTTGCTGAACAACTGTGGTTTTATTTAGCATTCACTGTAGACTATCTCAGCATTTATCCTATAGACACTGTCTCTGACCTACAGTACTTTCTTCTCTCATGTAAGCAGAAAGAGACTACCTTGCCTCCAGATGTGATTAGTAATCTAGTGGTTAAAAACCTATGAGTTCTGGCTCCTCTGAAGAATAATGCCAGGTAGCACTATCATCTCTCTGGACTCCCTTGGCTAGCTTGTACTGACCACGTTGATTTTGCCTGATAACCCTGCCACAGTTCCACCTCCAGGTTATAGGTTTTGCTGAAAAACATTATAATACCTTCTCACAGCAGCTGTTTGCTGCGACTATCTTCCCGTCACTAATGTGGGATTGCTGACAGCCAGGACTGACTGACATGAACTTTGCCAAACTGAACTGCACTTAACTTACTTCTGTTGATTGTGATGGGCTCTCTTATAGATATCATCATCAAATCTTTCTGGATTCCTGCTCAGAACACGTGACAACCCTAGATCCTTCTACTTATGTGTGGCTCTTCCAGTCTCTGACAGCGAGTGCAGTATACAGGCTCCATTGCAAAGACTCCTGATGCTGGTGTCAGCTCCTTCACTGTCTCTAGTAGACTACACCATGTAGTCGTGGTTACAAGGGAATATTAGTAACTAAGGGGGACATTTACTAAGCAGTGATAAGAGCGGAGAAGTGATCCAGTGGAGAAGTTGCCCCATCAACCAGTCAGCAGCTCTGTATCATTTTATAGTATGCAAATTATAGATGTTACTTCAGTGCTGATTGGTTGCCATGGGCACTTCTCCACTGGCTCACTTCTCCATTCTTATCACTGCTTAGTAAATGTCCCCCTAAGGGAGTTAATAACTGTACACAGCATGATATAGCGGAGGATAAAGATATGGGGAGGTGACTAATGTACATATAGCTGTGGACCAGACTTAGCAGGCAGTAAAGGAGAAAAGGAGGAAGACAGACACTGATTTACTATCACTTGATGAATACATTTTGTTTGTTAAAAAAATACAGGTCCATCAAGTGTCACTGTTTAAAAATTCCGATTGTGTTTATCTAGAGGCAGGCAAAGCAAAACCCCCAGGACCGGAAGTAATGATGCCGAGTTCGACGGCGATGCAAGATGCCGCAAAAGTGATTTCCCCTTTAGAAAAACACCCAAGTTCGGAGGACATCCCGCACCCATCTGGGCAGACAATTGGATTTACCGGCCCTGCTGTCACATAAGCCATTGCAACAAGTGTACACAGCCAGATCCGTCGATATAGCTTCAGATATATTGTCCATGTGCTGCAAAGCCGACGCAATAGGTCTTTGAACGACGTCATCACAGACATATGGTTTGCATAAAGATGCTGATTTGCCAATGATATATCGCCTACTGTGTGTCGAGCCAACTGTAACTAATATGTACAGTACAAGTCAATAGACAATAGCCTATTTAAATTAAAATAATCAATAATTTGTCTCTAGCCCTTCTTTATAAGTCAATCCTCCCATTGCCTTCATTAACCCTCTCAAGTTCTCCTAGGTATTTTTTACAGTGAGATACCCAAAATAGTGGCAAGAGGCTGTTTAACTAGTGTCTTATAACGGTTATTGCTCTGTTTGCATCACATGTATTTAACCTGCAGATTACGTCGGCTCAGAATTTTATTTGCCTTTGCAGCTGCTGCCTGTTACTACGTGCTGCTACTCCGCTTACTGTTATCCAGTATTCTTACATGGAGCAGAGATTATCAGGGAGCAGGCACATCGCAGGTGGGTGAGAGTGGAGGTGTTGGTAGTTACTGGCAGATAGGTTCTGTGAACAGTAGACTGAACATTAATTAGCTAACACATCAGTTGCATGGACACACAGGGGTCTATTTACTAAGCCTTGGATGGAGATAAAGGGAACAGTGATAAAGTACCAGCCAATCGGCTCCTAACTGCCATGTCACAGGCTGGGTTTGAAAAATGACAGTTAGGAGCTGATTGGCAGGTACTTTATCTCCATCCATGGCTTAGTAAATAGACCCCACGGTCTGGTAATTCCATGTCTGTTTAAGCAGTCTGAGTTGTGGTTGGGTGTAGCGTTATTATGAGTAGACCACCATGTCTATGATGTAGTGTGTCAGCAACATTCCCTGGAATTCCATTTAGGTACTACGCTTTAGTATTAAGCAATATTTTAGAAATAATAAAATACAACATACCGCCTTCACCCGATCCAGATGCAATATCTAAGAAACAAAACAGAGACAGAAAATATAAATGAAACAGCTTTTTAAACGTTGCTATTTGTTACTTCTGGATTGATACTCTATGTGTATGTAAATGTTATCACAACACTGCTCCAGATGTTAGACATTCTGTCTTTTCACAATTGTAAAATGAAACTTGATGAGTTACAGCAGTGCAGTGTGCTGATAAAATGAGATCAGAATTCTAGGAGCACTTATGCATACATGGTGAAGATCTGGCTCTACAAGGTAGATAACTATGAATGCATCTGTACTTAAGTGAAGTAAAGAGGAGCAAATACATGTTTCCTTTGGCACAGACAGTTCACAATCTATTGTGGTTATATTTCTGGGTGTGTAAGCAGCATGTGATGCAGTTTAGAGACACCAAGCAGCTCAATAAAGAGTTGCCCAATGAATTGAACAGGAACAAACACAGGCAAGATGTACACATCATTCAGCACTATACATGGATCTCACATATGAGCAGCTTTATTATCCACAAAGGTGACAAAAGAACACAGAGTAATATTTCAAGCAGCAGAAGGGCAAGTTCATTAGCAGGAGGAGTGATTTCATTTTACACATGCTGCATGTAAGAGTCAGTATATCACAATGTATTAAAGCTGCAATACCAAGTAAAATAATGTGTTTAGTATAAGAAACTGCTACGTGATGGTGTTATAGCTTCTTGCTTACCTTTTATCCTTGATGCCACTATTAGTTATTTAAAACAGCTATGTCATGTTATTACTACTACAACCACAGTCACATGACATATGATGGGAACAAGCCAGAGTAAAAGTTGCCTACCCTCCCACATTCTGCAGGAGACTCCCTGAAATAGTTCTAATCTCCCCGACTCCCTAAATAGTCCAGCAATCTCCCTGATTGCACTTAACCCCCATTAAGTAGATGTTAAATATTTTTGGGGAAAAAGAGAAATCTGAGATACATACATTCATATGGGTTCATCAGTGCCATTTCCCTGCATTGGTTATAAGGCACAATGATCCCTATGGCTACATGCATTTTAAGTAAGGTTTCTCATGGCCACTTGCAGTATATGGAAGCTCTTGTAAAACACAATACAAAAACAAATCCTGAAAAATATCAGTGTCTTTTCTTCAACAAGTAGCCCTTACTAACTATGGGGCTCATTTACATTTGGGTGTAAGTCATTTTCATGTCACGCTTCGCAGATGTAGCAGTACTTTCATAGTCTCCCTGAAATGCTTTTTCAGAAGTATGCAAGTATAGCCAGAGTGCTGAAGTGCAAACGCATCCCAGTCGATTCCTTGCAAATGCAGCTAAATTAGTCACCCCAAAAACTATATACTGCAATGGAAAACTCATCATATAAAACATTGCTTCATGTGATACAGCTCCAAACTGCTTAATGAACAAAAAGTTGGTACAGTATGTGGGATTACAGATTTCTGCATTTAAAAAGTGTTTTTTTCACAAAATATATTATTGAGGTTTTGCAATGCAACAAATACACAATATTTGCTTTAATAATACATAGGTTCAAAGTGCAAATACGGTAATAACAGAAAAGTGTGTTTTCAAAGGTTAACAGAGAATAGAGTGGTCTACTCGGGATCAGTATGATATGCGCGCTACACTCGCCATGCTGCAGGCACGGTGGCTCGCTGAGCTCGCCACAGATTAGAGAATAGACTGTAGCACCGGTATTCAGGCGGCGGCATTTCACCGCTAATCAGGATTCCGGCATTGGCATTGTGACTGCCAGGATCCCGTCTAGCAGTATTTTAACCGCTTCCCGTCTAATTAATCCAAGTGTAGAATATCTTAGTGTAGGGTATTTTTTTTTTTTAATTTCTGTTGTCATATTTTCTAATTTGCGAGACTAAAGGGAGAAGATGTAGCATCCCATTCCATTATTGTTTGCTAACAGGTCACCTGTGTGCAGTGCCTGGTATTGTAAAATAATTGCAAAATGTTCAACTCAACTGTACATCATTATTTCTAAAAGGGCCTTCTTTGGATTTGCATGTAAACCCAAGCCCCAGTCTGGCCTATGTGAAATATATACTAATATTGCCAAAGGTGCAAATCTGTAATAAAATGATAGAGATCAATTATCAACTTTTTTTTTTTTTTTTTTAGTTTGTCTGCTATAAGTGAAAACTGTGCTTGTATACTTGGTTGCTGTAATGTAGTGCATATTTCCATTTTTCAATGGCCCTTATTCAGCTTCCGTTGCAGTTTTGCTATTTTAGCAAAACTGCAACTGTTTGCGATCACATGCTGGGGGCCGCCTAGTATGTAAATGCCCAGCAATTCAATTGTGATCACATCACTGAATTGTGGATGCCCTCCTGCCTCCACAGCCTGGCTGCAAATGGCAGGCAGAGTTGCTATTTTTGGGTAGCAGCTGCCACATGTGACGTCTTGCGGCTGCCCTGAACCCGCCCCTTTTTCCAATGCCACACCTGACCAATGCTGAGTCGATGCCCCCGCAACACCACATCACCATCCCAGACCGCCCTGCGAACGCATCTCAAATTGAATAAGGCCCTCTCTCTGGAAATAACGAATAAGAAGGTGCCACTTTACTGCCGTCAGCAACACTTTGCAAGCCCGGCCATCAGGCATACGCATATTGTAAAACACGAAATTTGCTGCGCTATACTGTGTAAGAAACTGTTAATAAATAAATAATTTGGAAAGTGCTACAGGTATGTATGGGACGAGAGGAGGACGGAGGCTGACTGGGAGGGAAAATAGCACTAGCTAATGGAGCCATGTTTTATGGAACTTGATAAATAGGGACATATGTGAGTCCTCAATGGTATGCTGCTTTAGTTATCCCAATGCAGGCGGCATATCTGATATCTCATTATATCTCATGCATTAGGCAACTCTGTTATAGCTGCAATGATATTGGCACTAACCTTTATTGTACTAAATGAATAAACTGTTTCACATGGGTGGCACTTGATATACCGGCGCCCAGGGGCGGAACTGTGGGAGGCAGTGGAGTCGGCTGCCGCCGGGCTCCTGGCCACAAGGGGGCGCATCTCCTCCACTGTCTCCCGCAGCCTGAGAACTGCGCTGCTATTGCAGATGGAGGAGCTGTGTCAGTGACACGGAAGCTGCCTCCTGTAGAGAGAGATGGCACTGGCTGCAGCTAGGGGGAGCTCCAGAGCACAGCTCCTCCCGGGCCCTTAGTAAGCCAGCCGAGGGAAGCTCAGAACTCTCTGCTCCTCCATGCTCTGGATGATAGCCAAAGGTAGGCACTGTGTGGGGGGTGGGGGAGAGGTGTATTTGGGGGGGAAGTACTGTGTTTTGTGTGTGCTTGTTTTTAAGTGAGGTGTGTGTGTTTTTAAGGAAAGTTGTACATTCAAGTAAAAGAGGCATGTGTGATGTGTGTGTGAGAGTGGCATGTGTGAGAGGCATGTATGTGTATGTAAGTGAGAGGCATATGTGTGTGTGTGTGTGTGTGTGTGTGTGTGTGTGTGTGTGTGTGTGTGTGTGTGAGGCATGTGTATGTAAGTGGGAGGCATGTGTATGTAAGTGAGAGGCATGTGTGTGTGTGTGTGTGTGTGTGTGTGTGTGAGAGGCATGTGTATGTAAGGGGCCCTACACACTAGGCGATGCGCCACCAAGGTGCCCGACGGCCGATACGGCCGACGAGCGACCCGGCGGCGGGGGGGCAGTGACGGGGGGAGTGAAGTTTCTTCACTCCCTCCGTCACTCGGCTCCGTAGACTTGCAGGCAAATATGGACGATCTCGTCCATATTGGCCTGCATGCACAGCCGACATGGCCCCAGCGATGAACGAGCGCGGGGCCGCACATCGTTCATCGCTGGGGACTCCACACTGCACGATATGAACGATATCTCGTTCATTAATGAACAAGATCGTTCATATCGTGCAGTGAAATCGCTATGTGTGTAGGGCCTATAAGTGAGAGGCATGTGTATGTAAGTGAGAGGCATGTGTATATGAGAGGCACGTGTATGTGAGAGGCACTTGTGTGAGAGGTGTGTGTAAGTGAGAGGCACATGTGTGAGAGGTGTGTGTAAGTGAGAGGCATGTGTATGTAAGTGAGAGGCGTGTGTGTTTAAGTGAGACGTGTGTGAGTGTTTAAGTGAATGAGGCGTTTGTGTTTTTTTTAATATATATCTAGTGTTCACGCTAGGTGTCTGCCCCTTTTTTAGACAGCTGAATCCCGCCCTGCCCGTTTTTGTGCGCCCTGCCGCCCCGCCGTTTGCTGCCTGCCGGACCCCTCCACGTCGGCCAGCCGTGCGCCGCCAGACCCGGTACGTACATGAGAGTCCCCCTGGGCTAAATTAACCTTGTAAGTATTTTGCAGCTGTAAACATTAATCTCAGTGCTCTCTACCTGGTGCAATGTATCTCAGTGCTCTCTACCTGGTGCAGTGTGCCTCAGTGCTCCCTACCTGGTGCAGTGTTCCTGAGTGCTCTCTACCTGGTGTAGTGTGCCTCAGTGCTCTCTACCTGGTGCAGTGTGCCTCAGTGCTCTCTACCTGGTGCAGTGTGCCTCAGTGCTCCCTACCTGGTGCAGTGTGCCTCAGTGCTCCGTACCTGGTGCAGTGTGCCTGAGTGCTCTCTACCTGGTGCAGTGTGCCTCAGTGCTCTCTACCTGGTGTAGTGTGCCTCAGTGCTCTCTACCTGGTGCAGTGTGCCTCAGTGCTCTCTACCTGGTGCAGTGTGCCTCAGTGCTCCCTACCTGGTGCAGTGTGCCTCAGTGCTCCCTACCTGGTGCAGTGTGCCTCAGTGCTCCCTACCTGGTGCAGTGTGCCTGAGTGCTCTCTACCTGGTGCAGTGTGCCTCAGTGCTCTCTACCTGGTGCAGTGTGCCTCAGTGCTCTCTACCTGGTGCAGTGTGCCTCAGTGCTCTCTACCTGGTGCAGTGTGCCTCAGTGCTCTTTACCTGGTGCAGTGTGCCTCAGTGCTCTCTGCCTGGTGCAGTGTGCCTCAGTGCTCTCTACCTGGTGCAGTGTGCCTCAGTGCTCTCTACCTGGTGCAGTGTGCCTCAGTGCTCTCTGCCTGGTGCAGTGTGCCTCAGTGCTCTCTACCTGGTGCAGTGTGCCTCAGTGCTCTCTACCTGGTGCAGTGTGCCTCAGTGCTCTTTACCTGGTGCAGTGTGCCTCAGTGCTCTCTACCTGGTGCAGTGTGCCTCAGTGCTCTCTACCTGGTGCAATGTATCTCAGTGCTCTCTACCTGGTGCATTGTGCCTCAGTGCTCTTTACCTGGTGCAATGTGTCTCAGTGCTCTCTACCTGGTGCAATGTGCCTCAGTGCTCCCTACCTGACGCAATGTGTATAATGTGCTCTATCTGACGCAATGTGTATAATGTGCTCTATCTGGCGCAATATGTATAACGTGCTCTACCTGGCGCAGTGTGTATAGGAGGTTCTAACTGGTGCAATGTGTATTAGGGGCACTACCTTCCCCACGAAACAACGCCCCTAGATTTTTGCTGCGCACCTTCGGTGCGCACTGTCCATGTTTTGGCCATAGGAATGGGAGCACCAAGCATTATAGTATGTACCTAAGTTTGCCCATCTAACTTAAAAATGTGCCCTCCCGAATGAAAAATGTGCCCTCCCCGTGATCAGCACCCTGCCCTAAAAAAAAATACCACAGTGAACACTAATTATATTGGCACACCGCTGCGCCAAAGCATCTCCATGGAGACCTGGCGGGTGAGGGAGCACTGTAGGTGTACTATAATGGTATGCTGGTGTCTGTTTTATTGTAATGACTGACTTGGAGTGCGTCCACTTTCTATGTGTATCTATATTACTATTGGGAAAGGTACCTGAGCACGCTGCTACTGTTCACCCTGGGTGCCGGATAGCTACATATGGTATGTGTGTGTATGTGTAGGGGGGCACCAAAATGTATCATGCCTCCGGGCGACTAGGACGAACTTACGCCACTGCCGGCGCCAGAATCCCGAAAGCCAGTATACCAACACCTAATCTCCCTATTGGGGTGTCCACGACATCCCTGGAAAGAGAATAAATAGCGTGTGCTCGCCCGCAGCGTGGCGAGCCCGCAAGAGGCTCTGTTGTGCTAGCCCCACCGTCAGCATTCTAGCGTTCGGGATCTCGGCGCCGGTATACTGGGTGTCCGGATCCCAAGCGCAAATCATACCACACCCTTTCATATATGTTGGAATGATTATGCATAAATGTAACAGGGCATAGTGTGCCAAGAAACTAATGTGTATGAAAATGAATATGGCCACTTATACGCTTCACTGTCCAGCATTGCACATTGCATGTAAGCAAATGAATAAGTCTTGCGGAAGATCCTATGAATCAGTGCAGTATTACATAACAGCTGATGTACAGAGCAGCCACTGTGCTGTAGAAGTGATGTGTAGTAATACATATTACTGTGTGGAAAGATAGTATTGCTGAAACACTGAAAACGATAACAAAAATGTATCTGTTCAGTAAGCGCCGTCCTATCTGTTCTTGTAAGGATTACAAATGTATCAGACTGTAATACTGTTACCTGTTTTAGCCCATAATATCTTGTAGAAAAATGTTTTTTTTAACACTTGAAATAAAGCAGACACTTGTCTGCAATCTCTAAGAGGATCATGCATGGCCGGCCCTAGGCATAGACAAACTAGGCAAATACCTAGGGCATTTGGAATGCCATGGGGCACAAGCAGCTTCTGCTGATTAAAATTATATTCTGTGTGTGACTGCGTCTATATCTGCATACGAAATGCTACGTTAGAGTGTATTCCTGGAAATCACTGTAACGTAGCATTTTATTTATTATTGTTAATAGTTTATTATATAGCGCAGCATATTCCGTTGCGCTTTACAATTAGAACAACAGTAATGGAACAAACCTGGGCAAAAACAGACAGACGCAGGGGTTGGATGGCCCTGCTCGCAAGCCTACAATCTATAGGGAAATAGGCATTGATACACAAGGATAGATGCTGCCTATTGCATGATGGTCCACCAGATTGCTAAGTTCTTAATGGGTTGTATGATATGATCACCCAGCAATGTTGGAAGACAAAATGTGAGGTTATATGGACTGTACAGAGAGGATGTGATTAGATAAATTTAGATCAGGAAGCATTGAAGGTTATGTGGGTGGGTCTGGAATGTGATAGGCTTGTCTGAAGAAGTGAGTTTTCAGGGAACGTTTAAGGTTTGGAGACTAGAGGAGAGTCGTATTGTGCGTGGGAGGGCATTCCACAGAGTGAGTGAAGCCCGGATAAAGTCCTGTAATTTTGAGTGGGAACAGGTAATACGTGTGGATGAGAGACGCAGATCTTGTGCAGAGCGGAGAGGTCTGGTAGGGAGATATTTTGAGATGAGTAAGGAGATGTATGTTGGTGCAGTTTGGTTAATAGCCTTGTATGTGAGTAACAGTATTTTATATTGAATACGGTAGAATACCGGTAGCCAATGGAGGGACTGACAGAGCGGATCTGCAAGCAGTGAGGGGTGATGGTGCTGGGAAAGGGGTGCAGAGTCAGATGCGGAACTAGCGGCAGAGAGGCATCAAACAAAATCTTGCCTAGGGCATCATATCGGTTAGGGTCGGCTCTGGGATCATGACACTATCAGAGGCAAAGGCTATGTGCCTACTGGTGCTTCTGTGGGCAAGAAGAATTTTGTAATGCGCATTAAGTGCCTGATTCAGAGGTGGACACGAGTACCCGCAGCAGCGTCTATTGGCAGTTGTTTGTCTACTACTTTATGTAGCTGCCACATCCAAATATGCAAGAACTGAGATGACCAGTTTCTGCATCCGTGCACGCTGTAATACTGATTGGTGCTTCCTCAGATGCATGCGCAAACATACAGCTAATGTCCTTAAGAACTATCTTCAGCATAAAATAGAACAAGGAGTCCTGGAAGTGATGATATGGTCCCCACAGAGTCCTGATCTCAACATTTGAGACAGAAGGATTTGAGCAAGTCTACAACCACAGAAGATCTGTGGTTAGCTATGCAAGATGTTTGGAACAACCTCCCTGCCAAGTTCCTATGTGCAAGTGTACCTGGAAGAATTGATGCTGTTTTGAAGTCACACCAAATATTGATTTATTTTAGATTTCTCTTCTGTTCATTCACTTTGCATTTTATTAGTTGATAAAAATAAATTATTAACACTTCTATTTTCTAAATAATTCTTATTTTGCAGCATTTTTCCCCACACCTGCCTTAAACTTTTGCACAATACTGTACAAATCAATTTTTCATACCCACACATATGTATGATATAATAAAACAAGAAAGGTATAAAGTGACCTATATTATTACAAAAAAAAGAATGAAACGTGTGAGCAATATAACTACATCTCTCTCTATCCTTTTATTTGGAATCCAACATTCTTAAATGTATAAGTTACCTTAAGCTCTCGCATCAATTCTAAAACATATGCATATCAATAACACCTTTCATCCAATATGCTCTCCGAGCACATCCCATATTGTGTACCCATCTTAAGTCCATCAAAATGATAGGAGAATAAATATGATGAATTGTCTATTTCTTCTGCAGATTGACAGTATTATATTCTAAATTATAGTCTACATTATAAATTCACCACGTCCTCCATGTTAAATAGTCACTAAAATACTAATGTTCATGAGAATCCTACAGTACTTCATAGACTTCACTATAATGCTCTCTGTATTGTAGAGGTCACTATGATGCTTTCTGCATTGTAAGTAGGTCCTTGTATTGTATACTGTACATATAATCAGAATGCTCTATATAGTGTACAGAAGTCACTATATTAATCTATCTATTGTATAATGTTTATTTGAAATACTCTCTGTTTTCCAGACAGGTCAATGAGGTGATCTCTGTATTGTGCTTTGGTCACTAAAATGCTTTTTACATTGTATAGAGATCACTAGAATATTTTCTGGACTGTGTCAGATCTAATAAATGCATGAAAACAATAACTCAGCAGTTGCACTTGCATTATTAAAATGTATTTTGCCATGCAGGCATGTTTGTTTTTAATTAATATTCTCTGGATTAAAAGATGCTATTCTAACTACATTCAAAGTAGGTTTATGCTACGTATGTCTTTTATATTGTTATGTATTTACATACTGTAATAGTACATATATTTTAATCTCTAAATCTGTGTTGCTAATTTCAAAATAACATGTTATTGAAAAACTTAGAAAAAGGTTAATTGCATATTCATCTGTTTTATGAGGCCTGAAAATTAAAATGGCAAGGAACAACCTTGAAGATAATTAACAAAAGTTATAGCATTTACGATCAGATAATTTTTTTATTAGATTTCCAGTCATCAGTAACAGATTATTAATACTATTTGTCTAAAGCTATACTCAGTAGAACTAAAATATGATAACTTTTAGTGCCATATATTAATTGTATATTTAACTATAATAATATTAAATGTTTAATATAAAGTATTTTATTAGTTGTACAACATGGTATTCTATTTGTATGTCCTACTATTTTCATTCTAATATGTGAATAGTACCTCAACAACAAACTTATCAGAACAGATTTTGATGAGCACTTTAGCACTGTAGTACCTGTGGGAAACCCATGCAAACACAGGGAGAACATACAAACTCCATATTAACGTAAATTGAGGTCATGAGATGACCTAGCAAATGCCGAGTCTAATGAACTAGTATGTACTAGGGGTATGCAATAAGTTTCTGGATGTGCAGTGCATACATTGAGCAGACACAATCTGTCTGGTTGTGACCTGTAATCTCTGACTAAAGTTCTTGTGAAATGTCAATGCAGAGAACCATATAAAGGCAGCACTGCACACAGAGGAAATCAGCATGTTCACTTCCTTCATAAACTGGTTATGGAGCTCACCAGAGGCTGCTGGAAAGCCATGATCTTCTACAACTACTACAAGAGTGGTGTGTGACAGCAGGAGAGTTTTGACCGACTATTAGTTGCTTTTGGGGAGGAAGCACCATCCCGAACCACTGTGTTTGATTGGTTTGCAGAATTTTGGTTGGGGAGAGGGTCCCTGGAAGACAAGGAGGGCTGCAGCTGACCTCTGTGTGCCATCATTGAGGACAGTAATGGTGCTGTGCGGGACATAACTGAGGTAGCTGAGTTGGACCCCAGGGTAACCATAGCCCAGTTAGAGAAGTAGAAAGGCATCTCATCGGGAACCATGCACTTGGTGCTCCACAATAATCTCGGCCTGAGCAATACTGGATCTACAGTTCTGACCCCAAGACCAATCAACAGTCAGCCCTATGGTTCCCAGTTGGAGGTGTGCCACCATAGAAGTTCTGCCGTGAGCGCAGCATTGCCAAGCAGATGGTGGCTGTTTTTGTGGCAAAGACTGATCATGTAGCTACAGTGTGTCTGTGTTGCATCTGGTTGCATCACTTCTGGTGTGACAGTACCGGCAATTGGGAACAGCTGGAATATTAAGGGAACCTTCTTTCGAATCACTTGAGAAAAAGACCACGATCTCTAATTGCATCATCAAGAACCACGCTGCTGTTTGTTACATCATCAGGAGAGCAGCGCTAAAATGACAGTTATCTGGGACTCTGCCCTTTCTAAGCCACATGCTGATTTGCAGCGACTTCTAGTAGGAGGCTTAGGTTACCTTTACTGCAAATTGTACTCATGTATACCAATGATTGTTATAATGTGAGTGTACCTATTGCATTTTTGGGTATATTAACAAAACCAGTGGGTCTACAGTATATATTTTTTTCTTTCCCCATATATATCTATGTTGAGGAACAGTTTCTTTTAAATCACTTTTAGCATGGACTGTGACACAAAGGAATTTTTTTTACCCATACAGAATTATGCTATGCATTATTTATTGTTTTATGTGAGTTAAATCACATTCGGTTAAAGCATTATCAGAAGACATCTTTAGGGAACCAAGCACAAATTCCTCTCTACCGACCTTCTAATTCAGTATATGTTTTTGGAAGTGGGGAACCATGGGGGTCATTCCGAGTTGATCGCTCGCTAGCAATTTTTTTGCAGCACTGCGATCAGATAGTCTCCACCTATGGGGGAGTGTATTTTCGCTTTGCAAGTGTGTGAACGCTGCTGCAGCCAACGGCACAAAAAAGTTTTTTGCAGTTTCCGAGTAGCTCTGGACTTACTCAGCCGCTGCAATCACTTCAGTCTTTTTGGTCCCTAAATTGATGTCAGACACCTGCCCTGCAAATGCTTGGACACGCCTGCATTTTTGCAAACATTCCCAGAAAACGGTCAGTTGACACCCACAAAAGCCCTCTTTCTGTCAATCACCTTGCCACCGGCTGTGCAAAAGGATTCTTTGTTAAATCCATCGCCCAGCACCGATCCTCTTTGTACCCATACGACGCACCTGTGCATTAAGGTGCATATGCATGCACAGTTTTGCTGAGATTTAACTTGATCGCAGCACTGCAAAAAGTTACTAGGTAGTGATCAACTCGGAATGACCAGCATGGCTTCTCCCATTTATTGTGCAGGTGAAAGTACACACACACTTTTTGTTCATTTTCAAACTTTTACCATAACAACTGCAAGTTTTAGTTCATGTCAACATTCCATCAGTGTAAAGTTCTTTAAGCCCTAGACTAGAGCCAAGACTATTCCTGGATTTTATTTTTTTGCTCCAATTATGACATAACTACTGGTGACATGACATACACATACTTAAGGATATAGGGGGTGATTCAGAGTTGATCGTAGCTGTGCCAAATTTAGCACAGCTATGATTAGGCACACTGACATGCGGGGGGACGCTCAGCACAAGGCTCGCCCGTCCCACATGTCAGTCACTGCCCCGTCGCAGAAGTACAAAAGCATCACACAGCGGCGATGCTTTTGTACTTCAGGAGTAGCTCCCGGCCAGCGCAGCTCCTGCATGCTGGCCGGGAGCTACTCGTCGCTGCACGGGTTGCAGTGGCTGCGTGTGACGTCACGCAGCCACTGCGGCCGCCCCCGACACGGTCCGTCCACGCCTGCGTCGGCCGGACCGCGCCCCTTAAACGGCGGCTTAACGCCACCGTCCCGCCCCCTCCCGCCCAGCGACCGCCTCTGCCCATCAATCAGGCAGAGGCGATCGCTAGCTAAAGACAGCCGGCGGCTGTCTGGCATGCGCCGGCACATGCGAAGTTCAGGCCTGATCGCTGCTGTGCGAACATGCACAGCACCGATCAGCTCTGAATTAGCCCCATTGTGCTTTAGCATTATAGGTACATACAGGAAAATTGTTTTTCAAATGTTCAATTACTTAGATATTTCAGCATTTCTCTGCTATTTCATCCTCTAGATGATACCTTTCTTCTAATACATTTTCTTTATGCATATTTAATTTTCCAAAACACTTTAAAACACTTGCTTTAACTCCACCTTAACATTTTTTCAACCTAACTGCTCTCTCGTATATCACTGCTTTTAAGATCCATAATTGCTTCCAGTAACACTAATTAAATACTTTCTAAACCAATAACCAACACATTATATTATCTAAAACCCATAATTATTCTCTTCATTAAGCCTTCATTACTAGCTCCCACCCTGATTAGAATATGAAGAGACTTTAACCACGATTTCACATACGAGGGGTGTGCAATAAGTTTCCAGATGTTCAGTGCATACTGTAGGTAGAGGATACACAATCTGACTGTCTGGTTGTGAGCTGTGATCTCCGACTAAAGTTCTTATGAAATGTCAATGCACAGAACGGTATCTAAGCAGCACTGCACACCAAAGAAGTCAGTTCACTTCCTTCACAAATTTGCTATGGAGCTCAACAGAGGCTACTGCAGAGCCATGTTCTTCAGTGACTACCAGAGTGGTCTGCGACAGTAGGAGTGTTTTGACGGACTGCAAGCTGCTTTTGGGAGGAAGCATTGTCTCGAACCACTGTATTTGAAAAGTGGTTTGCAGAAATTTTGTGCGAGAGACGGTCCCTGGAAGACGGCTGACCTGTGTTCGCCATCACCAAAGACGTTGCTGCCATGCGAGCCATAGTTGAAGTGGATGCCAGGATGACCATGACCCAATTAGAGAAGGAGATAGGCACCTCATCTGGACCCATCTGCTTGAAACTCCACAAAATGCTTGGCCTAAGCAAAGTTTCTGCATGCTGGGTGCCCCATCAGCTGACTAGAGAACAGCAGTAGGCTCGGGTGACTTGATGCCACAACATGCTGGCCAGGTTTGATGGCGGTCGCTCAAACTCTGTCTGGGAGAACACCAGCTGCTGCACCAAGTGATTTGAGCACCTGCAACTTTGCATAGACTCCTCTGGTGAATACTTTTAAAAAATGTAATATTCACTTTGTAAATAATAATACTTTTTGTGCATCGTAAGCTTACTGCACATCCCTCATATATGGGTTTAATTTGTTTAAAACCTATAGTGTTAATCTGTTTACTTTTATTCTAGCCATACAACATAGTTTCAATTCTTCATTAGTCTCTTGTGTGTTGGTTAGGTTACTGACTGTGCTACAGTTGACACTGTCTTTCCTGGAATACAGTGAAAGTGTTTGCTGTTGATGGCGGTCCACCGTACATGGGCCCTCATTCCGAGTTGATCGCTAGCTGCTTTCGGTCGCAGCGCAGCGAATAGGTAAAAATGCGGCACTTCTGTGCATGCATATGGTGCGCAGGCATGCGCGTCGTACTTTCACAAAAGACGATGTACTTTCACACAAGGTCTAGCGACGCTTTTTAGTCGCACTGCTGGCCGTAGAGTGATTGACAGGAAGTGGGTGTTCTGGGTGGTAACTGACCGTTTTCGGGGAGTGTGTGTAAAAATGCAGGCGTGCCGGATAAAAATGCAGGAGTGGCTGGGGAAACGTAGGCGTGGCTGGCCGAACGCAGGGCGTGTTTGTGACGTCAAACCAGGAACGAAACAGTCTGAAGTGATTGCTAGCTAGGAGTAAGTCTCGAGCTACTCAGAAACTGCACAATCTTTTTTGTAGCAATGCTGCGATCCTTTCGGTCGCACTTCTGCTAAGCTAAGATACACTCCCAGAGGGCGGCGGCTTAGCGTTTGCACTGCTGCTAAAAGCAGCTAGCAAGCGATCAACTCGGAATGAGGGCCATGGTCACTACATGCACCTCCACATCGCCTAGTTTTGAGCTGCAGCGGTGGTCAGCTCTCCTTGATAGCTTCTGACTACAGGCTTCTGTGGCTCACTAAGGGCATGCGCCCTACTTTGCCTGAGATTCAAAGTAAATATCCTCCCTATAAAAGGGAGTCTCTGGGCACTGCTCAGTGCATACCTGTACTCCAGAATATGGTTCTGGGGGCGTAGTGTGGGCGCGGCACCAGAGGTGAACTTTGGGGAGCCATCCAGGGTGTACAGCAGTTGCCTGTCAGTTTTATAGTGGGTCATACCGGCCGGTCATATATAACCTGTAATTTTTCAGACACATAGCCTATAAAATGTCTGTTAGGAGCTGACTGGCTAATATCTCTTTCCACTTTATCTCCAACCAAACTTTGATACATCTCCCTCCTGGAATTCCCACTGCACGTTATTATTCACAGTAGAGCGAATCAGTGACAGGCTGACCGAGTGTGTGCCCAATTGTAACAGAAACGGGATACAAGCCCTGGCCCCACTTCCATTACCACTCCTCTTCTTAGTCCTCCTACCCGTGCTCTATTAATTTGCTGGGTGCACCAAAATGTATGTTGTAAGCCCATAGTGAGGGAGGGAGCACCAGGGACTAGCCTCCTGCCTCCATATTTTAAGTGCATTTTCCCCCTACATTTCCCGCTAGCCTTTGCTACCAGGAGCCGGATCACCTCTCCCATCACCGCTGCCTTCTTTCTCTGAGTACACAGCTGCCTGCATCACCCAATGTAATCTCCCCGCCTTTAACACTTTCCTCATATAAGGGTCTTGGAGCAGAGTTGTGTGTGACGGTCTTACAGCAGAGATGTGAAATGGTCATAAAGCAGAGTTGTGCATGGGTCAAGAAGAAGAGCTGCTTGATAGTCATGGATAAGAGCTGCATGAGAATTAGGGAGAAGAGCTGCGTGTGAGGATCAGAGAGCAGAGCTGCTTGTGAGGGTCAGGGAGCAGAGCTGTGTGGGAGGGTCAGGGAGCAGAGCTGCATGGGAGGGTAAGTGAGCAGAGCTGCGTGGGAGGGTCAGGGAGCAAAGCTGCGTAGGAGGGTCAGGGAGCAGAGCTCTGTGGGTGGGTCAGGCAGCAGAGCTGCGTGGGAGGATTAAGAAGCAAAGCTACGTAGGTGGGTCATGGAGCAGAGCTGCATGGGTGGATTAGGGAGCAGAGCTGCATGGGAGGGTCAGATAACAGAGGGTCAGGGAGCAGAGTTGCGTGTGAGGGTCAGGGAACAGAGTTGTGTGTGAGGGTCAGGGAACAGAGGTGCGTCTGAGGGTCAGGGAACAGAGGTGCGTCTGAGGGTCAGGGAACAGAGCTTCAGGGAGCAGAGCTGCGGGTGAGGGTCTGGGAGCAGAGCTGCGGGTAAGGGTTATGTAGCACAGCTGCAGGTGAGGCATCCCGGCAGTCAGAATTCCAACACTGGAATCTTGACACTGTTTGGAATGCTGACACCAGCATCCCCACATGGATTGAAATGCTGGCAACGGGATCCCAAACACCGGAATTTTGATTGACCTCTGAATCATTCTAAAGCCAGATACACACTGGGCGACCTCGGCTAGTTACCAATTGGCGCTATATCACTGATTGCTAATTAGGGGAGATCGCCAGTACATACACACTGAACAATATCAATGTACGATATCATTCAGTGACGTCATCCCCCTCACTTCCTGAACATGCAGCTAAAGATATAGTTAACACTGAGCTGCATGTTCAGTAGATCATGGATGAACGAGAACGATCCACAGGTGTGCGCATCGTTCATAATTCATCCATACACAGTGGACGATATGAACAATAGATATTTTAATAAAAGATCGTTATCATTCATATCGTCCAGTGTCCCCCCCAGTGTGTACGGTCCTAAGTGCCCGGTAGTAGTATCAGCCATATAGATGTGTCTGAACTAAGGGGCCTATTCAGGTTGGATCGCGATTTGGTAAAAGTATGCGGGCGCATGCGCAGCACTCACGGTGGTCAGCATGCTGGGCGGCTTTGCCCTGCGATGGGTGGCCCTCAGCATGCGTTCACATGGAGTGCGTTCACATGGTCGACAAGACTTACATCGACAGTCATTGGGTCGACATGGTCGTTAGGTCGACATGAACAAGGTCGACATGAGTTTTTCACTTCTTTTTTTCTTCATACTTTACAATCCACGTGGACTACAATTGGGAACGGTAATCTGGGCGATAGTGGAGTGAGGCACCTTGCCCGAAGCTCGCTTGCCATGCGAGGAGACACGGTGCACTAATTGTGGTTCCCCGTCACTTTACAAAGAAAACAACACCAAAAAAGTAAAAAAATCATGTCGAAATTTTTCCATGTCGACCTTGTTCATGTTGACCTAATGACCATGTCGACCTAGGGCATGTTCACCAATAGTGGTTGACCTAATGACTGTCGACCTACCTCTTGTCAACCTAATGACCCACACCCCTCTGCTACTTAGCAGAATTTCCAATCCAACCTGAATCAGGCCCTAAATCTGGTGTAACCAAACAACATGGTATTTCATCTGTGTTTCATTGTTGCTGACCTGCCTGGGAACCTTGTAATATACATAGATACATTTGTGATACTTATGAGTAAACACGGTAAATGAAGATTGCATGTCACAGTTATGTTGTTAAATATGAAATGTGAAACTTAAGTCAAGAACAGGAAAAGTTCACATGAACAGCATTTAAGTACAGTATTACTATTACAGTATTCCCAAAACGCAGAGAGTTTGGTTTTAGTTACTTGTGGTCATTATATTTCCATCACATTTCTGCATTAACCAAACCTAGATAAAGTTGATGAGTGTACTGATGCAGTGTTTGTACTCTGAAAGTATGGTGTAAATTACACACGTGATGCCAGGAGATATACTGCTGGAACACGCTTTGATTAAGAGTCACATTTCTTTAGGACTTATTTATACCTCAGTAACGTTATAAAGACAAGTTTATGACTGCTGATACACAGTTCTTACCAGAAAAGCAGGGACCTTTTGTCACCACATTTAAATCTTTCTGTTGTTTGCAGGCAGATCTCCGCAGGAAGCATTCATTTTGATATGTGTCTCCATTTGATCCACAAACTGGCACATAGTTAGTGTGGCACTGCAAAAATAATATTTGTTAAATACTTAATGACAGATATAATAATAGCATCAATAATACATACATGGAAGTTATAATAATAAGGCTTTTCTACTTCAAAGAGAAACAATATGCAATGTTTTTATTTTATTTAGAGATGAGACAATGCACAAGATATACCTAGTATTCTTAACATAATAGTCAATGGTGAGGCAGACTGCACTTTGATATAATTGTTCTAAATTCCATTTAGGCACATTATAGCTAGAGGGGCACAGCAGGCAAAGGTGAACTCCTGGTAGGAGGAAATGATTAACATTTTCCTTCCCACCACCACTGGGAAATGGTCTGTGACATTTAAAGATACTGTTACAAAGCTGACACTTATTTTAAATACCTGACTAAGCAATAACATTTTCCATTTAACCTGTATGACCTTGCATATTGTGGGGAATATCTTGTAACAAGAACTTAGCTGTAACACAGCGGGGAGTTGTGCATGAAATATGCAATAAAAACCCATCACAGTTGTAAAACTAGATATAATAATAATAATAATAATAATAATAATAATAATAATAATAATAATAATAATAATATTATTATTATTATTATTATTGTTAATAATAATAATAATAATAATAATAATAATAATAATACCTTTATATTCACTGATAAAACTCATGATGATTAACATATTCCCAAGCGAAGGGTTAGACCTTTTTCCTATTCTGTTTATTTTTCACTTTAATTATGTAATGAGGAGAAGGTAATATAGGCCCCAATTAATGTCCTTTTTATTCTAATTAGCAATCAGTTGTGAACCATGATCTTGTAATAGCAAAGGAGTCCAATGCTGCAATATCAATGTCATGTACAAGTACAATGGTTGATAATTCATATCAGATCTTCCAAAGCCCAATGTTATTAGAGGAAAGTGAAAAATCTGTGCTTTGTATTTGTCCTCTAACGTGTTTGGATGTCTTAAGGGAACTGTGCTTGAAACTATTTGAAAAAAATCAAACAAAAAATCAAATTAATTACTTTAAAAAGTGAACACAAACATTTTCAGACATGTATTTGTTAAATATTCCTCAGTTATTGCCTCAGACGGCAAACAGTATCAAATATTGTTACTTATGGAAGATATGTCATTGACTCTTTCCTCCCATCAGGCATCTCTCCCCAATCTTCTATCTGAGTTGTATGCATACGCAGTATTTTCACTGTTAAGCAATTATCTGCCTGCATTCATTGCACATATGCCGCATTGGTCTTGCAACTGTGGGCGTAGAGAGGATTTATTCACAAACTGAGGGACTGCTTAGGGGAGGTAATAGCATGTGGCAGCAAAAACGCAGACATGTCCCAACCGCTTATGGGGTGTGTCTCAGCCTGGGTCTGTGATCAATCTCCCATTGGGGGAAGTAGGTCTTCCCAATTTAAAAAAAATACTACTACGTTCAACTCAGCTATGTCTAATCCTGGAACAGGAAATCATGTTGTAAGATATAGATGGACATTGAAAATGTGTTGGTTAAGGTTTACAACGTTGACTCCCTGCCCTGGCTTCCTCCTGCCGTGAGACCAGTCTCATACAATTTGTTTCTATGTTCTCTATTTACTGTACCTGGACAGTTGGGACAAACTGAACAATTAGACTAGGTCCCCTACTTCTTCCAACTGACCACGATATGGAGACATACACAGATTCCACTGGGCTGGGTTTCCACCTATATACATCCGTGGACGTTGGGGAGTGCTTCATTTTAACAATATCCTGGGTACTTTGCATCCTAATTCTTCACGGAGATATGTGACCGATATGAAATACCTCCAAACCTGCAATTTGCTTATTTGCAAATTAGAAGTTTCATTCAATCCCAATGCAAGTCGTCCAAAATTACGGACGCATTTAGAACCCAGGATGTACAGGTGCTATCACCTTATTTTACACCACCATGATTTTTCCCTCCTCAAAATACCTTGAACCGTTTGCTTTGGCTTGGGAGAGATTTGGGTGCTCCTGTGGACCATGAGGGAAGTCACTCACTTTATGTACGATATTTACATTTAAAGAAGTGCATTTCTGTCCGACCAAAACTATGTAAAATGTTGCAGAACGAGCACCTTATGGGGGTCATTCCGATTTGATCGTAGCTGTGCAAAATTTTGCACAGCTACGATCATCTTTACTGACATGCGGGGGAACGCCCAGCACGGGGCTAGCCCGCCCCGCATGTCAGTCCGACCCCCTCGCAGAAGTGCAAAGGCATCGCACAGCGGCGATGCCTTTGCACTTCAGGAGTAACTCCCGCAGCTTTAGCGTGCTGGCCGGGAGCTACTCCTCGCTCCCTGGCCTTCAGCGGCTGTGTATGACGTCACGCAGCCGCTGCGCCCCCCCCCCCCCCCGCGTTCGGTGCGGCCATGCCTGCATTGGCCAGACCGCGCCTACGAAAAGGCGGCTAACCGCCGCCGTTTTGCCCCCTCCCACCCATCGAACGCCTCTGCCTGTCAATAAGGCAGAGGCGATCGCTAGTCTGCTACGGCCTTTGGCCGTCCCGCAGGCGCACTAGGACACCTGCGCATGTGCAGCAGGGACCCGTTTGCTCTACTGCGTTAAAACGCAGCGAGCGAACGGGTCGGAATGACCCCCTATATTTCCTGTGATGTAAAAGAAGTGCACTCGCATAAAGAATATCTTATGCTAAATAGAATGTATATGGATGTTTGTGTAATGTAATATTATGCCGGGAACCTGCCATAGTATATACAAATTTACACTGCACATGTACACAAAAAACGCATACAAAATACAGTGAGAAGGGCTTGAATCTGAGATGTACGTAAACTTGATGGTTTAAATAAATCTGAGATAATGAGAGATCTGCGCATGTACAGATACTGTACTGCGCATGTGAGCTCGTTCTGTAACATGACTGACATGCTGCAGCCATTTGAAGGTGGAGACAGGCGTTGGAGAACAAGGTGTGTGCTGAAGCCAATGACTGCATCCTTGGACGCAGCTTCAATGGCTTCAGCAGCCTGAATTACCCGCTCATCCTACTGTAATTAACCTGAGGGTTACTCATATGGGTGATTGTTCAGGCAGATGATCTGATGCTGCTTCCTTGGGCGCAGCAGTGGATCTTCTGCGGCATTTGCTTATTATTGTGCAGCTGCTGTGTACAAAACAATGTTTTTTCATACTTTCATTCAAACACGAGAAGGATGATTATGCCTGCTGTTTCGTAAAGTTTTTTATTTTTATTTAAACCAAACTTAATACTGAATGCATTTTTCGTTATCATAAATGTAAAACCAAATTACTTGTGCTTAGTTGGGTATAAGTGTATCTAATATACGTCTGATAAAAAACCTGGCACATATACTACTGTTGCTTCTCTAACTCAACATAAGGGGATACATTTCCTAATGTTTCATGCATGTCTTTAGAGCTTTTTGAGACATACATATCCAATTCACTATAAGCCTCAAAGGGTGTGCTGTGTCCCAATATCACTATGATGTCTACAACCCTAGTGCACAGTTTGTCTTAGTTGTTACTCAGATCACAATGCAATAAATGCTACTAAAGATACCTGTCTGTTACCAGTACTAGTCTTGGACAAGCTAGGCTGATGAAACTCTAACAGGGAAACCTGCAGTGTGGGGTCCCCCTGTCATAATATCAAATATAGCTAAATGTAAGCTAAATTTAACGCTGTCATATTAAGTAGCTACTCAGATTGGGGTTGTCACTCCCCAATTTCACAGACATAAAGTAGAAAACAAAGTAACAGCACTAGGGTGGTACTGACAAATACTGTGAAACGTGTTAAGCTAAAGCCCTAATATTGGACATCTTGGGACTATTTGTACCTTATATCCTGACCAGTTTCATCTGTGGACACCGATTTCCAGCATGAAGTGTGCCATCAGACATTTTTCCAGCATGCGAGGTAACTTGCTACAACAATGACTGAACAGACCTTGTCTTTGTAACTAGTTGGTAATATTCATCCTAACTGCGAGGAAATATCCGGATAATCATCATTTATGTGCACATAACAGTTGCCTATGCTACTTATAAGGATAGACATTTCCAAGGCCACCTGTCATATTTGATATCACACAAAATATACCAGTGGCGCATATTAAGTGAATCAGTACAGTCTTCTGGTGGGACCTGGTCATATCGCATTGCGACTAAGATGCAATTGTAAAAAAAAAAAAAAATTGCCCACGCTAGCAGAGTTGTGTGGGATCTAGCGGCCACTAGCACCAGGCAGCTTACGCTGCAAGATTAGATGTATGAGGACACATCCGTATTTCATTGTGATGTATATTCCCTTTAATTTCAATATTTAAAGTTTTACAATTTTTGATCAACCAAACTGTTTACATTTCTATTATACTAATATGTACATTTAGTGGTAATAATGGATATTTTCTTTAGATTTTGACTATATAGTCAAAATCGCAAGAAAAGTTACTGCAGATCGCAAGGTAAAAGTCACCTTGCGATCCCGTTTCGATCCCGATGTGCGGCCCCGCCAGGTCGGCATCGCAAGAAACGATAGACTATGCAGGCAAGTCAATCCTTGCTAGATCGGTGTACTATCTAGTTCATCTCACATGTCAATGACATCTCACATAAGCCAAAATCTCACATAAGCCAAAATCGTAAGTACACATAGTCCATATTTCAAGAAAAGTTAGTCAAAATCTGTGCTATCTGGGCTCCGGGGAGTTCAAGGGAAATCGCGAGTGAAAATCGGGCATGGCAAGGATCTCACGTGTGTACACACCCTTAGATATCTGTCAATACCACAGGAGTGCTGCTACTTTGTTTTTTTTACCACTTTCTTATGTAAACCTTGTACAGTAAGGGCGTGTCTGCGCAATTGGAAACATAAGCAGACCATGAAAAATCCACATATATGCCCCTGGAGAAATTTATACTCATATCTCATGGCAGGTCAGCATCAGTAACATGCATCTGGTCTACGCCAGGCATACCTCACATACATTGTCACCCATGTTTTTAAACATTTATTTTGATTGTAATATACACTTCCATTGATAGGCATCAATAAAACTTTTCATTTCACGCTAATACAACAGAAACAACTCTATCACGTGGAAGAAGAAAAAATGACAAAATGGCAAAACCATAGTATTTGCTCAAGCAATGAGGAATCAGCATCTGCAGTGCATTTGTAATCAGCCAATCACAAGTGGTCCACTAGTATTACTGCCCATCATACTCAAGAATTTGGACAAGCCCCTGACCAAGGGTGGACTGGGAAATTTAAGCCTGAGGCCAAGAACATAGCACTGGCCCATGAGCAGTGGCCAGGGTTTAGGAGCACAGTTATTAAACAATATTTGTGGAGACTGAAAATGACTGGAGTGCATTTTTTTCCCCTCTCTGGCACCATCCTGACGCACATATGTACTAAGCGCACAGGCGTAAGATATCACTCTGCTTTCAGCTTGTCGCTGGGATGGGCTCTTATCCGAGTCCGTCTCCCGGCAAGGGATTTTTATTAAATTCAAATGAAAATGTGCATGTCCCCTCGCCTGGTCCAGTCTGCTTGCTGCTTACGGCCACCTGCAAATAATATGTGTTTCCCAGGAGTATATGTGTCTGTGTCCTGGTTAGCATGTATTCTCAATTGCATGATCACCCCTTTTGTACTCATCCTATGTTAGAATCTGAGGGATTGGCACCAAATATAATTACTCTGTAGTACTCGATTCATGGAAAACTGTTTTGTTAAAAATCGATTTATGACAGTTATTGTGTGAAAGTTATCATGGTGATAGAATATTTATAAAAAGACCATCATTAAATGTGAACTTAAAACGCGCACAAAGCTAAACAAACATTGTGGCCTAGACTTGGGCATCAGAGAAAAAAGTGACCAGTCTTTACCTGAAACTGGCAGGCACATTTCAGAGCATCACCCTCTTCTATGCACACACCTCCATATTTACATGTTGATTCATCACACACTCTTCGTACTTCAGACTCTCTCATGTTGAGCTCTGTAAAGTGAAAGGAGTCAAGAGACATATAAATTAATATTGACCATTTAACATGCTTAATGCATATTTAGTCAGTTTTTTTTAAATCTAATATTAAATATCCATTCTACAATTTAACCTTTTTAAAATCTAACATAAACTGAATATAATCCGCGGCACAGTTTCAATGCCAGATGAACTGATTTGATGGCTGAACCACATATAGAGGATGGCTCCCTGCTCCAGAGAAGGTTTATGTTCAAGTCATAAGCCCCAATATTTACTAAGCAGCAGTTTAAAGTTCATTAACCCCACTGATGTCAAGATGTTACAAGCACTCCTCAAACAACCAATACAAACATGCAAAATCATAAATAGGTAAATACACTAAACCATAATCCTGGTCTTAGTTCTATTTACACCATTAGTGTTACTCTAATATACATTATACTGCTACATTTTTCCTGTGACTTTTATAGCACTACCGAATATGTGAACTTAACCAGACATTTTGCACATGTTTGTGGACCATAGAGGTAAGTACAGTACTGTATGTGTGCTAGGGGGTGGGTGGGGAGTGAAGGAGTTGTACTCTTTTTATTATACATTTTTTTCTTAAAAGTCCCTATAATGAGAGTTGCACTTTTGAAGTATTCTTAACGTTTTTTTTTATCAGAATCATAAAGGAGGAAGGATCTGCTTCCTTTGCTTAAATAGGCTATTAAAGAGGAACACAATGCTCTCTAATGAGCACATGGAGATATCAAATAACCAGAAGGTCATAATTTCACTTCCAGAGGGTGAACTAGTGCGTACTATACATCTGACCAGCAATTTCCCAATGCTGATCTGATATGCAGATCAGTGTATGATGACTGGCAATCTCTTAGGGAATTGGCAAAATCCTACATGTTGAAAATCACAGGCTTGCTGATTCTGAGCATTTATGGGTCACAACTGTTGAATATAGGATATTCAACATGTTGGAATATTTATTTTATTTATTTATTTATTAACAGTTTCTTATATAGCGCAGCATATTCCGTTGCGCTTTACAATTAGAACAACAGTAATAGAACAAAACTGGGTAAAAACAAACAGATATAGAGGTAGGAAGGCCCTGCTCGCAAGCTTACAATCTATAGGGAAATAGGCATAGATACACAAGGATTGATGCTACCTATTGCATAATGGTCCACCAGATTGCTAGGTTCTTAATGGGTTGTATGATGATACCCCACAAAGTTATCCAAGTGTCAGGAGGGATATATGTTGGAATATGCAGTTGTCACATCCAGTCAATTCCTCATTTTGCCCCAATTAATTCAGGGCAGGTTAGATGGGTCAAGTGGTTCTTATATGCCAACAAATTCTATGTTTCTATGTTTAATTGCAGATACAGTATATGGGCTCTTTATGTTTGTCTAGGATCTCTGCTATCAACAGGAAACAAGATATGTGGCAGTAACATAGAGGACATCTTTTGACTTCCAGAAGGTGAACAGAGGTCACCCACAGGCCAATTATCCTGCTGGTGCTGCTGGCACACTTCTGAAATAACCACTGGTGATCAGATGTTTGGAAGGCAGTGGCAATTAGTCAGCTGCATTGAATAGCCTCAAACATTATGTAACCAGTTCATGGCTACCTGGAACCAGTATAAAAGTTATAATGTATCAGTTGCAGCGATATGGCTAAAACTTTCCAACATGTGGAACGCTGGCTTTCTATTTTTCCCCACTAAATTCCCAAATGTCACAGAACATGAATTGAGTAATCAATATACAATTATTAATTCAACCTATGTTAATTCATGTGGTAATTAAGTGGGGGAAAAAAGGACAAGATCACATTTATATTATATTTCTACACTGTCATCACAGATTTCACATTACTTAACAAGCAAAAAAGAGGAATTAGTGGAACGTCATGCAATTAGGACAGCCAGCAGGGGTCCTGTGACAGCTGCCTTTTCTATGTCAGAAGCCAGTCTCTATGTCAGAAGCCAGAAAGCTTTGCATACCATGCAAGTAGACTACGCCATTCCTTAACTGTCTTTTTAGCGTTTCCATAACTGAATCTATCTATCTATCTATCTATCTATCTATCTATCTATCTATCTATCTATCTATCTCTCTCTCTCTCTCTCTCTCTATCTATCTATCTATCTATCTATCTATCTATCTATCTATCTATCTATATCTTGGGTAATGTATATATATATATATATATATATAAAGAGAGAGAGAGAGAGAGAGAGAGAGAGAGACCATTTTACCAGCTACTTAATTTTAAGAGAGCATTGGCTGTAGAAAATCTGCTGAGGGTGACAGAGCTAAGGCTGCATGTTCTGCGCTTAAACAAGGTTTGTGTAATTCCAAGGATGAATACATTCCTACATGTGAAATTCTTCATTTCATGTTATGTATTTAAGCAACAGTGTTATTATGTCATTAAAATGATAAAATATTATAAAATTTAGTTAAAACAACATTATATATATTGTGACTGCAAACAATAAATAAGGAAAATTCAGATTAATACAAGGTGGGCATTATTGAGACACATTTTTTACAAATTAAGGGGGTAATTCCGAGTTGATCGCTAACTGCATTCGTTCTCTGTGCAGCGATGAGGCAAAAAAAACGGCCCTTCTGCGCATGCGTATGCGGCGCAATGCGCACGCGCGACGTACTATTACAGCGAACGATGTAGTTTCACACAGGGTCTAGTGAAGCTTTCCAGTCGCACTGCTGACCGCAGAGTGATTGACATGAAGTGGGCGTTTCTGGGTGTCAACTGACATTTTCAGGGAGTGTTCGGAAAAACGCAGGCGTGCCAGGAAAAATGCAGGCGTGGCTGGGCGAACGTAGCGCGGGTTTGTGACATCAAACAGGAAATGAATAGTCTGAAGTGATCGCAAGTGCTGAGTAGGTTTTGAGCTACTCTGAAACTGCACACAAAAAATTTGTAGCCGCTCTGCGATCCTTTCGTTCGCACTTCTGCTAAGCTAAAATACACTCCCAGTGGTCGGTGGCCTAGAGTTTGCATGGCTGCCAAAAACTGCTAGCGAGCGATCAACTCGGAATGACCACCTAAAAGCAGAGGAACAATTTAGGACAGAGGAGCCAACACAAAAGCCCACAACAGTATAATATGTCTCCATTAAAGCCACTCATACCTTTTTTTTAATTGACATGTTAAAACTCTCTAACAAAATAGTAGAACTAATTACAAAACAACAGTAAGCAAAAACTGAAATACAGTTAATACAAATGTGTGATTAATAAACATACAGTAAATACACAATACAGTATATAGCCTGAGGAAGCAGATGTATGTTCTACGAAACATGTTGCTGCATATTGGCCCCCCAAAAAAGAAACCCAACTAAGGGGGTACACCCAGGCAAACCATCCCTCTGCTGTCACACTGCTGAGCAGCTACCCCCGGCAAACATCATTCCCACCCCCCATTAATGAGCAGGTAACCCCAACAGGGCAATCAACCCCCATGACCACACAACTACGGGGGTAACCCCAGCAAAACCCTTCTCCGCAGCCACCCCCCTGGACAAACAATCCCCCCACCCTGTGGCACAGCACTAACCCCTGAAGACGCAATACCCGGCCATGCATAGACCCTCTTATCAGAGAGCTCTATGCAGCCAGAGTTTGGAGACAGCGCATGCTGGAACGGACAGGCACGGCAGTCATTGCAGGTCGGGGCAGACACTCAGCACATGCATAAAATGGCTGCTGCAATAAAGGCATGGCCACAAATCTCCACTGGGGCTCAAGAGTATCTGCTTCCTCCCTCCCTGCATAATCTGGTAGCCAGCCAGCAAAATCTAGGGGCCATGGCGACCTGGCCCCTGGAATTTGTCAAGTCCTATCCTACTATATTATTATGGAGTAAGATAATGACAGGACTGCAGAGAGAGCAATGTTACCTGAGCAACCACCACAGGACAATGGTGTGATTTCTGTCCAGTGCTTGTTTGCCACCAATCATGGGTGAGCTGATATATTTACATATACAGGTTATACGAACATCAATATGGTCACTACATGCCCCAGCCCCCCTCCCCCCAGATTCTGGGATACCTATTTGGATACATTTTTTTATCATTCATAAGGAAAGAGAGAGAGCCCTAGAACAAAACACCCCTATTTCATTGACTACTTAAGGAGCCCAGTTGAAAGGCCACAACTGCACTTCTGTTTTGTCACTTGTATACTGAGATGTTTGTGACGCCAACCACTCACACTTCTTTCTAACGGCCCCTCTTCCTCACATATACCTCCCAACATTGTGCAGGTTAAATTCTGGACCAGGCGTTTGCCAAAAAGAGGAGAGGTCACACAGGAAGGGGACATGACCTCATGCCCACACACATTTTCATAACTTGGGTGGTGTTCCTCCTGTCCCCAGGCTCTCCCAGAATCATATCACCAAACGGTTAGGGTATAGGTGTAAAAGGGTATAGCTGAAGGTATAAAGATTTAGGGAGAATCATAACTATTGTGTTTTATTATATGGATGATGTTGTTAATGCTTTAATGGAGTTATTTAAAGTGAAGGTGTCTTTTTTTTTAGGTTAGGTAATTATGAGGTTAATGTACATGAATGGAATTAATTGAAGATGAGGTTAATTAATAATTATGACGGTAATGGTTAAGTGGTTAATTGTACTGGATGGGATCCCACTAACATCTGTATTATGTGCTCTCTGCACTCTCTGCAATCTATATTCCTTAAACACAGATGTGTAAAGAGGAGGTGTGTGTCATTGCCCCAGGTGACAGAGGGCGGGATGTACTAAATGACATTGCCACCGATTGTTGCGATGCTAATCGCATATGTACTTACATATGCGATTACTAGCATTGCGAAGGACAGCTCTTCTGATAAGAGCTGTCCTTCTTGATATCCAGTGGCTCTCCGACTTTCCGGGTTTCAGCCCCAGGAGTTATTCTGCGCATACGCAGAGTGACAGGGGTAGCCGCAGGGCATGCTGGGAGGGGTCTGATCGGATCCCTCACACCAGCGCTACAGAGAGAAGCCAATAAGCTTCTATGGGGTATCGCCACACTCCGCAGCGCTGACCCGGTAGCTGGGGTTTAGTGCATTCGGAAAATGTGGTAAACAGGGGTTTACCGCATTCTCCATTTAGTACATCCTGCCCAGAATGCCTAGCATCACTCCTGACATGCCCTGTTATGCCAAGAAACTCAGGGCGTAATTCTTAGGCAGATGCGTCTTTATGCTAAAGGTGCTACAAAGTTCTTTCCTGTTGTAAATCAATGAGTCTGATTGTGCAAGGACTGAGATGTCCACTGTCAGCATCCATAGACGCAGAAATACTGCTTAGTATATCTTTGATGTCACCAACAGTTGCATCATGGAAACTTACAACAGGCCTGAGGGTTCTCTGTCCAAGCATAGCCTCCTATGTGTGCTGTTGAGTATCTCTGTATGCAAACTTCAGAGACATGCCTGCGTCTTTTTAGCCACCTTCTTTTTACCTCCCAGTCAATGTCTAGGAACGTCCCTCACATTTCTGATACAATGGGTGGTATTCAAATGATATATTACGCCCAATCTCCTTTCTAAAGTGATTCCCGTTATCGCGCATATCGCGCCCATAGTAATCAGGATTAGCTGCATAAAGGGTTGGGCGCCTTGCTACTCCGGGAGGAGCAAGCTGAAATGAAGATACCACATCCGTCAGCAGAAACATATCGGGTGTGGAAGCAGGCGAAAAGTATTGAATACCGCCCAATGAGTCCAAATCTGCACTGCGACCGTACATACAAAATAGGGAAGCATGCACACTGTGACTCTGATGTATGCACATATGAATTATATCTTTCCACAGCACCCATTACTGCCACTGAGTCCCACTCGGAATCAGGCCCATGATGTGAGGAAAGTTTCACAGCAACATCACTCGTCTCCACTGGGCAATTCCGAAGTATTCATCATAATCTTACAGCTGCCCAGTACTGGAAGACATGTTTGCAATTGCCCATACAGCATAATGTGGCCATACTTGCGGTGCCTGTTCTGCCTCTGACCTGGTCTTATCACTCCCCACATTTACGCTATATAGTCAGGGTTTATTTGGTTTTAGACATCTGATACAAAAACTACCTCAACTAATGAACGAAGGCATTTCATATACTTTCCAGAAAGTACAGTTTGTATTGAGAAGGAACTTTACATTTCTCAAGAAAAAGATGTTTGTGGATTCCAGAAGACAGTGGGCCTTGCTCGGAGTAGCATGAAGCCCATTTTATGTATGGGTCCCTTTTAGCAGCTGAGTGCACACATCTAAAAGTGAGTTAGAGTCATGCGCATCTCAGTCGCAACTCAGAGCTTTAACTGGGAGTGACGCTGTGTAACGCCCACAGCGAATTACAGCTAGCCTAGGTGTAAGTAGAGATCCATCTGATTTCAGACGCATCTCTTGCACCACGTATAGGCTGTTATATGTCGGCACTACTAGTGATTCCATCTACTCGCCTAAGCAGATGGATAGGGTGGTCTGACTGTATAGGCGCTCTCATCTATGAACAGGTGAATATCTGCATTTATTTCTGACTTGTGTGCAACTCTGAATACAGGTCTATGTGTTCACAATATTTGAGTGACTCCTTTAAATCTAGCCAGCATAATAAACACAACAATCTCACAATAACACTAAACAACAAACTTCAAGTAGTTTTAAGTCGTTTACTTGCATGTAGTATCATCTTGTATTAAAACAAAACTTTGTTTCCATATATAATTTCTCATCTTGTCACAAGGATCAGTGTTGCCAATTGCTTGTCATAGTCAAACATAAATACAGTATCTGCACCTGTTGTCTGCTAAAATATTGTCCTAGATTATCTTTAATGAGTTTCACCTGTAACATAAATCATTTTTGATACATTTGTCATGTGTACTCTGAGTAGATGCCATTTATCTCCTTACATGATAATTACTGTATGTCACCAGAAGAAAGGTTTTCCAATGTGGAGATCATAGCAGGGTACCAGTTAGTGTTTCAGTATACTCCTGTAGCACTTAAGCAAACATGAGTTAACTACTGAGCCACCTGCTTTTACAGAAAAAGACTTAGCTTACATGCTCATGGGTTGTTTGTTTTTACACATATAAGTGAGTGACTGGACTCCTACAATGCTCCTAAAACGCATCACCAATAACTGAGAACATCAATAGACATAAATAATGTAGAAAGCCTCATTTTAAAAGGTCCTGGGTACACCCAAAAGAAATAAAGCCTGTACTGTTCTTCAAAAAGTAAAAAAATAAACAGTAATTGTTTGACCATTAAAATTGAACCTGGTGGAGCCATTAATATGAAGAACCGCTGGTCTAGAAATAAATATTATTGTTATTATGACTTCTGTTTAGCAATATCTCTCACAGTGGTTACTAGACTTGCCGAAGCCGATTGTTGTCATGAATCCTCTATATCAAGTACTGCTACATGTAGCTATGGATTCGGTATGATATGGCGTCGGTATTTTGACGCCGGGATTCCGTTCTGCATTGAGATATTAATGTCGCTATTTTGCTGCCGGAATCCCGTCCTGCAACACTGTAACTACATCCCATAGCGATAATGACATAGCAGGATCACATCCTCAGTATGTTCACAACATACTGCAGCTAAAAAGCTAATTTTTATTAATTTATTAACAGTTTCTTATATAGCACAGCAAATTCCGTTGCACTTTACAACTGGACACAATAGAAGACAAAACTGGGTAAAAACAAACATAGAGGTAGGAGGGCCCTGCTCGCAAGCTTACAATCTATAGGGAAATAGGCATTGATACACAAGGATAGGTGCTATCTATTGCATAGTTGTCCACCAGATTGCAAAGGTTCTTAGTGGGCTGCATGAAATCACATCACAGCAGTGATGAACCAGGGTCAGGAACAAGGGAGAGTGAAGAAAGGAGGATATCAATGGATAGGAAAGCTATGAAGGTAATGTGAGCGGTTCTAGAATTTGATAAGCTTGTCTGAATAGGTGAGTTTTTAGGGAACGCTTGAAGGTTTGAAGATTAGAGGAGAGTCTTATTGTATGTGGTATCAGAATGCTTCCAATAGGAGCCAGTACAGTGTTTCACTGAACCTGTTGATCTTGTAGGACGCAGTAACCTATCAACACGTGCAATTTAGTGAAGTAACTTGTGAGGAGGGGAGGTTGGAAGGAGCAGGTAATTCAAACCCCCCCCCCCCCCCTTCCCACAATCCCACTCAAAATTATAAATTATATATATATAATGGGCTCATACATCCAACTGGTTTTTACTGCCATAAGCAAGGATGCGAAATTATATACAGCTATGAATCAGAATGATGAACATCATCAACCCCACAGCTGTATTAAAGCCTACTATTATTAGCTAAACGTGAATGAATAGAATACAACTTTTCATAAATGAAATAATGCTCCTTAGCTGCTAGGACGCTAGGACTGTTGGGTGAAGTGTCCTGCTCAATCTAGTGAGCAGATGATGTAACAATGTAAGTGTGTTTTAAGGGAAAGGTATGGAAAGGTGACTTCTTGGGGCCATTCCTTGTTGTGCAGTGGGGCATATGTCCATATCCACTTTGCAGAAGGACTTGGATTCTGCCCTCTCTCTCAGATGGCGTCTCTACACACCAGAGAGTAGGTCTGCATCTTGAATTGGAAGTAAAGTTAAATAGTTTTGGGCTGCGCATCAGCCACACATAATAATGTAATTATTCTTTTTTTTTCTTTTTTCAAAATACAGACAACATGGAGTGTGGTTGCATATAGGCACTACCTATCAATCAGGTGCACTTAAATACATAGACATATAATAAATATGTCTGAATATAGAAACGGTGCATATATCTTATGTACTCTACACAAGACAGACACAAGAGCCTAAAGAAACACATCTCAGTACATCTCCACATCTTCCTCATTTCTTCTGGAACAGTGTTGGAGAACCAATTGTCTAAGATACATATTTCTAAGTTAATTAAGAGCAATTATGATACAGCTGTGGCAACTGATTACTTTGATGTGTTTTCTAATTATTTCAAAATGAAGGTAAATTACACAGGATGAATTAAAATTGCCACTGTCATATGTACTTATAATTAATGTGTGCCATAACACATCAGATAATATTACTTTTAACATGCACTTTTTAACGTTTTTGTCATCAATGTGGTTAACGTCATTGTTATATAATTATATAGGGTTAGTTACTCAATTTATCACATATAGTCAGCATAAAAGCTGGCCACAAATTGACAGATCCTGTTACACATGTGGATGGCCAAATTGGACAAATGTAGCTATTAGGAGGCCACATTACAAAGGAGTTCTGCACCATCATCAGCAGAAATACACAGAGATGCTGGTTACCTGCCAACAGGATTTACTGGCAAGCTTATAAATGACCCAGTCACCTTTTTGGGGTCAGACTTATACTTGTGTTTACAGAATATCCAATGGAACAAACAGGTCACGCAAATAAATGCATATGCTAAAACAGAATGAGGCTCATCTTAAGTTGGACTTGTAGTGCATGAGCACCATAATATGTATAGCTGTGTCCTTTTTTACCTTGCTACAGCCTCACCAAACAGCCCCAGTTGGCGCCTGGTTGCGTGCGACTGGGGTGTGCAGAGTGTCTTTCTAGCTTAAAATGGGTCTTATTTGCATAAATGGATGCAACAAAACTAAACTGCTAGTTTACACTGATCAATTTTATATTTATAATCGGTGCAGTGTGTGCTGTACACATGGGCCCCCGGGGTCCAAGGGGGGAACACAGCGCACACCCATTTTGTAAATATTTACCCTCCAGAGTCCTGCATTGGCAGCAGGAATCACCAGGAAAATGGAGCAGCAGACTTTTTCCTGGTTAAGAAAATCTCTGGGAAAATGGCAGCCGCATTATTTTCCCGGAAACCTGTGCTTGCACACTAGACTCTGGGACAGTGCAAGGGTCCCCTAGTAACCCTAGTGCCCAAAGTCTACAGTGCTGCCGGCAAGAGAGGAGACCCAGATGGATCCTGCACAAGGGGCTCCTCTGCCCCTGATTACACATCTTGTTTGCGACGGAGTCTGAATCTGTGTAAAACGGACTCTGATGCAGCTTTTCCTCATGCTGAGTTCCGTTGTGCTTCATCAGCAACTTTATACGTTTATAAAACCAATTTCCTGTTTTTGTATATATCAGAACATAACTATCATCTCAGAACTTTACTTGGCCAATGTTGCTAGCAGCTGTTATGGCAAACCTGCCTATCCTCATGTAAAGAAAAAATTGGGTAGCACTTCCAGCCACCAGGATAAGTGGGCAAGTCTCCCGGAGCCGGCCTACAACTGCCAGCACCCGCTTGCTATCACCCCCTGCGCTCGTAGCTGCCCACTTACAGATGAAAAGTGGACTTGATGCAATTTGTGTTGCATCACGTCATCGTAGCCTTGCCAACCAGATAATCTGGGCTTTGTATAGTGGGGGCTGGGTTGTGATGACGCGGTCTCGCCTTCACGGCCCCGGACCTCATCCCTATGCCGATACCATGCCTCCTGTTGTGCCGACCTGGCTGCCGCCCACCTGGGGAAGCCAGAAAGTCAGCAAGCATGTGTTCTGCTGGACAGATGAGCTGTAGTGTAGATAGAGAGCTGTTGGGAAAAATCAATTTTTGTCCTTATTATGCTTTACTCGCTCTATCTCGTGTTCTCTAAATCTGTGTATTTACTGCTAGAATTTCATTACATTTTCTAAACTGCACATTTCTTCATTAAAGCTCAATATGTCCTTTCAGGCAAAAAAAGGCAAAACCCCAGTAAATTTTTATACTTTTGCTCTTAAACAGCATGTGTTTCCTGACCCAGAACAGATGAAATCATGGAGAAGGGATGTAGTAAGTTTACAATTCAAGCATGCAATATTAGACAATGCCGGGCTAAATGAAAGAAGCCGAAGGCTTTACGGTTTGGACATTTTATTGTGAGATGAGAAGCTGAGTGATGTAAGTGAATTAAAAGGGAAAGGGGGGGGGGAAAGATCAGCGTCCCTAGTTCTTAGGAGAAGCAATTGGTTATACAAAATAAGGTGCAGCCGTTTGTGGAAATAAATATATTGTACACATGGACCTAGAGACAAGTTGCTTAGTGATACAATATCCATTCGTTTCTATAAAAGCTACTGCAGAAATAAATAATGAAAAAAAAGAAGAAAAAAAAAAAAGAGCAAACACACTGAGTTCATTCTCAGTACTAACATAACATGCTGGAGAGTTGAGACCATTAGAAGGAATTAGCTGGGTTTAAAAATGTAATCATGACTGATCTGCAGAAATGTCTCCAACATTCTGACTGGTAGACAGTACTCTGGATGTAATCTGCCTAGTGTGGACTATCGTTACACTATTCTGATGGAATATGCAGCAAGGGCTCTCCACAACTGTCTGGTCAAAACTGATCTGATTAGAAATTCCCCAAGAAATACTGATCTCAGATGTCCTGAAAGCACAGCATGCAACCATCTTATTACAGGGCAAAGAATTGTGTGGGAGGTTTTAATGCGCACCTACCTTTGCTGCCTATAGCAAAAAATTCTGGGGTGCACAAATAAAAACATATAAATCAAACATATTAAAGCTAGTAAGAATTTTTACATATGGTGCTAGGTAAAATGTAATACTTATTAACACTTGTTTAACATGTAAAATGGAAAAAAAGAAACCAAATTATATATATATATATATATTATATATATATATATATATATAACCTTCCAGTATGTGCCGGCACTCAAATCACAACGTCAGCTGGCTCCGGTGCCCGTTAAAGCAGAGAAATAGCGGTCCAATGGAAAACGGCACTCAGAGATCATACATCATGAAGAAAAGATTTAATTCATAACATTGACGTTTCGGGGCAGCAAGCCCCGTCCTCAGAATGAACGAATGTTCATTCTGAGGACGGGGCTTGCTGCCCCGAAACGTCAATGTTATGAATTAAATCTTTTCTTCATGATGTATGATCTCTGAGTGCCGTTTTCCATTGGACCGCTATATATATATATATATATATATATATAGTATAGAGGGAGAATACTGCGCCACTTGTGATACTAACAACAGACAAATAAATGTGTAGTGACACTCCCAAAAATATAGGGCGTCTGCTGACCCCAAATAAACAGGGATGGTAGTTCCCTGAAATGTAAAGTTTAGCAGCAAAAAGGGATGGGGGATAAAGCGACCAACGGTGTCTGAAATAAATGAATCTGACAAATATAGAATAATTTTTTAAAATTTATTCACAAAATAAATCTAAAATAAATGATGTACATATCTCTTTAAAAGAATGGGACAAAAAAACATACACAATCATAAAAAGATAGATAAAGCGCAAGATGCAATAAATGTAAGAGGGGTCTTGAGGAATTCTGTGTGACCAAACTCATTAGGAAACCTGACAGTGACCCCATACTCAGATAAGCTAAATCCTCTTACATTTATTGCATCTTGCACTTTATCTATCTTTTTATGATTGTGTTTTTTTTGTCCCATTCTTTTAAAGAGATATGTACATAATTTATTTTTAGATTTCTTTTGTGAATACATTTTTTTAAATTATTATATATCTACTGTCAGATTAATTTATTTCAGACACCGTTGGTCGCTTTATCCCCCATCCCTTTTTGTTGATTTTATATATATATATATATATATATATATATTATTATTTTTTTTTCATGGTATAGTAAAGATTTACTATACTATTTTCATACTTTGTATTCTGTTAACATATGCAGACCTGTCGACCTAGAACATGTCGACCTAGAACCCCTGTCGACATATAATCCCTTTCAACCTGGTTACTGTCGACCAATACTGGTCGACCTAGGCACTGTTAACCTAAGTGTGGTCGACCTTCCATACTACACCTGAATAACCACTTGGGGAAGATAAAACATTGTGTTAATAAGTATTACGTTTATACGGTTACCAAGTGCTTCTGCAAAATTCTTACTGACTTGTATGTGTAGGACTCTTATTACAACACGGTCACATTTTCATATTCTCATTCAATTAACATGTTTACAATCACTGATCATCAAGCTTTGTTCATTTGTATATTTGATTTGCTTTTATGACGTCCTATATTTTAGGTATAAACAAAGTTTTCAGATTAGGCTGTCCCACAGAGCCCAACAGACAAATCCTATAGATCCCAATGGACAAATCCCATAGATCCCAATGGACTAATCCCATAGAGCTCAATGGACAAATCCCATAGAGCTCAATGGACAAATCCCATAGAGCTCAATGGACAAATCCCAAAGCAACCAATGGACAAAACCCATAGAGCCCAATGGACAAATCCCATAGAGCCCAATGGACAAATCCCATAGAGCCCAATGGACAAATCCCATAGAGCCCAATGGACAAATCACAAAGCGCCCAATGGACAAAACCCATAGAGCCCAATGGACAAATCCCATAGATCCCAATGGACAAATCACAAAGCGCCCAATGGACAAAACCCATAGAGCCCAATGGACAAATCCCATAGAGCCCAATGAACAAATCCCATAGAGCCCAATGGACAAATCCCATAGATCCCAATGGACAAATCCCATAGAGCCCAATGGACAAATCCAATACAGCCCAATGGACAAATCCAATAGAGACCAACAGACAAAAAAAAAACCCCACAAAACACTTTGTGAAACTATCTTCCCCATCTGAGGCCACAGGATTATGTTGATAGAACATGTTTACCTCCTTCTAAAATACAAAAGATAGAGAGTCAACCAGAGTAAATTTGGCAAGATATTCTGGATAAATGGTCATTTTTAGATCAACCAAGAGCCTGATGGTATTGAAAATATTGAAGTGCACCATGCAGTAGTTCTTTGCAAATGTTTTTGTGGCTGGACCAGGCTCTTTCCGCACCTATACCTCTTCCATCCACAATACCCCTTTACATTATGCTATTGTTATCCCTCTGTCTGACCTGTACTGTAACCCCTGGCAGTACCTACTAGAGAGCTCAGTCTAAAATACAGGGGTTTCACATTCTCCCTTCATGTTGGGCTGCTGACATAATTGCATATCATATACTAATATGAAGTCCCCTGTATCTCATTCGGTCTGCACTTTTGTGCTACTGACAGATTTAGGTCCTTCTGCCCAGTACTAGTAAAATGTCTATGGGAGACATTTATTATTATCAGTTATTTATATAGCGCACACATATTCAACACCGCTTTGCAGATAATATTTTACCATTCACATCAGTCCCTGCTCCAGTGGAGCTTACAATTTATATTCCCTATTACATGTACACGCAGACACATTCACGCTGGAATTAATTTTGTTGGGAGCTAGTTAACCTACCAGTATATTTTTGGATTGTGGGAAGAAACTGGAGCTCCCAGAGGAAACTCACACAAGTACAGGGAGAATATACAAACTCTGCACAGTTAGGGCCATGGTGGGAAATAAACCCATGACCTCAGTGCTGTGAAGCAGTAATGCTAACCATTACACCCTCCATTTGTTAAAAAGTTCAGTGGGAAGATGTGCTGCAACCAATAAATGTTTGCTTCAGTTTTTTAAACCGTACTGCAAAATTAGCAGCTAAAAGTTGGTTGCTATAGGTAAAATCAGTGTTCTTCTGCTATAGTTTTCATAAATATGCAGAAGGGCCAGAGATTCATTATCATCAGCAGTACAGGTAACTATAACACCCATCACCACAAACATCTTTCAGTGTTGTATCCGATTACATAAACAGAATAGCATGCTCAAATACTGATTGCAGAAATAGTACATGATTGCTTCGCATTAGTCTTACTCAAATCAATTTTCATGGAATTCCAAGCAAGAATCAATTCATAAATATCTGAATGTGTTTGTGTTAAATCTGGGCATACGGATGGTGAGTAATCAGGCAACTGAAGATCTCAGGTAATTGTCCCTCTCACTTCTCACTTTCCGCATACAGATTTGAAAAAAAAAAATAGTATTTTTTTAGCTCTTAAAAAAAACCCTCAACAGACTGCAGGGCAATTTAATCAGACTATTCTGGCTATAATCTCATAAAGTTTTACTCAGTCTCCTTAATGTTGAGGTTGCATGCTTCCTAGTTGTCTGGCTGACCGGTGGAAAGTCACATTCACTGCTGCACTACGTAGGAGAAAAGCAGCAGTGAAAGGGTGCTACACACACACCGATCATGGTGTCCGTGCCGTGCAAATTGTGTTTCCATATTCACAATTGTCCTGATTTACGAAGTTGTTAGAAGATATGGATTTGGATCTTTTTGTTCATTCTTTTTTTTTTTTTTTTATCTAACTCTTTGGAATAACAAATATATTCAGGTTTTTTTTTTTTAGTTTGAAGAATGTCTGTTTACCATTAACAATCACCAAGAGATGGCAATTCATAAAGAGTAGCACATTTCTCAATGGTCTGGTTTAGACCCCATAGGCGGGATGTAATAGCACCCGAGTTGGCCATTACTCGGACGTTTTTGTAAAACCATGCCTTATAAATGACTGTTGCTTTAAATGAACATCCAAGATCGGTCGGCAACCCACACCTCTGGTAAACTCGGATGTTGTTACATCCCGCCTGGTATTTGTAATAAGAAATTATATACACCACACAGGGATTCCAAGACTAGCGCATCACTATAATGTAACCCAAAATATAACTAGTTCAAAGTAAGCGCAGACTTCAAAATAAAAATTTGTAAGAATTTGTTGGATTTGTCATCCATCCTAGTAGTGATCCCTCTCAGAAGAAAGAGACAAAGAAAAAATGGGATTAACCAGTAATATTATAGGGCTATAGGCGTGTCTCAACAACATTTCTCCATGGACTCACCTAACACCAGACACTGCGGTCCACGGGTGGGACAGCGGGATAGTCCTAAAATCTATCCTGCTAAATCGGGACAGTTGGGAGGTATGTGTTTGGCCACACGTGTGTAGTCAAATTTAATAGATCTGACCCCATGGTTAAATGTTCAGATGAAGGGCCAGATGTACTAAGTCTTGAAAAGCGATAAATTACACGGTGATAAAGTACCAACCAACCAGTTCCTGTCATTTTTCAATCCCAGCCACATGGCAGTTAGGAGCTGATTGGCTGGTACTTTATCAGTGTGCAATTTCTCACTTTTCAACGCTTAGTACCACTACCCCGCTATGAGCCCAGTTAGTGCCCTCAGGACTTGCGTGTACAGTACACACTGTTGTACACACAAGTCTTGTTATGATCATCGCTCATATCTCATCGCTGACATCTGCTAGATTACAGAGTCATTTCCAGATTTGTCAGTAGTGCTGCATTTTTACAACATAGAATATGGGATGATTTTATATAGAGTTAGTACACGAGCAACTAGCACAGTAAGAGGTATATCTGATGTTGTTATGATCCAGACACTCAGGTCAGGGGAGATCTTATACTGTGAGACCTGAGTACCAGGATGTAATGCTGGAAAGGGGAAACGGAATGGGAATAGCCCCTGGCGCCCTACCTCCGTTGTCTTACCCGTGCTGTCAGTTCACTCTTGCGAGACTATGGTTTCTTGGGCCCATGGCAGCCACGTTTGAAGGGCGGATTACGTCTGCCCAACTCCGATGCCCCCTCAGGTCTTAAGGAAAGACAAAGAGTGAACCGAGGCAGGGTAATAACAAGGGGCCCTCTAACTAAACAACAAGGCCAGGGGCTACTGGCTAACCTGAAACTAAAAGTATGCGCGGCTTACCACCAGGGAAAAGAACAACCAAAATAATCCACTTGTCCACTCTCCTACACGGCACCGCCAAGTACCGGAGAGGACTATGGAAGCGGAAACCTCCGCAAATGCTCCAATGCAAGAAAATAATACTAAAGCGGCCTAGGCCGTAACACGCGGCAGGGCCGCCACTCACGAAACCAAGTGGGAACCTAAATCGACTGCCACGGGTAAATGAGGACCAGGAGAACTCCTTGGGACCAGATGACAAACTCCAAGATTCAGGGACTCAGAGAACTGGAGAGACCGGACACAGCAGACCAGGAACAGACGTTCACCAAACATGAGCAGAATGCAGGAAGCTATTACCGGCGTCTGTGTGAGGCACTGAGGAGGCATTCAACAGGGAACCCTCCAATAAGAGCACAGAGCCTAATTACAAAAAATGTCGTGCAGCTGCCTTGCTGCACGACCAGAGAACATGTGTGAACACTTTAATTAATCAATCCCTGCAACGGGGAACGCGGTCCGCCTGTGGCGTCCCCGTTGCTAAGGTCCCAGCGGCTCGGCGCGCCCAGCGTCCTAGCGTTGCTAGGGACCCGGCGGCTCAGCACGCACGGCGTCCCTAGTTGCTAGGCGCCGGGAGGGCAAGGAGGAGGGTGCAGCGGCCGCGGTCGTCGCTCGGAGATGGACCGAGCGACGCCACGGACCGCGGAGCCTAACAGTACCCCCCCCCTTGAGGAGGGGTCAAAGAACCCCTAAAGCCCGGCTTCTGAGGAAACTCCTGAAAAAATAATCTCTTGAGTTTAGGGGCATGAAGATCTCTATCCAAGACCCAAGATCTTTCCTCCGGACCATAGCCTTTCCAGTGAACCAAAAAATAAAGCCGGCCCAGAGAAATTTTTGAATCTAAAACCCTCTCTACCAAGAACTCCTGTTGCCCCTGAACATCCACCGGAGATCTACCCTGGGAAGTCCTCTGAGGAAATCTCCTGGAAGAAAAATACTGTTTAAAAAGGGAACAGTGGAAAGTATTTCCAATTCTGAGAGATCTTGGCAAGCGTAGCCGAAAAGCAACTGGGTTGACCTTTTTAATGATAAGGAATGGTCCAATAAATTTGGGTCCCAATCTAGCCGAAGGTTGTCGGAGCTTGATGTTGCGAGTTGACAACCACACCTTATCTCCCACCTTAAAAGTGCAAGGACCTCGGAGCCTATCAGAAAATTTATTTTCTCGGAAGGCAGCTTTTCTCAGGGCAAGGTGCACTTTTCTCCAAATTGCTCTGAGATGGGAGGTTAAGGTCAACGAGGAGACTGGAGAATGATGGAAAAAAGAGTTGGCTCTAGGATGAAAACCAAAACTGAAAAGAATGGGGACTCCTTGGTGGAGGAATGACAGGAGTTATTATAAGCAAATTTGGCTAAAGGAAGAAATTCAGACCAATCATTCTGGAGTTTGGCCGAATACAAGCGTAAATATTGTTTTAATGACTGGTTGACTCGTTCGGTTTGCCCGTTAGACTGTGGATGGTAACCAGATGTTAAAGACAGTTTCATATTCAATGAGGCACAAAAACGTTTCCAGAATCGTGCGATAAATTGCGGACCCCGATCAGAGACAATATCAGTGGGCAAACCATGGAGCCTGAACACATGGCGGAGGAACAAAACTGCCAACCCTTGAGCAGAGGGTAATCGGGGAAGAGCAATGAAATGAGCCATTTTACTAAAACGGTCCACTACCACCCAAATGACTCGACATCCGGCTGAAAGGGGAAGGTCCACCACGAAATCCATGGATATATGAGACCATGGCCTGAGAGGAACGGCTAAAGGTATGAGTTGCCCGATCGGCAACGAACGAGGGACCTTATGCTGTGCACAAACCTGACAGGAGTGGACAAATTCTTTTACGTCTTTAGAAAGACTAGGCCACCACACCGAGCGAGAGACCAGTTCCAAGGTCTTAGTGATACCTGGATGACCAGAGACCTTGTTGTCATGAAACTCAGCTAAAACAGTGCCTCTCAAAAATTCAGGGACAAAAAGACGACCAGCAGGAGTAAGTCTAGGAGCCTGGTGTTGAAGCTGGTTTAACTGAGTAAATAAATCCTGTGTGAGACCTGCCGGATGACTGAAGATGGAACTATGGGGGTAGTAACAGGATTGCTATTGTGAACCGGAAGAAAGCAACGTGACATTGCATCAGCTTTCGTATTCTTGGAACCAGGCCTGAAGGTGATAATAAACCTGAAACGAGTAAAAAACAATGCCCAACGTGCCTGCCGAGCATTAAGCCGTTTAGCTGACTCAATATATTGCAGGTTCTTATGGTCAGTAAATACTGTAATAGTATGCCTAGCTCCCTCCAGCCAATGCCTCCACTCCTCGAAAGCCCATTTTACTGCCAGTAATTCCCGATTACCAACGTCATAGTTGGATTCTGCGGAGGAGAATTTCCTGGACATGAAGGCACAAGGATGTAATTCCTGAGACTCCGGATCTTCCTGAGAAAGGATAGCCCCCACTCCAACCTCTGAGGCATCAACCTCAACAATAAAGGGGAGCTCCGGATTAGGGTGTCTGAGGACAGGAGCCGAGACAAAGGCCTGCTTCAAGGCCCAAAAGGCAGACTCAGCTTCAGGCGACCAATTGGAAGGATCCGCTCCTTTTTTAGTCAAGGCTACTATAGGAGCGACCAGGTCAGAAAAGGTATGAATGAACCACCTGTAATAATTTGCAAACCCTAAAAAGTGCTGAATTGCTTTTAAATTAGTGGGTTGCGCCCAATTAAGGATGGCCTGAAGTTTTTTCGGTTCCATAAAAAATCCCTGTGGAGAAATAATGTACCCCAAGAAGGACACTTCTGTGATGTGAAAATCACACTTCTCAAGCTTAGCGTATAAATGATTCTCCCGTAGTTTTTGAAGAACCAGACGCACCTGGGTAACATGTTGTTCCATAGACTCAGAGTAAATCAAAATGTCGTCTAAATAAACGACCACGAACTTCCCAAGGAAGTCACAGAGAACATCGTTGATGAGGTCCTGAAACACCGCAGGAGCATTTGACAGGCCAAATGGCATCACCAGGTATTCATAGTGACCCGACTGAGTGCTGAAAGCCGTCTTCCACTTATCCCCAGATCTTATTCGGATGAGGTTGTAAGCTCCCCTAAGATCGATTTTTGAAAAGATCATGGCGGAGCGTAACTGATCAAAAAGCACAGAAATCAATGGCAAAGGATAGGTGTTTTTAACCGAAATCTTATTCAAAGCCCGAAAATCAATACATGGTCTGAGTGACCCATCTTTTTTCTCGACAAAGAAAAAACCTGCACTCAACGGAGATTTCGAAGGCCTAATAAAGCCTTTTTTCAGGCTTTCCTGAATGTAATTATTCATGGCTGTGGTTTCTGGCCCAGACAGGACATATAATCTCCCCTTAGGCAAAGTGGCACCTGGTACTAACTCTATTGCACAGTCATAGGACCGATGGGGAGGCAGAATGTCCGCATTGCCTTTGGAGAACACATCGGCAAAATCTTGATATTCTACAGGAATAAGTTCTGGGACGACTGCCGCAACCCGGACTGGATGGGAAATACATTCCTTAACACAAAAAGGACCCCATTGGGAAATCTCCCCAGACCGCCAATCTATGGTGGGATTATGAAAGGCAAGCCAGGGGTGACCCAAAACTACAGGAACTGCCGGACAATGTGTAAGGTAAAATTCTATGTCTTCAGAATGTAAGGCCCCCACTGTCAGTAATACTGGAGGTGTGCGGTGAGTAATTATCCCATTGGAAAGCGGACCCCCATCCAAGCCGTGCATGGTGATACGTTTGTCTAGTGGTATCTGTGGAATGCCTAAAGCCTTAGCCCAAGCCAAGTCCATAAAATTTCCGGCAGCTCCACTGTCGACGAAGGCTGACACCAATGAACTGAGGCTGCCAAAGGAAATCTTAACAGGAACTAATAGAGAATCATTTGAGGAGATTAGCTGCAGACCCAAGTGAACCCCCTCACAATTCACTTGGTCAGAGCGTTTCCCGACTTGTTCGGGCAGTTGCGAGCAATATGTCCCTTACCACCACAATACAAACAAAGACCAGAACTTAATCTTCTGGTTCTTTCCTTTGGAGACAGCCGGGAGAGACCCATCTGCATGGGCTCATCGACGTCCTCAGGAAAGGTATAAACACAAGGATTAGGCCTAAAAGTTGTTCCTCTTTCAGCCCTCCGCTCTCGGAGACGACGATCTATTTTAATAGCAAGCTCCATGAGTTTGTCGAGAGTCTCAGGAGCGGGGTACTGAAGGAGAATGTCTTTAATAAGTTCAGACAAACCGAGGCGAAACTGACTGCGCAGGGCTGGGTCATTCCAGCCACAGTCGTTCGACCAACGGCGAAATTCGGTACAATACACCTCTGCTGGATTTTTACCTTGTTTAAGGGCACGCAGGTGACTCTCAGCTGATGCCTCTCTATCTGGGTCATCATATAACAGGCCTAACGATTTAAAAAAAGGCGTCTACAGATAACAAAGCAGGATCATCTGTTCTTAACCCAAACGCCCAGGTCTGTGGATCACCCTGGAGCAACGACATAACTATCCCAACCCGCTGAGACTCAGTACCAGAGGAACGAGGCCTTAAACGAAAATAAAGCTTACAAGCTTCCTTAAAATTAAAAAAATCTTTTCGGTTACCCAAAAAACGGTCGGGTAAATGCATCTTTGGCTCTGGGACCACACTCGGGGAGGCTCGCAAAAGATCTTCCTGCGATTTCACCCGAAGAGTAAGGTCCTGAACCATCTGAGTTAGTTCATGAATTTGGTTAACCAAAAGCTGACCGGGATTTGGCCCTAACCCTGCCGGATTCATGAGGCCGAATTTTACTCTCACCAAAACAAAACATGGAAAAAGTAAACCCCCTTTTTTTTTTTTTAATGTTTTGGGCCGGTGATAATGTTATGATCCAGACACTCAGGTCAGGGGAGATCTTATACTGTGAGACCTGAGTACCAGGATGTAATCCTGGAAAGGGGAAACGGAATGGGAATAGCCCCTGGCGCCCTACCTCCGTTGTCTTACCCATGCTGTCAGTTCACTCTTGCGAGACTATGGTTTCTTGGGCCCATGGCAGCCGCGTTTGAAGGGCGGATTACGTCTGCCCAACTCCGATGCCCCCTCAGGTCTTAAGGAAAGACAAAGAGTGAACCGAGGCAGGGTAATAACAAGGGGCCCTCTAACTAAACAACAAGGCCAGGGGCTACTGGCTAACCTGAAACTAAAAGTATGCGCGGCTTAACGCCAGGGAAAAGAACAACCAAAATAATCCACTTGTCCACTCTCCTACACGGCACCGCCGAGTACCGGAGAGGACTATGGAAGCAGAAACCTCCGCAAATGCTCCAATGCAAGAAAATAATACTAAAGCGGCCTAGGCCGTAACACGCGGCAGGGCCGCCACACACGAAACCAAGTGGGAACCTAAATCGACTGCCACAGGTAAATGAGGACCAGGAGAACTCCTTGGGACCAGATGACAAACTCCAAGATTCAGGGACTTAGAGAACTGGAGAGACCGGACACAGCAGACCAGGAACAGACGTTCACCAAACATGAGCAGCATGCAGGAAGCTATCACTGGCGTCTGTGTGAGGCACTGAGGAGGCATTCAACAGGGAACCCTCCAATAAGAGCACAGAGCCTAATTACAAAAAATGTCGTGCAGCTGCCTTGCTGCACGACCAGAGAACATGTGTGAATACTTTAATTAATCAATCCCTGCAACGGGGAACGCGGTCCGCCTGTGGCGTCCCCGTTGCTAAGGTCCCAGCGGCTCGGCGCGCCCAGCGTCCTAGCGTTGCTAGGGACCCGGCGGCTCAGCACGCACGGCGTCCCTAGTTGCTAGGCGCCGGGCGGGCAAGGAGGAGGGTGCAGCGGCCGCGGTCGTCGCTCTGAGATGGACCGAGCGACGCCACGGACCGCGGCGCCTAACAGATGTATGATGCTTATTCTAATAGAACACTCTGTACATTCAACTTAATCAATCTGCAAGTTGACGTTTTACAGGAACGGGAATACCAATTTGCCTCAGTGTCTCACATACAGTTACTGAGGATTGCACGTGACACAGGCAGCTTGCTGACATCTTCATGAGTCAATGAGAGAATTAATTTGTTTGTTGCATTCATTCTCTTTGAACAGTGCCTCCCAAAACTAAAACCAAGGTACGCTGAGAATTGTATTAATTATCTTTGAATGAACACAAACAATATACTCACATCCCTCAGCCATGTTGCCAAGAGGAAAACTGAAAACAAGGCATTTTACATATAAATAATGTTTTGCTAAACGCTACAGAAAACAATTTGGACATTTCCAGGATTGCACCAAATGCATGCATGTGTGACTGACAAGCTATTTTATAAATAGGCAAAGTCCAAACAATGTACTTATTCATTCAAGTGTGTTCCTAAACAATCATGCCCAATTTATGCATGAGGTATCACAACAAATATAAGTTTGCAGGAAACTTTTACCTGAAAACTCATTTGCTTTAGGGAAATAGGCTTAAGCTGGAGGGACGGGCAGTAAAGCACAGCCGTAGGGAGAAAGTGGAAATAAATGTTCCCTCCTTGCAGCACACTGGAGAGGCTGGATGTTTTCTGTAATACAACATATAAATATGCAAAGTTCCTAATGACACAAATGTCAGTCTGAAAACAGCAAACAGTAACTGAGGCATGAAAGACAAGAATTAGAATCTCTGGAAAACTGGAACGCTGGAACTTTGAAGCATATCACTGGCAGCTGTCCTAGAACTATCCAGCCTCGCTGGTCAAGCCAGTTTTTGCAAACTTGAACTTTGTTAGTTGGGATGCCTGCCCTCTAGAAACAGCTGTTGGACAGGAGACCACATACCTGGGGATTGTTCTGAGAAACCCAAACAATATGACTACAGTAATGTTTCACAAAGGTCCAATCCGCGGACCAACATGCAGCGTGCATAATTGCTTGTAAAAGTATGCCCTTTGCTGCTGCCATAGTAGTAGTCGCACCACATAGTGAGTAACCACTGAACTGGTTAGGATCGATAACATTTTTACTCATGGTTGCAACAAGCCAACCACTAGTTGTAGAGGACCTTGTGGACTAGAAAGGTTTCTGAAATAAAATGTTTCTGGTTCCAATTTAATTCGAATATAATAAAATCACACGTGACTCATGAGCGACATCTCCACTGGTGAATTTCTCCACCGTTTCCACTGCTTGATACATCAACTCCGTCTGTGGTCTGGGTGGGAGTATTGTGGCAGCTGCAGTATGAAAACTGATTTCTCAACTTGAAACTACCCATCCAGACCAACAGATTGCCGGCTATGGGTAATGGCATAGAAAAGGGTAAATGCACTTGATCAAGAATTCCAGAGTCAAGGTTTTTTTATCAAAACATTTTAGCCTATGTGAGTCCCCTGAGTAGTCTAAAGACAAACAGAATATGTGGTCTTTAAGAAGGAAAATCCTGCCTGACAGGTTTTGTCTTATTTTTCCTTTAATACTGTGGTCGTCCTTTCAGATTTTGCCATTTATAATGGGGGACAGCTATCAATACTTTATTACAGAGATCAACACAGCGTCATCAGATCCTGGTCATGAGTGTGTACATGAAAATGCATGTGCAATCCAATCCATATGCAGCATGGAGGTAACAATTACAGTATGTTTCACTTCTCTCCCTGCTGCAGCATTATGTCCCTGCTGCACCAGTTACTGATTGCTAGGCCCTAAGACTTCTGGCTGTCAAATATGCTTCACCATATCTAATGAGCTAGATAAATGAACTCTGTGTCTTATTGTGTGTCCTTGGTAAAGAACTGTTTCAATGAGAAGTCCTTGAGAAGAGAGGAGTTTTGTGATGTACATTAGGCCATGCACTATTTTAGTTGCCCTTCTTTGTACACTCTCTAATGTATTTATATCCTTCTGGGGATATGGTCTCCAGAACTGGACACAGTATTCCAGATGAGGCCGTACCAATGACCTATACAGTGGCATTATTACTTCTATTTTCTAGCAATACACTACAGGTATATATACACAGAAACAGAATTTTACTGCAGATAAGTACCACATGGCCCATCCAGTCTGCCCTTTAGGGTTAAGGCATTAGGGTTAGTTTAGAAGTCTGGGTTAGGGTCAGGGCCAGCAACAGAAATCGAGTTCTAGAACATTGCACTTGCTATCTTTGCTGACTCTGCTAATCAGAGTGATAGGTGAGTGTACTAACAGAATACGATTTCAGAAACTGGTGAAGACTGAGGTGAGAACAGCGGGGTTATAAATCCGGATTGGACCTCCTATATAAGCATGCTGCATATCATTTTAATCAGTATATATATATATATATATATATATATATACATATACACATACACACATACATATACATACATATATAGCACTACCTAAAAATGCTCAGGCTGCAAGCGTAGACCTCAGGACCAGCTGCTTCTCCCATGGGCAGTTTTACATGGATTGCTCAGGAGCTAGTAACCCTAAGCATCTTTTCGTGTTAGTCCCTGAACAAAAAACTGCAAATATTGTTTACAAAGAAAGTTTGTGATCAATGTGTACAATATAAAATATACATCACAAAATTAGATGGCAGCACTGTCTTTGTAAAATTAGTTACGCTGAGCAATAACAGACATCCATATGAGCAAACAATAGTATATATATATATATATATATATATATATATATACTGTATGTATAGTATATATAACTTACATTTTGCTTATGTCCAATATATCTTGCTTATTCATATCTAAAGGTCCTACACACTGGCTGATTGACGGCCAAGGTGCCAGACGGGACGACCCGGCGGTGGTGGTGACGGGTGGAGTGAAGTTTCTTCACTCCCCACGTCACCCGGCTCCATAGCTCTGCATGCTAATAAGGACAATATTGTCCATATTAGCTTGCAGGTGTAAACGATTCGGTACCAACAATGAACGAGCGTGGGGCCGCACATCGTTCATCGTTGGTGCATACACACTGAAAGATATGAGCAATATCTCATTCATTAATGAAGAAGATCTTTCATATCTTTCAGTGTAATCGGCCAGTGTGTAGGGTCCATAATATATCTTGCTTGCTGGATGTATATCTCTATATGTGTCTTGCTCATTCAGTAATACAGTACATGTGACGTTTTCTTGGTACACCTTGACCAGATAATTCAGACACCTTTTATAACACAATATTGTGCGTTTCACACCACTTGTCCTACATCATTTTTGGAGCCCCACTTTTAGATGCCCAAATTGGGTGAGCTGAATTATTCATGCTAATGCTCTTATTGGCTGCAGGTTGTTCTATCCCCTCCTACATCATACCCTGTACATCTGTGTATAACTAGTTTTGAATAATGACCTCAACGAAAAGGCACATAAATATGAGCATAGTGAATTGTACTGTCAAGCACAGAAATAACAGCACAATTAAAAAGAAATGTTTTCCATAGTGCCTTGCAATATATAAGCACACCTTTCTCTATATACTGGCTTATACTACTTGTCCTAGTCAATATGTTTTGTACAGCATAGCTGAGGTTTGGATTTAAAATACTGTATAATTTGAAAGGCTACAAATCTTCTGCTGACAAATATGTAGTACACTACTTACCATGGCTCACAAAAGACTAATGGATTATAGACTTTACTTTTAAGCAAAGACATGGCATAAACCATAAAACGGCTTCTGAAATACACATAGGTCTATATTTACTATGTAGTTAGAAACCTTTCTTCCATCTATCATTCTATCAGGCAGATATTTGCTAGTCGCTATGATAAATTTGCTTCACGTTGCTGCATTATGATTTGTAGCAGTTTTCTGCATTGTGGAGAGCATCGTAAATCAGTGCTGGAAACAGGCATCCAAAGATACTTACACCATGCAGTTCTCTCAGGAGACACAAATGCATAAGCACAATGTTCATTAATTACACTACTGTAGATCGTGTACACACACAATTCCAGACTGACACTAGTTGCAGAAAATCATTTCAAAAGTTTTGAGTCTGTTTCTAAATACTTTGGGCTTTAGTTAGAATTAGAAGTAAATCCATCAACTTGACATGATTTACAGTTGGGTGTGTATAAGTATTTCCATAGTGTGCTGTCAAAGTCAGAAAAATATCACGCTGCACGTTGCCATATATGCACTTCATGCGTGTGCACGCTGCATATTTAATCAAAATAATGTATTTTATAAGTTAATATTCCCCTGAGTTCAACAGGTATCAGTGGGTCTCAAGATGGCTCTTAGACCTTAGAGATTCCCCTTTGCATGTTAAAAAGGGCTTCACATGTTCTCATGCATAGTTAAGCACAGGAAGAGTAATTGAAGATTAATTGTATTCCGAATAAATTACACCTAAGAATAGTCAGTTTCTGTCCCGCAGACGGAATACAATAGCCTTTAATTACACTAAGCTTTGAGATTCAATGAGGAGGGCCAACACCTGTGTTTACGAATGGGGCTGGATTTGTCTCCATAAGAATGATTGCTGGGATGTCATTGTCTCAACTGAAAGTGGACAGTGAGACAGTATTTGCCAAACAATAGCTTCCCACAAGACAGGAATTTGAAACAAGTGCATAACCAAGATCACATGGTCAGCTCTGCTCACTGATACAGCTAGCCCACATGCTGTGAAAGACACACACTTCCTGTGGTTGACACACCCCCACAGCTGGAATGCAGGTATGATATTATCCACTGGAAATCACAGGGCTCACTGACTCACTCAGAACCAAGCAAGCATCCAGAAGCATGGCTTGCTTATCACCAGGCTCCAAGCGAAAGGCTAAGTATTGTATACTCATGGCTTAATGGCATAGAATAGTTTAAATATGTGTTTGTGGTAAAGTAGTTGTGAAATGATTGGCATAGAATAGTTAGTTTGGAGATACAAATGGCTTAAGGTTAATGATGCTTGTGCAGTTGTGTGATTGTTGGGTGTTTGGGATGATACTCTATGAAATCTGTAATGAATTGGAACAGTAGACAATCTGTAGCATAGCATCTCTGGTATACATTTATGGATGGTGATTTATAACAGATTATAGTAGTTTTACATGATGCATCTTGCTGAAGGTTAGAAGTCAAAACATACTTCCTTTTGTTACTGTAGTCATGTGCTTGTAGCAATAGCAGGCTGATACTTGTGGGTACCTGGTAATCTGGTCTTGTGATACTGTGTTGGCTTGAAATTGTGAAAGGTGATTTAGATGGTTTGGAATTGTAAAATCAGAACATATGCATTGTGTTGAGGCTTGGACATTTTGGAATATAGTGGAATCTTGTGTCTTCTGCTATGTGATTATGGTATAGGCTTTGTCAATTAAAGAATGCCATGTGTTTGGACTTGCAAATCTAAAATGGCTGCTAGCATTCCCTTTTAAATCATATGTTACAGACTTTGGAATCATGGGAGTTTTTCCCAAAATGGAGTCTAGCTTCTGTCCCATGCGGTATTGTAGGGACCATTGTGTTGTTGCTGGGTGTTGTGTATATATGGACAGCCAGCCTGGGTGAGCTCAATTTTTCTCTCCACAAAGGGTCTCAGCATTGACTAACTGCGCAGCGATTGTTTCTCACATGTGTAAATTCTCTGCAGACATATTGTCTCTTATTTTAATGTTATAAGCCATTCTCTCTCTCCTTCCCCCTTAAATGTATTTGTATCTTTATTGTATTTTATGTGTAGTGATTCGGTTAGGTATTTTATGTTATCTTGGTAGTGTATAACTTGTATTGTGTTATTCTTTTGCAATTGAACGTTCATTCATTTCCTTAAAAGGCGTTAGACCCTTAGACCGGTATTTGAGTGTTTATTATATTGCTAAGGGGTTCTCAGAGCGTCACATACGCTCATACAGCTTTTAAACTAACAAGGTTACACTGTGTTGCATTTACACCTTATCACTGCACAAGGGTTTACAGTATAAGTACATTGTTTATGGTATAGTTATAAAAGTTTAATTCTGTAAGTGTCTGCGACGCCTGTGCTCACACCCTGTGCACAGCGTCTGCTACACTAAGGGCGTACCCTTGCGGTACCTTTTGCGCCAATTGCGTACTGTGTCTCCTAACCTTTTAGAGTGTTTTAAATAGGATAAATATATAGGCTTTGTCAGTGCATATAGACACCAAACTCTAATTGTGTCTGCACACCTGCACACTTCTCTAAGGTGCAGCATTTTTCTAGCTGGAGTCACACAGAACTATAAATAGGGTCTGGCCTGAATCAGAGGTGGATGGAGGAGAGACATCAGACACAAGCACCTGCTGTTTTTCCTCTGCGCATGCATCTCAGACACACTGTGCATGCATCCCATTGTTTAACACAGTCAGATACAGATCGGAACTGCATGGATCTCTGATAGACTTCCTGGTGGTGACTGGGGAGGTGGCTCGAGTCGCAGGCATGTCAGATGCAGAAAGATGCAGTTCCACTGGCACCAGCAGCCAAATAATGTGTAACATTCTGCACAATAGGGCTCAGAAGTACTATGGTGCGGCCAATGTCCTCTCGATGGTGGGAATTTGTGTGCACCACAGTGGATTACAGCTGCAGCCGGTGAGTGTCTCAATAGTGTACTGGCTGCTGCACTGGCATAAGTCTGCAGTAGCAGCTACCACGTAGTGTCCACCGCTGAATCAGGCCCTTTGCTAATGCAAGGCAACCCTTTCAGAGTTAACATGGCAAAACACTTTTACACTTTGATCAATTAGCTTTGTTTTAACTGGAAGGAAAATGGAGAGATGGTTTCCAAGAGGGTCCAAAATCTGTCAAGCAATCAGATTATTAATTATTTATGCAATAATATAAAATAAGTGCATTTAAAATACAGCCTGTAAAATAAGGGCTGCACTGCAGGCATATTTGTATTTCCTGAAATGTCTGTGAGACTCACAAACTTTGGGGAGTTCTCCTTGACTCCTGGGAGAGCAGGGAAGCAACCGGTCACCCTCCTCTCAGTGAGGAAGTGGGTGGGCCAACAGCTTGACAATACAATTTGATGCAACTCGCATCATCATGGTTCCACAGCATGATGTATCGATCAATGGCTTTGTGACAAGGTTAGCCTTCCATGATGACGTGACTCATCACCACGCTTATATTATACATATATAAATATATACACACACACATACATACATACATACATACATACATACACACACACACACACACACACAAATTAGAAAAGGGGGCATGGTCATGGGTAAAGGGGGCGTGGCCATGATCATTTTCCTATACTTTCAATGGCAGTTTGGAGAGCCAAAAATCAGTACAGACCATAAAAAAAAAGGTACTGTACCTATTAAAAAGGTACAGTTGGAGGGTATGATATATATATACACACACACACACACACACACACACACACACACACACACACACACACATACACTGCATGTATATGTATATTGTAACACTGTAGGGGTGCAAGGTGCCTTTTCCTGGGGAATATGGCAGGACGCAGCAGCTGAGGAACAACACAAGTCCAGTTTCTGGTACAACTGACCCCGGCCAGTTTTATTGAAACAGAAAATAAAACAAACCCCAAAATAAAAATACCTTGCCTGTACGGCACTAACTAAACATAAGATGTTCCTAACTGTCACTAAACAAAACACAGAGTTCTTCAGTACATACTGTATAGCTTACTTGCATCAGAAAGCGTGTCTCTCACACACAGACCCTGCAGCCTTCCCAGGCAGTCTGCCCATACTAATCAGGTTAGAAGCACTATATCACTCTTACACAGCTGAAACCCTGATTAGCCCTCTGTGAGGCCAAAGACCCGAACTGGGCCCAATGTCTAGAACTCGCCTTATCTCTCTCTCAGAGCCTTTACCCAGCTTTTACAGCAAACTGAAAAGGTTCAGACAAAACAAAAAGCATTTTTCCTAGAAGTTAACATTTTCTAAAACATGTAAGACAAGAACCTGGGACAAATATACCTGCCCTCAAACACTATCCCAGTGTTCTTGTCACATATCCCCCTCCCCTGTTTCGACCTAGGGGCCGGAACACTTGTAGCCCCCAAACAGAAGATGCGAGACAATGCATCTGCGTTGGCCAATTGTGTTCCCGGTCTATGTTCGACAGTAAACTTAAAGTCCTGCAACGCTAGAAACCATCTAGTTACACGAGCATTCTTGCCTCTATTTACATACATCCATTTTAAAGGGGCATGGTCTGTCACTAGTCTGAATTGTCTACCCAAGAGGTAATATCTCAAGGTATCTAGTGCCCACTTAATGGCCAAAGCCTCCTTTTCCACAATGGCATACCTTTTTTCATGCTCATTGAGTTTCCTACTCAAATAAATGATAGGGTGTTCGTCCCCATCTCTGGTTTGGGACAGCACAGCACCTATCCCTACCTCTGAGGCATCTGTCTGTACCACAAATTCTTTTGAAAAATCTGGTGTTATCAACACCGGTTGTGAACACAAAGCCACTTTTAACGCTTGGAACGCCTTTTCTGCATCAGGGTTCCATTTCACCACATTTGACTGCTTCCCTTTGGTAAGGTCTGACAACGGCACCGCTGTGGTCGCAAAATTAGGAATAAACCGTCTATAGTACCCAGTAATTCCCAAAAAAGCCCTTACCTGTTTTTTATTCACTGGACGAGGCCAGTTTTGAATAGCATCAACTTTATTCAATTGGGGCCTAATCAGACCTCTGCCTATGGTGAAGCCCAAGTATTTGACCTCCTCCATTGCGAGGCAGCACTTCTTTGGGTTAGCAGTTAACCCTGCCTCTCTGATTGAGTCCAGTACTGCTTGTACTTTAACCAAATGTGACCCCCAGTCTGTACTGTGAATTACCACATCATCCAAATAGGCAGCTGCATATTTTCTATGGGGCCTCAAAATTTTATCCATCGCCCGTTGAAAGGTTGCTGGAGCCCCATGCAACCCAAAGGGTAACATCTTATACTGGTACAGCCCCTCCGGAACCGAAAAGGCTGTTTTTTCTTTGGCGCTATCAGATAAAGGTATTTGCCAGTAACCTTTGGTCAGGTCCAATGTGGTGAGAAACCTGGCTGTTCCCAGCCTTTCTACAAGCTCGTCCACACGGGGCATGGGGTATGCGTCAAACTTGGACACCTCATTTAACTTACGAAAGTCATTACAGAAGCGTATGCTACCGTCGGGCTTCGGGATGAGCACTATGGGACTGGACCACTCACTGTTAGACTCCTCTATGACTCCAAGTTCTAACATGGTTTTAACTTCCTTAGAAATAGCTTCTCGCTGAGCTTCAGGAATCCTATATGGCTTTAAATGAACCCTGACCCCTGGTTCTGTGACAATGTCATGTTTTATTATGGTCGTTCGGCCAGGCAGCTCTGAAAATACCTCCCTATTTTGGATGAGAAATTCTTTAACCTGATTGTTCTGATCAGCTGATAATGTCTCTGACACCTTCACTGCGGGAAGCAACCGGGGTGAAGACACCGAAGGGCAAGGCTCCGCTGACAGAGACAACCTATCTTTCCAGGGTTTGATTAAGTTAACATGGTAGATCTGTTCGGGTTTTCTCTTTCCCGGCTGGTATACTTTGTAATTAACCTCATTCACTTTTTCCCTAATCTCAAATGGACCCTGCCATTTAGCTAGGAATTTGCTTTCCACAGTGGGTACCAAAACAAGAACTCTATCTCCAGGAGCAAATTCCCGTATCTTGGCACTCCGGTTATAGACCCTCTGTTGAGCACTTTGGGCCTGTTCCATGTGCTCTCTGACAACAGGTACCACGGCTGCAATCCTATCCTGCATTTGTGTTACATGCTCAATAACGCTTCTATAAGGAGTGGGCTGTCCTTCCCACGTCTCTTTGGCAACATCCAACAGCCCTCTGGGGTGTCTACCATACAACAAATCAAATGGAGAAAACCCCGTAGAGGACTGAGGAACTTCTCTGATGGCCATTAACAAGTAGGGCAACAAACAATCCCAGTTTTTCCCATCTCTCTCAACAACCTTTTTTAACATACTTTTTAATGTTTTATTAAACCTTTCCACCAACCCGTCAGTTTGGGGATGGTAGATGGACGTCCTGAGGCGAGTGACCTTAAATAACTTGCACAATTCTTTCATGATCCTTGACATAAATGGAGTACCTTGGTCAGTCAAAATTTCTTTTGGTATTCCCACTCTACTAAATACCTGCACCAGCTCCCTAGCTATCGCCTTGGTTGTGATAGTGCGTAAAGGGACAGCCTCAGGATATCGAGTGGCATAGTCCATAATTACCAGGATATACTGATGGCCCCGAGCAGACTTTAACAAGGGCCCCACGAGATCCATGGCTATTCTGTCAAACGGGACCTCTATAATAGGCATGGGAACTAGTGGGCTCCTGAAATGGGGTCTAGGGGCATGATACTGGCACTCAGGACAGGAAGAACAATATTCAGACACTTCTTTATAAACCCCTGGCCAAAAGAACCTTTGTAAAACTCTTTCAGTGGTTTTTTCTGCCCCTAAATGTCCTGCGGTAACGTGACTGTGAGCTAAATCTAGTACCGTTCTCCGATAAGGCTGGGGAACTACCAGCTGTTCCACCACATCCTCACCCCTTTTGACAATGTGGTACAAGAGCTCATTACAGATGGCCATGTGGGGATACGTAACCCTGTCACCTGGTACCACAGGTTCCCCATTAACAATCTTAACATTCTCTCTAGCCTTTATTAAGGTAGGATCCTTTAACTGTTCAGACGCAAACAGATCCTTCTTTACCTCCAGGTCAGGCACGCTTTCAGTTCTAACTACTATGTCTCTGTTCCCGGCAAGAGGGTCCTCACTGGACTCCCCATCTGTCACTTCCCCAGCCAAACTAGCAAAAGGCAAAGGGCCAGAAAGTTCCGAAGACCCACGTACATCCATAAAATCACCGGTATTATCAACTGGCTTTTTACTTCTCACATCTGTTGATAACCGTGATTCCCACAGTTTCCAAAAATGAGGAAAATCCCTCCCTATTATGGCCTCATGCACCAAGGTAGGGACCAGTCCCACTTTAACCATTGCTGACCCACAACAAGTTTCTATATTCACCTCAGCAGTGGCATAATGTTGGGTATCCCCATGTATGCAAGTTACCCCAATAGGTATTTGCTGGACCTTTAAGGGGTTCACTAACCCAGCTTTCACGAGGGTAACTAAACTTCCTGAATCTAGCAAGGCCTCTACCCGGTTACCTTCTAAGAACACATCACACATTTGTTTTTCCAGCTCAGGTGAAGGTACCACAGTACAGGCTAACCTAGCAAAGAAAGATATTCTGCGACATTCAAAGGCAGCATCACATTGCATGGGTTCTTGCGTGACTGGGCAATTGGCAATAACATGACCTGGCATACCACACCTAAAACATTTAACCACACGATTATCAACCCATTTGGGCAGCATAGACCGTTCTAGCCCCATTGGCCTGTTTCCAGGGCCAGTGTTTACAGTCTCTCCAGCCTTGCGTTCTCTTAACCGCCCAGCAACGTTTTCCCACGGAACAGTCTTACCAGTCTTTACTGAAGGGCGCTGTCGAGGATCTATGGGTTGCTGGGTGGTCATCAGTAGTTCCTCTGCTGCCAAATACCTCTCTACCATGTCCACTAATTGGTCAGCAGTACCCGGGTTTCCATGGCTCACCCACTTGCGCAGGACCATGGGCAAAGATCTCAAGTAGCGGTCCATGACGACTCTTTCCACCATCTGGGGACCAGTTAATGTCTCTGGCTGTAGCCATTTTTTTGTTAGCTGAATAAGGTCGTGCATCTGGGAGCGCGGAGGCTTCTCCATGGCGTACAGCCAACGGTGCACCCGTTGTGCTCGTACTGACAGCGTGACTCCCAGGCGGGTCAGGATCTCAGTCTTTAGTTTATCATAGTCCCGAGCCTCAGCAGGGCTTAAATCAAAGTAAGCTTTTTGGGGCTCACCTGACAGGAAAGGTGCCAGCAGACTGGCCCACTGTGCTTTCGGTCAGTTCTCACGCTCGGCAGTCCTTTCAAACGTGGTCAGATAGGCCTCCACATCATCAGCCTCTGTCATTTTCTGCAGGAAGTGACTGGCTCGTATAGAACTAGAGCTGGTTGGAGCACTGACGGCCACATCTCCAACCCGAGCTGCAAGTCTCTGCACCACTTCTGCTAAGGCCTCTCTATCCTGACGCTGTTGCCTGTAAAGTTCATCAACAACTGCCTGCTGTTGTCTCTTATTTTCCTCCATTGCCACCTGCTGTTGTCTCTTATTTTCCTCCATTGCCACCTGCTGCTGTCTGTTGGCCTCCTGCTGTAGTCTCCAATTTTCCTCCATTGCCACCTGCTGCTGTCGGTTGGCCTCCTGCTGAGCCGCTGTAGCTTGCAGCAAGGCTTTAAGCAGATCCTCCATGTCAACAGATTTTTCAGGCGGCTTTGCAGCTGCTTTCACTTATGCGCAGAACGGCCTGCTCGCATTCTCCACCAAGTTGTAACACTGTAGGGGTGCAAGGTGCCTTTTCCTGGGGAATATGGCAGGACGCAGCAGCTGAGGAACAACACAAGTCCAGTTTCTGGTACAACTGACCCCGGCCAGTTTTATTGAAACAGAAAATAAAACAAACCCCAAAATAAAAATACCTTGCCTGTCCGGCACTAACTAAACATAAGATGTTCCTAACTGTCACTAAACAAAACACAGAGTTCTTCAGTACATACTGTATAGCTTACTTGCATCAGAAAGCGTGTCTCTCACACACAGACCCTGCAGCCTTCCCAGGCAGTCTGCCCATACTAATCAGGTTAGAAGCACTATATCACTCTTACACAGCTGAAACCCTGATTAGCCCTCTGTGAGGCCAAAGACCCGAACTGGGCCCAATGTCTAGAACTCGCCTTATCTCTCTCTCAGAGCCTTTACCCAGCTTTTACAGCAAACTGAAAAGGTTCAGACAAAACAAAAAGCATTTTTCCTAGAAGTTAACATTTTCTAAAACATGTAAGACAAGAACCTGGGACAAATATACCTGCCCTCAAACACTATCCCAGTGTTCTTGTCACAATATATATATATATATATATATATATATAAAACTATATATATATATATATATCTTTTAAATGTTTTATTGTATATTGTTCTCAACATTTTATCATGTTTATTTGACATGGACTCCTTGCCTTTTATCCTTTACATTTTAGGTTAAATTTCTATTTGAAACATTGGGGGGAATGTAATAGGGTGTGAGAATCAGGAAGTAATAGATTTTGTGAGAGTTCTCCTGTGGTTTTTTTTTTTTAAATTGGCAATAATTTACATGGCAAAATCAACCTGGTTTTGCTATACATATAAATGATTGCCACTTTAAAAAAAAGCAAACAAAAACAAACAGGAGTACTTTCACAAAATCCCTCACTTCCTGATGCTCACACCCTATTACACCCCCCCCCCCCCCGCAATTATATAAGAGCTTTGGCATATTAACAGTGGGGGCAGAATGTGCAGTGCACACGGGCCCCCAGACTAGGGGGGCCACATGTTGCCAACCCTGCATATGCATGAGGAGAAAGATATTTGAAGTGCCCCCTTCAGCGCGGTTGTTGGCTCAACCCTGCAACTTTCACTCCATTTATCTCCTCTTATGCCGTCACTTCATTTACAGAAAGCATGTAAGGCAAGGAAGTAGGGGGAGGGGGTCATGTCAGTGAACCCTGCGCACAAGCCCACAAGTCTTACAGCGTCACTGTCTCAGAGGTGCATTTTGCAAAACAACTTCCATTTTAAGGCCCCTACACATTTGGCGATCCGCCGCCGAGCTGCCCGACGGCGGACACGGATGACGGACGACCCGGCGGTGGGTGGGGGGCAATGACGGGGTAGTGAAGTTTCTTCACTCCCCCCGTCACCCGGCTCCATAACAGTGCATGCTAATATGGACAATCTCGTCCATATTGGCCTGCATGCATAAGCGACTGGGCACCAGCGATGAACAAGCGCGGGGGCGTGCGTCGTTCATCGTTGGTTCCTACACACTAAACGATATAAACGCGTTCTCATTCATTAATGAACGAGAACGTTCATATCGTTTATTAAAATCTATTAGTGTGTAGGGCCCTTTAAGGGCCCTACACATATGGCGATGTGCCATATACGGCCGGCGGGCGACCCGGCGGTGGGAGTGAAGTTTCTTCACTCCCCCGTCAACCGGCTCCATAGCAGTGCATGCTAATATGTACAAGATTGTCCATATTGGCCTGCATGCATAAGCGACGGGGAACCAACAATGAACGGGCACGGGGCCGCACATCGTTCATCGTTGCTGCATCCACACTGAATGATATGAATGAGTTCTCGTTCATTAAGGAACGAGAACGCTCATATCGTTCAGTGAAATCTGGCAGTGTGTAGGGCCCATAAGATAACATATTTAACATATGCAGGGGTATTTCTTTGCTGTGGGTTTGGTATACAATTTATGAATTTCTTGTTGTTTTTTAATCTTACAACTAATTTTAAATTTATTAATGTTTGAATGGTTGGTAATAAATTCTAAAAATGTTTTGTGAATAGAAAGCGATTTTTTATAAAAATAAAATATTCATTAGTCATGCGGAATACAGTCAGGTATACTGACAGCTACTGTACAAAATCTGCCATATTTTTGCAGAAATTAATGTAAGCAAAGAAATAAAGATAAAATTGCATTAGCGTAGTAGATATTATTTGTCCACTGTAATAGAGAGAGTCTACACCAGTGATACGAAAGTGATTTTAGACTATTAATAATAACCTGATAGAAGAATTCCATTAAAGTGGAAGCAGTGAATTGCTGTCAGGCAGTAACACTGTATCTGGCAGACTTTCCCTCCATCTGTCATTCCATCACTGTCCTTCAAGACAGAATAAATTTGGAGTTCCAGGCCTCTCATTTCCTTCCAGTAAATCTACATTAATTACTATACTAAGTGTCATTGGGTGGCCTGCCATGACTGGAAAAACTAAAATTATCCAGGGAAAAAAATCTGAATGTGCGTTTCCCAGAATAAATGATGACTTTTTGTGGCAATTAACTGAAATCTTTTCGGCAGCAGAGTTACTGGTAATGCCACATATAGCAGATTCATTCTCAATGCAAGTTGTGCAAGAAGCTATTTCACTCCTTGAAAAGCTTTTTGATGTGTCTTCTGCACTTGCTTAGCATAGTCATCTGGCTTTTACACTGTTTTCCCTTGTCTGAGCCTTTGTTCTCCTGTTAGATTCTCATTTGAGACATGCGGAAGAGCCTAAATAGTGCTTATAAGCCGAGTTTGAAAGTCTGGAGTTTGTCAACATATGGTTTCTCATGTGCTGGCAATAAGATGCAGATGAAAATGAAAACCAAATATGATGAATGATGCTTCTCCTGCTCAATAAATGGAGACATAGAGGATTTCAGATGTGCTGTGCTCTGCTCTGCTTACACATAATACAACTGACATAAAACAATGTATAAGGGATTACTAGTAGCTAGCTGCATCGGGATAGAGACACCATATTTAAAATAGAGATGTGTACCGGAAATTTTTCGGGTTTTGTGTTTTGGTTTTGGATTCAGTTCCGCGGCCGTGTTTTGGATTCGGACGCGTTTTGGCAAAACCTCCCTGAAATTTTTTTTTGTCGGATTCGGGTGTGTTTTGGATTCGGATGTTTTTTTTCAAAAACCTCTCAAAAAACAGCTTAAATCATAGAATTTGGGGGTAATTTTGATCCTATAGTATTATTAACCTCAATAACCACAATTTCCACTCATTTCCAGTCTATTCTGAACACCTCACATCTCACAATATTATTTTTAGTCCTAAAATTTGCACCGAGGTCGCTGGATGACTAAGCTGAGCGACCCAAGTGGGCGGCACAAACACCTGGCCCATCTAGGAGTGGCACTGCAGTGTCAGACAGGATGGCACTTAAAAAAATTGGCCCCAAACAGCACATGATGCAAAGAAAAGAGAAAAAGAGGTGCACTGTGGTCGCTGGACGGCTAAGCTAAGCGACACAAACACCTCAATATCACAGGAATTATTCGTTCTAATCAATGGTATTATTGGTCCAAATCACTGGAAGAAAATGTCAAAATCACTGGAATTATTAGTTCTAATCAATGGTTTTATTGGTCCAAATCACTGGAAGAAAATGACAAAATCACAGGAATTATTTGTTCTAATCAATGGTATTATTGGTCCAAATCACTGGAAGAAAATGACAAAATCACTGGAATCATTTGGCAAGATCACTGTAATTAATTATAAATCACTGATATTAATTGGTAAAATCTCGCTATCGCCTGCCTAGTGAAGTGGAATCTAGATGGGATTTTGTACCGGGGTCACAATAACTTCATCAATTGTCTAAATCTCAATGCACTAATAGCGGAAAACGGGCGAACGTCTAACAGCGCACTGATTATACTGAGAACTGATTATACTGATCAATCACTGATTATACTGAGCACTGATGATACTACGGAGAACTGACACTGAGCAGCGAGAACAGCACTGGACTATTGTACTGTAGTATACTGGTCACCACAATGCTGCACTGTACTACTATATACTGCTCACAACAATGCAGCACAGATATGGATACTTGAAGTGACATGGAGCTGCAAGATACAGCAATGGCCTACTGTACGGTACAACTATATACTGTTGGTCACCAAAATGCTGCACTGTACTACTATATATACTGCTCACAAAAATGCAGCACAGATATGGAATGGATACTTGCAGTGACACAGAGCTGCAACATACAGCAATGGCCTACTGTACTGTACAACTATATACTGTTGGTCACCAAAATGCTGCACTGTACTACTATATATACTGCTCACAAAAATGCAGCACAGATATGGAATGGGTACTTGCAGTGACACAGAGCTGCAAGATACAGCAATGGCCTACTGTACTGTACAACTATATACTGTTGGTCACCAAAATGCTGCACTGTACTACTATATATACTGCTCACAAAAATGCAGCACAGATATGAAATGGATACTTGCAATGACACAGAGCTGCAACATACAGCAATGGCCTACTGTACTGTACAACGATATACTGTTGGTCACCAAAATGCTGCACTGTACTACTATATATACTGCTCACAAAAATGCCGCACAGATATGGAATGCATACTTGCAGTGACACAGAGCTGCAAGATACAGCAATGGCCTACTGTAATGTACAACTATATACTGTTGGTCACCAAAATGCTGCACTGTACTACTATATATTCTGCTCACAAAAATGCAGCACAGATATGGAATGGATACTTGCAGAGACACAGAGCTGCAAGATACATCAATGGCCTACTGTACTGTACAGCTATATACTGTTGGTCACCAAAATGCTGCACTGTACTACTATATATACTGCTCACAAAAATGCAGCACAGATATAGAATGGATACTTGCAGTGACACAGAGCTGCAAGATACAGCAATGGCCTACTGTACTGTACAACTATATACTGTTGGTCACCAAAATGCAGCACACTGAGCACAGATATTTGCAGCACACTGAGCACAGATATGGAGCTTTTCAGGCAGAGAACGTAGATATTTGCAGCACACTGAGCACAGATATTTGCAGCACACTGAGCACAGATATTTGCCGCACACTGAGCACAGATATGGAGCTTTTCAGGCAGATAACATAGCCACGTCCTCTCCGTTCAATCTCCAATGCACGAGTGAAAATGGCGGCGACACGCAGCTCTTTATATAGAATACAAATCTCGCGAGAATCCACAGCAGGATGATGACGTTCGGCCGCGTTCGGGTTAACCGAGCAAGGCGGGAAGATCCGAGGCTTCCTCGGAACCGTGTAAAATAGGTGAAGTTCGGGGGGGTTCGGATCTCGATGAACCGAACCCGCTCATCTCTAATTTAAAATAAGAAATGTATATTGTCATGTAGACAACTATCCATAATATAAAACTAGATCATTATACAAGTTGATTCTCTTACTTTAAAAACTTTAAACAAAATGTTATTTATTTACTAACATAAAAACAGTTTTGTGCAAAAAGCTCACAGAATGATCAGATATTGGGTTTTATTCTTCCAGTTGCACTACATTTATCAAAACCAATTTCTATTAGGTTTCTATGAGTTCCTGTGATGTGGACTCACCTATTACGGACAGCTATGATTTATACATAGAGAGGCTGAAGCTGAAGGGATACAGGTGGTCATTTCGAGTTGATCGCTCGCTAGTAGTTTTTAGCAGCCATGCAAACGCATTGTCGCCACCCACCGGGGAGTGTATTTTCGCTTTGCAGAAGTGCGAACACCTGTGTAGCAGAGCGCCTGCAAAAACATTTCTGCAGGACAAGACCAGCCCTGGACTTACTCTTCGTGTGAGTTGATTCTAACGTTGGAGGGTTGGCTTTTGACATCACACACCCGCCCAGCGTTCGCCCAGCCACACCTGCGTTTTCCCTGGCACGCCCTGAAAACGGTCAGTTGACACCCAGAAACGCCCCTTTCCTGTCAATCTTCTTGCGGCCGCCAGTGCAAATGAAAACGTCACTAGAACCTGTGCAAAACCACAAAGGACTTTGTACCCGTACGTCGCGCGAGCGCATTGCGATCCATACGCATGTGCAGAAATGCAGATTTTTAGCCTGATCACTGCGCTGCGAACAACGGCAGCTAGCGATCAACTAGGAATGACCCCCACAGTGTCTACAGTCACTATGTAGACAGGATCCCGATGGTTGTAGTGCTACTTAAAGCATTTAAATGGTTTGAGCATTATAACTTTAAACATGATGCAGTGACTGTGGACAAAACATATATATCCAGAGGTAAATGTAAGTCAGCAACAATTGCCCCCACTTTGCGTACATGGAACTAAGGGGCTGATTCAGAGCTGATCGTAGATGTGCTAAAAATAGCACATCTACAATCACAATCTCTGACATGTGGGTGGATGCCCAGTACAGGACTACTCCGCCCCACATGTCAAGCCCTGCCACCCTCCACATGTCAAGCCCTGCCACCCTAGGTGCGAAAGCCTAGCTGCAGAGGCAGGCGGTTACCCGCCGTGTTTTGGGTCTCAGTGGCCAGTCCCAGCAACAGTCTGGAGTCTGGACTGCGTTGTCCGGACCGCGCCCCCCCCCCCCAATGGCGTTGCAATGCCACTGGCACGCCCCCTCTCGCCCCACGATCGCCTCTGCCCGTCAATCAGGCAGAGGCGATCGCACCAGCAAGATGCTTTTGCATCTCACTGTGTGCGTACGCCCAGTGCAGCCGCTGCGCATGCGCACAACACAATGGGCTACAGGGTGCGATGGCTGCCATTGCAGCGACCAGCTCTGAACTAGGCCCATAATGCAGATATTGACCTGTACACATGCTGTACACATCTTTGCGAGTGGTCGGCCCCTATACGTACACTTGGTTTAACACCTGTCTTTATCATTATCAGTACTCATTTACACCAGACCTATCTTTGGTACAAAAGGTACCTCTGACAACAAGCCTATGTAAGCTTCCCCACATTGCTGCACAGCCCGCAATTCCACCGACACACCTTCATTGAAACTTGCCTAAGTCAGAACACCCCATTACAGTACAGTTACACCCCTTCAGGCACAAGGGGAGGTGTGACAAAAATACGTACAATCCTGCATTCTTGCGTAAGCCCAGTCCCAGGTCATGTGCAGCTGGTAACAGGCCAGAAATATGTGGTCAACTCCACATCAGGCTCCTATGGTGCATTATTTCACATATAACAAAAAAAAACTGTAGCAAAAGAAATGAAATGAAACACTATAATGACATCTTGGAGGACTATAGAAAAAGATTCAAATAATTTATATATTACAATAATGTTTTTTCCATAAGTAGCGTTTGCCCTGTACTGCAGGATGTAAGCAGCTGGTTTCATGCTGAACAATGTCTCTGTCATCGGAGACTAATGAAGATTGCCGGATAGGAGTGTTTCTCTGAGATGTGCAGCAGGCAATTAAGCATTTGTTCGCTGGTGCTATTATAGCGGGAGTGTGTTCTTCACCTTATTTATAATGTGCAGCTATTTATACATTAGCAATTAGATGTAATAAAATGCTCCATAAGCAGAATATGTGTCAGAAAGTACAAGGTCAAGACACCTAACAAAACTGAGAATATGGACACTTCATGAGATACAGTATAACTGATAAATGAATGCTGTTCTGTATAAAGATTCTGCAGCCATATCATTTGGCTACTAGCTCTTCATTATTCATTGTGTCTCAAGTTTCAGTTACTCTGGAACTGTAAAATAAATATTGATTTATTTTAATGTATTTAACGGGAACTTAACTTAAAAATGATATACTAATATAAAATGATGCCTTTACTACCGTATTTTTTGGGTTCCTAGACATTTTTTTACCAGCATCGCAAATTCACACATCCCTTTACAGAACCGTCTTCTGGGGGGGGAGGGGGGAGAGGGGGGGTGACCTTTATTACCAGTGTCATATGATCCATAGTTAAAGAGTCAACTGCCAATGCATGTCTAGTATCTGCGCAAATGACCATATAAACTGCACCCTCTATTTACAGTTACTTTGTTTTTACTTTAATTAATACTCTAGTATTTGCCTTCTTTCGCTCTTACGTCTTTCCACTACAAGTAAATCTGTGTCTGTACCTAAACTAAGGGGGACATTTACTAAGCAGTGATAAGAGCGGAGAAGTGAGCCAGTGGAGAAGTTTCCCCATCAATCAATCAGCAGCTCTGAATAATTTTATAGTATGCAAATTATAGATGTTACATCAGTGCTGATTGGTTGCCATGGGCAACTTCTCCACTGGCTCACTTCTCCGCTCTTATCACTGCTTAGTAAATGTCCCCCTATATCTCTTAAAGTTCTCAACAATGACATAAACAACACTGGGCATATTTTGTCTCTATTCTGTCTCAACAATGGGAGGTGTGTACTGAATATGTACATTAAGGGTGAGATTCAAATGCTATATCACGCCCAATTTCCTTTCTAAAATGATCTCTGTTATCGCGCATATTGCGCCCATAGTAATCAGGTTTACTGTGTAAAGGGTTTGGTGCCTCGCTACTCCGGGGGTAGCGAACTGAAATAATGATACAACGTCCCTGAGGGCAGAAACAGAACGAGTGTGGAAAGGGGTGAAAAGAATTGAATCCCACCCTAAGAGAGAGAACCCATTTACTGCAACTACTAATACTAAAAACCATTCAAAGCTCTGGTCCGATCCTAGGTTAAATATCTGTCCATTGTCCACTGACTGGCTCAAGTGGCCCTTTGGTATGCGTTTACCACAACAGCACCTCTGTATTTATTTATTACCAGTTATTTATATCGAGCACACATATTCCGCAGCGCTTTACAGAGAGAATATTTGGCCATTCACATCATTCCCTGCCCAAGTGGAGCTTACAATCTATATTTCCTATCACATGTATACGCACACACATTCACACTATGGTTAATTTTTGTAGGTATCAAATTAGCCTACCGGTATATTTTTGGATTGTGGTAGGAAACCGGAGTACCCGGAGAAAACTCACACAAGAACGGGGAGAATATACAAACTCCACACAGTTAGATGTATTGTAAATATAATGTAATGTTAGTCTGTAACAGGGACGTGCAGTCAGGGGAGGCAGGGGAGGCAGTGCCTCCCCTGTCATAATCATTAAAATAATAAAAAGAAGATATTTATATCACAGATTCTGTGATAAATATCTTCTTTTATTATTCTAATAATTACCCCCCTGTTACTATGGCTGCATTGAGGGTGGGAGGCAGCGGGAGAGGTGCCTCCCGCTGCTAACACCAAAAGTCCGGGCAGCGGAGGGCGGGCAGGGGGCAGGGAGCAGCAATGGGCTGGGAAAGCCCATTGAAAATGTATAGGGAAGCGGCACCTATACTGGTTCCTCAATGACAGGGGCATGCATTCAGCCCCGATGAATGCACACCCCTGTCAGTCCCCCAGATCTGATTGGCCCAGAGGATCCACTGGATCCACTGGCCAGCGGCAGGGGCGGATTGGGACGCTGGGACGCCGGATCAGTTTCCGGTTTGCCGATCCCGACGTCCCCGCAATGTTGGTTCTAACTGTCCCCTCAGTGGCCTTCACTCACCCCTGTGTCTGGCCGGCTTCCGCGATCGGGCAGCGTTGAGAGCAGTGCCGGCCCGACACATACGCGCCGCTCCGAGATTCAGTAATCCGGACCAGGTCAGCTCACTGCAGTGCCTCCTGCCACTGGGGAGCTGTGTAAGTACGTCCCCGTCCGCGATGGGCTGTCAGCAGGGAGGGAGAGATCCTCCCGGCTCCCCGCTCGAAGCTGCTCCCGCACTGCCAGAAGGCTGTCAGCCCTGCACAGTGGCGCTGTCTGTTTGCTGCTGTCACACGGGGGAACACTGTGCAGGGCTGACAGCCTCCTACCTACATTTGTGTTCTAGTTTTTTTAGCAGGCTGATCGCGGAAGTTTGCTCCAATTTTACTTTATTTAATTGAAGATGAAAGAAATGTCTTGTGCTCACAGATTAATAAAATGCAGTCATGCCTTTTCTATGTGCTCGTCTAGACTTGATTTGTATCCTCTAAACTGCTTTGCTAGGACCTCTACAGAATTCACTGAGAGATCTGTATCTTCTACAGATTACAAACTGTCTTCATGACTTTACAACAAATAATGAAAGTAATTGGCAGTAATTTCCATTTCTGGTACAAAACTTTTAGTATTTTGTTTAATGTGAGAAATCTTTAAAAAAAAACTATAAAATATGCATATACATTATATCACTAATACAGAAAATACGTTTTGAAGCCACAATTATGTTATGAAACAATACAGTGCAATAAAATACTCATCATTTATTTAAATATATTCATTTTGTTTCATACGAATCGTGACTGCTTAGCCTGGGGGCCCGGTCAAGTCAGCAGTTTCTACTGTGCAAAGTAGTGAAATAACGGCAAGTACAGGACGGCATCGTGCAAAATAATTCTGATAGCTTCTACATTAGTATACAGTTAGCTGTGTTGTGTTTTCTACTTGTGGACAGGACGGAAATCATTTATTAAAGTACAAATATTTACACTTAGAGCGCAGTTGACATTTCGTGGTGTCATATGGCTATTTTTGTGTGGCTGCCCCCCATTTATATGATAATTGGATTTTCATGTCAAGCTAGCAGCAGGGGGAAAGTTGTGATCAAAGGTTAGCATTTTATGGGGGAAGGGTGGGGGGGGGGGGGAGAAGGTGCCCCAGTGCCTCACCAGTCAGTGCCCTCACCGCACGTCACTGGTCTGTAATGATCAACTTTCCTGCTAGTAAAGGCAGGATCGTTTTGAATGGCCGCAGAGAACATACAGGGTGGCTGCTACTAATATTCCTGCATTAGCAAATGTTTTAGTGTCTGATGAATACTGATGGTCCCAGACACCAAACACTGTTTCTTTGGATTTAAGGACCTGGGAGTACTTGTTAGAAAATATTTAATTCACAATAAAGACATATTTTACACAAAAACAACGTTAACTTCCATTTCACAAATGCAAGATATTACTTTAAAAAATACAAAAAATATGGTAAAATATTTAAATTTAAACATTTAAATGTGTTGATTTCCTACTGGTTAAAAAAAAGTTTTTAGCTGCAGGGTTTTAAGTGGGGGATGCAGAGGGGAAGATGAGGGTGACTTAATCTACTACTCTTACCGTACGCTGCATGGCTGAATCTAGGAAGCAGACAATAGGATACTACTCGGCTGCACCATTGTGTTTAAAACACAATCAGTGCATCCAGGCGCAATTCTCTGTCTGCCTCTCAGCTGCCAGACACTTCTATATAATGTGCGGCCTCAGGCAGCTTGTAATTACTATGGCCACACCTGCCTGATCCGCCTACATTTTTTTTTATATATGAACTTGCTCTAAAAAACATAGCTTCATAAAAGCATCATGATTTACCAAATGTAAACATAACATTATTTCAATTACACCCAAAATGAAGAAATGTAGATATGGCTCATTAATTGAACTGTTTATTTTCTAAAATAATGTGTAAACTGCTATTTTCCACGTGTCTAAGGTATTGTGGCTATTCAACAAATGATTAATGCAGACGTTATCACAGTATGCTATTTAAAGGCAAAATCATTTATCAAGCATTGAAAACTTTTGTTTTTTGGAGCTTGTCCTACCATCTGAGCATGGGGGGTCATTACGAGTTGTTCGCTCGCAAGCTGCTTTTAGCAGCATTGCACACGCTAAGCCGCCGCCTACTGGGAGTGAATCTTAGCTTCTTAAAATTGCGAACGAAAGATTCGCATTATTGCGAAAATACATCTCTGTGCAGTTTCTGAGTAGCTCGAGACTTACTCGGCATCTGCGATCAGTTCAGTGCTTGTCGTTCCAGGTTTGACGTCACAAACACACCCAGCGTTCGCCCAGACACTCCTCCGTTTCTCCAGCCACTCCCGCGTTTTTCCCAGAAACGGTAGCGTTTTTTCACACACACCCATAAAACGGCCAGTTTCCGCCCAGAAACACCCACTTCCTGTCAATCACATTACGATCACTAGAACGAAGAAAAAACCTTGTAATGCCGTGAGTAAAATACCTAACTGCATAGCAAATTTACTTGGCGCAGTCGCACTGCGGACATTGCGCATGCGCATTAGCGACTAATCGCTCCGTTGCGAGAAAAAAATAACGAGCGAACAACTCGGAATGACCCCCATGGTCTCTTAGCATAGCTTGTGCATATACAACCGTCAAGCTTCTTGGACTGACAACAGTGTACCCTTTTACACTCGCAGGCTCGGGTCATTCCCGGGAATGACCCTTTTACATTAGCGGTCTGACCCGGCATATTGCCGGGTCGGTGACGTCACCGCTGACTCTACTGAAGGCGGTGCTTGGAGATAATCTTCACCAAGCACCGCCTCCTCCTATGCAGAGAACGGGTGCCGGGTCGCCTTGACCCGGTATACCCGTACACACTGCACAGCTTCCCGGGATGGTCCGGATTCAACCCAGGTCGAGACCTGGGTTGAAATCCCGGGATGCTCGTCCCGGGAAATTGTAAGTGTACCCTTTTACACTGACAAAAATCCCGGGATGATGGGCGTTCATGTGCAAAATCCCGGGATAAAATTGTCAGTGTAAAAGGGGTATTAGTGTGCTCAAGATAAGGGGTTTCAGACTTGAAAGACGATGGAAGAAGACTAACCTGGTACAGTATATTCTAAGGCACAGGTTCTCAAACTCGGTCCTCAGTACCCCACACAGTGCATGTTTTCCAGGTCTCCTCACAGAATCGCAAGTGAAATAATTAGCTCCACCTGTGGATCTTTTAAAATGTGTTAGTGAGTAATTAATACACCTGTGCACCTGCTGGGTTACCTGCAAAACATGCACTGTGTGGGGTCCTGAGGACCGAGTTTGAGAACCACTGTTCTAAGGGTATGGGTCGTTGGGTCAACTCAACTTAGGTCGACAGTCATTAGGTCGACCATTGAAGGTCAACATGCATTAGGCCGACATGGTCATTAGGTTGACAGGTCAAAAGGTCGACATGGGTTTTTGGACTTTTTTTGGTGTCGTTTTCTTCGTAAAGTGACGGGGAACCCCAATTAGTGCACCATGTCCCCTCGCTTCACTCGCCATGATTTGGGCAAGGTGCCTCACTCCGCTACCGCTGCACTTGGCACAGGTTACCATTCTCAATTGTAGTCCACGTGGCTCGTCAAGTATGAAAAAGTCAAAAAAATGAAGAAAAAAAATGAAAACTCATGTCGACTTTTTGACCTGTCAACTTAATGATCATGTCGACCTAATGCATGTCGACCTAATGACTGTCAACCTAAGCTGTGTTGACCTAACGACCGTATCCCTATTCTAAAACTATTCAAGCATATTAAGGAATACCAATCAACAATCACCCATAAGAAAACAGAGTTTCTATCAAGTGAGATCACGGCAGCAAACAATAGGCTAGCTCAGCTTTTCTGTACAATGGAGACACTTTGCAAACCAGCATGTCTGCAGTCAGATGAAAACTTCTCTCAGTCAAGATGCAATGAGAATGCAAACTTTTTTCAGATAAAGTATTCTCCATTCGGGCTGGAATCCCAACCGCGCCATTAAAAGTTTTACCAAGTTTCGGAGCCTGCGAATGTAAGCCACTTGTCTTCTTGTGCAAGCTTTGATTCATTGGATGTCGAAGACATGGCTGCAGTTATCCGAAGGCTATGTCTCACCACCTGGGAAATGGATCCTGCCATAACCAAGCTTCTATTAGTGTGTATGGACAAAATTGTCCCAGGCAAAAATAATACAATGCTCACTGCAGACAGGCATTTTTCCTGAATCACTAAAAGATGCAATTGTTAGACCTTATCTTAAAAAACACATTTAGAGCCTGACTGAATGACAAACTACAGGCCGGTATCAAATCATCCTTTTCTAGAACAGGTTATTGAGAAAGTGGTTGCAACTGAACTGGAAGCCTGTTTGACAACCCATGGTATTTATGATCAATTTCAACTTAGACTGCTGCTATGCCCACTACATTGGTCTCCCAGGAAAGAAATGACACCGCTTGTAGATGGTACAAAGTGCAGCTGTCAGGTTCTGAACCAATTCCAGCCTCATAACACCCATTCTATACTTCCTACACTGGCTGCCTGTAAAATGGTGAATCTATTTTAAGATTGGCTTACTGACTTTCAAAGCCCTACAAGACCAGGTCCTAAGGAACCTGACGCAGCCTCTCATTCCTTACTGCTCTGCTCACTTACTGTGATCTGTAGATGAAGGATTATTAGCAGCACCTAAAACCTTTCTGAAATCATCTAGGGGTTGAGCTTTTAGCTAAGTGGCTCTGACACTATGGAACTTCCTTCCTTCCTTGCTCAGTTCTACAATATTTAAAAAACAGATTTAGCACCAGAGGCGTAGCTAGGGTTTTCGGAGGCCAGGGACAAGATGGAAAATGGCGCACCCCCCCCATAAAACAAAAACCCACCAAAAGAAGCATGTGCACGCGCCGAAGGTGCGAGCGTCTGAAAAGTGGGCGTGGCCACACACCAGAAGGGGTGTGGCCACGCCACCCAGAGCCAGATACATTGCCCCACAGTGCCAGATACATTGCCCTACAGTGCCAGTTACATTGCCCCACAGTGCTAGTTACATTGCCCCACAGTGCCAGTTACATTGCCCCACAGTGCCAGTTACATGTCCCACTCAGTGCCAGACACATGCCCCACTGTGCCAAATACATGCCCCACTGTGCCAGTTACATGTCCCACTGTGCCAGTTACATGCCCCACTCAGTGCCAAATACATGCCCCACTGTGCCGACCCCCCCCCCCCCCCCCCCTCCGATTGATCTCTTAAACTGATAGGTGCTTGTGCATGCATACATTATCTGGTTTATAGTAGTTTAGAATGAATAAAAAAATGTTCATACACAAGAAAGAAGAACATGCCTTTAAAATAATGGAGGCTTTTTTATTTAATACAAACCTAGTTTCTTGTGCTTATGAACTGGTTGGGTACTGTTGTATAATTGATGTATATGGTAGTGGTACAGAGCAGTAAGCATCTTAAGATTCCTCTGAATCAGTATACAGTATTGGTGTAAATACAGACATACTGCAGAAATCACTGTCTTATATTCTCTCCTGCAGTCGAATAGCAAAACCCCGTGGCTGCGGGAAAAGCTCTATGCCATGGGGTTTTTGAAATCTCCTGCCCAGGGCTGTTTCTAGCCAATTTGGCTCCCAGGGCAAGCTTTAAAAATGCCCCCCCCCCCCATGACATAAAAAAAATGCGCGCCCCCCCCCCCCCCCACCTAGATTTTAAAAAAAAGACGCGCGTGCTCCCGGCAAGGGTGCGTGGCCTCATTTAAATGGGCATGGGATCATTTAAATGGGCTTGGCTTTGTCTGAAAAGACTGTCTCACACCCCAGTTTTTGACCCTGCTCCAACAGATCACGGCCACCACAGGAAAAAAAAATCTACCATATTAAGCCCCACACAGTAATGCCCCATGCACCATATTATGCCACACACCGCAATGCCCTTGATACATTAAATCCCCACATTACGGCAGGCAGAGTCCCCATTTTCCACAATACGGCAGGCAAGAGTCCCTACTTTACACATTACGGCAGGCAAGTATCCCCATTTTCCACATTAAGGCAGGCAAGTGTCCCCATTTTCTACATTATGGCAGGCAAGTGTCCCCATTTTCCACATTACGGCAGGCAAGAGTCCCCATTTTACACATTATGGCAGGCAAGTGTCCCCATTTTACACATTACGGCAGGTAAGAGTCCCCTTTTCACACATAACGGCAGGCAAGAGTCCCCATTTTACACATTACGGCAGGCAAGCATCACCATTTTACACATTACGGCAGCCAGTGTCCCCTTTTTACACATTACGGCAGGTGTCCCCATTTTACACATTATGGCAGGCAAGTGTCCCCATTTTACACATGATGGCAGTCAGAGTGAGAGACTGAGAGAGACAGAGAGAGAGTATACTTACAGAGGCGATTCCCGCTCTTCGGCCCGCCTCCCCAGTCGCTCTTCACGCCAGCCGCCTCTCCCTCTTCTTCGTAACTTGGCTCCCCCTCCTCCTCAGTACTCCGCTCGGGGGGTGGGGCGTAGTTTCGTGGAATGACGCGGTTGCGTCATGACGTCACGATGCAACCGCGTCTTTCCGCAAAACTCCGCCCCCCGAGCGCGGTACTTTGAATGAGGGAAGAGGGGAAAGCAGGGAGCCACAGTCAGCGGTTGCACGGCTCGCCTGCCCCAAGAAACGGCCCTGCTCCCACCCTTAATTGAATTCTCCTATTACAGTTTGAAAAAGAGTTGGCTACATATTGAACAGCCATAATTCCTAAACCCTTCCACCTCTTTGGATGTGACTACTCCCAAATTAAAGCTAACAGTCTGCACTTTAAAACCATTCATTATATAACTGGAACTTGAATATGTTTTGGTAAACAGCTAAAATAACATTATCTATTCAACACACACAGTAACTGGGCACACATAAAAAAGTACACCACAATAAAAGTACAATATGACAGTATTTTATAAATGTATCCCTCGTCAGAGTAAATGTGTGCATTGATATCCAGTGCCCATAATGCCATTTTCCTAATCCTCCTCATGTGAAGTGCAGACAACAGTACTAGATTTGTGGAACATCCATGTGGTATAAGTGCAGAGGAGGCTGCCATTTGTATCATCACCTGCCTAACTTGCAATGTGAGTCTATAGGAATAAACAATTATTAGACTTTTTAAACATTTGCGTCATGGTTGAGTTTAGACACACGATGGCAGTAGAAGCGATCTGGGAGGAAGGAGTTTATGCCGGATCTGCCAAAAATCACGAGTGCGGTCAGTTTATGGGGTATATTGTATTTTTGCATATTGCCTAAATCCAAACTGAAACAAATAAAGGTATATGTTATATCATTATAAAACCATGCGGCAAGCATGACTGTGGTGTTTCTCTTTCACGCCGCTACGTATGCATAGAATAGAAATATAGAAAGTATTCTAGTTTAAAATAGTTTTTGTGAAACCATCATAAAAGTACTATAAAAATACATAAGCTCTTTGATCCTGGAACAATGTTTGCAGTCCCACTCATCTCCATTACATATCACAACATTAGCAGGTGCAAGCACGCACAAGCAACATACTGCTATTTCAGGAGATCAATATGTGAAACCACAGATTGGTAATAGGCGGAAATTTAAAATCCTTTTGGGACCTAACAAGGATTTCTGCTGAGTCAGTTACTATTCTCCGAGATCCTTAAGAAAATGATCTACATTGCAGTAAGAGCAGATAAAGTAAAGGCACTGTGGGGTGTTTGCACTGTAGCTTGATCTTTTAAAAAATGTGCAGGTCTTAAGGATACATGTAATTAGATAGGTGAACAGAACGTTAAAAGTTTTTTTTTGCATCTCATACATAATGGATATAAACTGAGTTTGTGGTATTATTTTAACTTCAGTTCCTGCATGTGTGGGGCAAGAGACTAGGAGCGGCTCCCGGCAGTACAGTCCATGAGCTAACGACAGAATGCCGCCTATGCAAGAATAACAAATGGGAAAATAAATAAATCCCTCATATAAGAAGTGAATGACTTCAAAGCAAATACTTAAGTAATCATAGCTGTAGAGCAATGGTTACATTACATTTTATAGAAAAGGATGTGGATTCTTTGTGCTCAATGAGGAAATGTGTACATTGTGTCAAAGTGTTAAAAAATGAAAAGTAGACAAGGACGCCAGTTAAGTATAACACATAAAAGCTGTTGCTGTTGATTGGGAAGTTTAAAGTATCTGAATACAAAGTGGGATGTTATTTTAAAATAATGCAGTTATGTGAGCTCATCACAAATGTGGCAACTTTGATAATCAGCAGTGTTATAGTAAACATTGTCTTAAAATAAGGGTATCTGGATGGTAGGTCGACAGTTAACGATTGGGAATAGTAACCAGCTGCAGCATGGGGAGTGTAGTGAGCCATGCAAGGGGACGCGTTACACTAATTGGGGTTCCTGGTCGTATTATGCAAAAAACAACACAAAAAAAGTATAAAAATGTCATGTCAGCCTTTTTATGTGTCAACCTGTCCCATGTTGACCATTTTCATTTGCCGACCTTTTTCATGTGTTGACTATATCAATGTCGACCAATAGTGGTCGACCTATTGATCCATAAGCTAAAATAAGGACTCATCCCAATTTTTGTTAATGCACTTTAGTGCTAAAATGTCATTACATTGGTAATCTACAATACTAGTTGGTGATATCAGTGAAGGCATACCAATTTATTTATTGTATTCTCATTATAGTATTTAGTTTAGTCAATTCATTTTCATCCTCATGTATTTTTATAAGTCAGATACAAAAAGTATATTAGCCAAAAGCAAGGTTATTTATTAAAGTGCAGTGCATAAAATCTCTTGGTATGTGGTCATCAATTATACTGCAAAATAACCTAATAGCATCAACACAGCAGTGTTCATTTTGTTGACAAAAATTTTGAATCAAAGTTTGACTACAATTTAGTTCAGGTCTAAAATTAGACTTAAATTGAAAGGAGATCCATTGACTTAATCTTTACTAAAACAAGCAAAAAAAGTGACATAAACAAAAATGAAATTTACCAATTTGTCAAAATTCACAATGGAAGTAGCTTTTTACATTTTGAAAGAACAATTATGTGTTCTAGGTATTTGCAGAAAATATATTTGACCTGCTGTGAAGGAAATAGGATTGTTTATTGCACTAGTTTCAAACTTAAAGCATTAATTTGTTTATGATATATGGGAGCACTACGGTAAGTCATACTCAGTATGTAACACAGTCTCAGCATAATGAGCTAGATTACTAAACACATAATTAAAGGTATGCAAACTTCTCGGGGGAATTTTAGAGAAATATTCTTTAGCAATCCATTACATTACATTAAACTAACTGACTAAATTAGACTAAAAACAAAACTGAGATCCATTGACTAACTCTTAAAATGTGACTTTAAACCAACTACAATTTTAAATAAGCAACTAAGGCTTATCAAAATTATCACGCAACAGAGATTAAATGGTGTTTCTAAATTGCAGCTCATGATTATCTGAGAAATATAAATGGACATAAGCTTGTAAATAATCTTAGTGCAGTACTTTCAGAGATACTGTATTTGGTATGAAGAAATATTTTTCCACAGAGGTGTTTGATTAAAGAGAAAATATAAGTCAAACAAGACACACAGTATATAAAGGATGCTGCTGTCACTCGCCCCAAACACTGAGGGACGAATCTATTTCAGGTAGAGCCACACACACTGGCAAAATCAATGTCTGGGTGGTCAAGTAGTTGTAGAGGCACAAATATATCCAAACGAAACATTAAGACATTTTCCAGAAGGCAATGGTGCATTTACTCATCTGAGGCTTAACATGACAACCATATTTTCTGTGCCACCTTCTGCAGTTTTGCACAATGATGCAAACAAAGTAAATTAGTTATATTTTAACAACTATCAAATGCATTTACTATCAAATGCATTTACTTATTATACATTGCCTGTGGCGCCTGGCAGGAAACGTATATGTCTTTTGGTTTTCAAGCATTTGTTTTTTCTTTGGGTGGTATTGGGAGACACACCCTTTGGATACTTTGTACTGTACTGCAGGGCTGCCTAGTTTAAGCGTGGTTCATAGGTGACCAATACCTTCATCTACTTATTATACATTGCCTAAAAGACAATGGGGGGTCATTCCGAGTTGTTTGCTCGTTGCTGATTTTCGCAACAGAGCGATTAAGGCAAAAATGTGCATGCGCATGGTACACAGTGCGCATGCGCTAAGTATTTTAGTACAAAACTTAGTAGATTTACTCACGTCCGAACTAAGTATTTTCATAGTTGAAGTGATCGGAGTGTGATTGACAGGAAGCGGGTGTTTCTGGGCAGAAACTGACAGTTTTCTGGGAGTGTGCGGAAAAACGCAGGCGTGCCAGGATAAAACGCAGGAGTGTCTGGAGAAACGGGGGAGTGGCTAGCCGAACGCAGGGCGTGTTTGTGACGTCAAACCAGGAACGAAACGGGCTGAGCTGATCGCAGTGTAGGAGTAAGTCTCGAGCTACTCAGAAACTGCTAAGAATTTTCTATTCGCAATTCTGCTAATCTTTCATTCACAATTCTGCTAAGCTAAGATACACTCCCAGAGGGCGGCGGCCTAGCGTGTGCAATGCTGCTAAAATCTGCTAGCGAGCGCACAACTCGGAATGACCCCCCAATGTTTTACAACAAAATTTAGCATCTTTGCTACTAACATCAGAATAACAAGGGCATTAATAATATTGTTTTGAATGGAAGAAACATAATTTTAAGATTACAAGAATAAATGTTACCTTAAAAGTCTTTGGGGGGTATTTAATTATGTCCTTTTTTTTGCCTAGGCGAAAAAATTGGACTTTTCCCTATTCTTAGGATGAATCCAGCAGGGACGTTTTTTCAGCAGTAGCAAAAAAAACGTGGATCGGCGAATCCACATGTTTTCCCACCTGCACTAGTGAAAACACGGTCTGTTTTCGCTGATTTTGAGGCATTTTTCACCAATGTCTTTACACTAAAAAAAGTTGAAAAGGCATTGGCAAAAATGCATGAAAAACAGGCGAAAACGGGCCGCAATTGAATAGGCAAGGGGGGGGGGAAATTAAATAGCTCCGAGAGTACCGGATGTTTTTCTGATTATAAATGACATAACTTTGCATATTATTAACAAAAAAGGTGTTTGATGCTGATAACTTGATGCTAACCTTCATGAATATAATGAAGTAGTAAAGAATACAGCTGTTGGAAGTGACAGCAGCAATGTAGGCAAAGTAGTTAGCATTACTGCCTCACAGCACTGAGGTCTTTGGTTTTATTACCACCAATGCTGTGTGCAGTTTGCATGTTCTCCCCATGTTTGCATGGGTTATCTCAAGGTGTTCCAGTGTCCTTAGTAAAACATACAGGTAAGTTAATTGTATTCTGAAAAAAATAAATAAAACTGAACCAGTGTGCACTCGTCATAGGAAATATGGATTATAAACTATACGGGGATGGGGCTGATGTGTATGGCCATATAATATCTTTTCTAAACTGCTGCAGAATATGTGTGTGCTATATACAAGGCCAGCTTTAGGCATATTCCACCTAAGCGGCCACACAGGGGCACCACCCACAGTGGGCGTGCTGATTTTCCGCTGTCATTTTGTCTCTGACTGACCTTTTACACAGCTTAAGCTGCTTACACAGTGCAGTGCTGAATTGGTACAGCGGTAGGCTGTGGTAGCAGTGAGGAGCTGGTGGGACCTGCGGAGTGCGGGCTGGCTGCAGTGGACGGATCTGTGGACCGTGGACTGGTGAGTGAGCCGAGCACACCTGAGAGTGAAATGACAGCCTGAGCTGCTGGAGAGACCAAGTGAAGGAGACTGTGATTGTGAACCGAGGAGGGGGAACTTATGGACAGTGGTGAAGTGCTGGTGGTGAGGTCGCCCAGGAGGTGCATGCTGGTGCGACTGCATGTCATGTGGTGTGGAGTGTGATGATTGACATTCAATTCAATTGCATATGGGGATCATTTGGGATCACTCTGGTTGAGGTTGAGCCTGGGGCTGGGCGACTGAGGCTAGCCGCATTGAAGAAGTACAGGGGCACTATTACTGTGTGGCGTAACGTGTATAAGGAGTACTACTGTATGGGTATAATGTTATAAGAAGTACTACTGTGTGGCATAACGTGTACGGTACACTACTACTATGTGGTGTAATGTGTAAGGGGCAACCCAATGCATCACTCTCTGTAGTCTTTTGAGTAAAGACCATTATAAGAAACGCACGGCCAGTATGAGATCTGATCTACTTAGTACTAATTTAACCACACTCTAGGAATATTTCTAGGATTCCTCTGCAATACAAACACTGGGAGCACTCGGAGCACTTATGGATGTGAGAATGAGTGAACATAGTCAGCAGAGCAGAGCACAGAATTGTTTACATAATCCACTTAACTGATGATTTTTCCCTTCAAAAGCGTTAACAACATTGTTTTTAAAAAAGAATATTTTATTTAATAAAGTTGAAAAAGTATTTTTTTTAAATATTTAAACATTATATTATGCACATCTGCAGAACGGATCTCCTCGTCAAAAATGGGGGGACGGGGTGGGGGGATGCATTTGCATGTAATCTGACCATGCCAGTTAAGTGGTTTAAAGACTCCAATAAGATTCCTGTAGCAATGGCCAGAGATAAAGCTTTTGCATTTTGTAAACTGCCTATTGTAGTTGCTAGGAAACTATTTCTGTTCCTATACTGATGACTTGCACCTTCCGCATGCCCAAGGGATTTCAGCCAATTTAACAGTCATATGGATTTCTCTAAAGGGAGAAATATCCAGCAGCAAATAAACCAGGACTATCCAAAGCTCAAAGCAGTACTAGAACTTGTGCTAACAGGCAGATCCCACAGTTGCAATTCTTCATAGATACTATTGAATTGTAACATTTTGATGACATAATATGCCATACAGATAAGGTTTTTAATGAAGACAATTCGTAATAAGTATATATCATTATATAATTGAGTCTCCAGCATTTGTGACACTTGTAATCAACAGTGGTGATATATATCAATTCCTGTAAATTTACATTGTCATGCATTGTTTAATGTAAATATATAGACATCATTCATTATTTAAATGAATTGTAATAACTAATGTTGAAAAACACATTTCCCAATTTGTTTGATATGGAAAAATATCCAAGGAAAAATCCATTTCAAGTGACTTTTGAAGGAACATTTATCCTGTTTAATTACTTCTGTGTATTTAAATAGTCTGATTACAGCCATGTAACAGTATTTTTGCAGGTTAAGCAGAGAATGTTGGTGAAGGTCAATATATTGAAAAAGAGCACTTCGGAATAAGAGATTTTAATTTTACCCAGCAGTGAAATGAGTGATGTGCTAGATTGGTCAATCTAGCACCGGCGTTAGCGATGCACGGGGCCGCGCATCGCTATCGCTGTGGGGCATACATATGGAGAGATCCGTGCTTAAGCTCTAAGAAATCTAGTCATATTGCTTAGAATTTAAGCACGGATCTCTCTGTGTGTACCCCCCTTTAATGCATTATAGAAGGAAAGGTAAAATTGTAGTTCTTTTGTGTCTCTCTGTTGACTTTCTTGCAATCATATTAGCAATAAACAGTGCTAACATGAAACAATGCTAACATGACTACTAAACTCAATATTCAGTAATACTGCCCCTGTAGGTCTTAAGGGGGGTACTCACGGAGCGATATTCTAAGCAATCTGACTAGATTGCTTAGAATATCGGCAGGATCGCTCCGTGTGTAGCCCCCTCGGCGATAGCGATGCGCGGCCCCGCACATCGCTATCGCCGCTGCTAGATTGGCCTGCATGCAGGCCAATCTAGCGGGTCGCTCACTTCACCCGCTGGGTGAAGTGAGCGGCCCCCCCGTCTCCCCCCGCACGCTCAGCACAGATCGCGCTGTGCTGAGCGGCAGGAGAGATGTGTGCTGAGCGGTTCGCTCAGCACGCATCTCTCCTTGATCGGCCCGTGAGTACTGGGCTTAAAGGGGTGTACACATGTAGAGATGTGTGCTTAAATTCTAATCTGACTAGATTGCTTAGAAATTAAGTACACATCGCTCCATGTGTATAGTCTATAGTGATAGCGATGCACGGTCCTGCGCGTCGCTATCGCTGACTCTAGATTGGCCTGCGTGCAGGCAAAATCTAGTCATATTGCTCACTTCACCGTTGGGTGAAGTGAGCGTTTTTTTCCCTCGCTCAGCACACATCTCTGGGACACATCTCTCCGTGTGACTTCATTCACAGGCATCTTGTCAGTCTTATTCAGTACACTAGAGTGGTGACATTAGGGAAGTGATGTTTAAGTCACCGCAGGGCTCTGGGTATATCTATCATTCACTGTGTGGGGTTGGGCATGTGTGACCGGCAGTCAGGATGCAGCTGGTCACAATACCGACGCCGGGATCCCAGCTGTGAGATGGTCAGCAGGGGAAAGCGCAATGAAGCTCCTTGTGGCCTCGCTGCGCTCGCCACAGGTTCTATTCCCACACCATTCTACACCCATGAGTGGGAATAGTCCCTATTGGTCGGCATGCCGACCGGGGGGATTTTGAGCGGGAGGGATGTAGTGGTCGGTATTGTGACTGGCGGTCTCCTGACCGCTGGTACATAACTACATCCTCACTGTATGGTCAGGTGTAGAAAATACTGGCTATAATATATAATAGGGTCCAACAAAGGTGTAAAACACAACCCACATATTAGTTTATAGTGTGTATATAGTAATATTATTCCTTTATAGAATATGAGAAATTATTTAATGTTATACGCCTTTCTAACTTGGGGATATCTTTCGGCCACCTGATTTGTTTTTTGTAGTACCATAGAGAGTGCCCCTAGAGTGTAGGCTTTGTTACTCACAATTAGTTACCTAATCTCTTATGATTTTGAGGTTTAGTATGTTCTGCCTCTTGAGTTGGATGGGCCGGGTAATTCCCGGGTGGGACCCATTACTTCAAAGGCTCAGAATGTCCGTCACAAGTCAGCTGCTAGAGCCATCACAACAGTGTACTCATTTGCTGTCACCGGCTGTGACGCCCACAAAATGCTTGTGACATGTTAGACTAGCCACCTTTCGTTACCACACTCACTGACTTTCAATCACACTGTGAACAAGCTGTCCCTGCGACCGCTGTCTCAAGACCATTGTGGCACATAAGCAGTGCAACTAACATACGTGCACAGTACAACATTCACTCAACAGCGCAAGCATCAACATTGCAAACACATTGCGCCCACCTCTGAATAAGGCCCTGCCATGAGTCCTTTGTACTGTATTATTAGGTAGGATGCAAGTCTCTTTTGCTGGCTAATTACTATCTGCAGGGGAAATTGTTTTGTGTATTCATTCGGGGAGGTTGTTGACAGGTGTGGCAAAATTAACAGGAAGTGTCACTGACATCATTGGGTCCTGACAGCAGCACGCTGTCAGAGTCCTTTGTACATTGGATGACAGTCTGTATCAAAGGTAAACATCTATGATTATTTAATATCACTATGGAAAGTGGAATCAAACTGAAACGTTGGATGAACGCCACTGTCTTTGTACTAATGCGTTCTAGTCCCTGAGTGCCGTCATCATTTTGAAACGATAGATAGACAGACAGACAGACAGACAGACAGATAGATAGATAGATAGATAGATAGATATATAGATAGATAGGATAGCCATACAGTCCACAGTATAAAATGGTATAATCCTAACTGCCCTGTATAGTTGTTGCAATTGACCCCTGACCTCCTTCTGAACACAAGACTGAAGACACAGCTACAGTAAAAGTGATAGCACCCACTGACTCAAAATTAGCAAATACGTCTTTAATTACATATAGCTTGGTGAAGCACCAGACACAGAGCACATGGTGCCCTCACTGGCAGCAATATCACTACATAAATTGTGTCGGCTTCAGCACAAATACTGCACAAGGAACAATTATACAGAGTAATACCATCAGAAGAACCAGTTTATGTAAAATCTGCATAAAACTATGTAAAAAAATGCTAACAGAGTTATTAGCCTTGAATAACATGTTTTAGTATTGCCAGGACAATATTCAACATAACCAAGATTAATTAGAGTTATACATGTTATTATAATACATCTGCTGCTTTGCTAAGAGACACATAATCATTTAATCCAATTGGGGTAGACTACATAAGTCTCATAAAAGGATTTGAAGCAGTTTATGTTGTACTCTAGTCTGCTATACTACCAAACCAATGACAAGCTTTAGTTTATGGATTTAAAATGTAAAAAATGGTGCTAAATGACTAAATGTACATTTACAAAATGCAGAAACACACATACGATCTATTAACAATTGTGTCAAGCCTTTTCCTATAATTAGTGCAGGTCATACTTGCCTACCTGACCCTCTCCATGAGGGAGAAAATGCTCTGTTCCTGGACTTTCCTGGTAATGTATAATTGCCATCACCTGTGGTGAGCTAGTTAATTGATAAGAAAGGTGTTTCAGCACAGGTGTTGGCAATCATACATTACCAGGAAAGTCCAGGAGCAGAGCATTTTCTCCCTCATGGAGAGGGACAGGTAGGCAAGTATGGTGCAGGTACATCTTTTCTGATCGACCCATGCCAATAACAGTCTGTGCATAACAAATAGCACTATAGGGTCTTTCACGTGACTCATGTTACAATTCATATTCATTTTTAGAAGTTTAAATGTACCACACACAAAAATTAAGCTGAAATCAACATTTTGAAAATATGACAAAAATATATGGGGTAGGTAATCATAATTAATGCATAGAAGCAGAATTTTTTTTACACTTTTAGTAGTTATATTTTAATGTTTCTATGTGTGATTCTCGTTACATTTCTTTCCCCAGTCAAAGGGCTCTGAAACAAATTACTCAAACCTGTAGAACCCACGTGAATTAATCAATGCAGCCCTGTTTTTCTTACTGATTAAATGTGAAGATGTATAAACTATTTAATCTGGTGATGATGGTCATATAAAATACGTGGACATTAGAATCCACTTCAAGAACTTCCATATATGTTCAATATTTACACACGCAGCAAATCGATATGTAATAAATATACAGATTTTCAATTATCACACAGCATACTACAATATTTTAGCAGCATAAATATACTAAAATGTTAGCGGTTATGTGAAATGTAATTTTCATGTATTCATACCTCCCAACATAGCCCTCTCCAGGAGGGACAGAATGCTCTGCTCCTGGACTTCCCTCTTAATTTATGATTGCCATCACCTGTACTGAAACACCTTTCCTTTCCATTAACCTGTTCAACACAGGTGCAGACAATCATACATTAAGAGAGAAGTCCAGAAGCAGAGCATTCTGTCCCTCCTGGAGAGGGTTATGTTGGGAGGTATGTGTATTGTGTCCTATATTTGATGGAATGATACTATACAGTATGTTACACAGTACCCATTGTCTTTGTGTGCGTCTACCTGCAGTAATCTCATATGATCATTCACAGACAATGAGGAGCCTGTCTTGAAACTTAGAACACTGCCCAGACTATTATTATGCAGCACAAAATGTTTCCCCATATTTATGTTTGGGCATAATAAAGAGATAAATTACTTATTTCTCTGATCCGATAAGACTTAGTTATATTACAAATGATGTAATGAAAATAGATGTATTATTAAAGACACTGAAATATACTACTGTGTTAATGTCACAAGCTACACCTCTATATTATAAACTGTCATGAAAAAGTCCTATCTTGGGCTACAACAGTGCTGATTTTTTTGTTTAGGTCATCATTTTCCAGAACTGAATAATAGCTTTATGCTGCATTAATAAATTACTAATACATGTATAATGCTGACATACTGAAGTCATAAATAGTGTATTGCATAACGGAGTCGGTTACTTTAAGAGAAAAAGTTGACCCAGTGGCGTATGAAAGACAATTTTCTTAGAAGACAGAAGACGTCTACTAATGCCTTTTTATTCCCCTTGAAAGCCAAACACTTCCCTTAATCGACTGGAGTCATTTGGGCTTAGGAGCTTCTAAGCATGGGTGAGCTTATAATGGCATAAACATTAATTAACCTTTACCTCTACTAAGCATTGATACTTTATGTAGCAGACAGTTCTGATGCTTCCAACATACATATCACAGACCTAATGGTGGAGCAGCAGGTCACACAAATACTGGGCAGGTCACCAAGTTCTGTGCATGAGACATTGCATGGCGCCTGCTATTCTGTCTTTTCACATGCAGAAGCTTTTTGTTATAAATGTGGAAAAGTGACTTTCACTAATTCTTCAATGCATAATAAATTGCATATATCTAGCCATATAAATGATATAGCATAAAGAGTATATAGCCATTTCATGCAGACCTGTGAACCTTTGTGTTTGCTACAGTACATCACCTTTGCTGTGAGACTCCCTTTATTACCAGTGACATTCTATGCAAAGGACAGCAAAGAGGAAAATGTATGTATTACAATGTGAAGGTAATAGAACATAGCACCACAAGTGTCTCTGTGTGTGTAAACACTGTATATACTACAGCTACGGCTGGTATTGCTGCTTAGCTAACATAGGGGGTAATTCAGACTGCATCATGCTAGTGATCACAGTCTGAATTAATATGCGCAGTGCGCATGCACGGCAGGCACACTGCGCATGTGCAGCCAGTGAGATGCAAAAGAATCTCACTGGTGGGATCGCCTCTGCCTGATTGACAGGCAGAGGCGGTCGTGGGGTGGGAGGGGCATGCCAACGGCATTAGAACACCGTTGGCGGGGCGTGGTCTGGACAACGGAGGCATGTCCAGACCGTTGGGTGGGCAGGCCGCGGCGGCTGCATGATGTCACACGCAGCCGCTGCGACCTGGGATGCGGTGATAAGCCCCCTGCCAGCGCGCAGGAGCTGAGCTGGTAGGGATCTACTTGTAAGGTACAAAAACATCGCTGCTGTGCGATGCTTTTGTACCTGTGCAGTAGGGGCAGGGCCTGACATGCGGGGTGGACTAGCCCTGTGCTGGGCGTCTCCCCGCATGTCAGAGAAACTGATCGTAGACTACAATCAGATCTGAATTACCCCCATAGTTGTGGTGAAGGTGCATCTATAATAAAGGGCGCTAGGAGTCATCTTGAAGGGCCAGGGCCACTGCATCAAACTTCCTACTAACCTTCTTCTTCTGATGAAGCTATGTGACCGAGCCTAGGGAAACGCGTTAAGTGCCAAGCTGCTGCCATCACCAGTGTCCTGTGCTTTAAAGGATCTTGATATGGACTTTTCACTTCTACATTTGGAAAATTTCCCCTGAGGGACTGCATCATACAGCACTGATTGGAGAGACCCAGCTTTCATACAACTGCTACAGCCTGCCTGCTGTTTACTTTCAAGTCTCTGGAAGCCTCCATCACCATGGGTAACACCAGCTGTACATAAATACCATTTTCATTAATATTTGCCAGTCCGGGATCCTTTTAAGGACACTTACCAGTAGCAATTATTATTACCATTTTTTGAGCTCACTTTATGCCCTTATACATGTTTTTATTGGAATAATCCATTTTTATTTGTTGCATGTGTTGTTTTAGATAATAAATATACTTTTATATTTATCCACAGTGGTCTATTAATTTTGGAGAAAACAAAGCGCCAGTTCATTCTCTATTTCCTACTGGCCTTGTTCTAGTAATGACTGTCAGCATCAATAGTTCAGGTAACCAAATGAATGGATGGGAGACAGAGACAATGAGCAGTGCTTGACTGGCATAGGCGGGCAGATAGAACTGGTGCTCCCAATACCCCTCTTTCTAAAACATCTCACAGAAGCAAAATGGTTGTTGCAGAGGGTGAAGGATGCTTGAGAGCTTTATATGTTTTATTGTAACATTCTCATATTGTTTTATTATATTTTTAAATTTATATATATATACATATAAAATAAATAATGTACCAAAGTATACTGAGCACATGAATAGAAATCATTTTGAATTGGTTTGCATCATACATTCCAGGATCCTGCAGAAGACACACAATTTTCTGGGTAGTCCCCCGCAGCCCCAGGAGAGTAAGCACCCCTCCCACTTCCTAGTGAAGTGGGCAGAATGGGGAGATTAAGGAAATCCCGGGGGGCCTCTAGGAGGGGAATGGGGCCTAGTGAGGCGTCTTTATGGAAAAGTGTCATTTAGGTCCAATTCCTGTGCAAATTTAAGCCAAGTGCAAAAAAATTTCCCATGAGGGGCGGAGCTGGGCTAACTACATCATTAGGCCCCGCCCCTCATGGAGCGCTAATCGTGAACACAGGCCCTTTCATTTCTTAAAACAATCCTGCACCCGACATTATACTTCTTTTTCTTTTTGCCCTCCTTTATAAGTCAGTACTAGAGTGGAGAAAAACAAAGCATTTAGCATTAACGTGAAACCAGGATAACACTGTACTATAATCCTCTGTATGTAAGTACAGCATATTATTTTTCCATGGTAATTTGCTGGATAAAGGACATTTCTTTTTTTTAGAAAGCGTTACTGGATAGCATTAAACATGACAAAATGCACCGCATTAGTGTCTCTGTTGTCATGCTGATCATTTATTTGGCTTTTTGTTCTATTAGTGATATGATTGAAGAGGCATTATGTGAGTGACAAAGAATAATGGGAGTGATCATCCTTTATTTTTGTGGACACCACAAAACAGCTATGAAATATTAAACACTGTGCATTTACTGTAAAAAACACATACACATATAATTGAAAAGTTTACTGGAATAGATTACATAGTAATGCTATAATGAAATGTATCCAATTATACAAATTTTAAAGAGCCTGTTTGGTACATAAAACCAGGGCTGTACAGAGGAATAATAAAAGTAACCAATTAGTTTGGAAGGGGCGCTCAAGGTGTGGCTCCAATTTAATAGGTGTTTAGCAGCTGTCTATATAGGCTAGTCACACCTATAACATTATACAAACAAGATTAACCAAACAAAAGTAAGACAGCGCTGACTGAGATGAATTGTAAGATTAATTTACAATATTATTTAATAATAATTATGCAATAAAAAACATATAAAGACACATAAAATAAACGAATATCTCACTGCACTGATGGGCTTATAGTCACCATACATGGATTATTATTCATTTGCTGCTTGATGGAATGTCCCTGTAGGGTCCGCACATTCAAATGTCCCTTATCCTGGGGTTGTAGCACAGTCCCCGGGCCGAAAGATTTATTAAAGACAACGCTGGAGGAATAGCTGTCCCAGTAGTTTGGCAATACAACGGGGTAGTCCTCACCAGTAATGCGTGGTAGTCTTGGTATTCGGTCCTTGTTAGTGGATTTGGGTGTAAATAGCGCTATTTTGCGGAGTCCTTAGGGATCCAAGTGGTAGTAGATATCCAATGAAGGTGACACAGGCGCACACCTGACGCGTTTCACAGCTACCTGCTGTTTTATCAAAGGTGACTTGATCCTTGCTGGCAGTGTAATTTATACCTAAGTTAATTACTCAATTCATTACAGCTGATAAAACAATTCATCTCATCACATGTTTAAAAATTAATAAAAACATCATTATATATGGATAGACTCAAGGCAATGAAGGAAGTTAGATATAATTCATAAACTTTAATACTTTATTGGTTAGGAAACTGTATTTAAAGCAGTCCGCTCGTGCTGGAACGCACGCGGACTTCCGGACTTTCGGCTTATGACGAACGCGGACTTCCGGACTTCCGGCTTATGACCCGCATTCGTCACTAAGACAACGGAACTTTTCTACTTGCGTGTCTCGGACAAGGTTCTGTTGTAGTCCGTGACGTATACCAGTTGTCATGGGGATAGAATCCGTCTCCCCTCCAATCATATGGTGTGCATAGGGTCACGTGATCGATGCTCCGTGGAGCGCATCGTATGCTAAGTTAGGTTATTTCGTGACCCGCATAGAATGTTATATTCTGTACAGAGGAATGACAGGTCCTGGTGATAGGGTGGCACCACCTTGGCCATGCCTGAACACTCCCCCCCCCAAAAAAAATAAAAAATAAAAATAAAAAATAATAATACAATAAATAAATAAAATATATTATTATTTATTATTATTATCCTTTATTTATAAGGTGACACAAGGGTTCCGCAACGCCCAATTACAGAGTACATAAACAAATAATCAAAACAGGAAAACAGCAACATACAGTTGACGACAATATAGGACAAGTACAGGGTAAATAAATATAGCTACATCAGCAGATGACAATGGAATAAGTATCAGGTGGCAGAAGACTGCTGGATGTGGTGCAGTTGAAGATAATTAAAGTAAGAAAAAGGATAAGCACATGAGGGAAGAGGACCCTGCTCGTGAGAGCTTACATTCTAAAGGGGAGGGGTAGACAGACAGTGGTGACACAGATGAGCGTAGAACAGAGGGTTAGGAAGAGATTTGGCTGGGTTTGGTGAAGAAGTGGGTTTTGAGAGCCTGTTTGAAGTTTAGTAGAGAGGTGGAGAGTCTGAGTGGGAGAGGTAGGGAATTCCAGAGACGTGGTGCAGCACGTGAAAAATCTTGGAGGTAGGAGTGGAAGGAAGTAATCCGTAGGCAGGAGAGTCGGCGTATATTAGCCGAGCGAAGAGGACGGGTGGGAATGTAAAGGGAGATAAGGTCAGAGATGTAGATGGGAGAGGAGTGGGTCAGTGCTTTGTAAGCGAGTGTTAGAAGCTTGAAATGGATTCTGAAAGGGAAGGGAAGCCCGTGAAGGTCTTGTAGGAGAGGAGAGGTGGACGTAGTGCGTTTGGTGAGGAAAATGAGCTGGGCAGCAGCACTGAGGATAGACTGGAGTGGAGAGAGGTATTTGTCAGGAATGCCAGTCAGGAGGAGATTACAGTAGTCCAGTCTGGAGTTGACCAGTGAGTGGATTAGGGTCTTAGTAGCATCCTGGGTCAGAAAGGGTCTGGTCCTGGAAATATTTTTTAGATGAAAACGGCAGGATTGTGAGAGGTGCTGAATGTGTGGTTTGAAGGAGAGGGATGAGTCAAGGATTACTCCAAGACAGCGCACTTGAGGGCTAGAGGAGATAGTAGTGCCATCAATAGAAAATGAGATTGTACGAGGTGAGGTTATGCGGGAGGGAGGGAAGATGATCAGCTCGGTCTTAGACATGTTAAGTATAAGAAAGCGCTGGGACATATATATATATATATATATATAGTATATATATATATATATATATGTATGTATGTATATATATTTATTTAAATCACTTATCTGGGCTAACCCTGAGAAAGACCCGAGGGGGGTGAAAAACATGGGTGGCTTGCGGGACTACCGGAAGTGATGATTCCGGGCGAATGAGCTGGAACGGTGACCAGGATAGAGGCCCAGGACCGCAGCTGGGATAATCTAATTGGTCTATGTGCATTAGGAAACGTCCATAGCCATTTCTTGTCATCAGCTGATACTGTAATTGCCATTTTTTCAGCCATTTTTTAATTCTACCTTTTTGTGATTGCCAAACATTTTTCAATTTTTTGCTGTCAGTGGAATACTTGTTTTATATGCCTTTATATGTTATATTAAATGGAATTACACTATTTGCTATTTTTTCATTTGTTTTCGGGTTGCTCCCCATTTACCGCTGGTGTGGGGAGACTGTATGCCAGAAATGATTCACAGTGTGAGGAAGCTCTTTTATGAGATAAAGTTCGGGAGAGCAACAGCTGAAATTGGGAGTATAACAGTATACCCCAGAGGTTCTCAAACGCGGTCCTCAACGGTCCAGGTTTAAGCTTATCCATGCTTGGCCACACGTGACTTAATTAGCACCTCAGTTAATTTGATTTAACCATCTGTGCTGAGCCATGGTTATATCTAAAACCTGGACCGTTAGGATGCCTTGAGGACTGTGTTTGAGAACCTCTGGTATACCCTCTTAGTTAAAGCGCTGGTGGAGCGGTATTCCTTATTTCTGTGTGTATCAATGTTTGTGGAGTGAGGAGTCTTGAGAAAATATCTCAAGAGGTGAAAAATGTTAAATCATCCTACCAGTTTAGAACCACATCTTTCACCAAATAAAGCAATTCTCTTTTTTCTTCTGTAATGATTTTTAGGCTAAATTAATTATGAGGGCAGGACTGTTTTTATTAGATTTGCCACTTTTCTATGTTTGAAACATTTATGTTTATTGTAAGCTACAATGAGCAGAGCCCTGCTTTCTCTTAGTTTCTTGTTTGCTCCTTCCCTTTCCACCTGTGTATTCAGGGGAGGGCACAAAAAATTCCCTATAATATTTATTTTATTTATTGACAGTTTCTTATATACAGTGGGGCAAAAAAGTATTTGGACAGCCACCGATTGTGCAAGTTGACCCACTTAAAAAGATGAGAGAGGTATGTAATTTCCATCATAGGTACACTTCAACTGTGAGAGACAGAATCTGAATAAAAAACCCAGGAAATCACATTGTATGATTTTTAAACAATTTACTTGTATATTCTTGTGGAAAATAAAGATTTGGACACCTACCAAGTAGCAAGATTTCTGGCTCTCACAGACCTGCTACTTCTTCTTTAAGAAGCTCTTCTATCCACTTGTTACCTGTATTAATGGCACCTGTTTGAACTGGTTATCTGTATAAAAGACACATGTCCACACCCTCAAACAGTCAGACTGCTACCTCTCCACTATGGCCAAGACCAGAGAGCTGTCTAAGGACACCAGGGACAAAATTGTAGAGCTGCACAAGGCTGGGATGAGCTACTCGACAATAGGCAAGCAGTTTGGTGAGAAGAGATCAACTGTTGGCGCAATTATTAGAAAATGGAAGAAATACAAGATCACTGACAATCTCCCTCGACCTGGGGCTCCATGCAAGATCTCACCTTGTGGGGTATCAATGATCTTGAGAACGGTGAGGAATCAGCCCAGAACTACATGGGGGGACCTGGTCAACGACCTCAAGAGAGCCGGGACCACAGTCACAAAGGTTACCATTAGTAACACACTACGTCGTCATGGATTGAAATCCTGCAGCGCCCAAAAGGTCCCCCTGCTTAAGCCAGCACATGTCCAGGCCCGTCTAAAGTTTGTCAGTGACCATCTGGATGATCCAGAGGAGGATTGGGAGAATGTAATGTGGTCAGATGAGAGCAAGATCGAACTTTTTGGTATAAACTCCACTTGCCATGTTTGGAGGGAGAAGAATTATGAATGGCATCCCAAGAACACCATACCCACTGTGAAGCATGGGGTTGAAAACATCATGCTTTGGGGCTGCTTTTCTGCAAAGGGGACAGGACGACTGATCCGTATTAAGTAGAGGATGAATGGGGCCATGTATCGTGAGATTTTGGGCAAAAACCTCCTTCCCTCAGTAAGAGCATTGAAGATGGAACGTGGCTGGGTCTTCCAGCATGACAATGACCCCAAACACACCATCTGGGCAACTAAGGAGTGGCTCCGTAAGAAGCATTTCAATGTCCTGGAATGGCCTAGCCAGTCTCCAGACCTCAACCCAATAGAAAATCTTAGGAGGGAGTTGAAAGTCCGTGTTGCCCGGCGACAGCCCCAAAACATGACAGATCTAGAGAAGATCTGAATGGAAGGGTGGGCCAAAATACCTGCTACAGTGTGTGCAAACCTGGTCAAGAACTACAGGAAACATTTGACCTCTGTAATTGCCAACTGAGGTTATATTACAAAGTATTGAATTAAACTTTTTGATTGTCCAAATATTTATTTTCCACAAGAATATACAAATAAATTGTTTAAAAATCATACAATGTGATTTCCTAGTTTTTTTTTTTCATATTCTGTCTCTCACAGTTGAAGTGTACCTATGATGGAAATTACAGACCTCTCTCATCTTTTTAAGTGGGTCAACTTGCACAATCGGTGACTGTCCAAATACTTTTTTGCCCCACTGTAGCACAGCAAATTCCATTGCACTTTACAATTGGACACAATGATAAGAGAAAACTGGGTAATAACAAACAGTCATAGAGGTAGGAAGGCCCTGCCGGCAAGCTACAACCTATATGTCCTATCCTGGCACCAAAGGACACTGTCATTGAATAGGAAACTCCATTCTTTAAATTGATGTGGAACCCTAGAAGTTACTGTTTGGTGATCATATATGGCCATGAGACAGTATCCCTCTACACCACAAAAATATTTATGATGTCCATGGATGGGAAGGAAGGCATATATCTCCCCTATTCCAGCTTCAAAAACGAAGGGATACAACTATTTGAAAAGGGGATACTCTTTCAAATTAGTAGTTACTGTTTGGTGATCACACCCTACAGTACTGAAAATATTAAAGGGCTGGGGTCTTTTTCTTTTTTTTTAAATATCCAGATCTTCCCCATCATAGCACCAAGAAACCAAGGTGCACAATATTTGAAATATTATATTTTTTATTTTAAATGCTTTGTCCCAATAGTAACAACTTACAAAGAAGTCCTTCTCTGAGACGGTTAAATGGACAGGTCTCCAACATCCTGGTTTTGATGAATTCAGAGGTATACTAACTTAGGGCCGCATGCAAAGCGGTTGCAAGTGTGGCTTAGTATGGCAACCAGATTTACTACCTTATGCAAATTCAAGTATCTGTACAGCTTCATGCATATGGTCACAATGCCCAGTGTTTTTACATCTGCAAATGACATCATTTTTACCGGTACTTACACCAGCCCAATGCAGTGTGCAAAAAGATCTTATTTGCGCTGTAGACGCAGCAAAGCACCACTCACAGGGTACTAGAGATGCTGGGCTGCACTGGGAGAGCAGTGGCAGCTAAGGGACCTGCTCCAAAGCAATGACTGCAGTAGAGGAGGAAAACTGTAAACTAGCGCCACATGAGAGCGTGAACCGTGGTGTGTGTGTGGTTGCCGGGCGGTGTAAGAAAATAGAAAAGTTCCGTGCGGAGGGCCAACAAGAAGGTCTTGGGGAGAACACTGCATGCAAAATAACAAACGTAGTGTTGTTGCTCCCAGTTTTTTTAAATTATGCAAATAAGTCTCACATCTTGTGCACGACGTTCAATGCGGCCAAGTGTGGAACGAATTGAGCAACAGTGTATGTGGACACATCTGTTGTTATATCTCTGACTGATTCAAAAGTAATCTCCTTTAGCAGTATGGAGAAGGAGCACCACTAATAAGGTACCACTTTGCCATCTTATTTATTTTGTTTAAAAAATCTTGCTCTGCAAAATTAAACATAGTTTTTATTCAGCTCTACAAACTAGTCCCACTGATATGCCCACTCCAATACTTAATAAAGAATACCCCAAGGATCACTGAACTCCTAACATTGGTTACAACACACTTCCCTACAGCTCATGTAAATGCTCCTTACTCCCATGCAAATGAACAGAAATCTAGGCACACCTGTGCAAATGAAAGCACTCCGCACCACCTAGGAGTATTCTGCATTGTACCTCTGCTGCTATGTGTTTAGCGGATGATTTTCATAATCTAAATTATATCAAAAGTTCACCACAAGGTTTCACTTCAAAAAATATATTTTGCTGAATGCTGATGGTTTGATTGGATTAATACAAAATATATTAGTGAATTTTATGGACTTCTTAATGCACTGATTTAATTATTGCTCCACTACGCATACTGCTGATTTATTTAACATATTAACTAGAGGAGCAGAGTTGATAGGGTATGCTAGAAATACATTTAATTTGCATATCATTAACATTAACATATGTATATTAATAAATTAATGGGGTTCATGGAATGCTACCAAAACATTTTTTTAATTTACATATGCTATGTTAGAATTAGTTCAGTAAAGATGAACAAGAACTCTGTATCAGAGATCATAGTGGGTAGGGGAACAGGAAGATACAAGAAGGACCTGCATCTGCTGCTGTGACAATTCTAGACAATATTAATTGCATTCTAATGGATTAAAATATGAATATATAATACAGATTAATATTTCAAAATATATAAAGTGATGATAGTATTTATAATATACTAAAGAATGTCTGTTATCCGAGTTAATGATGCTATCTATAAAATCCAATGTTACATATTTATATACAATTATCTAACAATAGCCCAAAGCTATAGTCTGCACACCACAAAACTAGTAAAATGAATGATGTGTAACACAAAGCAGAATGCAATCTATCTCAAACACAAATACTTTCCCACCACTTACTGTATTTCTGCTGGACAGTCTTTTCAAAATGGCAGCTCATTATCTGATATTGTCTGATATTCCACATGTGCTGCTGTATTGTATTATCTTAATAGGTTTTATCCAAATGTCAATATGTCCAACCCTTATTTATTGTTACAAAGTTAATGTAATGGGTGTGTTGTTTGCTTTGGTGGGTTATCTTTGTCCAATCCACTGCTAGTCAGCCCTGTATGATCTAACATTACGCAATTAGGAAAGTCTCCAGAGCTAACCGCAGGGATTCCAGGGAGGGGAACCCCCACTGGCGTCATACTCTGAGAAAGAACAGTTATCAAGGAAAGGAGTGGGACAAAAGCAGACAATCATTGTAAATTCTTATTTTCCATATACCATTATTATCTAGAGTGTATAGACATTCTTCATTAACAAAAAAATATGATAATATTAAAGAAATGTTCTAAGATATATAGTAAGTAGCTAACCGCGGGGATTCCAGGGAGGGGACCCCCACTGGCGTCATACTCTGAGAAAGAACAGTTATCAAGGAAAGGAGTGGGACAAAAGCAGACAATCATTGTAAATTCTTATTTTCCATATACCATTATTATCTAGAGTGTATAGACATTCTTCATTAACAAAAAAATATGATAATATTAAAGAAATGTTCTAAGATATATAGTAAGTAGCCTGCAGTTACGTCTACCTGAGAAGAGAAACAAATACATTTCTCAGAAGAAGTAAAAGACACAAGAAGTTCAGCTTCCTGGCATTTTGTATTCCATGATTGGTCTAAAGATTAAGGGGTAAATTTACTAAGGGTTCTAATACTGAAAAGTGATGTTGCCCATAGCAACAAATTAGATTCTGTCCATCAATTTCTAGGATGCAATAGAGAAACAAGACGGAATCTGTTTGGATGTATGAGCAACGTCACCACTTTTACATTTTAGAACCTTTAGTAAATTTACACCTCAGCATATCTAAGTATATAAAATGAAACATTATCAATGTAGTTCTATTCTAAAATGGAGAACTTAAAAGTGGCACAACAAGGAAAGGGAACCAACTGATAGAGATTCAAAGAAAAAAAACCTAATTACTGTTTATGACATTCAGCTGCTTGTTCTGAAGGGCGATTAATATGTCCTTGAAAGATAATTTAGCTTCAAATCCATAGACATCTACCTGACCCCTTTAATCTTAGTGATATTTGTCACCTAAATTTAGCATTGCCTTTCTGAATTAGTCTTTCTGAATTAGTTCAATAAATGAATTTATGTAACCTGAAAAGACTTGATTTACATCAGTTAATTCATTGAGACCAGGTTAACTCAAGATAAATGTCAGTGCTAGGTCAGGAGTATGCAAACCGAATAGGTAAGGCTGACATTATTGCAAATCCTGTTAGTCAGTAAAGTATTACAGTATATAAGGTTGCATTTTAAAATGAAAGTACTTCATTTAGAAATAAAACAACTATAAACCTTACTTCTTCGATTAGACCATGTCTTCCCTATACCCTACACTGTACAGTATAATTAATTGCTCTTTGTTTTCTTGTGCCTCATGTTTTGGCAAAATAGATGTGGCCAGTTTTATAGAATGAGCAGTATTTTTGCAAACACGACTGATTGTATGCAATCAACAAAGTGAGCGTAACTAGAGAGCATAAATAGAAATGAAAGTGTGTATACAAGGCTGACGCCCTTTAGGGGGGTATCCAATTATAGCCGATCCGTTTTCGGCAGGTGAAAACAGGCAGATATCGCAATTAATGACCGACGGTCATTATCGCGGTATCCTATTACAGGCCTTTTTAATCGGCTGAAACGGACCTACGATTGCACAAAAATACATATCCCCGATCCCATGTTTTATGGCAGGTCCGGAAGTCGCTTATCGCAGACTATGCTTCGGGTGCCTGAGTGTGATAAGTGCTGGCATCTGGGGGGAAGGAGCCCGCCGCATCGGGGCTAATAGGATAGCTCCAGCAATACAATTACTCTCGGTCATTGACCGCAGGTAATTGGATACCTCCCTTAGTGATATAAATATAGTACAAAACAGTAATACTTCTCTCCTGTGCGATTTTCTCTCAAATTCTCAGAATATGCAGATATAAATAGAGAGAGAACGATAGAACCGATGATAGTGTGATATTGTTTTTTTTTAAAGAAAAATGTATGCACAAATAATCTATGGTATAAATATGACACAAACAACATGTACGAAAATGGACAAATAAATAATTAGTCCTTAAAACGGAATAAAGCACAATTGTATAAACACTCCATAACAGGGGGAAAAAGCAGTACAGGTTGAGTATCCCATATCCAAATATTCCGAAATACGGAATATTCCAAAATACGGAATGTTTTGAGTGAGACTAAGATAGTGAAACCTTTGTTTTCTGATGGCTCAATATGCACAAACTTTCTTTAATACACAAAGTTATTAAAAATATTGTATTATAAGACCTTCAGGCTGTGTGTATAGCTGTATATGAAACATAAATGAATTGTGTGAATGTACACACACTTTGTTTAATGCACAAAATTATAAAAAATATTGCCTGAAATGACCTTCAGGCTGTGTGTGTATAAGGTGTATATGAAACATAAATGCACTCTGTGCTTAGACTTGGGTCCCATTGCCATGATATCTCATTATGGTATGCAATTATTCCAAAATACGGAAAAATCCGATATCCAAAATTCCAAAATACTTCTGGTCCCAAGCATTTTGGATAAGGGATACTCAACCTGTATCATAGATTCTTTGTGAATACATTTTATTACTGCTTTTTTACTATATTTATTTCACAAAGTGATGCCAGTGGTGTATACACACTTTAATTTCTATTATATTCCATTTTGGAGTTTAAGTTTACCCACGTGTAATTCCCCATAGGCTGCCTCTCTGGTTGCTCTAGGAAGGTGTATTATCTCATTTATCCTAGAAAGCATAAATCTTTGGACCTAACAGCTGACTTGCGTGAATATATCTGGATAGTTTCTCCATATCTGGCTGGTATTCAATTAATCCTGATCATTTTTCTCCTGAACAAAAAACAGGCTGATATCGAGATTTTTGACCAATGGTCATTATCAGGCTATTCAATTAAAGCCAGCTTTATTAATTCTATTTATTGGGGGGGGGGGGGGGGATGGGTATCCAGAAGTATCCAGACCCATGTGTTATCAATCAGCTGCAGTAAATTACTGCAGCTAATTGAATATTGGTCTATGGGGGTTTTCAATAAGCCGCTGTGTTTACCCCATGTCTAATTGCTGGCAAAAATACCTGTGGCATGGGGAGAGGCTAGTCAATTAAATAGACTTTTTTCCGTGCTGAAAAACACACTGATTTCATGTAAACTGACAAATCAATCATTTTTTTCCAGCGTACAACCCAATTTTGTATTTTTTTACGCAGACTTGAGGTTCAGTCCATCTGCAGGGACCCGCGCACGGGGTATTCATTGCTAATTGAATACCTCCGGTGTGGCAATGAATGACCCTCATGTCTTTTATCGATTTATTTTGTTAATAACTTTATATGTACAGGATATTTATTCTCTATTGTAGGCAAACCAGAATATTTTCCTTTTGTCATATATGGTATATGACAATATTTTCCTTTTGTCATATATGGTATATGCTGTGATTGCAGTAACATTTAAGAACATTTATAATCGACAGCTCTGTGTTTAATACTTGTTTTAATAGGGACAATGTTCAGTAATTCTATGAATATGACCTAGTTTCCACAGTGATCTCATAATATGTACATGTGGGATGTCTGTTGTGTAGCTGAGAAAGTAAAACAGACAGGTCAGTGACGCCAGAGACAACTAGCGTCTTCTATAGTTATCACAAGTAGGTATACAAGTCTATATACATTACTACGGCTTAATTTATATGATAATACTTAGGAAGATGAGACCCACTCATCATCTGTATCAAAGGCACTAATTACATTCAAGTTTGTTATTTGAATGTTGGCCCTCATTCCGAGTTGTTCGCTCGGTATTTTTCATCGCATCGCAGTGAAAATCCGCTTAGTACGCATGCGCAATGTTCGCACTGCGACTGCGCCAAGTAACTTTACTATGAAGAAAGTATTTTTACTCACGGCTTTTTCTTCGCTCCGGCGAACGTAATGTGATTGACAGGAAATGGGTGTTACTGGGCGGATACACGGCGTTTCAGGGGCGTGTGGCTGAAAACGCTACCGTTTCCGGAAAAAACGCAGGAGTGGCCGGGGAAACGGTGGGAGTGCCTGGGCGAACGCTGGGTGTGTTTGTGACGTCAACCAGGAACGACAAGCACTGAAATGATCGCACAGGCAGAGTAAGTCTGGAGCTACTCTGAAACTGCTAACTCGTTTGTAATCGCAATATTGCGCGTACGTCGGTCGCAATTTTAAGAAGCTAAGATTCACTCCCAGTAGGCGGCGGCTTAGCGTGTGTAACTCTGCTACATTCGCCTTGCGAGCGAACAACTCGGAATGAGGGCCGTTGTTTCTCTGACACACGGTAAATCCTTAAAACTGACACAATACTGCCACTATTCAGTAAAGCTTTACAAATGTAAAACTAAAAAGATCTATTTTAAACATTTCAAAATATATGATGGTGTTCAGAAATCACAATTATTTGTTGGCAGGTCTTACACTGATTAGTAAAGAGACAGTATGAAAAACATTTATTTATCTAAGTACTATGTTTTCTTTTTCTTTTTTATCCTACTTGTGTCAGCTTCTGAAGGATGTATCAAAAGAAAAAGACACTTGACATTAAATGATTAAAAAAAATCAAGCATTTTGCTTTTTCAAGCTATGCTTAAAAAGAATTTGAGCTTGGATCAAAGTTACAAAACATCTGCTTTTTTTACATATTAGATATTTAGTGAGTGACCACATACTGTACTGTACTAACATCATATTGTGTTTTCAATGGAAGAGAAAGGACTGCAAAAGAATGTCACTGCTAGATGATGTCATATCTTAACTAACTGCTTCTAATGCAGCCTGCTCAAAAAAAACATTTTGAGCCTGTTAAATTATTCATCGATGAATGAATAATGAATAAGTGTTAATAAATTCAATATTAAAGCTAAATTACCCACATATGAAGAATAATATCAAGACTTTGGCTAATCAGTTTTTGTTTCTGTCTTAATGAATTCTGGAGCAGATTCTAAAAATGTAAAAAAAAAAGTGTTACTAATGCTAATTAGTTTTGGAGGTTTAGATGTCCAAAAATATAAAACAGTAACATTTTATATGAATAATATAAAAAGACAACATTCACACTAATCACATTCATGAAGGACATTTTTATACGAAATGGCACACGAAAAGTGTAGATTTTTTTTTATTACTTAAAAAAAAATGTAAAAGTGAAAAAAAATTTCATGTAAAAAACAAAAACTAAATGTCTAGAAGGTGTCCCGCACCACCCATGTCCATAGGCCCCCACTGTAAAATTACCTCCCCACCGCCATTGACAATAGAACCTCCAGTAGTAAGTGTTCTCCATTAGCAATACCCTCCTGGTGGATATAGATTCCCTATTGTGTAAACCAACCCCCCCTCCCCCCTGGTTTTGCACCCCCATTTTACTCCTGTAGTGACTGGTATAATTTGCTAAATAATTTAAAATCCCTCCAACACCCATATTTTTTTAATTGGGGCAGTACACCCCCTTCCCCCGGCGCAAGTAGAGTCCCCCTGTGGGAATTACTCCACCTCTCTGGGACACTTAACCTGCAACCCCCCCTGGGGCACTTACTCCTCCCCCCACATTCACATTAAAGTTTTGTCAAGAGGGGCCTGCAGCAGGCCAAATAGTGGGAGGGGTAAACTAAGTTCTCCACCTCACACTTTGGTCCCATGCCCATTCTGTGGAGCGATTCTGGCAGTTATGTCGGTGGTCACAGACGGCTACATCACTGTCTGGGGGGCCAGAGAGTCAGAGGAGATCCGTTCTGCACATGTCCTCTTTAAAAGTCGGGGGAGCGAAGAGGAGTGGTTCAATCTCATGAGTTGTGAATGTGTCAGCTAAATCCCAGCTGGCTGCAGTCACATCTCATGCGACGCCAGTTAAATGGTAATGTAAAATATCATCAAGAGAACCCAATGGCATATGTAACAGGTGTTTTCAGTTGCAATGAGGCTTTGCCCTACACATAGATAACAGAAGAAAGTGAATTAAAAAAAATGCTGTACATCATGGGAAAAAAAATAAGATTTTACTTACCGATAAATCTATTTCTCATAGTCCGTAGTGGATGCTGGGGACTCCGTCAGGACCATGGGGAATAGCGGCTCCGCAGGAGACAGGGCACAAAAGCAAGCTTTTAGGATCACATGGTGTGTACTGGCTCCTCCCCCTATGACCCTCCTCCAAGCCTCAGTTAGGTACTGTGCCCGGACGAGCGTACACAATAAGGAAGGATCTTGAATCCCGGGTAAGACTCATACCAGCCACACCAATCACACCGTACAACTTGTGATTTGAACCCAGTTAACAGTATGATAACAATGAAGTAGCCTCTAAAAAAGATGGCTCCCAACAATAATAACCCGATTTTTTTTGTAACAATAACTATGTACAAGTAATGCAGACAATCCGCACTTGGGATGGGCGCCCAGCATCCACTACGGACTATGAGAAATAGATTTATCGGTAAGTAAAATCTTATTTTCTCTAACGTCCTAGTGGATGCTGGGGACTCCGTCAGGACCATGGGGATTATACCAAAGCTCCCAAACGGGCGGGAGAGTGCGGATGACTCTGCAGCACCGAATGAGAGAACTCCAGGTCCTCCTCAGCCAGGATATCAAATTTGTAGAATTTAGCAAACGTGTTTGCCCCTGACCAAGTAGCTGCTCGGCAAAGTTGTAAAGCCGAGACCCCTCGGGCAGCCGCCCAAGATGAGCCCACCTTCCTTGTGGAATGGGCATTTACAGATTTTGGCTGTGGCAGGCCTGCCACAGAATGTGCAAGCTGAATTGTACTACAAATCCAACGAGCAATAGTCTGCTTAGAAGCAGGAGCACCCAGCTTTTTGGGTGCCTACAATATAAACAGCAAGTCAGACTTTCTGACTCCAGCCGTCCTGGAATTATATATATATATATATTTTCAGGGCCCTGACAACGTCTAGCAACTTGGAGTCCTCCAAGTCCCTAGTAGCCGCAGGCACCACAATAGGTTGTTTCAGGTGAAACGCTGACACCACCTTAGGAAGAAACTGGGGACGAGTCCGCAGTTCTGCCCTGTCCGAATGGAAAATCAAATATGGGCTTTTGTAAGACAAAGCCGCCAATTTTGACAATCGCCTGGCCGAGGCCAGGGCCAACAGCATGGTCACTTTCCATGTGAGATATTTCAAATCCACAGATTTGAGTGGTTCAAACCAATATGATTTGAGGAATCCCAACACTACGTTGAGATCCCACGGTGCCACTGGAGGCACACAAGGGCTGTATATGCAATACTCCCTTGAGAAACGTCTGGACTTCAGGAACTGAAGCCAATTCTTTCTGGAAGAAAATCTATAGGGCCGAAACTTGAACCTTAATGGACCCCAATTTGAGGCTCATAGACACTCCTGTTTGCAGGAAGTGCAGAAATCGACCTAGTTGAAATTTTTTCGTGGGGCCTTCCTGGCCTCACCCACGCAACATATTTTTACCACATGTGGTGATAACGTTGTGCGGTCACTTCCTTCCTGGCTTTGACCAGGGTAGGTATGACCTCTTCCGGAATGCCTTTTCCCTTAGGATCCGGCGTTCAAACCGCCCTGCGTCAAACGCAGTCGCGGTAAGTCTTGGAACAGACAAGGTCCCTGCTGGAGCAGGTCCTTTCTTAAAGGCCGATGCCACGGTTCCTCTTGGAACAGACATGGTACTTGCTGAAAGCAAATCCCTTCTTAGCTCCCGAGGCCATTAGTCCTCTGTGAGCATCTCTTGAAGTTCCGGTTACCAAGTCCCTCTTGGCCAATCCGGAGCCACGAGTATAGTTCTTACTCCTCTATGTCTTATAATTCTCAATACCTTGGTTATGAGAGGCAGAGGAGGGAACACATACACCGACTGTTACACCCACGGTGTTACCAGGACGTCCACAGCTATCGCCTGAAGGTCTCGTGACCTGGCGCAATACCTGTCCCATTTTTTGTTCGGGCGGGACGCCATCATGTCCACCTTTGGTCTTTCCCAACGGTTCACAATCATGCGGAAAACTTCCCGATGAAGTTCCCACTCTCCCGGGTGGAGGTCGTGCCTGCTGAGGAAGTCTGCTTCCCAGTCGTCCACTCCCGGAATGAACACTGCTGACAGTGCTATCACATGATTTTCCGCCTAGCGAAAAATCCTTGCAGTTTTGCCACTGCCCTCCTGCTTCTTGTGCCGCCCTTTCTGTTTACGTGGGCGACTGCCGTGATGTTATCCCACTGGATCAATACCGGCTGACCTTGAAGCAGAGGTCTTGCTAAGCTTAGAGCATTATAAATTTGCTCTTAGCTCCAGTATATTTATGTGGAGAGAATTCTCCAGACTTGATCACACTCCTTGTGTGACTGCTCCCCAGCCTCTCAGGCTGGCCTCCGTGGTCACGAGCATCCAATCCTGAATGCCGAATCTGCGGCCCTCTAGAAGATGAGCACTCTGTAATCACCACAGGAGAGACACCCTTGTCCTTGGATATAGGGTTATCCGCTGATGCATCTGAAGATGCGATCCGGACCATTTGTCCAGCAGATCCCACTGAAGAGTTCTTGCGTGAAATCTGCCGAATGGAAGCGCTTCGTAATAAGCCACCATTTTTACCAGGACTCTTGTGCAATGATGCACTGACACTTTTCCTGGTTTTAGGAGGATCCCGATTAGCTCGGATAACTCCCTGGCTTTCTCCTCTGGGAGAAACACCCTTTCCTGGACTGTGTCCAGAATCATCCCTAGGACCAGCAGACGTGTCGTCGGAACAACTGCGGTTTTGGAATATTTAGAATCCACCCGTGCTGTCGTAGAACTACTTGAGATAGTGCTACTCCGACCTCCAACTGTTCTCTGGACCTTGTTCTTATCAGGAGGTCGTCCATTTTCTTTGAAGACGAATCCTCCTTTCGGTCATTACCTTGGTAAGGACCCGGGGTGCCTTGGACAATCCAACGGCATCGTCTTGAAACTGATAGTGACAGTTCTGTACCACGAACCTGAGGTACCCTTGGTGAGAAAAGGCAAATTTTGGGACATGGAGGTAAGCATCCCTGATGTCCCGGGACACCATATAGTCCCCTTGTTCTTTGCTATCACTGCTCTGAGTGACTCCATCTGGATTTGAACCCTTGTAAGTGTTCAAATTTTTCAGATTTAGAATAGGTCTCACCTAGCCTTCAGTACCACCCTATAGTGTGGAGTAATACCCCTTTCCTTGTTGTCGGAGGGGTAATTTTATTATCACCTGCTGGGAATACAGCTTGTGAATTGTTTTCAATACTGCCTCCCTGTCGGAGGGAGACATTGGTACAGCAGACTACAGGAACCTGCGAGGGGGGAAACCTCTCGACATTCCAATCTGTACCCCTTGGATACTACTTGTAGGATCCAGGGGTCCTGTACGGTCCCAGCGTCATGCTGAGAACTTGGTAGAAGCGGTGGAGGGCTTCTGTTCCTGGGAATGGGCTGCCTGCTGCAGTCTTCTTCCCTTTCCTCTATCCCTGGGCAGATATGACTCTTATAGGGACGAAAGGACTGAGGCTGAAAAGACGGTGTCTTTTTCTGCAGAGATGTGACTTAGGGTAAAAAACGGTGGATTTTCCAGCAGTTGCCCTGGCCACCAGGTCCCATGGACCGACCCCAAATAACTCCTCCCCTTTATACGGCAATACATCTTTGTGCCGTTTGGAATCTGCATCACCTGACCACTGTCGTGTCCATAAACATCTTCTTGCAGATATGGACATCGCATTTACTCTTGATGCCAGAGTGCAAATATCCCTCTGCGCATCTCGCATATATAGAAATGCATCCTTTAAATGCTCTATAGTCAATAAAATACTGTCCCTGTCAAAGGTATCAATATTTTTAGTCAGGGAATCCGACCAAGCCACCTCAGCTCTGCACATCCAGGCTGAGGCGATCGCTGGTCGCAGTATAACACCAGCATGTGTGTGTATACTTTTTAGGATATTTTTCAGCCTCCTATCAGCTGGCTCCTTAAGTACGGCCCTATCCGTAGATGGTACCGCCACTTGTTCTGATAAGCGTGTGAGCGCCTTATCCACCCTGAGGGGTGTTTCCCACCGCGCCTTAACTTCTGGCGGGAAAGGGTATACCGCCAATAATTTTCTATCGGGGGAAACCCACGCATCATCACACACTTCATTTAATTTATCTGATTCAGGAAAAACTACAGGTAGTTTTTTCACCTCACACATAATACCCTTTTTTGTGGTACTTGGAGTATCAGAAATATGTAACACCTCCTTCATTGCCCTTAACGTGTGGCCCTAAAAGAAAATACGTTTGTTTCTTCACCGTCGACACTGAAATCAGTGTCCGTGTCTGGGTCTGTGTCGACCGACTGAGGTAAATGGGCATTTTACAGCCCCTGACGGTGTTTGAGACGCCTGGACAGATACTAATTTGTTCGCCGGCCCTCTCATGTCGTCAACCGGCTTGCAGCGTGTTGACATTGTCACGTAATTTCCATAAATAAGCCATCCATTCCGGTGTCGACTCCCTAGAGAGTGACATCACCATTACAGGCAATTTGCTCCGCCTCCTCACCAATATTTTCCTCATACATGTCGACACACACGTACCGACATACAGCACACACATAGGGAATGCTCTAATAGAGGACAAGACCCACTAGCCCTTTGGGGAGACAGAGGGAGAGTTTGCCAGCACACACCAAAACGCTATAATTATCCAGGGACAACCTTTATATAAGTGTTCCTCCCTTATAGCATTTTAATATATATACATATCGCCAAATCAGTGCCCCCCCTCTCTGTTTTAACCCTGTTTCTGTAGTGCAGTGCAGGGGAGAGCATGGGAGCCTTCCCACCAGCCTTTCTGTGAGGGAAAATGGCGCTGTGTGCTGAGGAGAATAGGCCCCGCCCCCTTTTCGGCGGGCTTCTTCTCCGGAGTTTTAGATATCTGGCAGGGGTTAAATACATCCATATAGCCTCAAGGGCTATATGTGATGTATTTTTCGCCATACAGGTATTATACATTGCTGCCCAGGGCGCCCCCCCCCAGCGCCCTGCACCCTCCGTGACCGCTGTGTGAAGTGTGCTGACAACAATGGCGCACAGCTGCAGTGCTGTGCGCTACCTGATGAAGACTGAGAGTCTTCTGCCGCCTGGTTCCGGACCTCTTCATCTTCAGCGTCTGCAAGGGGGGTCGGCGGCGCGGCTCCGGGACGAACCCCAGGGCGAGCCCTGTGTTCCGACTCCCTCTGGAGCTATGTCCAGTAGCCTAAGAATCCAATCCATCCTGCACGCAGGTGAGTTGAAAATCTCTCCCCTAAGTCCCTCGATGCAGTGAGCCTGTTGCCAGCAGGACTCACTGAAAATAAAGAACCTAAAAACTTTTTCTAAGTAACTCTTTAAGAGAGCCACCTAGATTGCACCCTTCTCGGCCGGGCACAAAAACCTAACTGAGGCTTGGAGGAGGGTCATAGGGGGAGGAGCCAGTACACACCATGTGATCCTAAAAGCTTGCTTTTGTGCCCTGTCTCCTGCGGAGCCGCTATTCCCCATGGTCCTGACGGAGTCCCCAGCATCCACTAGGACGTTAGAGAAATATTTAAATATTTAAATAAATAAAAAAATGTTGTTGGCAAGGCACGGTGTCACTGAACATTTGAACCACCTAGCTGTACCTATTCTCTGAGGATGACCTGGTAATGTGGTAAGTTATCCCTTACAATCTAGTATTGTCAAGGTAGATGAGTATTGCTAAACTATTGTTTTCTACTAATTGAGGTGATGTATTTTTTTTAAAAGATTAAAAAAATCTGCCATATTGCTTCATATTGTTAAACCAGCCTCCCGTAACTATTTTCTTACAAAGGCATGCCTGGTTATTGATGGTAACAATAATATTTTATTATGTTCTTTTAGCAGGACTAAACTAGAATACATTTCAATTTATTCAGAAAACCTTGGTTGTATTTCTAAATGGAGGAACAGCTACTGCATGGGTATTGATGCTTTCCATGCCTTAGAAATTGCTATCAATAATTAATCCTAGAAACCCACTTGCCTACAACAATGGATCAACAACAATGTGATAACTGTCCTTACCTTTCATGTGGGCAATATTTCCTTTAAAATGCACTGAACCATGAAGGATAGCTGGCATTCACATTTATAATCTATGGGAGGTTAAGAGAATCTGCATGTACATATTTAAACACTGTGCCAATAATTATAAATATAACAATAAGCTGTGCATGGATGGAAAGCTATTTTTGTTATGAACTGCTGGCACGATCAGGAACGTCAATACAAAAAGTTTGTACAAGCTGTGCTAGGAATAGTGGCACCTTACAGATATACAGACATACATCATTGGTGCAGTCGCGTCAAACAGCCTCTCTTGCTATGTCTGGTCTCGTGAGACTCTGCTAGTGTTGGGTGTCTTTTTGACGAAAATGCATCTTAGTCGTAAAGTGATGCATCTAGGATGCACAAGGAGACTGTGCTGATTAATTTGATACTATATGTAACACTTGTATATCTGTGTGCAAATACGTCACTGAATCTGTATATGTAGCGGTCGCTACTTTCTTCTATGTCAAGTTCCTTAGTGCTTCATATACAGACTCAGGGCCTGATTCAGCAGTAGACGGATTTGTAAAGCCGCACACAAGCGAGTTTGCCAATCCGTCCATTGAAAATGCAAATGCAGAAGGAGGTATCAGACACAATGGACCAATCTTCCTGTGTTATCAATATTGTAACACAATAAAAATAATCGTTCATAACAGTTTAGTCTCGTTATTCATTTGTCCGTCCATTTTCGCATTGTCCAGTACCATATTCTCCCTTATCAGCAACTTTTTGCACTAACTTTCCTTTTTTGGCATGGAATCCTGCTTCCCATGTCCTAATTAGTCTTCCTAACAAAGTTGAGTCGCTTGGCCTTGTTTCCATGTCGAAGGTATGGCTTATTGGCCACAATTTTTCCATGAAGACTAATTCTGGCCTTCACTGACTTCTCCGAACAGTAGATAGGTGTACCTGGGTTTCAGCCAGTTCTGTGCTGATGGCACTGCTGGACATCTTCGGATTTCTAAGGGAAATAAGCATGATGTGTCTTTCATCTGATGCAAGTTTCTTGGCCGACCACTACATCTACGGTCCTCAACATTTCCCGTTGTGCTTCAATGCTTAGAAATACAGGCAGGTACTTATCCATCATATGATTCAATCACTGAGGCGTCTGATTGGCTCCAAAGTTACAGTATTCTGCAGCAGGATAATGACCCAAACATACAGCCAATGTCATTACGAACTATCTTCAACATAAAGAAGGACAAGGAGTCCTGGAAGTGATTATATGGCCTTCACAGAGCCCTGATCTCAACATCATTCAATCTGTCTAGAATTACATCAAGAGACATAAGGATTTGAGCAAGCCTACATCCACAGAAGATCTCTGGTTAGCTATCCAAGATGTTTGGAACAACCTCTGAGCTGAATTCCTTCAAGAACTGTCTGCAAGTGAAGAATTGATACTATTTTGAACATACCTTTTATATGATGTGGTTGTCCCTAGCTTAGTGACGGGCCGGACGGGCGCCTGGGTGACGTCGTGCCGGAAGTACGTCACTGCTGCCGAGCGGGAGGGAACGACGGACGCCAGCACCCAGGAGACAACCACATCATATAAAAGGTATGTTCATGGCAATTGTATGACTTGCTCTGTATTCACTTGACACTGTTATACACGTCCTGACGAAAAGGCCTGCGAGCCTTGAAACGTTGACGACGACACAGATCTACTAAAGAACTTTTCCACATGTTTATTGGAGTGCCGCCCTTTTCTTATTTATAAGAAATTAGTTGACTGTCTATCTGTTGGTGAGGGCACCCTATATATGCCTATCTTATCCGGATTGCCAAGCCATTGCTATATTATATATATATATATATCAGAGTAGCGGGTGAGAGTTGTCCTCTCAACCACTGCCACAACGGGGGATATTGCGGCCCGTGGCTGGTATGGCAGGATAGTTCCCAAAAAGCGGGACTGTCCTTCCAACATCGGCATGGTTGGAAGGCATGTGCATATGTAGTGAAATCTGACTGCCATTTTGGAATAAAAACAGAAGCACATCTGAGGAAAAATATTAAACAACTTTGTTTTTTTTTCTTCCTTTTTGTGGATCAGTGAAACAGTAGTTATAAGTGATTGATTTAAGCTAACCATTGCTCATCCTAACAGCTATGTGACCCTACAATGAGGTAAGGGAAATAACCACACCAATACAGTTAAGTGCATAAATGCCATAATGTAAAAGGGATAGCTATAATTCAGTATCAGCCAGATAGGTCAGATAGTGCACTTCATCAATGAAGCCAACCACAGACCACATCAGGTAGTAGCAAGTAGCAATGGTCTACAATAAAACCTCTATGACAAAAGATAACAGTTTAAGAAAATATAATCTGTTATTAAATTGCACCAGCCATTCCCACACACACACAAAACAAATGTAAAATGTTAAACAAGCATTTAGCTGTATCACTGCATATTTCACTGAACACAAACAATCTAAAATATAAATCATTATAGTGAAATACATGAAGTGTTCAGACATTCCACTACAGCTCTACTGATATTACTTTCACTTAATTACAGACAGTTATACCCCTTTCACATCGCACAAATAACCCGGTATCCACACAGCATATTGCCGTGTCGAAACGGGTCAGTGTGCGATGTGAAAGCTCCTTTGCTGAATTAGCAGGTCGCCTGACCCGGTAATTCAACCCGGTAAAAAAGAAGGGTTATTACCGGGTTGAATACCGGGTCAGGTGCAGTGTGAATGGGGCCGTTCCGATGCGACACGGCTCCCATTCACAGCATAGGGAGAGGCGGCGCAGAAGATGAACTCATCTCCCAGCGCCGCCTCCAGCCCCGCCCCTGCTGCTGCTGCGCCCCCCGCTGCTATGGCAACCGACCCGGTATACTGCCGGGTCGGAAAGCCGGCAAAGGAGCGCAAATGCCGGATCCCACCCGGTAAGGACACGTTTCTCTTACCGGGTGGGATCCGGCATTTGCGATCTGAAAGCAGCATGAAAGATCCTCCTACTAAACATCCTGGATTTAATGCAAGTAAAAGGCAAACTACTCTGTCCTAGCATGGCAAGTTGCTGCAGGAGAATGTAGAGCGTACCATCTTATCTGTAGCAGTCATGTGACTGAACTAAAACTGAAGCTTGGCTGCATCACTGTTCCCAACATTATCACACAAAAGCTCTATCTAGGTTTAATCTACAGGGTAATTATTCAGTTATTAGTAAAGACAAGATGATTATACACTATTAATAAGCTATAGAAAGTGGCTTTATATATAACTCTCACGTACCCGTTTAAATGCATTTTCTCTAGTTTATGCTCTCTATTCTGCTGCAGAATAAGCTATTGTCAAACTTTGTCAAATGTAATGTGACTGAGAAGCAATCAACCAGAACAGAGTTGCTTATTCCATCAAACATGCAGCATGTGGAAGGAGCTAAAATGCATCATCCACTTATAGTAATAAATACATTTGTCTCTTTTATGTGCGCAAGTGATTTCTAAAACAGTTCATTAAAGTCAAATCTTTATTCTTTTTTTTTCATCAAGTACACGCAGGGACGGACCTGGGAGGTAAAAAAGCCCCGGCAATGTAGTTGTAAATGTAGTTGTGCGCGAATGACAAGGGGGCGTGACCACAACTCACAGGGCGTGGCCTCGTGGCACGCCCTCGTGTATGTGTATGCTGTTCGGTCGAACAAAACACCCGGTCTCTATGTCTGCCATGTGGCATTTGCCAGAAGTGCCAGAGGCATAGAGGTACATGTAATGTTTTTGTAACATATAATAAAAATAGAACACACAACATTTACAATTTAAAAAGAGCACAATAAACTAGACAATAAAAACAAGCAAACATAAATAAAGTTGTCAATAGTCTTTGCAGCCCCACAGCAATGGGCGTTTGTATATTATTTCCATGCTTGTGTTGGTTTCCCCTGGTTACCTTGATTTTCTCTTGCTCTCCAAAAACATACTGGTAGGTTAACTGGCTGTTTCCACGTAATTAAGGACACTTCTAGCACTGGAACTATTTAACAAAAGCTATTAAACAAAAGCATTCTCTTTTCGGTGCAGAGTAATTTGGTGGCACTATATAAACAATAATAAAATGTAAACTGAAGTAACTATACCAATATACTGTACATGCTTAGTTACTCATTATTAGTTAGAAATATAAGGAGATCTTACAGAGATTTCAATAACATCTTCAAACCAGACTACGTTGGTGTGTGGTACACTGTAAAAGAGCTATAGGAATGAGATAGACAGTCATTAGGTCGACGCCGTATGGTCGACATGCATAAGGGTGACAGGGACAAAAGGTCGACATGGAAAAGGTAGGCAGTAGAAAAGGTCAACAGGTATAAAAGGTCAACAGGGTTAAAAAAATGTGAAATGTTGAAGAAGGAGGTTTTGATTGGTGATTAAAATAGTTTCTTATAATTAATCTTGAAGGTATAGGACTTACTTTCACGCCAGGTTATTCAATTGGGAGTGATAAGTATGCATAACACTATCGCCATGTTTTTCTTTAGAGAAAGCCTGAATAAAACAATCTTAGGAGAGTATAAATGGGATGAGCTAAAAGTCTTGTTCATTTAACAAATCACATTATACCAAACCTTATCTACATTTGGACATTCCAATAGATGGCTAAAAGTACCCTGCTCTGTACCACACCGAGCAAAATGTACTGGGGCACTATCCTTAGAGAAGATAAGTAAACACTGCAAAATATATTAGCTGTATTTGCTGAAACTAAGGTATACTGTATTTACAAGAAAACTTCAAATGATAAGACCATTTTCCATCTGTAACAGAAGGTATGTAGTGCTCCCATTTTGCCTGGAGACGTGTTACATTTTTTAAAGAAGACTCTGTGTATGATAGATGCTGATTAGTGTCTTATTCTCCGGAGGGTACCATTTAAAGGGAAGACAAAAACAATGACATTACAGTCTCAAATTGAGCTCTGGATAACTATGGAATTGATAATACAGTATTTGTGAAATGATGATTTGGTATATTAAATTCTAAGTTTAATTGGGTAGAGTTTTGAAGTGGTTTTATCCCCAGACCAAAGAAGAGACCACTTCCTTCCTGGGCATATACTGTATACTGTAAAATGGAGAGTGAGTTATCATTTTAAATAAACTCTGCCTGTTTTTTTTCCACATGTGAATTTTTATACAAAGAAAATAAAACATGTTAGGTGGTATATACCCTGTTGGGTTATTGGAAACACAGATGCCAACATATTTTAATATAGTGACACACTGTAAATACAAAGAGCGGGAAGTACTTTTCTACAGTCCGTCCTAGTTGGAAAAATAATGTACAGTATTTTGTCTTATTCATTAAGTTTTTAAGGGAGTTTGATGGATCATACATGAATAGTAACATGTCGTCTACATATAAAGCAATTATATCCACCTTATCTTGAATTATTAAGCCATAAACAACTTTGTGATTTCTAACCTCTATTTAAATTGGATATATTAGAAGCGTTTACAAATATCCTGGTAGTTAGGGCAGAGTGTAAATTAACTGGATCCAATGATTGAACTAAAGGTGGGAACAGACTATACAATATATTGTGCAATCTTTCTTACTTTGTCACAACCATCGATTAGTGTGTACACCCAATCTATCATTTGCAATTACATACATCATTCATTGCATCGTCCCCTCTGATGTGCTGCACATCATATGGGACGATTCCACGAACCATGCGGTGCTCTTACATTACACATGTAAAGATATTTTGTTACATAGCTGCATCACTGGGACGCCCCATTGGTCAGGTGTATACCTAGCTTTAGCGCCTATAGCAAATTCCAGTAGTACCTCCCAGTTCTTTAGGTCGACAGTAAAAAGGTTGACAGCCAATAGGTTGACCACTATTGATCGACATGCATTAGGTTGATAATGTGAAAAATGTCGACATGACAACAGTCGACACATCATATGGTCAACATGAGTTTTTCACATTTTTTAATTTTTATAACTTTTTCATACTTTACCATCCACGTGGTCTACAATTGGGAATGGTAACCTGTGCCAAGGGCAGTGAGAGGACAAAGTACACTAACTGGGGGCAATGTGCTACAAGATAAAAAATTTACACCACAAAACCCTTAAAAAAAATGATGTCGACCTTTTCACAAGTCAACCATTTTCATGTCCACCCATTGGGGGTTCACCTAGACACTGTTGACCTTTTTGCTGTCATATATAAGTCCATTCCACATCATCAAAGTCAACCAGAGACACTGTTACTGACCCAGCATCATTATCATATTATAATCACAAATGTACGAATACGTGCCTAAGATTAATGGAAATGGACATAGCTGGCATAATACCACATTTTCAAAATAACTGTGACATAAAGCTAATATCTTTGGTAACATATAACACTGTGAGTCAATAAAGAATAATAAGAACATATAAGAAATAGACACCTGGCTTAAATGCATGGCAATCTGCAGGTACTATCAGCAAGCTATTCTAAAAGCTCATCTTGTTTCCTTGCTGATATATTTATAAGGGGCTAACATTTCCTATGTTATCAAACATGCAAACATTAACTAGCAGTGGACACCTCTAATAACAGTCTGTGCAGATACAATACAAATCTGTTTAATATGTGCGCAGTGCTCTAGCTAAACCTCTAAGCACTATAATTATGTAGTTACATGACTTACTGTATGTATAATATCGTTTTTGCATTTTAAATGCTCATATTTAATAAATATTGATTTATAAAACCCAGTGGATGCATTCAGTATTCAAAAGAAGATTAACACCATCGTGCAGTGGTTGACTATTGAATAATAGGGACATTTACAGAATAAAAACAGTCATTTTTGTTTTATATGACTTTGCTGGGTTTATATTTGTACATCAAAGTATGTGAATTTTAGACTTTTCCTATTAAGGATACATATTAATAACAATAACTATACTTAAAACGTTTAAATGGCACAGCATTGAATGTACATAATATAATGTCTAGGTAGATGCCATCTCTCATCTTCCAAGTGTTCATTCATTGAATCCATTATAATAAGCGGAGCTATGCAATACAACAAATTTACTTAGTATGGCAAAGCAACTTTTTCTCACCGGTTGTGTATATAAATGCCCCCTGTTATATGTGATAGGATACTCGGTGAGACGCATTATAGCGTCACATATCCTGCTGCTATAGCTCTTCCTGCTTCGCTTCTTTACCGAGGCAAGGCAGGAAGAAGTAACAACCAGTTGTTTTAACATCTCATCTGTCAATCCCTGACAGAGCCCAAGTGCTGATACACTGTCTCACTGCCTGGCCAGCTCCACTGGGCATGCGCAAGATTTCGCAAGCATCAAGAGATCTCCCATACAGCACTGGAGCCGCTGCAGCCAGCTACAGTGGTTGTGAATGGGGCAACGACAGGTACATCTGTCAAAATCGATAGCTGCAGCTGTCGGAATCGTCAGTGCCACTTGTAGATAGCAGCGCCGATAATGACAGGGGTGCCCCTGTCATTAAGCGCACATCACTATATGAATACATTAAGAGAACCTGTAACTGCCGCACTTAACGTGTGCAGTTACCATTTTATCACTTATCGCTGCACAATACAGCTACCCCTCACCTAGCAGACATTTTAGTTCAAGGGTGTATTAGCAATACAAGACTAACAAGGATAGTCCTCTACTTCTCAGACAGCCAATCAGCACCACAGTTGCTCACAAACTTCATTCAGCTACAAGCATGAGGGCAACAGGCTTCACACAAGAGAGTTCCTGCGCTTAACTGAGATGATGGTCAAGAAGCTCAGCTATAACTTACACAAACAAGAAGTCTATAGAACTGCTAAGTAGCATATACGTCAATGGGCGCCGGTGCTCTATAGTCCAACTTGAGTGAGGGTAGAGCAAAGTTCGGTGGAGACAGGCTGAGCTTCTAATGAAACGCCACACAGAGACTCACCATTGTAAGTCTGTAAAACTAGTTTGCTTAGCTAGCAATAATACTGGAGTCATACCACAATCTGGTACTATATATTAGTTATGGCAACATACACAGTCGAGTCACACTATTATGACCACCTCCTACATCTGACGTTGGCAGCACGTATCCCATGAAGTATGTCACGTATTGCAGTGACGTGCGGTGAGGTCAGGGGCCGGGGAGGCACTGCAGCTAAGCCCCCCCCCCCGGAAAAAAAAATTGCAGTTCCCCCCACACACCGCTAATACCAGCACCAGGCAGAACCAGCTAGGGGGGGGGGGGGGGGGGTAATGCCATAGCAGGGGAGACACTCAGTGTGGGGTCCCCCTGCCATGCCATTAAACACCCCCCAAACCAGTCAGCCCAGGGCTGGAATTCCTCGGAAAGTGGGGCCCCCAAAAAATGAAAATGGGGTCCCCCCTCCCGAGCAATAACCAGCACTGGGCTATACCCCGCACCCCTGGTGGCGGTGGGTGCGGGGTTCATTGTATGCTAATACTGTTCTTTACAGGTGGCCTACAGATCCCAGCAAGCCTGCCCCAGCATGCTGGCACTTGGAGAACCACAAGTGCCAGCATGCCCGGACATAAATGGCCCACTGGTACCTGTAGTCCACCTGTTAAGAATAGTAATATTGTTCTTTACAGGTGGCCTACAGGTCCCAGCAAGCCTGCCCCAGCATGCTGGCACTTGGAGAACCACAAGTGCCAGCATGCCCGAACATAAAGGGCCCGCTGGCACCTGTAGTCCACCTGTAAAGAAAATATTAAAAAAAACACACTACACGTACTTTAAAAAAAACCTTTATTAAACAGGGTCTTCACCTGGGGGCGGCGGCCTTTAAGCTCTTTTGTGTGGCCGCCGCCTTCCCAGGGCTTCTGGCATCTTCCCCTGGGGGGGCGCCACCTCCCCAGGGCTTCTGGCGTCTTCCTCCGGCGTCTTCACCTGGGAGGCGGCGGCCTTTAAGCTCTTTTGCATGGCTGCCGCCTTCCCAGGACTTCCAGCGTCTTCACCTGGTGGGCGGCGGCTGCTAAGCTCTTTTACATAGCCGCCGCCCATCCAGGACTTCCACGGCGTCTTCGGTCTTCAGGAGCTCTTCTCAGCTCCTCCTCCGCCGTCGGACTGACAGCCGCTGCCTCGCGCTGACTTATATAAGTCAGCGGAGGGGGCGGGGCGATGACGCGGCGAGCCATGATTGGCTCGCCGCGGCCATCTTGAATTTCAAAAATTACGCTGAGGCGCCATTTTTGAAATGGGTACCGCTTCCGCTGCCAAACTCTGCAGAACTGTCCGTACTGCCGCGTCCCGCCGCCGCTACCACCGCCAGCACCTCCGCCGCCCGGCCCGCCGCATCCCGCACCTACGCCACCCGCACCTCCGCCGCCACCGCCGCCCACACAGTGATTGACAGCGGATCCAGTGACGGATCCGCTGGCCAATTACTGTGGCCTCACTCACAGGGGCGTGCTTTCATAGGTTGAAAGCACGTCCCTGTAGGAAAGCGGCACCTCTAATGGTGCCGCTTCCCCATGCAATTTCAATGGGCTTTTCCTGCCCATTGCTAGGCCCCGCCCGCGCCTGCCCCCCGCTCCCATATCTTTTCTCAATCACTACGGGAGGCACCACGATCGGTGCCTCCCAAACTAATTATGCACACTTTAATGATGAGTAAAATAATAAAGAAGATACTTATGTGTCATAAGTATCTTCTTTGTATTATTTTACTCATTAATGACAGGGGAGGCACTGCCTCTCCTGCCTCCCCTGACTGCACGTCCCTGACGTATTGTACGCTGGCTTGGTGGTGTTACTTTTACTACTAACACTTTTAGGCTACATCACTACGCCTTTTTTTCTACTAAGGTAAACCACATATATTATTCTTGAGGTGCCTTGAGGTCAGCAGAAGTATATAATTGTGTCACATTTTACACTTATATTTTTTAGGTAAAATACGTCCATTTCTACACAAGCTCATTGATGTAGCAATAATTAAAGTATATTCATTTAATGAAACATTTTTTTGCACTTTTGCAGCATAAACATTTGGTTAAATTCCAAAGGAATGCAAACACAAACTACAGTCAACACACAAATAGTAAGAGCTTACAAACCTGATAACTAACGTCTGAGAGTTTCCATCTCCACCGCAGAATATTAAATATGGACCCTAATCAGAAGCTGTTGCAGATTCTGCTAATAAGGTCCTGATTAAATTGCATGCTGGGGGCCGCACAGAACAAGGCATGGCTGCCCGGCATGCTAATAGGCTGCCAGCATTGCGATTGCAAAATAATTGTGAATGGATCGCTGAGACAGGAATTAAGGTTGACCCCCCCATTTTTCGTGTTGCAGAGGCCGCGTGCCTCAAAAACTGTCCAGACATGCCTCCGATGTCCGGATCCCGCTCCCCGCAACGATGCTCCCCCCCCCCCCCCCCCTTCGACGGCTGCCGCTGTGAATCAAATTGCGATTACATCCTTTAGGGATGACATCGCAATGCGGAAGTCCACACACACGCGCTGCTGACTTTGCGCATGCACAGGTGGCCAAAAAGCGGCTGCTTGCATGTTTTTTTTTACCCAACAGCAGAACAATATGTGAACAGCTTAACTTTTAGCGGCACCTAATCTTCTGGACTAGATTTAGCACCCAACATGCGGCTTTCCCCTCCTCGTCTATATACATTCACTGAATCACTTGCACCGCTGGTTCTTGCTACTTGATTTAACAGTGTCACATTAACACAGGGTAATAGTGTCTTGTCTAACAGAGCTCTGAACAGGCAGAATAGTAACATCCAGCAGGATTCAGTAGTGTTCATAGTGATTCTCAGTGCTTTCTGAGTCCCCGTTGCCCATAAGTCAGCAAAATGACTGGACAACTGATACCACTACAATGTACAATGGTTCCTGAAAAGAATCCTAACTTCTCTTAAAATATTTATTATATAGGGCTAGATAAATATCACTACAATGATTTCTTTGCAAATAGATTATGAGAAAACATATATATATATAAGTATATTGTGAAAGTGGACTGCAAGATAATTTCTATGTAAATCTCAGTCAGGTGCTTTCAAAGCACATCTTCTATGCTATCAATTATTTAGCTTTGCTTGCAGACTGATGGCATGTTACACAGGAAGAGTGCTCCTAAACAGCAGGGCCTGTCCAAACGTTACAAGCACTTAAAAATTATCATGCTTCTCCATTTTAATTCACAGCCACAACATCCAAAGTGTTGTCTAATCAATGTTTCCATGTCAAGATAAGATAAAAAGGAGACTGTATTATCACATAGGTACCATCTTTGCAGGATAATGATTTCTCTAAGCCACCCTGAGACACCTAAGAAAGCCTCACTGCAGAGAAGCCTATGAAGATGCCTGTCATTTATAGCTGTCAATCAAATTATTCACATTCACATAGATTTAAATAATGCTGACTTACTAGGTGTTTGTTTCCATGTTTATAAATATCATTCATTAATACCATATTTTACAGTTAACTTATACCATAGTCAACGTATACCATATTTATAGATAATACCTGCAGTATAACATGAACATTTGTCTGGCAAGTGCTATTTGCCTATCTTCCTTGCTGCATGGTGAATCAGTCGCAGAGTGAATGACTGGAAGAGGCCATTTGGAGGGGTAATTGTGAGTAACAGGAAGCGTATACAAAAACACAGGCGTGTCGTGACCATTTTTGGGTGTCTCAGCGTGTGAATGCAATCTTGTACGCATAAAACATGACACCAGTGCCACAGTTCCCGTGGTCATGGAGGCACTCAGGGAGTTAATATTCCTTGCATCTGCATTGCGGTTGCGGCAGAGTACAGAGTTGCTGAGCATGTTGCGATGGCTTTGGTGGGCATCTCTGTTAACTTGTGGGCGGCTGCTACACTTGCTTTGCCTCGCAGTTCCGTCACTGAAAAGGATCGCAGCTGCGTCGGAATCAGGCCCCTTTGTGCATATTGGGGATGGAATCCCGACGGACTACAACCCGTGCATATTAATTGACAAAGATAGGTAATTATATCATGTAGATATTTTTATTCACTTAATATTATGAATGATAAAATACATGTAAAACTGCCTTCACCATGTATTGAACTTGCTAAATTGAATTTACTTGGCAATGAATCTATGAATCAATATTAGTGTTAATTATTTGTATAGTAATTTGCATTTTTCAGTTTACAAACTCAGTAATCTATACAGCTTGCCATCCACATTATTTGCGTTAATTATGACATAAGGCATATTGAAATTCATTGCACTTCATTCAATGAAACACAGAGAAAAACCCATAAATCAGCACCGAGAGCGCACAGAGCAGATATACGGAACAGTGCCATCAATGCGGGACTCTTTGTTACAGATAAAACTTGTAGTAAATAATGCAAGGCACTGGGTGAATCTTTGTACTTGCTGCCTGTTGTCTCTAGCCCCTGAGGCTGGCATACAGGCAGCGTTACCTATTCCAGTAAATATCTTTGCAGAGTTATTGCAGAGAAGAGAAAAAGCAAGTGATGGACCTAAAGTGTCAGAAAAGGTACGCAGAAAAATAAAGGAAGTGTCTGGCACAGGCTAAAGTGGCCGGTAACTACACAGATTGCAGAACGGGGAGCCCGGCAATCTTACTAATGTACGAAAAAGAGGGTTGCAGAAAAAGGTTCAAGCTCCAAGGTAAAACCTTTCCAGCACATAAAACCAGAATTGATGACCTACAAGGCATTAAAACATTGCTCTGTCCTACTAAGGTACTTGTTATCGGAAGCTAAAACGGAGCCATTTGGCCTGAATCACCGCATGCTCATAAATGTACAGAGGATGATGGCGCTCTGTTCAGAAATGTCTGTTACAGTAAGCTCTCATGTGATGGCAGCCAAGTGACTGAGAAGAGCTGTGCTATTTGGATGTCCATGCAATGCCTCCTGTACTGTATGTATGACACGACTCACTGCCAGACAGATTTAGAAGCAATTCCTTCCACTTATATTTATCTTGGCTAATCATTTGTTATAGGATAACAGCTTTGCATTCATTTGCATTTTTATTATTGTTGCCTCTAAGACACTTTGAAGGTGTGTCTGCGGGCATGAAAAAAACACTCACTAGGAAATTCAAAGCTCCCACATGAATCTAGTCCTTGGCAATACCACAAATGCATGTAATACCCATAGATCTATTGTACTGAATGCCACAATGATCCACCCAAAATGTCACTACCCTATTATTGTCAGTTGCACCAAGAATAAAAGGTATGCAGACTCACTGACATCACTGTTAGACTTATTTTACATATAATACAGAAAGATGAAATGTGTGAGCTCTTCTTACTCAGCCTTCAGCAAGTTTCCTGCAAACTGTGTAAGGCAGGGACCTCACCCCACCGCACGTCACTGGTGTAAGGTAATGCATTTTAGCCAACAATGACCTCTGCTAGTCAATGATGGGAGTACACTGTATGCTCAGGAACAAAGGAAAATGTACAATCAATAAATAAAGAGAGGAGCCTTCCCACCACAGGGGATATTCCCAACTATGCATATGAATTCCAACAAAGGTTCATTATGTAATAAAAGGCTAATTAATTAACATACCCAGATATAGTTTATTAGATTATCAATATTGGTGGGATGTACATAAGGGAAAATGTGTCCAAAAATGCACCAAGCTCTGGAATGCATGCTTGGATACAATAGGTAATGCCAGCCTTTGCTAACCCTATAGAAGCCTATGGGCCCTATAGAAGCCTATGGGCTTCTATCCACAATCCTTCCTGACAGGGAATCAATTGGATTCCTCCTAGCACCTACCACGACCGCCGAGCCACCTGTTCATGCGCATTGGGACTGCCAGGGCCGAAACCCGGAAGTCTCAAAATTGCAAAGGACTGCTCTGTCCTTTGTGATCCAAATCACATGTGTTAGTACATGTGAGATTTGTATGTCTGCGGTAAGTGTCACAAATGAGATGTATATCCCGCCTTATGTCATATAATTGCAATACACACATATATCACATGTCATGAGTACATACATCTTCACATATACTACTGAGCCAAAGGAATAACATGTTTTTATTCTTGAAAAGGATATGAACTAGGAAACCACCATCAATAATTCATTGAGTTATGAATACACAAAAGTACAAAAAAGCACAGGTTGTGAGTAAAGGGATGTTCTTTCATTACATGGCAAATAAATATCATCTACAGTATAAATCACAGTGTTTCAGGAATAAAAAAGTAGTATGTACTGCAGGTATGTTATTTCATATAAGAGGGGGTTCCACACATCATACTGCTCAAGGAGGGATACAATGGTTAAAAATAAATGAAAACCCCCCCAAAAACAAAAACAGTCTGAAATAAACTGAAAATCCCAGTCACGTATCAATTCCTATCCTCCTTCTCAAACTTTTCACACAGGAATAACAACAGCATGGGCACTATTGACCGAATCATAAGGACCTAGATATTTGACAAACATTCCTTCCTTACTTGGGGCGGGATGTACTAACATACATCGCCGCAATTGCTGATCATCGCAACGGAATATGCTGCGCTATATAAGAAACTGCTAATAAATAAATAAAATCACAGCGATGCTAATCGCATATGTACTAACTTATGTAATTACCATCGCAATGCGAAGACAGGGGCCCCCTGCGATACCTGTGAGAGGGTTGACCAGGGGGTTTCTGTCTGGTCTGTCACCTCTCAGCCCCAGGAGGTGACGTGTGCAGGGAGTCCCTGGAGGTCGATGGATCGTGAAGCGCACCGGAAGGCTGACAGGAGGGGGGCGGCGTAAGCGGCGTGGGGTGGCACGGGGCAGTGGGATGCAGTAAGAAGCACACAGGTTTCTATAGGGTATCACCATAAAAAGATGGCAATACCCTCCGCATCGATATGCGGGGGGCGCCGGGAGTTAATACGCGGATGGCCGGGGGTTAGTACATTTGGAAATGCGTAAAACACCAGAAAACAGGGGTTTTACTGCATTTTTCCTTTAGTACATCTTGCCCTTGGTCAGGAAAACTGACCAACTTTAGCTACCACTTACAATTATTTCATCCTGGATAGCTACCTGTCATCAGTCATTAGTAATACAAGGAGGTCATAGCATTGCAGATACATGCTTGACATTACAGCAAACTACAATAGAGCACCCAATAATGCAGAGCAAATATGCAGACTGATTCTTACTACAACTTTCTACTGCTATTATAAAGCAATGGTTGGTAAATGTAAGACAGAGATGCCCGAGTTTTAAGTGAATTTGTTCAAAGTAATGAAAATAGTTTTGAACATGCTCAGTGGGGAATATATAACACCGAAAGTCTAAAAAACTAAAGGGTAGATGGGGGAGAAGTGGTATCCGCGCACGTTCTGTACACTGATACTGCTTCTCCTCTATGTATTACAGTGGTGGTGTGCGTTACATGACAGGGGTGCTACGTGGCTCATCTACATGATAGTGTGCCGATATGAGGGGCAGTGTACGGTCAGTGACAATGACTGTTCCGACACTTGCAGCTATCACTTTTGACAGCTGCAGGTGTCACTGCCCATACACACAGCAAGGACAGCACTGTCCCTGAATGCAGCAACTGCCGGCTCTAGGCTCTGCAGGAAGATCTTATGAGACAAGTGAGATCTCACGCATGTCTAGTGAGCCGGTGGGGAGGAAAGACACTGCGCATTAGCATTAGGCTGATGCACTGTGGGGGGGTCTGGTGTGGATCGTCTGAGGGGGGAGCTTTCACTCCCCGGTTTCGGCATCGCTACTTCTTCCTGCTTTGCCTCAATAAAGAGGCAAAGCAGGAAACGTTATACATGCACCATATGTGCGGGTATAATACATCTACCCCTAAGATACCTGATGCATGTCATATAAAAAAAAACAGGCAATAAGAGAACTGGCCAGCCAATCAGCTTTGATGTAGCATTTCTAAAGTACATTCTATAAAAAGATAGGTACTGTAGAAGCTAATTCTACACTTGTTCACTTCTCCACTCTTTAGAAGGTTTAATACATTGCACCCGAAATGCCAGAAGCACTTCAATTACACAGTCAATGGCTACAACTTAAAACATGGTTCCTTAACTTAGTTGTGCTTGCAATCTTACGAAGTTCAAGCAGTCATAAGTGAAGGCAGCCCTACCGTACACATGTGGCTGTGCCCCCATTAGCGCGTCACTCACCATTATATCTGGCAGCCGCCAGCCCCTAGAAGAGGCCGCAGCTTGGGGAGCTCTGACACTGGAAGGATAGGCTGTCATCCCATGTGACAGAGCTCCTCCAGTCATCAGTTCCTTGCAGCCCCACAGTCCACACACATGGTGAGTGATATCTTCGACTGGCCCTCTGCTTTCCTCTACTCTCCTGCTCTCTCTGCCCTCCCACTCTCTGCTACACCCCCGACCCCTTCTCACGCACATACTCCATCCCACCACCTGCTCTCCGCCCCCCCTGCCCCCCCGTCCTACTCATGGTGTAATGTGACTAACGGACGCTACTGGGCAGTGTAAAGTGACTAACTGATGCTGCTGTGTGGTGTTATGTGAATTGGTCCTTATCTGTGGCCATGTCCCCATGTTTTTGCTGTGCACCTTTGTTGCGCCCTGTCAGTATTTTGGTTATGGGGAGGGGGCACGCCTTTCACCCTGAAGTTGCAACATATGGTTTACAGAACATGTTATTGTACAGATTACAGCACCGCAAATTACAGGTCATCGGGGCAGTGGAAGAGTATTTTAGTATAATCTAACACAAATGAGTAATGTACTGTATTTGAATTTCCTGCATAGGATCATAGATTTTTATAAGACATACATTTACAGTGCACTGCTCGCACCCCATATTTATGGCCCTGTGTACTGATCCTGTCTACTTTGGTGTTGGCTCCGCCTACTGTTGATTTGGTATCGCTCACATGGGGCCTTTTCTAGAATTCAGGGCCACTTTTAGTTCCCATTCTGCCCCTGCCCCCTTAGCACACACACCTTCCCCAGAGTAGCCTACACCTCCTTCCTGGTACCTGATCTCCTCCCCAGGGTCAAGCTCTCAGCTGGCTCCATCCCCGCACTCACTGAGCATCACTGACACATCGGCCTCGGGGAGGAGATGGGGTACCACTGAGGAGAATGAGGCTGCCCGAAGTGCAGCTAATCTGAAGAAGCTATGTGTGTTACGGGGGATATCCATCACTGCACCAGACACTGGAAGGCCATAATACCTCTTTATAAAGAAACTGTGTATAGTCTAATCTATTTGCAGTTGTATATTATCAATTTGTAGATTTCCTCATTGAGGAAAATCTTATGGAGGAGAGGAATGGAACTGCTCTCCGCAACCTTCATGGTAATAACACTTTGGTATCATTTCAGCAGTTTCAAGACACTTACAACATCAACAGATGTTATTTTCTTCTATTCAGCCTTGTGTGGCAGCTTGTGTGCACTACGATCCCACAGCTCCATAGCTTCAACCTTCCCTTTCTTAAGGTGCTAATACACTAAACGATATTCTAAGCGTTCATAATAGTGCAGATCGTTCAATAACGAACACAATGCGCAGTCCCGCTGGTCATTAGTCGGAGATTCTGATCTTCCCTGCTGCAGGGAAGATCTGAAGCTATCGTCAATGAAAGCATGCTCCTGGATGTAGCCACTCCCAGATCTTAAGATATATCTTATGTATATTGTACTATATTGTTTGCCCAGGACTGCCGGTGAGCTGCCGGGGGAGTTCAAGGGAAATCGTTAACGAGAATGCAACGTTTACAGGTCGTCTAGTGTATGGGCACCTTTACAGTATATGGATATAACTGAACCTCCAAAACATCTCTGACCTTAGACAAAGCGAGTATGTAGCATGTGTAAGTGATATTCAAAATATTGCATAGGAATATTTAACAATGTTATGAAATAAAATATTGTTCTCATTTCTAAGTTTGAAAACCGCCATATCAACAGTTATAGTTTTAAAAAACGAGATAACATGAGCAGGAACTCATGTGACAGATCCTATAAACAAAATAAGATATATTATAAGAAAAGCAATTGCTGGCAGCAGCATCAATCAGTAAGTGATCTCACCTAATGACCTAAAGTAAATAGCTAGCCTAGTCTCCATCCTTACAGAGAACTCTACTCTGTTGCAGCTTTCTTGGCCAGCTGATAAAAAAGATCTGACATAAAGCTTCACTGGTGCGGAGAATCAATAATTGCTCATAGCTCCAAGCGAGTGGTCCCTCAAAACAATTTTCACAGGGAAAACACAGAAAATCTAGGCATCTGAGTAAATTTCCCTTTCAATTTTCCTAAGACGTGATTAAAAGGCCATTTATAAGGACAAACCTCTTCCTTCAATAGGGGGTAAAAGAATAAACAAACATCACAATTTGAACTTAGAAAAGCAGAAGTAAAATAAAGAAATAAATATGTCACAGCACAAAAAAGCTGAGGAAATCATGTATGGCTGATGTGATACAGTATATGTTTATTATATATTATTATAAGCTAAAATAAAGATAGACACAAATAACTGTTTGTTTGTTTGTTTGTTTGTTTGTTTTTAAAAAGTCCCTAAAACAGACTTCATAAATAACTTTACGGATTCAAAATAGACTGCTGACTAAACCCTTTACACCAAAGTACTTATATACTAACAGCTAGTACTCGGAACCCTGTGAGAGGAAGCTTCCAGCTGAAGAGAGTTTTAGTAGTACCATATTCTGGCTTAACATTAATTTGATAAGCAGTTTTACACGTACCTGCACTTTGGAGAACTAAAGGTTATTTGTCATTGCACCAACTGGGACACAAGTGCGGGCTTATGGAATGTTGTATAATGGGTAAGAGGAATGTTATGGCTATTTAGCCTTTCATGTGTATTTTATTTAATACATTGTATCTAAACTATGAGGCACCTTTAGAGTAGCGTTATATTTCTGAACTCCCTACCGTGCCTGATCAGAGTCCTCTGCAGCTTCCAAACGGCAACTCTTTGAAAACCCAGCTCAGTTAATGGAAAGTGGTGATTCCAAATAGAAAAGCATGCAGCAATTTATTTTTACACCCTTCTCACGCCATGCACAAGAAAAGGGCATGGTTGCCATATGAATATGACATTTTGGGCACTGGTATGAAGGGTGCGTGGTGTGCCTGCATGTATGAGGATGTGCATAGCCATTCCGCATTGTGAATTTTGTGCTAGTGCATACATGCTGAATGAGGCATAGCTCTACTATGTAGTAGGCATCGCTGTGCCACTTTGGCAGGCCAGAGTTCCAGTACCTTGTACCCACCTCCCCTTCTCATAGCACCCCGGCAACAGGAAATAGGCAAAGTAATTGCATCCTGAAGTATGCAATGTGAGTTGTGGCAAAAAAAGTCCTTTGTGATAATTAATATGCTCTATTTTGCACTGTGTTGGTTTATTAAAAATTACTACTGGTTGCATTGGCAGCAATGTTACAGATGTCATAACCAACACTATAGCCTATCCTTTTAGCCAAATATCAGGACCACTTTAACCTATGCCCTATAATTGTGGTGGTGCTACAGCTATTTGTTATTGGGTAGGAAACTCACTTACACATTTGAAACACATCAGCAGTAATAGGACTGTACGATATACTGTAAATTATAATTATTAAACTAAAAATTTCAATATGTGTGTATATATACATATTGAAGTTTTTGGTTTAAGTCCTTTATGCACAGATGAAATTTCCATCACCAATTGTTCTCCTTGGTAGTCACTTTATCACAGACTGGTTAAATCGTACAATTAGGAAGAGTATAAGAGGGAAATTACTTTGCTCTTTCAGAGTAAGGAGAAAATCTATGACTGACGCACACCATAAATGTACCATAATACTGTGCATGGCTACTTTTTAAAACAACCCCCCCCCCCCCCCATTTCTTCCTCGCACACACACACACACACACACACACACACACACACACACACAAGCAAAAGATCCACGTGACAAAGGCGTGGGGCCTGATGAGGTGATTTATATCATGAGGACCTCTTCTCCGCTGTACAATGACATGATGTGCATTGTCATCTAGTAGTGAGGGGCCACAATTAGTGTATTTGCATCACCATGTCACTTGCACTTGTGCGGTGAGGGACATGAATCATGTCCCCCCACTTTGGACAGAGAAGAGCCATCTAGGAGGATTACCCATTCTGCCAAAAGTCTAGAAGATATCCTAAAATTGAAGAGTAGGCAAGCATGGCTCAATGAGGTTGTCTTTTTGTGTCATGATCATCGGACGACAGATGTAACTGCTGCTGTGTGTAAGTGGATGTGTTCTGCCACTTCTCTGACACCATGGAGTAGGAAATAAAGGTACTGCACACAATTACACTTTGTGTAGCTACACCAGAGCCTCCACAATAAAATGCATCTACGGATTTGTGTGTCGCCTTTAAAGGAAGGAACAACAACCGAATGAGATTCTTGACACAGATAGAGGAAAACAAAACCAGTATCCCTGTTTGCACAGTGCTACCAAATAGTCCAAATATTTAAAGCACAGTTTATAACTTGATATCATTTTAGAGTGCTGTTCATCATTTTATTTATTAACAGTTTCTTATATAGTGTAGCAAATTCCATTCATAGTGAATAACTGGTGTGAGGTGACTGGCTAACTTACATACTACAAATTCACTTTTATAGCAGCCTGTAAATGACAGCTTCTTTATTAAAGCACAAATGTTAAAAGGAACCCGTGCTCTCTCCGTTTCAGTTTCTTTGAGTTATGCCTTGAACTGAAATGGATAACTAACACATCTATCGTCACTAATATTTTAGTTGTAGGACAGACTGAAAGGATCAGTATACATGTACCATGATATATGTGTCGTAGCCTTTGTGCTGGGGCAAATATCACATAAAGTTAAATTGTGTGATAACAGAAAATATGTACAGTACTCCATTTCTACAACTGCAGAAAGTGCAGATGCCTCCCCTGCCCAAATGGCAATGTCTGTGTATAATCTACAGTGTGCTTTGTTACTATTACATACAATGAAGCTATAAACTTGCTTAATAAATGAACACATTTATCACTAAATTGCAATAGGGATAGTTTTCTATAGCTTTCTATTGCTTATTACTCTAATTTAGCAATACAATCTCGTCATGGCAGTTGAGCGATACTAGGTTAGCCTAGGTGGTGGCCTGGAGTAGTAAAAGTCTCCACTTTGCCAGACTAGTCACAAATATGTGCATGTGAGACCCGGCTAGCCGATCCGGTCATGTGCAGTAAAACCGAAATCCCAGCCTTGGGACTAAGTGCCACTTAGTGAGAAAAAAAAATTAGATAAAATATTTTTCAAGATTATAAAAATATTTACAAAAATATTCAGCATTGGTAAAATAATGTGTACTAAGAATAAATAGTTTTTTCATTAATTTTCTTCAGCTTGAAATTTATAGCTATTGCTGGCAGTGACGACGTGATGTAAATGGTACACTGGTAGTTCTACAAAAAAAAAGGTGCTATAAACCATAGTAACAAATTCAATGTCTTGATATTTCTATAACACTTCAGAAAATGAAAGCAAACGTATGCCTGTCTCATCTCAGTGTGTCAGCTGATGCTGTTTTTCATGACATATGAACCTCTGAGTCAGTGTACGTCACAGACAATGAGGGTTATTCACTAACACTGCTCAGGGTGCAATTCAGAGCCGGCCCTAGGCATAGGCAAACTAGGCAAATGCTTAGGGCATTTGGAATCCCTAAGGGCACGAGCAGATTCTGCTGATAAAAATGATATGTGGCATGCCTATATTCTGTGTGTGACTGCGCCTGCATCTGCATACAAAATGCTATGTTACAATGATTTCCAGAATACACTGTAACATAGTATTTTGTATGCAGATACAGCCGCAGTCGCACACAGAACATAGGCATGCTAATTATCATTTTAATCAGCAGAATCTGCTTGTACGTCCTAGTCACATAGCAATGAAAATAAGATGCATTTTCTGCAAAAAAAGGCACCCAACGTTAGCAGAGCTGGACAGGCATATTGAGGCAAGATGTATGAGGACACATCTGTATCCAAGCAGAGGCAGAGGGGACAGTGTTAGCAGCCGTGTGAGTGATGTGTGTGGGTAGGTTCATTGTGCAATAGTGTTCGGCATATGTGTAAGATGCATTATGTGTGTCATTATGTGTATAAGGGCATTAATAATGTGTGTCATATGTGTAAGGGGCATTACTGTGGTATTATGTGTATAAAGGCATTACTAATGTGTGTCATTTTGTGTATAAGTTGCTCTACTGTGTGGCGTAATTTATAGAAAAGGCATTACTGTGTGGTCTAATGTGAATAAAGAGCAATATGGTGTGATGTAATGTGAATAAGGGGCACTACTGTGAGGAATAACGTATATAAGGTAAAGTAGTACTACTGGGTGATTTAACCTGAAGAAGGGACACTAGTGCATGATATAATGTGAATACAGTTGCACTACTGTGTGATGTAATTTGAATTGGGAGTACTATTGTGTGGTATGCCCCTTCCCAAAAGAACACACTCCTGTTTGGGCTGCGCAGCTTAATTTGCACACTGTTCCTATTTAAAATATAGAGGGTAGGAGCAGCAAAAAGAGGACTGCTATGACTAAGGGGTGATGGCGATGGGAAGGGGTGCAGGGTCAGAGGCGGAACTAGCAGCTAGGGGGCACCAACCAAAATCTTGCCTAAGGCATCATACTTATTAGGGCTGGCTCTCGTGCAATTCTGCATTAAGCCATGTCAGCCAATCACACAGCACTAAGCAGGTTAAGGATATTTGGTTTCCATGTGCCATTTTTCCTTGGCATCTCTGAAAAGTATTAATTACATTTACCCCTTGGATATTAAGCGATGTTGAGATTTTTTCTTATATCAAAATGGATTACAAATGTGCCACAAATACAAAAGTGTCTTATGGTCCAAGGACAATTCCTGCATCAATTCCCCAATCTCCCTCGATTAAATAAATGCATTAAGCATTGTAATGTTAAGTGAATGTGGGTTTTATCACATAACTTTACTCTGTATTGATTTTGCCCATTGAATGTATGTTTCATTTAAACCTTTTACCAAAACTCACCTAAGCCCATCTAGCCCACCCGTAAAACACAAGCATTTTGCATATTCTTATCAGATTTGTTTTTCTTAATTTACAACCAATATATGGACAGCAGATTCAAACATTAGAATGCACTGAAATAACCGTAATACATGATGCTCATTGACCAGACTGATTTATATTACAATTTAGTAAGTCAGACAAAGCACTTTATTACATTTTATTTTAAAATGTTCTATTTTATTTCAAATATGCTAAAAACTAAGTATCATAAGCTCGCTTTCAAATACCATTTTTTTTTTCACTTAAAGGGGTTTAGGGAGAAAAAGGTTTGTATTACACAATATAAAATAATATATAGTTACAAATATACAATATAAAATAATATATAGTTTAATATATATAGTTGCAAATTAAGTGTTTTGATTTTACAGTTCACAACACTGCTATAGGCACATTGTAAGTGTTGTGCTTAAGAGCTAGCAAGCGCTGAATTGTGTTTTTTATTGCTGTATACATCTAATTTGATATAAAATTAATATAGATATTAGAACTTTAAAACAGCCCTTTTGGTATTGATTTTATAACCTTTATAACCATGAGGTCAGTTCATGCTGAGCCTATCTTCAACCTGACAGCATCGCAGATCTTTGAGTAAAAGAAGAATCATTTTGCAGGGTTTCACAGTAGGACACAGGATACATAAATCCTAGTAGTTCATATTTTTTTTTACAATGTGTTCAAATGACCTATATAGGTGATTAAAGCAAGCTGTTAATACCTGGAACATACTAATCTGCTAACCTTTCCCTTTACAAAACTAATTACATAACAAGAAAAGAGAGGACAGACTAACCCACATAACATAACATAACCCACATAAAGACAATAAATTAAGTAAAAAGAATTATTCAACAAGCATATATAAATATAATGGAAGGATATTACCTGCCATTGCTCATACTGTGCTTGGAATGTAAAAACCTAATATGCCACTGCAAACTGAATTATATAATAATAATAATAATAATAATAATAATAACAACGCCTTATATAGATGGTGTTTTTCTCCATGAGTTTGTGGAATACTCTCTATAAATTTGTTTCTAATGAAAATACTTTAAGTAGCTACGGCAGAGCAAAGAAACCAGAAACTGACAAACACCACCTAGGTACAACATTAATCATTATTTAGTAATTCTGTGTAAAATGAGATCACACAAAATCAACACTGTAGTCACTGTATTACATAATTCCATTAGAATGAGTCTATATTCTCACATTAATAAATATTAGGTTACGCCTTGTAGCCATAACACTTGATAGATAAATACACAATTAATGAGTGATTAGCATATGATTCAGTTATTATGCCAAAGCTGAACACCCCTTAAGGGACGAAAATAAATTAACCCAATAGGCATAAATGAGTTTAACGAAAACTTCATATTCGGTCAAGTACACATCAGCACAGACTTACGCCAATAAAACCATGGTCAGCTTTTAAACCATAATAAATTAATAATTCTTACACACAATGTTATCAGTTCATGAATTACATGAAAGCAGAAGTGCTATGATATGGAGGACCCACAGATGTGATCACAATCAGTTAGACTCTGGACATTCTGCATGAGAGGAGCAGCTGCTAAGGCTTTATTTTATTTGATCTGCCCAGAACAATCATCTTTCTGTGTCAATTCCAGTCCTAAGGGTTTGGTCACATGGCACAATCTGCACTCATTTGGCTACTTCTTCCTAGCGTCTGAGTTATGCAGAAAGTGACACAGAACGCTGAGACACCCCAGGAAAATACACCAAGGGGTGCGGCTTACTTATTAATGACTACTGCCATACACCTGCCAGTGCCCAGCAGTCATCCATCAGCTGCCTACATACTGTAACAGCACATAAGGACTTGCACACCCTTTTGTTCACAAGAGCACCGCTGACACAGAAATATCCTAAAACAATAGTGTTGTATTGTAGGGTGGCCCAGTGCTCTTTGTGTAAGAGGAAAAGCTCAATTATCACAAACACATACACAAATGTTACCTTCCAAAGAAATACTGTAAAGTGTGATACAATCATATTTTTTCTGAAAATATATACATTGTGTCATATTTGTGTATATGGGATTGTATTTACAAATAAACAAATATCATCCATATTATTTTTATATAACAAATTTAAAATAATCGTATTATTCATTAGATCTACTATAAAACACACACACACACACACACACACACACACACACACACACACACACACACACACACACACACACACACACATATTCATTGCCATTGTACTGTATATGCTGACAATCAGAGTCACATAATGAGAGCACATATGCCGTGATCCAGCAGCAGACACGGACCGGCAGGTCACAGAATGACTGGTTTGCTTACCTGAGCAATTAATGCCTTTGCCTTTCCCATTTTGGCACTCGCTGGGCAGCTGGTTGGACGCCTGGACGCCGGAGAGGGCTAGGAAGAAGACAAACACTGAGGACGTGGACCAGAGAGATCCCAGCAGCCTGGAGGCAGGATGCAATCCTTCCATGACTGAGAAGCAGGATGCTGCTGCTGTCAGATGATGCTGCCCGGGCGAGAAGAGTGCTAGCTTGCTGCGGCAGGCCGGGAGCATCAATAGCCACAGGGAGCACACGCCAGACCCTTCCCCCGATTCTCCGGCACAGAGGAGCAGATATTATGCATTCCCTGCAGACAGCAGCCTTTCTGTCACTCCTGCTGGTGCTATGTCTCGCTCACCCTTGTGATAGCATAGCCAGCAATGGGAGAGTGATGCCCAGTGACTAGCAGCAGCAGTAGTAGCTGTCACCAGCATACATATAGGTCAGTGTGTAATGCTACCACCCGCAGCTGCACGCACACCTCCCCCCAGAACCTCACTGGCTCCTAATGATGAACAACGGGATGCGAGCCACCCATCTTCAGCACTGTACCAGGAGTAAAGAGTACCTTCCCAGTCCTGTATGTGTTTGCCCCTCCCTTCCTCCTGCTCTGCACTGATTGCCCCTTTGCTGCCTTGGTCGGGTTATTGTTCCAAGCAGCATAGAGTCTGTCACCAGCCACGAGATGGGTGCAATACGTGTGGCTTCTGGTAACAACAAAGGGAGTGAGTGGAGCAGGAGGAGGGAGAGGAGGATGATTAGGAGGAGGAGGAGAATAATAGGAGGGGGAGCACGTGACCAGCCCCCTTGCCTTCCTCCAACCTCTCCCCTACATAACAAAAAGTAAACACATGTCACAGTCATTACGGAATTAGCAATGAGAAGTACTGTCCCCTCAGAGGAATATAAAACCATGTTGCGTTCAAACTACAACAGACAATATATAGTCAGATGACACATTAATAATTAGCCCATCAGAACTATTAAGAAAAAGAACAAGCAAAGCAGCTTAAAGATCAGTTCTATTAATAAGATAAAGCAGCCATATATAATAGGAATGAATAACTTTGTAGTGGAACTATTGCTTCTTTCACAGCAATGCCCAGCCTCTGTACTAACAGCAGTTCACCGAGATCTGAAGAAGAAGAAAAAGGGATTCCAGAAAAGGAGGAAAACAATGACTGAGCTGATACATAGCCACTGCATCTGTGCAAGAGGTTCATGCAATAAATGAGCCCTGAATGCATTCTACGGATCGTGTTACATCACGTCTCCACTCAGACTTATTGCTGAGGTTCCATTAAAAACAGAAAAGAAGGTTTGCTACCCCTCCTTAAACCCAGCATGGCAATCAAGCTTCTTTAGTCTATTGTTCTTCCAACCATCATGGATTAAGTTTCCATTGAAAAATAAATAAACATCTTGACCAGAGTCTTCCTAAGGGTGTTATAAGTTTTACTGGCCTTTGGGATGCCAGTGGTCAGAAAACCGACTGCGGCATCCCAATGTAGAGAATCCAAACAGGGGGTATATTAGTATACTTATTACCCTCCCCCAATGCCTCCATAACCCTAACCCTTCCTTCCTGCAGCCTAAACCTAACCCTCCCCAATGCTGCTTAAACCTAACCCCCCTTCCTGCAGCCTAAACATAACCCTCCCTGCCCTGCAGCCTAATGGTGCCCATACACTTGTGCGATGCCCTGCGACGCAACATTGCGGGGCATCGCACCGGCAGTACAGGTGCGATGAAATTTAAAATCTCACCAAAATTGTTTTTGTTTTTATAAATTGCGTATAAATGGTGACATTTCCTTTAGGTTGTTAAACTCAAACGGGGTGTAGTGACCAGTTTATACTCCCTTACATATGAATTTTAATATGAACCTATTAAAAATTGTTTTTTAAACAATAAAAAATCTACAGTTTGAAAAAAATATAACCAAAGAATGCCCCCACAAAGAGGTTTACCTCTGTGTCCCTTGTTTCTTGTTAGGGACAACCCCTTGTGATAGTTTTGTAATTTCCTCAGGGGAGCACGGCCAACATCGTTACAAATGTGATTTATCACAAATACCATAGCTTATTGTTGGTTTTTTGTATTGTTGTAACTATTACTCTAGCTGTGCAGGAACACCCCACCTTCCGTCCTCTATCTATGTTGCACTGAGTTTTCTGATCCTAGCACGCTTAGCATACACCTCTCTCTCCACCCCTCTGATACTACCCTCTTCGAGTTTACTTTCCTCAATTTTCCTAAACAGATTTTTATTCATTTCATTGATCCTACTGTGATGGTTTTCCCTCTCTTTAAAAAATGTCAGTTTTCAGTCTAAAACATGAGCTAAGTAATATACGAAAAACAGAAGACTTTGGAAAAAAAATTCCTGACACATCGCTACCCACAACATCAGCCACAAACTGGGATGATGATATGCATAAACTAAAACACTTACTACAGAGACAAACAAGGGTCAACTGGGACCTGATCAGTCTTGAAAACTACACAAAACAAAAAATAATTCCAAGGGGTCTTAGACCCAAAGTATTCCCGACTTACCCACTCGCTACTGATAAGTTAAGAATTTAATGGGAAACTTGTTTGTTGTGTCAAAGTCGAAAAATATTGCAGTACACACATCACGTACAAACTACACACAGATGGCCTCCGCGCGTGTACTTGTTCTGCTGTGCGTGCGCATATCCGCAATTTGCGTATGGTTGCTCCCGCGGTCCTGCGCATTAGCGCGTGGTATGAGTATTTACGGTAGAGTTTGTGAACGCATGGAAGGCTATCAAAACACATTACATATTTAATCCAAATAGTGCACAATGTACACAGTCTCCCTGCACCACATCAGAAAGTAACAGCAGTTTAAAGGGTAACAGAACAAAGGGATTCACCTTTACAGAATAGGAGGGGACAGAACAAGGTTATAAGGTGGTGTTTGGTATCCAGCTGTAGGGTATTTTAAGGGTAACACTCCGGTGTTGGTTTGAGGAAGATCGCATGTTCCTGCGGATAGTTATGTGCAGGAGCAGAATATAGATATAAACTGTATTTACTGTACATTATGTATGCAGCGGGAATCCAGAGGCGACCATCCACAAGAGCAGTTGAAACAGACATCGCCCACCTATTCAAACCGACCTATGACCTCTCCTGTACTGTAAATGACCATCCCTGTGTCCAATGGACAAAGAGATTACAGTACCCATTGTGTTAAGTTTTGGATGAATTGTATAAAGAGAGCCTGCTGCAGGCCTGGTCAGACACAAGACTCACAACGTTATCTATCAGATGACGGAGGACCAGACTGGGTAGCGCGGCAAATCCACTCACGTATGTAACATTGACTGTAGCCATTTACTCTGTTATATTGTATTGTATTGTTTGTATTGTAACCCCCTTTCAGCAATAATACGCTGTGGTGTCGGAACCCAGCGGTTTAATTACAATCTGGTGTCGTGAATTCATTGCCCTGCTAATGTTTAAAGTGTATTATCATTGCATTGCATAGCTGTTAAGGGTTTACAGTGTATCTCTGGGTGTGTACGCGCTGTGAGTACTTTGTACCTTCAGCGCGGCGTTTGTACACAAAGTCCGTACACAGCACGGGACTTTGTACGCTAATAGCGTACAAAGTACGTAGAGTGTGTATTAAGTATAGCGGACGCAGCGGCTCCATGGTAAAGTGTATTTAAGGTGTGTTTAAGGTATAGCTTTCATTCCTGAAGATAAATCAGCATTAACAATTGGGGGCTCCTCCGGTTTTCCACATACTTACTACCTAACAGGTCACAGCAGACTTAATCAATCAGCAAAGGGTGGACAGAAAGTATCCTACGTATCCTTTTCCTGGTCGATGGATGCACTGAAAACCCTACTTGATTGCTGATTAGATGGCGTCTGCTCTGTATGGTTTGTAGAGATGCTGGTAGAACTCGTAAGGTAAACAGGAAAAAAGCTATTTAAAATCTGTGAATTTTTTTTGGCGCCAAAAGCGTACACGGCACCCATACTTTGCATACTCTCTCACATTGTTGCCATAACATTCAGATTGCTAGATTCATTTAGACCTGTGTGAAACCGGAGACATTTGTTGCTATATAGTTAAAAATAAAATAAGTATTTAAGGAAGTAAGAGTAAAATCACAAAACGCAGTTCTGGCCCAGTAGTAAGAGGGTTAAAATGGAACAAGTGTGGATTGTGTTTAGTGGGCAATAGTAGTTTTATTGCTCACATTTATAGAATTGTATGATTTGTGCTATTGCGGACGTATGGTTTTGTACACGTGTCTCGGACACAGTACGGAACTGCACACGTGGCGTAAGAGACATGCACGATCGCGTGTTTACGCAAATTGTGTAAGAGTACGGGCGCTAAGTACAAATTACACAATAGTTCGTTTAGTTTAAAGGTGGGACAGTAGCCACGCTACAATAGCACAAAACTACCCGGTTTCTAAAAAAAAAAAAGGAAAACATTTTTAGTATAAAAACAAAATTTAGTATAAATAATTTTTTTAAAAAAAAATTGCCTCTGGGGGTAAAGCTGCCAACTTGAATGAATCCTAATTTTCTGTACAAAAAAACAAAGTGTATTTGAGTGAGCGAACGCAGGAGTGAGTGGATACTGAACCCAAGAACTGAAGTGGTCTGAAGTGGTCTGAAGTGGTAACACTGGGTTAGTAGAGGCCCGGTGGCGTAAGGTTCGCTACCCTGCGTTATTAGGAACTGAAGTGGTCTGAAGTGATCCCATACAACTGAAGTGGTCTAAAGTGGTCTGGAGTGGTCTAGGCTAAAGTGGTCTACAGCAATTGTAGGGCATATAGATAACTAGTATCTATAGGCTGTGCTATTGCATCGCATGTCCGTTTGTTCTGCACAGCACAACGTGATACCATTGTGTCATATGCGCTGTGGAAGAGCATATGCAGACGTGATTGTATAGACAAAGGGGTTTTTCTTTGATGACGTCGGGAAATCTCCCTGGTGGGCTTCACTGGAAAGGGTGAAGGATAGTTATCTAATTTCTCTGTTTTTCACCCTACAAACAATTCCAGTTAAAAGATACCGAAAAGGAATTTTTCGCTGCCTCTCTCAGGAAAATATTCCAAACAGAACTTCCACCGAAAGAAATGACGGTGTTGTAAGGTCTGATAGGAGCCCTAAGTTGGGTACATTGCGATCCGCTACCAACAGTGTATCGTTGTACTGGCCAGCATGAGCGAGAGCGAGTGGAAGGCGCTCAGGGATACTTCCACCGTCTACTTATATTGAGTATTTTGGTGTTTGTGGGAATTTTTTAAAGTTATTGGAAAAGACCCACAAATATGGGAGCCAGTTGCTCAAGTAAGAGACGTTTAGACGGGGTTCAGGCAGAATTGTGGCCAAAAGGCTCAGCAAGGTTTATCATGTGTGAAAAATATGGTTCACACACAGAAGTTTTATGCAATGAGTGGGTATGTATGACAAACAATGATAGGGTACCATTCCCTAGGTTGAGCAGCTTTGAACCAGAGGTATTACAGAACTTAAGGTTAAGGATATGTCTGATAAAATCCAAGAAACAAAGGATTAAACATACAGATTGTTTAATTTTATGGCAACAGGAGGGGGATATGCAAAGGGAATTAGCTCACACAGCAGGTTCCAAACCTAGCGGGAAAGCAATGGCGACCGCACCACCACCACCATATATTGTGGGGGAGAAAGTGGCTACAGACAATGGTACATTGGTACAGGATAGGAGAGTAATTGATAAATGTACTAATGCTAACCCTTGCCAGTTGTATCCCATTTTATATTTTCCCCAGGACTGCGAGCAGGAAGATGAGCCCAGCACGATATCGGCACTCTCTCTAGCAGCCACCATACAAGACACTCAGGTGGGCACGGCCCAACCAACAAGAGCAGTAGTCAGGCCCCCTAGCGGAGGGATAAGTGAGGTCGTGTCCACAGGTAAGTACGGTACCATACATTATGCAGAGACAATAGCACCTCACATTATTGAGTCAAACCAGAATGATGTAATTGAGTTAAATCCTGTCAGGGTGATTGGAGTCCCCAATGGGAAGACTGACGCTCAGGGAGTCACTCCCATCAGGAACATTGCCATGCATTGTCCTTGGTCCCGGGCAGTGTTAAGGTCAATTATGTCAGAATTTCCCGATCCCAGAAAAGATCTAGTCGCATGCCAGAGGTTCACTAAAGAGTTAGGTAATGCCAACGAACCCACGAACAGAGATTGGCGAACAGTGCTACGGGTATGTTTACCCTCAAATATTGACCCCGCAAAATTCATAACCGATTGTAAGTTAGACGCAGAAGTACCTCTCACTGATGAATACAATCAGGAGAATGTACGGCAAATCAATCTGCAATTAGGAGTATATTTCCCTACTGTTGTCAAATGGAATAAAATCTTTTCCATAAGACAAAAGGAAGGTGAAACGGCATCTGAATATTTCCATCGAGCACTGCAGGAAATGGCTAGATACACTGGGATCGAGGACATTAGAGACAATGTACATCACAGGGAGGTAGCTGTTTCAGTATTAATGGACGGGTTGAAGGAGGCACTGAGAACAAGGGTACAGACCTCTCTACCAAACTGGAGAGGTATCTCGGTGGCTGCATTGAGAGAGTCCGCTGTCGAACATGATAGGAACATAAGTAAGCACAGGGAGTCACAGAGGGAAAAGCTGATGACGGTAAGTATACAGGCCCTTAGGGCAAAACCCCATCAGCCGAAAACCCAGACCCCTGTTGATTGGAAAAGACCTAGAGTATGCTACGCTTGTAAAAAGGAAGGACATTTTGCCCAGGATTGTAGGAATAAAGGTACACATAACGTAAACTGACCCCCTAGACCAGAATACGGACCTCACTACAATTCACATAATTGGAATCAGGGACCATATAGGAGAGGTTATGAGCCACATGCAGGGGAAACAAGGAGGTACCCACCAAGGAGAGACTGGCAGGCCTCCGAAAACTCACAGCTACCCCCCTCACATATTGTAGCTGCCAATGCACTGCGGGAGGGTCTCGCCACACAATAGTGGTTGGGCCACACCCTGTAGTCTGCAGCCAGTGAAGTTAATTGCTAGCCTTGGTAGTGAACCTGAGGTCACGGTTGATGTAGCTGGTGTACCATTACCTTTTCTTGTAGATACAGGGGCGGCCAGGTCAGTGTTAAATTCGACAGTAGGTATAAAAACCACGGGTAAAACAATTTCGGCAATGGGAGTAACAGGAACTGTGCAACAATACCCTTTGAGTAGATCTGCAGAGATTACGATAGGGCCCTTGCAAACCAAACATTTTTTCCTGTTGGCTGCATTGGCTCCGACTAATCTACTCGGGAGAGATTTATTGTGTAAAATGCGGTGTGTCATATACTGTACTCCTGAGGGTGTCTTCTTGGATATACCTGGGAACCACGCTCAAGAAGTACAAGATATACTAGACACCCCTCAAAGGCTAATGTCACATTCTACTGTTATAGACAAGTGTCCATAAAAGGTAGAGGAAATGATCTCACAAATACCGGGTTCCCTTTGGACCAAAGATGGACAAGACACTGGATTGATGGCGAATGTAGCTCCAGTAGCAGTGCAAGTAAAGATGGTAGGATAGCTCCAAAAATCCCTCAGTAGTGCAGGATCTAATGGGGATAAACAAGATAGTTGAGAGAGCCAATTCCCCGTAGTGCCCAATCCAGCTGTCATCCTCATGCAAATTCCCTCTACTGCAAAATTCTTCACTGTCATCGACCTCTTTTCTGCCTTCTTTTCTGTCCCTCTGCACCCTGACAGCCAATATCTTTTTGCTTTTACATACAGGGGAGTACAGTACACCTGGACTCCTGTTCCCCAAGGTTTCATTGACAGCCCGAGTATTTTTTCCCAGGCTTTGCATGACTGTTTACAATCCTTTCAACCTGAGAGTGGATCAGTGCTAATACAGTATGTCGATGACTTATTGTTGTGTTCTGACTCACTCGAATCGTCCTTGAAAGACGCAAAACAGCTTCTGTTTCATCTTTCCCAAACGGGACACAAGGTTTCAAAGGATAAGTTGCAGTTGTGCCAGACCGGGGTAAAATATTTGGGACATTGCCTGACTCAAGGACTTAGACACCTCACCGCTGATAGAATACAGGCGATTCGCGAAATGACTCGGCCACAAACGCAGCAACAGATCCGCACTTTCCTTGGAATGTGTGGGTACTGCCAAAACTGGATTCCAGGGTTCTCTATACTGGCTTTACCTTTGCAAGAAATGGTCTTTTCAAACAAACCAGAACGGGTCTCGCACACAGATGAGTCTGAACTGGCCTTTGAGAGACTTAAACAGTGCCTATCACAGGCACCTGCATTAGGTATGCCAGATTATGGGAAGCCCTTTGAATTATACGATACAGAAAGTGCAGCAGGAGTTTTAACCCAAAGACATGGTGATGCCAGCAGGCCGGTAGCTTACCACACTGCACAGTTGGACACCGTAGCGCGGTCTCTCCCCACATGCTTGCGAAGCGTTGCAGCGATAGCTTTGCTAGTAAGTAAAAGCGAGGACGTAGTGTTAGGACACAACCTGACCATCCATACACCTCATGCAGTATCAGCCTTACTGAACTCCGCCCAAACCAGACATGTCTCATCTGCTCGGTTTACAAAGTGGGAATTATCACTGATGGCCCCTGTAAACATCACCATTAAGAGATGCAGCTCACTAAATCCTGCAACTTACTTGCCAAGTGTGCCTGGACAGGCACAAAGGGTGGAGGATGAGAATGATGGTGAAGGAGGATTTAGTGCAGACACTGATACGCATGATTGTATGGAATACCTGAATCAGACTTTCACTGCGAGACCTGACATTAGTGACAGCCCACTGGAAGGGGTAGACTTTACCTTCTACACTGACGGTAGTTGCCACAAACAAATGGACTCGGGGGTCCTGTGTACTGGATATGCAGTTGTAGACGACAGAGGTATCATAGAAGCTGAACCCCTGGGCCCACCGTACTCAGCACAAGTTTCTGAGTTGGTCGCCCTAACCAGAGCATGTGAATTGGCCAAGGGTAAGTCAGCTAATATATACACAGATTCTAGGTATGCCTTTGGAGTGGTGCATGATTTCGTGGCCCTATGGCGCCTCAGAAATTTCATGACGGCTGCTGGTACATCTGTAGCGCATGCGTCCCACATAAAAAGACTTCTAACAGCGATACAGGAACCAGACAGAGTGGCTGTTATCAAGTGCAAAGCACACACTTACAACCAAGACCCAATTTCACTTGGTAACAGCCGGGCAGACGAAGCTGCTAAATCAGCAGCCAGCACCCCTATACAAACGAACATCACACCACTGATGACATTGACATGATCAACACACAACAATTAATTGAAATGCAAGATTTGTGTTCATTACAGGAAAAGGCAGTCTGGAGGTCAAAGGGATATGGCCAGGAATCCTCGGGACTGTGGACAGGTGGACAAGGTAAGCCAGTGGCCCCCAGAGCATATCTTCCAAGCTTAGCTGATGCGGCACACGGTCTGACTCATCTGGGTAAAGAGGGTATGAGTAAGCTGGTGAGAGCCTACTGGTGTGCGCCAGGATTCTCTTCTCATGCAGGTAAGAGAGCAATGACATGTTTTACTTGCTTGAGGAAGAATATTGGAAAGTCAATACCAACAGAGCCATCCCATATCCCTCCGACAGATGGACCTTTTCAGGTAATACAAATCGATTTCATACAGTTACCACCCTGTTGGAATTTAAAATATGTATTAGTTTGTATTGACATATTTTCTAACTGGGTAGAAGCGTTCCCTGCTGCCACAAATACTGCTACGTTCACTGCAAAGATAATTGTGCAGGAATTTGTGTGTAGATATGGTATCCCTAGAATAATTGAAAGTGATAGGGGTACCCATTTTACAGGTGAAGTCTTTCAGGTCATGTGCAAGCTGATGGGAATTAATAGCAAGCTGCATACTCCGTACCGTCCACAGGCGAGTGCAAAGGTGGAGAGATTGAATAGCACTATTAAGAACAAGCTGAGCAAATTAATGGTTGAAACTGGATTGTCGTGGCCAGAAGCTTTGTCACTAGTGTTGTACAGCATCAGAACCACTCCCAGGTCTCCCCTTAACCTATCACCCTTTGAAATTCTTTTTGGTCGACAACTTCATATAATGATAGACCCCCAGGATGATTTGAAATGTATTAATGAAGTGACTGTGAAATATTTGGTTGGGATGAGCCAGCAGCTGAGAAATCAACAAATAAATTTAAAGCTGGTGATTCCTGACCTACCGAACAGTAATTGTCATGACATTGAACCTGGGGATTATGTGATGATTCGAAATTTCTTACGCTCAGGTTGCCTCATAGACAGGTGGGAAGGACCATATCAAGTCTTGTTAACCAACACAACAGTATTGAAGGTCGCTGAAAGAGAGACTTCGATCCACTTGTCCCACTGCAAGAAGGTCGCCGACCCGGAGAGAACTCGTGACAAAGAGCAGAGTGTAGGGATCTTGTATCACTGGAGTGTCTGTTCCGGGAAAGTTGAGAGGCAGGACTGCTTAAGGGCATCTGAGCACAGAGAGTAACAAGAGCTAGAACGGTTGTCGTACCACTTTCCTTTTTCACCTCCCCCTGCATTTTTCCTTTCTTTTCTCCTTCTTATTTTCCTCCTTTCCCCTAACGAAATGGATCGATCACAAGAGACTGCGTTTCGGGTTCTATTAGTAATTCTGGTTTTGATAAGGACAGTTTGTTTTTGTGAGGGTCCCAGAGAGGTCGAGCAGGGATCTGGAATGGGTTCTGATGGCTAGTATGAATTTGTAGGATCTCAGGATCAGCGCATCATTTTGGTAAAGGCTGGCATCAGTAAGCGCTCTGGTAGTCAGGGAGCTCGGAGGTACTGTGAGGGGTTATTGTCTGATGAATATTGTATTTGTAGGAATTGTGAGAATATAGTTGAGGATGGGTGCATCCAGAGATGTCAGTCCAACCATAATATCGACATGGACCGTCATCCGTTGAGTGATTACCACTCACTAGTGGGTAAGGTCTTAAACCAGACAGAATGCTGGGTGTGCTCACAGGTACCTCAAGGTCAGAGCAAGTCAGGATTAGTACCATACCCTTTAGCAATAGATGAGGTACTCGAATTACGGGGTAGGAGACCGGTGGACAAGAAATTCAATATTTCTAGGCCCCCTAGTTTGAAGCTCCACCAGTATCATGTAGACAGATCCTTATTATGTTTCAATATTTCCAATTACCGAAAACCGGGAAATTGGGAAGTGACGTGGAACAACCAGACAATGACCTTTTCACACATAGCTGATAGGATACCCATAGACTCTGAACTTGTACGCCAAATAGCCAACAGTGGGAGGTATTTTCGGTATAGGTATACTCGTGGAAGCAAGACCATGTGGGTTGGAAAAGTATCACCAGGGTATTGTGCTCATATCATCCAGCCCAATACTTGTACTGAACAGATGGGAGAACTAGGCATTGGTTTCTTCACTTGGAAAGTTTGTAATATGGTGATGTCATATTTTGTCCCCTATGTTCTCCCAGATGATGCCTATTTCATATGTGGGAGGAAGGCGTACAAGTGGCTTGCCCCGAGCTCAGAGGGATTGTGTTATATTGGGAGAGTACTACCAGAGGTCATGACCATAACCCATGATAAGATGAAAGACGTTCACCACAGTGCTCAGGCTCCTTATACTCATACTCACTATGAACACATCATCAAGAGACACCTCATAGATAGGACAGAGCACGCAGCCTCTGATTTGATCCACAAATTCACTGGGATTCAATTCCTTCTCGCATTAGACATCACCCGTACTGCCATAGGAATTATAAATTATAGGTATATCCATGCGCTAGCGAACTTGATAGAATATATCACTGAGATGTATGACGACACCTTCAGGTATACGGGAAGGGAGTTACAAGCTTAGAAGAAGGTACTGATTCAGAACTGGATGGTCCTAAATTATATCACAGCCGTGACAGGTGGGTACTGTGTTACTCTGGCAACTCAATATGGGGTGAAGTGCTGTACGTATATTACGAACAGTACTGACGACCCAACGGAGATCATCGATCAAAAGATGGACGATATCTTGCAGTTGAAGTGGGAGTTCAGGAGGAAACACAACCTTACCTTGGCGACTGTGAGTAATGAACTGACCGGCTGGGTCTCATGGTTGAACCCACGAAATTGGTTCTCAGGTTTAGGAGAGTGGGCTCAAAATGTTATTATGAGTGTAGGGAAGTTTTTCCTTTGTATCCTGGGAGTCATCATAATTATTGGTTTGATATTTAGGTGTGTTCGAATTCTGACGCGGCGCAAGCACGGCACAAAGTTGATGAGTCTAAGGAGCGAGGGCGCTGATATAGCAGCAGATTTAATTTATGACCCATCCATAGAAACAGTGTTATGATAAGGATTGCAAATGAATTTCATGGCCTGTTTCTTTCACCCGTTTTTCTTTTGTCTCCCCCTCTGCCCAGATACATCCATCCGGAAAAAGAAATCAGCCCTACCCAAAATGTTTATGTGAATGTATTTTATTTATATGTCTTATCTTCATCTCTGCAACCTTCAGTTAATAGCACACATAGTCGACAGGTGATATCCACATATACTAGCACTCACTTATGTTTCCCCCTCCATGTATCATCAACTAAATGTGCACCCCATTTGTTTTAACAAGAAGCCGAAAAGAGCTCGGTAGTGTTTTTTGGCCCATTTACAGACCCTTGATACGGGATGAGAAGGATTTAATGTATACTTCGCAATACCTCGAAGCTTATTTAGAATATATACGGCACGATGATACATGCCCCTCAGACATGGATTCATACATACATGCTTTCTACTATCCCACTAGGTCATACATTTCCCACCTACAACTCTCCCCCGACCATCCAAACTTCTGTAGATATTGTGTAGATATTTTTCTGTTTATTGATTAGATAGTGGCAGTTATTGGTGACTGCCAAAGGGTGGACTGTCAAAGTTGAAAAATATTGCAGTACACACATCACATACAAACAACACACAGATGGCCTCCGCGTGTGTACTTGTTCTGCTGTGCGTGCGCATATCCGCAATTTGCGTATGGTCGCTCCCGCGGTCCTGCGCATTAGCGCGTGGTATGAGTATTTACGGTAGAGTTTGTGAACGCATGGAAGGCTATCAAAACACATTACATATTTAATCCAAATAGTGCACAATGTACACATAGTCTCCCTGCACCACATCAGAAAGTAACAGCAGTTTAAATGGTAACAGAACAAAGGGATTCACCTTTACAGAATAGGAGGGGACAGAACAAGGTTATAAGGTGGTGTTTGGTATCCAGCTGTAGGGTATTTTAAGGGTAACACTCCGGTGTTGGATTGAGGAAGATTGCATGTTCCTGCGGATAGTTATGTGCAGGAGCAGAATATAGATATAAACTGTATTTACTGTACATTATGTATGCGGCGGGAATCCAGAGGAGACCACCCACAAGAGCAGTTGGAACAGACATCGCCCACCTATTCAAACCGACCTATGACCTCTCCTGTACTGTAAATGACCATCCCTGTGTCCAATGGACAAAGAGATTACAGTATCCATTGTGTTAAGTTTTGGATGAATTGTATAAAGAGAGCCTGCTGCAGGCCTGGTCAGACACAAGACTCACAACGTTATCTATCAGATGACGGAGGACCAGACTGGGTAGCGCGGCAAATCCACTCACGTATGTAACATTGACTGTAGACATTTACTCTGTTATATTGTATTGTATTGTTTGTATTGTAACCCCCTTTCAGCAATAATACGCTGTGGTGTCGGAACCCAGCGGTTTAATTACAATCTGGTGTCGTGTCTTCATTGCCCTGCTAAGGTTTAAAGTGTATTATCATTGCATTGCATAGCTGTTAAGGGTTTACAGTGTATCTCTGGGTGTGTACGCGCTGTGAGTACTTTGTACCATCAGCGCGGCGTTTGTACGCAAAGTCCGCACACAGCACGGGACTTTGTACGCTAATAGCGTACAAAGTACGTAGAGTGTGTATTAAGTATAGTGGCCACAGCGGCTCCATGGTAAAGTGTATTTAAGGTGTGTTTAAGGTATAGCTTTCATTCCTGAAGATAAATCAGCATTATCAGTTGAAATGCTCAAATTAATTACTACAAATTTTGATTAAACACAACAATTTGGTACTAGAAGAAGTGGGTAGGGAGATAGATAATATTGGGAAGAAACTGGAAACTTTTGAGAAGGATACAACTTTTCAAATTAAATTTGAACAGAACAAAAAGGAGCTACAGGAGTCTGAAAAAATAATTGAGAGAAAAAAATACAAATTTTGTCGAGATCAACAGGATTTCTCCTCAGGTTGAATTTTTAAGTGGAATAGACCGCCATGAAAAGAGAGACCTCACAATTTAGAACGTTTTTCTTCTTGTGAGATCGATTCGTCTGGTACAGACAAAGAATCCAGTGAAATTCGACCCCATTTTGAGGCTGATAGCTATCAGTCACCATATCTTCCTTTTTTAGAGAGTCGCAAACCCAGAATAGGACGTCCCAGAGGAAGTCGAGGAGAGGCGGCAAGAAGAGGAAGAGGAGACCCAAGATGGGAATCCCCTCCACCGTCCCATTACCCCATACGGAATCGGAAAAACTACTAAATACTAATGATAATCTGTTGATCATTAATCTGTCTAAACATATTTTAACAGAGGATCATATAACAGTACTTTCAGGGGGCCTCACCTTTGCACCCACCAAGAAGTTCGATAGATTCCAATGGGAGAAAGACTTGCATCTTTTTGGAAGGAAATAACTCCTTGCCAAGTTACATGCCAATAAGAAATGTCCTAATCTCTCACCCTTCCAAAGTGAGGTGACTAACTCAGGGGATTTAACACAAGGCACTACATCAAACAATAGGGATCAAGCGATTCAACTCTCAGAAGAAGACCAGATGGCACTCACTACTCTTGAAGAACTACAGGATAACTATGAAGATCAACCCATGGCAGAGACAAACAGACTAATCTGTAAAAGGAAATCTAAGTTTTTCCCACATGATAATATCTGCCCGGAAGTCAGGGTCTTCATACAATTGGTCTCTAGAGATCTTGATGTATTACACAAGAAACATAGGGGGACTCTACTCCACAATCTCAATAGTAGAGAAAGAAAATCTCTGAATGAGATAGAATCCTGAGAAGATATTGAAGTCAAACCATCTGATAAGGGTGGAAATGTGGTGTTATGGTCTAAAGACCTTTATATCAAAGAAGCCCTGAGACAATTGAATGACACCAAATGTTATAAAAAAAACCTTTTCAACCCTACAGAGAATTTTTCAACTTTATATACTAGATTTATTGAGAAGGCTCTTAGAGAGAGTGTCATTACAAAATCTGAATTTCAATATCTACAAGTGGAAAATCCAAAAGTACCTACTTTTTACCTACTGCCCAAAACATACAAAAGTCTCACAAAACCACCAGGAAGACCCATTGTTTCGGGGATTTGAGGCCTCTAACAAGCCAGTACATTTGTTGATGTACATCTCAGACATCATGTGAACACCCTCCCCTCATACATCCACGACACCACTGATGTACTCAAAAAGATTCAAGATGTGAAGTTGGAGGGGACACACCTACTGGTCAGTATGGACATAGAATCACTCTACACCTCCATTGACCATCAGAAGGGCATAGAGGCCACCAGGTACTTTCTCGATATGGAGGGTCCAAGTGACTTCCATTCTTTATCTTGGACCTCCTCCAATTTGTGTTATATAATAACTATTTCACTTTTGACAACAAGTTCTTCATACAGACAAGGGGGACAGCGATGGGAGCATCCTGTGCCCCCACGTATGTGAATCTGTTCCTTGGTTGGTGGGAATAAGAAGTAGTATTCCATGAGAAAAATGACCACCACACAGGAAGGATATTAATGTGGCTACACTTCATAGATGACGTTCTGCTTATCTGGGATGGAGACATGGAATCTCTGGAGACTTTTGTTCAGGATCTACACAAGAATGATCTAAACCTCAAGTTCACGTATGAGGCCAGTGAAATCAGGATCTCATTCCTTGACCTCTCTATCTATCATGACAAAGATAACATTGGCACGGAGCTTTTCAGAAAACCAACTGCTACCAATTCTCTACTCCATCAATCCAGCTCCCATTTCCCACCTACAGTAAGGAATATCCCGAAAGGTGAGTTCCTGATACTAAAAAGGAACTGTTCAGACAATAGTGTTTTCTTGGAAAAAAGTCAGGAATTAGCTAAGAAACTCTGTAGTAGGGGCTACAGTAATAGGTCGATTAAAAAAGCCAGGAATGAGATAAGACTTACAGAGAGAGATACTCTTATTTTCAAGGAAAGAAAGGAACAGACCAAGGATACAGAAATTAGATTCATAGGAAATTTCTGTGCGGAATGGTGTGAGATCAAACGTGTCATTCAGAACTATTAGCCTGTACTACGCACTGATGCCGACCTGGACGAAATCCTAAAGGACCAGGTCGCAATGAGTTGGAGGAGACCACCTAATCTCCAAGACAGGTTAGTTAGAAGCTATTTTGAGGAAAGACCTCCTAAGAAACCAATTACTCGACAGTTTTCCCTGTGGGACTTGTAAAGCTTGTAGACATATCCTGTTAAAATACATGATCACAGATAAATATGGGAAGGTACATCCCATTAGGGGATTCTTCAATTGTAAAACCAGAAATGTAATTTACTGCATTGCCTGCCCTTGTCATATCTACTATGTAGGTATGACCTCCAGTTTGCTCAAGCAACGTGCCTTAAAGCATATAGGCACAATCAGGAACATTGAATCTGATATGAGAAAGTTTAGACCACTGACAACAGTGGCTAAACACTTCTACAATGAGCATCACAGTTCCTTTGAAGATCTAAAGATCTTCGGTCTTGAGAAAATCCAACTAGGACTCAGAGGAGGAGATCTCAATAAAGAACTCCTGAGAAAGGAAAGCAAATGGATATTTAGACTTGGGTCTTTGTCTCCGAAGGGACTGAGAACATAAATTACGGTGCCTTTCTGACAACCTGATCCTTATCATGTCCACTAATCAACAGAATGTCTTTTATTCTACTCGATGGAACTTATAGAAGATTTTCCACTAACCGATCTCTGTATTAAATCTACATTGCAGTGCAACACACACAGAGAACATATAATATCGCACTTTCCTGATAATTCTGACTTGTAGCGCACAGACACACTCTCTCTCATTCCATTGATCTCTGTACTTCTTATTGATTCCCAGTAAAACTACAAACATAACATATAGAAACCATTAGTTTTTCATGTATGTTAGTATCATCCCAATGTGACGGCACAGCACCTGATGGCTGGATGCCTGACGGGCGATGCAAGATTGTTGTCCACTCATGGAGTTTGCATACTAAGTATCACATGGCAATTATAAGTCCTCTGTACATAGCTTCTCACGGACCCTCTTATATCTGGCTAGTACGCAAACTTGTGGAGTTTGCATACTATATATCACATGGCAATTACTAGTCCTCTGTATATAGTTCCTCACAGACTCTTTTATATTGGGCTATTTATGAACTGACTTTAAAACATTGCACACTGTGGGGTATTTAGTAATCATTTTAATAATAACTAGATACTATTGTATCACACATGTAGCATATTATCCTCTCTCCCAACTCCACTGGCACTTACGTGTAACTTTTTCAGGTATTGCTACTATGTCATATTGCGGCCGTAATAGGCAGTAAATGTATGGCTCATTCATGTGTCAATCAAAGTGACACATGAACACGATTGGCCCACGGCTAGCTTAATAGACACAGGAGGGAAACCCATGTAGGATTCATGGTGAACAAGCCCTGCCCTGGGTGAAATGTACGTCCAGCAGCTGACGTCACGGTGACGTCACTTCTGGAATCCCCGTGCAGCGCACACGGGTCCCGACATCGGGCACTGAGAGGCACTCGCAGTGGACTACAGTAGTCTGGAGCTTAAACTGAGGGATTTATCCACCTAACCTCCAAGGTATTTCTGGCGTCCTCTCATTGGGGTGTAATGGGACTGGCCTCCCTGCAATGGCCTAGGTTATCAGGGACGTTTCAAACCCGCAGCCCCCAAAAGCAGTAACGCTGCTTCTTCCTTCCTATCAGCACTGGCCATTAACCCTCTCACCTCCCATTCACTGTGGTTAACTCACACATGGGATGGCAGCAGAGGTTATCGGACATCCGGCACTGGTACTGTCTCTCTATATCATCATACTCTGTACACATGCAAAGTATCTACACATTGGTTCAATTGTTTAGTATATAAATATCTACTACAATTAGAAAGTATACTTACCAAATTGTGGGCATGTGTCTCTCTACAAATTAATGTCAGATTATGCCACATACATTAACCTTTATATGTATATATTTTCTCACTGGGTACAAAATGTATTCCTCAATATGCTAATCTGAAAATTTATGAAATTGTTTAATCACTTTCAAAGCGTACAGACCAATTATATAACACCGATATCTTTTCATTTGTAATAATTGACCAACTGCACTATAATACAATTGGAAGGAAAAGTGATTGGTGGATTACCACACCACCTGTGTGTTTAAGAACAGTGAAAAATCCTTTGTTTAAATCACTATATTGAACGGTATACTCTGTATTTACATATTTTTTGACAGACTAGTCATAGCATTATCTGGATATAATGCACTAAAAATGATCAATTGCATATTGGTGGACTAATGAATTTAAAATCTCACCAAAATTGTTTTTGTTTTTATAAATTGCGTATAATTGGTGACATTTCCTTTAGGTTGTTAAAATCAAAAGTGGGGTAGTGACCGGTTTATACTCCCTTACATATGAATTTTAATATGAAGCTATTAAAAATAGTTTTTTAAACAATTAAAATCTATAGTTTGAATAAAATATAACCAAAGAGTGCCCCCACAAAGTGGTTTACCTCTGTGTCCCTTGTTTCTTGTTAGGGACAACCCCCTGTGATGGTGCGTTCCAATATGCAAGGACTGAGATGTCTACAGATGTTGCAATCATGCTTTGTGTGTCTTTAGATCCCATTATGGGTCGCACCACTGAAACCTGCACCAGCCCATTGTTAACATACGTTACTGTGTCATTCCTGTATAGCAGCACTTTTTAAGATAAAAACAGTTTACTGAAACTTGCACCAGCTCTATGTTAGCTGCAAATCATCCGAGCATGGCCTCCAATGTGAGCGACTCAGAGTCTCTGTATGCAACCACTATCAGTAATATGCCTGTGTCCAGGGCTGGCTCTACACCTTGTGGCGCCCAGTGTGATAGTTTCCACTGGCGCCCCCCCCCCCCCCGCGGTAAAACAGCTAGTGTGCGCCTAAGGCGTGCGGCAAAAAATAGGGGTGTGGCTTCATAGGGGAGGAGCATGGCCACAGTTGTGCCCCCAGTAGTTGTGCCCCCAGTAGCTGTGCCCCCAGATTTGCCCCAAATAGTTGTGCCCCCAGTAGATTTGCCCCCTGTAGCTATGCCCCCAGTAGCTGCGCCCCCAGTAGATTTGCCCCCGTAGCTATGCCCCCAGTAGATTTGCCCCAGTAGTTGTGCCCCCTATAGCTATGCCCCCAGTAGATTTGCCACAGTAGTAGTGCCCTCTGTTGCTGTGCCCCCAGTAGTTGTAGCCCCTGTTGCTGTGCCACCTGTCGCTGTGCCCACTGTTGCTGTGCCCCTTAGTAGCCGCTTACAAACACACACAAAAAAACAATACTTACCACTGCCCCGCTCCTGCTGCTGCTCCGTCTGGCCGCCCGCAGCTCCTCTCTATTGGAGAGACGTCATGACGTCTCTCCCATGGCAGCGCCGCACAGACACTAGACACCTCTAGTGTCTGAAAGGTGTGCCGGCTGCAGCGGATGCCCACACAGCCCACGGTGTCTGCGGGGAGCAGGGAGCAGCGTGCGGGTAGGCGGCGGGCGCCTGCGGGGTGACTGCTTGCCAGCAACTAGAACCGCTCCTGCCTGTGTCACTCCAATACACCCATATTATGTCACATCTGCATCTGATAAGCCAACTTCCTGTAACCGCCCAGCTTTGCCAAACACATTTCTAATACACTTCTTTGAGCATGCATCTGAATATATACTGCAACTCTGGGGCCCGGATACAGAGCACAGAATGAGAGAGAAGAGCAGACATGGAGCCTAGGTACAGAGTAAAGAATGGGAGAGAAGAGCAGAGCCAGAGCCTAGGTACACAGTAAATAATGGGAGAGAAGAGCAGAGCTGGAGCCTAGGTACAGAGTAAAGAATGGGAGAGAAGAGCAGAGCTGGAGCCTAGGTACACAGTAAATAATGGGAGAGAAGAGCAGAGCTGGAGCCTAGGTACACAGTAAATAATGGGAGAGAAGAGCAGAGCTGGAGCCTAGGTAGAGTACAGGTTTGAGAGAGAAGTGCAGAGCTGGGGCCCGGATATGGAGAACAGAACGAGAGAGAAGAGCAGAGCTGAGGCCCGGATACAGAGAACAGAATGAGAGAGAAGAGCAGAGCTGGGGCCCGATGGTCGCGATGTTCATCCCGGAAAGCAATCTCATCACAAATGCAGGAAGGAGATGGTGTGCACCTCTTCCAGCATTTGCATTGCTATGGATTGCATTTGCAAAGCTGCTGCAAGCACTCTATAGATTGTAAGCTTGTGAGCAGGGCATTCCTACTTCTATGTCTGTCTGTTTTTACAGTTTTGTTCTTTTACTGTTGTTCCAATTGTAAAGCACAAAAAAATATGCTGCACTATATAAGAAACTGTTAAATTCATAAATAAATAATAAATAAGCAGTTTTGCAACTGCAATCCATGCTGAATTTGTAAATCTTGTAGTACAGGTTGAGTATCCCATATCCAAATATTCCGAAATACGGACTTTTTTTGAGTGAGACTGAGATAGTGAAATCTTTGTTTTTTGATGGCTCAATGTACACAAACTTTGTTTTAATACAATATTTTTAATAACTTTGTGTATTAATGACCTTCAGGCTGTGTGTATAAGGTGTATATGAAACATAAATGAATTGTGTGAATGTACACACACTTTGTTTAATGCACAAAGTAATAAAAAATATTGGCTAAAATTACTTTCAGGCTGTGTGTATAAGGTGTATATGTAACATAAATGCATTCTGTGCTTAGATTTAGGTCCCATCACCATGATATCTCATTATGGTATGCAATTATTCCTAAATACGGAAAAATCCGTATCCAAAATACCTCTGGTCCCAAGCATTTTGGATAAGGGATACTCAACCTGTACCACATAAAGCACTGTCTGACATATCATCACATGTATCCTTTTATCGTAGAACATGTCATTCCTCAACAGTGCCGTAACTAGACATTTTAGCGCTGTGTGCAAGAAACGGCATCGGCGCCCCCCCCACCCCCTTATGTAAAATAGGGGCAGTGCGTATAATAGGCACGCTTTAAAAATTTAGGGGTATGGCTTCATGGGGAAGGGGTGTGGCCACAAAATAATACCAATTCATATTACGGTGCACAGTTGTCTCCATTATTCAAATTACGGCCACAGCAGTGCCTCTACACCAGATAGAGCCCCTTTTACACATTACGGCAGGTAGAGTCCCCTTTTTACACATTACGGCAGACAGTCCCCCTTTTTACACATTACGGCAGGCAGAGTCCCCCTTTTACACATTACGGCAGACAGAGGGGGTCATTCCGAGTTGATCGTAGCTGTGCTAAATTTAGCACAGCTACGATCAGGCACTGAGACATGTGGGGGGACGCCCAGCACAGGGCTAATCCGCCCCGCATGTCAGTGCCGTCCCCCCCGCAGAAATGCAAAAGCATCGCACAGCGGCGATGCTTTTGCATCTCAGGAGTTACTCCTTGCTGCCCGGGTCGCAGCGGCTGCGTGTGACGTCACGCAGCCGCCGCAGCATCCCCCCCCCAACGGTCCGGCCACGTCTGCATTGGCCGGTCCGCGACCCCTAAACGACAGCTTAACGCCGCCATCCATCCCCCTCCCTACCAGTGACCGCCTCTGCCTCAAAGGCAATCGCTAGGTAACGACGGCTGGCATGCACCGGTGCACTGCGGCGCCGGTGCATGCGCAGTTTCGACCTGATTGCTGTGTTGTGATAAACTACACATTAAAACAGGCATATGCGTTGTCTGCCACCAATTTATGGCCCTGTATAAATACACAGATAGGCAGAGAGATAGGTAGACATGTAGACAGAATAGATAGGTAGACAGACAGACAGACAGATAGATAGACAATATAATAGAAGATACCTACTCTCTCCCCGCTGGCTCAGGCAGTCAAGCTCCTCAGTGCAGCTGCTGGCAGATCCTGGGCAGGGGAGGAGGATGGAGGGGGACTCGGGAGCCGCAGCAGCACACTGTAATTGGTGGCAGCGCCGCTGCAGCTGTCCCTCTCCTTCCACATAGGCTGGCTGCCCCTGCCGCTGTGAATGCTGGGATGAGGGAAGCGCATCCCAGCATTCACAGCGGTGGCGGCCAGCCTATGAGGAGGGAGAGGGACAGCTGCAGCGGCACCACCACCAATTACAGTGTGCTGCTGCAGCTCCCGAGTCCCTCTCCCTCCTCCTCCTTCTCCCCTGCCTCCGGAGCTGCTGCTGCTCCTCTCCTCGCGCACACACTGGAAAGGGGATGCGGCCAGTTGCGCACTCAGGGCGACTGAGCTGTGTGCCAGGCACACCTGGCACACAGTTAGTTATGGCCCTGTTCCTCAATAAATAACCTGTGTACCCCACTCTGATACTGTACTTTATAGCACCCATCAACTTGGGGTGGCCCCTGTTGTGTTGGTTTCCTGTACTCCATATACAACTGGACTCCTGGTAATGCCCATCTCTTTCACCTGTCACACATTCCTCGGAGTGCCTACCTCCTTCACCTTAAGCCCCTTCTCCCACCCCACCCCCCCAATTACCAAACTCCTTGTAGTACCCGTCTCCTGTACTCCCCTCTAACTCCAGGTAGTGTCTATCTCATATATCCACCTCACACTATTGATAGTGTCCATTCCTGTAACCCATACCTTACCCACTCACTTGTTAGTGCCCATATACTGCATCCCCCTCCCACACACACACTCCTGGTGGTGCCCATCGTTTACCATTCCCACACACATGCCATACCCTCCAACACTGCAGAGTCAGAAATCGGTACAAAAAAGGAAAGGTCACTGGTAAAGGGGCGCTGCCATTTAACTCTATGGGACTACGGGAGACACTGAACAAGGTACAAGGCCCCTTTTGGCCAGTACAGACCATAAAATAAAATTCTCTTCACCTACTCTAAGCAGGTGAGAAGTTAGGTAAAATACCTATTTTTGAGTAAAAATGTCGGGACTTGGGGGGTAATTCAGATCTGACCGCAGCAACAAATTTGTTAGCTACTGGGCTAAACCATGTGCACTGCAGGGGTGGCAGGTATAACGTGCAGACAGAGTTAGATTTGGGTGGGTTATTTTGTTTCCGTGCAGGGCAAATTCTGGCTGCTTTATTTCTACACTGCAAACTATTTAGGCACTTTGTAGTTTTTAATTACTTTTAATTAGCCAGTAATAAGATGTCCGTATTGAAATGAAAAAGTACAAAGTGATGGAAATTGGGGTACAAGGTATGAGACAGGTATATGGGCGTGCTTTATGAGTGGGACTAGTGTTTTTAGGCTTGCAGATGGGAGTAATTGGTCATTTCTGCAGCGGGGTACACAGGGAATAACATCGGGGTGTAGAGTTGGATCTTGATCCGAGGCACCAACAGGCTAAAGCTTTGACTGTTCCCAGTATGCCTCCTCTATAGCCCCGCTTCCAGGCACTGGACCTCAGTTTGTAAGTTGGTGCCTGCAGTGCAGGCAAATAACAGGTGGGGCTGCGCTAGGCAGCCCTAATAAGAGCTTTTTAAGAAGAAAGAAGACTTCAAGGGCCGCAGCACAGGCACTAGATGCTGTGTATGTCATGCTGACATTCTGTGCTACGGCTCCATCACCTCCCCCAGCGGCGCTGCATACTGCCGTGCCCTGGTTGCCGATTACTTACACATCACCGCTGCTTCTCTCCTGGATCGCGTGGCTGCATTTCAGGGAGGAGGTAAGAGGGTCCCCCAGGTGGGATCCGCCGAAACCGCGATCTGGTCGCAATCCCAGGAGACAGACCACGCTGCTGACGTGGAAACTGTGGCCATGCAGGGACCCCACTATATCCACCAGGGCAGGGAGCACAGGTCGGATTTACTAAAATCCGTTTATTATAGGCTCCATAGTACCCGGTGGTGAAGTACAGCAGAGGGGATAAGGCGCTGACCTGTAGCCCCTCCCCCAGCTCCAGGCGCCATCTACAGCAGGTGTTCCCGCCCTGGAGCTGCATCTCTCTTTCCCTCACTCCCTGTCAGTGTTTGGGCTCCATTTCACAGAGCTGCGCTGATCCTGGGACTGCTGGGCACTGTCTCCTCTGTAAAGCTGCCTGTCTCATCAGTGCTGTGCATTTACAGGACACGTAAATATTCTACATGTCGTTTAGACAGCGTTAGTTAAAAACAAGTGTACTGCTATATGAATATTTAGTACAAATGTTCTGTGATATACATGCAGTGTTTACTGTGCATTGTTATATCTGTATACATACATTTCTATATGTAGTATTACTAGTCCAGTGCAGTTTTTTTTTATGTAATAATTTCTGCATTGCACCTGTGACTGTGTGTGCCTATAGCTGCTGTGTGGATTCTAATCTGTGTATCACACATATTGCTATCACTATATTCTGTGCCCTGGGGTCTAAGTGTGTCAGGGTCTCATATACCATATAGTGTTACACAGGATATACTGTTTTGTATTTTTCACTGTGTGTTTCAGTCACCTCATACCACTTAAATCCTCTTTTTGTGCTCTGCAATTGCGGTCACATATCTTAGGTTTTTTTTGTCAGGTATTGTGTTTGTCTGGCTATATCGTACTGATACGCCCTAAGGCTACATTCCCAATAATGTCTGCTACACAGGGCGCGATTCCGCAGACGCTGCTGCATCATGCAGTGCTGGCGCCACGGATTTACCTGAGGAAATTATTTCTGCTGAGGGTTCAGGTACTGGGTGTTCTGCACCCCCTAGTCAGCCCGTAGCACCTGTGGCAGATTAACCTTGGGCTGCATTTTCAAATATGCTGACTACACTTGTAACAAGACTTATGCCCCCTGTGGAACCTCCTGTGGCATTACAGCCACATATTGTCCCTTTAGTTAATCCACCATGGGTGGATACTCTGTCAACCCAGTTACAGCAATTAAATCAGTCCTTGGTTAAACAAAAACCTAACCCTCGCCCTTCTGGGACCAAAGGGTCATCTAAGCGGGCCATTTCTTCCTCACAATCCACTAATATTTCGGATGATTCTTCCGATTCCGATGGGGAATATACTGATGCATCAGATGCTGATACAGCTGCTTCTGATGAAGATTTTACAACACAGGTTGATGTTCCTGACCTAGTGGAGGCTATCAAGCTGCTTCTTCAGATTGATGATGAGATTGACCCTCCTGATACGTCTAAGAAACCTGATAAGTTCAAACATCAGAAGGTTACTAAATTAGTCTTAACACATTCTGACCATTTAATTGACATAAGTCAGGAATCCTGGTCTTCTCCAGGAAATACATTTGCCCTGTCTAAAAAGATGCTAGCTCATTATCCTATCTCTGCGGAGTTGAGTAACAAGTGGGAAACCCCGCCACCAGTGGACTCACATGTAGCCCATCTTGTGGTGTCATCTACTCTGCCTGTCACCACTGTCACCTCTTTGAAGGAACTGATGGATAAGTGTGTGGAGGGTTGCTTGAAGTCTATTTACACTCTTACAGGTGCTGTACATAGACCCACTATGGCAGCCTCTTGGGCTGCAAAAGGCATTGAAGCATGGTGTCAAGCAATTGAGGAAGAGCTACCTCTGAATTTTTCTGACACTGCCAGACAATATCTGTCCTATATTACCACAGCCTCCCACTATATTCAGGAGGCGTCCTCTGATGCAAGCGTTATGGCGGCCAAGGCATTGCCGGATTCCGTGGTTACTGTCCTGGTCGGTGGACCCAGACTCTAAGAAGACCTTGGAGGTACTCCCTTTTAAGGAGATATATTATTTGGTGATGATCTGAACAAGATTGTGACCGACTTGGTGTTGGCCAAGACTGCATTTCTCCCAAGTACTAATCCTTCGGTTCCAAAGGCTAAGAGTACTACTTCTCATTCCTTTCGACCTCCAGGTAAAGCAAAGGGTCAGGTATACCCAAGACAGGCTCACACTTCCAAGTCCTCTAAGCCCAAACCTAAATGTTCTTGGGCCGCCTGTCACCCTGCTTCCAAACCGGACAAGTCCGCTGCATGACGGAGCGGGTCTCCCCCTGGGGGACCTCAGGGTTTGAGGCCGACTTCTGCAGTTCGCCCAGGTATGGTTACAGACCACTTCGGATGCCTGGGTGCAGGAAGTGGTCTCTCACAGGTACACAATCTCTTTCAAGAGACGTCCCCCTCGCCAGTTTTGCTCAACGGTTATCCCTTCGGTTCCATTAAAAGCACAAACTCTACATTTGGTTGTCCAATCCCTCCTGGATACAGGAGTGATAGTGCCGGTGCCTTTGTCTCAGAGAGGCAGGGGATACTATTCTACGCTGTTTCTAGTTCAAAAGCCGAATGGATCCTCCTGGCCTATACTCAACTTCAAATCTTTGAACAAATTTGTGAGGGTGTCCAAATTCCGTATGGAAACTCTGCGCTCGATTGTACTGTCTATGGAACCCAAGGACTATATGGTATCCCCGGATATGCAGGATGCTTACCTACACATACCTACTGCCATGTCGCATCAGCAATATCTACGGTTTGCTATTGGCAACCTTCATTATAAGTTCCAAGTTTTGCCTTTCGGACTGACCATGGCTTCTCGGATCTTCACCAAGGTCATGGTGGTCATGACGGCCCTTCTCCACCATCAGGGTATCGGGATCCTGCTGTATCTGGACGAGTTTTGATCCTGGTGAACTACCCAGAGGTTCACCTCCATCATCTGTAACTGATGATCCAATTCCTACAAGTCCACGGGTGGCTCATCAACTGGAAGAAATCCTCACTGGTCCCTGATCAGAGCATGGTGCATCTGGGGTCATTGCTGGACACACACAAGCAATGTTTGTTCTTGTCTCCAGAGAAGTTCCTGAAACTTCAGGACAGAATCAGATGCTTCCTCTCTCGCCAAAGAGTGTCCATACACTCGGCGATGCAAGTACTAGGCATCATGGTGTCGGCTTTCGACATGGTAGAGTACGCTTAATTGCATTCCCGCCCTCTGCAGAGGTTAATGCCTGCCTCACCGGATCAGGTCTCAAATGATCTTCTTGACTCCGGAGGTTCGTCTGTCACTGAGTTGGTGTCTACAGGACCAACAATTGAGGAGGGGTCGTCCCTTCTGGATCTCCAACTGGGTCCTCCTAACGACGGATGCCAGTCTGCGGGGGTGGAGCATGGTGTTGGAGCAACACTCTTCCATGGTCGGTGGACCAGGGAGGAATCTCTCCTCCCGATAAACATTCTGGAATTGCGGGCAGTGTTCAATGCATTGACACTGGCGCTGCCTTTCGTACAGAACAGGCCTGTTCAAGTACAATCAGACAATGCCACCACGGTGGCATACATAAATCAGCAAGACGGCACTCTAAGCCGCATGGCAATGATAGAAGTGTCAAAAATTCTTCGATGGGCGGAACGCCATCTGCCAGCAATATCGTCAGTGTTCATTCCGGGGGTCCTCAACTGGGAAGCGAACTTCCTCAGTCATCAGGACTTACATGCCGGGGAGTGGAGTTTTCATCCAGAGGTCTTCCAACTCCTTGTGGACAAGTGGGGTCTACTAGATGTAGACCTGATGGCGTCTCGACACAATCACAAGGTTCCGGTCTTTGGAGCGAGAACAAGGTATCCTCAAGCAGCGTTCGTGGACGCACTGGCAATTCCATGGAACTTTCGGCTGCCATACGTGTTCCCTCCAGTGTCACTCCTGCCCAGGGTACTACGGAAGTTTAAGCAAGAAGGATGAATACTGCTTCTAGTCGCTCTGGCGTGGCCCAGACGGCATTGGATCTCAGACCTGCAGGGTCTCTCGATCAAGCATCCTCTTCTACTTCCTCAACGCCCAGACCTCCTCGTTCAGGGCCCTTGTGTTTACCAGGAACTGGCAGGACTGGCTTTGATGGCGTGGTTCTTGAAGCTTCCCTTCTGAGGGCCAAATGATTTTCTGAGGCGGTTATTCAAACTATGTTGAAGGCCCGCAAACTGGCTTCTGCACGGATTTATTATAGGGTCTGGAATTCTTACTTCACCTGGTGTGCTGCTAAGAATTACGATGCATACAAGTTTAGTACTTCCAGACTTCTGGCTTTTTTTCAACAAGGCCTGGATTTAGGACATTGCCTGGCCTCCCTCAAGGTTCACATTTCTGCCTTGTCGGTGTGGTTTCAGCGAAAATTGTATCTATTCCTGATTTTCATACATTCACTCAATGCATACTACGGATTCAGCCTCCCTATGTCCCTCCTGTGGCTCCATGGGATCTGTCTATTGTCCTTAATGCCCTTCAAGAGTCTCCGTTTGAACCTCTTCAGTCTGTGGACCTTAAATGCCTTACGCTTAAGGTCAGTTTTCTGCTGGCTATTGCCTCTGCTAGGAGGGTGGCTGACTTAGGCGCTTTGTCCTGTCGTCCACCCTTTCTGATTTTTCACCATGACCGGGCAGTTCTTAGAACTCGCCCTGGTTATCTACCTAAGGTGGTGTCATCTTTCCACCTTACCCAAGAAATTGTGGTTCCAGCCTTTATCTCTCATGGTTTGTCCTCCCAAAGAGCGGTCTTTGGATGTGGTACGGGCTCCCCGTATATATGTAGAAAGAACAGCCTCTATCAGGAGATTAGATTCTCTTTTTGTTCCTTTCGGTTTTCACAAACATGACTGGCCTGCGAATAAGCAGACCGTGGCCAGGTGTATTAGAATGGTGATTGCACAAGCTAATGCCAGGCTGGACTCCCAGCACCTGCTGCTATCAAGGCCCATTCCGCTGAACAATTTTGCAAGGCGGCTACGTGGTCCCCAGTGAACACGTTCATCAGAATCTATGCTTTTGATACTTCCACCTCCCAGGATGCTTCCTTTGGACGCCGAGTTCTTGTGCCCGCTACAGTGCATCCCCTCCCATGAGGAACTGCTTTAAGACATCCCTGATGTTATTCCCTGTGGAATACCAGTGTACTCTGCTGCAGAAAAGGAGATTTATGGTAAGACTTACCATTGTTAAATCTTTCTGCGAGGTACACTGGTTTCCACAGGGCGCCCACCCTGATGCACTTAGCTTCTTTGGGATTGTATGGCATTAGCCGCTAGTCCCTTCTCCTGTCGTGAGAATGTGAGTCTATGTGACTAACATCTATCGTCTCTCTTACCTGCTACTGCATTGTACTGGTTAACAAAACTGAGCTCCAGTGCCTGGAGGTGGGGCTATAGAGGAGGCGGTGCAGTGCATCCTGGGAACAGTCAACGCTTTAGCCTGTTGGTGCCTCGGATCAAGATCCATCTCTACACCCCAATGTTATTCCCTGTTGAAACCAGTGTACCTCGCAGAAAGAGATTTAACAATGGTAAGTCTTAACATAAATCTCCTTTTTTGCAAGGTTTTTAAAAGTGCCTTTAATTGACCCAAATATATTCTTATACCCATTTTCACGTACCCCAAACTTAATGTGAGCATTTATTTTACACAAACAGCTTGCTTTTTATAATTTCTCAAGTGTTTTCAGAAAATACATATTGCAGCCATTCAAGACATTTGAAGTCCCCCAAGTCTTTTTATTATGCCCTCTAATATACTTCTACAGTATATTATTATCCTCTGTCACTTTGGCATTTTTGGGGTACAAGCTGATTTCTCAATTTCTACCTGGACTTTTCAACATCTCAGGTCACCAATGTGTTTTCACAATCTTCAAATAGGATAGGTCGAAAAACGGAAGAGCGCATACCTGCGACAATCGGTCTTTTTGGGCGATAGGTGTGATAACTTTACCTGCGATCGCGTATTGTGTTATCGTGGCTAATTGGATACCCCTAATGTAGGACAAGTACATGGTACTAGTGCATCAGCAGTCATCACACTCAAATAAGCATCAGGGTGGCAGATAACATTGGCCAGGTGCTGTTGTAGGTAGCGTGGAGTAGATGATAGAATTAGTAAGAGAAGGAAAAGCACATGAGGGGAGATGGCCCTGCTTGTGAGAGCTTACATTCTAAAGGGGAGGTGCAGACAGACAGGGGTGACACAATTGGAGTAGACCGCAGGGAACAGAGGGTTAGGATTGCTGGGTTTAATGAAGAAGTGGGTTTTGAGAGCTTGTTTTAAGTTCTGTAGAGAGATGGAGAGTGTGACAGAGAGAAGTAGAGAATTCCAGATAAAGGGAACAGCACGTGCAAAATGTTGGAGGCAGGAGAGGGGCATGCATTTGTGGAGCGAAGAGGGCAGGTGGAAGTGTGAAGGTAGATAATGGATAAAGAAATGGGTGAGGGCTTTGTAAGTGAGTGTGAGAAGCTTAAATTTGATTCTGAAGGGGAAAGGGAGCCAGTGTAAGGAGGGGAGGCATTTGGAAAAGAAGATAAGCTGGAGGACAGATTGGAGTGGAGAGAGGCAGTGGTCAGGTAGGCCAGATAGGAGGAGGTTAAAGTAGTCCAGTTTTGAGATGATCAGTGAGTGTAAGGATCTTAGTAGCATCCAGGGTGTCTGTATATGTAACCCTGCTGTATTATGTCCCTCTATACAGTATGTTACCCTTCCTTTACGTGTATATTTATATGTAACCCTCGCTGTGTCTCTATTTATAACCCTGCCACTTTATGTGTCTCTATATGTAACCCTGCCTGTATATGTGTGTCTTTATATGTAACCCTATCTGTATATGTGTATCTTAAAGCATTGCAATAATTTGTCACGGTGGCCAACTACGTCAAAGTCTTCCCTTCTGGCCAGTCCCTACAGTGACTCTCAGAAACGTGATAATTGCTCTGCATCACACAGATTTTACACAAACTATGCATTTATTATACTATACATATTTTTAATGGGTGCAGTGCCAGGGCCCACACCACACTCTCTGTACCCATTTTTTTTAAATACGTATCCTCCAAAGTACTGCAGCAGGTGGGGTATGTCCTAAAAGAGCTGATGGGCTGGAGAGCATTGAGGGAAATTGTGGGCTGAGGGGATATGAGAAAGCTGTGGGTAGAGAGGCATATATTTGCTTAAAGCCAGGTGGGCAAATGTCAATGTGAGCAAATGGCTGGTGTTCAGAAGTGCCTTAAAGGAAAAGCAAGTGGGCAGAGGGCAAATGAAGAATGAACTGCTGGGCAGAGGAATATATGAGTGAAAAGCTAGTAAGCTCATATAAATTAAGTATTGTAAGAGATGTATGGGAGAAAGGGTCTGGGAATTGCCATGGAACATGTTTTTTGTTTTTTTTACATGGATGGACTGGAAAAGGAGGGGGCCCCAAACCAGTAGTTGGTCTATGGCCTGTGGGGTCTTTATTTAGCCCTGGGCTCTGCTGAAACCTGCTAAAAAAAACTTTAAGGATATTGTGGACATTTTACACAGTAATTTAAATCCAATGGCCATCCGTGTCCCTCCTGGTTGTGGCTGGCATTCCTGAGCAGGTCTACTTGCATGGGGGCCTGGCGTTCTCTCTTGCTGGTTCCTAGAGCATGGACACTGCTTGGATGCACTCATGACTACATGAGCTAACCGAGTTCCTTCAATCCCGCTCACATGATCTGCTCAGCCAATTAGCACAAGGAGCATTGTTTTTTTAACCCTGTCTGGTGCTATTTTTACAGAGAAGTGCACTATTGAGGAAATGCCAGTCTTCCTGTTTTCCAGGGAGGCTTCATGCCCTATCCCAAGATAGCCACCAACATCACTACTGAGCATATGTAGTGGCCATCTTGAGACTGTGTAGAACACATTGTGGGAGACAAAAGTCTCCCATTTAGCTCCAGATAGACCTGACATTAACTGCAATCCACAATGATTCCAGTGTTCCTGCACCACTACCTAGTGCTACACCTCATCAGTGTACATGTAACAATAAGTATGTCTGTACCTGCTATTTATAATCCACACCACTGGATAAGTAATTGGGCTGTTCATAGGTTTTCAGTCATCCACTGGTGGGTGCCTATATAACTGCGATCAACACCTGTATAACTGCACCTATATAACTGCAATCAACAACAAGAATAAAACTCTCTTAGATATCAGTATCTTGGCTTTGGGCTCTGGTTTATTCCTGCTCTTGTTCCAGTCTTCAGCATTGCAGTGCATTCTGCATCTGAATCATTCCCCAGCAGGGCTGGACTTGGCCCTCTGCCAGCTCTGGCAAATGCCAGAAGGGCTGTTGGACAGATGGGATGATTCGGCCAGGGATACCAAAGGGGATTTGGTGCCAGAAGACATACATGGAGAGACAGAAGTACATAGCTTCCATCATTTTGAATCTGGTACTGTCCGCAAGCCAATCGGAGCTCACAGACCAGCAGCCAATCAGCAGCGGCCTCATCAGCAGCTCCTGATTGGCTGCCAGTTTGCGGACAGCGCCATATTTAAAATGACGACAGTACTGAGCAGCTGTCTCTTCATGGATGCAGGGCAGCCATAAATAGTGATAGTGAGCCATATGTGGGACAGAGAAGGGAGGGGGCAGGATGTGCTGCTTTGAGTTACTGGGAAATAGGAAAGGGGGTCAGTGACATTATGCAAGCAGCCCCCAGGCTCAGCCCTTGAATCCCAGGGATAGGAAGAAGCTCCCCCTCCATCAGCACAGATTGGCAATGACGTCTTCTAGTGATTGGCAATGACATCTTCAGCAGCTCCTGATTGGCTTCCCGGATTAAGAGACCGATATCCCAGAGAGACAGCATGGAGCCAATGGCGATAGAGTGCTACATTGATCACCTTCAGTTTACAGCTGTGTTGTTTTCTGTGCTGTTGTCACTGGGTAGGGTGGTGAGAGGTGGAGGCTGTTACAGTGCGTGTGACCATCTGACACATATTGTGCCTACTACATCTAATATCACCTTGTGCATTGCTATGAAATTATGGCAAATATAGTGTGTGTGTGTGTGTGTGTGTGTGTGTGTGTGTGTGTATGTGTGTATATATATATATATATATATATATATATATATATATATATATATAAATATATATAAATATGTGTGTATATCACTGGTTGCTGTCATGGGTAAAAGGTGCAATTTATTTGAGTTGCAAAAAGGGATTATTATCAGCTGTCAGGCCAAGGGTGGCAGTATCTCAGAAACAGCGCAGTTTGTGAACTGTTCGAATGCTGCTGTGGTGAAGTTGTATCATGACTGGACAAATGGCATCATTGTGAATTTCCAATGTGGAAACTGTGGAGCACCACGGCTTTGAAGGTGGTGAGGGCCAACTGACACGCTACAGTGGAGCAGCTCACCATCAAAATGAACCCGGGTGCTACCACATGTGTGTCTAATATCTATCTATCTATCTATCTATCTATCTATCTATCTATCTATAAAAAGCAAATGTATGGATGGTCCCAATGCGCTGCTCTTTGGCCATATTTTTTTAGAAAAGGTTTTTGTCTGATGTTAGTAAATTTTAAACTATTTTAAGCAATTTTTAAGCAGCTCCTCTTGACAAGAACCCACCAGTACATGTTCTAGTGGAACACCATTGTTTGGATGGTAATCAAAAGGGCGCTATATTCTAAAACTATATTAGTATTTATCCCATATACCAGGATTTAGTGTTATTGAACCAATCTATTTGGATTTTGACATATCGCTGTATCATGTATCCCATAAGATCAGGTTTTAAACAGAATTGTATACACCACTCTCCTATGCGCTATATATACAGCCGCTGAAGAAGTCCTATAAGATGTATGAAAAGGACTAAACATTTTGGGCTTAATCTTACCAGCTCTCCATGCGAATACTCTCACCAGATAAGCATTCATATATTTTTTAAATTGTACAGGTCCATTTTTGTATGTTTTATGTTGTTAAATAAATTTTGTTAAAATGACTGCAATATCAGAATCTTTCCCGGTTGGGAGTTTTTTTGGTTTTAAGGTGATATCTGGTTGGAATATTCAGATGGTTTTTCCAAAGGAAATTGGAAACTACAGTACCTACAACCAGGCCCCCTGTGAATAAGGGTACTATACATATGTTTTCAACTTTTACCTAGATGCTGTGGAACTGTGGCACAATAAGTTGATTGCTGTGTGCACATTTTGGTGATAACACCTTTTTCCAGGTAATAGATTCAGCACTTTTTTTGTACTTTTTTGCACTGCATAAAAGCACTGGTCACTTTATATGTATTTCTATATTGCACTTTATTCATATGTCCCCATTCTTTATCTGTTACTGGGAATCCGTATTGCCTGCTGGATTGCAGAGCATTGCGAAGGAGAAACAGGAGAAAGGGGCTTTACAGAGATTGCTACGTGCATCTAATATTCACAGTTCTGGTATGCTTATTAATTACCTATAATACTAATTTTCTTGAGCACTGAAGGCGCAAAGTTCTACCACTTTTTGACATATAAATATTAGAGATGTGCACCGGAAATTTTTCGGGTTTTGTGTTTTGGTTTTGGATTCGGTTCCGCGGCCGTGTTTTGGATTCGGACGCGTTTTGGCAAAACCTCCCTGAAATGTTTTTGTCGGATTCAGTGTTTTTTTTTTACAAAAAAAACTCAAAAACTGCTTAAATCATAGAATTTGGGGGTAATTTTGATCCCATAGTATTACTAACCTCAATAACCACAATTTCCACTCATTTCCAGTCTATTCTGAACACCTCACACCTCACAATATAATTTTTAGTCCTAAAATTTGCACCAAGGTCGGTGGATGACTAAGCTAAGCGACCCAAGTGGCCGGCACAAACACCTGGCCTATCTAGGAGTGGCACTGCAGTGTCACAGGATGGCACTTAAAAAAATTAGCCCCAAACGTCACATGATGCAAAGGAAAAAAAAAAAAGAGGTGCAAGATGGAATTGTCCTTGGGCCCTCCCACCCACCCTTATGTTGTATAAACAGGACATGCACACTTTAACAAACCCATTATTTCAGCGACAGGGTCTGCCACACGACTGTGGCTGAAATGACTGGTTGGTTTGGGCCCCCATCAAAAAAGAAGCAATCAATCTCCTTGCACAAACTGGTAAAATAACTTAGGCCAAATAAAGCCAGTTTGTGCAAGGGCCTCCAAATTGCCTCTTTTTCCTGCCAGTATACGTACGGACTGTCTGACGTGCCTACTTGGATGCGGTCACTCATATAATCCTCCACCATTCTTTCAATGGTGACAGGATCATATGCAGTGACAGTAGACGACATGTCAGTAATCGTTGGCAGGTCCTTCAGTCCGGACCAGATGTCAGCACTCGCTCCAGACTTCCCTGCATCACCGCCAGCGGGTGGGCTCAGAATTCTTAGCCTTTTCCTCGCACCCCCAGTTGCGGGAGAATGTGAAGGAGGAGCTGTTGGCGGGTCACATTCTGCTTGACTTGACAAGTGTCTCATCATCAGGTCTTTGAACATCTGCAGACTTGTGTCTGCCGGAAAGAGAGATACAACGTAGGCTTTAAACCTAGGATCGAGCACGGTGGCCAAAATGTAGTGCTCTGATTTCAACAGATTGACCACCCGTGAATCCTGGTTAAGCGAATTAAGGGCTCCATCCACAAGTCCCACATGCCTAGCGGAATCGCTCCATTTTAGCTCCTCCTTCAATCTCTCCAGCTTCTTCTGCAAAAGCCTGATGAGGGGAATGACCTGACTCAGGCTGGCAGTGTCTGAACTGACTTCACGTGTGGCAAGTTCAAAGGGTTGCAGAACCTTGCACAACATTGAAATCATTCTCCACTGCGCTTGAGTCAGGTGCATAGGCTTGAATGGCCTTTTGCTGCTCCTCCATGCTCTGAAGCATATAGAGGGTTGAATTCCACCTCGTTACCACCTCTTGCTTCAGCTGATGGTGGGGCAGGTTCAGGAGTGTTTGCTGGTGCTCCAGTCTTCGGCATGCAGTGGCTGAATGCCGAAAGTGGCCTGCAATTCTTCGGGCCACCGACAGCATCTCTTGCACGCCCCTGTCGTTTTTAAAAAATTCTGCCCCACCAAATTCAATGTATGTGCAAAACATGGGACGTGCTGGAATTTGCCCACATGTAATGCACGCACAATACTGGTGGCGTTGTCCGATGTCACAAATCCCCAGGAGAGTCCAATTGGGGTAAGCCATTCTGCGATGATGTTCCTCAGTTTCCGTAAGAGGTTGTCAGCTGTGTGCCTCTTATGGAAAGCAGTGATACAAAGCGTAGTCTGCCTAGGAACGAGTTGGCGTTTGCGAGGTGCTGCTACTGGTGCCGCCGCTGCTGTTCTTGCTGTGGGAGGCAATACATCTACCCAGTGGGCTGTCACAGTCATATAGTCCTGAGCATAGGCGTGCGCAGGGGGGGTTCCTGGTGCGCACAGGCACCCCCTAATGTCTGTCACCCCCTCACACACACCTGCTGCTGCAGTACCAGCGATCGCCGAGTGTGCTCATTTCTGTCCTCCCGCCCATTGCGCCTGCCACCCCCTCTGCTCAGTCTGGCTGTCATTCATTTGTATGGTGCAGTATCACTGACGTAATCCTACCCCCAGTTCCTCTAACCTGTGGGATGTGTCGTGATGATGTCATGCCAGGGGCATACCCGCTCATGCTCCCACCCACACTTTCTCTCTCCTCATCATGTGCCAACGCCACAGAACACAGCGTTCCTCTTGGAGGAGGACAAGTTCAAATTCAATATCAATATATATTTCGAGAGATTAGGATATAATCTATGGTAATAAAATATACAAATTTAACATATATTAAACAGATTTTATATATCTATATCTAAATATATATATATATATATATATATATATATATATATATATATATATATATATATATATATATATATATATATATAAAATCTGTGCATCAATTCTCTATATTATTTAGTTTGCATTGAGTGTCAATATGTGGTGCTAGACACGCCCATTAGGTGGTGCTAAACAATCCCTTCTATTCGTGCACCCCCTAATAAAATGTCCTGCGCACGCCTATGGTCCTGAGTCTGCCCTGCTCCACTTGTCCACGTGTCCGTGGTTAAGTGGACATTGGGTACAACTGCATTTTTTAGGACACTGGTGACTCTTTTTCTGTCTGTGTACATTCTCTGTATCGCCTGCCTAGAGAAATGGAACCTAGATGGTATTTGGTACTGGGGACACAGTACCTCAAGCAATTCTCTAATTCCCTGTGAATTAACGGTGGATACCGGACACACGTTTAACACCACCGCAGCAGCCAAGACCTGAGTTATCCGCTTTGCAGCAGGATGACTGCTGTGATATTTCAGCTTCCTCGCAAAGGACTGTTGGACAGTCAATTGCTTACTGGAATTAGTACAAGTGGTCTTCCGACTTGCCCTCTGGGATGGCAATTGACTCCCAGCAGCAACAGCAGCGCCAGCAGCAGTAGGCGTTACACTCAAGGATGCATTGGAGGAATCCCAGGCAGGAGAGGACTCGTCAGACTTGCCAGTGACATGGCCTGCAGGACTATTGGCTTTCCTGTCTAATGAGGAAATTTACACTGAGGGAGTTGGTGGTGTGGTTTGCAGGAGCTTGGTTACAAGAGGAAGGGATTTAGTTGTCAGTGGACTGCTTCCGCTGTCACCCAAAGTTTTTGAACTTGTCAATGACTTCTGATGAATGCGCTCCAGGTGACGTATAAGGGAGGATGTTCCTAGGTGGTCAACGTCCTTACCCCTAGTTATTACAGATTGACAAAGGCAACACACGGCTTGACACCTGTTGTCCGCATTTGTGTTAAAATAATTCCACACCGAAGAGGTGATTTTTTTTTTTGTAATTTGACCAGGCATGTCAATGGCCATATTCGTCCCACGGACAACAGGTGTCTCCCCGGGTGCCTGACTTAAACAAACCGCCTCATCATCAGAATCCTCCTTTTCAATTTCCTCCTAGGCGCCAGCAACACCCATATCCTCATCCTGGTGTACTTCAACAGTGACATCTTCAATTTGACTATCTGGAACTGGACTGCGGGTGCTCCTTCCAGCACTTGCAGGGGGCGTGCAAATGGTGGAAGGCGCCACCTCTCCCCGTCCAGTGTTGGGAAGGTCAGGCATCGCAACCGACACAATTGGACTCTCCTTGGGGATTTGTGATTTAGAAGAACGCACAGTTCTTTGCTGTGCTTTTGCCAGCTTAAGTCTTTTCATTTTTCTAGCGGGAGGATGAGTGCTTCCATCCTCATGTGAAGCTGAACCACTAGCCATGAACATAGGCCAGGGCCTCAGCCGTTCCTTGCCACTCCGTGTCGTAAATGGCATATTGGCAAGTTTACGCTTCTCTTCAGACGCTTTTATTTTAGATTTTTGGGTCATTTTACTGAACTTTTGTTTTTTGGATTTTACATGCTCTCTACATTGGGCATCGGCCTTGGCAGACGACGTTGAGGACATTTCATCGTCTCGGCCATGACTAGTGGCAGCAGCTTCAGCACGAGGTGGAAGTGGATCTTGATCTTTCCCTATTTTACCCTCCACATTTTTGTTCTCCATCTTTTAATGTGTGGAATTATATGCCAGAAATATATCAATAGCAATGACCTACTGTACCGTACTGTGATATATATATATATACTGGTGGTCAGCAAAATTCTGCACTGTCCTCCTACTATATACTGCGCACAACTACAATGCAGCACAGATATGGATAGTATACTTGATGATACAGAGGTAGGGCAATGGACTACTGTACCATACTGCTATATATATACTGGTGGTCAGCAAAATTCTGCACTGTCCTCCTACTATATACTGCGCACAACTACAATGCAGCACAGATATGGATAGTATACTTGATGATACAGAGGTAGGGCAATGGACTACTGTACCATACTGCTATATATATACTGGTGGTCAGCAAAATTCTGCACTGTCCTCCTACTATATACTGCGCACAACTACAATGCAGCACAGATATGGAGCGTTTTCAGGCAGAGAACGTAGATATTTGCAGCACACTGAGAACAGTTATTTGCAGCACACTGAGCACAGATATTTGCAGCACACTGAACACAGAAACTGAGAGAACACAGCCACGTCCTCTCGCTATCATCTCCAATGCACGAGTGAAAATGGCGACGACGCGCGGCTCTTTTATATGCAATACGAATCTTGCGAGAATACGACAGCGGGATGATGACGTTCGGGTGCGTTCGTGTTAACTGAGCAAGGCGGGTAGATCCGAGGATGGCTCGGACCCGTGTAAACCAAGTGAAGTTCGGGGGGGGGTTCGGATCTCGAGGAACCGAATCCGCTCATCTCTAATATATAGGTGTGAGTTGCATTGTCAGGTATGACTGGGATCCACCATGTCTATCATATACCAGAATATACCAAAGTACATTTACAAATTTTACATCTTACGGCACTGTCCCTGGAATTCATACCCTAAAGTTGTTGTTTAGTATTACTACTGTTTTAGAAAATGCTATATATATATATATATATATATGGTTTATGAAGGGGTAGACAAGTGGGACTTAAGTGCCGGACCCGGACAGAGTGGAGCTCGTATTTCCTTGGTCCTGGGTTCCATAATTTCTGATGGCAACCTCACATATATGCCTGCCGGGCTGGTGGCACATGAGGGGGAGATGAGAGGCTGATGGCGCATCAGAATCAGCTTTATTGGCCAGGTATACTTGCATATGCTAGGAATTTGTCTTCGGTTTACAGTGCAGCAGCCAGGGAGGGACACGTAGACAAGAGGGGGTATATATGCAGTATACAAATTGTCAGGAGTTCAGCAGGTGGACTGCTTGAAGAAAAAAGCTTTTGAGGCTTCTATTGGTTCTGGTGGGAATGGCCCTGTATCTTCTTCCTGATGGCAGCAGGTTGAGCTTGCCATAGCCTGGGTGAGGGTGATCATTCACTATCCTGGTCTCCCGTGTTTTGGCTCTGGTCTGGTACAGGTCGTGAACAGACGGGAGGTCAACTCTGATGATCTACTCAGCAGACCTTACCACTCCTTGGAGCCTGCATTTGTCTCTCTCACTGGTGAAGCTATACCAGGCAATAATCGAGGAGCACAGAACAGATTCTACAATTGCGGAGTAGAAGAGGAGCAGGAGATTCTGTGGGATGTTAAACTTCTTTTAAGTTGCCTTAGGAAGAACAGCCTCTGCTGTGCCTTTCTGATGGTGGCATCTGCATTTGGTCCCCACTTGAGGTCTCTAGAGATCGTGGTCCCCAGGAACTTGAAGGAGTCCACTAGTGACACCACACTATTGGCTATGATTAGTGGGGGTGCTTCAGCTGGGTTCTTCCTAAAGTCTACTACCATCTCAACAGTTTTAGGTGGGTTGAGCTCTAGGTTGTTACAGCTACACCACTGGGCCAACCGATCCAGTTCCCGTCTGTAGTCCGATTCGTCCCCTTGTTTTATGAGGCCAATGATGGTGGTGTCGTCTGTGAATTTAATGATTTTAACCGACTGGGACTCAGAGGAACAGTCATTAGTGTACAGAGAGAAGAGCAGGGGTGATAGGACACAGCCCTGGGGTGCCCGGTACTGATGGACCGATCTTGGGAGGTGAATCCCCCCGCTTTGACCACCTGTATTCTGTCGGTCAGAAAGTCCACGATCCAGGAACAGGTTGCTTCCGGGACCCCTTGGCGGAGTAGTTTGTGGGGGGGATATATGCAGTATACAGATTAAGTATGCCATCAACGTTGTCTGCCAAGGCCGATGCCAATTGTGATAATAGAGGGCATGTAAAATCCAAAAAGCCAAAGTTCAGTAAAAAGAACCAAAAAAAGAAATTTAAATCATCTGAGGAGAAACGTAAACTTGCCAATATGCCATTTACGACATGGAGTGGCAAGGAACGGCTGAGGCCCTGTCCTATGTTCATGGTTAGTGGTTCAACTTCACATGACGATGGAAGCCCTAATTCTCCCGCTAGCATAATTAAAAGAGTTAAGCTGGAAAGAGCACCGAAAAGAACTGTGCATTCTGAGATGGTATCACAAATCCCCAAGGAGAGTCCAAGTGTGTCTGCGGTTGCGATGCCTGACCTTCCCAACACTGGACGGGAAGAGGTGGCTCCTTCCCGGAACAGTCATTAGTGTACAGAGAGAAGAGCAGGGGTGATAGGACACAGCCCTGGGGTGCCCCGGTACTGATGGACCGATCTTGGGAGGTGAATCCCCCCGCTTTGACCACCTGTATTCTGTCGGTCAGAAAGTCCACGATCCAGGACGATCCAGGACCTTCCCAACACTGGACGGGAAGAGGTGGCTCCTTCCACCATTTGCACGCCCCCTGCAAGTGATGGAAGGAGCACCCACAGTCCAGTTCCTGATATTGAAATTGAAGATGTCACTGTTGAAGTACACCAGGATGAGGATATGGGTGTTGCTGGCGCTGAGGAGGAAGTTGACGATGAGGATTCTGATGGTGATGGGGTTTGTTTAAGTCAGGCACCCGGGGAGACACCTGTTGTCCTTGGGACGAAGAAACCCATTGTGATGCCTGGGCAAACTACCAAAAAAGCCACCTCTTCGGTGTGGAATTATTTCTCCACAAATCTGGACAACAGGTGTCAAGCCATCTGTTGCCTTTGTCAATCTGTAATAACTAGGGGTAAGGATGTTAACCACCTAGGAACATCCTCCCTTATACGTCACCTGCTGCTCATTCATCAGAAGTCAGTGTCAAGTTGTGAAAGTTTGGGTAAGAGCGTAAGCAGTCTACTGACACCTAAAACCTTCTTGCTCCTGCAAGCCACACCACCAACTCCCTCAACGTCAACTTCCTCCTCAGTCAGGAACGTCAGTAGTCCTGCAGGCCATGTCACTGTCAAGACTGAGGAGTCCTCTCCTAACCGAGATTCCTCCGGAGGATCCTTGAGTGGTACGCCTGCTGTTGCTGCCGCTGCTGTTGTTGCTGCTGGGAGTCGATCGTCATCCCAGAGGGGAAGTTAGAAGACCACTTGTACTACTTCCAGTAAGCAATTGACTGTCCAACAGTCCTTTATGAGGAAGATGAAATATGACAGCAGTCATCCTTTTGCAAAGCGGATAACCGAGGCCTTGACAATTATGGGAATTAGAGAATTGCTTGAGGTACTGTCCCCGGTACCAAATCCCATCTAGGTTCCACTTCTCTAGGCAGGCGATCCCGAGAATGTACACAGACGTCAGAAAAAGAGTCACCAGTGTCCTACAAAATGTGGCTGTATCCAGTGTCCACTTAACCACGTACATGTGGACAAGTGGAACAGGGCAGACTAAGGACTATATGACTGTAACAGCCCACTGGGTAGATGTATGGCCTCCCGCAGCAACTACAGCAGCGGCACCAGTAGCAGCATCTCGCAAACGCCAACTCGTTCCTAGGCAGGCTACGCTATGTATCACCACTTTCCGTAAGAGGCACACAGCTGACAACCTCTTACGGAAACTGAGGAACATCATTGCAGAATGGCTTACCCCAATTGGACTCTCCAGGGGATTTGTGATATCGGACAACGCCACCAATATTGTGCGTGCATTACATCTGGGCAAATTCCAGCACGTCCCATGTTTTGCACATACAATTAATTTGGTGGTGCAGAATTTTTTTTAAAATGACAGGGATGTGCAGGAGAAGGTGTCGGTGGTCCGAAAAATTGTGGGCCACTTTCGGCATTCAGCCACCGCGTGCCGAAAACTGGAGCGCCAGCAAACACTCCTGAACCTGCCCTGCCATCAACTGAAGCAAGAGGTGGTAACGAGGTGGAATTCAACACTCTGTATGCTTCAGAGGATGGAGGAGCAGCAAAAAGCCATTCAAGCCTATACATCCACCTACGAATTAGGCAAAGGAGGGGTAATGCACCTGACTCAAGCGCAGTGGAGAATGATTTCCGTCTTGTGCAAGGTTCTCCAACCCTTCGAACTTGCCACACGTGAAGTCAGTTCAGAAACTGCCAGCTTGAGTCAGGTCATTCCCCTCATCAGGCTTTTGCAGAAGCAGCTGTATAAATTAAAGGAGGAGCTAAGACGGAGCGATTCCGCAAAGTATGTGGGACTTGTGGATGGAGCACTTCATTCGCATTGCCAGGATTCAAGGGTGGTCAATCTGTTGAAATCAGAGCACTACATTTTGGCCACCGTGCTCGATCCTAGGTTTAAAGCCTACATTGTATTTCTTTTTCCGGCAGACACAAGTCTGCAGAGGTGCAAAGACTTGCTGGTGAGTAAATTGTCAACTCAATCGGAACGTTACCCATCAACAGTTCGTCCTTCAATTTCTCCTGCCACTGGCGCTGCAAGGAAAAGGATAAGATTTCCTAGCCCACCCGCTGGCGGTGATGCATGGCAGTCAGGAGCGAAAGCTGACATCTGGTCCGGACTGAGTGACCTGCCAATGTTTACTGATATGTCTACTGTCACTGCATATGAGCCTGTCACCATTGAAAGAATGGTGGAGGATTATATGAGTGACAGCATCCAAGTAGGCATGTCAGACAGTCTGTATGTATACTGGCAGGAAGAAGAGGCAATTTGGAGGCCCTTGCACAAACTGGCTTTATTTTACCTAAGTTGCCCCCCCCCCCCCCCAGTGGGGATCCGGTCTGAAGATCGACAGTGTCTAGGTCGACAATGTCTAGGCTCGTTCCAGGTGTAATTGATGATTCAAACAGTGCACGGCTCCTCCAAACCAACGCGTTTCGCTGTATCCACAGCTTTATCAAGCTGTGGATACAGCGAAACGCGTTGGTTTGGAGGAGCCGTGCACTGTTTGAATCATCAATTACACCTGGAACGAGCCTAGAAGTCCACCAGCAATTGGGAATTTTGCAGAAGTCCACAAAGGCACCAGAGATCCAGCTTTGAATAGGACTGAATCTGGTTTGGAATCAAGCAATCAAGGTTCGCCTAATATTCCGGACTTTCAACTGCTAGCATTGCAAAGTGCACCCAGTACTGTGGCATAATTCCAAGGATTTTCATCAGTACATCTTGTCCGGCTTCCTCGTGTGGTAATACACCAAACAAACTTGCTGTGCTTGCCCTATTTGACACGTTTTTATGAAAATTATTTTATATTTATTCATATATATATATGAATTTAATGATTCATTTGTTGCAACAATTTTTATAATAAACTGTGATTATTAATTTTACATATCCAGTTTTTTAGCGCTGTTTACACACCCCTTTTCCCATTGTATCTCCAGGGACTAACTATCCCTTCATACAGCAGCTTAAAGGTTTAGCATATCCTCTTAACAGCGCCGGGCGAATTACCTTGGTATTTCGTTTTTTTTGCTCAGATCATACTTAGACTTAGTCGGCTTAGTCAATTACTACCATACATTCTTGTTAATAATATGTGAATAAGACGCACAAGTAGACTCTGCTGATTAAAATTATATGCAATATGCCTATATTCTATGTGCGACCATGCCTATATCGGCATACAAAATGGTATGTTACCGTGTTTTCTAGGAAACACCATAGCGTAGCGTAGCATTTCATATGCAGATACAGCCATGGCTGCACACAGAATATAAGCATGTTACATATCATTTTAATCAGCATAAGCTGCTTGTGAGTCCTATTATACTGCTATATATATACTGGTGGTCAGCAAAATTCTGCACTGTCCTCCTACTATATTCTGCGCACAACTACAATGCAGCACAGATATGGATAGTATACTTGACGACACTGAGGTAGAGCAATGGACTACTGTACCATACTGCTATACATATATATATATATATATATATATATATATATATATATATATATATATATATATATATATATATATACTGGTGGTCAGCAAAATTCTGCACTGTCCTCCTACTGCGCCCAACTACAATGCAGCACAGATATGGATAGTATACTTGACAACACAGAGGTAGAGCAATGGACTACTCTACCGTACTGATATATATATATATATATATATATATATATATATATATATATATATATATATATACTGGTGGTCAGCAAAATTCTGCACTGTCCTCCTACTATATACTGCGCACAACTACAATGCAGCACAGATATGGATAGTATACTTGACGACACAGAGGTAGAGCAATGGACTACTGTACCGTACTGCTATATATATACTGGTGGTCAGCAAAATTCTGCACTGTCCTCCTACTATATACTGCGCACAACTACAATGCAGCACAGATATGGATAGTATACTTGACGACACAGAGGTAGAGCAATGGACTACTGTACTGTACTGCTATATATATATATATATATATATATACACTGGTGGTCAGCAAAATTCGGCACTGTCCTCCTACTATTTCCTCGCACAACTACAATGCAGCACAGATATGGATAGTATACTTGACAACAGAGGTAGAGCAATGGACTACTGTACCGTACTGCTATATATATATACTGGTGGTCAGCAAAATTTTGCACTGTCCTCCTACTATATACTGCGCACAACTACAATGCAGCACAGATATGCATAGTATACTTGACGACACAGAGGTAGAGCAATGGACTACTGTACCGTACTGCTATATATATATATATATATATATATATATATATATATATATATATATATATATATATATATACTGGTGGTCGGCAAAATTCTGCACTGTCCTCCTACTATATACTGCGCACAACTACAATGCAGCACAGATATGGATAGTATACTTGATGACACAGAGGTAGAGCAATGGACTACTGTACCGTACTGCTATATATATATACTGGTGGTCAGCAAAATTCTTCACTGTCCTCCTACTATATACTGCGCACAACTACAATGCAGCACAGATATGGAGCGTTTTCAGGCAGAGAACGTAGATATTTGCAGCACACTGAGCACAGATATTTGCAGCACACTGAGCACAGATATTTGCAGCACACTGAACACAGAAACTGAGAGAATGCAGCCACGTCCTCTCGCTATCATCTCCAATGCATGAGTGAAAATGGCGGCGACGCGCGGCTCTTTATATGCAATACGAATCTCGCGAGAATACGACATTGCTCACCCATTTATTGCAACATGAGGTCTATAACAGGCTCCTTGCTGTGGTCATGGTTCTTCGAGCCAAATTCTCTGAAATACTAAGCCCACAAGTGTTCACACTTTTGCCCAACAAAACTGCATTCAATATGGTGGCTAATATAACAATCTTTTTTTAGTATAACAATGCTAACCAACCTGATGATTAGTATAACAATGCTTAACCTATTTTGGTGGTAGGTATAACAATGCTGAATCCAGTTTAATTGCTAATAGTACAATGCTGAGTCTTTTTGATAAGTGAAATAAATGCTAAAACCAATCTAGTGCCTAGAATTATAATGTTTTCAATTTGGTGGATAATATAACATAGGATTTCCAAACTTGGGTAAGCCCTTAAGAGTCAAGATGAAAACAGTGGGGGAAAAAACAATTGTTTCTTGCTTCTGTACCAATAAGCTTATTGGTCACTGGCAGATTCAATCAGAACGTAGTGATAAATGGTCTGTCTTATAGTCTTCATCATGAAATGGCCAGGGATAATGTGATGGACTATCAACATTGCCATGTTTGGTTCTTCTGAAATCAGTGTCATACTGTTGAGCACTCAAGAACAAGAACCATCAACACAGCTGTACAGTTGTCATGTCTAGTACTATACTTCCTTTCCAGGATTGAACATGAAAACTAGCAATCACCTGGGTGAATTTCTGTCCATACAATAACTGACTGAATTTCTTAACACCCCACACCAAACTTAGGGCCCAATTCAGACGCATCACATGCTAACCTGATGTGCAACTGAGAGTCACAATGAGTTAAGTTCAAAAATACTTGTTCACAGTTTTTTTTAACAATTTCCAGTGTACATTAACTTACTGAAGTGCATTCAGCAGGCGCAAGACTGTAGAGATGCTTAACAAGAATGTATGGTAGTAATTGACTAAGCCGACTAAGTCTAAGTATGATCTGAGCTGTGTTGCTTACTATGGGCATGGTGCTTGCAATACAGCCTCTATTTTGAACCCTGAGTTGTCAATCACATGTCCACAGTATGATATTTTAGAGATGTGCAGCGGGCACTTTTTGTGTTTTGGTTCTAATTCCACTTTCGTGTTTTGGTTTTGGCTTGGTTTTGTCCAAACCACCCTTTCGTGTTTTGGTTTTGGTTTTGGATCTGGATGATTTTTGAAAGAAAAAAACATAAAAACAGCTAAAATCACAGAATTTGGGGGTAATTTTGCTCCTACAGTATTGTTAACCTCAATAACATTCATTTCCACTCATTTCCAGTCTATTCTGAACACCTCACACCTCACAATATTGTTTTTAGGCCTAAAAGTTGCACTGAGGTGGCTGTATGACTAAGCTAAGCGACACAAGCGTGCGGCACAAACACCTTGCCCATCTAGGAGTGGCACAGCAGTTGCAGACAAGATGGCACTATTCAAAAACTAGTCCCCAAAAAACACATGATGCAAAGAAGAAAAAGAGGTGCAATTAGGTAGCTGGATGGCCAAGCTAAATGACACAAGTGTGCGGCACAAACACCTGGCACATCTAGGAGTGGCACTGCAGTGGCAGACAGGATGGCAGATTTAAAAAATAGGCCCCAAACAGCACATGATGTAAAGAAGAAAAAGAGGTGCAATGAGGTAGCTGGATGGCCAAGCTAAGCGACACAAGTTTGCGGCACAACTACTTGGCCCATCTAGGAGTGGCACTGCAGTTACAGATAGGATGGCACAAAAAAAAAACTAGTCCCCTAACAGCACATGATGCAAAGAAGAAAAAGAAGTGCAATGTGGTAGCTGGATGGCCAAGCTAAGCGACACAAGTGTGCGGCACAAACACCTGGCCCATCTAGGAATGGCACTGCAGTTACAGACAGGATGGCACACGAAAAAACTAGTCCCCAAACAGAACATGATGCAAAGAAGAAACATAGGTGCAAGATGGAATTGTCCTTGTGCCCTCCCACCCACCCTTATGTTGTATAAACACTGGCGTGCGCAGCACATTTTATTAGGGGGTGCACCATCAGAGGGGTGTGTCTAGCACCGCCTTTTGGGCGTGTCTAGCACCATCTATTGATGGTCTACGCATATAAAATATCCACCTTTGTACCAATCCTAATAAAGCAGATACATTGTCAGTGGCTGGCGTTGGCATAGCATAGAAGGAGAGAGGTGGGCGTGTGACGGGTGGGCATGCGAGCCGCATGACGTAATAAAGTCACATCACGCTGTTTTTGTACATGGAGGTGGAGCTGAGAATTTGAAAGCCGGTGGCAGTGGCACCCTTGATTAACCCAGGCGTCCGGTCAGTAATGCAGTCCTGACAGGGTGCAGCGCAGAGGGGACAGTAATCAGCCTGCTCGGTGATCGCTGCATCAGGCATGTGAGATCAGGGTGCCAGACATTAGGGGGTGCCTGTGCGCACCAGGCACCCCCCCTGCGCACACCTATGTGTATAAACAGGACATGCACACCTTAACAAACCAATCATTTCAGCGACAGGGTCTGCCACACGACTGTGGCTGAAATGACTGGTTTGTTTGGGCCCCCACCAAAAAAGAAGCAATCAATCTCTCCTTGCACAAACTGGCTCTACAGAGGCAAGATGTCCACATCATCCTCCGATTCCTCACCCCTTTCACTGTGTACATCCTATACACAGAGTATTAATTCGTCCCCACTGGAATCCACCATCACAGGTCCCTGTCTACTTTCTGGAGGATATTGCTGGTAAAGGTCTTCCCGGAGGAATTTATAATTCATTTTGATGAACATCATCTTCTCCACATTTAGTGGAAGTAACCTCCTACGCCGATCGCTGACAAGGTTACCGGCTGCACTAAACACTCTTTTGGAGTACACACTGGAGGGGGGGGGGGGGGGGGGGGGGGGCAACTTAGGTAAAATAAAGCCAGTTTGTGCTAGGGCCTCCAAATTGCCTCTTCTTCCTGCCAGTATACATACAGACTGTCTGACATGCCTACTTGGATGCTGTCACTCATATAATCCTCCACCATTCTTTCAATGGTGACAGAATCATATGCAGTGACAGTAGACATATCAGTAAACATTGGCAGGTCACTCAGTCCGGACCAGATGTCAGCTTTTGCTCCTGACTGCCATGCATCACCGCCAGCGGGTGGGCTAGGAAATCTTATCCTTTTCCTTGCAGCCCCAGTGGCGGGAGAAATTGAAGGACGAACTGTTGATGGGTAACGTTCCGATTGAGTTGACAATTTACTCACCAGCAAGTCTTTGCACCTCTGCAGACTTGTGTCTGCCGGAAAGAGAGAATCAATGTAGGCTTTAAACCTAGGATCGAGCACGGTGGCCAAAATGTAGTGCTCTGATTTCAACAGATTGACCACCCTTGAATCCTGGCAATGCGAATGAAGTGCTCCATCCACAAGTCCCACATACTTTGCGGAATCGCTCCGTCTTAGCTCCTCCTTCAATTTATACAGCTGCTTCTGCAAAAGCCTGATGAGGGGAATGACCTGACTCAAGCTGGCAGTTTTTGAACTGACTTCACGTGTGGCAAGTTCGAAGGGTTGGAGAACCTTGCACAAGACGGAAATCATTCTCCACTGCGCTTGAGTCAGGTGCATTACCCCTCCTTTGCCTAATTCGTAGGTGGATGTATAGGCTTGAATGGCCTTTTGCTGCTCCTCCATCCTCTGAAGCATACAGAGTGTTGAATTCCACCTCGTTACCACCTCTTGCTTCAGTTGATGGCAGGGCAGGTTCAGGAGTGGTATTAACGACAAGTCAGAGTCCTCAACAGGGGTTGGAGAATCCTCAAACAGCACTTCACCTGCCAAGGATCCTGGGAGTTGGTTCATTCCCCGGAGCTGCTGACCCCATCACTTAGTATCCTTGGGAAGACGTAGACTACAATCAAGAGGGGTAAGTCTGTCAGTTCCCCATGGCACCCAAGCAGGTCTTTCAAGATGAAAATTTCTGCATGTGTTTCAATTGCCAAACAGTCCAACTGGGCATGCTCTTGGAGGACCTATAATGAGAATTAGCGGATACGGGAGTATGGTAGTTATTGACACCACTGGGGAAGCTGTCACTCCTGCAGACTCCTCCTTCTTCTTCCCACAAGACTCTTCTGCTCCCGGGCTGCCCTGCCCAATCAGCCACCAGTATCCAGACCATGTGATTGGTCCAAGGTCCACACTTAACTCCTGCTGTGCCTACGCTTCCCCTTTCTGCTGCAGACCTGCAAGTGAAACTCTTAAAGGGGCACACACACCATTTTTCGGGTGCCACACAAGCATGACCTCTAGCATCTATCTCCTCCAAGGCGTCGGCCATTTTAGGAGGGACATTTAACAGATTAACAGATGGCTAGTTAACATGGAAATCTGATGCTTAAACAGCAGCGGTGCCCCCCAGCCTTGTGCTGCCAAGCCTCTGCAGTGGCTGCCGGGGGCTATAGTTACACCACTGTATATGCTTCTCAAGCTGCAACCACTTCACAAGGACTTTTGTGAAGTTGGCTATTGAGCTTTTGACTAGCTGGTCCCAGGAAATTTGCAAGTCATGGTGCCTGTATGCCCTGTCTGGCCCTGTGACCCGATACATGCTAGTATCACTATCTTCAGATGTTGATAGTTAAAGGCCTAGTTCTCTTTTGCCACCATAATAACATTCATAATGTAGGCACAACAATGTTGACACTAGAATGTCAATATTGTTCTTTACAGATGTGTCCTCATACATCTAGCCTCAATACGCCACACAGCTGGAGATGCCTTGCGTGAGTGAGCTGACAGGTCCCGTGCAACTCCCTTAATGCTGGGCGTCTTCTTTGCAGAAAAAATAAGAATTTACTTACCGATAATTCTATTTCTCATAGTCCGTAGTGGATGCTGGGGACTCCGTAAGGACCATGGGGAACAGCGGCTCCGCAGGAGACTGGGCACATCTAAAGAAAGCTTTAGGACTAACTGGTGTGCACTGGCTCCTCCCCCTATGACCCTCCTCCAAGCCTCAGTTAGGATACTGTGCCCGGACGAGCGTACACAATAAGGAAGGATTTTGAATCCCGGGTAAGACTCATACCAGCCACACCAATCACACCGTATAACCTGTGATCTGAACCCAGTTAACAGCATGATAACAGAGGAGCCTCTGAAAGATGGCTCACAACAATAATAACCCGATTTTTGTAACAATAACTATGTACAAGTATTGCAGACAATCCGCACTTGGGATGGGCGCCCTGCAACCACTACGGACTATGAGAAATAGAATTATCGGTAAGTAAATTCTTATTTTCTCTAACGTCCTAAGTGGATGCTGGGGACTCCGTAAGGACCATGGGGATTATACCAAAGCTCCCAAACGGGCGGGAGAGTGCGGATGACTCTGCAGCACCAAATGAGAGAACTCCAGGTCCTCCTCAGCCAGGATATCAATTTTGTAGAATTTTACAAACGTATTTGCTCCTGACCAAGTAGCTGCTCGGCAAAGTTGTAAAGCCGAGACCCCTCGGGCAGCCGCCCAAGATGAGCCCACCTTCCTTGTGGAGTGGGCATTTACAGATTTTTGGCTGTGGCAGGCCTGCCACAGAATGTGCAAGCTGAATTGTACTACAAATCCAACGAGCAATAGTCTGCTTAGAAGCAGGAGCACCCAGCTTGTTGGGTGCACACAGGATAAACAGCGAGTCAGATTTCCTGACTCCAGCCGTCCTGGAAACATATATTTTCAGGGCACTGACAACGTCTAGCAACTTGGAGGCCTCCAAGTCCCTAGTAGCCGCAGGCACCACCAATAGGTTGGTTCAGGTGAGACGCTGAAACCACCTTGGGGAGAAACTGAGGACGAGTCCTCAATTCCGCCCTGTCCGAATGGAACATCAGAAAAGGGCTTTTTCAGGATAAAGCCGCCAATTCTGACACGCGCCTGGCCCAGGCCAGGGCCAACAGCATGACCACTTTCCATGTGAGATATTTTAACTCCACAGATTTAAGTGGTTCAAACCAATGTGACTTTTGGAACCCAAAACTACATTGAGATCCCAAAGTGCCACTGGAGGCACAAAAGGAGGCTGTATATGCAGTACCCCTTTTACAAACGTCTGAACTTCAGGGACTGAAGCTAGTTCTTTTTGGAAGAAAATTGACAGGGCCGAAATTTGAACCTTAATGGACCCCAATTTCAGGCCCATAGACACTCCTGTTTGCAGGAAATGTAGGAATCGACCCAGTTGAATTTCCTCCGTCGGGCCTTTCTGGCCTCGCACCACGCAACATATTTTCGCCAATTGCGGTGATAATGTTTTTGCGGTTACATCCTTCCTGACTTTGATCAGGATAGGGATGACTTCATCCGGAATGCCTTTTTTCCTTCAGGATCCGGCGTTCAACCGCCATGCCGTCAAACGCAGCCGCGGTAAGTCTTGGAACAGACAGGGTCCTTGCTGGAGCAGGTCCCTTCTTAGAGGTAGAGGCCACGGATCCTCCGTGAGCATCTCTTGAAGTTCCGGTTACCAAGTCCTTCTTGGCCAATCCGGAGCCACGAATATAGTGCTTTCTCCTCTCCATCTTATCAATCTCAGTACCTTGGGTATGAGAGGCAGAGGAGGGAACACATACACTGACTGGTACACCCACGGTGTTACCAGAGCGTCTACAACTATTGCCTGAGGGTCTCTTGACCTGGCGCAATACCTGTCGAGTTTTTTAATCATGTGGACGACTTCTGGGTGAAGTCCCCACTCTCCCGGGTGGAGGTCGTGCTGAGGAAGTCTGCTTCCCAGTTGTCCACTCCCGGAATGAATACTGTTGACAGTGCTATCACATGATTTTCCGCCCAGCGAAGAATCCCTGCAGCTTCTGCCATTGCCCTCCTGCTTCTTGTGCCACCCTGTCTGTTTACGTAGGTGACTGCCATGATGTTGTCCGACTGGATCAACACCGGCTGACCTTGAAGCAGAGGTCTTGCTAAGCTTAGAGCATTGTAAATGGCCCTTAGCTTCAGGATATTTATGTGAAGTGATGTATCCAGGCTTGACCCTAAGCCCTGGATATTCCTTCCCTGTGTGACTGCTCCCCAGCCTCGCAGGCTGGCATCCGTGGTCACCAGGACCCAGTCCTGAATGCCGAATCTGCGGCCCTCTAGAAGATGAGCACTCTGCAACCACCACATGATGGATACCCTTGTCCTTGGTGACAGGGTTATCCGCTGATGCATCTGAAAATGCGACCCGGACCATTTGTCCAGTAGGTTCCACTGGAAAGTTCTTGCGTGGAATCTAACGAATGGGATTGCTTCGTAGGAAGCCACCATTTTTACCCAGAACCCTTGTGCATTGATGCACTGAGACTTGGTTCGGTTTTAGGAGGTTCCTGACTAGCTCGGATAACTCCCTGGCTTTCTCTTCCGGGAGAAACACCTTTTTTCCGGACTGTGTCCAGGAACATCCCTAGGAAACAGAAGACAAGTCCTCGGAACCAGCTGCGATTTTGGAATATTGAGAATCCAATCGTGCTGCCGCAACACTACCTGAGATAGTGCTACACCGACTTCCAACTGTTCCCTGGATCTTACCCTTATCAGGGAATCGTCCAAGTAAGGGATAACTAAAATTCCCTTCCTTCGAAGGGATATCATTTCGGCCATTACCTTGGTAAAGACCCGGGGTGCCGTGGACCATCCCTACGGCAGCGTCTGAACTGATAGTGACCGTTCTGTACCATAACCTGAGGTACCCTTGGTGAGAAGGGTAAATTTTGACATGAAGGTAAGCATCCTTGATGTCCCGAGACATCATGTAGTCCCCTTCTTCCAGGTTCGCAATCACTGCTCTGAGTGACTCAATCTTGAATTTGAACCTCTGTATGTAAGTGTTCAAAGATTTTAGATTTAGAATCGGTCTCACCGAGCCGTCTGGCTTCGGTACCACAATAGTGTGGAATAATACCCCGTTCCCTGTTGCAGGAGGGGTACCTTGATTATCACCTGCTGGGAATACAGCTTGTGAATGGCTTCCAAAACTGCCTCCCTGTCAGAGGGAGACGTCGGTAAAGCCGACTTTTGGAAACGGCGAGGGGGAGACGTCTCGAATTTCAATATGTACCCTTGAGATATTACCTGAAGGATCCAGGGGTCTACTTGCGAGTGAGCCCACTGCGCACTGAAATTCATTGAGAACGGGCCCCCACCGTGCCTGAGCTTGTAAGGCCCTAGCGTCATACTGAGGGCTTTGCAGAGGCGGGAAAGGATTTCTGTTCATGGGAACTGGGTAATCTCTTCAGCCTTTTTCCTCTCCCTCTGTCACGAGCAGAAAAGAGGGACCTTTTGTCCGCTTGCCAACAAAGGACTGCGCCTGATAATACGGCGTCTTATTTTGAGAGGCGACCTGGGGTACAAACGTGGATTTCCCAGTTGTTGCCGTGGCCACCAGGTCTAAAAGACCGACCCCAAATGTCCCCTTTCAAAGGCAATACTTCCAAATGCCGTTTGGAATCCGCATCACCTGACCATTTTACTGGTAGAATTGGACAACGCACTTATACTTGATGCCAGTCGGCAAATATTCCGCTGTGCATCATGCATATATAGAAATGCATCTTTTAAATGCTCTATAGGCAATAATATACTATCCTTATCTAGGATATCAATATTTCCAGTCAGGGAATCCGACCATGCCAACCCAGCACTGCACCTCCAGGCTGAGGCGATTGCTGGTCGCAGTATAACACCAGTATGTATGTGAATACATTTTTGGATACCCTCCTGCTTTCTATCAGCAGGATCCTTAAGGGCGGCCATCTCATGAGAGGGTAGAGCCCTTGTTCTTACAAGCGTGTGAGCGCCTTATCCCCCCTAGGGGGTGTTTCCCAACGCACCCTAACCTCTGGCGGGAAAGGGTATACAGCCAATACCTTTTAAGAAATTATCAATTGTTATCGGGGGGAAACCCACGCATCATCACACACCTCATTTTATTTCTCAGATTCAGGAAAACTACAGGTAGTTTTTCCCTCACCGAACATAATACCCCTTTTTGGTGGTACTCGTATTATCAGAAATGTATAAAACATTTTCCATTGTCTCAATCATGTAACGTGTGGCCCTACTGGAAATCACGGTTGTCTCTTCACCGTCGACACAGGAGTCAGTATCCGTGTCGGCGTCTGTATCTGCCATCTGAGGTAACGGCCGCTTTAGAGCCCCTGACGGCCTATGAGACGTCTGGACAGGCACAAGCTGAGTAGCCGGCTGTCTCATGTCAACCACTGTTTTTTTTATACAGAGCTGACACTGTCACGTAATTTTCAACAGTACATCCACTCAGGTGTCGACCCCCTAGGTGGTGACATCACTGTTACAGACACTCTGCTCCGTCTCCACATCATTTTTCTCCTCATACATGTCGACACAAACGTACCGACACACAGCACACACACAGGGAATGCTCTGATAGAGGACAGGACCCCACTAGCCCTTTGGGGAGACAGAGGGAGAGTATGCCAGCACACACCAGAGCGCTATATATATATATATACAGGGATAACCTTATATAAGTGTTTTTCCCCTTATAGCTGCTGTATGTTTTAATACTGCGCCTAATTAGTGCCCCCCTCTCTTTTTTTTAACCCTTTCTGTAGTGTAGTGACTGCAGGGAAGAGCCAGGGAGCTTCCCTCCAACTGAGCTGTGAGGGAAAATGGCGCCAGTGTGCTGAGGAGATAGGCTCCGCCCCCTTTTCGGCGGCCTTATCTCCCGTTTTTCTGTATATTCTGGCAGGGGTTAAATGCATCCATATAGCCCAGGAGCTATATGTGATGTATTTTTTGCCATGTAAGGTATTTTTATCATGTTTTATTGCGTCTCAGGGCGCCCCCCCCAGTGCCCTGCACCCTCAGTGACCGGAGTATGAAGTGTGCTGAGAGCAATGGCGCACAGCTGCAGTGCTGTGCGCTACCTTATTGAAGACAGGAACGTCTTCTGCCGCCGATTTTTCCGGACCTCTTCGCTCTTCTGGCTCTGTAAGGGGGCCGGCGGCGCGGCTCCGGGACCCATCCAGGCTGGGCCTGTGATCGTCCCTCTGGAGCTAATGTCCAGTAGCCAAGAAGCCCAATCCACTCTGCACGCAGGTGAGTTCGCTTCTTCTTCCCTTAGTCCCTCGATGCAGTGAGCCTGTTGCCAGCAGGTCTCACTGAAAATAACAAACCTAAACTAAAACTTTCACTAAGAAGCTCAGGAGAGCCCCTAGTGTGCACCCTTCTCGTCGGGCACAGAAATCTAACTGAGGCTTGGAGTAGGGTCATAGGGGGAGGAGCCAGTGCACACCAGTTAGTCCTAAAACTTTCTTTAGATGTGCCCAGTCTCCTGCGGAGCCGCTGTTCCCCATGGTCCTTACGGAGTCCCCAGCATCCACTTAGGACGTTAGAGAAACATTGATATGTGAATAAGACGCACAAGTAGACTCTGCTGATTAAAATTATATGCGATATGCCTATATTCTATGTGCGACCACGCCTATATCGGCATAATGGTATGTTACCGTGTTTTCTAGGAAACACCATAGCGTAGCATTTCATATGCAGATACAGCCATGGCTGCACACAGAATATAAGCATGTTACATATCATTTTAATCAGCATAAGCTGCTTGTGCATCCTATTCACCCTTTTTTTGCAAATAAGACAAATTTTAATGGGAAGAGTCGCATGAAAAAACACTTGTCATTACTGAGTCACACCATGGCGCGTAGGTCAACAGGCACCACGTTGAAATCTCAGAATGCGAAAGGTTAGGCTTAGGCTTCGGCGGGAGCTTTAGGGTTAGGCTGGGGGGATGGTTAGGGTTAGACTGCGGAAGGAGGAGGGGGTTAGGGTTAGGCACTAGGGTTCATTTTAGGGGCAGGGATTAGGGTTAGGGATAGGAGGATAATACTCACCAGAACGATACTAAGTCTGGTGATGCCGCTTCTGCGAGGAACAAATATACTGCTAGGGCACCAGAGATGTTAGGTCAACATAACATCCGTGTAGAAATGATAAATGTGGACATGGTCAACTGTTGACATCATAATCATGATATCAGGCTGCATGTCAACATTTTGATAATGTCAACTTGGTGCACACCAACCTAACACACACTCCTTTGCCTCAATATACAGTATATACAATTACAAAGCACTTTATTTCAGGGCCAGATTCACCAGTAAAAAGGTAGAGAAGCAAAGCTGATAAGCATCTCTTTATAGAGTAGTAGTGCTGTAATATACATACAGAAGATGTGTTTAAAATGAAACCTGTAAATGTCAGTCTGATGATTGCTATAACCTTTGAATTCCTCAAGAAAATGTAATGCTATATATTATTTTCAAAGCAATTTATATGGACTATAATAAATTTGTAAGTCACATTTTCAGCATAAGACTAATTCATAATCTGTTAGTATTAAAGCGTACAGGAACTGAAACTGAACTGAACTGAAATGTGATGTTAGTAATTAAGGGACCTAGGGGTCTATTTACTAAGTCTTGAAGAGAGATAAAGTAGAGAGACATAAAGCACCAACCAACAAGCTCCTAATTGCCACTATTTAAACACAGCCTGTAACATGGCAGTTAGGATTGTCTGGTACTTTATTTCTCTCCAAGGGTTAGTAAAATAGACCCAATAGTTATTATCAATGATTAAATTGCTTAAATAGACTGTTTTACAGCTCTGTGATGTATAAAGCAAAGCAATATCCTTATTGGGCTTATCAAAATTTGATAAATGTTTTTTTTTTTTTTCCTGGGCAAACCAGAGGTATTTAGGAGAGGTAAAACTCTATAGGTAATTTACACGTACAGAGGTACAGTAGCATCCCTCATCACACCTGCAATTACTCTTGGTTGCAACTACATTGCTGCAAATAGTGTGCCCACTTGTGGGCACATGCGAATAGTCACACCCGCAATTTATTGGAACTACATTGTGCGATTATTGCTGCAATGTGTGTGCACATGTGTATGCATTGCTGCAATGATGAGGGCTGTTATATCTGTGTAACTAAATATAGAGGTCTGCAGTTGGAACAATCATCCCACACGGTCACTATGGGAGTAGATTTACTAAACTTCTAATATAGACAAGTGGTGATGTTGCCTTAAGCAACTAATGAGATTCTGTCTGTCATTTTCTAGCTTACAATAGATAAATGATAGCTAGAATCTGATTGGTTGCAATGGGCAATGACACCACTTGTCTTTTTTATAAGCTTTAGTAAATCTACCCCCATATATTCTTAGCATGGTATTTTAATACTAATTTATACTATATGTCTCTACTTTTGTAGTCTGGTCTCTGGGAGATGGGGCCGGACTGTCAGTCACTTGTCCCACCCCCAAAATGCAGTGATTTGTGGGCCCACGGGGAGAGGCTAAATGGTGTAAATTTGTGTACTTTAGCCCCACCCCCTCCATACGGCAACGCAATTCAATGGATAATCTCCTCAGCCTGCCTGCTGCACTTTCGCAACTTGTGGGAGGGTACGCATGTAGGATTTATACTAATCTTGGCCTGTCATCACATCTTTTTAATTTTAGAATATGATGCTTTGACATATGATATTGAAAGTTAAATATTAGGTGCCATGGGGATGTAGGACCATCTCTTGAGTAAAGTGTACTGAAAGTACAATATGTATAAAAATTGTTCACCACATGTCATGAGAAGATTAAACTTGATAGCTGCAGTTATATAATGCTTCTACACTACAACGACATATTGAGCTGCCACTTTACAGTACACAAGCCAAATTTCCAGTGATGAGACAAAAGTATAAACATGACATTTGTCATTAAACATAATTAATGTAATTGAGTTACAATAATGTAAATGCCATGGTCATTACTAATAAAAAATATACACCAACATACAGTTAAACAAATAGAGGGTTTAAAAGACAAGATAATCTTAAAAGGGCTTTGCAAATGGATAAAAAATATATTGCATTCAATTATAATTTGTCTCACTTCCTCCTACCCTCATGAATAACATGGGTGATCCAAGATGTGAAAATAACATGGAGTTAATCAAAAGTCACAACTGCTCCAGGGACTGAAGGAAAATGTGAATAACAAATGCCAGTGGTCTGGTGTGGCTGGTAATGTTAAGGCCTCCTAACAAAATAAACAATACAGGACTATTCCCACACGTGGGTGTCCATGACTCCCATAGAGTGGGAATTGTTGGCAGAGTGTTGCTGCGTTGGACAGGGATGTTAGTCCATACAATGACACTTAACCAGGATGATTGGTTTATTCAGATAACAGAGATAACAGCTTGTAGTATACAGAAGATGTTCTGCAGCAGCAGCAGGAACTCACAGTATACATGTGAAGCAGTACAGCGGTTACACAGCGTGTCAGTACACACAGGATGCGGCTGTATACACACAGGGTGCGTCTGCGGGGTAGACAAGGTCACACACTGAGGAGAGCAGAAGCTGCACGTCAGTGCAGTTGTCTCTCCCAGGAACATCTCTCTCAAACTGTGCACTAAGCAGCTCCTCCTGCACTGAGCTGACACTAGGAGGGAAAACACTGGAGTAATGAAGCTGCCTCTAGTGCTGGGAAAGGAGACAGATCACAGAGTGATCCATTGTCTAACAGGAATAGATCCTGTGGTGAGTCCGCAGCATGGCGATCCCAGCAAACTCGCAAGAGGACTCTTTGCACTCGCCCTACTGCCGGCATTCTGGCGGGCGGGATGCTGCTGTCGGGATATGGAAAGCCGGCATCCTACTCGCTGGTAAATCATCCTGAATCCAGTATGAGGCCATTCAATTCAAAATGACAGCTTTCCGTATATAACATATGGCTAAATGGTGCTTTCTGGATATAATATATAGCAAGGTGGATATGACATTTAGGAAGGTGGATATGACATATAGAAAGATGGATATGACAACATGTAACAAAATTGATGACGTAACAAAATGGATATAACATATATTGAAATGGATATAACATATAGGAAAATGGACATGACATACAGTGAGATGGGTATGAAAAAGTCTCTGGGGGACTGATGTTCTCCAGAGGAGAGGATTGATGGTGTGCAGGGATGGCATCTTGCTATATGTTATAACCAGAAAGCACCATTTAGCCTTATGTCATTTCCATAAAGCTGTAATCCTTGAATTGAATGCCCTATCGTACTTTTGTCCTGTGTGTTTATAACCATACTTGGTTTGCTAGGAGGCCTTAACACAGCCAGCCATACCATACCACTATTTCTATCTTCAGCGTAGAGAAGAATAAGGTGCCCTGGAAGTGATGATATGGCCCTCATGGAGTCCTGATCTCAACATCATCAAGTCTGTCTGGAATTACATGAAGAGACAGGAGGACTTGAGCAAGTCTACATCCACAGAAAAGCTGTAGTTAGTTCGCCAAGATGTTTGGAACAACCTCCCTGCTGAGTTCCTTCAAAAACTGTCTGCAAGTGTACCTGTTGCTGTTTTGAAGGCAAAGGGAGGGCACACCAAACATTGATTTGATTTAGATTTCTCTACTGTTCATTCACTTTGCATTTTGTTAATTGATAAAAGAATTACTAACACTTCTATTTTTGAAAGCATTCTTACTTTGCAGAATTTTTTCCACACCTAACTTTTGCACAGTACTGTCTGTCCTATCTATCTATCTATCTATCTATCTATCTATCTATCTATCTATCTATCTATCTATCTATCTATCTATCTATCTATCGGGGTAATTTAGATCTGATCATTGGGCTGCGTTTTTTTGCTGCCCTGCGATCAGATAGTCGCCGCCTACAGGGGGAGGGAAAAAGCCTGTGCAATTGTGCGTTCGCTTCTGTAGCAGAGCTGCACACAAATCAGTTTGTGCAGTCTCTGTGCAGCCCAGGACTTACTCAGCCACAGCGATGGAAACCTGCTGATCGGGGCCGGAGCTGACGTCAGACACCCTCCTTTCAAACGCTTGGTCCCGCCTGCATTTTTATGGACACTCCTGGAAAAAGGTCAGTTGCCACCCACAAACAGCCTCTTCCTGTCAATCTCCTTGCAATCGCCCATGCGGATGGATTTTTCGCACCATCCCGTCGCAGGGCGTCGATGCCCGCTGCAGCCATGTGACGTGTCTGTGCAGTGTGGTGCATATGCATGCGCAGTTCAGATCTGATCGCCCACTGTGCGAAAACTCACAGCAGTGATCAGATCTGAATAACCCCCTATGTATAGTGACAAAGATGCTGTAATCATGATGACTGCAAACAAGTAACTTTCAGAGATTAAATGTTCACAGCCCTGTCACTTATACCCCTTTTACACTGACTGAAAAACCTTAGTTATTGCTGGGTTGACCTGGGTCGGGCCTCAGTGGAGATGGCTCCAAAAAAACAACAACCCAGGTCAAATGACCTGGCAATCCAATCCGGGAAGGGAGCAGGGCTGGACACGGGTGGATCCCTGGTAACACAGCAATAGAAATGGATGATAGTTTACACCGCTACACCGATGCTGATGGAGTACAGACAGCCTTAAGCACCCGCAGTCTGATCCACAGGCTGACCCACACCTATATCCTCAGCCAGACCTTCAGCCTGAACTACAGCACATAGCCCACAGACTGATCCTCAGCCTGCCAGCAGCTTAAGCCTCACCCTGAGCTGCAGCCTCAACCACAATGACTGACCATGGCCTGATCTTCAGCCTGACCCCTAGGGACCAGTTCCTGCATCCCCCTTGCCTTTGCCACTGCTGTAGAGCTGCACTGTATTAGCAGGAGAGAAGGGAGTCTGTCCCAGCTGGCCACCGGTTGACGGCAGAAACACAATAAAGTTTCTTTTGTGCTGACTCGTGCATGTGACATCATGACGCGGCGCTGGGACAGCGCAGCAGTGGAGCCCCCCATTGTCCAAGAACTGAGTACAGAGCAGTTGGAGGTATGTGTGGGGCTGAAAGAAATGTCGTGGGGAATGGGGGGAGCAAGTCAGACTGAGAGACACAAGGAGGTTAAGAGACACAGGGTGAGACTGATAATAATGGGCAGGGTGGATAAGAGACACAGTGGCAGGCTGAGATACACAATGGGAGACAGGGTAATGGGGGGATGAGAGACACTGTGGCGGTCTGAGATACACAATGGGAGACAGAGTAATGGGGAGGGGGGATGAGAGATATAGGAGCTGGCTGATATGCACAGTTGGTGACTGAGAGTAATGCGGAGGGTGGATGGGGAGGCCGTAAGACACGGGGAAGGGGGGGGGGGTTTGCCAGAGACTGAGATACGGGGATGAGGCTGAAGAGAGATGGGGGATATGCCAATAGGCGGCCCACCTGTACCTACCAGGGAGGGATGGCGGCCCCCAAAACATACTGGGTACTGGGTCCAAAGATTTCTGTTGCCGGCCACTATAGATGAGGTATGCAAACTCTGAGATGGTTCTACACTCTAATAGTAAGTATTAAATAAAACAAAAACATACTTACACACTACATTCACCAAAATCAAAATGGTATCTGTTGCAGAGTGTTGCTAGTGTGCAGGTGGGAAAAGGCTACAAGCACATGTACGCAACCACCACTGCTATGTTTATATATCCTCACTATCACTGACCTGGTTTGGGAGTGTTGTGGACTCGGGGCTTCTTCCGATGACCGGGAAGAGGAACCGCTACTGGGTCGCAGTAGAGATGGCCGGATGTAGGTCTTCCTCATGCAGGATTAAGACGGCAGGCAGGAAGCACAGAGGAATTCTTGAAGGTCTCCTGAAAGACAAGACTTGTAGAAATACTGAAGGCTGAGGTACTGAGATATTGAAGGCACTGTGGTGTTGGAGACACTGTGGTGTTGGAGGCACTGAGGTGCTGGGAGTACAGGGAGTGCTGGGAGGCACTCGGAGGCACAAGGGTGCTTGGAGGCACGGAGGTACTTGGAGGCACAAGGTAATTGGAGGCACGGAGGTGCTTGGAGGCACGGGGGTGCTTGGAGGCACGGAGGTGTTTGGAGGCACGGAGGTGTTTGGAGGCACGGAGGTGTTTGGAGGCACGAGGTGCTTGGAGGCAGGGAGGTGCTTGGAGGCAGGGAGGTGCTTGGAGGCAGGGAGATGCTTGGAGGCACGAGGTAATTGGAGGCACGGAGGTGCTTGGAGGCACAGAGGTGTTTGGAGGCACGAGGTGCTTGGAGGCACGAGATGCTTGGAGACACCAAGGTGTTTGGAGGTACAAAGGTGTTTGGAGGCACGGAGGTATTTGGAGGCACGGAGGTACTTGGAGGCACGGAGGTGCTTGGAGGCACGAGGTGCTTGGAGGCAAGGCGGTGCTTGGAGGCAGGGAGGTACTTGGAGGCAGGGAGGTGCTCGGAGGCACGGAGGTACTTGGAGGCACGGGGTGCTTGGAGGCACGGGGTGCTTGGAGGCACAGGATGCTTGGAGGCACAGGATGCTTGGAGGTCCAGGCACAGGATGCTTGGAGGCACAGGAGATCACAGGGACGAGGGAGCTCTGGAATCACAGCTTCCGCAGGAGAAACGAAGATACTCAGGCACCGGATCTCTGCCTGGTGTCTGGTTTTAAATCCCCCGCCCTAGCCTGATTTGCGGAGCAGGCAGGTGACGTCAGACCTGCTCCGCCTCCTTGCCCTCGCTTATGATGGCGGCGTCCTTGCTTCCGGGAAGCCGCCGGAGGGACGCGCCGACCCGCCGCCGAAGCCGGAGACCGCCAGGAGAAGAGAGGCGCCGGGCAGACCAGGCCACCCGCAGGGACAAGCGCGGTCGCTGCTGCCCGAGGTGCGTGACAGTACCCCCTCCTCCAGGAGTGGCCCCTGGACACTTCCCGGGCTTAGTCGGATGTCTGGAGTGGAAGATCCGAACCAGACGAGGAGCCGTTACTTCAGTAGCCTCAATCCAACTTTTCTCCTCAGGACCATAACCCTTCCAGTCCACCAAGTACTGTAATTTTTTATGAAGATAACAAGAGTCAAGAATAGCTTTGATTTCAAACTCCGCTCCAGCTTCTGCCACTACAGACGTTGGCCTAGGGAATGCTGAGTGGAACCGATTCAGAATGAGGGGACGGAGTAGAGAAACATGAAAGGCGTTAGGTATTCGAAGATGGGCAGGCAAACCCAGTTTACAGACCACAGGATTTAAGACTTGTAGCACCGGGTAAGGACCGATGAACCTTGGAGCGAATTTCATGGTGGGCACCTTCAACCGGAGATTACGTGTGGACAGCCATACCCTGTCCCCAACTTTATATTGCGGTGCGGCTCGCCGTTTCTTATCTGCGAAGAACTTGTACCGGACAGAAACCTTCTTAAGATTAGCATGAACCTTTCTCCAAATTTGTCCAAAGTGTTGTAGAGTGGACGCTACAGCAGGAACCTCTACTATCGGAAGGCTTGGAAATTCTGGAACACGGGGATGGAACCCGTAGTTGACGAAGAATGGTGATTCCCCAGTGGAAGAATGAAACAAATGGTTATGGGCAAACTCCGCCCAAGGCAACAACTCCACCCAGTTGTCCTGTGAAGGAGAGAGATACAAACGAAGAAAAGTCTCTATATCTTGATTGACTCGTTCCGTTTGACCATTTGTTTGGGGATGATAAGCGGACGAAAACTTAAGTTTAATTTGTAGGGTTGAACAGAGGGCTTTCCAAAACCTGGCGGTGAACTGTACTCCACGGTCAGAAACAATCTCTTGTGGCAACCCATGCAAACGAAAATGTTCTCGGATAAACAGTAGAGCCAGTTTCGGTGCTGTCGGGAGACCAGTCAAAGGCACAAAGTGTGCCATCTTCGAAAAACGGTCAACGATAACCCAAACGGTGTTGCAACCCTTGGAACAGGGCAAGTCAGTGATGAAGTCCATGGAAATGTGAGTCCAGGGTCTCACAGGGATAGGCAGAGGACGAAGTAACCCTGCAGGAGGCAGACGAGGAGATTTATGTTGTGTACATTGGGGACAAGAATTAACGCAATCTTGTACATCCTTCCTCATGGTGTTCCACCAGTAAGACCTTTGCAGAAACTTGTACATCTTCTGGGCACCGGGATGACCGGAAAACTTGGAGTTATGGACCCACAGTAGTATTCCTGGCCGGAATATAGCTGGTACGGACATTCTTCCAGGAGGAGGAGCTGGAGTAGTTAAAGCAGCAGAGACAAACTGGATTCAGAATTAAACCCCGCTCAGGAGGTTCATCCTCGTCTGTGGAAACTTGTGAACGGGAAAGCGCATCTGCTTTAATATTGAGAGTCCCGGCCCGGTACTTGATAATGAACGAGAATCGGGAAAAGAAAAGTGCCCATCTCGCCTGGCGAGGATTCAAGCATTGTGCGGATTTGATGTACAGCAAATTCTTGTGATCCGTGTAGATGGTAAACACATGTTTAGCCCCTTCCAGAAGATATCTCCACTCTTCCAAGGCAGATTTGATAGCCAAGAGTTCCTGGTCTCCAATAGTGTAATTTCGTTCGGCCGGAGAGAATTTACGAGAATGGAAGCCACACGGATGTAATTTCTTATCAGAGGTGTACTGGGAGAGAACAGCCCCAACCCCGACTGAAGATGCATCAACTTCTAAGAAGAAGGGTTCATCGAAATTTGGTTGTTGGAGAACTGGAGCCGTCATGAAAGCTAACTTTAAGTGAGAAAAAGCTACAATGGCTTCCGGAGGCCACAAACTTGGATTAGAACCCTTCCTCGTCAGGGCGGTAATGGGCGCAACAATGGTGGAGAAACCCTTAATGAATTTCCTGTAGTAGTTCGCAAAGCCCAGGAACCTTTGTATTGCTTTCAAAGAAAGAGGCTGAGTCCAGTCACAAATGGCAGACAGCTTTTCCGGATCCATGCGAAGCTCCGTCCCCGAGATGATATAACCGAGGAACAGAAAATAGATGTTACTTCAAAGGTACATTTGGAAAGTTTGGCATAGAGATGATTCTCTCGTAAACGGTGGAGCACCTCTTTGACTAGAGTCCTGTGTTCGACAAGATTCTTGGAAAAGATCAGTATGTCGTCCAAATATACCACAACACTCTGATACAGCATGTCACGAAAGATTTCATTGACGAATCCCTGGAAAACCGCGGGAGCATTACTAAGACCAAACGGCATCACCAAGTATTCGTAATGCCCATCTCGGGTATTAAAGGCAGTCTTCCATTCATCCCCCTCTCGGATGCGTATAAGATTATAAGCTCCCCTCAAGTCGAGTTTGGAAAAAATGCGGGCACCACGAACCCTATCAAATAATTCTGTGACTAGTGGCAAGGGGTATTTATTATTAATAGTAATGTCGTTTAAGCCGCGGTAGTCGATGCATGGTCTCAACCCCCCTTCCTTTTTCTTCACGAAAAAGAAGCCCGCACCAGCAGGGGAGGAAGAGGGGCGAATAAATCCCTTGAGCATATTGGACTTAATATACTCCGACATGGCTTGAGTCTCGGGAAGAGACAGAGGATATGTGCGACCACGGGGTGGCGTCTTCCCTGGGACAAGGTCAATAGGGCAGTCCCAAGGCCTGTGAGGTGGTAACAGGTCAGCAGCTTGTTCCGAAAATACGTCCTTGTACCCTTGATATGCCTCCAGAATGTGCTCTTCATCCGTTTTGGAGGTGACACGGAGCGGACAAACAGGAGTAAGACAATTAGTGTGACAAAAGGAACTCCAGGACAGAATTTGTGACGACTTCCAGTCGATGTGGGGATTATGACCTTTTAGCCAAGGCATTCCAAGAACCAGATCATGGGGCATTTCTGGGATTACCAAGAGTTCCAAATCTTCCTGATGTAGAGCCCCGACCTGCAGCTTAACTGGCCCCGTGCGCCTGATTATAAGACCTTTGGAAATTCTAGTCCCGTTGATAGCCGTCAGTGAAATTGGCCGCTCGATAGGCCGTAACTTTAAACCCAAGCTTTGGGCACAGAAGGAAGAAATGAAGTTCCCTGCAGCTCCGGAATCCAATAGGGCTTCACAAGACTTGGAGACTGAATCGGAGACTAGAGTTACTGGAAGCAAACAGTCCGAAGTTGGAGAAGCTTTTGTCGTAACCCCCAGCTTGACTCCTCCGGAACAAGCTAGGCCTGCCCGTTTCCCGGACGAGATTTACAAGATTTAAGAAAATGATCCGCGGCTCCACAGTAAAGGCAGAGTTTACCCTCACGACAACGCTGTCGTTCTTCCGGAGACAGTCGGGATCGGTTAATTTGCATGGGCTCATCTGAGCTAGGTGAGGCCACCGGTCTAGGAGTAGGATTCCGGAACCTGGAACGATCCGGACGGCTACGTTCTCTTCCACGCTCCTGCATCCGAAGATCCACCTTGACGCAAAGGGAAATCAGATCTTCTAATGGATCCGGCAGATCTCTGGTAACCAGCTCATCTTTCAGCCGGTCGGAAAGACCGTTCCAGAAGGCAGCTCTCAGGGCGTCATTATTCCAGCGTAGTTCGGAAGCAATGGTCTGGAAATAAACCATGTACTGACCCACGGAACGGGCGCCCTGTCGAACACGGAGCAAGTCGGAAGAAGCAGTGGTCATTCTGCCGGGTTCGTCGAAAATCCTTCGAAAGGACGAGATGAAGTTGGTATAGTTGGAAACCATGGGATCAGATCGTTCCCATAATGGAGACACCCAATCCAAAGCAGAACCTTCCAACAGAGAAATAATATATGCTACCTTGGACCGGTCTGTAGGAAAGTTGTGTGCAAGTAGCTCGAAATGTACCTCGCATTGGTTCAAGAAACCACGACAATTTTTAGGATTCCCATTATAGCGGGACGGAGTAGGCAGCTGAAGGCGTGGAGTGATACCGGCCGATGGTTGAACATTGCTGGCAACGGCGACTGGTGCGACTACTGGAACAGGTGCCGGAATTACTGAGGCTAGAGACGCCTGAATCTGATCCAGACGCCCGGACAACTGCTGGAGGTACTGCATCACCTGGCCTTGTGCCGCTTCCTGACTTTGTACTCGAGAAGCCAGGTTCTGGATGGCACTTGAGTCCGTGTTCCGATTCCCCGGGTCCATGGGGCCTGAGTATACTATCACTGACCTGGTTTGGGAGTGTTGTGGACTCGGGGCTTCTTCCGATGACCGGGAAGAGGAACCGCTACTGGGTCGCAGTAGAGATGGCCGGATGTAGGTCTTCCTCATGCAGGATTAAGACGGCAGGCAGGAAGCACAGAGGAATTCTTGAAGGTCTCCTGAAAGACAAGACTTGTAGAAATACTGAAGGCTGAGGTACTGAGATATTGAAGGCACTGTGGTGTTGGAGACACTGTGGTGTTGGAGGCACTGAGGTGCTGGGAGTACAGGGAGTGCTGGGAGGCACTTGGAGGCACAAGGGTGCTTGGAGGCACGGAGGTACTTGGAGGCACGAGGTAATTGGAGGCACGGAGGTGCTTGGAGGCACGAGGTGCTTGGAGGCAGGGAGGTGCTTGGAGGCAGGGAGGTGCTTGGAGGCAGGGAGGTGCTTGGAGGCACAGAGGTGTTTGGAGGCACCAATGTGTTTGGAGGCACGAGGTGCTAGGAGGCACGGAGGTATTTGGAGACACCAAGGTGTTTGGAGGCACGGAGGTACTTGGAGGTACGGAGGTACTTGGAGGCACGGAGGTGCTTGGAGGCACGAGGTGCTTGGAGGCAAGGAAGGTACTTGGAGGCACGTAGGTGCTCGGAGGCACGGAGGTACTTGGAGGCACGGGGTGCTTGGAGGCACAGGATGCTTGGAGGCACAGGATGCTTGGAGGCACAGGATGCTTGGAGGCACAGGAGATCACAGGGACGAGGGAGCTCTGGAATCACAGCTTCCGCAGGAGAAACGAAGATACTCAGGCACCGGATCTCTGCCTGGTGTCTGGTTTTAAATCCCCCGCCCTAGCCTGATTGGCGGAGCAGGCAGGTGACGTCAGACCTGCTCCGCCTCCTTGCCCTCGCTTATGATGGCGGCGTCCTTGCTTCCGGGAAGCCGCCGGAGGGACGCGCCGACCCGCCGCCGAAGCCGGAGATCGCCAGGAGAAGAGAGGCGCCGGGCAGACCAGGCCACCCGCAGGGACAAGCGCGGTCGCCGCTGCCCGAGGTGCGTGACACTCACTGCTTACTGTAATTTGATATTTTGTTTCTCTCCTCTACAATGTGCTGCCATGAATGAAGAAGCCAAACAGGTCTGAGCAAGCGGTAGAGCCATGACCTCTGTTATTGTAGAGCATCTCCGTGAACTGGACTCTGACATGCAGGCCCAGGAGGATGCTCTCATGGAGAGTTGTCTGGCATCTGACAGGGAAATACAACAGTCATTTATGTTGCAGCTAATGGCTATGCTTTAGGGAGCCACACACAACAAATATAACAAGCCCCAGTGTATGCTGAACACACATATTGACAGTACAATAAAGGGCCCAATTACTGCAACCCTAGCACTACTACTACCACCACACCAACAAACCAAGGGGTAACCAATCAGATTCCAGATATTATCTTTTAGAAGGTGCTAGATAAATGAGAAGTAGAATCTGATTGGTTGCTATGGGCAACATCCCATCTTAAATAGAACTCCCATCTTAGTCAATTTACCCACAATAATCACCTTTTCGGGTGTTTACAGTATATAGGCAATTAAACATGCCTATTTCAAATATTCCTTAGTGTGCCAACTGGCACTGTTTATGTAGTCATACTGTATTTGATTTGAAAATAGTGTTTACATTATGATATGCCACTGGTTCCTAAACTGCGTCCTTAAGGCAGCCTAACAGACCAGGTTTAAGGTTTTAACTAAGATGAATTTTCCATCAGGAATATATTTAAAACCTGGGGCGGGATGTAATGCCGCCCGAGTTCAGCGGCCGTGTGGGATGCCGGACGAACTAGGATATTTTTTTAAAGGGGCACTCACTTACAAGGCAAAGCTATGACTTGTAAGTGATTGCTCCTTATGCCGGCTGAACTTGTAAGTGATTGCCCCTTTAAAAATCATCTGAGTTCATCCAGCATCCTGCATGGCCGCTGAACTCGGGCGGCATTACATCCCTCCCACTGTCTGTAAGGCCACTTTGTGGACACAAACCGAAAGACGGTGTTAATTTGAGTGGCAACTTGATGTACACAGAATGAATACAAAACTACGGCTGAGAGAATTCTTCTAGCATCAGCCTTCTACTCGATAGAGTGACTATGTTCAACGTTTTTGTAGATTGCAAACTAAATCAAAATTTGATTCCCCATCTGGCAATGCGTCAATTAAAACCTATACTCGTTTGCTAGATGAATCGGTTGATAAGCATACTCAGACATCCATCATGTTTCATAATAACCTATCCAGAACTAAACCTAATGCTTTATAACAAGTAAGCAAGGATAAAACCGTAACACTTAGACCGGCTGACAAGGGTGGGGCATAGTGATCCAGAATCTTCATGACTATAAGAAGGACATTTATAAACAACTGTCTGATAAAGATGTGTATTGTAAATTGAGTGGAAATCTGACACTAGGATGCCAGCAGGAATTAAAGTGTACATTACAAATGGCACTGGACGTATTGATCAAAAGCTATTTGCGTCATTGGCCCATAAGTATCCAGTGACCGTTGTCCTTTACACCCTGCCTACAATACACAAGGATGCTGCCAATCTGCCTGGTTGCCCTATTATTTCCGCTAGAAACTCTCTGTCTCAACCCATTTCGCAATTTCTGAACATACTCATACAGCCCTTTGTCACGATATACCCCACATACCTCACTAACACAATATCCTTTCTTAATTTATTGAATCAACATAAGGGAGTACCATTTAACTCAATTATGTGCGTCTTAAATGTCAAAAGCCTATACACTTGCATTCCTCATAACTTAGGTCTGGCAGCTATACGTAATTTCCTATATAGCATCTAACATGATTTCTGCTTTGACAGAGATTTGTTCCTGTGCCTATTGTACTTGAATTGATCCTTACCAGAAACTATATTCTTTTTGATGGTTCATATTATCTCCAGGTCTCTTGATGTGCCATGGGATCATCAGTGGCACCATGTTATGCAAATGTTTTCATGGTTCAGCAATAGAAAATACTATTTTTTCAGAATCCAGACATATCTAAAAACATAGGAATTTACACATGGTATATAGATGACTTACACATCCTTTGACATGAGGGAGGCATGAAACATTTGAAGAACTAATTTTATCTATCAACTCTGCCACCTCTCCAATAGTTCACTTATAGGTGGCGTGGTAAAAATGTAGAATTCTTGAATGTGATGTTTCATTTGACAGAAGGTCAATTATCTATCTCATTGTTTCAAAAAGACACTGACAGAAATATGTTCCTTCTAGCTAACAGCTGGCACCCACCTACACTTAAACTTGGGTTGCATTTTTACCAAATGCTGACAGCTGCCAGGATCACCAGCAATTCCCATGCCCTACCTTCCCAAATAAGCAACATCATTCAGAAATTTAGGGTAAATTTGATTCCCCATCTGGCAATGCATCAATTAAAACCTATACCCGTTTGCTAGATAAATCGGTGTCACAACTGAGGGCTGAGGCTGACCTGGGGAAGCCTCAGACATAGGGGCAGGAGTGTATGTGAACCGTTGAGGTAGAATAGGGTTCTTGGACATGCAGGAGGTTAAGCACCATTTGCCTGAAGGCGTGACCACATCAACGGAGTATATAATACAAAGTCTGTTTATTGTACACACAGTTTAGACACCTTGGCAATTTTAGATAACTTTCAACAGTAACTTGTGCAGATAAATATAGCAGTACAGTTCCAGGAAGCGTAGTGGTAGTGAATACTGTGGCAATGCAGGATGAGATGTAACAAAGTCCTTGCAAGACCCGGAGTTGGAAAATCCATTGTCCACAGCTAACCGCTGTAACAGGGAACCTGCTGGTATTGCCCAGCAGATGACACACTGGAAGCTGGGTTGGCACAAGTGCACAGAGGTTGAAGGGAACTTGGAAGAATTGCCTCGGATGCCGGATGGAACTGGTGCAGACAGAAGGTGTATTGAACTCACTGCTGAAAATAGAGTCTGATGGTGAGTATCGATGTGGTTCGATGTTGTGTGGTAGATAATCAACAGATTGATGCTGGAACACCGCTGGAGATGGAGAGTGATACTAAACATGATACAGAACACTGCTGAGAGCTGGCAGTGACACAGGAACACCACTGGAAGCGAGACTGGATCAACGCTGGAAGCCAGTGATGAAGTCACTGTGGATCACGGAGAGCGATGTTGGTAGGCAATGAGAGCTAGGAGTGATACTGGAACACCGCTGGAAGCTGGAAGCGATTCTGGAACAATGCTGAAAGCTGGAAGCCGGTGATAGATCACTGCAGGACACAGGATGCAATGTAGGAACATTGCTAGAGTCAGGCAGCACCGCAAGATGGTAACCAGTGCGGGGTCTCTTTAAGTGGAGCTAGGTCACAGGAGCTGGAATACCTGGGAGCACAAGCTGGAACATCCACAGACAGGAGAGACATGTATCATTAGGATAGACAACCAAAGCACTGATGATTAGGCAGCCTTGATGCAGGATATTTATACCAGCTGGGAAGCAGGTATTGGCTGAGCAATCAGGCAGAGTCCAGAGCACAGCGGATAGGCTGGAAAGTGACTTGTGTGGAATCCAAACATGGCTGCGCCCATGTTTGATTCTGGAGGGAAAGTCTGTTTGAACTCAACATGCGGGAATCTGTAGTAATGGCGGCGGAGGCCACAGAGGGCAGGAGACGCCACACATTATAACAGGAGTTGCCAAGACAGTGTTGCCGGGATCACGGAGGGAGACTAAGGCAATGTTGTACAGCGTGCTGCACGCAGACAGCGCAGGTGGAATCCAGGCTTGAAGCACTGGGCCAGTCTCAGGAGACACTTGGAAGGTAAGAACTGGTGACTAATTACCCGGATCATGACAATCGGTTAATAAGCATACTCAGGCATCCACCATTTTATATCATAACCTGTTCAGAACTGATCCTAATGCTTTACAACAATTAAGCAAGGATAAAACCATAAGACTTAGACCAGCTGACAAGGGTGGGGCATAGTGATCCAGAATCTTCATGACTATAAGCAGGAAATTTATAAACAACTGTCTGATAAAGATGTGTATTGTAAACTGATTGGAAATCTGACACTAAGATGCCTGCAGGAATGAAAGTGTACATTACAAACGGCACTGGACGTATTGATCAAAAGTGTCAGAGTCGAAAAATATCATGATTCATATGCCTTGTATTAACCCCAATGCACGTGCCCGCTGCTCTGGCACGGACTCCCCCGTGCATACGCATCCCCCCAGGTTGCGTAAGGGACGCTCTGACGTCGCCTGCGCATGGAGATGGGTATTTACGGCGGTGTTTGTGTGCGACTAGCGAGCGACTCAATCGCTACATATTTAACCAATATAATGCGTTTTATAGTTAATATTCCCCATGTCCCACCCCCTAACCAATGGAAAGAGAGCACGCAGTATCTATTGTAGTATGTCTTAAGTTAGTAAATAAATATAGCTTGCAATATGCTTGGTGACACAAGACTCTGCAAGGTTTTCACACTGAAGGCTAGAGCCCTGGTCCAGGTTGCACCGGCGAAGTCATTCCCACGTGTGTAAGTTTCTCTGTGACCAACTTATTCTCTGTCTGTATTTGCCATACACTCTCTCTCACTGTTATTGTTTATGATTATGCCGCTATTGTATATTCATGTCTAGATATTCTGTTTAGGTATTAATGTTAGTCTTGTAGTGTATAAGCTGTTAACTGTTTTCCCCTTTTTCATACAAATTATCGTAAGTAAAGGTTTTGGAACCTTAGCAAGGTGTCTGTGTTTCTCTAGCTAGTACAAAGGGTTTCTGAGTATCTCAATCACTCAAACAGCTTGCTTAAATATCCAGGTCAACCAGTGGTATATCATTACAGTATCTCAATACTAAGACTTACAGTATAATCATACTCTGTGTTTAAGGTTTAAAAGGTTATTATCTGTGTGTACGCTCGCTGTGTGTATTCCGTACACTCAGCGCAGCGTTTGTATGTAACTTGCGTGCCACGTGCGAGGTCTTTGTACGCAAATAGCGTACGGAGTGCGTAGCACGTGCACGTGGTTTAGCGCCCATTACGGCTTGAAGGTATTAGTAAATAACTTGTGTTAAAAGGTAGAAAACTGACTCTATCAATTGGGGGCAAGTCCGGTCCACCTCATATCCGCAGTCAGGTGAAAACGCGCAGACTTTATTGATCAGCAATGGGCGGAAGGTGGTATCTTGTAGTGCTGATCAGATGAGCGTCTGCGTCTGATTCTCTTGGTTTGTAGGGATGCTGGTGGAAGCCGAGGAAGGTAAGAACGTTACGCTATCGTCTTTTTAAACGGTTTTTAATTTCTGTTAAGTAGGTTTGAAAGTATTTTTAATCGCTCTGCATAGCTTGATAGTTTATTTTTAGCCCAGGCCTAAAATAACTTCAGGGGTTTGGATAGTGATTTTTTTGTGACAATAGAAGCCGCATGGTCTGTCCTCCATTTTGTGTAACCCTCATGGATGTGGAAGGGGGAGGAGCAGCGGCCATTTTGGGAAGGTCAAAAAAATGTTTTTCGTTTTTTTCTGAATGGCTGATTTTCAGTTGACTCAGGAATAATCAGCCGTCCCTTGTCAAAAATAAATCACCATTTGAGTTATCAATGCATTTATTTAACCCATGCATAAGCAATTATAAATAGTTCAGATAGGGTTTAATGTAAGTTAATAGTAAAATGAATATTTGATTTAAGAACGATACACAGATAAAACAAAGTTGTTGGTTTTTTTTTTCTTTTTTCTCTCTTCCTTACCTCCAGTGATTCAGTTAAACTTTGCTTGTTGTAGGATAAGCCATTGAAATGCAAATTAACCTGTGTAACTGGTGATACTTCTCAACTGTTTTTTTTTTTCTCCCAGCAGTGAAAGAAATCGCCTTCACAGATAGTTAAAAGCACATTCATATGCAAATTAGAAGCACTGAATAAGGTCTCATAGATGTAATAGTGATTAGTACATATATGTAATATTATATGTGTGTGTTTACATTAATGTATGTTATTAGATTAATTTAGAATTGCATTTTCATCTGTGTATTTTCACATATCTCACTTTCCTGTTTGCCATTTATCATTGATAACGTGTTGAGAAAGATTTGTTGCTATTGGTAGTTAAAAGTAAAATTAATACATAAGGGAGTAATTTGTAAAACACGCACACGGCTTTGCCTAAGATACAAGGGAGACCTGTGTGGTGCTTGGTAAATGATTACAGTTAAAAATCATTTGCATTGATAGAAACGTGTTACTTGTGTTACTGTGGACGTGTCTGGCCTGTGTACACGTGTCCCTAACAAAGGGCGGGACAAGCGTACGCGCAGGGCCGGTTCAAGGGCGCTCTGCGCCCCGGGCAGGAAACGGGGCGTGGCCTAATACAGGGGGCGTGGTCAGTTACGCCCCCTGTACATTGCTAGCGCCGCTTGAATGCTGAGCGGTGCGCGATGACGTCATCGCGCACCGCACAGCAAAAGGTCCTCTCCACGAAGGGAAACTAGACGCTATGCGTCTAGTTCCCTTCGTGGAGAGGACCTTTGCTGTGCGGTGCGCGATGATGTCATCGCGCACCGCTCAGCAAAGTTACTCTCCACGAAGGGAAACTAGAAGCATAGCGTCTAGTTCCCTTCACAGGAGGCGGACGGGGACGGCAGCGGGCAGCGGACGGGGGACACAGCGGGTAGCAGTGGCGGATCTTGCCACGGTGCGGCGCCCTCCGGATAGCGCCAGCGCCCTCCGGAAGGCGGCGCCCCGGGCAAAAGTCCTGCTTGCCCGTGGCAAGATCCGCTACTGCGTACGCGACGCAAGGGCTTACACACGTAGTGTATATTACGCAACGGAGCGTATGGGTACGCCTACGTAATACAAATCACACGATAGTATTGTTTTAGTAGGCGATATGGAAGCAACGCTATAATAGCGCAAGTTAATCTCAGTGTCCAAAATTTTAAATCCTTCTCTAGTTGCAACTCCTCTGGGACTAGCCTGTGATACTGCATGAAAGGAATTTTCTGTACAGAAAAGAAAGTAAAGAGTATATGAGGTGAAAGAGTGTGTGTGTATGTATATATATATATATATATATATATAAGTTTCTCATTTTTGGTTGGAACCCCCGGAAGTCGAGTTCTCGTGAGGTACATCAGTGAAAGTGACAGCGCGTGGTGGCTTGGGAGGCATCCCTTGTTAAATATTGAAATAAGAGCATTAGAGTATAGCAGATTAGGAGGTCTACTGTAGACACAGACCAGGAGGTCACGGACCAGGAGGTCCAGAGACAGACCAGGAGGTCTAGGTGCAGCAGACTGGGAAGTCCGCTATAAGATAAAGTCAAGAAGCACAACCCCAGGAGGGTTGGTGCGGTACCCATATAGGCCATCAAGCTCTGGCTGAAGGAATTCGCAGCCGTAATTTTCGATTCCGTTGGTCGTTCCGCACATAAGATTAGTTGCTTATGTGCAGTACGATTGTACCGCATGTAATTGTGTGCATTAGTTTGTAACTTGACCCAGTACCATTTGCGTACGCTAGAGGGGTCATAAACGCTATTTGTACATTCTAACGTCATTTGTGTAAATTTTTTTTATTTTAAGGGAGGTTCGCTGGTCACTCAGGAATTCTCTAACAACCGATACTTGCTGGGGACGGGTAACCTACTCCCACACGTCCCAGTGAATAAAGGTTTATAGGGGCCCTAGGTTGGGTACAGCAGCTCTGAGTCAGTGATTGAAGTACTGGCCAACGTGGGCGAAGAGTGGGTGAAAGCACTCGGTCGAACTTTCACCGTCGGCTTACCCCGGGCAACTTGGTTTTTGTAACGGTTCGCTGAAAACCCTGATTTGAAGGTCAGAGGTAGTGAAAGCAACACCTGCAAAGATGGGGGCCAGTTGTTCAGGTAAGGGACGATCAACCCTGGTTCAGGTTGATTTAGTAAACCGGCCCATAAGGTCGGCAAAGTGTATAACGTGTGATACAGACCAGGAGGTCCGAGATGAATCACACACAAAGGTTTTCAATGAATGGGAAAGAATGACTGTGCATGACGGGGAAAAGTTCCCACGGGTAGGCAGTTTTAGTCCCAAGGTGTTACAAAATTTAAAGAAAAGGATATGTCTAATTAAGTCCGCGAAGAGGCGGATCCGACATTATGATTGTTTACAGTTATGGCAACGGGAAAGTGAAATATAAGGAGGATTAGCTTACACAGCTGACTCTCACTTTGGTAAGAAAAATATGGCAACAAGAGAGAAAGTGGTTACAGAGAATGGCACACTGGTATATGATAATTGTGCACTTAGCAACTGTATTATTGATGATAAGAATAATTGTAACAAATGTAATAATGATAAAAGTAAAACTGTTAAATGTACAACTGTTAACCCGTGCAAGTTGCACCCCATGTTAAACTTCCCTCAGGATTACAAGCAAGAAAGTGAGCCCAGCACGATGTCGGCACCTTTTCCAGCAGCCATCATACAAGACATCCAGGTGGATGCGACCAAATCGGTAAAGGCAGTAGTCAAACCCCCTAACGGAGGGTCAGGTGAGGTCGTGTCCACAGGTACGTACGGTGTTATATATCACGCACAAACAAATGTACCTCATATTGTAGAACCAACACAAGATGATGTGGTTGAATTTAATCCTGTCAGGGTGATCACAGTCCCCAATGGGAAGACTGACGCTCAGGGAATCATTCCCGCCAGGGACAGTGCAATGCGCCGTCCCTGGTCCCGGACAGAATTAGGAGCAATTATGTCTGAATTCCCTGATCCTAGGAAAGATCTAGTTGCATGTCAGAGGTTTATTAAAGAACTAGGAAACTCCACAGAACCCACCAACAAAGGTTGGCGGACAGTGCTGAGGGCATGTTTGCCCTCCAGTGTTGACCCTGCGAAATTTATTACTGATTGTAAATTAGACACAGAAGTACCTCGTACGGAGGAATACAATCAGGAATGTATTAGGCAGATCAACCGACAGTTAGGAGTATATTTCCCAGCCGTTGTCGAGTGGAACAAAATCTTCTCCATAAGACAAAGAGAGGGAGAAAGTACTTCTAATTATTTCAATCGAGCACTGCAAGTAATGGCTAGAAACACTGGGATCACGGACATTGAGAGAAATGCACAGCATAGAGATATAGCGGTTAAGGTATTAATGGATGGTTTAAAGGTAGTATTGAGAACAAGGGTACAGACCACCAACCCAAACTGGAGAAATATCTCGGTGGCTGCATTAAGAAAGTCCGCTGTTGGGCATGAGCAAAACATCAGCAAGCACAGGGAAGCACAGGGAGGTAAGAAGCCTCAGATCCCTGTGGGTAAGTCAAAGGTGATAAGATGTTATAATTGCCAGAAGGAAGGTCATTTTGCACGAAGTTGTAGGTTTAAAGATCCACAAAAGGTATATCAACCCCCTAGACAAAAACATGAGCAAAGTCATGATACACGAAATTGTAATCAGGAATCACCTAGGAAGAAGTTTGGGCCGCACCTGTAATATGCAGTCAGGAAAGTTGATCATTAGGACTGGTAGTAAACCTGAGGTTACAGTTAATGATATTGGGAGGTCAGTTCCTTGTAGACACAGGAACGGCCGGGTAAACTTTGTAATTTATCTGTAAATGTTTCTTTTTCCCCATCTCTGACGTTCATCAGCAGTACTCAAACATCACATAGCTACTTGGTCTTTGCAGAAGTCTACCTAACCCCAGTGTGACCTACCGACATCGGTGTGTCCTGGCCAGGCACAAAAGGGTGGAGTGTGGAAATACTGGTGGGGGAGACAAATATACCAATGGATGTGTTGGTGTGACAGCCTGATGGTGAACGGAAGATCTGACAATGTTTTTTTTGTTTGTTGTTTTATGTAACATATATATGAATTGTTCTCTCTCTCTCGTTTGTTTTTCTTCTCTCTTCTCTCTCATGTTCTCATGCTTTACAGATGGTATGTCACACATCAGTTAGACAAATGGTAATGCAAGATTTTTGCTCCTTACAGAAAAATCGCAGATTTGGAAGGAACATTGTATCACCAGAATGTTCGTTTGGAAGACTGAGAGACAGCACCTTTGAGATGACAACAGAGCAAGAAGAACAACAAGACTAGAGGACAAAAGCATCGTAACATTTTTCTTTCCCCTCAAATTATTTTTTGTACCCCCATTACAAATTTCTCCTTCTCCTCCTGTAATATGGACTTGCCCCAAGAGACTGTGATCCGGATTTTCCTGTTGACCATGATGTTGACCAGAGCAGTCTGTTTCGGTGAGAGTACCATGGAGGTCGAGAAAGGATCTGGAATCGGTTCTGATAACCAGGATGGAGGCGTAGTTTTCCAAGAACAGCACAATCACCGAGTAAAGGCGAGTATCAGAAAACCATCTGGTAGCATTGACAATAGAAGAAATTGTGAAGGATTGTTAGCTGAAGAAAACTGCATCTGTAGGCATTGTGACAGTGTAGTCGAGGATGGGTGCATCAAGAAATGTCAGTCCAGTTTTAATATCCACATGGACCGGCATCCATTGAGTGACTATCACTCCTTAGTGGGTAAAGTGTTAAACCAGACAGACTGTTGGGTATGCTCTCAAGTACCTCAAGGTCATAGCAAATCAGGACTAGTACCATTCCCTTTAACTGTAGGAGAGGTACTTGAGTTAAGTGGTGGGAGGCCGGTGGACAAGAGATTTAATATCTCTAGTCCTCCTAGCTTGAAGCTCCACCAATATCATGTGGATAGGTCCTTAGTATGCTTTAACATTTCCAATCCCCGAAAGCCGGGAAATTGGGAAGTGTCATGGAGTAATCAAACCATGACATTTTCATATAGAGCCGATAGAATGCCCATAGACACAGAACTTATACGCCACATAGTCAACAGTGGAAAATATTTCCGGTATAGGTACACTCTAGGAAGTAGGACCATGCGAGTTGGAGAAGTATCACCAGGATACTGTGCACATATCATACAATCGGATACGTGTACTAGACAGATGGGAGAATTAGGGTTAGGAGATTTCACATGGAAAGTTTGTAACATGGTTATGTCATACTCAGTCCCATATGTTCTCCCCGATGATGCATATTTCATATGCGGGAGGAAGGCGTATAAGTGGCTTGCCCCAAACTCAGAGGGATTGTGTTACATTGGAAAAGTACTGCCTGAAGTAATGACTGTAATCCCAATTGGTTTAATTTATGACCCAACGATTGAGACAATGTTGTGATGAAAATGTGATTCCACGGTCCGTTTCTTTCACCCGTTTCTCCTTTGTTTTCCTCCAAGGTACAAGGACATCCACTTGGAAGAAGAATTTGACAACCTCTTTTATGCAGACCATTGATGAACTGTGTCACAGACACCCAATACTTTTAGTGACTTTAACTATCTACTGGAAACCCAATACTTTAGAGACTGTAATTTTATGGACACTGGAACAGCTTTTGCTCGCCACTTACAGCAAAAGCACCGAGAGACATCAGACAACATGTACATCAAGACAAGACATCAGACAACATGTACATCAAGACAAGACATCAGACAAGACCTCAATCGGCGACTGTCTATTAAAACTCACATAGTTTTATGACTGCATTTATAAAGATTGTTTCTTATTTTCACCTCTACAACCCCCAGGTAGTATCCCACATAGACATCAGGTCATTTTCACATACTAGCATCCACATACTCCCCCCTTCATGTATCATCAACTAATGTGCACCCCATTTGTTGCAGCCAAAAGCCGAAAAGAGCTCGGTAGAGTTTGACAGCCCATCCACAGACCCTTAATACGGGATAAGAAGGATTCAAATGTATACTTCGCAATACCTCGAAGCTTGATTTAGAACACGTACGGCACGATGATACATGACCCCTCAGACATGGATTCATACACTCATGCTTTTACTATCTCACTAGGTCATACATTTCCCACCTTCTCCTCTCCTCCCTTTACCCAATCATAAAAAGGTATTTACATGATGACATATATATTTCTGTTTGGATTATTTAGATAGTGGCAGTTATTGTTGACTGCCAAAGGCTGGACTGTCAGAGTCGAAAAATATCATGATTCATATGCCTTGTATTAACCCCAATGCACGTGCCCACTGCTCGTGCACGGACTCCCCCGTGCATACGCATCCCCCCAGGTTGCGTAAGGGACGCTCTGACGTCGCCTGCGCGTGGAGATGGGTATTTACGGCGGTGTTTGTGTGCGACTAGCGAGCAACTCAATCGCTACATATTTAACCAATATAATGCGTTTTATAGTTAATATTCCCCTTAACAATGTCAGCAAGTATGGTAAGTTTAAAACTTCTTGGACAGAGAGATTCCTCTTTGCATGCTGGGAGGGCTCAGACAAAGGTTGGAGGGTAGTATTTGGTGTCCAGCTGTGGGGTATTGAAGGGGTGTTGTGCCTATGATAGTTGGGAGGGATTCGCATAGTTCCTGCTCATGGTTATGCACAGAAGTAGAAAATAAGATTACGGTAATTGCATTCCGAATAAATTACACATAAGTGCAGGGTAGGTGAATGGAATTCAGTAGTTTCTTTCCCACAGACTGAATACAATAGCCTTATTTACACTAAGCTTTGAGATTCTATGAAGAGGGCTTACACCTTTGTTTATGAATAGAACCAGGTTTCACTCCAGAATAATGAGTGCTGAGTAGTCAATTGTCTCAACTGAAGGTGGGGTAAACAAAGCCCAGAGACAGAGTTTGTTTGGAAGATCCAAAACAATAGCTTTCCTCAATATAATCAGACAAAGAGGAATTTAGAATACTAACAAGTCCTAGCCATCGCCCACTTCTTGAACTAACCAATGATCCCAGGTGCAGTACATGTCCCACCCCCTAACCAATGGAAAGAGAGCACGCAGTATCTATTGTAGTATGTCTTGAGTTAGTAAATAAATATAGCTTGCAATAGGCTTGGTGACACAAGACTCTGCAAGGTTTTCACACTGAAGGCTAGAGCCCTGGTCCAGGTTGCGCCGGCAAAGTCATTCCCACGTGTGTAAGTTTCTCTGTGACCAACTTATTCTCTGTCTGTATTTGCCATACACTCTCTCTCACTGTTATTGTTTATGATTATGCCGCTATTGTATATTCATGTCTAGATATTCTGTTTAGGTATTAATGTTAGTCTTGTAGTGTATAAGCTGTTAACTGTTTTCCCCTTTTTCATACAAATTATCGTAAGTAAAGGTTTTGGAACCTTAGCAAGGTGTCTGTGTTTCTCTAGCTAGTACAAAGGGTTTCTGAGTATCTCAATCACTCAAACAGCTTGTTTAAATATCCAGGTCAACCAGTGGTATATCATTACAGTATCTCAATACTAAGACTTACAGTATAATCATACTCTGTGTTTAAGGTTTAAAAGGTTATTATCTGTGTGTACGCTCGCTGTGTGTATTCCGTACACTCAGCGCAGCGTTTGTACGTAACTTGCGTGCCACGTGCGAGGTCTTTGTACGCAAATAGCGTACGGAGTGCGTAGCACGTGCACGTGGTTTAGCGGCCATTACGGCTTGAAGGTATTAGTAAATAGCTTGTGTTAAAAGGTAGAAAACTGACTCTATCAAAAGCTATTTGAGTCATTGACCCAGAAGTATCCAGTGACTGTTGTCCTCTACACCCTGCCTAAAATACACAAGGACGCTGCCAATCTGCCTGGTCGCCCTATTATTTCTGCTAGGAACTCTCTGTCTCAACCCATCTCGCAACTTCTGAACATACTCAGACAGCCCTTTGTCACGATACACCCCACATACCTCACTAACACAATATCCTTTCTTAATTTATTGAATCAACATAAGGGAGTACCATTTAACTGAATTATGTGCGTCTTAGATGTCAAAAGCCTATACACTTGCATTCCTCATAACTTAGGTCTGGCAGCTATGCGTGAATTCCTATGTAGCATCTAAGATGATTTCTGCTTTGATAGAGATTTGTTCCTGTGCCTATTGTACTTGAATTGATCCTTACCAGAAACTATATTCTTTTTGATGGTTCATATTATCTCCAGGTCCCTGGATGTGCCATGGGATCATCAGTGGCACCATGTTATGCAAATGTCTTCATGGTTCAGCAATAGAAAATACGTTTTTTTCAGGATCCAGACATATCTAAACTAGAGATGAGCGGGTTCGGTTCTCCGAGATCCGAACCCCCCGAACTTCACCTATTTTACACGGTTCCGAGGCAGCCTCGGATCTTCCAGCCTTGCTCGGTTAACCCGAACACGGACGAACGTCATCATCCCGCTGTCGGATTCTCGCAAGATTCGTATTCTATATAAAGAGCCGCACGTCGCCGCCATTTTCACTCGTGCATTGGAGATTGAACGGAGAGGACGTGGCTGCGTTCTCTCCCTGAAAAGCTCCGTAATCTGTGCTCAGTGTGCTGCAAATATCTGTTCTCAGTGTGCTGCAAATATCTGTGCTCAGTGTGCTGAAAATATCTACGTTCTCTGCCTGAAAACGCTCCATATCTGTGCTCAGTGTGCTGCAAATATCTGTGCTCAGTGTGCTTTATTGTGGGGACTGGGGACCACCAGTATATAATTATACTTATAGTAGTACAGTACAGTAGGCCATTGCTGTATCTTGCTGCTCTGTGTCACTGCAAGTATCCATTCCATATCTGTGCTACATTTTTGTGAGCAGTATATATAGTATTACAGTGCAGCATTTTGGTGACCCAACAGTATATAGTTGTGTACAGTAGGCCATTGCTGTATCTTGCAGCTCTGTGTCACTGCAAGTATCCATTCCATATCTGTGCTGAATTTTTGTGAGCAGTATATATAGTATTACAGTGCAGCATTTTGGTGACCCAAAGAGTATATAGTTGTGTACAGTAGGCCATTGCTGTATCTTGCAGCTCTGTCACTGCAAGTATCCATTCCATATCTGTGCTGCATTTTTGGGAGCAGTATATATAGTATTACAGTGCAGCATTTTGGTGACCCAACAGTATATAGTTGTGTACAGTAGGCCATTGCTGTATCTTGCAGCTCTGTGTCACTGCAAGTATCCATTCCTTATCTGTGCTGCATTATTGTGAGCAGTATATAGTAGGACAGTGCAGCATTTTGGTGACCAGCAGTATACATATATAGTACAGTACAGTAGGCCATTGCTGTATCTTGCAGCTCTGTGTCACTTCTAGTATCCTGATCAGTGCTCAATATCTGCTGCATTGTTGTGACCAGTATATATACTGTACTGTGCGACGTGTGTTATACACCTGGTGATTATACATCCTGTAATCTGTACTGAGCGTTGTGTGAGATACACCCTATATACTGTACTGCGTGATGTGTGAGATACACCTGGGGATTATGCACCCTATATTTTTATTATTATTATTATCCTTTATTTATATGGCACCACAAGGGTTCTGCAGCGCCCAATTACAGAGTACATAAATAATAAAACAGGAAAACAGCAACTTACAGTTGATGACAGTATAGGACAAGTACAGGGTAAATACACATAGTTACATCAGCAGATGACACTGGAATAAGTATCAGGTGGCAGACGACTGCTGGATGTGGTACAGTTGAAGATTATTAAAGTAAGACAAAGGATAAGCACATGAGGGAAGAGGGCCCTGCTCGTGAGAGCTTACAATCTAAAGGGGAGGGGTAGACAGACATGGGTGACACAAATGGGGTACATAGAGAACGTGGAACAGAGGGTTAGGATAAGATTTGGCTGGGTTTGGTGAAGAAGTGGACCCCCAGAAGGCACAAGTCAATACTTAACATTGCAACATTTTACTGGGCTATGCAGGAGAAAATTAAAAATAGGGATAAAAAAAAAAAAAGAATCGACAACTTCTACTGCTTTCAAAAAGGTTAATGGAAGCTGAAATAATGGACAACTACCTCATGGAAGCCAGATACAGTATACCAAACAGTACTTAGCAGAGTTAGGAATGAGTGCTTATGAAATACAGTAACATCTTGTCATAATATTTCAGAAACTGCATGGCTGGTCTCTTGCACGCTTTTGCTCTAATACACCACCTGCTTTAGGATTTATATTCAAAAACATTATGTCTCCATAATTCCAAAAACGTCAGTCTTCTTGGAAAGTGGTTTGTTCCTTTGTAAGGGAAAGAGAACAAACGTTCTCAAACAACGGTTTCTCAATTTCTTTTTTCCTCTGGGAAGGGATTGTGGATTCGCAGGAATATCTGAGCATTTCTGTAATCAGAAAGCAGTGACTTTCTACAAATGTTTACGAATAATTCCAGTGATTTTGTAATTTTCTTCCAGTGATTTGGACCAATAATACCATTGATTAGAACGAATAATTCCAGTGATTTTGTCATTTTCTTCCAGTGATTTGGACCAATAATACCATTGATTAGAACAAATAATTCCTGTGATTTTGTCATTTTCTTCCAGTGATTTGGACCAATAATACCATTGATTAGAACAAATAATTCCTGTGATATTGAGGTGTTTGTGTCGCTTAGCTTAGCCATCCAGCGACCACAGTGCACCTCTTTTTCTCTTTTCTTTGCATCATGTGCTGTTTGGGGGCAATTTTTTTTAGTGCCATCCTGTCTGACACTTCCGTATATGTCCAGTGGTACTGCCATTTGATATAATTCCTGACATTACTGCCATTTAATTCCAGTGATTTTGTCATTTTCTTCCAGTGATTTGGACCAATAATACCATTGATTAGAACGAATAATTCCAGTGATTTTGTCATTTTCTTCCAGTGATTTGGACCAATAATACCATTGATTAGAACGACTAATACCTGTGATATTGAGGTGTTTGTGTCGCTTAGCTTAGCCGTCCAGCGACCACAGTGCACCTCTTTTTCTCTTTTCTTTGCATCATGTGCTGTTTGGGGCCAAGTTTTTGAAGTGCCATCCTGTCTGACACTGCAGTGCCACTCCTAGATGGGCCAGGTGTTTGTGCCGCCCTCTTGGGTCGCTTTGCTTAGTCATCCAGCGACCTTGGTGCAAATTGTAGGACTAAAAATAGTATTGTGAGGTGTGAGGTGTTCAGAATAGACTGGAAATGAGTGGAAATTGTGGTTATTGAGGTTAATAATACTATAGGATCAAAATGACCCCCAAATTCTTTGATTTAAGCTGTTTTTGAAGGGTTTTTGAAAAAAAAACACCCAAATCCAAAACACACCCGAATCCGACAAAAAAATTTCAGGGAGGTTTTGCTAAAACGCGTCTGAATCCAAAACACGGCCGCGGAACCGAATCCAAAACCAAAACCCGAAAAATTTCCGGTGCACATCTCTAATCTAAACACATAGGAATTTACACATGGTATATAGATGACTTACACATCCTTTGACACAGAGGCAGGCATGAAACATTTGAAGAACTAATGTTATCTATCAACTGTGCTACCTCTCCAATAGTTCACTTATAGGTGGCGTGGTAATAATGTATAATTCTTGGATGTGTTAGTTCATTTGACAGAAGGTCAATTATTTATCTAATTGTTTAAAAAAGTCACTGACAGAAATATGCTCCTTATAGCTAACAGCTGGCACCCACCTACACTTAAACTTGGGTTGCATTTTTTCCAAATGCTGACAGCTGCCAGGATCACCAGCAATTCCTATGCACTACCTTCCCAATTAGGTAACATCATTCAGAAATTTAGGGTAAGAGGTTACAGACTTAAAGATTTGGAGACCAGCATACAGAAAATTCTTGCTATGGGCCATAGGGAGATATTGAAATATAAAAAAAGATCATACAGTACCAACTTTTTAGCAAGAACCACCACGCTTGACTCATTTAGTTTGCTTATTACTAGAGCTTGGTTAGCACTATGGGTGATTATATCTAGTGATAGAAACATCTGAGGAAACTGGGTGCTGTTCTGCCCAGAAAAACGCTTCAAGCCTGTATCTCCTACTGTCTCTAGTCACCATACACCAGAATCCTGCTTTGGACCCATTGCACTTTTTAGGACTGAGCTTCATCTCCTTCTACACCAGTTTATGGACACCTACTGAATTTAAGAGCTGAAACACTTATGCTTGGCAAAGATACATCTGCCAAGGGACTGCCAGAAACTATCCTTGTGTGGGTAATATTCCATTTGAAATAACTGGTCTAGAGACTAATGTGATATTATAAGAGTCCTGCTGACGGTGTATTAATATCAGCGGTGGTGACAATAATAGAGAGACAGTACTGTTGGAACAATTTATTGTTTTTATAATAAATGTGTTATATATTAAACATATCTTATCTGTCTATTTTTAAATTTTGTTTGAAGAGATAAAATAAGCAACAGCGTTGGTTCAACGTTTACTTTTGTACCTTTACATATCTAGGGTTTGACACCCCTATACCTGCTGCTATTGGCAGCGCAGTGGATATATTCTTTTTTTTTTCTACTGTACCATACAGGCCTAATTGGTGGATTACGGCAGAGATGGTTGTCCTTCTGGAAGTTTCTCCTCTCTCCACATGCTGCAGGTCTGACAGAGAGACCATCAGGTACCTGGTCACCTCCCTGACTAGGGCCCTTCTCCCCTGATCACTCAGTTTAGACGGCCAGTCAGCTCTAGGAAGAGTCTTGGTGGTTTCCGAACTTCTTCCATTTACGGATGATGGAGGCCACTGTGCTCATTGGGAACTTCAAAACAGCAAATATTTTTCTGTACCCTTCCCCAGATTTGTGCCTCAATACAATCCTGTCTCGGAGGTCTACAGACAATTCCTTTGACTTCATGCTTGGTTTGTGCTCAGACATGCACTGTCAAGTGTGGGACCTTATATAGACAGTTGAGTGCCTTTCCAGATCACGTCCAATCAACTGAATTTACCACCGGTGGATTCCAATTAAGCTGTTGGAACATCTCAAGGATGATCAGTGGAAACAGGATGCACCTGAGCTCAATTTTGAGCTTCATGCAAAGGCTGTGAATACTTATGTACATGTGATTTCTTAGTTTTTTATTTTTAATAAATTTGCAAAAATCTCAAAAAAAACTTTTTCTCACGTCATTATAGGGTATTGTATGTAGAATTTGGAGGGAAAAAAATAATTTATTCCATTTTGGAATAAGGCTGTAACATAACAAAATGTGGAAAAAGTGAAGCGATGTGAATACTTTCCGGATGCACTGTATATATATATATATATATATATATATATATATATATATATATATATATATATATATAGATAGATATACTGTAAACGCTGGTTTACTTACAGGACTAAAAGCTATACTTTAAACACACTTGATACACTTTAATATTGAGCCACTGTGGCTGCAGTAATTAACCTTTCACCTTTAGATTATTTACAAACCTTACGTACACAAGGTCGCACAGTGTACGCACTCTGCGTCTGTATGCTGAAAGGGCGTAGTGACTACACAGTTTGCGTACACGGGTCTATACACTGTTAGCACAATGCAGCAGCCCGAGTGGCTGTAAATACACTTTAAACCTTAGCAAGGAAATGGAACACGACACCAATTGTAATTCAAAACTAGGTTGGGGGTCTAACCCACCAATGGTTCTTTACTTGCAGGGGTTAACAATATAAACAATACAATACAATAATGGCTACAGTCAATGGTACATACTTGTTTGGTTTCGCCTGCGCTTCCCAGTCTGGTCCTCAGTCATCTAGGTAGATGACTTTCAGAGTCTGTGTGTGACCAGGCATGCAGCTGGCTCTTTTATACAATCTTCCAAAACCTAACACAATGGATACTGTAATCTCTTTGTCCATTGGACACAGGGATGGTCATTTACAGTACAGGAGAGGTCATAGGTTGGTTTGAATAGGTGGGCGATGTCTGTTCCAGGTGCACTTGCAGGTGGTCTCCTCTGGGTTCCCGCCGCATAACAAATGTACAGTAAATACAGTTTATATTTATATTCTGCTCCTGCGCATAACTATTCGCAGGAGCGTGCGATCTTCTGCAAACCAACACCGGAATATTGCCCTTAAAATACCCTACAGCTGGATACCAAACACCACCTTATACCCTTGTTATGTCCCCTCCTATCCTGTAAAGGTGAATCCCTTTGTTCTGATACCATTTAAACTGTTGTAACTTGCTGGTGTGATGCAGGGAGACTATGTGTACATTGTGCACTATTTGGATTAAATATGTAATGTGTTTTTATGGCTTTTTCATGCGACTACAAACACTACCATAGATACTCATACCACGCACTAATGCGCAGGACCGCGGGAGCGACCACACGCAAATTGCGAATATGTGTACGCACAGCAGAATAAGTACGCGCACGGAAGCCATCTGTGTGTAGTTTGTACGTGATGTGTGTATTGCAATATTTTTCGACTTCTACAGTCCACCCTTTGGCAGTCACCAATAGCTGCCACGAACTAATCAATAAACAGAAAAATATCTATACAATATATACAGAAGCTTGGATGGTCGGGGGAGAGTTGTAGGTGGGAAATGTTTGACCTAGTGGGATAGTAAAAAGCATGTATGTATGAATCCATGTCTGAGGGGCATGTATCATCGTGCCGTATATGTTCTAAATAAGCTTCGAGGTATTGCGAAGTATACATTAAATCCTTCTCATCCCATACTAAGGGTCTGTAAATGGGCCAACAAACACTACCGAGCTCTTTTCGGCTTCTTGTTCCAACAAATGGGGTACACATTTAGTTGATGATACATGGAGGGGGAACATATGTGAGTGCTAGTATATGTGGATATCACCTGTCGACTATGTGTGCCATTAACTGGAGGTTGAAGAGATGAAGATAAGACACATATATAAAAATAAATTCACATAAACATTTTGGGTAGGGCTGACGTCTTTTCCAGTTGGATGTATCTGGGCAGAGAGGGAGACAAAGAAAAATGGATGAAAGAAACAGGCCATGAAATTCATTTGCAATCCTTATCATAACACTGTCTCTATGGATGGATCATAAATTAAATCTGCTGCTGTAACAGCGCCCTCGCTCCTTAGACTCATCAAATTTGTGCCGTGCTTGCGCCGCGTTATAATTTGAACACATCTAAATATCAAACCAATAATTATAATGTCTCCCAGAATACAAAGGAGAAACTTCCCCACACTCATCCTTCTTCTAGGATTGTAACTCCCTTCCCGTATACCTGAAGGTGTCATCATACATCTCAGTGATATTATCTATCAAGTTCGCTAGCGCATGGATATACTTATAATTTATAGTTCCTCTGGCAGTACGGGTGATATCTAATGCGAGAAGGAATTGAATCCCGGTGGATTCATGGATCAAATCAGAGGCTGCAGGCTCTGCCCTATATATGAGGTGTCTCTTGATGATGTGTTCATAGTGAGTATGAGTATAAGGAGCCTGAGCACTGCGGTGAACGTCTTTCATTTTATCGTGGGTTATGGTCATGACCTCTGGTAGTACTCTCCCAATATAACACAATCCATCTGAGCTCGGGGCAAGCCACTTGTACGCTTTCCTCCCACATATGAAATAGGCATCATCTGGGAGAACATAGGGGACAAAATATAACATCACCATATTACAAATTTTCCAAGTTAAGAGACCAATCCCTAGTTTTCCCATTTGCTCAGTACAAGTATCGGGCTGGATGATATGGGCACAATACCCTGACGATACTTTTCAAACCCACATGGTCTTGCTTCCACGGGTATACCTATACCGAAAATACTTCCCACTGTTGGCTATTTGCGTACAAGTTCAGCAGACAATGGGGGTCATTCCGAGTTGTTCGCTCTTTATTTTTTCCCGCTACAGAGCGATTAGTTGCAAACTGCGCATGCGCAATGTACGCAGCGTGCCTGCGCCAAGTAAATTAGCACAAAAGTTTGGTATTTTACTCACGCCGTAACAAAGTTTTTTCATTGTTCTGCTGATCGTAGTGTGATTGACAGGAAGTGGGTGTTTCTGGGCGGAAACTGACCGTTTTCTGGGAGTGTGCGGAAAAACGCAGGCGTTTCTGGGAAAAACGTGGGAGTGTCTGGAGAAACGGGGGAGTGGCTGGGCGAACGCTGGGCGTCTGTGTGACGTCAAACCAGGAACGAAACTGACTGAACTGATCGCTATTTGTGAGTAGGTCTGGAGCTACTCAGAAACTGCTAAGAAATTTCTATTCACAATTCTGCTAAGCTAAGATACACTCCCAGAGGGCGGCGGCTTAGCGTGTGCAATGCTGCTAAAAGCAGCCAGCGAGCAAACAACTCGGAATCACCCCCAATATCCCTTCACAGTGCCTCCGAGCTCCATGACTACCAGAGCGCTTACTGATACCAGCCTTCACTCGAGTGATGTGCTGCTCCTGAGATCCTACAAATTCATACTCGCCATCAGAACCCATTCCAGATCCCTGCTCGACCTCTCTGGGACCCTCACCAAAACAAATTGTCCTGATCAAAAACAGAATTACTAGTAGAACTCGAAACGCAGTCTCTTGTGATAGATCCACTTCGTTAGGGGAAAGAAGGAAAATAAGAAGGAGAAAAGAAAGGAAAATGCAGGGGGAGGTGAAAAAAGAAAATGGTGCGACAACCGTCCTAGATCTTGTTGCTCTCCGTGCTCAGATGCCTTTCAACGGTCCTGCCTCTCAACTTTCCCGGAACAAACACTCTAGTGTCTCTTTGCCTTGCTCTTTGAACACACAGTTACCAAACTACTTTGTCACGAGTTCTCTCCGAGTCAGCGACCTTCTTGCAGTGGGACGAGTGGACCCAAGTCTCTCTTTCGGCGACCTTCAATGCTGTCGTGCTGGTTAACAAGACTTGATTTGGTCCTTCCCACCTGTCTATGAGGCAACCTGAGTGTAAGAAATTTCGAATCATCACATAATCCCCAGGCTCAATGTCATGACAATTACTGTCCGGTAGGTCAGGAATCACCAGCTTTAGATTTCTTTGTTGATTTCTCAGCTGCTGGCTCATCCCAACCAAATATTTCACAGTCACTTCATTATTGCATTTCAAATCATCCTGGGGGTCTATCATTACATGAGGTTGTCGACCAAAAAGAATTTCAAAGGGTAATAAGTTAAGTGGAGACCTGGGAGTGGTTCTGATGCTGTACAACACTAGTGGCAAAGCTTCTGGCCACAACAATCCAGTTTCAGCCATTACTCTGCTCAGCTTGTTCCCATCAGTTTGCACATGACCTGAAAGACTTCACCTGTAAAGTGGGTACCCCTATCACTTTCAATCATTCTAGGGATACCATATCTACACACAAATTCCTGCACAATTTTCTTTGCAGTGAACGTAGCAGTATTTGTGGCAGCAGGGACCGCTTCTACCCAATTTGAAAATACATCAATACAAACTAACACATATTTCAAATTCCTACAGGGTGGTAACTGTATGAAGTCAATTTGTATTACCTGAAAAAGGTCCATCTGTCGGAGGGATATGGGATGGCTCTGTTGGTATTGTCTTACCAATATTCTTCCTGAAGCAAGTAAAACATGTCTCTCTTACCTGCATGAGAAGAGAATCCTGGTGCACACCAGTAGGCTCTTACCAACTTGCACATACCCTCTTTGCCTAGATGAGTCAGACCGTGTGCCACCTCAGCTAGACTTGGAAGATATGCTCTGGGGGCTACTGGCTTACCGTGTCCACCTGTCCAAAGTCCTGAGGACTCCTGGCCATACCCCTTTGCCCTCCAGACTGCCTTTTCCTGTAGGGAACACAAATTTAGCATTTTTATTTACTATTGTGTGTTATCAGTTGTGTGAAGTAAACCGTCTCTGGATGAGAGAAGAGAGGGGAAAAATAGTAAATACAAAAAGAAAATGTCAGGTTTGGAAATGTCAGGTTTGGCATTCACCAACAGGCTGTCACACCATCATGCATATCGGTGTCTGTACACAGTCTCCCTTCACCAGTATTCTCATTCTCCACCCTTTGTGCATGACCAGGCACACTGCATTAATACTGGTGTCCTTGTGCTAGTGAGATATACTGGATTTGGGCTTAACTCTGAAGGACCGAGTAGGCATGTGTCGTTTGAACTGTAATCGGGTCCATGTATTGTACCCTCCTGTCGGTGAACGTAAGAGATGAGGAGGAAACTTTGAAGAAAAATCACATAGAGGTTAGTAACAGATAAGTTTGTAGAGGCAAAGAGGATTTTATAAAATTTGACAGCTGGATTGGGCACTTTGGGGGAAGTGATTCTCTACTAGGTCTATGCCCCTAAAAAAATTATATGTGTCATATCTCTACTGGGACGATCCCAGCCATCAATCCAGTGTCCTGTCCATCCTAAGTTCATAGGGAACCCGGAATCTGTGAGATAATTTCCTCTACCTGTGATGGACATGCATCTAGAACAGTGAAATGCAACATTAGTCTTCGTGGGTATCCAACATACTTTGTACTTCCTGGGCGGGAGCACGCTATATGTATACCATCTCTAACAAAACTCCTGTTAAGTTAATCAGGGGCCATTTCTGCTAGAGAAAGAAGCAAAAGTTTAGAGGCCTCATCTTAACCCCAGCAAGTTTTGTCAAAAGGGTAAAGTTGCATTTATTCTGTTCTTCCCATTAACCGAATCTGTGTTTTCTATATGGCTCGTGATTCCTTACTATATGTCCCTTGATCCCGTCTATGTGTTTAATAATGTGGCTTGTTTTCTCTGTCTAGGGGTCTATATTGACTATGTGTTCTACTACTCCTACAGTCTCTGGCAAAATGCCCTTTATTTCTACAAATGTAACATATTATCGGTCTTTTCTTACTACCCGGGTTTTGGGGTTTAGGCTGATGAGGCTTTGCTGCAAGAGCCTGTAGACTTATTGTCATCAGCTTCTCCTGTTGTTTTCTGCGCTTAGCAATATTCTTGTGGTGTTCAATTGCGCACTCTCTAAGACAAGCTACTGTGGCCCCTCTCCAATTCGGCAAAGATGTTTGTACCCTGTCCCTTACTGCCTTATTGAGCCCGTCCATTAGCACAGAGACAGCCACCTCCCTGTAATTCGCATCGTTCCCTGTATCTGATATCCCAACGTATCTATCCATTATTTGCAGAGCCCGATGAAAATATTCAAATGCCATTTCATTTTGCCTCTGATTTATGGAGAAAATTTTTCTCTACTTAACCGTACTTGGGAAATACAACTCTAGTTGCCTGTTAATTTGTTCCACATTCTCCTGATTGTTTCCGTCAGTCATAGGACTATCCGACTCTAATCTACAATCAGTGATACATTTTTGGGTGTCAATATTAGGGGGTAGGCACGCTTTCAAAAATATCCGCCAATATTTGTTAGCTGGTTCATGAGCATTACCCAGATCTCTGATAAACTTTTGACATCTGGCTAAATGCTTCCGGGGATCCGGGAATTCTGAAATGATTGACCGCAGCTCAGCTCTGGACCACGGGCAATACATTGCATTATTCCTGGTGAGGATTACTCCCTGACTATCGGTTCCCCCATTGGGAGTTACTATTTCCAAGACAGGATGTAATCCTACCATTCCATTTCTAATCTGTTTGCTGTAAGGTGTTGTTGTCTCTGTGCAATGACCCGTCTCACACTTACCGGTAGCTGTGACCTCACCAGTTCTTTCAGTGGGGAATACTGTTACTGCTCTAACTAAATGGATAGGCACCACCTGAGTTTCCTGCAAGGCGACAGCCTGAATGAGAGCTGCGATTTGGCTGGGTCCCTCATCTTCCTGTGACCTATAACCTTGAAAAGACTTCAAAACAGGATACATCTTGCAAAAATTAGGGTTAATACATTTCTCTTGCATTATACTATCATTCATAGCTATACCATTGACTGTAGCCATCTCTTCCCTCTCGACCTGTGTCGATAATGGTGTGTTTGTGTCCTCATTCCTGCTAGGTTTGGAACCTGCTTTGCAAGTTTGTTCCCTTTGCATCTCCCCCTCTTGTTGCCATAATTTTAAACAATCGTTATGTCTAATCCTTTGTTTTCTGGATTTAAGCAGACATTTTACTGCCTACATTCTGCAGTAACTCTGGTTCAAAGCTGCCCACCCTAGGGAATGATACCCTATCGTTGTCAGTCATACGTACCCACTCATTGCATAAAACTTCCGTGTGTGAACCATATTTTTCACACATGATAAACCTTGCTGACCCTTTTGGTCTTTCTTCTTCAGCCTGAACCCTGCACAAACGTCTCTCACTTGAGCAACTGGCTCCCATATTTGTGGGTCTTTTTAATAACTAAAAAAAAATTCCCACAAATACCAAAATACTCAATGCAAGTAGATGGTGAAAGTTGTTAGAGCGCTTTCACCCACTCCCGCCCACGTTGGCCGGTACTACCATACACTGTCGATAGCAAAGGCGATGTACCCAACTTAGGGCTCCTATCAGACCTTACAGCACAGTAATTTCTTTCGGTGGAGGTTCTGTTGGAATATTTTTCTGAGAGAGGCAGCGAAAAATTCCTTTTCGGTATCTTTCAACTGGAATTTTTTGTAGGGTGAAAAACAGAAATTAGATAACTATTCTTCACCCTTTCCAGTGGAAGCCCACCAGGGAGATTTGCAGACGTTATCAAAGAAAAACCCCTTTGTCTATACAATCACGTCTGCGTATGCTTTTCCACAGCACATATGACACAATGGTATCACGTTGTGCTGTGTAGAACAAACGGACATGCAATGCAATCGCACAGCCTGTAGATACTAGTTATCTATATGCCCTAGGATTGCTGTAGACCACCTGAAACACCTAGAGATCACCTAGTTGTATGGGACACCTAGACCACTTCAGATCACCTAGACCACCTAATTCTAATCATGCAAGGTAGCAAACCCTATGCCACCGGGCCTCTACTAACCCAGTGTTACCACTCCAGAATATCACCTAGACCACCTAGTTCCCAGGTTCAGCTCCACTCACTCCGCTTTCACTCACTTAAATACACCTTGTTTTTCTGTACAGAAAATGTTTCACTCGTTCTGATCGGCAGCTTTACCCCCAGAGGCAATACAGTTTAAACAAAAGTTTTCTACTAATCTGCTTTTGAAACCGGATAGTTATGTGCTATTGTACCATGGCTACTGTCCCACCTTTTAACTGAACAAACTATCATGTCATGTGTACTTATCATCCGCACTCTTACGCACATTGTGTAAACACGCGACCGTGCGTGTCTTTTACGCTGCGCGCGCAGTCCTGTACTTTGTCCGAGACACGTGTACAAAACCGTGCGTCCACAATAAAACAAATCCCACAACATTATAAATGTGAGCAATACTAACTATAAATCGCTCACAAGCACAACCGCTTGTTCTGTGTAACCTTTAACGATAGGGCCAGACCTGCGTGTTGTGCTTTATATTTACTTCCTTAAATACTGTTATTTCAGTTTTAACTATATAGCAACAAATGTATCCGATTTCACACAGATCTAAATGAATCTAACAATCTGAATCTTGCTGCAACAATGTGAGAGGGTATGCAAAGTATCAGTGCCCTTTGTGTACGCTTAGTGCCCTTTGTGTACGCTTTTGGTGCCAAAAAAAATTCAGATTTTTAAATAGCTTTTTTCCTGTTTTACGGGTTCTATCAGCACCTCTGCAGACCACACAGAGCAAACGAAATCTAACAGCACATAAATAGGGTTTTCAGCACATCCATCAACCAGGAAAAGGTTACGTAGGATAACTTTCCGCCCTTTGCTGATAGATTAAGTCTGCCATGACCTGTTAGGCTGTGAGCATGTGAAAACCGGACGATGCCCCCAATTGTAAATGCTGGTTTACTTACAGGACTAAAAGCTATACTTTAAACACACTCGATACACTTTAAAATTGAGCCGCTGTGGCCGCAGTAATTAACCTTTCACCTTTATATTATTTACAAACCTTACATACACAAGATCGCACAGTGTACGCACTCTGCGTATGTACGCCGAAAGGGCATAGTGACTACACAGTTTGCGTACACAGGCCTATACGCTGTTAGCACAATGCAGCAGCCCGAGTGGCTGTAAATACACTTTAAACCTTAGCAAAGAAATGGAACACGACACCAATTGTAATTCAAAACTAGGTTGGGGTCTAACCCACCAACGGTTCTTTACTTGCAGGGGGTAACAATATAAACAATACAATACAATAGAATAATGGCTACAGTCAATGGTACATACTTGTTTGGTTTCGTCTGCGCTTCCCAGTCTGGTCCTCAGTCATCTAGGTAGATGACTTTCAGAGTCTGTGTGTGACCAGGCATGCAGCTGGCTCTTTTATACAATCTTCCAAAACCTAACACAATGGATACTGTAATCTTTGTCCACTGGACACAGGGATGGTCATTTACAGTACAGGAGAGGTCATAGGTTGGTTTGAATAGGTGGGCGATGTCTGTTCCAGGTGCACTTGCAGGTGGTCTCCTCTGGGTTCCCGCTGCATAACAAATGTACAGTAAATACAGTTTATATTTATATTCCTCTACTGCGCATAACTATTCGCAGGAGCGTGCGATCTTCTGCAAACCAACACCGGAATATTGCCCTTAAAATACTCTACAGCTGGATACCAAACATCACCGTATAACCTTGTTCTGTCCCCTCCTATCCTGTAAAGGTGAATCTCTTTGTTCTGATACCATTTAAACTGTTGTAACTTGCTGGTGTGATGCAGGGAGACTATGTGTACATTGTGCACTATTTGGATTAAATATGTAATGTGTTTTTATGGCTTTTCCATGCAACTACAAACACTACCGTAAATACTCATACCACGCGCTAATGCGCAGGACCGCAGGAGTGACCATACGCAAATTGTGAATATGTGCATGCACAGCAGAATAAGTACGCGCACGGAGGCAATCTGTGTGTAGTTTGTACGTGATGTGTGTATTGCAATATTTTTCGACTTCGACAATACATACACACACACACATACATATGAATAATGTATATTTATTTATAGGTTATTTTATCAATGTCCTATTACGGTCCATACAAAAGGCACTCCGATAGCCCTACAAACCTTACTTGTGGTGGTGAAAACAGAATATGTGGCAGAAATGAGCGGGTAGCAGTTGATTTACCGACACAGTACCAACGGTCATAATCCCAACAGCCATTGATCAGTCAAAATACCAACACAGACAAAATACCAACATTCATTATGCGACATGTTCAAAATGGCAACATAGGGGGTAATTCAGACTGCATGCTGTAGCGGCAGCGATTGCAGTCCGAATTACTTTGTGGAGTGCTCACGCGCAGCGGCCGCACTGCGAGTGCTCACACCGGGAGCCCTGTGAGATGCTATCAGCATCTCATTGGTGTGATTGCCTCTGCCTGATTGACAGGCAGAGGCGGTCACGGGATGGGAGGGGGCGTTCCAATGGTGGTGGGGCGCGATCTGGACAATGAAGGCACCATTGGGGGGGGGGGTGCCGTGGCAGCTGCGTGATGACACATGCAGCAGCTGCGACCCAGGACGCGCCGAGTAGCGACCTGCCAGCATGCAGGAGCTGCGCTGGCAGGGAGCTACTCATCAGGTACAAAACCATTGACGTTGTGTGATGCTTTCGTACCTGTGTGTGGGGGCAGAGCCAGACATGAGGGGCGGACTCTCCCTGTGCTGGGCGTACCCCTGCATATCTGTGAAAGTGATCGTAGATGTGCTAAATTTAGCACATCTATGATCAGCTCTGACTTAGGCCCATAGTCAGAATACCAACATTTGAAATGACGACATTTTTAAGCCGCGCCCCTACAACGCTATTTGCCCCATATTCCGCAGCGATTTGCACATAATATTTAGCTTATTTACAAAAGTTGCTACATCACTTGAGCTTCCAATCTATTACTGTAACTATTAGATGGACACACACAATATAAATATCATTGGATATTTGGGCTACAGAAACTAATTGCTCAATGCTATATTATGCTGACATGGAGGTCATGCTTCACCAGTTAAGTGGAAGTAATGCTAGCCATCAAACTACCGTGCTGACACATCTGACAACTAGGGGATGGGGGATATAGAGGGCATGTAAACACATTACCTGCTATAGAACATGAATATAGGTTTAGTGAAAGGACAATATATTCGTACCTCTCTTGAGAAAAACCGTCCACCCCACTTGTTTTCCACAAATCTTGAATAGATCAGAGTTCACGAGGGCTCTGGCATCATGTGCCCATCAAGGCCACCCTATGAAGACATTGTGAAACTGAAAAAAAAGGTTTATTAGATTTTTATAGCTCAGACACAAAAGAAAACTGGATATGAAACACTCATTATTACAAAAGTACTTCCCATAATCTGTGGTCCATGACACCCTGAAGTATAATCGAATGCCACCCTTTCCGATTATAATGGTCCACGAGGCTGACATGGGGGGTGATGATGGGGATGTGGGTCCCATCTATGGCATAAGCACACTGCGGATACCCACACCTCAGAATGCCTTGGATGGTGTTATCTAGGCGCTGTTCTTCCAACAAGGAGATGAAGCGCTGGAACTGGGTATCCACAAATGCCAATGTGACCTGGTAGATGATGTTGCTCTAATAAACAAAAGACTGCACGATACTCTCCAGGGGTAGCATGCCACCAGAGCACAATTGGTAATCTCCTGTTTGGGGCAATAGACTTGCGGAAGTTGGTTGTACTTCAGTGCTAGTGCCAGTTTATCTGATATATAATAGATCAAAGCATTTGACATCTAAAAGTTGGCTATCTGCTGATCATCCTGAAAAGCTTCCATAGTCAGCATGAAAGCATCTCTGTGTCGATGGTCTCTGACCCACATTCTCCAATGATCTCCCACAGTACTCATTCTCATAATAGATGTGACACTGGATGAGATTAGCATTCTCCTCCTGCGCAAATATTGGCATCGAGATATAGCCCTCAGCCAAGAATTGCATCCTCCTCTTCCAACCCTGCACTAGGTAGTACATAGTAAGAAGTTGCATTAAGCTCTCTGTAGCTGTGTAAAACAGTAGAAAACTGGAAACAGTCGGGAACTCAGGGATACACACATGTTCCGTATCAGCCATCATTGTTCCCAGACTAACAGGAAAACCACTCTCCCACCTTGCCTTAAAAATTGAGCACTTCATAGGTGCTCTGATTTGATCAGACAGTCTGACAGGTTGTAGGGAGAGACACCCTCAAATCAACACGCAGGTGAAACACATTTTATCCTTCAAATGCATGACTTCCCTAGGCTTTCTAGATATATACCCCTGCTTCCTTCTTCGTCCAGCAATGTGTACCTTGGGAGGAGTGTGAATTTCTGGGACAGGGCATATGCATTTTTGTGTAGGATCCAAGACCTATGCTCCACTATAAACCAAAAAGGTTGTAGGGCCAGGAACCACCTGGTAAACTTAGTTTACACCTCTCGGTTTCTCTGCATCCAGGGTGACTGCTGGTAAGCTGGCTCTCAAGTTAAATATATTTTTGTATGTTCTCTTACCATGTAGCTTTATAACAGACAATTATATGGCCCAGAGTGGGTACTGTTATCATGGGTACTGTTATCATGCAGTGTTAGAGACCTCCAGTATCAGAGATGTCTTGACATTGGCTTGGAGACTTAACCATATTTTTGCAAATATATGTAACTAAGATCTCTAAATTTTCTACTGCCATGTAATTTTTCAAATCTTATTGTTAATGTCCCTTGGTGTGCTGGGGAAAATCTGTTTGTGCATTTTTCTAGTTTAGAACAACCCCTCCCTTTCAGTAACTTGATTGAGCAGCTCCATTGTATACTCCATTGTAATGGAGCATGGTCCATTATTAAGGAGAACTCTCTCCCTAGCAAATATTGTAGTACCGAAGTACCTCTATGGTCCACTTTGTAGCCAGGTACTTCTTCTTTACCATAATGTACTTTTGTTCTTTTGGCAACAGCTTCCTGCTCAAGTACAATACAGGATGTTCTACTCACTTGATTTCCTGGGACAGGACTGCATCTAAACCAATATCAGAAGCATCTGTCTGTAGGAAAAACCTGTGGGTGCCTACAGTACTGGAGAGGTACAAAAGACTAACTGAAGATATGCCAGTAGCACAGAAACCCCCCCTGATGGACTGATTTTGCTTTTTAGAGACGGAGACAGCTGTGTCTCCGTCTCCAGAAAAGCCGCGTTCGCGATCGCAGCTGCCGCTGCAGGGATATCTTGCAAGCAAAGTCTCCCTACAGCGTCTTTCAGTAAGTGGGAGCTGCTGCTCATACACAGCATCTCCCACATGTCCTCCTTACCAGAGCCGGATTAAGGCCCCCCCCATCCACACAGTGGCGGAACAACCTTGGGGATTAAAGGGCCCACGGCAGCCACATCCAGTTACCTTCAAGGCATGCATACTCGGCCACGACCCAGTATACTCCCAAGGCCCATGATCGGGGCCCTGCCCAAGCCCCCCAGCCGCCATCTCCGTTGCCATGCACTTCCTAGAAGCTGGCTGACTTGCTTGCCTCACAGCGCTGCCCACAGGCTCAGTGGTTCAATCACCGGGGACCGGAATGCCAGCTAGCCACATCCCTTTCTGCGCTGCTGCTCAGCGTGCCCATATGTATTGCAATATGCGGCTCCTACCCGGTGACTGACTGCACGCTGACTGTTCTCCTGCGGTGACCACTGACTGCCTGTCTGTGCGATCCGCTCTTCCAGCATGAGGCATAACATCAGGGGATCACATATGTAAGTGTTCTTATGTGTTTTATGTGTTTGTATGTGCAGTATGTATGTGTTTGTGTGCATACTGTATGTAGGTGTGTTTGTATACTGTATATGTATGTGTGCATGTGTATATGTTTGTGTTCTATATGTGTGTATACGTATGTGTTCTAAGGGTGTGTATGTATGTATGTATGTATGTATGTATGTATGTATGTGTGTGGAACCCACCCTTTCCCACCTTCAAATCCTGCGTTTGCCTCTGACAAACATCTGGAAACCCCCACCAGGAAAATCCTGCGTTTGCCTCTGGATATGCCCATGCTGTCTGAGCAAGACTGGGCAACTCCAGCCTATTGGGACAATGTTTTTTAGGCAAGTCTGTCAATGGAGTCACTCTAGTCGCAACATGGCTGATAAACTGCCTACAATTACTTACCAAGCCAGGAATGTTTTCAACTGTGACGTTTTCTTAGGCTTTGATCAATTTTTATCTGCCTCCACCTTTCCTATCCAAGGTTTTTGTCCATCTATGTAACCCAAATACCTAGCTTCTTTTAGGGCCACAACACATTTCTCAGGGTTAGATGTGAAACCTGTGGATCTCAATGAGGTCAATACTGCCTCATCCTTAGGAAGAAGTGATTTCCAGTCTTGTGAGGGTTTAACAATGTGGCAACATGGGCAGTGTGGGAATTCAGTACCTTGTTCATCACCCTTTGGAAAATGTATGATGCTCCATGTAAACCAAAGTGTAGGACGTTGTGCTGGAAAGGCCTTCAGGTGTAGAAAAAGCTGTCTTTTCATTGGCTGTGAGCATAAGCAGTATCTGCCAATGTCCCTTTGTGAGACCAAGGGTAGGTCAATATTTGCTGATGGCCAAACTTTCCACCAGTTCATCCACCCATTGCAGTGGATAGACTGGAACATGCTGTTTAACTTTCTAAAGTCGTTGCAGAACCATAAACTGCCATTGGATTTAGTAACCAGCAGAATTGGGCTACACCACTCACTAGTAGGCTGCTCAATTTCCCCCAGTTGCATCATGCTCTCCACCTCCTTTCTAACTGCAATCTGCCTAGCCCCAGGGATCCGGTAGGGCTTTTGCTTTACTACTACCCTGGGAGGCTTGACAATATCATATTCAATCAAGGTTGTTCTGTTGTACCATCTTCTCTATGTGCTGCATTTGCTCTGTGGATGAGGTAGAGTTTACGGTAATCAAGAACTTTTCCACTACCGTACTCAACAACCCTGGCACCAAAACCTCATTATGCCATGGTTTCAATAAATTTACATAATATATCCGCTCTCCTTTCCTCCTTTCCTCATTCCGTTGACAAGAAGGGAAGTACTTGCTCTTCAGCAGTGTATAGGTAGGTGGTACGTGTTAAAGTAACAGCCACATGAATTACAGTACCCAAGGCTTCAAAGCAGAACATTGCCCAGAGCATTACACTGCCTCTGTCAGCTTTCCTACTTTTCATAGTGCATCATGGTGCCATCTCTTCCCCAGAAAAACAATGCACATGCACCGACAATCCGCATGATGTAAAAGAAAATTTGATTTTTCTAACCAGAACACCTTCTTCCATTGCTCCATGACCAAATTCTAAAGCTCACTTACACATTGTAGGTGCTTTTGTTAGTGGATAGGGGTCAACATGGGTGCTCTGACTGGTCTGCTGCTACAGAGCCAAATATACAGCAAGCTGCATTGCATTGTATACTCTTATAGCTTTCTATCATAGCCAGCGTTAACGTTTTCAACTATTTGTGCTCTAGTACTTTTTCTGTGTGGAATACATTTTTAGCACCCCACATACCTTGGATGCCCATGACCCTGTCGCCAGTTCACCTTTTGTCCTTTGGACAACTTCGTGTAGGTACTACCCACTGCTTACTAGGAACACCCCCCAAGCCTATGGATATGCTCTGTCCTAGTCATCTAGCAATAAGAAGTTGGCCATTGTCAAAATCACTCCTATCTTTATGCTTGCCCATTTTGTCTGCCTCCAACACATCGACTTCACTTGCTGCCTAATATATCCCACCCCAAAGTGCCATTGCAATGAAACATTCAATGTTATTCACTGCACCTGTCTGTGGTTTAAATGTTCTGGCTGATGGATATATATATATATATATATATATATATATATATTTCTGCAGCAGGGTACACTGGGATTCCACAGGGAGTAACATCGGGGTGTAGAGTTGGATCTTGATCTGAGGCACCAACAGGCTAAAAGCTTTGACTGTTCCCAGGACGCACCGCACCGCCTCCTCTATAACCCTCCTCCGTGCACAGGAGCTCAGTTTTAAAGTTGGTGCCTGCATAGCAGGTCACTAACAGGGCTGGCTGCGTTAGGTAGCCCTGAAGAAAAGAAGAATAAAGCTTTATTGAAGATACTTCATGGGCCGCAGCAATTTTTATGTCCAGAGGACATACTGTGCTGCGGCTCAGTCACCTCCCCACTGCGGTGCTGTATACTCCCGCGGCCTGCTTCCCGGGTACTTACAGCAGAGATACACCGGTATTCTGGCACACAGTCGCTGCACATCTCCAGGATCGCGTGACTGCAGGACACGGGGAGGAGGTAAGAGGGTCCCCCAGGTGGGACCCCGGGCTAAATCGCGATCCTGCGCGGTCTCCAGGAGATGGACTGCACGGCTGGTGTGGACACTGTACGGCTCAAAGACCCCACTATATCCACCAGGGCAACTGGAGCGCAGGTCGGTTTTCTTGAAAAACCATTTGATAAATGCTCCATAAGTACCGGTGGTGAAGTCCAGAGTGAGGGGATCAGACGCTGACCTGTAGCCCCTCCCCCCGCTCTGAGCACCATCTTCCGCAGGTGTTCCCGCCCTGGAGCTGCTTTCACATTCTCCCTCACTCCCTGCAGAGATCTGGCGCCATTTCTATAGCAAGTTGCTGCCCTCAACGGGACTGCTGGGCTGATGTCTCCTCTGTAAAGCCTCCTGTCAAAGCGCCATACTTTTACAGTCACTTGAGTATTCTACATGTCATTTACACAGTGTTAGTTAAGAACAAGTGTAATTATAACAGAATAGGTGGTACAATCATTCTGTGATATACATCCAGTATTACTGTACATTGTTATAGCTCTCTGTATATACATATCTATTGTCATATGTAATTTGCCTGTCCAGTGCAGTATTATCGTTGTGCACTTTATATTTGCATTGTGTCTGTGACTGAGTGTGCCTATAGCTGCTGTGTGTTTTCATTTAGTGTATCACACTCTTGCTATCACTATATTCTGAGCCCTGAGAGGATAAGTGCATCAGGGTCCACATTATTTATATAGTGCTACACAGTCTATGCAGCTTAGTGTATTTTTCTGTTTATTTCAGTCACCCCAAACCGACTTAATTCTCTGTTTGTGTCCTGCTTTTATTAGCACATAAATCAGGGGATTGGTATATGGTATTCTTATTGTCTGGCTATATTGTACTGCCCCATGGCTACATTCCTTATATTGTCTGCCACACAGGGCGGGAAATCCGTGGACCCTCCTGTCTCAGGCAGTGCTGATCCCACGGATTACCAGGGGGGGAAACTGCTGCTGGGGACGTGGGTGCTGGGTCCCATACCTCTCCCACTCCACCTATAGCTCCTGTGGCCAATCAAAAGCCACCCTGGGCTGCCTTCACCCCTATGTTAAATACATTGGTAACACGTCTGATGCCCCCTGTGGATCTACCTGTGCCTTTGCAGCCACAAATTGTCCCTGTAGCAAATCCGTCTAGGGCAGATACACATTTTGAATAAATCTTTGGTTAAACAGAAGCCAACAACTCAGCCCTCTGGGGCCAAGGGGCACTCCAAGCGTGTGGTTTCCTCCTCCCAATCCACTCATGTTTCAGATACTTCTGATGAGGATGGGGCTTATACTGATCCGACTGACTCTGACTCAGCGGCCTCTGACTGGGAGCCTGTAACTCAGGTTGATGTCCCTGACTTAGTGGAAGCTATCAAAATGGTTCTCCAGATTGATGATGAAGCAGATCCCACTACTGTGTCAAAGAAGCCTGATAAATTCAAGCATCAGAAGGTGGTTAAAGTTGTTTCCCCTCACGCTCACAGTTTCATTGACATATGTCAGGAGGCATGGGCTTCACCAGGGAAGAAATTCTCGCCTCTCTAAGAAGATGCTAGCTCGCTATCCTATCCCTACGGAGTTGAGTACCAAGTGGGAAACTCCAACTCCGGTAGACTCTCATGTCGCAAGGATTGTGGTGTCCTCTTCTCTGCCTGTCACCACTGTCACCTCCTTGAAGGAACCGACAGATAAGCATGTGGAGAGATGCCTGAAGTGTATTTTTTTCCCTAAATGTGGCGATACATAGACCGACTATTGCGACCTCCTGCGCTGCAAAAGGTATCAAAGCATGGGTGCAGGTATTGGAGGATAAGCTTCCTTTGGATATTTCTGACATTACCAGACAGTGTCTGTCTCACATTACCACCGCCTCCCACTATATTCAGGAGACGTCCTCTGAGGCAGGCATTATGGCGTCAAAAGCGGCCACTACGTCTATTTTGGCTCGCCGTATTCTCTGGTTGCGGTCCTGGAAGGTGGACTTGGATTCCAAGAAGACTCTGGAGGTGCTCCTTTTTAAGGAAGACATCCTTTTTGGAGAAGATCTAAACAAGATCGTGACTGACAGCCTCAGCGAAGACTGCATTCCTTCCTAATACTACTCCTTCTGCTCCGAAAGCCAAAAGTACTACTTTTCATTCCTTTTGGACTTCAGGTAAATTGAAGGATCAGGCGTATTCAAGACAGCCTCGTGCTTTCAAGACCAGCAAGCCCAAATCTAAACAATCCTGGGCTGCCCGTCAGCCTGCTTCCAAACAGGACAAGCCTGCAGCATGACGGGACGGGCCTCCCCCCTAGGGAACCCCAGGGTGGGTAGCCGACTTCTGCAGTTCACCCAGGTCTGGTTAAGGACACTTCAGACGCGTGGGTGCAGGAAGTTGTCTCTCACGGGTTGGCAGTCTCCTGCAAGAGACGTCCCCCTCGTTGGTTCTGCACAACGGTCATACCATCAGACCCGTTGAAGGCGCAAGCTCTACACTTGGTTGTACAATCCCTCCTGGAGACAGGAGTGGTGGTGCCGGTGATTATCTCTCAAAAAGCAAGGGGCTACTACTCGACCCTGTTTCTAGTTCCGAAACCCAATGGGTCTTTCTGGCCTATTCTCAACCTCAAGTCACTGAACAAATTTGTGAGAGTTTCCAAGTTCCGTATGGAAACACTGTGCTCTGGGAGCCGGTAGTGCGGGGACCAAATGGCCAAAGGCACCGCTATGTGTATGCAGTATAGGAGGTGGCCATGTTGGAAACCAAATGAGCACCTGAGAGCAGTTGTGAAACACCTGTGGGTAAGTGTGTCACAACTGAGGGCTGGTGACTGTGACTGGAAGCCTCAGTTGCAGGGGCTGATGGGTTACCGGAATGTAGGAGGTGCGAGAGGACTTCTGGACATATGTAGAAGCTGTATACCAAATGCCCGAAGGCGTAACCACGACAACAGGAATATCTTTAAGTGCTTTTATTAAATGAAAAGTCAGATAATGTGCAACCAAACAAAACAGTAACAAGTGAGTCTCTGAAATATTACTGGTTGTGACCAGTAATCCGAAGTATAAGTGGTATGCACTATTGTACTTAGAAGCACAGGTGAAGCATAATTGATGCTGGGGATTGTTGGTAAGCTTTGAGTGAAACTGGGGTTCGCAGATAGAAATGTAGATGAAGCTGGAGAGTGGCTGCTGGAAAGCAAGAGTTCAGACACAGGTGAATCAGGGTAGACTGTAGAAGGTTAATTACTGGAGAGTCGGGTTACACTGCAGAGCGTAATCACCAGGGAGTCAGGCTATACTGCAGAGAAAGTCCACAGGAGAACTGCGCACTGGAATCACTGAAGACAATTGAAGCACTGACACCTTTCCAGCCCAGGAACAGGATATTTATACTTTCTGGGAAGCAGGGATTGGCTGGCTGATTAAGCAGAGTCTAGAATGCAGCTGCTGGATAATTAGGCAGAGAGCTGAGTGCAGCTGAAAAGTAACATGTGATGAAAACAAACATGGCTGCGCCCATGTTTGAACTTGGAGGGAAAGACTGTTTGTAACTTGTATGCGAGTTTAACCATGAAGCTGCCAGAATCACAGTGGAGAGACTTGAAACAATGAGATGCAGCGTGCTGCATGCAGACAGTGCAGATGGAATCCAGGATTGGAACGCTGGGACAGTCTCAGGAGGCATTTGGAAGATAAATAGTGATAAAGAATTACCTGGATCGTGACAAAGTGTTAGCCAATCCCATGCTTGTGCTGCCTTTAAGTAGGCTGGGATTATGTTACTCTGAGCCAGTGCTTTATTGTATCTACTCTATGCCCTAGCTCTGTGCTCTCTCTGTGGATTTCCGTGTGATTCCAGTGGTTCAGATATCGCCTCCGCTCCCAGAGGTCTGCCTGCAGCCTTCACGGCAAAAGATCCACCTGCTCCCTGCTGTGCTGTCATTCAATCGCTCTCCCAGTGGCAACAAGTGGATTTCCAGAGTCTTGTGAGAGGTTACCCTGTCTGCCTGCTTCAATCACACAGCCTTTGGAAGATTCTACTAAACTCAGGTGCTCGTTTAATCAGCTCTCAGCTTAACCCATTCATCACCATTGTCATCTGCTGCAGTTTCACAGTGCTATGTTATCTTCACAACTTGCAAGTATTCCATTCAGTATTGTATTTTCATTGTTGCTGCAATCAAGGACAATTCTTCACAGCCTTCCAGTTTAATCTTTAAGCTTCAGTACAAGTCTCTACAGTTATTCATTTATGTCTGCAATATCCAGTTAACACTCCTTACAGTTTGGCACCAATCATTGCTTCATTTGGACAATTTGTCATTCAACACAAGCCTGTTTAAAAACTCAGTTATATGAACATTTCTTCAATGCATCTTTAAGACTGTTCCTGCTTATCTTTATACCATTCATTGCTATATGTCAGTATATATATGGTGATTAATAATTTGTCATTTAACTCTTTACTGGAATTGTTGCCTTTAATAATATATGAAACTGAGCTTTCTTCATCCTCCCTGCTTTCATCACACCCCAGCACCTATACCTTTGGTTGGTCCAGGGTTAACGGATTCTCAAAAACACTCTGCCCTGACAATCTGCAGCAACATACCCTCCAACAATTTACACATGAAAATCGCTACAAATTCGAAAAGGGGGCGTGGTCATGGGTAAAGTGGCGTGACCATGCCCCTTTACCTATATTTTCAATGGACGTTTGGAGAGCCAAAAATCGGTACAGACCATAAATAAAAGGTACTGTACCTGCCAAAAAGGTACAGTTGGAGGGTATGCCACTGCATCTGCAGCAAGTCTCTGCACTGTAGATAGGGGGAAAAAATCCTTTTACTGCAGTGTCCTATGTCCTGCTGCCAGTCTGCCTGCCCCCTCCAGCATCAACAATCCCCACTTCCTAGCCGCGGCGCAGGTGGAACAAAAGCTGCTACAGCCACCGGCATAGATGTGTTTGAAAGCGCTGCAGCGGAAGGCTTTCATAGCCCTCCATGCATTGCATACTCTCTGAGCCACGGAGCCTCCTCTGCGCGTGATGTCACAGAAGTGTCTCCCTGCCACAGCCGCGCCCAGATCCCCAGAGGCCCTGACTCCGTAACACAGCACCTGGGCTGCCGGCCTGGAAGCCCCGAGATGGCTAATGTAACAGATAGAGTGGGTGATATCGTGGAGAGTAATGTCTAGACGCTGAATCAATGAGGGTCATACTGACCTGATCGCACGCTGCCGTTCATCGCAGCAATCAGGTCAGAAGTGCGCATGCACCTGCGCCGCAGTGCCCCGGCGCATGGCTGACAGCCGACGGCTGTCGTTGCCTAGCGATCGCCTCTGTCTGATTGACAGGCAGAGGTGTTCGCTGGGTGGGAGGGGGTGGCACTATGGCGTTTGGCCACCATTTTGTGGGCGCGGTCCGGCCAACTCAGGCGTGACTGGTCCGTGCAGGGGGGCGGGCCGCAGCACACACAGCTGCTGCGACCCAGCTAGCGACGAGTAGCTCCCGGCCAGCACGCAAAAGCTGCCCTGGCCGGGAGATACTCCTGAAGTGCAAAAGCATCGCCGCTGTGCGACTATCCCTGTGCTGGGCGTCCTCCCGCATGTCAGTGTGCCTGATCGTAGCCCTGCAAAATTTTGCAGGGCTACGATCAGGTCTGAATTAAGCCCAATGTAAAAGGTGACAGTGCTGTGCAGTGAGCTTAGAAATACTGAACTTAAAGATGCATATTTAGAGATTTACAATAAAGTATTGATACATACCAATGAAGCATATGAACAAAGGGAACACTATGGAACAATTACTGTTTCCATTGGGTGATAAATTGGATTCGCTGAACCAGCACTATAAATAATCTGTGGAAATTTATATATGTTTATTTACTTTATATATTCATATAAAATACCCACATAAAATAATCGGGTACTACAGTGTTCATTAGTGTAAGGAATGTATTATTTCTCATTATTAGGGGGAACCAGGACTTAACTCCAGATCAATTAAAAATTCCTTAATACATAAATGGATGTGTAGCAATGCATACTTATATGGTAAAACTGAGGGTTATCCTGATACATACACCATTTGTCTAGCATAAATAGATTACCAGGAAGTACTTGACAGACAATGATTACCAAAAAGAGGGGGAATTAACCAGGAGTATAATAATTACAAAGGAAGGGAATTACAGCTGGCCCTTAATGGTTCCATTACTTATAAATACACTTCATATTTTAACAGTGATCAAATTTTCAGTAATAAATTTTCAGTAACAATAATCAAATTTTCGGTAATACATGGTAATAAACAGGAGGTACAGATAAACTATCTTATATGAGAGCAATAAACAGATGATACTCACAGCAGCCTGGTGTGTGTCTGTCAGAGTTCCAATAGTGAATGAATGTGAGTGTGAAAATGAGGGGTATATATACCACAAAGCTATGACCTCACTTCCTGTCTAACTTTCAATTAGCCAGTGTGTTCCATAGCTATAACCTCACTTCCTGTCTGTCTTTCAATTAGCCAGAGTGTGTTCCATTATTCATATAGATGAACAGTGATGTGATATTAAATGAACAGTGATGTGATATTAAAACTATAATTTTATTATTTAACCAATGTTACAACATCATCTGTATATGGAGTATGAAACTACAAAGTCATGAAGACCACGGTAGAATGCCGCCGATATGCATTCCACCTGTGGTACACACAATTTCCTATTTGCTTTCCAGCGTCATATGACAGACTTCCGGTTTCAAAAAAGGAGAGACACATAACAAAACAAGGAACCTTCTAAGAGCATTTACGTGAAGGAGAAACAATTAAGGATGCTTAACCGTGAACTATCAGGGGAGTGACCATGATAACCGCCGTGGAGCGCATTACATACATGCGCTCCACTGGCGGCGACCAGCGCGCTTGCGGTGATGTACTTCCAGAGAGTGTATGTGGGGGAAGTGCAATACACATAGGGGGGTCATTCCGAGTTGTTCGCTCGCTATTTTTTTGTCGCAACGGAGCAATTAGTCGCTAATGCCCATGTGCAATGTCCGCAGTGCGACTGCGCCAAGTAAATTTGCTATGCAGTTAGGTATTTTACTCACGGCATTACAAGGTTTTTTCTTCGTTCTGGTGATCGTAATGTGATTGACAGGAAGTGGGTGTTTCTGGGCGGAAACTGGCCGTTTTATGGGTGTGTGCGAAAAAACGCTACCGTTTCTGGGAAAAACGCAGGAGTGGCTGGGTGTGTTTGTGACGTCAAACCAGGAACGAAACTGACTGAACTGATCGCAGATGCCGAGTAAGTGTGGAGCTACTCAGAAACTGCTAAGAAGTGTCTATTCGCAATTCTGCTAATCTTTCGTTCGCAATTTTGATAAGCTAAGATTCACTCCCAGTAGGCGGCGGCTTAGCGTGTGCAAAGCTTCTAAAAGCAGCTTGCGAGCGAACAACTCGGAATGACCCCCATTGTTGTGGGACGCATATTGGGGGTAATTCCAAGTTGATCGCAGCAGGATTTTTGTTAGAGTTGGGCAAAACCATGTGCACTGCAGGGGAGGCAGATATAACATGTGCAGAAAGAGTTAGATTTGGGTGGGTTATTTTGTTTCTGTGCAGGGTAAATACTGGCTGCTTTATTTTTACACTGCAAATTAGATTGCAGATTGAACACACAACACCCAAATCTAACTCTCTCTGCACATGTTATATCTGCCTCCCCGGCAGTGCACATGGTGTTGCCCAACTGCTAACAAAAATCCTGCTGCGATCAACTTGCAATTACCCCCATTGTCTTTACATGCGTTCCACCAGCCGGCTTTTCTGATGATCAACTTCCAGGGCCTCTGTGAGGCTGGTGCACTAAATAATACTCTGGAACGCATATTGTATTTTTATGCGTTCCACCGGCGGGCATTGACTTCCGCTGAATTAGTGGAAATATAATGGGGAGTGTCTGTGAAAAAGATGCATTGAATATTCATATGGAACGCATCTTAGTTTTTTATGCTTTCCACCGGCGGACATTAACTTCCGCTGTATAAATTATGTAAAAAAGCCATATTAAGTGAAATAAATAATACTAAGTAAATAAAAGTGTCTACTTTGTGTCTGTGTAACGAGTGAAAATTTATGAGTTCCTATAGATGGCTAAAATAGATACCACATTTAGGTTTAACATCCATGGCCCTCATTCCGAGTTGTTCGCTCGCAAGGCGATTTTAGCAGAGTTACACACGCTAAGCCGCCGCCTACTGGGAGTGAATCTTAGCTTCTTAAAATTGCGAACGATGTATTCGCAATATTGCGATTACAAACTACTTAGCAGTTTCAGAGTAGCTTCAGACTTACTCGGCATCTGCGATCAGTTCACTGCTTGTCGTTCCTGGTTTGACGTCACAAACACACCCAGCGTTCGCCCAGACACTCCTCCGTTTCTCCAGCCACTCCCGCGTTTTTTCCGGAAACGGTAGCGTTTTTATCCACACGCCCATAAAACGCCGTGTTTCCGCCCAGTAACACCCATATCCTGTCAATCACACTACGATCGCCGGAGCGAAGAAAAAGCTGTGAGTAAAAAAACTATCTTCATAGCAAAATTACTTGGCGCAGTCGCAGTGCGAACATTGCGCATGCGGACTAAGCAGAAAAACGCTGCGATGCGAAGAAAATTAACGAGCGAACGACTCGGAATGAGGGCCCATGTTCAGTGCTCCCATATTTACATAAAGGATTGTAACAATGTAACATAATGATCAGTTCCACCTTATAAAACAACAACAATGTAACATAGGGATACTTCTCCCTCATTTTTCTTATACTTTCGGGACAAACAGAAAGACCCTATATAGAAATAGTTTTTAGTGTTTACCAATATAATAACATACAATATAATGACCAATATAGCATAAATTGGTATTTATATAACTACCCTTCATAGAGAGATGAATACAAGGGGAACGCCCAGGGTTGGAATGTAAATAGAAAGAGGGAACTACTAGTTCTAAATAAAAGAGGTTATCTCTATACCCTCATTTAAACCATGAGGAGTCATAGAGTTTAGGGTGTAAATCCAGAAGCTTTCTTTTCTGGCCAAAGCCTGGTCCCTACTGCCTCCCCTAGGGGGTTCTAAAACCTGTTCCAAGATAGTAAATCTGAATGAAGAAGGATGTACTTCTGATTTATGTTTCTCCAGAAAATGCTTAGGTAAACTATGAGTCCCTATTTTGATTTTAATATTACGCATGTGCTCCTGAATTCTGTTTGTAAGACCTCCATGTTTTTTCCATTGTTTGTGCACATTTGATTTGCTATGCTTTGCACATAAACTATTTTTCAAAGTCCTCGGAGTGCCGCCTCTGTCCTTTCCAGATATACCTGAGCCACAGGTGGGAAAGGCATGCTACCTGAATTAATCTAAGGAAGGCACCCAGGCATATGCTTTCCTCATACAGAGTGCCGGATGTATACATTGATATATATATATATATATATATATATATATATAAATACGGTAAAGTCCACACTCCAGACTTGATAAGATCAACGATGGGGTGCTCCACAAAGGCCCATAGGCCAGTATATAGAAAATTGGGGTATGCAGGCACTCACCAGTAAATTCCAACAGGTATTTATTAATAACTCACAGAGACATACAGACGGTGTGTCGACGTTTCGGTCATCACGTGACCTTCTTCAGGACATCATACAAGGACATCAGGAGAACAACTGTCCAGTGCAACACCATTCACCATATGTCACACAGGCTTCCCTTAAATAGCAGAGGCAGGCCCAAGCCACTCCCACCCAGTAATTGCCACAGGAAGTGCCTCAAAAGGAACTAATTTCTGCACATAAGCAACTATCCTAACAAGGACCTATACCCTATATGGGCGATTATGCTATAGTGTGAGTCATCTCTTAATAATACTAAATAGAACATCCCAAATGACTTAAAAAAAGACAAAACACGGCCGCAGCCGGAAGTGCCATGTGTTCCACAGACTGTGGAACGCATTCCGACCGGAACCGGAAGTGCCGGCCGGAACCGGAAGTGACGTAAAGCTCATCGTCAGGGGGGAAAACTTCCAAGGAAGATGGTCAAGTTAGAAAACTTGTCACCACATAAACGGTCTAGAGTTAAGGGCCATTTACAACGGTTTTCTACAAATGAAAAGCAGAACGGCAATGGCAGAAACCACAAAGATTTTCCGCTGGGCGGAAAAACATACAAGCTCTCTGTCGGTGATGTCGTTCCAAGAGTGGACAACTGGGAAGCAGACTTCCTCAGCAGACACGATCTCCATCCAGGAGAGGGGAAACCTCCTCCAAGTAATCTTCGGAGAAGTGGCATCTCGGTGGGATTTCCTCAAGTAGGAATGATGGCATCTCGTCTCAACAAGAAGCTTCAGAATTCCAGGTCAAGGGACCCTCAAACAGGAACAGTGAATGCACTGGTGACACCGTGGGTGTTTTCAGTCGGTATATGTATTCCATACGTTTTCTCTCGTTCCAAAAGTTCTGGGATCATACAAAGGAAATTCGAGCGAGCCTCATGGTCTCAGACTGGCCAAGAAGAGCTTGGTATCCAGATCTCAGGAATTACTCATAGGAGATACCTGGATTTTTTTCCTTCGCGCGAGGACCTGTTGCGGCAGGGGCCGTGCGTGTATTAGGACTTACCACGGCTACATTTGACGACATGGCGGTTGACCACCAAATCCTAGTCCGTAAGGGTATTCCCATGGTATTTGTTCTCCATGCTTATTTGGGCTGGAAAAAGGGGTAACGTCTAAAAATCACTACCGTAGTTGGAGAAAATAAATTTCTTGGTGTGAATCCAAGAAGACTCCTACGGCAGACTTGTCAGCTAGGTCGTTTTCTCCATTTCCTACAAGCCGGTGTGGATGCGGGCCTAATCTTGGGCTCAATTATAATCGGCCTTATCGGGTTTTTTTCAGAATAAATTGGACTTCCTTCCAGAAGTTCAGACTGTCGTGAAGGGCGGGTTGCACATCCAACCTCCATTTGTGCCCCAGTGGTACCATGGTATCTTAACGTGGTGTTGCAGTTCCTTCACTCATATTGATTTGAACCTTTACAGAAGGTGGAGTTGACATTCATCACTTGGGAAGTGGTCGTCAGGTTGGCCTTAGCATAGCAAGGCGAGTGTCTGAGTTAGCGGCCTGGTCTCACAAGAGACCTTATTTGATCTTCCATGAAGATCGAGCAGAGTTGGAAACTCGTCAACAATTTCTACCCAAGGTGGTTTCTTCTTTCCACATGTACCAACCTATTGTGGTGCCTGTGACTACCGACGCCATCGCTGAGTTGAAGTCTCTGCATGTGGTCAGAGTTTTGAAAATTTATGTTGCCAGGATGGCTCCGTTTAGGAACACAGACCCTGTTGTCCTGTTTGCTACCAACAAGATTGGGTGTCCTGCTTCCAAGCAGACTGTTGCGCGCTGGATTCAGCATGCTCATCTCATGGCAGGATTGCTGTTACCGAAATAGGTGAAGGCCCATTCTACTAGTAAGGTGGGCTCGTCCGGGGCGGTTGACCAGGGAGTCTCGGCATTGCAACTTTGCCGAGCAGCTATTTAGCAAACAATTTGGCTAGGTTTTACAGGTTTATTACCTTGGCTGAGGTTGACCTCACATTTGGTCATTCGGTACTGCAGAGTCGTCCGCACTCTCCCGCCCATTCTAGAGCTTTGGTATAACCCCATGGTTCTTGATGTGACCCCAGCATCCTCTAGGACGTATGAGAAAATAGGATTTTAATACCTACCGGTAAATCCTTTTCTCTTAGTCCGTAGAAGATGCTGGGCGCCCTTCCCAGTGCGTACTGTATCTGCAGTAATTCTTTGTGGTTACACACATGTTGTGTTACGTTTCTTGTCAGCCTGGTGCTGCAATTGTTCATGTCGTTGGCTTGTATTCTGTTGAATGCCACGTTCAGCGGCATACATGAGGTGTGAGCTGGTAAGATGCTCACCGTAGTTTAACAATAAATCCTTTCCTCGAAATGTCCGTCTCCCTGGGCACAGTTCCTATAACTGGAGTCTGGAGGAGGGGCATAGAGGGAGGAGCCAGTTCACACCCATTCAAAGTCTTAAAGTGCCCATGTCTCCTTTGGTTCCCGTCTATACCCCATGGTTCTTGATGTAACCCCAGCATCCTCTATGGACTAAGAGAAAAGGATTTACCGGTAGGTATTAAAATCCTATTTTAGGTATTTCTCACAAAATATAAATACCTGAAATCAAGAGAAGAAACATCCAACTGCACATAAGGAGAAGTTTGCGGCCCCAAAGCAGCCCAAGGATTTTATGTTTTAACAGTTGAAATAGTATTAACAGCACAGAGGATAAATATGTTTAATCAGCCAGTTTGCAATCGCTTTGGCCCTGAACTGCAAACAGCAAATGTCTCTCATTAAATTCTACTTTTAGGTTGCCACAAGAGCACACAGGGGTTCCCATATCATAGCAAGACCTCAAATATTTCATTTCTGCAAGCAATATTTTAAAATATATAAAATCAATTTCTCTAGCGTAAGCTGATTTCTCTGTATGCTTCATTATATTGAGCTTTATGTAACATTCTATATTTAGATAGGATTATAAAAACAGGAGCACAGAACAAACAATTCATTCAACAAAACAAATAACTGCTATATTTCCACAGGTACATTGGAATTAAAGTTTATGGAGGGTGTTTTTCAAAGCTTTTAGTCCATTATATAGGTGGTGCAATGATGGTAGCACTCTGAAGGGAGGCTGCTTAAGGTGTATTAATAAGGCAGAACTCTTGTTAAAACAAGGGGGTGTAAGGCTGGTCAGCAGTGGTATCTACCAGGGAATTCCATACTGCAGAGGTCCTACACTCTATTATAAGTTGGTGGACACTACTTACCTAAGCCACATGGTGGCTAGACCACTCAAGCCCTGCCTCTTGTTATCTGCTCCCCAGACAAGCATTGCAGACCAGTCCCGGGTTGCTGGTTCAGGGTTTAGTACTAGTTTGTCACTTACTATGCCACAATATATATGGTGGCCTCCTCTTGGGAGGCACTGCTGTGAGCCACATTGTGATAGAAATCCACTGAGGAGGCTTGTCACTAATGTTCCTACAGTAGGTGCCACTGGCCTTTTCTCCCCAAGCTCATCTTTTTAAAGTGAATAATACTGTAGTTATTGCACAGACGGCTCAATAAATATGCATCTGTTACTGAAGCTGGCCAAAGTTTGGGAATATTGGGTAGATATTCATAATGTCGAAAAGAGAATGCTGACATGGATGTAATGTCCATATTGAAAACTTTGACATTCATCATGTTAACACAGGATACATATATTATCCCGGCAGAAGGGAAATCGGCTGTCACTATACTGACAGCGGCATTCTCTCTGACGGAATCCCGGCAGCGAAAAATATTGACATGATTAGAATGTCGACAAATAGTTCCTGGTGGTCCAGCAGTGACTTACCTTATTTGGCAGGTCCGGCAGCTTCAGCAGTGTCTTCCAGGTTTGATGGTGATGTGATTATGTACTTTCAGCATCCAGCGGTCAGTAATGCTCCTTTGCTGACCCCTAACCCTCCCCCTAGTGGCTAACTCTAACGTACCCTCACCAAGCAGCCTAACCCTAACCTCCCTTGTCAGCATTTTGAGAATGACAGCATTTTACATGTTGATATTTCAGATATCAATATTGTCGACATGTCGACATTTTAACAGTGTCTGCATCATAATTGTCTAAATTTTGGTGTCAACATTATGATCTTCAGCACTGCAAATGTCAACGCGATGACTGCATCTTGATTGTCAAGCCCCCTTGCACGTTTTTATTTTCCATAAACCATTGCAAGAGCTTCGAGGAAATTTCTTGGCAATCATGGGAACATACTCAAATTTAAATCTTGCCAGACAGTACTTCAGTTAAGGATATTAATTAGTAGTTAGATTGTGCTACCTGATATTTTGAATAAATTAGCCTCTAATTAGTGACTGTGCATCCCACCTCCTTATGCCTTTCTGTGTGACACTTTTCCTCTTATACTTACAAGGAAAAGATGGTTGGCAAAGACTAAGTGAAAGCAATATTTAAATAAAATGAACAACAAAATCACTTTTATTCTGTCTCCTGCACAGCGTTACACTTTGTGTCTACTTTGCATAATAAACGCATCCTTTATACTCAAGTATGTAGTGGGGAATTGCCTGACACTTTCCATTATTCTGGAACACTGACTTTCTTAATGCATTTCTTATGGAATTTTTATTTTCAGCAGAAGGTCCTCCAGACTTCAAAGTATACTGTTTTTTGATTCATCACACTAGTACATATGATAAGCCTAATACTGCTTTTATAGCCATGTCAATTGTACATTCATACACTTATAATAATATAACCATATTGAAAGCTTACACTTCATATATACAAATGTAATAAATAATTGCTTCAATGTATGTACAATAAATGTATTCAGTAGAGTTTTATTTCAAAGTCTTTATTCCACTTTAAATGGTCTTTGTTTTCAGTGAGCTAAGAAATACCAATAATCTAAAATATTTCAAATTACGAGTTCTTATATAAGAAATGAACAGAAACAATAATCTTAGTTCTTTTCTAGAATAAATGTACAGAAACACTTATCAACAGTCTGGGAGAGTCATAAACAGATAAGTCAGAAAGTGTTATGTACTCTGAAAATGATTATTTTTCACATTGTGATGAAAGTTTATTCTATGCCATGTTCTTAAAAATGGATATCCTATCTCAATTTTAATGAAATCATGTATTGTTTTGTTCTTCACTCTGGATAAGTTAAAAAAAAATTAAGTTAAGAAATAGAAGTACCATGAATAAGGAAGGTGATAATGGAGCGGTAAAGCAAATATATATTAGAAAATGGCTTACTACTAATACTAGTGGTATTCAGAGGCACGTCACTGAACACACAGATGCATACATCGTCAGAGTTCCAGCAGCAGAAGACCACCACACTGGTAGCTAAGAACAGGAAATTGCAGTGGGGACATGCTCACCAAAACTAAGCTGAAGATTGGAAAAGCAATGAGTGATCAAGTAAATCTGAAATCCTCCTGTAGCATGCAGAGGGTTCAGTCAGAATCTGGTGTAAATGTGAATCCATAGATCAATTCTTCAATGGTTCAAGCTGCCAGTGATTGTATTGGTGTAATGTTTAAGAAATGTTTTATTGTCACACATTATATCCTTAATACAATTTGAGCAATGTTTAAAGTCCTCAGTCTACTTGAGTATAGTTGCTGGTCAATGTACTTCCATTTATAGCAAATCTACACATTTTTCAATGGCTACTTCCAGTTGGATTACATATATTCCATGTCAAAAGCTGGTTCCATGAATACAACATTAGACATCAAGGGTACGCCGGTGGCTTCCATCATCATTAGCTCTCAATCCAATAGTGTATTATTGGCATTATTATCAATGTGAACTTGGTAGGCTGTGCAGTAGACTGTGTAATGCTATATCAATGTGGACCAGGGCTTTGTTCAATCCATGCCACTAAAAGTTCACTCTAGGAGCAAAGGAGAGTCCTATCCAGTAATAGAAAAAGTATGCCAAATAAAATGCCCACTGAGTGTTTGTGGCAAATAAAGTGAATAGCATTTAGACTAAAAATAAAACTTACTATGGCAATAAGGATGAAAGGTAAAGTTATGCACAACACACTATATGTATTTGACATATTGTACTAGTGGAAATGAGTATTGATAATAACATTATTAATGGATGTTTAGTGAATGCGATTGTCACAGTACTGTGCAGTTCTTCTGCTCTACCTGTGATGTCTCTCTCGTTGGAGGTGTCTTCTGCACATCTCATACACTATACTTGTGATCACGTGAGATGATTGTCTAATTGAGCAGCTGTGGCTACACCTGAGACTTGCTAATATAATGTAGCTCCACAGAGCCATCCGTGCCAGATCATCAAGTCACAACTTCTGAGACTGCGCTCCATGTCTGACCATCAGGTTACTCTTCCTTGTTCACACCTGGGAGGTAATTCAGATCTGAACGCTGTGCTGCATTTTTTGCTGTCTTGTGTTCAGATAGTTGCCACATACAGGGGGAGTGTATTTTCACCTTGCAAGTGTGCGATGCTATATGTACACCGAGCTGCTGAAATTCTGTGTGTGCAGTGCGATTGAATCAGGCTGATTGGGGCCGGAGCTGACATCAGACACCCTCCCTGAAAACACTTGGACACGCCTGTGTTTTCCAGAACACTCCCAGTAAACGATCAGTTACCACCCACAAGTGGCTTCCTCCTGTCAATCACCTTGCGACACGAGTCCAACACGAGTGCGCATTGTGGTGCATACGCATGGGCTGTTATGACCTCATCACCCGCTGTGCAAAAACGCACAGCAGTGATCAGATCTGAATTACCCCCCTGGTCTCCTGTTTCTGGTACTTCTGCATTATTACTTCAAGTTCCTTCAGCTCACAGTATACTGACCCTCAGTATGTCTGCTGTGTCCATTCCAGTTGCTTGTTTGTCTGCACTGTCTACATTTGCCACATTGTCTTCAAGCAACAAGTTTCAGAATAGTTATGTGATGCATTTCAGCCAGTAATTAACCTGTTATCTGCATACAAGTACACTGAATCTGCCTCATATCCTGCTCATGTTTCATAAACGCAATTGTGCATTTGTTTGTCTGGACTACACTGTACCTCTCTGCATGGATATCACAACTGCTGATTACTGCAATTAGTTTTCTGGTCTTCAGCTACACTTTCATATATCTCACCCAGTATTTATCTTGTTCCTGTTCATTGCTAACTCCAGTATTAGAGATAGCCCTGTCCTTCAGGGCTACAACATAGATGGATTAGGAGGAAACCTCTGGATTGTGCTCTCCTGCCATCCCTCCCCTCTGCTTCACATGGATCCATCCAGCTGCTAGCACTGCTGTTACCATTGTTGCAGCATAGCAAATGTAATTGCTAAGTGGTCAGATGTTTGATGCCTGCCCTGTCTGTATTCCATGTATTGTCTGCCTGTCCTGTCTGTGTTTCATATATTGTGTCTGTCTGTCCTGTATGTGTTCCATATACTGTATCTGCCTATCCTGTCTGTGTTCCATATCGTACATTGTCTGCCTGTCTTTCTGTATTCCATATGCTGGATCTGCCTGTCCTGTCCGTGGCCATATCACAAGTTGTCTACCTGTCCTGTCTGTGTTCCATATCCTGAGTCTGCCTGTCCTGTCTGTGTTTCATATAGTGGACATGATACATCAAGAGTCATTTTATGGTCAAACCTAAGAAAATACAGTTTCAGATGTTTGGCAGCATTTCGGCAGTGTATCAGGGGCCTGGACCCGGTAGGTAACACCATCTGTAGATGGCATTACCTAATAGAAGCCTAAGGGCTTCTTATCAGGATGTACACTGAGAGGGATCCAATTGTATTCCTCCCAGTGTCCCCTCCAGCCAACGCATGCACAGATAGTACTCCTGGGTCTTAACCCTAGGAAGTCCTGTCTCTTATCAGGAGAGCTGCCCTTTGTGATTTTATTAAAGCATATGGTGTTAGTAAACACCATTATGCATGCAATGAGAGGCAGGATGCATCGTATGCAAAATACGATGCTTGATGGACAATAACATGTGTTCTGCATGCACTTGCCAGTTTTTCAGCAGGCCCCTATCACTGCATTGCCCTGGTGGGCCCTTCATGTCCCAGTCTGATACTGATATGGAGATACAGAATGAGGCAAGTTAGAGCAAAGTATTGCAGAATGGTGTACAGAAAAAGGAACCTCAATGCAATAGGAAAGAGCAAGTGCAATGGGTGTGAGTTTAGAAGTATGGGAAGGTACATTATAGTTGAGGGACGTGTGAGTGGGTAACCAATAAGACATAACAGAGGTATAGAACTGTTGGTAGGAACAAGAACTGAATGTAGGTCTGAATTTAATATCTTCGGTCAGTGGCTGAGGCGGAGGCAGGAGTCTCAAAAGTTTATGGATGGATGATAGCGAATAGAGGAGATGAAGAAGTGATGATAGCAAAGAAGAAATAGTAGACTTGAGACAAGTGTGGTAGGAGTGGGTAGGGGAAATAGATATGGTAAATTAGGCAGATGGCAGAGGTGGCTGTGAATGGAAGATACTGAAGTAATCGGATTAGATGGGATGAATAGAGATAGACGGTAGAAGAGCAGCACATACTTTTGCAGGAGGTCACAAGTGCAGTGCTTGAAACCTGAGGACATTTTTGAGGTTTCCTACTGGGCAAAAGTTTCCAATTTAGCTATTATTATTATTATTATTATTATTATTATTACAGTTCATTTATAGGGCACCACAAGTGTTACGCAGCGCCGTACAAAGGACAGTACAGGGAGACAAAACTTAGCATAACAGTAATTAAATAACAAAAATGGAGTTTAGGTAACAAAGAGCACCACAGTTCTCAAAACATAATACAGCTTAGATGTAAGTAGCAAGGGAGTAATCATTGTACTACTTGGGGCTGGCAGCCATAGATAGAGAGGAGTCTTTACCAGTAGGAGAAAAAGCAGGTAAAGATGGTCGCTGACTGAAATGTGTTGAGAAGAGGGCTTAGACAACAATAGGAAAGAGGGCCCTGCTCTGAAGAGCTAACAATCTAGTGGGGAGGGATGACAGACAGATGACATGAGGTGCAAGCAAGCAGGAGGAAGCCTGATGGCAGTATGCAAGCAAAGCAGAGATGTTTAAGGCGGGGGGCAGGGGGATGGAGGAGCAGCCTAAGGACTAGGTTATGCATTGGAGGGGTACGCTTTGATAAATAGGTGGGTTTTAAGTGCCCGTTTGAAGCTTTGCAAGGTCGGGGAGAGTCAAATGGAGCGGGGGAGCGCGTTCCACTGAAGGGGTGCCGCACGGGCAAAATCCTGAACTCGTGCATGGGAAGCAGTGACCAAGGCAGAGGAGAGACGACGGTCATCAGCCGACCATAGTGAGCGGGAGGGAGTATGAAGGGAGAGGAGGTTGGAGATGTAGGGAGCAGTGGAATTAGAGATGGCCTTGTATGTGAGGGTGAGTAGTTTGAAGAGGATTCTGTAGGGGAATGGGAGCCAGTGTAGATTTTGTCGAAGGGGAGTGGCAGAAGTGGAGCAGCGGGAGAGGAAGATGAGCCTAGCTGCGGAGTTGAGGACAGATTGGTGAGGTACGAGGTGGGAGCAAGTGAGGCCAGTGAGGAGAACATTGCAGTAGTCAAGTCATGAGATGACCAGTTGATAAGTTGATGATAGGATGATAAGTTTAGTTGCACTCTGGGAGAGAAATGGCCTGATGCGAGAAATGTTGCGTAGCTGGAACCGACAAGATTGCGCCAGTGCTTGGATGTATGGTGCAAAGGAGAGGGAGGAGTCAAGAGTGACGCCCAGGCAGCGAAGTTGGGGAGCGGGGGAGATGATAGTGTTGTCAACAGTGATAGACTGAGTTCAGTTTTGTCCATGTTGAGCTTCACAGAGCGCTCAGACATCCAGGAGGAGATGGCAGAGAGGCAGCTGGAGACCTGAGAGAGGACAGAGGGGGACAGATCAGGAGAGGCGAGGTAGAGTTGTGTGTCATCAGCATAGAGGTGGTATTGAAGGCCAAAGGAGTTAATGAGCGCACCCAGGGAAGAGGTGTACAGGGAGAACAGAAGGGGGCCTAGGACAGAACCCTGAGGGACACCAACAGGAAGGATGGAAGGGTGTGAGGTGGTTCCGGAGGCAGACACAGAGAAGGAGCGGTTAGTGAGGTATGAGGTAAACCAGTCAAGGACGGTGCTAAAGAGGCCAACATTTTGGAGTGTGCAGAGGAGGAGAGGGTGATCCACGGTGTCAAAGGCAGCAGAGAGGTCCAGAAGGATAAGCAAAGAGAAGTGGCCCTTGGATTTGGCCGAAAGCAGGTCATTGGTGACTTTCACCAGGGCAGTCTCGGTGGTGTGGAGTGGGCATAAGTCTGAACAAGCTACTACACTAATGCTCTTAGATAATAGTCATAATAGTCACTGAATCAGCTGTTGCAGATTAGAAAAACAAAATGATAGAGGACATTTTGGAGGGAGATAAGGTAACATTTCAAACTATTTTTCCTAAGGTGTGGAAAGTGGAGCCAATACGAGGGTTGTGCAGTAAGTTTTTCGATGCACAAAAAGTATTATATTTACAAACAAAATGACCATTGCATTTTTTCAAAGTATTCGCCAGAGGAATCTATGGAAAGTTGCATTTACTCAAACCACTTGGTGAAGCAGCTGGACCAGTCTGAAGAAGGTATGTCTTCTATATGCTGGATGAAGGTCTCCTCTGCAGCTTCTGGTGACTCAAAACCAATCCCATGCACCTAGCGCTTGATTTGGGGGAACATAAAAAAGTCACAGGAGGCCAGGTCTGGACTGTATGGCAGATGACCAAGCTCCTGGATGTGTTCATGTGCCAGAAAATCCACCACTTTCCTGGACTTGTGGGCAAACTCATTGTAGTGATAGAGAAGGGCTCCACGAGCGCAAGTTCTTGGATGGCACCTGGAAACAGCTTCCAGCACTAGTGGCAGGCATTGGTGTATCTGTCCCCAGTGATGGTGTGCTGCTACACAAGTGGTACCACCACAAAAACAGCCACCATCTGCTTTGCCATGCTGTGCTCACGTCAGAACTTTTGTGGTGGCGCACCTCTAACTGGAGCCTACTGGACTGACTGTTGTTTGGTCTCAGGGTTGAAACTGTAGATAAAGGATTAATCACCACTGATGGTCTCCCAGACAGAGTTTCAGTGACTGCCATTAGACTGGCCAGCATGCTGAGGCACCAAGTCACCTTTCCCTCCTTCTGCTCTCGAGTCAGCTGATGGGGCACCCAGCATGCAGAAACCTTACTCGGGAAAACCTTTTCATGAAGTATCAAAAAGATGGATCCAGATGGGATGTCAGTCTCCTTCTCTAATTGGTCTACAGTCACCCTGACATCCACCTCAACTATGTTCCACATGGCAGCAACGTTGTTCTTGGTGATGGAGAAACACAGGTTGGCCGGATCGCTCCTTGTCTTTCAGGGACCATCTCCTGTGCTGAAATTCTACAAAGCACTCAAACATAATAGTCCGGGACATTGCTTTTTCCTCAAAAGCATCTTGCAGCCAATTAAAACTTTCCTGCTGTTGTAGACCACTCTTGTAGTTATCAATGATCATGGCTCTCAGTGGCCTCTGTTGAGCTTCATAACGAGTTTGTGAAGGAAATGAACATGCTGACTTCTTCAGTGTGCAGTGCTGCTTACATAAGGTTCTGTGCTCTCACATTTCACAATAACTTTATTCAGAGCTTACAGTTCATAATCAGACAGTCACATTGCACGGACGGTGTAATGGTTAGCATTGCTGCCTCACAGCACTGAGGTGATGGGTTTGATTACCACAATGACCTTAACTGTGTGGAGTTTGTATATTCTCCCTGTACCTGTGTGGGTTTCCTCCCACAACTCAAAAAAATACTGGTAGGATAATAGGCTCCCAAGAATTTTTTTCCCTGGCGTGTGTGTGCCTGTACATGTTTTAGGAAATATAGATTGTAAGCTGCACTGGGGCAGGGACTGGTGTGAGTGGCCATATATTTTCTGCAAAGTGCTGCAGAATATGTGTGCGCCTTATAAATAACTGGTAATAAAAAAAGAAAAAAATAATTCTCTACCTATGCACTGCACATCTGGAAACTTATTGCACACCCCTTGTTGATGAACTTCTGAGTGGAGAAAAGAGCAGTGAAGAAGAGAATATAGTTACAACTAATCATGCTTAAGATGACAAGCTGGAAGTTGCCGGCATAATTAGCACATACAAATACATATTTTTCCTTTTTCTTGGGTAAGGCTGCTGCTTGAACTAATAGCTGAATGCTGCAACATAGAATCTGTACAAAACAAGTTGAAGAAAATGACTTTTTCAAAAGTTATCATTCTCATGGCAAGTAGGGACAAGTCAGCTATAAAAGGAGAATTACTGTATATTACCTCAAAGTGTTAATTTTGTCAACAAAATTTTGACTAAAATTATTTGTTGACTACAGTTTATTTCAGGATCAAAATTAGACTAAAATGAAAACTGAGATCCATTGACTCAAACTCAACTAAAAGAAAGCAAAAAAAAGAAAAGCAACTAAGACTAAAAATGAATGTAAAATCCTTGCCAAAACACTGGAAGTAGGGTTTTACATTTTTAAAGAACAATTATGTGTTCTAGATATTTGCAGAAAATAAATAAGACCTACTGTAAAGGAAATAGGGCTGTGTATTGCACAAGTTTTGTTCTAACAAACTTAAGGCATTCATTTGTACTGTTTATGATATATGGGAGCACTACGGTAAGTCAGACTCATTATGTAACACATTCTTAGCCTACTGAGCCTAGATTGCTAAACACATAGTTAAAGGTATGCAAACTTCTCAAAAGAATTTTAGAGAATTATTCTACAGCAAAAATCCATTACAGCATCATTAAACTGTTTGTAAAAGTTATGACTAAAACATTGACTAAAATTATACAAAAATAAAAACTGTGATCCACTGACTAAATCTTGACTAAAACGAATCAAAAGAAAAAGACTAAGGGGGCAATTCAGATCTGATCGCAGCAGCAAATTTGTTAGCAGTTGGGCAAAACCATGGGGGTAATTCAGACCAGTGGCGTCACAAGAGAGGTGCGGCCTGCAACTGAGTGTCACCCACCGAGGGGTGACACCAAAATGCCGGCTCCTGCTGTTATGTGCAGCACTCGGCTCCTGCCACTGAGCAGAAGCCTGCACTGCATTAACAGCACTCCGCGGGATGCAGCCTGCACCTCCCGAACCCCGCAAGTGATGAAAAATGGAGGTTGGGACACAAAGCCCTGCCCCTCCGACGAAGCTATGCCCACTTTCTGGGAAGCCATTCCCCCTTTCTGCGAGTGCTGCACCAGGTGCACACAAAGTAAGTGCCGCCTCTGATTCAGCCTGCTTCGCTGCAGCGGCAGCATTCGCAGTCTAAATGACTTTATGGAGTGCGTATGCACACCCCGGCAGCCCAGTGAGATGCTATCATCTCACTGGGCTGCCGCGTGCCGGTTGCGTGACCCGGAATGCGGCAGGTAGCTCCCTGCCAGCATGCAGGAGCTGCGCAGGACGGGAGCTACTCGCCAGGTACAAAAGCAACACCACCATGCAATGCTTTTGTACCTGTGAGGGGGGAGGGAGGGTAGGGCCTGACATATGGTTTTGCCCAACTGCTTGCAAATTTGCTGCTGCGATCAGATCTGAATTAGACCCATAAATGTGACTATAAACCAAGTACAATTTTAAGTAAGCGACTAAGACTAAAACTAAATTGGGCATCCTTGTCAACATTAACACTGTTACCTCACTTATATAATCAATAGTTCTAATTCTGAGTTGGACATAATTCCATTTTACGTAAGAAAAAAATTGCTTGCATGAAATTTGTTGCACTTTGCAAATTTCTGACTGTATTTTCAATTCATCATATCTTATAGTTGGGCTGGCTTGTACTTGAAAAATTGGGTCAACCACTCCCCTTAGAGATGCATCTGATTTTTCACAATTCTTTAAGAATTATGTTTTAGGTGGTATATGTTTGCTTGTCCCAGATGCCTGTGAAAGTTCCTAAGTTGATGATTATGATGGCCACATCTTTGTGCCAAACATATTTAAAGAAACTCGCAACTCAGCCACAGAAACCTAAGTGTGCAGATGCACTTTTGCAGGGGTGGTCTTCTGTATGCCGGCGGTCGGGCTCCCGGCGCTCAGTATACCGGCACCGGGAGCCCGACAGCCGGCATACCGACACTTATTTTCCCTCGTGGGGGTCCACGACCCCCATAGAGGGAGAATAAAATAGTGTGGCGCGCGTAGTGCCCGTAGCGTGGCGAGCGCAGCGAGCCCGCAAGGGGCTGATTTGCGCTCGCCACGCTGTTGGTAAGCCGGCGGTCGGGCTCCCGGCGCCGGGATGCTGGTCGCCGGGAGCCCGACCGCCGGCCAGCCGTAGTGAACCCCTTTTGCAGATAGACAATGGTTGCAATTTTATGCCTAACTGTAAATGAGACCCTATATGTTTGCTGATCGAGTGCTGCCATCGTGATGACGTGCATGCTACTGATCTACAGAACATATAGTTTTATTTGTCATCAACATTACATAAAGATGCTAATGTCTGCTATACCAGCTGATACATATTCAGGTAGCTTCTTCTATTTTATCTGTATAAAATAAATAAACCATGGTCCCACTCTACTCTGATTTTCTATGTCATAAAAACAGGTTAAGAACAAGTAAGAAGGTGAAATCTGCATTATCATAAATGACTGCTTATATGAGTTTGTTTATCCAAACCAGGCTTGTTTTCAAAGTGACAGCAAAATTGTCAAGCCAAACAAGGAGGAACAGTGGTTGCACATGAGCCCACTCCAGGAAGACAGACTCCTGGAGGTACCAACTGTCACAAAACATTATAATATGCATAACATGAATTCATTTTATTTATTCATAATATATAGTTAAGCGTTCTTAAATGCTTAGTCAAATCAAATCCTTCATATTCCTTGCTACTACTGCTATTTGTTTGCCTTTCTCTATTTCATGTTCTTCAATCACTCACTGAAAACCATTTTAACAGTGAACTTTGGGCCTGATTCAGATCTGATCGCTGCTGTGTGGTTTCACACAGCAGGCGATAAGGCAAACACGTGTCGGCCAACAACAAAGGGCTTCGCCGGACAGCGACAGGATGGTGCGAAAATTTCATTCGCCTGGGTGTTCACAAGGTGATTGACAGGATGAGGCCATTTGTGGGTGGTAAATGACCGTTTACTGGGAGTGTCTGGAAAAACGCAGGCGTGTCCAAGCGTTTTTAGGGAGGGTGTCTGACATCAGCTCTGGCCCCGATCAGCTTGTTCTGATCGCACTGTAGGAGTAAGTCCTGGACTGTGCAGACACTGCACACACTGGATTTTTGCAGCTTGGTGTACAAATGCGATCGCATACTTGCATGGCGAATTTACACTCCCCCTTGGGCGGAACGCAGGACAGCAAAGTTAGCAGCCCAGCGATCAGGTCTGTATCACCCCCTAGGTGTCCTCTTTGGCCCTATTTACTATTATGCAATGTGTTACTAGATATGTAAATATTTAATTCAAATATAAGGCGGGATGTAATGCCGCCCGAGTCCGGCGGCCGTGTGTGATGCAGCCAGAACTCAGACATTTTTTTAAAGGGGCAATCACTTGCAAGGCAAAATCATGCCTTGTAAGTGATTGTCCCTTTAAAAAATTCCAAGTTCGGCCGGTATCCCTCATGGCTGCCAGACTCAGGCGGCATAACATCCTGCTGTATATAACATAAATAGTCGGATATTCAATTGGCCCGTAACATTTTTCGGGAGAAATGAACATTTATTTTCACGATAAATGTTTAGCTTTGGGCAATTCAATTTATCCCCATTTTTATCTCCTGCACTTTTTCAGGCAAAAACACATAGGATCCAGGAAAAGTTCCCAGACTTATGTGTTTTTGCAAGAAACAGGGCTGATAGGGCTCATTATCAGGGATTTTTTTTCCACCTGCCTTAGGTAAGGGGAACAAAATCCCCAATGACTACTGACATTGTGAACAATTGAATTTCCCCGGGGGGAGTGAACTAGCTGCGGTAAATTACTATGGCTAATTGAATATCCCCCATTATATTTAAAACTATTTTAACCACAGTTAATAGTTTATTCTGTATATTTCTAGTGAGGAGTAGATGTGTCACAATGAAGTTGTCATGCGTAAAATCAAACAGGGAATTAGTTAAATAACCAAGTTTGTATGTATACTGTATAATGCAGTGGTTCCCAACTTTTTTGAATCATGGCACCCTGGAGTATCAGAATTTATTTCACGGCACCCCTAGCCACAAGTTTTTTCTTGAGAAATTTAGAAAGAAATATTAAATTAACTAAATTGTGTGTTATATGTCATCCTAAGGTCAACTGTGTGGTGAGGGATAAGATTTGCTTCTGTTTGTCCACATATTTTATGATTGGCAGCCAACAGCACTGTTTTTGTCTATTACATTGACCATAAATAATTTGAATTGGTCCTGGACCACCAACCCAAGGCACCCCTGCAAGTGCCCAGAGGCACCCCAGGTTGCCTAGGCACACAGTTTGTGAACCACTGGTATAAGATAAAGTCTTATTTACACCAAAAATGACTAATAGAAGGATAGTCTCAACAGGTTTCTACTCCTGAAGTCCAAAAGCAAAAAGGCACGCAGTGAGTCAATGCAGTTAGAGCAAAATCAAAATTATAAACTTATGTTGACCATCAGACAGCATGGTATAAGCCAAACAGTAGATCAAGAGGTCACATCTATTTATAAGATAGATCGGACAAAACTACTAGATGCCTCAGGTGAAACTAACCTTATTTAAAAATTAAAAGTGCCATGAGAATTGTGGATACAATTTTTTTTGCAAATGATATGATACTCTCTCTGCTTTCCACCTTGGTGAAGAAATCCAAAATGTTTCTGATACATTTTCACTTATTTATATATAATATTATGTAATACTGGACTTCTCCGTTAATGTTAAATCCTAGTAGCCCATCACATTCACCTCAGGATAGTTTGGCCCATGATCATCTTGCCTGTAAGTATCGTTCACAAATATCCCTAATAACAGCAGAAAGGCTGATGTTCTGTACATCTCTAAGCAATTACCGTACCTTCCCACCCTATTTCTTTTGCCACATATCCCACCAGGCATGACCACAGAAATACTCCCCTTACTTCAGATCATTTGTTTGTGTGATATATCTCTGTTTGTTTTAAGACATTAATGTCTTTGTGAATTATATAATTTCATGTAAATGTTGTAAATAGCCCATGGGAAAAAAAAAAATCAAACTTTTCTCTTGACTTAAAACTTAAAAGACAAAACACATTTCAAACAAATTGAACTTAGGGCCAGACATGATCCAACTTTTTGATAGGTATAGTTACTAATGTAATGTGTACACTAGAGAATAAGTAAAAAAATAAATAAAAAAAATAGGCATCACCTTTAAACCTCTAGTAAAGGGTGAATTCATAGTTGGGTGAATTTAATGTGATGCAGTCCTTAAGTACTAAACAATATTTATGAAATATGAATGCTATTAATTTAATTTTAGGATGGAGGCTTAATATATTTGGGTGCTATACATTTAATATGGTATGGGGAGGGTGGTTTTCATTATTGATTTGCTTGCAATGCGGATAACTGAAATTCTGCGGATCATGTAGCAACTCAGTTTAAGGCACCGTCAGATACTTAAAGCTGCATGACAGGTTGGAGACAGCATCACTGTCTGTCAACTGTCTCTGTTCTGGTGGATAAGTCCTCTGGTGGATATCTGGTGGATATGTGCTTTGTATTGTATTTTTTGAAAATATATAACATTATTACGAAGTAGCTGACCCAGCTATTAAATTATATAAACCAATGAGAGGGAAAACTACCTCAATCAATAATTGGGAAATCCAAGCATAAAAACATAGTCAGTTGTACTAAGCAAATATTTGCCTATGCTCCCCAACTACCCCAATTTAAGTGGTTCAGTCTTGATATAAGGGGAATGATCAGCCACAACTATAAGGTATATCTTACTAAGCAGAAGAAGGGCTGGGAGAACCCCACCACTACAAAAGTCCTGGACCCACTACTGTGTGACATGGCTTGACCCCAACTTGCATATTCAGATTCACAAATTTTGAGAGATACAGTAGGATAAGGGTTGTGCGTGTGGGTGCTTGGATAAGCAATTCTGATACATAATTAGCAGTTGTGTTTACTTGGGTAACTGCATATCAATTTCCATGCTCATATACAGTAAGATGAACCTGTTCCTTTTATGGTGATGAGTGTAGCTGGTCATTACAGTGTCTCCAGATTGTAATTGTGAACAAATGTTCATTTATGAAATGGGGAGCTTAAATATACATATTGCAGCAGGACATCCAATATCCCAACATCAATGTGCTACTGTCGCTAGAGTTTTGGTCCATGGTGACCTCTACTGACACTTTAATCACAATACATATTTGTTATTCTCATGCTGGTCATGTCAGCATGTAAAACATTCCAAACTGATGATTTTTGGAGGTAGGTTTGTCAAACTTTCTTATCATCAGATGCTTCAATCGATCATTTGACTTCCCGCTCCTTTGTAAAACTACCCCTTCGCCTTTTCCTAAGGTTTCAGGTGATGGAAACAAGCAGCCCCGGCATTGTCTGATTTATCTGCATACAGTTTCTCTTACCCTAAAATAAACAACACTTTAGAGTTTTTGTATATTTCCTATATTTCCTTTATTGAAGTAAAAATAAAATTTTGATTACTACAGCTACACCCCCCCCCCCCCCCCACTCCCCAGTATACCTGTGGCCAATGATCGCATCGGGAAGATGGCTTCGCACATAGAAAAAAATAACTGTGACAGAGTCTTTGCTCTCTAGTGGCCAGCGTCATCTTCCCAAATATCACTGGAAGGTTGGCGCTGGCCGAGGAGGAGGGATCCGCTACCTGTTCAAGTAAGGTAGGAAGCAGGTGGCCTCCCCCGCTTCCCCCATGTGGGGCAAAGTGGGCCCGCAAATATTATTATTTTATTATATGAATATTTTTATAGTACCAGGCGTTGCCTGATCCTGTTTGCGAGTGTCACAATCAGACTAAACACTTGGTGGCAAATACTCTTATTCATCTGACCATATTTAAGCATAAGATAAGCGTATACACTCATTATCCCTCTAAGAATGACATGAGAGTACGGTGCAGCTTTCTTGTCTGTCCCATATTTCTTTATGAGTTTTTTTGCCACTAGGCAATACATGGGGCCCTTACAAATGTTGTTATCGGCCCCTTAAAAGCATCACACGCTGCTGCGAATAAACAAAGACACTTCATTGTAATTGTATATGTATTTTGTTTTTATCACTGCTATGATCTGACATTGGGTGGGATGTAATAGAGTCAGAGTTTGCTGGACGTGTGGAATGCTGGCTGGACGTTTTTTTAAAGAGGCAATCATTTACAAATCACTGCCCCTTTATAAAAAAGGCAGAATTTGTCATGCATCCTGCATGTCCGGCAAACTCAGACTCTATCACATCCCACCCATTGTCTTCAAACTTCACAAAGGTGTCATGATTTCACATCCCCTCTAAGAAGGGAATGACAAAGATCTTACATTTTCATCATCATCTGAAGTTCAAAAATTGCTCAGCTAGCCCAATACAGTAACTGTCCATGTTGTACCCACATCTCAAGAACCATTTTTTTGGACAATGAAACATGTTAATTTAGTATTTATGTTTGTTTTTTTATTTGTCATTCAGTACACCTGTGGGGTTCTTAAAGTAAGCGATTGGCTGCTTTAGACTATCTACACTGTGAAGCACTACAGTGAAGTATTACCTTGGAATAGGCTCTACTAAATAAACACTTTTAGAAGAAGACTGGACACTGACTGTGATTCAGCTTTTGTTGTGAATGCATTGGTATGTGTTACAGAGCTGTGCTTTTGATCCTGGATGAGTCAGAATTAAATGTTCACACTATAGATTCAATATTATCTATGTGCAGGCTTGGGGCTGGGAGACTAGCACCCGGGATCCTGGCGATCAGCATAACGACCCCGGGATCCCAGCAACAGCATGCCAGTGGGGGGCAAGCGCAACAAAGCCCCTCGCTGGATCGCTGCATTCGCCACAAGTTCTATTCTCACTCTATGGGTGTCGTGGACACCCACAAGTGGGAAAAGTCCCTGTGGGTCGGCATTCTGTCTGCCGGCACTTTGATTGCTCGGTATCCTGTACACCGGTCACATGACCACATTCCATTTGCCAAGTATTTATTTTGCACATTTGGAACTGTACCTTTCAACTTACAGCTATACCACTTTACTGATTTCACATTTTGAACCTCCACTGACCTTTCACCAAGGTGACATTCTACTAAGTCTTGTCAGTGGTTACACTGTATCTCTTAATTTCCTTATATATGAGCTGGTTTATGGTACCTTTCACTTGAAAAATATATGCACATGTTGATTTTTCATGTAGTCAACAAGTATCATCATATCAATATGTATAGCAGGCAGGGCTGGATTAAGACTAGTGGGGGCCCCGGGCAGCAAAGGTGTGGGGGCCCCACCAATAAAATTTACTGCACGCCGCCTCTATCACTACGATGCCTCTTAGGGGAGTAGGAGAGAGAGTAAGTGGACTGAGAGACAATAAGGGTGTCAGGGAGAGAGAACAAGAGAGGGGTATTGAGGGAGACATAGAGTGGGATGAATGATAAGGGGGGGTCAGGGAGAGAGAGGGTGTTGGAGTGAGAGAGTATGTCAGGGAAAGAGTGGGAATGAGAAAAGAGTGTGTTAGGGAGAGAGAGAGAGATGGGAGAGAGAGCGAGAGATAGAGACAGTGTCAGGTAGCCAGATAGAGGCAGATAGTAACAAGAGAGAGAGAGAGAGAAAGAGAGAGAGAGAGAGAGAGAGAGAGAGAGAGAGAGAGAGAAAAAGAGGGTGTCAGTGAGAGAGAGAAAGAACCTGAGAGTGAGGGGGAGACAGAGAGAGGAACAGAAATAGAGTCAGGGAGAGAGGAGCAAGAGAGAAAGAGAGGGTGTCAGGAAGAGAGAGAGAGAGAGAGAGAGAGAGAGAGAGAGAGAGAGAAAGGTTGTCAAGGAAGGAAACAGAGAGAGGGGGTGCAAAAGAGAGAGGTAGAGAGAGAGAGTCAGAGGGAGAGAGAGAAAGGTTGTCAAGGAAGGAAACAGAGAGAGGGGGAGCAAAAGAGAGAGGCAGATAGTCAGAGGGAGAGAGAGACGAGGCAAGATAGGCCCAAGAGTGAAAGAGAGGGTGTCAGGGATGGAGAGAGAGACAGAGACAAGGAGAGAGAGGGGAGCAAGAGAGAGTGTCAGGGAAAATGAGCGGGAAGCAACAGAGAGAGGGCATGCCAAGGAGAGAAAGACAATGGGAGAGAGACAGAGAGGGAAGAGAGAGAGAGGGGGAGTGAGCTGGAGAGAGGGGGGTGTCAGTGAGAGAGAGAGGGGGACAAGGGTGAGAGGGTGTCAGGGAGGGAGCGACAGAGTGAGAGGGGGGAACAAGAGACAGAGATAGAGAAAGAGGGGAGCAAGAGAAAGTCAGGAAGACAGAGAGGGAAGAGAAAGAGCAAGGGGAGTGAGGGTGTCATGGAGGGAGAGTAAAGGGAGCAGGAGAGAGAGAGGTGAAGAGGGTGTCAGGGAGAGAGAGGGGGGTTATTAGTGAGGGAGAGAGACAGAGAGCTAGGGGAGCGAGGGAGAGAGGGTGTCAGTGATAATGAGAAAGAGTGAGAGGGGGGAACAAGAGAGAGGGAGAGAGAGTGCCAGGAATGAGAGAGAGGGGATCAAGAGAGAGAGGAAGAGAAAAAGGGTGTCGGAGTGAGAGAGAGGGGAGCAAGCAAGTGAAAGAGAGAGAGAGGGAGGCAGAAATAGAGCAGGATAAACTACCTGTTCCATTAGGCTGTAGCAGCACCAGGTCACTGTCTGATGGGGGCAGGCAGTTCACTGTGTTAGGCCCTGCCCCCTTCCCCATACACCCGCGAATGGCGGCATTATGTCCACGAGGGGGCACAGCTTACTGTAGAGACGGAGACAAAGTTGTCTCCATCTCAAATAAAAAAACAGTCAAGCTGCTGGGACTCGCATTGAGCCGACCAGGCAGAGTGCATGGGGGCTGAAGCGGGGCAAGGTTTGCCGGAGTGTGGGGGCCCCTGGACGTCTGCCCCATCCGCCTCACCTACAATCCGGCTCTGATAGCAGGCAATCACCTAGCCATGGTTGCAGCCATCTATGCTAAAGGAGTATCATCTTTGGATTATTCCTTCCTTCAGCTATTGGTGTACAGTACTTACTTATATTGTACAAGCTGCTTTTATGTGGCTACACATTGACTGGTATATTTTATGAGCACTTCTATGATGTGATTGGAAAAAAAACGAATAAATAAATACATATAAAAAAAAGACTCACAAAAATCTGGATTCCAAAAGATTTGAATTCACAATCACTCTATAGCTAAGTAGATGTAAAATAATTAGTAAAATCAGGCAATACTGCTATGTACCAGTTGTGCACATGGCCACTGAGAGCTTGGGCAGGCTCAATGGTGTGGTCGACATTGCCATGCCCCATCTGCTGCATATAAATTGGCTATGCAAGCTGAGGGCTGTGTGTCCATGCCATCTTGTGGTCGTGGTTATGTCTCCCTGTGCCCTGGTAGTTTGTGCTAGCACTTTGCTATTGGCGCCCTTGGTTTAGCACAGAACAGAACTGGTGATGAAAATAAAAATAGTCAGAGATCAGGCAACTAACAAGTCATGGGTAGTCACAGAATAATTTGGACAACATGCCGGAGGGGGGTGGGGTGGGGGGTTCTCCTTGTATAAACTATAGACATGTGACATTTGCTAATGCTTGGCTTCTTTATGTACCATGAAGTGTGTACAGTCTGCTTCTCCAGGGGGACATAAACTAATAGTTGAATTGACTTGTCCATCTTTGCATTATTACATCCAGTTTGCATTGGATCTACTAATGCTTAAAACAACTGAGACCCTGGAAAAGTACTGCCAAAAAAACCTCTTGATCCAGGGCCGGATAAAGCCTTGGGGGGCCTGGGGCACTTAAGACAGGGGGGCTCAGGGAAAGGGGTTTGTATATTAGATTGTGCATACCTACCAACTTGACCCATTTAAGAAAGGACAAAATTATCTCTACCTGAACTGTCCTCTTAATATATGATTGGCATCACCTGTGTTGAACAATTCAATTGATTGAAAAGAAAGGCATTTCAACATGGTGATTGTAATCATAAATTAAGAGGGAAATCCAGGAAGAGAGCATTTTGTCCCTCCTGGAATAGTTCATGTTGGGAGATATGGATTATGTATACTAAATTTAAACCAATGGTGTATATTAGATTTAAACTAATAGTTTAAAAATGCCTGGGTACAGTTTATAGCTCCACCTAACTGAGAGACAAGTATTTACTAAAGTTTTCTTGTAGCCGAACAAAGACAACTTAACATTAAAATACACATAGAAAATTAAAATCTATAATTTATCTTGTCACATGCAAGAATAACAGCAGCCTCTGTACTACTTACACACTGGGACAAGACTCAGTAGGACTCTCTGTGTGTCTCTCTATCTAGACCCGAATGCTCTTATTAGATAATTATCCAGGACCTAGACACCCAGGGAGGAGAAGAAGCTGGGATCTCTGGGTCACTTACAGCTCTTTCCCCTCTCCTATTTCTACTTTGGTTGGGAAGCTCCGTTGGTAGTTCATGAAGGGAGTCATTTGATATGCCAGCTGTCCGAATCCCAGCGCTCAGCATACCGGCACCAGGATCCTGAGAGCCGGCATATCGTCAACTATTTTCCCTCACGACACCCCTGGAGGGAGAATAAATAGTGCCCCACCGTGCCCACAAGGGGCTCTTTTGTGCTCACCCTGCTGCCAGCATGCCGGCGATTGGGATCCCGGCGCCGGTATGCTGGGCGCCGGGATCCCGAAAGCCGGCATAACGTAGTAGACCCGCTCATGAAACCTGATACTTCTGTGGTCCTGCACTGTACACCATCCTATATACATTTTGGCTGCCTGTTTCTGTTGCTGCACAAGAAGGAGAGCTAGCTATGGGGGGGCTGACAGAGTGGGGGCTTGGGGTACAGTGTGCCTTGCGCCCCTCCCTAAGGGGCCTATTTATCACCATCCACATCCAAGGATGTGGATGACATGTGATAAATTCTGCCACGCTCACACTGCGATAATTGATTACATTGCAGGGATTTATAAATTTTCGCATGTCACAACATCACCGCTATCACCACCGCCCGGTCTCTTCCCCCCTTCGCGACTATCCCCCCCGCACCGCGGACCTCCCCCAGAGGATAATATACTTACCAGTCCAGGGAGCCGGTCCATGCTGCTCCTGCAGGGCTGCCGGGCGCTAGATCCTGTTGGCTGCGGTGACCTCCGGTGCTGTAAATTGAGCTGCAGCTTTGCAGTGTCACTTTACTGCCCTGGGGGTCACAGCGCAGCATATGGAGGACCCGGCGCCCAGCAGCCAGCACCAGAGCACAGATCCCCGGCTCCCTGGACAGGTAAGTATGTTTTTTTACTTTTTTTTTTATACAGTGATCAGCTTGTGTGTCCATCGGACACACATAGCTGATCACTGGAGCCCGGTCCCCGCACAGCTTTCTCTGCCAAATGCCTGCCGATCGCAGTGCTGCCCTGTGATTTCTCCACCATGAGCTGGCGAAATTATCACAGGGCACACTGCTGTGTTTTTTTCACTTTTTTTTTTTATAGTAAACCTGGCCACATTGCATTTTCCATTATAGGTATGGGGAATGCGATGTGGGTTACTAAAAGAAAGTGAATTTCATGAAAACTGCTCCAAATGCTCTTTAATACATTTAAGTGATACTAAAATAATGTGAAAAGGGTGTGAAAACACCCTTTCCTACATTATTTTAGTAAGAATAATGTGAATAAATGGGCCCCTTAATCTGGCTGTTTCTTAATCTATGTATTTTTTACAGTCACAGTAAAAAAATTACTTGTGGAACTTAGTCTACAGTACCTTAATGAATGTAGACTTTTTTTGGGAAGCACTCAGGGAATGTAATAGATGGTATAGTAGTGAATATACGATTGTATTTGAAGGATATGGGTCGTTGGGTCGACTCAATTTAGGCCGACAGTCATTAGGTCGACTACTGAAGGTCGACATGGGAATTAGGTCGACATGTACTAGGTCAACAGGTAAAAAGGTCGACTTGAGTTTTTGGACTGTTTTTATTGTTGTTTTCTTCGTAAAGTGACGGGGAAACCCAATTAGTGCACCATGTCCCCTCGCATGGCTCACTTCGCTCGCCATGCTTCGGGCAAGGTGCCTCGCTCCACTACCACTTTGCTCGGCACAGGTTACCGTTCCAATCGTAGTCCACGTGTATCGCCAAGTATGGAAAAACCAAAATATGAAGAAACAAATGTGAAAAACCCATGTTGACCTTTTGACCTGTCGACCTAATGACCATGTTGACCTATTGACCATGGCGACCTAATGACCATGTCGACCTATTGACCATGTTGACCTAATGCATGTCGACCTTCAGTGGACTACCTAAGCTGTGTCGACCTAACGGCCGTATCCCGTATTTGCAATATATATGGAAAAAGTGCAACTTGCATGAGCATTTTTTCCTCACTATAACATACAGTACAGCCAAACGTGTGCATTTTAGATGCCATCTACAGTACCTAAGTAACAAGGTTTATGTTGTGTTTATGTTTCTGTTGAACTAGGAGGCAAATAGTTACAGCATAAATCAGCTGCTTTAGAAACTTTTAGGGATTGTTTCCTAGTATTCCTACATATCAGCCTAATAACATGAAATGAAATAAAAGACATAGGCTATACAGTACTACAGTATACACATGACAGTTTGGTCCCTGGATTATTTTAAATCAATCAAATGATTTAATTTCTCAGGAATAAAGGTGAGCGCAGCAGCGACAACATGTAGTACAAGCTGGATTTGGCAGTAGAACAGACCATTTTGCGAGGAGGAGGTGCTGGTGTAGGCAATACTACAGTTCCCCTTAGTGTCACCATTTCGCACAATACACATTATGCATAGTATTATTTTAATTGGCTTTTAGCAGCACCTATAAATAGAATATAAATATAACACTATAAATAGAGCTGGAATGACAATGATAAATGAATTCTGCTCTGTGGTGTGGGTGTAATGCAGAGGTACGGTAGGGTAATGAAGAAATATAGATCGAAAAATAAAATATATGATGAAATTCAGATGGAACATACAAAGAGGTCAAATTTCACTGGAGAAACACAGACAATTCTGTACCCAAAAGGAGAATGGCATCATAAATCTCAACAGCTTTGATCATAACATTTATCACTAATCATCCTCTTTCCATAAATGTATATATTTCTTTAGTCTCTCTTTAAATTTCACATGACTAGTTATATAGTTCTTAGGGTGGATATAATAATGCAGTTGGAAATCTGAGAAAATGACATCTTTATCCCCCTATAGATATTTCTCTTGACCTCTTTGGATTTCAGTTACATATCTGCCTCAGTGACTTCACCTCCCCCACTGGCACTTTAGAGACAGCAGTTAACAAATCAGCAGCTATGACTGCACTGGTTTTGTGTGAATTGTAGCAGGGGACCTCATGCTGTTACTGGGGATTGGGAGGTCAGGGAGTGCACTGTAGTTAGGGCAAGGATAGATGAATGTGAAACTATAAAGTTCTAAAAGAGAAAAGTAAATGAAGAGAGTTAAATGGAAATAAATGAGGACAGACAGGTAGATATGCAGTACAGAAGGTGAGAGCAACTGCCAGACAGGGAATAGATTCAAGTAAAATCACCATTTGTGCTGCTAGACAAAGACAAACTGGGAGATTCATAGTCCCAGCTTCTAAACTGCACGGATAAACCAGGGAAGCAGTTGTTTTTATTACCTGAAACATATTTTAGGTATTATATGTAGTACAACCAATTTAACAGATGCTATAATGGAAATTGCTTTACAGAAAAATAGACAGTGTGCAACTTTTGTCATTTTTTTCTACTAAAGGATGATACATAACATCTGTCTTTTAGAGTAGAACTACTGCAAGTTTTATTTTAATCACCTCAACTTGAAATGAGATTGCAAAATCATGTATTTATTTATTTTTACTTCTAGTAGAATAAACTTCAGAGCTATGTTAACACATCTACTTATGTCAAGTAGAATACATTATATCTCAGTGCTTTCACATACACCCTGAGACCGAGCTGCCCATTATTTTTTGTGAGGTGCATTAATTTGCGGTTTTCAAACCATGCAATTTCCTAAAGGCCAAATAACACATCAAGGGCCTGGTTCTGAGTTGAACGCAGTTGCGATGTCAGACACAATGTCATACGCAACGGAGCAATGTTTTTCATCTGCACATGTGTTGGAGTCGCACCATGCACGCATCCCATTTGTGTTCCTAGAGTTGCATGCCTCTGCGGTGACTGAGAGGTACATTATCGTGGGGAACAAATAGACGCATGGAGATATTGCGTCTCATGGGAGTGTTGCAGGTGTGTTGGTGGAGTTTTTATGGTGGAGTTGGTGGAGTTTGACTCTTTGATAAAGCTCCAGGTCGAGCAAAACGCGTCAGAGGTTATCGGTGACAGAGGATACCATATACTGTGGATGGTACTGCATGGACAATGGCAGCATTTCATCAGCGGTAATTGAAAGCTGCAGCGGCATACACACCTTGGAGAACAGAGACGTCCGGTGCCTCCTAGCCAGCTCCTTCCTTACTGAGCGCAGCATATTCCTTATTGGAGAAACCGTCAGTTCAATCACACAGTGGTGAGCTTGGTATCAACTATACAGACGGCTGTAATTGAGTGCATGCATGTTACACTTTTGCTACAACTAGGGATGTGCACTTGCAATTTTTCGGGTTTTGTGTTTTGGTTTTGGGTTCGGTTCCGCGGCCGTGTTTTGGGTTCGACCGCGTTTTGGCAAAACCTCACCGAATTTTTTTTGTCGGATTCGGGTGTGTTTTGGATTCAGGTGTTTTTTTCAAAAAACCCTAAAAAACAGCTTAAATCATAGAATTTGGGGGTCATTTTGATCCCAAAGTATTATTAACCTCAAAAACCATAATTCCCACTCATTTTCAGTCTATTCTGAATACCTCACACCTCACAATATTATTTTTAGTCCTAAAATTTGCACCGAGGTCGCTGGATGACTAAGCTAAGCGACCCTAGTGGCCGACACAAACACCTGGCCCATCTAGGAGTGGCACTGCAGTGTCACGCAGGATGGCCCTTCCAAAAAACACTCCCCAAACAGCACATGACGCAAAGAAAAAAAGAGGCGCAATGAGGTAGCTGTGTGACTAAGCTAAGCGACCCAAGTGGCCGACACAAACACCTGGCCCATCTAGGAGTGGCACTGCAGTGTCACGCAGGATGGCCCTTCCAAAAAACACTCCCCAAACAGCACATGACGCAAATAAAAATTAAAGAAAAAAGAGGTGCAAGATGGAATTGTCCTTGGGCCCTCCCACCCACCCTTATGTTGTATAAACAGGGCATGCACACTTTAACCAACCCATCATTTCAGTGACAGGGTCTGCCACACGACTGTGACTGAAATGACGGGTTGGTTTGGACACCCACCGAAAAAGAAGCAATTAATCTCTCCTTGCACAAACTGGCTCTACAGAGGCAAGATGTCCACCTCATCATCATCCTCCGATATATCACCGTGTACATCCCGCTCCTCACAGATTATCAATTCGTCCCCACTGGAATCCACCATCTCAGCTCCCTGTGTACTTTGTGGAGGCAATTGCTGCTGGTCAATGTCTCCATGGAGGAATGGATTATAATTCATTTTAATGAACATCATCTTCTCCACATTTTCTGGAAGTAACCTCGTACGCAGATTGCTGACAAGGTGAGCGGCGGCACTAAACACTCTTTCGGAGTACACACTTGTGGGAGGGCAACTTAGGTAGAATAAAGTCAGTTTGTGCAAGGGCCTCCAAATTGCCTCTATTTCCTGCCAGTATAAGTACGGACTGTCTGACGTGCCTACTTGGATGCGGTCACTCATATAATCCTCCACCATTCTTTCAATGGTGAGAGAATCATATGCAGTGACAGTAGACGACATGTCCGTAATCGTTGTCAGGTCCTTCAGTCCGGACCAGATGTCAGCATCAGCAGTCGCTCCAGACTGCCCTGCATCACCGCCAGCGGGTGGGCTCGGAATTCTGAGCCTTTTCCTCGCACCCCCAGTTGCGGGAGAATGTGAAGGAGGAGATGTTGACAGGACGCGTTCCGCTTGACTTGACAATTTTGTCACCAGCGGGTCTTTGAACCCCAGCAGACTTGTGTCTGCCGGAAAGAGAGATCCAAGGTAGGTTTTAAATCTAGGATCGAGCACGGTGGCCAAAATGTAGTGCTCTGATTTCAACAGATTGACCACCCGTGAATCCTTGTTAAGCGAATTAAGGGCTCCATCCACAAGTCCCACATGCCTAGCGGAATCGCTCCCTTTTAGCTCCTCCTTCAATGCCTCCAGCTTCTTCTGCAAAAGCATGATGAGGGGAATGACCTGACTCAGGCTGGCAGTGTCTGAACTGACTTCACGTGTGGCAAGTTCAAAAGGTTGCAGAACCTTGCACAACGTTGAAATCATTCTCCACTGTGCTTGAGACAGGTACATTCCACCTCCTATATCGTGCTCAATTGTATAGGCTTGAATGGCCTTTTGCTGCTCCTCCAACCTCTGAAGCATATAGAGGGTTGAATTCCACCTCGTTACCACTTCTTGCTTCAGATGATGGCAGGGCAGGTTCAGGCGTTTTTGGTGGTGCTCCAGTCTTCTGTACGTGGTGCCTGTACGCCGAAAGTGTCCCGCAATTCTTCTGGCCACCGACAGCATCTCTTGCACGCCCCTGTCGTTTTTTTAAAAATTCTGCACCACCAAATTCAAGGTATGTGCAAAACATGAGACGTGCTGGAATTTGCCCATATTTAATGCACACACAATATTGCTGGCGTTGTCCGATGCCACAAATCCACAGAGGAGTCCAATTGGGGTAAGCCATTCCGCGATGATCTTCCTCAGTTGCCGTAAGAGGTTTTCAGCTGTGTGCGTATTCTGGAAACCGGTGATACAAAGCGTAGCCTGCCTAGGAAAGAGTTGGCGTTTGCGAGATGCTGCTACTGGTGCCGCCGCTGCTGTTCTTGCGGCGGGAGTCCATACATCTACCCAGTGGGCTGTCACAGTCATATAGTCCTGACCCTGCCCTGCTCCACTTGTCCACATGTCCGTGGTTAAGTGGACATTGGGTACAACTGCATTTTTTAGGACACTGGTGAGTCTTTTTCTGACGTCCGTGTACATTCTCGGTATCGCCTGCCTAGAGAAGTGGAACCTAGATGGTATTTGGTAACGGGGGCACACTGCCTCAAGAAATTGTCTAGTTCCCTGTGAACTAACGGCGGATACCGGACGCACGTCTAACACCAACATAGTTGTCAAGGCCTCAGTTATCCGCTTTGCAACAGGATGACTGCTGTGATATTTCATCTTCCTCGCAAAGGACTGTTGGACAGTCAATTGCTTGGTGGAAGTAGTAAAAGTGGGCTTACGACTTCCCCTCTGGGATGACCATCGACTCCCAGCAGCAACAACAGCAGCGCCAGCAGCAGTAGGCGTTACACGCAAGGATGCATCGGAGGAATCCCAGGCAGGAGAGGACTCGTCAGAATTGCCAGTGACATGGCATGCAGGACTATTGGCATTCCTGGGGAAGGAGGAAATTGACACTGAGGGAGTTGGTGGGGTGGTTTGCGTGAGCTTGGTTACAAGAGGAAGGGATTTACTGGTCAGTGGACTGCTTCCGCTGTCGCCCAAAGTTTTTGAACTTGTCACTGACTTATTATGAATGCGCTGCAGGTGACGTATAAGGGAGGATGTTCCGAGGTGGTTAACGTCCTTACCCCTACTTATTACAGCTTGACAAAGGCAACACACGGCTTGACAAATGTTGTCCGCATTTCTGGTGAAATACTTCCACACCGAAGAGCTGATTTTTTTGGTATTTTCACCAGGCATGTCAACGGCCCTATTCCTCCCACGGACAACAGGTGTCTCCCCGGGTGCCTGACTTAAACAAACCACCTCACCATCAGAATCCTCCTTGTCAATTTCCTCCCCAGCGCCAGCAACACCCATATCCTCCTCATCCTGGTGTACTTCAACACTGACATCTTCAATCTGACTATCAGGAACTGGACTGCAGGTGCTCCTTCCAGCACTTGCAGGGGGCGTGCAAATGGTGGAAGGCGCATGCTCTTCACGTCCAGTGTTGGGAAGGTCAGGCATCGCAAACGACACAATTGGACTCTCCTTGTGGATTTGGGATTTCGAAGAACGCACAGTTCTTTGCGGTGCTTTTGCCAGCTTGAGTCTTTTCAGTTTTCTAGCGAGAGGCTGAGTGCTTCCATCCTCATGTGAAGCTGAACCACTAGCCATGAACATAGGCTGTTCCTTGCCACTCCGTGTGGTAAATGGCATATTGGCAAGTTTACGCTTCTCCTCCGACAATTTTATTTTAGATTTTGGAGTCCTTTTTTTACTGATATTTGGTGTTTTGGATTTTACATGCTCTGTACTATGACATTGGGCATCGGCCTTGGCAGACGACGTTGCTGGCATTTCATCGTCTCGGCCATGACTAGTGGCAGCAGCTTCAGCACGAGGTGGAAGTCGATCTTGATCTTTCCCTATTTTTGGAACCTCAACATTTTTGTTCTCCATATTTTAATAGGCATAACTAAAAGGCACCTCAGGTAAACAATGGAGATGGATGGATGGATACTAGTATACTTATGGATGACGAGCGACTGCCGACACAGAGGTAGCTACAGCCGTGGACTACCGTACTGTGTCTGCTGCTAATATAGACTGGATGATAATGAGATAAAATTAAAATATATATATATATATCACACTATATCACACTAGTACTGCAGCCGGACAGGTATATATTATTTAATGACGGACCTGCTGGACACTGTCTGTCAGCACTGCAGACTCCTAAAGTAAGCTACTAGTATCAAGAAGATAGAAAAAAAAAAAAACACGGGTAGTTGGTATACAATTATGGATGGACGAGCGACTGCCGACACAGAGGTAGCTACAGCCGTGGACTACCGTACTGTGTCTGCTGCTAATATAGACTGGATGATAATGAGATGAAATCAATATATATATATATAATATCACTAGTACTGCAGCCGGACAGGTATATATATTTATTATGTAATGACTGATGACGGACCTGCTGGACACTGTCAGCTCAGCAGCACCGCAGACTGCTACAGTAAGCTACTATAGTAGTATGTATAAAGAAGAAGAAAGAAAAAAAAAAAAACACGGGTAGGTGGTATACAATTATGGATGGACCAGCGACTGCCGACACAGAGGTAGCTACAGCCGTGGACTACCGTACTGTGTCTGCTGCTAATATAGACTGGATGATAATGAGATGAAATCAATATATATATATATAATATCACTAGTACTGCAGCCGGACAGGTATATATATTTATTATGTAATGACTGATGACGGACCTGCTGGACACTGTCAGCTCAGCAGCACCGCAGACTGCTACAGTAAGCTACTATAGTAGTATGTATAAAGAAGAAGAAAGAAAAAAAAAAAACACGGGTAGGTGGTATACAATTATGGATGGACCAGCGACTGCCGACACAGAGGTAGCTACAGCCGTGGACTACCGTACTGTGTCTGCTGCTAATATAGACTGGATGATAATGAGATGAAATCAATATATATATATATAATATCACTAGTACTGCAGCCGGACAGGTATATATATTTATTATGTAATGACTGATGACGGACCTGCTGGACACTGTCAGCTCAGCAGCACCGCAGACTGCTACAGTAAGCTACTATAGTAGTATGTATAAAGAAGAAGAAAGAAAAAAAAAAACACGGGTAGGTGGTATACAATTATGGATGGACCAGCGACTGCCGACACAGAGGTAGCTACAGCCGTGGACTACCGTACTGTGTCTGCTGCTAATATAGACTGGATGATAATGAGATGAAATCAATATATATTATATAATATCACTAGTACTGCAGCCGGACAGGTATATATATTTATTATGTAATGACTGATGACGGACCTGCTGGACACTGTCAGCTCAGCAGCACCGCAGACTGCTACAGTAAGCTACTATAGTAGTATGTATAAAGAAGAAGAAAGAAAAAAAAAAAAACACGGGTAGGTGGTATACAATTATGGATGGACCAGCGACTGCCGACACAGAGGTAGCTACAGCCGTGGACTACCGTACTGTGTCTGCTGCTAATATAGACTGGATGATAATGAGATGAAATCAATATATATATATATAATATCACTAGTACTGCAGCCGGACAGGTATATATATTTATTATGTAATGACTGATGACGGACCTGCTGGACACTGTCAGCTCAGCAGCACCGCAGACTGCTACAGTAAGCTACTATAGTAGTATGTATAAAGAAGAAGAAAGAAAAAAAAAAAAAAACACGGGTAGGTGGTATACAATTATGGATGGACCAGCGACTGCCGACACAGAGGTAGCTACAGCCGTGGACTACCGTACTGTGTCTGCTGCTAATATAGACTGGATGATAATGAGATGAAATCAATATATATATATATAATATCACTAGTACTGCAGCCGGACAGGTATATATATTTATTATGTAATGACTGATGACGGACCTGCTGGACACTGTCAGCTCAGCAGCACCGCAGACTGCTACAGTAAGCTACTATAGTAGTATGTATAAAGAAGAAAGAAAAGAAAAAAAAACCACGGGTATGTGGTATACAATATTAAATATATATATTATATACAATTATATATATATATATATATATATATATATATTAAACTGGTGGTGACTGGTGGTCAGGTCACTGGTCACACTATCAGCAACTTGCAAGTAGTACTCCTAAGCAGACAATCACAATATATATTATACTGGTGGTCAGTGTGGTCACAATGGCAGTGTGGCACTCTGGCAGCAAAAGTGTGCACTGTACGTTATATGTACTCCTGAGTCCTGCTCTCAGACTCTAACTGCTCCCCACTGTCAGTGTCTCCCCCACAAGTCAGATAATATACAGTCACACTATCTATCACTTCAGCAAGTAACTAGTACTCCTCCTAATGCTCCCCAAAATTACTACTGTGTCTCTCTCTACTGTCTCACTCTCTTCTCTATAAACGGAGAGGACGCCAGCCACGTCCTCTCCCTATGAATCTCAATGCACGTGTGAAAATGGCGGCGACGCGCGGCTCCTTATATAGAATCCGAGTCTCGCGATAGAATCCGAGCCTCGCGAGAATCCGACAGCGGGATGATGACGTTCGGGCGCGCTCGGGTTAACCGAGCAAGGCGGGAAGATCCGAGTCGCTCGGACCCGTGTAAAAAAACATGAAGTTCGGGCGGGTTCGGATTCCGAGGAACCGAACCCGCTCATCCCTAGCTACAACAGTAACAATTCAGACTGGTACCAGCACGAACACACAGTGTAACTGTGTGGCCAGTACAAGATACTTGGAAGGAATTACCATCAGGACAGCTTTTGTCAATTTCGTTGGACACAAGGGAACTAAAGTTCCACAATTACAATATACACATAGGTTTCACGGGGTCGCTGTGCTTATGAAGAACGTGTGCACAATTAAGGTTCAGTTGATCCACCTCTATATTAACAGCTAAATTAGTTGGAATCTAGATTTGGAATATACATGCAGTCTATAAAATTGTATGCATTGTGATAGGATATGTGCATGTGGTGTATATATATACCTTTTTAATATTGATTTTTAGTGTTTGATTGGTGTTAGAATATGCATTTCTTGATGCAACTTACATATTAAAGGAATTTTTTTTTCATCATAAATGCATGTGTCTACACTCATTCCGGAAGCCTAATCAATTAATAGAAATAGCGCAGAGTGAATTCTGTTCGTTTTAGGTGTGTTGCTGGAGTTTTTCTGAAAGTTGCGTGCAGAGAGGTGCAATTACTGCTGCACCTGTGTATAATGCCCAGATGAACCATTTGGCTTATATATTGTGTGTAAATCTAGCTGTGGTACTAGCTAGTGCCTCCTGGGGCATTTACCTCACTGCACATTCCTGTTTGATTTGTCTGCTCTCCAGAACTGTCACCATCACACTGCATGGCTTGTGGCCCCGTCCAGCGCCAGACGTCAATCAGGATCTCATCCCACCAGTGATCTAGAAAGAATGCTGGGAATCGTGATGTTATTGCCCCTCCCAGCAGGCAGAGAGAACACTGCGGGCAGGGATCACAACTGCGGTGTAAGGTGAGCACTTGTGTGCGTGCAAGGGAGACGGGCCCAGGGACTACATCCTCTGCACCTACGATAGCTATTCCTTTGTGTGCACTGCATAAAATGATGTCCTGTATCTGTCCATAGATACGTCTGTATTGGAAATCTGTGCATTGACTTGCAAAATCCAACTATAACTATAAATGTATATATATTTTTTATTCAGCATTATGTTTAAGACCCTGCTTCCCACCAGTTGGCAAGCTTAAATAAATGTAACTGAATTCTGACATTTTCAGTTATGGGGTAAATACAATTTTAACCAGTTTCAGACACTAAAGCAAATAAAATTAAATATTTTATCAAGTTATGTGTAAATTAATTGTGTAAATGTTTTTACTGACCTTAAATATAAACAAAAAAGAAGTTGGTATCTTCGTTCTGTAACTTCTGTCTGAGCTGTCATGGTTTCCTTTCATACTGATTACAGACAGTCTCAGTCCACTGAAGTGGATGTCAATTGTCTGGGACTGTGCCAAATTGCTACTGATCCAGAAATCTTCTTTGTGAATGTGATGCAAAACCCACAGCCTGAACCATGGTTTCAGAATCAAAGTCTCACAGCTGGTGGTCGGGCCTTTTATTCACATAATGGCAATCTTTTCACTTTGAGAGCTCGTTAGTCTTTGTGTGACATTAAAATGCATCATCTCAATCAAATATGAAGTTAAAATAACTTTTAGAAAGACTAGAAAATATAAGCGTAACTATGGTTCTAGGTGCTCAGGGCAAAATGAAAAATGGCGCCCCCTAAATATAGTTCTATAAAAGCAGGAAAGAATATAGATACATAAAATGGTGAATTGCTATAAAACTGATTACAAAATTAAATTTAAAAAAACATGCTATTTGCAAATATTACATTTATGTTGCTGCAAATAATATTTTTATTAATAAAATCACATAATAATGTTTTTCTGCCATTAAATGTTAAAAAATTGCAAAAATTATGATTGAACATATAAAAAAAATATTATTGATACTTTGGAAAAAAAAATCTTTCTAACAACCAAAGAATTACAACAGATTTTCCCCAGTTGAAAGTATGCCACATAGTAGTGCCCCCAAATTGACAGGATTCCACATAGTAAAACTCCCAGTTCTCAGTATGCCCCATAAGTATTACCCACAATCAGGACCGGATCAAGGCTCCAGGGGGCCCGGGGTACTTTAGACAAGGGGGGCCCCTGAGGGCTAAATATAATGTATATACTATATATATGTATATATATATATAATTTCTAAGAAAGATAAAAGTGTGAGCAGAAAGCTGAACAGAGGAGAAGAGGAGGAGATTCAGCCGAAGTCCATGTGAGTTAAACATAGGAGGAGCTGCTGCTGCTGCACATGCTCAGCAGCTCCCTCCACTGTGTGTTAAGAGAGGCTAGAGAGCTCAGCTGATCAGAGGCAAAGCTCTCAGTGAGGAGCAGCCGTGCACTTCATTCACGGCAGTTCGTTAGTGCCTGTGGGTGGCCCCGCCGGGTGCAGAGACGGAGGCAAGGCTGTCTCCGTCTCTGAAACACAAAATTTGTCTGCAGAGGGGAAAGTTTGCACCACCGCCACCAATGAATGAACTTCCTAAAATAAAAAAAACTAACAGTGCTTGACGTCAGGCACGGGGGGCCCTTAAATATGGGGGGCCCAGGGTAATGTGTCCCCTGGGTTCCCCCTTAATCCGGCTCTGCCCACAATTCTCAGTATACCCTATAAGTATTACCCCCAGTTCACAGTAAGCTACTTTCTAGTGCCCTCAGTTCTCAATATAATCCATAAGTAGTGTATTCATTATAGTTTTGTCTGGCTTGGGAAAATCTGGAGATGTTTTGACTGGGTGTTTTAAGGGGAAATGTATCAAAACTTCTAAACAGTGTAGAAGTGGAGAAGTTACCCATAGTGACCAATCATCTTTTAACTAGAATTTATCAAGTATATTCAATCAAATTACAGGTACAGTATAAGCTGATTAGTTGCTATGGGCAACTTCTGTAATTGTCCCCTTCTCAACTTGTTAAAAGGTTTGATACATTTCCCCAAAGTCCTCCCATAAATAGAAAATTAGCTCTAAATGTTAAGATTGTTGACATGTAATTGTCATACAAGTGCAGTGGGGAGGAGCAGAGAGAAACAGGTGGGTGGGAGAGACCTGACTCTAGAGACCAGGTGGACTGGAAATTGAAGAGCCACGCATCATACTGGCAGTGCTGTTGACGGTCATACAGTTTCACAGGAGCACGGGCAGTCAGACGCAACAGTGGACAGCAGCAGCAGAGTCGGACTATCATTTCATGGGGCACTAGGCAATTTGTAGATTCAGGGCCCTTCCAGCTTTTATTAAACCCTGAAATGTCAGTATAGCCCAGCCATTATCCATATTGGTACATTCTGCAGATGCCTAATCTTCCCCCCTTAAATCCAGGCCCACTTGCCTCTATGCCACTTTTTAAAATATATCACTTCAAGGTCTATCAGGCAAACTGCGCTGTGGGACGTTGATGCAGCAAAGTCTGTGCCAGGCTCATCTGCTTGCAGAACACAGGGCAGTTCTTATGCCAATGCCAATAGTTTTCAATGTGGAGTACCCCAAAATGCTCTCATGTGAAAACCATATGAGTGACTGCCCAGTTGCCATCATGTGCCACTAGGGAGCTATTGGGGACAGTATAGCCGCAGGACACCCTCAGCCAGGGCCGGACTGGGACTAAAAATAGGCCCTGGCATTTTTGAAGCACACAGGCCCACCTAAGTGTCAGCATCTGACTCCTCCCTTTACCATTCCTGACTCCTCCTACTTCTTAGTCTGTGCTCTTACAAATATAATTAATATTATAACAACATACAAGTGTACATCTTTCTCTATTAAAATACACACAAACAGTAGTTGAAGTGGAAATGTTGAAGTGAGGGTATGGAAAAGTAACGGTTGTAACTAAGCCTCCAGACAAGGGGCGTGGCCACTCAAAAGGGGGCATGTCCTTCAGTGTAGTTTACCACACCATATACCCGTTATACACATTAAGCACCACAATAGTAGGACCCCTTATACTATCTAGTACTGGTGCCCATTTCACATTATACCACACAGTATGAGCCTGAAATTCACATTATACCACATGGTATGAGTCGAAATTCACATTATAGCACACAGAATGAGCCAAAATTCACATTATAGCACATGGTATGTGCCGAAATTCACTTTATAGCACACGGTATGAGCCGAAATTCACATTATAGCACACAGAATGAGCCGAAATTCACATTACAACACACAGAATGAGCTGAAATTCACATTATAGCACACAGAATGAGCCGCCATTTACATTATAGTGCACAAAATGAGCCAAAATTCACAGTATAGCACACAAAATGAGCCAAAATTCACATTATAGCACACAGAATGAGCCGGAATTCACATTATAGCACACGGTATGAACGAAAATTCACATTATAGCGCACAAAATGAGCCAAAATTCACAAAATAGCACACAGAATGAGCCAAAATATGTCACGATCCGGGTACTGAGACACCAGTTTCTGCCTATTAGGTGCCTCCTGAGGTTGGCTCAGCGGGCCAGTGCCGGGCTTTAGCTTAGGTTATTGCTCATAGCTCTGGTCTTAGCTGCTCACCTCAGGATAAGTGTTTACGGAAGTGCGGCGCTTCCAGCCCCGTCGTGGCCGTCACCGCTGCGTCTGAAGCTCCCCATTCGGATGCGCATCTCTCATGTCCCTTTGCTGCATCTCCTGTCCCCCGGGCTGCCGCATGCTGCTGGGTGCATGTGACTTTGCTATTGCGGCCTTTATCACCTTCCCACAGTAGTTAATTCCCCTTCTGATACCGTTCATGGGCGCAGCCATGTTGGACTTTAGTCACCTGTTTTCATTCCTCCTATCCGTTGTGCTGTTCTTAGTTCAGGAATTACGATCAGCCAATCCCCGCTGGCCATGGGGGATAAATACCTTGGATCCACACCCAGGAAATCGTCAGTGCTTCCATTGTCGTCTGCTACTCCAGTGTGCAGTTCTCCTGAGGATTCTCTCTGCAACTTAGCCTGACTCCCCGATGGTTTCTCCTGCAGTGCTAATCCTGCTCTTCTGTGATCATCCTGTGGTGTGTATTCTCTAACCTCCCAGCATTCATTCTTCATTTACCTGCGAACCCCAGCTTCATTCTTCATTTACCTGCGAACCCCAGCTTCATTCTTCATTTACCTGTGAACCCCAGCTTCATTCTTCATTTACCTGCGAACCCCAGCTTCATTCTTCATTTACCTGCGAACACCAGCTTCAAGACTCAATTATCTACGAACCCCAGCTTCCTCTTTTGTTTATGCACGAACACTAATATTATTTACAGCTTCATCTTCATTTCCCATCATCACGTTACCCTTTATGTGGGCTCCCAAGTTTTATACAGGACTTTGAGTTATTCTGGATTACTGGATCCCACCAGTACTGTCTACATTAATCTCTTGTGATATTATTATTTCTTTATTTCTTGCACCTTATTTGACTCAGTAATGCTCCAGCGGTATTCCAGCATTTTGTGAACGAAATTTTCAGAGACATCTTGTACCGTCATGTTGTGGTGTATCTCGATGATATCCTTATCTTCGCAAATGATTTGGAGGAACATCGGTTCTAGGTGAAAGAGGTCCTGTCCCGGCTCCGTACCAATCGTCTATATTGCAAATTGGAAAAATGCGTTTTTGAAGTTAAATCCATTCCATTTCTGGGCTATATCGTGTCCGGGTCCGGTCTGGAGATGGATCCTGAGAAACTTCAAGCAATCCAAGAGTGGCCAATTCCTGTAAACCTTAGGGGCATCCAGAGGTTCCTAGGGTTTGCCAATTACTACAGGAAATGTATTCGAGACTTTTCTACTATTGTAGCGCCAATCACGGCCCTTACCCGAAAAGGTGCCAACCCTTCCAAATGGCCAGAAGAAGCTATACAAGTCTTTCATTTGCTGAAACAAAGATTCATCTCTGCTTCAGTTTTGAAACAACCTGATACCAACGCGCCCTTCATCCTTGAGGTGGATGCCTCTTCTGTTGGAGTGGGCGCCGTATTGTCTCAGAGAGCTGATGATGGACATCTGCAGCCTTGTGGCTTCTTCTCACGGAAGTTCTCTCCTGCCGAGCATAACTACGCCATTGGCGATCAAGTACTTCTGGCGATTAAACTTGCTTTGGAAGAGTGGAGGTACTTGCTGGAGGGAGCTTCTCATACCATCATCATTATGACGGATTACAAGAACCTCCTGTACCTAAAAAGCCCAATGTCTCAACCCTCGCCAAGCCAGGTGGGCACTTTTCTTTTCTAGGTTCGATTTCAAATTACAGTTTTTTCCAGGGTCCCAGAATCGTAAGGCCGATGCCCTTTCCCGCTCCTGGGAGCAAGAAAATGAGTCTGAGTCTACTGACAAGCATTATATAATTGATCCAGTGGCGTTCTCCGCAGTGAGGATGGACTTTATGCCCCCGCCAGGGAAAAGATTCATAAAACCGTCTCTCAGAAGGAAGCTCTTGCATTGGGCACATTCCTCTCGTTTTTCCAGCCACGCGGGCATCCGAAAGACCTTAGAATTTGTTTCAAGAGCATACTGGTGGCCGACCCTAAAAAAGGACATTGCTGAGTTTGTGGCCTCCTGCCCGAAATGTGCCCAACACAAGGTACCCCGCCAGTCACCAGCTGGGCAACTAGTTCCTCTATCTATTCCTCGTCATCCGTGGACTCATCTTTCAATGGATTTTGTCACGGATCTTCCCTTGAGTAATAAGTTCAATACCATTTGGGTGGTAGTCGACCGGTTTACCAAGATGGCTAATTTCATCCCTCTCACTGGTCTTCCGTCAGCTTCCAGGTTGGCACAAGTCTTCATTCAAGAGGTCTTCAGGCTACATGGTCTTCCTGAGGAGATCATTTCCGATAGAGGTGTGCAGTTTGTGGCCAAATTCTGGCGAAGTCTTTGTCAAGCACTCCAGGTTAAACTGAAGTTTTCTACAGCCTACCATTCCCAAACCAATGGGCAAACTGAGAGGGTGAATCAAGACTTGGAGGCCTTCCTCCGTATCTATGTATCCTCTTCCCAGGATGACTGGGATGACTCAACTTCTCCAATGGGCTGAATTCTGCCACAACAATCAGTACCACTCTTCATCTTCCTCCATGCCATTTTTCACCAACTATGGGTTTCACCCAAAAGTTCCAGAGTTCCAGCCACTTCCAGAAACCTTGGTGCCTGCTGCTGACATCACGATCCAACAGTTTTCCAGTAACTGGAAGAATGTCCGTGCAGCTTTGTTGAAGGCTTCCTCCAGAAATAAAAAATGTGCAAATAAGAAGCGTCGGGCAATTCCTGCCCTTTAGGTGGGCGACCGTGTCTGACTATCAACGAAGAATCTACGATTAGGGTTCCAAGAATGAAGTTCGCTCACGTTACATTGGCCCTTTTCTGATTGAGCAAGTTGTCAACCCAGTGGCCTACAAACTTCAACTACCTCCAGTCCTGAAAGTTCCAAAACGTTCCACATTTCTCTTCTTAAGCCAGTGATTGTGAATCGCTTCCATTTTGCATTTCCCTCTGCTCCCAAAGTCCAGACCCAACGCGGCGTTGAGTACGAGGTCACCAAGATACTGGATTCTCGTATTAGATATGGTCATCTCCAGTACTTAATAGATTGGAAGGGCTACGGTCCTGAGAAACGTTCCTGGACGAATGCATCTGATGTTTCCGCTCCTAAATTGGTTCGGGAATTTTATTCTAAATTTCCACGCAAACCTAAGAAGTGCCCTGGGGCCACTCCTAAAGGGGGGGGGGGGGGGGGGTGCTGTCACGATCCGGGTACTGAGACACCAGTTTCTGCCTATTAGGTGCCTCCTGAGGTTGGCTCAGCGGGCCAGGGCTGGGCTTTAGCTTAGGTTATTGCTCATAGCTCTGGTCTTAGCTGCTCACCTCAGGATAAGTATTTATGGAAGTGTGGCGCTTCCAGCCCCGTCGCGGCCATAACCGCCACGTCTGAAGCTCCCCGTTCGGATGCGCATCTCTCATGTCCCTTTGCTTCCTCTCCTGTCCCTCGGGCTGCCGCATGCTGCTGGGTGCATGTGACTTTGCTATTGCGGCCTTCACCACCTTCCCACAGTAGTTAATTCCCCTTCTGATACCGTTCATGGGCGCAGCCATGTTGGACTTTAGTCACCTGTTTTCATTCCTCCTATCCGTTGTACTGTTCTTAGTTCAGGAATTACGATCAGCCAATCCCCGCTGGTCATGGGGGATAAATACCTTGGATCCACACCCAGGAAATCATCAGTGCTTCCATTGTCGTCTGCTACTCCAGTGTGCAGTTCTCCTGAGGATTCTCTCTGCAACTTAGCCTGACTCCCCGATGGTTTCTCCTGCGGTGCTAATCCTGCTCTTCTGTGATCATCCTGTGGTGTGTATTCTCTAACCTCCCAGCATTCATTCTTCATTTACCTGTGAACCCCAGCTTCATTCTTCATTTACCTGCGAACCGCAGCTTCATTCTTCATTTACCTGCGAACCCCAGCTTCATTCTTCATTTACCTGCGAACCCCAGCTTCATTCTTCATTTACCTGCGAACCCCAGCTTCAATACTCAATTATCTACGAACCCCAGCTTCATCTTTTGTTTATGCTCGAACACTAATATTATTTACAGCTTCATCTTCATTTCCCATCATCACGTTACCCTTCATGTGGGCTCCCAAGATTTATACAGGACTTTGAGTTATTCTGGATTACTGGATCCCACCAGTACTGTCTACATTCATCTCTTGTGATATTATTATTTCTTGCACCTTATATGACTTTCTCAATAAAACTTGTTCAAGTTATTCCAGTTGTCGTGATTACGCCTTCAGGCTCTACATATTACTTCCTAGCACATGTCTAGGAGTCTACTCACTCCTCCTACATTTCGGTACCCGTCAGCCCCTACAACTGAGGCTTCCAGATCCCATTGTCAGCCCTCAGTTGTGACAAAATACACATTATGCCACATGGAGTGAGACAAAATTCAGGGAGAGTGACATCAGGGACATAGGGACAGGGAGATTGATAGAGGGACAGGGTAAGTGACAGCAGGGATATAGGGACAGGGAGAGTGACAGAGGGACAGGGAAAGTGACAGCAGGAACATAGGGACAGGGAGAGTGACAGAGAGAGGGACAGCAAAGGCATACAGTAGGGACTAGGAAGAGAGAAAGGCAGCAGGATAAGATGACCTATTTAGCAGCAGGGTGCTGAGGATGCTGTGGTCTGCAGTGTGGTGGATGAAGAGGCTGTGGTCAGTGCAGGGCAGAGGAGGCTATGGGTCTAGAAGATGGTGCGAAGGAGGTGGCTGTGGGAGCTGGCGGAGGTGCAGAGAAGGACTGAGGGCACAGGTCTATCCAGTTTAGCTCCTCACTGTATGCCCATCTAGAGCAAAGCAATCTATATTTTAGAGCCAAACAAAGAACCTCACCAATACCGATGTTGGCAGAGGAGGATGAGGGCAGCGCCGTTGCAGCAGAGGAGGAGGCAGAGGGTGGCAGCGGTGCAACGGAGGAGGAATTGGCTGTGGGTCATGGCCTTTGGTGTGGACCGGCAGCCAATCAGGAGCAACTGCATGGACAAGAGAGAGAGAGGTGAGGACAAGACAGAGAGGTGAGGACAAGAAAGAGAGAGAGGTGAGGACAAGAAAGAGAGAGAGGTGAGGACAAGAGAGAGAGAGAGAGGTGAGGACAAGAGAGAGGTGAGGACAAGAAAGAGGTGGGACAAGAGCGAGGTGAGGACAAGAGTGAGTAAGAAACAAGATTGAGAATGAGAGGTGGGGATGAGAGAGAGCAAGAGGTATGGGCAGAGACAGAGAGAGAGAGAGAGAAAGGTTAGGACCGGATAGAGAGAGGTGACGGCACGAAAGAGAGAGAGAGAGGTGAGGGCGAGAGGTGAGGATGAGAGAAAGAGAGAGGTGAAAACAAGAGAAAGAGAGAGAGAGGTAAGGATAAGAGAGAGAGAGGTGAGGACGAGAGAGAGAGGTGGGGACAAGAGAGAGAGAGAGAGGTGGGGACAACAAGAGAGAGGGGTTGTGATAACAAGAGAGAGAGAGATAGAGAGGTGGAAACAAGAGAGAGAGAGTGGGGACAAGAGAGAGAGAAGTGGGGACGAGAGAGAGAGAGAGTTAGGGACAACAAGAGAGAGAGGGGGCGAGAGAAATAGGTGGTGATGAGAGAGAGAGAAAGAGAGGTGGGGACAAGAGAGAGAGCTAGAGGTGTGGGCAGAGAGTAAGAGAGGTGAAGATAAGAGAGAGGTGGGGATGAGAGAAAGTGAGGTAAGGATGAGAGAGAGTCGGGAACAAGATTGAGAGAGAGAGAGAAAGAAGTGAGGACAAGAGAGAGAAAGAGAGGTGAGGACAAGAGAGAGAGGTGAGTACTAGAGTGAGAGAAGTGAGGACAAGATAGAGAGGTGAGGACAAGAGAGAGAGAGGTGAGTACAAGAGAGAGAGAGAGAGAGGTGAGAACAAGAGAGAGAGAGAAATGTGAGGACAAGAGAGCGAGAGAGATGGGGTGAGGACAAGAGAGAGGGAAAGAGGAGAAGATTAGAGGGAAAGAGAGGTGAGGTCGAGAGAGAGAGGTGAGGTCGAGAGAGGTGAGGACAGAGAGAGAGAGAGAGAGAAAGAGGTGAGGACAGAGAGAGAGAGAGGTGAAGACAGAGAGAGGTGAGGACAAGATAGAGAGGCCAGGATCTGAGAGAGAGAGAGAGAGAGAGAGGTGAAGACAAGAGAGAGAGAGAAGTGGGGACAAGAGAAAGATAGAGGTGAGGACAAGAGAGAGAGGTGGGGACAAGAGAAAGAGAGCTGGGGACTAGCGAGAGAGAGATAGAGGTGGGGGACAAGAGAGAGAGGTGGGGACAAGAGAGAGAGAGGTGGGGAAAACAAGAGAGAGAGAGATGGGGATAACAAAAGAGAGCTTGAGGTGTGGACAAGAGAGAGAGAAGTGAGGACAGGAGAGAGAGAAGTGGGGACAACAAGAGAGAGAGAGAGAGAGAGAGAGAGAGGTGGGGACAACAAAAGAGAGAGAGAGAGAGAGAGAGAGAGGTGGGGACAACAAGACAGAGAGGGGGTGAGAGAAATAGGTGGGGATGAGAGAGAAAGAGAGGTGAGGATGAGGGAGAGCTAGAGGTGTGGGCAGAGAGTGAGAGAGGTGAAGGCAAGAGAGAGGTGGGGATGAGAGAAAGTGTGGTGAGGATGAGAGATTTGGGAACAAGATTGAGAGAGAGAAAGAAGTGGGGTCAAGAGAGAGAGAGAGAGAGGTGAGGACAAGAGAGAGAGAGAGAGGGAGGTGCGGACAAGAGAGAGAGGTGAGTACAAGTTAGAGAGAGGTGAGGACAAGAGAGAGAGAGAGGTGAGGGCAAGAGAGAGAGAGAGAGAGGTGAGGACAAGAGAAAGATGAGGACAAGAGAGAGAGAAAGAGGGAGAGATGGTGAGGACAAAAGAGAGAGAGATGGGGGGTGAGGACAAGAGAGAGGGAAAGAGGTGAGGATAAGAGGGAAAGAGAGGTGAGGACGAGAGAGAGAGAGAGAGGTAAGGACAGAGAGAGAGAGAGAAAGAGAGAGGTGAGGACAGAGAGAGATAGAGGTGAGGACAAGAGAGAGAGGTGGGGATGAGAGAGACAGAGAGAGCTGGGGACAAGAGAGAGAGCTGGGGAAGAGAGAGAGAGAGCTGGGGACGAGAGAGAGAGAAAGGTGGTCACAAGAGAGAGAGAGAGAGAGAGAGAGAGGTGAGGGCAAGAGTGAGAGAGAGAGAGAGGTGAGGACAAGAGAAAGATGAGGACAAGAGAGAGAGAAAGAGGGAGAGATGGTGAGGACAAAAGAGAGAGAGATGGGGGGTGAGGACAAGAGAGAGGGAAAGAGGTGAGGATAAGAGGGAAAGAGAGGTGAGGACGAGAGAGAGAGAGAGATAAGGACAGAGAGAGAGAGAGAAAGAGAGAGGTGAGGACAGAGAGAGATAGAGGTGAGGACAAGAGAGAGAGGTGGGGATGAGAGAGAGAGAGAGAGGTGGGGACAAGAGAGAGAGCTGGGGACGAGAGAGAGAGAGAGAGCTGGGGACGAGAGAGAGAGGTGGTCACAAGAGAGAGAGAGAGAGAAAGAGCTGGGGACAAGAGAGAGAGATAGAGGTGGGGACAAGAGAGAGAGAGGTGGGGACAAGAGAGAGAGAGAGAGAGAGAGAGAGAGAGAGAGAGGTGGGGACGAGAGAGAGAGAGAGAGAGTTAGGGACAACAAGAGAGAGAGGGGGCGAGAGAAATAGGTGGTGATGAGAGAGAGAGAAAGAGAGGTGGGGACAAGAGAGAGAGCTAGAGGTGTGGGCAGAGAGTAAGAGAGGTGAAGATAAGAGAGAGGTGGGGATGAGAGAAAGTGAGGTAAGGATGAGAGAGAGTCGGGAACAAGATTGAGAGAGAGAGAGAAAGAAGAAGTGAGGACAAGAGAGAGAAAGAGAGGTGAGGACAAGAGAGAGAGGTGAGTACAAGAGTGAGAGAAGTGAGGACAAGATAGAGAGGTGAGGACAAGAGAGAGAGAGGTGAGTACAAGAGAGAGAGAGAAAGGTGAGGACAAGAGAGAGAGAAATGTGAGGACAAGAGAGCGAGAGAGATGGGGGTGAGGACAAGAGAGAGGGAAAGAGGAGAAGATTAGAGGGAAAGAGAGGTGAGGTCGAGAGAGAGAGGTGAGGTCGAGAGAGGTGAGGACAGAGAGAGAGAGAAAGAGGTGAGGACAGAGAGAGAGAGAGGTGAAGACAGAGAGAGGTGAGGACAAGATAGAGAGGTCAGGATCTGAGAGAGAGAGAGAGAGAGAGAGAGGGAGGTGAAGACAAGAGAGAGAGAGAGAGAGAGAGAGAGAGAGAGAGAGAGAGAGAAGTGGGGACAAGAGAAAGATAGAGGTGAGGACAAGAGAAACAGAGGTGGGGACAAGAGAAAGAGAGCTGGGGACTAGCGAGAGAGAGATAGAGGTGGGGGACAAGAGAGAGAGGTGGGGACAAGAGAGAGAGAGGTGGGGAAAACAAGAGAGAGAGAGAGAGGTGGGGATAACAAAAGAGAGCTTGAGGTGTGGACAAGAGAGAGAGAGAAGTGAGGACAAGAGAGAGAGAAGTGGGGACAACAAGAGAGAGAGAGAGAGAGAGAGAGAGAGAGAGAGGTGGGGACAACAAAAGAGAGAGAGAGAGAGAGAGAGAGAGAGAGGTGGGGACAACAAGACAAAGAGGGGGTGAGATAAATCGGTGGGGATGAGAGAGAGAGAGAAAGAGAGGTGAGGATGAGGGAGAGCTAGAGGTGTGGGCAGAGAGTGAGAGAGGTGATGGCAAGAGAGAGGTGGGGATGAGAGAAAGTGTGGTGAGGATGAGAGATTTGGGAACAAGATTGAGAGAGAGAAAGAAGTGGGGTCAAGAGAGAGAGAGAGAGAGAGAGAGAGAGAGAGAGAGAGAGAGGTGAGGACAAGAGAGAGAGAGAGAGAGAGAGAGGGAGGTGCGGACAAGAGAGAGAGGTGAGTACAAGTTAGAGAGAGGTGAGGACAAGAGAGAGAGAGAGGTGAGGGCAAGAGAGAGAGAGAGAGAGAGGTGAGGACAAGAGAAAGATGAGGACAAGAGAGAGAGAAAGAGGGAGAGATGGTGAGGACAAAAGAGAGAGAGATGGGGGATGAGGACAAGAGAGAGGGAAAGAGGTGAGGATAAGAGGGAAAGAGAGGTGAGGACGAGAGAGAGAGAGAGAGAGAGAGAGAGGTAAGGACAGAGAGAGAGAGAAAGAGAGAGGTGAGGACAGAGAGAGATAGAGGTGAGGACAAGAGAGAGAGGTGGGGATGAGAGAGAGAGAGAGAGAGAGAGGTGGGGACAAGAGAGAGAGCTGGGGACGAGAGAGAGAGAGAGAGCTGGGGACGAGAGAGAGAGAAAGGTGGTCACAAGAGAGAGAGAGAGAGAGAGAGAGAAAGAGCTGGGGACAAGAGAGAGAGATAGAGGTGGGGACAAGAGAGAGAGAGGTGGGGACAAGAGAGAGAGAGAGAGAGAGAGAGAGGTGGGGACAACAAGAGAGAGATAGAGGTGGGGATAACAAGAGAGAGAGAGGTGGAGACAAGAGAGAGAGAGAAGTGGGGACAACGAGAGAGAGAGGGGTGGGTACAACAAGAGAGAGAGGGGGCGAGAGAAATAGGTGGGGATGAGAGAGAGAGTGAAAGAGAGGTGGGAGCGAGAGAGAGCTAGAGGTGTCGGCAGAGAGTGAGTGAGGTGAAGACAAGAGAGAGGTAGGGATGAGAGAAAGTGAGGTGAGGATGAGAGAGAGTCAGGAACGAGATTGAGAGAGAGAGAAACAAGAAGTGAGGTCAAGAGAGAGAGGTGAGGACAAGAGAGAGAGAGGTGGGGACAGGAGAGAGAGCTAGAGGTGTGGGCAGAGAGTAAGAGAGGTGAAGATAAGAGAGAGGTGGGGATGAGAGAAAGTGAGGTAAGGATGAGAGAGAGTCGGGAACAAGATTGAGAGAGAGAGAAAGAAGAAGTGAGGACAAGAGAGAGAAAGAGAGGTGAGGACAAGAGAGACAGAGAGGTGAGTACAAGAGTGAGAGAGGTGAGGACAAGATAGAAAGGTGAGGACAAGAGAGAGAGAGGTGAGTACAAGAGAGAGAGAGAGGTGAGGACAAGAGAGAGAAAGATAAATGTGAGGACAAGAGAGAGAGAGAGATGGGGGTGAGGACAAGAGAGAGGGAAAGAGGTGAGGATTAGAGGGAAAGAGAGGTGAGGTCAAGAGAGAGAGAGAGAGAGAGAGAGAGAGGTGAGGTCGAGAGAGAGAGGTGAGGACAAGAGAGAGAGGTCAGGATCTGAGAGAGAGAGAGAGAGAGAGAGAGAGAGAGGTGAAGACAAGAGAAAGAGAGGAGGGGACAAGAGAAAGATAGAGGTGAGGACAAGAGAGAGAGAGAGGTGGGGACAAGAGAAACAGAGCTGGGGACAAGCGAGAGAGAGATAGATGTGGGGACAAGAGAGAGAGAGAGGTGGGGACAAGAGAGAGAGAGAGAGAGAGAGAGAGAGAGAGAGAGGTGGGGAAAACAAGAGAGAGAGGGTGGGGATAACAAGAGAGAGCTTGAGGTGTGGACAAGAGAGAGAGAGAGAAGTGGGGACAACAAGAGAGAGAGAGGTGGGGACAACAAGAGAGAGAGAGAGAGGTGGGGATGAGAGAGAGAGAAGTGGGGACAACAAAAGAGAGAGAGGTGGGGACAACAAGACAGAGAGGGGGCGAGAGAAATAGGTGGGGATGAGAGAGAGAAAGAGAGGTGGGAACGAGAGAGAGCTAGAGGTGTCGGCAGAGAGTGAGAGAGGGGAAGACAAGAGAGAGAGCTGGGGACGAGAGAGAGAGAAAGGTGGGGACAAGAGAGAGAGAGAGAAAGAGCTGGGGACAAGAGAGAGAGATAGAGGTGGGGACAAGAGAGAGAGAGGTGGGGACAAGAGAGAGAGAGAGAGAGAGAGGTGGGGACAACAAGAGAGAGAGAGGTGGGGATAACAAGAGAGAGAGAGAGAGGTGGAGACAAGAGAGAGAGAGAAGTGGGGACAACGAGAGAGAGAGAGGTGGGTACAACAAGAGAGAGAGAGGGGGCGAGAGAAATAGGTGGGGATGAGAGAGAGAGAGAAAGAGAGGTGGGAACGAGAGAGTGCTAAAGGTGTCGGCAGAGAGTGAGAGAGGTGAAGACAAGAGAGAGGTAGGGATGAGAGAAAGTGAGGTGAGGATGAGAGAGAGTCAGGAACGAGATTGAGAGAGAGAGAGAGAGAGAAAGAAGAAGTGAGGTCAAGAGAGAGAGGTGAGGACAAGAGAGAGAGAGAGGTGGGGACAGGAGAGAGAGCTAGCGGTGTGGGCAGAAAGTAAGATAGGTGAAGATAAGAGAGAGGTGGGGATGAGAGAAAGTGAGGTAAGGATGAGAGAGAGTTGGGAACAAGATTGAGAGAGAGAGAAAGAAGAAGTGAGGACAAGAGAGAGAAAGAGAGGTGAGGACAAGAGAGAGAGGTGAGTACAAGAGTGAGAGAGGTGAGGACAAGATAGAAAGGTGAGGACAAGATAGAGAGAGGTGAGTACAAGAGAGAGAGAGGTGAGGACAAGAGAGAGAAAGAGAAATGTGAGGACAAGAGAGAGAGAGATGGGGGTGAGGACAAGAGAGAGGGAAAGAGGTGAGGATTAGAGGGAAAGAGAGGAGAGGTCGAGAGAGAGAGAGAGAGAGAGAGGTGAGGTCGAGAGAGAGAGGTGAGGACAAGAGAGAGAGGTCAGGATATGAAAGAGAGAGAGAGAGGTGAAGACAAGAGAGAGAGAGAGGAGGAGACAAGAGAAAGATAGAGGTGAGGACAAGAGAGAGAGAGAGAGAGAGAGAGAGAGAGAGAGGTGGGGACAAGAGAAAGAGAGCTGGGGACAAAAGAGAGAGAGAGAGATAGAGGTGGGGACAAGAGAGAGAGGTGGGGACAAGAGAGAAAGAGAGAGAGAGAGAGAGGTGGGGAAAACAAGAGAGAGAGAGGGTGGGGATAACAAGAGAGAGCTTGAGGTGTGGACAAGAGAGAGAGAAGTGGGGACAACAAGAGAGAGAGAGAGAGAGGTGGGGACAACAAGAGAGAGAGAGAGAGAGAGAGAGAGAGAGAGAGAGGTGGGGATGAGAGAGAGATAAGTGGGGACAACAAAAGAGAGAGAGAGAGGTGGGGACAACTAGACCGAGAGGGGGCGAGAGAAATAGGTGGGGATGAGAGAGAAAGAGAGATGAGGACGAGAGAGAGCTAGAGGTGTGGGCAGAGAGTGAGAGAGGTGAAGACAAGAGAGAGGTGGGGATGAGAGAAAGTGTGGTGAGGATGAGAGAGAGTTGGGAACAAGATTGAGAGAGAGAGAAAGAAGGGAGGTCAAGAGAGAGAGAGAGAGAGAGGTGAGGACAAGAGAGAGAGAGGGAGGTGCGGACAAGAGAGAGAGGTGAGGACAAGTTAGAGAGAGGTGAGGACAAGAGAGAGAGAGGTGAGGACAAGAGAGAGAGAGAGAGAGAGAGAGAGAGGTGAGGACAAGAGAAAGAGAGAGATGAGGACAAGAGAGAGATAAAGAGAGAGAGGGTGAGGACAAAAGAGAGAGAGATGGGGGTGAGGACAAGAGAGAGGGAAAGAGGTGAGGATGGGAGGGAAAGAGAGGTGAGGACGAGGGAGAGGTAAGGACAGAGAGAGAGAGAAAGAGAGAGAGAGGTGAGGACAGAGAGAGATAGAGGTGGGGACAAGAGAGAGATGTGGGGATGAGAGAGCGAGAGAGAGGTGGGGACAAGAGAGAGAGCTGGGGACAAGAGAGAGAGAGGTGGGGACAAGAGAGAGAGAGAGAGAGAGAGAGAGAGAGCTGGGGACAAGAGAGAGAGATAGAGGTGGGGACAAGAGAGAGAGAGGTGGGGACAAGAGAGAGAGAGAGAGAGAGAGAGGTGGGGACAACAAGAGAGAGAGGGGTGGGGATAACAGGAGAGAGAGAGAGGTGGAGACAAGAGAGAGAGGTGGAGACAAGAGAGAGAGGTGGGTACAACAAGAGAGAGAGAGGGAGAGAGAGAGAGGGGGCGAGAGAAATAGGTGGGGATGAGAGAGAGAAAGAGAGGTGGGAACGAGAGAGAGATAGAGGTGTCGGCAGAGAGTGAGAGAGGTGAAGACAAGAGAGAGGTATGGATGAGAGAAAGTGAGGTGAGGATGGGAGAGAGAGTCAGGAATGAGATTGAGAGAGAGAGAGAAAGAAGAAGTGAGGTCAACAGAGAGAGGTGAGGACAAGAGAGAGAGGTGGGGACAGGAAAGAGAGGTGAGTACAAGAGAAAGAGAGAGGTGAGGACAAGAGAGATAGATAGATAGAGAGAGAGAGAGAGAGAGAGAGAGAGAGAAATGGGGGTGAGGACATGAGAGGGGAAGAGGTAAGGACGAGAGGGAGAGAGAGGTGAGGATGAGAGAGAGAGGTGAGGACGAGAGAGAGAGGTGAGGACAGAGAGAGAGAGAGAGAGGTGAGGAAAGAGAGAGAGAGAGAGGTGAGGACAGAGAGAGAGAGAGAGAGAGAGAGAGAGAGAGAAAGAGGGAGGGAGAGGTGAGAATGAGAGAGAGAGGTCAGGATCTGAGAGAGAGAGGTGGGGACAAGAAAAAGTGAGATGAGGACAAGGGAGAGAGATGTCAAAAGAGAGAGATGAAGACAAGAGAGAGAGAGAGAGGTGTAGATGAGAGAGAGAGGTGCAGACAAGAGAGAGGTGTCAGGACCTGAGAGAGAGAGAGAGAGAGAGAGGTGAGGGCAAGAGAGAAAGGTGAGGACGAGAGAGAGAGAGAGAGAGAGAGAGAGAGACAGTGGTGAGGACAAGATAGACAGCCAAGGCATGTATACACCTGCACTCACCTGGGGGCAGCACTCTCCCTGTAATGCTGATGCTGCAGCTGGTCCTGTGCTGTGGTGCTGCTTGGGCTGGGATCCAGGACTGCGTGTGTAATGGGTCTCCTCACTAGGGGCTTAGTCAGGCAGGCTGGGCTGCTTGTGGGCGGCCGCATGTAGTGCCATCACCCAACACCGTGCTGCTCCTCCTAGGACTTCTCTCCCCCGCGGCCACTCCCAGAATGCTATGCGCTATGACGAGAGAGAGAGGGGTGAGGACAAGAGAGAGGGGAGGTGAGGACAAAAGAGAGGTGAGAGAGAGAGGGAGAGAGAGAGAGAGAGAGAGAAAGGGATGAGGACAAAAAGAGAGAGGGGATGAGAGAGAGAGAAGGGATGAGTTCAGATAGAAAGAGAGAGAGAGGGGGGGGTGAGAATGAGAGAGAGATAGAAGTATGAGGACAAAAGAAGAGGGGGGGTGAGGACACAGAGAGAGAGGAGAGAGAGAGAGAGAGAGAGAGAGAGAGAGAGAGAGAGAGAGTGAGAGTGAGAGTGAGAGAGTGGGGTGGGAGAGATAAATAGAAAGCAGAGAGGACAGAGCGAGAGTGAGAGTCAACCAGGGCATCATGTATACACCTGCACTCATCCTGGCCAGGGGGACAGCAGTCTCCCTGCAGTGCTGATGCTGCAGCTGTCTGTCTGCTGTACTGCTGCTGGGGCCGGGATCCAGGGACAGGGGCTCAGGCAGGCAGACTGGGTGCTTGTTGGCGGGTGGGCGGCCGCGTGCCAACATGCTGGGGCTGCAGCTGCTCCTTGTTCTTGCTCCTCGCTTGTTTAATACCCTCCCACTACCGCAGCCGCTCCCAGAATGGTGTGCGGACGAGCGCGATGACGTCGCGCTCACACTGGCATTCTTGGAAGGTGGGAGGGAAGAGGAGAGCAGCTGCACTTTTCTCCAGATCGCAGCGGCCGGACATAGGCGCCGGGCGCTGAGAGTATTGAAAGGGGACGGGGCTACTTGGGCAAGCAGGCAGACAGTCAGTCCGGCCCATCTGGCCATCGGCCCTTCTGGCATTTGCCAGAAGTACCAGGTGGCCAGTCCGGCCCTGCCCTGAGCAACAAGCCCTAATACCATCTTTGTGAGAGAGGGAGCAACAGCAGCAGCTGCTGCCGCCATCCAATGATGATTAGTAGAAGACGGGAAGAGGTGGGGCCAGTAGCCAGATCCGGACCTATTGATGTCAGAGAGAGTCGGTCTTATATTTTATTTATTTATTTATTACCAGTTATTTATATAGCGCACACATATTCAGCAGCTCTTTACAGAGAATATTTGCCCATTCACATCAGTCCCTGCCCCAGTGGACCTTACAATCTATATTCCCTAGCACATGTACACACAGAAACATTCATGCTAGGGTTAATTTTGTTGGGAGACAATTAATCTACCAGTATATTTTATTTTTTTGGGATTGTGGGAGGAAATCCAGAGGAACACACGCAAGTACGTGGAGAATATACAAACGCCGCACAGTTAGGGCCATTGTGGGAATCGAACCCATGAGATCAGTGCTGTGAGGCAGTAATGCTAACCAGTATGCCATCTGTACTGCCCCAGGATATATGCCCAGGATACAGATACAGGACTGCAGCAGGAAGAGACCACTGCTGCCCATTATTAATAGTTTACCTGGCGACACAGCACTGATGTGGGCATTTCTGACTTCAGCGCCACACTTGAGAATTGCTCACAGAACACTAGTATGCTACGGCACAGTGGTTTAAAATGCAGAACTACAGCCACTGTACCTCTGTTCTGTCTCTCTGTGCCCCATTCTACCTCTATTTGTATCACCTACTGTCTCTGTGCCTCCTTCTGCTTCACTGTACCAAATTCTGTGTCTCTGACCACACTCTGTCTCTTTGTGTCCCATTCTGCCTCTATCTGTACCCCCTACTGCCTCCCTGTGTTCCATTCTGCTTCTCTGTACTCTAACGTTACACCCTTTCTGCCATTTTTTCTTTCCTACGCTATCCATTATTTATTTCACCACCTTTGTGTTTTCTCCCAGCCACTGTGTCACCCCCTACACCTGTGTTCTCTCCAGCCATTGTATCACACCCCCGTTCTCTTTCCCAGCCACTCTGTCACCCCCTACCCATGTTCTCTTCCAGTCACTGTATCACCCCCTCTCCACCCCTGTGTTCTCTCCCAGCCACTGTGTCATCCCCGGTATCCGTTCAGATGGTCGACCATGTTATGGTCGACAGTCATTAGGTCGACCACTATTGGTCGACATTGACATGGTCGACATGGACACATGGTCGACACATGAAAGGTCGACACATGAAAAGGTCGACGTGAGTTTTTTAACTTTTTTTTCTTTTGGGGAACTTTTCCATACTTTACGATCCACGTGGACTACGATTGGAACGGTAATCTGTGCCGAGCGAAGCGGCAGCGGAGCGAAGGCACCATGCCCGAAGCATGGCGAGCGAAGCGAGCCATGCGAAGGGACGCGGTGCACTAATTGGGGTTCCCAGTCACTTTACGCAAAAAACGACACCAAAAACAGTTAAAAAACACATGTCGACCTTTTCATGTGTCGACATTTCATGTGTCGAGCATTTTCATGTGTCGACCATGTGTCCATGTCGACCATGTCAATGTCGACCAATAGTGGTCGACCTAATGACTGTAGACCATAACATGGTCGACCATTCATACCGGAACCGTCATCCCCACCACAGTCTTCTCTCCCAGCCACTTTCACCCTCCATCACTGTGTTCTCTTCCAGTCACTATGTCACCCCAGACCCATGTGTTCACTTCCAACCACTGTGTCACCCCCCAGCCCATGTGTTCACTTCAAGCCACTGTCTCACCCCCCACCCCTGTGTTCACTTCCAGTGACCGTGTCATCCAAACACTCCACCCTCCGATTCCTTGCTGTCTGTTGAATGCAGCTTTCTCACAAATCTGATTTGCTTACTGACCAGGTACAGTGCACCAGCTAGTGCCACTGAGGTCTCCTGCTGGTCATCACTGAGCAGTGCCAGCACAGGTGCCCTATCCCCCCTCCTCCACATTTCCCGGGTCAGCCTGCCTCTTGATACCTGGCAAACACCTTCCCTCCCAGTCCCATCCCCCTGACGCTATTGGCGCCTGAACCTTCCGCTCCACCCACACACTTTCCCCCCTCCTAAAGCCGAGCTCACTGGTGCCTTGCCACAGACATCAGTACTGTGGAACACTGCTCAGCAGGATAGCAAAGTGGACAGGGAGAGCACATCTCCAGCCAAGCGCTTCCCTGCTGTGTATACTCTACTGAGCGGGTTGCACTGGCCCTGCGCCCATAGACAACCCCCTGTACAGCATTTACTTCCTCCTCATCGTCATCCTCATCATCCTCCTGCTCATCCTCCTGCTCCTCCTCCGGACTCAGCCCTTGGCAGCACTAGTTATACCTATGAGTGGGCTAGGTACGACAGTTTGACCAAGCAGGGTATGCCCTTCCAGTGTGCCTACCTGCACTATCACTCTAAAATATTTACTTTAAACTTAGCCAAGTATGGGCAATACACTACAATAGAACAGATTTTCAGGTCCTTTTTTTGCAGAAATTAAATGGAATTCTGAAGCAGCATTTCTAAAAACCTACTGTACTATTCTTTGTTATACTGTAAGTCCACCTCTGCATCAATTACTTACAAAATCTCCCATGGTCACTATTAATATGGTTTGCACAACACTATTATAGTTGTACAATGTATCTTTAGTCAGGCTTTGGTGTATTGTGGAAACCTAGAATTAATGAAAGAGATTTGAAAAGATTCCAACTGTTCATTGTTATACTTCTGAAAAATCATATGTGCTTCCGTAATTTTACATTTATTTATTTTTTGCAAATTGAGTTTTTATTAATAAAGAGATAACAGTATACAGCACAATGGAATTGCAAATAATACAAGTTTTCTTATAGCAGAAGCTGTCGTTCCAATCGTAGACTAAGAATACAAGAAACAAAAGCAATATATGACATCATTAGCCCACTTAGCTAGAGACATTAATCTGTATTATCTTCAGATATTAATAACAGGGAAAATAGAACATACAAGAAGCATAAAGGACAGACAAAGAAAGGGAAAGAAAAAGAAAGAGAAAGAAAGAAGAACCGCCATCTCCATCACAGCCCTAAGGTGTCGTAGAAATGGAGCGTAGCACAGAAGTTTTGTATTTCTGCGTTCCCTTGAATTCCAGCCAGTCAAACCAGACGGCTGTGAATCGGGACACAGACTGTTCGGAAGAAGCCGTCAAGTCTTCCATTGCCATATAGTGATCGATTCTTTGGAACCATCTGGCAATGGGAGGCTGTACCTGAGATCTCCAGAAGCACGGAATGGTCGCTCTAGCAGCATTCATTAAATGTCGCAATAGGGAGTTCTTAAACTGGGATAATGGTAGATCAATCAAATTAAGTAACCAAAACTCAGGTGTCTCAGGTATTGGGAGTTCCGTGATACGCCTGGTAATAGAATGAACCTGTTGCCAGAAGGAAGCTAGTCCCGGGCACCGCCACCATATATGGCAAGGAGTGCCTCGAGACCGGCCACACCTCCAGCAGACATCTGAAACACTCGGATACATATGGTGGACTCGATCTGGACATCTATACCATCTCGACACCACTTTGTATTGTGTCTCCAGCACTTGGAGTGAAGGAGAACTGGCAAATGTGAACTGAAAGATGCGCGACCATTGGTCAGAGGTCAGCTCTCTGCCGAGGTTCTCATGCCATGCCGTAACGAATGCCAGGGGTTGAGTGGAAGTGCTCGAAAGGCATTGTCTGTACAATAGAGATATTAGGTGCCGTGGCAAATTCTCAGAGAGACACAAGGATTCAAAAATCGTCGGTCTCCATCCCACCGCACGAGCTGGTGTCGCAGCAACGTAATGCCGAATTTGTAAGTAAGCCCAAAAAGAATTAGGCGGTAGGTTAAAAGATCGTTGCAAGTCTGCGAAGGGATGGAATCCCGACGAACCAATCAGGTGACTCAACTGAGATATGCCAGCTTTAGCCCACACTGAGGACTGAGACAAGGAGAGGGGATTCGCGGGTAGGTCTGGGTTAAATAATAAAGGTGTCGGCAAGGAGGGACTCGGACTGAAAGAGTCTAAGTGCCTAAATTTCCTCCATACCTTAAGGGTCGAGTCTAGGGTGGGGTGTTTTATGCGTGGGATTTTTTTAAGCCAGGGGAGAATAAATAAGGGGGTACCTGCAGTCGTTTCAGCTATTGATGGCCATTGCTTAGTTAGGGAGATCTGGTCATGTCAATAACTCTGGACAGATGCACAGCGTAATAATAGCTAATAAAATGAGGTAGTTGTAGTCCACCTTCTCTACGCGTACGGGTCAGTGTGAATTGGGAAAGCCGGTGCCCTCTCCGCCCCCAAATGAAACGACCAACAGTTGACTGTAGAGTAGTGAAAAAGGAGGTTGGTACTGTTATAGGCAACGTTTGCAGCAGATACAGAACTTTAGGGAGGATCGTCATCTTTACCGTGTTAATCCTACCCAGCCAAGTAAGTTGAAGTGCAGCCCATTTATTAAAATCCGTGGTAATCTTATGCAATAATGGAAGGAAATTTACCCGATATAAGTCAGAGAGGTCTTTAGTCAGGAGAACTCCTAAGTACTTTAGCTGAGTAGGATGCCACTGAAACGGAAACGAATCTCGGATGCCTTCCAGTACTCGTGAAGGCGTTGAAATATTCAAGGCCACCAACTTAGTGTAATTTACCTTAAAATTGGAGAGCAAGTTGAACCTATTGAATTCTTGCATAAGCGCTGGAAGAGAAGTTACCGAGTCCGTCAAAGTAGCCAAAAGGTCGTTTGCATACAGTGCCAATTTGTGTTCCCGCTTCCCCGCTCATACGCCGTGAATATTTGGATTGGCCCGAATTGCTCTCGCAAGTGCCTCCATGCAGAGAACAAATATAAGCGGGGACCGAGGGCAGCCTTGTCTCGTTCCGTTTCGTATCATAAAGGGAGCGGAGATGGCACCATTCACACAGACCCTAGCCGATGGTAACTTATAAAGAGTCAATATACGACTAAGACAGGTCGGACCCAGACCCATGTGCCTAAGAAGACCTTCCATAAACTGCCAATCTATCCTGTCAAAGGCCTTCTCCGCGTCAGTGGACAAGAGGACCATGTGGGAGGACCCGCTTTGAGCAAGGTGGATGAGATCAATAACTTTAGAAGTGTTATCCTTAGCCTCTCGTCCCAGTATAAATCCCACCTGGTCCCCATGAACCACCTGCAGGAGAAGGCGGCCCAAACGTCCCGCAAGCAGCTTGGCAAAGAGTTTAATGTCGCAGTTGAGGAGGGAAATAGGTCGATAGCTCGAGCACTGGGTGGGGTCCTTACCCTCTTTTGGGATTACAGTTATATGTGCTTCCAAGGTCTGCGGAGAAAAGCCTTTCTCAGCAGAGATGGCATTGCACGCCTTCAAGAAGAGGGGTAACAAGGATTGTTTAAAGGCTTTATAGTATCCGACTGGGAAACCATCCGGGCCTGGACTCTTCCCAGTCGGTGTAGCCGCCAAGGCTGTCTCCAGCTCTTCTAGAGTAAAGGGTTGTTCCAGGGTGTCCAAGTCTGACTCAGGAAGTTTTGGAAATTCGATTTCCGCCAGGTATCTCTGTATCAATACCCTCAGATCAGCGGCAGCCTGAGGGGTTTGATCTTTTCTAAGATTATAGAGGGACTCGTAGTAATTTTGGAAGGAATGAGCAATCTGAGGCAATGTATTTGCAGCATGTCCCCCCGGCCCATGAACGAAGCGAACATAAGACTGCAGTCTTTGGGCCCTTAATGCCCTAACGAGCATAGCACCTGGTTTGTTGCCCCACACATAAAATTTATGGCGACACTTGGTCATTCCTAATTTGGTTTTATCCCATAAAAAATTATTTAGGGCTTGACGAGCCTCAGTTAGTTCGAGAAAGACCCCTGCATCAAGGGAGGACTGGTGCGAGGCCTCTAGAATCGCTATTCGTTCAATGAGCTGCTGCCTCTGTGCCATTCGCTCTTTCTTGAGCTGAGAGCCAAGCTGTATACACCTTCCCCGAACTACACATTTGTGTGCCTCCCAAATTGTAACTGCACTAACGTCTGGGGTGTCATTTGTCGCAATATAGTCTGAGATGGCGGAGGTGAGTTTGGCCTTTAAACAAGGATCTTGCGTCAAGGAATTATTAAACCTCCATGACCATGGTGCGGTGGGGGCCGGTGAAAGTGAAACAGAGATATATACCGGGGCATGGTCTGACCATGTGATGTGCCCAATTGCACTTGAAGGGAATAAGTGTAAAAACCTATGCTCAACTAAGAAGTAGTCTGGGCGTGAGTACATGTTGTGAGGAGGAGAAAAGAAGGTGTAATCCTTTCCCGTCGGATGTTGAGTTCTCCATAAGTCCATCAACTGGAACTCACAGAGAAGTCGGCTCACACGACGGTGATCCCGTGTCAGCCGTCTAGTCATGGAAGGGGAACAGTCTATCCCCGGGTCTAAGGACCAGTTAAAGTCGCCTCCTACAATCAGACGCCCTTCTTTAATGGGCTTCAGTTGTCGCAGTATTTTGGTGAAAAACTGTCTTTGGCGTTTATTGGGAGCGTATATATTAACAAGAGTATAGACCTGGTTGTGTATTGTGCATTTAACAACCTGGCACCGACCTTCTTCCAAAATCAGGTGAGAAGTATCCGTGACCGGGATCCGGCGTGCCACTAATAGCGCTACCCCCAGAGATTTATTGACAGCGTTATTGTTTCAAAAAACCTGGGGATAATGATAATTTCCTAATTTAGGGGAGGCTTGACTTTTAAAATGGAGAAAAGCAATGTCTATACGCTCCGCCCATAACTCCCGTAGCAAAGTGGACCGCTTTTCAGGAATATTAAGCCCCTTCACGTTAAAGGAACATAGCCTAAGGTCAGAAGACATTGGGAAAGCTGATTTGGTTGTCTACAGTGAACAATAAAGGTAACATTGACTTACCGGAAATGCGAGGAAGGTACAGGGTCCGATCGTATTGGGTACCTCGGGCTGCAATGGAGACAGGCGGAGAGACCAAGAAAGAAGAGGAAGGGAGAAAGAGCAAGAAAGAGAAAAGCACAAGAAGAAAGACCAGTACGGAGAACATAGAACTATATGACAATAATATTACGTCTTGTAAAATGGTGATTTCACTGCCGTTAAGTCGTAGGGAGATCATACCCACGACTTAAGAGCCAAAACAGGCAGGCGGCCTGACCCAACTGGGGCACAGTAGAGACAACACAACCTCGGGACAAGAGCAGCACAGCGTATAACTAAGGAGACTCCAAAAACAACCATCTGACATCATTATTATACATACAAGGGTCCCCCTTTTTTGTAGTAAATGCAGTGGGGACAGTCATCTCTATCTAGACAATTGAAAATAAAAAATAGAATAAAATCTTATAGAAAGCAATAGAGCGCAACAGATCCAATCAACAGGAGTGTCGGGGAAAGGGAAGGGGTGGAAGCATGCAAAGGTAATATCACTAAGTGACTAAACTTTAAAGCAGACTATCTGGTGTGGAGGAAGAGCAATGACCCAGCACTGCGCTCCCAGATTGGCTCTACCAGACATCTAAGGACCAATCAGAGCCGCTCAATGCTAAGCTTTATCAAACAACTTTATATCAAGGAGAAAGAGACATGTTATATATCAAGTCCCAGCCTCGCCATTATTCAGGGGCGACTGGGTCGATCCCCGTTTCCTGTTGCTGACCGGGGTCCAAGACGCCCGTGGGGCTGGAGGCTTCGGAGGATCAAAACGGTGGTAAGATTGTGTCCAATCCGTTAAGGCAGGCTTAGGTATAGACAGTGTAGAACAAAAATTATCCAAGTCGTCTGGCGTGTGCAAGAAAACCTGTCTTCCCTCAAATGTGGCTTGAAAATTAAAGGGAAAGCCCCATCGGAATCGTATACCCTTCTCTTTTAGAGCCTCTGTCAGGGGCTTAAGAGATCGACGTTGCTGGAGCGTAGACCATGACAGGTCTGGAAAGATCTGAATCACATTCTTATCAAATTCCAGTCGATCTAGTTTGCGGGCTTTAGTAAGAATCTCCTCCTTAACGTGATAGTAATGAAGACGACATATAACATCTCTGGGAGCCTCAGAAGAAAGACCTTTCGGGCTTAGTGCTCTATGAGCCCTATCGAACAGTATGATGTTGTCCGGATTTGCATCAATGATCTCATTGAAGATCTTAGTAAGGGCGTCTGCAATCCCCGGACCCTGGACATCTTCCGGTAACCCCCTGACGCGTAAGTTGTTTCTCCGACCTCTGTTGTCAAGGTCGTCTTGTCGACGCCAGAGAGCCCTCAGTTCCTGAGCCTTAAGAGTAACAGTATCGCAGAGATTCCGTTGAAATGAGGAAACTTCATCGACGTGGTCTTCCATATCTGAAACTCGGTGGGATATTTGAGAGATATCTGCCTGAAGTACGGAGATCTCAGATTTGACCGTTTCCCGTATCTTTTGTTCCAGATCCAGAAAGTCTCTCTTGGTAGGCAGATCCTTTTTAGTAGGAAGTGAACGCAAGTAGGTCAAAACATCCGCCATTGAGGCTTCAGGCCCCTTGTCCAACGGTGAAGAGTCGGCTCCCGCCATCCCTCCGATGCCAGCAGGGGAGCCAAACACAGAGGATGATGAACGAGTGTCCTTACTTTCAGTGTCCGGTTGAAGATAGCGAAACAAATTAGATTGTAGGGACTTGTCACCAGATTTCTTAGCTGCAGATGATTTCCCTCCCCTCTTAGTTTTCCCCATCAGCAGATGTTATACACCATAATATACAGTAAAACAGAGGAAAGTCACATAGGTGGATCAGAATCACTCGATATCTGACTTGTAGAGTCCCTGTTGCGGTACGAGTGTCCCGGGCTATGTCATCAGCCACCAGACCCCATTGTATGCGGGGTCATGGCATGGGGCAAGGGTCTAATTCAAGGCATTAGAGCTGCAGGGGGGAGGTCTGAGTATTTTGTGAGACAAATTGACAGGTATCAGTCAGTAAATGCCCCTAAACACCAGGCACCCCAGGGAGCCGTTGAAGGTGGATGCAGCTGATATAGTGCAGCAGGACTGGGTGTGTAATTGGCTTATTGCTGTAAGAGAACCCAAGCCAGGGAGCTCTCAGTCTCTGTGCAGCCAGTGTGTGCTGTTATATATGATTTAAAATGGCCACCGCAGCAGGGACAGGCAAGAAGACACAGTGCTGCGTCTGGGATTTGCAGGCTCCTGGAGGGTTCCCCCGTAATGGAGAGGTACCTGAGGGTCCTGGGAGGGTCTCCACGTCGTGGGGGGGGTTGAGGGACGTCCACAGGGCTCTGTACGGGTCTCACCGCGGCCGCACACCGGCCCGGAGCCTCCCGCCAGGCCATCTCCAAACTCAAGGCCCCGGCTTCAGTGCGCGATGCAGGCCGCACTGCCGGAAAAGCCTGTACGGGCACGCCGCTGCCCGGGGCCGCACTGCGGGTCACTCTCTCCGCCGTAGGCAGGCCTCAGGGGGGCAATCAGATCCGGGGGGAACAGCAGGGAAGCAGATATTGGGGCAAAATATGCGGGATCCCCACTGCTGCACGTCTGCCCAGGGTTACAGCCAGGCCACGCCCCCCGTAATATTACATTTGTTTCTGCTACGTGTCAGGTTTTCACCCTAATAAGCATGAAAGGGCATCTGAAAAACAGTGTGACTTTCAAGAAGTGCACACGCATTACAAAATGCTATTATACTGTGAGCAACTCACTGAAAGCCATGTACATGGAACATATTGATCATGTTTTTAATTATGTCAATTTGTCACTGAAAACTTGAAGGAGAGAAGACTATTGACAACTGCTAAATGAAAAAAAAAAAAGAATCCAGTAATAGCTTTGTTTTATGGCAAAAAGCTGGCAACAAAACATTATGGGGCTGATGCACTTGCTCCAGCTATTTCCCTGGTGCAAAAGATCTATCTGCAAAAAGACATAATTACGTGTATGGTCAACTCAGCATTGCATATGTCCCAACATTTGTGATGTGGGGAGCAGGAATCTGAACGCTCAAAAAAGGGAGCATGGTCTTCAGTACGGGTTCATGGCCTTACTGAATCGGAGCAAGTCACATCCCTCCCCATTATTCATCATGCTGGGTACATGCTCTGGGCTTCCTAAGCTGCTGAGCTGCCCCAGTCCCTCTCTGTAATATGACATCTATTCATTTGTTGCAGAGCAGCAGGTAAGAGGGGGGCCCAGGGCAGGGCTGGATTAAGCCTTGAGGGTGCCCTGAACACTTTAGACATGGGTGCCCTGGTGGAAGGGGGGTGCTGTGTATAAGATTGTGCATACCTCTCAACATGACCCATTCCAGGAGTGAAAAACATCTTTTTACATGGACTTCCCTCTTAATATATGATTGTAGTCACCTGTGTTGAACTATTTAATTTATAAGAAAGGTATTTCAACACAGGTGATTGCAATCATAATTTAATAAGGAAGTCCAGGTAGAGAGTATTTTGTCCCTCCTGTAATGGGTCATGTTGGGATATATGGATTGTGTATATTAAATTTAGCCCAATGGTGTATATTAGATTAAAACTAATAGTTTAATAAGGCCTGGGTACTGTTTATAGTTCCACCTAATTGAAAGACAACTATTTTATAAAACGTTCTTGTAGTAGAACAAAGACAACTTAACCAAACTTAAAATACACAATGAAAATAAAATCTATCTTTTATCTTGTCACATGCAAAAATAGCAGCAACCCTGTACTACTTACACACTGGGACAGGACTCAGGAGGACTCTGTGTGTGTGTGTGTCTCTCTCTAGACCGTCATTCGATAACAAGTTACACAGGACTCAGACACTCAGGTGTGGAGAGAGCTGTAAGTGACACAGGGATCCCACCCTGTGTCACTTACAGCCCTCTCCACCCTCCAATCTCTCCTCTGGTTGGGAAGCTCCGTCGATAGTTCATGAAATCTGATACTACTGGCTGTCTGGTTCTGCTGCTGCATAAGAGGGGAAGCCAGTAATGTCAGTGTGCTCTGGCCGGGGCCCCCTGACAGAGGGGCCCCCGGGGTACAGTATGCTCTGCATCCCCCCTTAATCTGGCTATGGCCCAGGGCCATCTTAACGTATAGTCACACTGGGCAGCTGCCCAGAGCTCCACTATTTTAGGGGCCTTTGAGAAGGGACGCAAGTAGAGAATGCTGTTCAATAGCCCTGATCGTGAATAGCACACAATAAGAGCAGTCAAGCATTCTCTACCTGCCTCCCAGACTGCAGACAGACAGTAAATGGCTGTCAGCCTGCTGCAGGGGGGAAGGCTGGAGCTGTCCACAAATCAGAGTGCAGCATTCTCTACCTGCCACCCAGTTTGCAGCCAAATAATGAATGGCTGTTAGCATGTGGAATGGTAGATGTCTGGAGCTACAACAGTGTAGACAGCCATTCACTGTATGGAAACATGTGGATAGACAGCTTGGGACTGCAGCAGGGGTAAGGTATTATTTATATTTATGTATGGGTGGGAGGGGGCCAAAGGGCTTTGCTTTGCCCAGGGCCTACAATGTTGTTAAGATGTCCCTAGGGGGACCTCCTAACCTCCCTCCATTCCCCCTCCCTGACAGAACACTGTGGCTGCGGTTTGGATAATGGGACAGTTCCTAAAAAGTGTGACTGTCCCGCCATAATCGAGATGTTTGGAAGGTCTGCCATAGTCCCTAGTCTTACTGACGCCATCAATTACTTTAGTTTATTTGAAAACATCAAGTCAAGTGTAAGGTAAGAATTATGCACAACTTGATTAGGATGGGGTCTTGAGGTGTCTTAACTTAACCACTTAACAGGCACGGATGCGATCACAGGCAACTTGGCTTTCTCTGATGTGATGTCTGTGTCTATCCTCTGCTGTAACTGGAGAAATCCGTTATGAACAGTTTGCAGAAAAGAATGTGATCGCCGACATCACTGCCAAAATCATGCCCTTAATACCCACAGAAAGGTTTATTGGCCGTGATATTATACACTAGGGGTGTGCACCGGGCTATATTTTGGGTTTTGGTTTTGGATCTGTATCTCCTTCGTGTTTTGAATCTGGATTGGTTTTGCCAAAACCATGCTTGCGGGTTTTTGTTTTTGTGTTGGATCTGTATTTGAAAATAAATAAATAAATAAATAATCAAAATAGCTAACATAGAATTTCTTGTTTTGTGGAGTTGAGTTTATGCCGTTTTTGTTTTGGTATTGTTTCTTGTTACTGTGAAACCAAAAACTCACATAAAAACTATCAAATAAAAAATAAAATACTTAGAATAAATTGTAGTCAAGGCCAAGATTGACTTGAGTTCATATAATGATTATCATGACTTGGTGGGTTATATGATGTACAGCATTTGGCAAGTTATGTTTTGTGGGTGGTATAGACCTAGTCAAAGAATGAAGTCAAGGAGTTACTCTCACAGACTGTTATTGGAATGGATTAGCGTAACACCTGGACTCCCTGTCTATAGTTGTCATGATACAAGGAAAAAAGTTTAAGAAGGTTGCAGAAAGACATGCCTCCTAAGAACAACTGAGTACATTCTCCATTTATTAATGCATTACCAGGACCTAGAAATCTGGGAAATGTCAAAGATAAAAGGACATATCCCTCATAAATTACATTGCGCTTAGTGATGATATCTGTAACGATTGTCTCTGCACATCACATTATAAAGTTCTCAGGAATATACTGTAGACTTGTTTCAACATTTCCAGATAAGATAATTGATAAGAACATGAGTCTACTTACATCTGTACATGATCCCTTTAGTCTTTTGCCACATGACTGTTTAAATTTACTTGGCTTCTTTTGTAGTTATATTAGAATGCCTTGGTTATGTCTCTGTCTGAACTGCTTTAAAGATGAAATTAACATACAGAGTTACTTTTTAATTCAAAGGAATGTCTGTCCATTGTCAATGGGCTATTCAGAAATATTTTACCACTTTCATTTGCATAACACATTGACATTATCTGTACAGCATAGTTTTTAGCAATCCATTCTTTGCAATCAATTTAAAAAGAAAATCCAGAACTCTACGGGGATGTAATGACTCACAATACAGTGGCTAAAGTAAATTTGTTGAACTAAGGTCATTATAAAGTAAATGTAATAATGAAAAGTTGCCGTCAGAGGCTTACAAGCTGTCACATATGTCTTATCACATATTTCTCCAATATGTCATAATCAATTTGCATTGAAATGAACGAGAACCAACTTAAAATTAACTTTTGAGTGAGGGTGTATCATATCAGACTGGTAAAGTCCGTTTCTGCAACAGGCACTGTTGCTTCATGATAGTGCATTACTCACCTAAGCTGTCAGGACGTTCCAAACCATAATAAGTTTGACTGTTTTCCTCATGTGGAGCCGGCGCTGTTGGGACATGAGTGTCGCCATCTTGCCTGAGACTAGCTGACTACTGCTCAACCACTTCAAGTCCAGATCTCCTGCACATGACTCCAGTATCCTATCAGCAGTCAGGGCAACCTATTTAACCACTTAATCATGGTCAGATCCAGGGCCGGACTGGCCATCTGGCACTTCTGGCAAATGCCAGAAGGGCCGATGGCCACTTGGGCCAGTCCAGCGGTCACTGAGACACACTGCCGCTCAGTCTGGCGGCAGCATGTCTCAGCTGTCAGGAGAGGAGAGCAGAGCTCCCGCAGCGCGGCTGTGTCTGGTGCTGCGGTGGCTTCGTTCAAACCAGCCGCCGGTTCGTGAGCCAATCAGAGCTCGCGGACCGGCAGCCAATCAGAAGCCGCCGGTCCGCGAGCTCTGATTGGCTCACGAACCGGCGGCTGGTTTGAACGAAGCCGCCGCAGCACCAGACACAGCCGCGCTGGCGGGCGCTCTGCTCTCCTGATTCACCCCCGTCCCTCACAGCCCGGAGGAGCAGCAGCAGCAGTGCAGCAGCGGTAAGTAGCTGCAGCACTGGCTGCTGTGGGGACAATTGTATATCTGGCACTGTGGGGGCAATTGGCTGGCACTGTGGGGCATTTGTATACCTGGCACTGTGGGGGCAATTGTTTACCTGGCACTGTGGGGGCATTTGTATACCTGGCACTGTGGGGGCAATTGTATACCTGGCACTGTGGGGGCAATTGTATACCTGGCACTGTGGGGGCAATTGTTTATCTGGCACTGTGGGGGCAATTGGCTGGCACTGTGGGGCATTTGTATACCTGGCACTGTGGGGGCAATTGTTTACCTGGCACTGTGGGGGGCATTTGTATACCTGGCACTGTGGGGGCAATTGTATACCTGGCACTGTGGGGCAATTGTTTACCTGGCACTGTGGGGGCATTTGTATACCTGGCACTGTGGGGGCAATTGTATACCTGGCACTGTGGGGGCAATTGTATACCTGGCACTGTGGGGGCAATTGTTTACCTGGCACTGTGGGGGCATTTGTATACCTGACACTGTGGGGGCATTTGTATACCTGGCACTGTGGGGGCAATTGTGGATCTGGCACTGCACTATTGGGGGCATATAATGTAAATTTCGGCTCATACTGGGTGCTATAATGTAAATTTCGGCTCATACTGGGTGCTATAATGTGAATTTTGGCTCATACTGTGTGGTATAATGTGAAAGAGGCACCAGTACTAGATAGTATAAGGGGTCCTACTATTGAGGTGCATAATGCGTATAAGGGGTGTATGGTGTGATAAACTACACTGAAGGACACGCCCCCTTTTGAGTGGCCACGCCCCCTTTTCTGGAGCGCGCGCTCCTTCGGCGCGCGCTTATTTACAAACTTCACATTTACATACCCCCACTTAAAAATTTTCACTTCAACCACAGGTTGTGTGTATTTTAATAGAAAATGATGTACACTTGTATGTTGTTAGAATATTAATTATATTTGTAAGAGCATAGACTAATAAGTGGGAGGAGTCAGGAATAGTAAGGGGAGGAGTCACAAAGGTGGGCCTGTGTGCTTCAAAAATGCCAGGGCCTATTTTTAGTCCCAGTCCGGCCCTGGTCAGATCACATGCAACTGCGCTGCCCCACAGTGTCCTGCAGTATTTGACAATCATCAGTTAAGTGGTTTAGTCTCTCCCTGGTCACTACTTATTGCCAGTACAACGCCTGCTGTATCCTGCCTGCTAGTACTAGTCTGCAGTATCCACAGTTCAGTGTGTTCCACCAACTGCTGTGTGTTTCTCCAGTGCAAACCAGTCGGGTGTGGTATAGCACATAGACAGTTAAAAGATAGACAGTCATTAGATAGACACTTTATGGTTGACACTCGACAGTCAAAAGTCAGACAGGGTCGGGGGGCGTGGCTTGGACGCTGTGCTGAACAGACGGGCTGCACTGGAGCTCCTGCTAATAGTGCCCACAGAGCTGCCTAAATTACCCCCATTAGCCCCTGCTGCAACCCAGGAAGCTGGTAGCGGCGGTGGGCTACCTGGGGCAGAGTGCCGCGCTGCCATGGGACCCTCTACGCCGCTACGAGTCCGCGGCCTACTCCACATCCGGAAGCCGGGGCCTCGAGTTTAGCGGCGTCCCGACGACGAGCTCCGGGACCTGATCGCGGCCGCGACGGGACCCGGCTGGCTTCCTGCGGGCGCCCCACACACCCTATAATCAGCGGGGACCCGCTACAGACCCCCTGGTACCTGCAAACGGTTGGGAATCCCCCTCCAGTGCCCGGGACAGCAGGTACAAAAATAAACTCCCTGCATGTAATGCTGGCGGTGGCCATCTTGAAAAGCCTTTTACTGATACTACTCCCACAGGCAGCATACATCAGAGACACTGCACAGCGGCTCTGTGGTTGCCTTTTAGATCCATAAACCCTGCCTGCTGTGCATCTGCAAGTGCCCTCAGTTCATTTAAGACATATTCTACACTGCTGGCTACAGTTGATACGGCTCGCTTTGCCATCTAATCGTGCCCTCTCACACTAATCCGAGACTGCTCTCCAGCTCCGTCTGGTGTTTTCCTACCATCATTATCAGGGTTTGAGGCGGCCCTCACCTCTGCACTCCTACAGTTCGTCAAAATGTGATCCCTAATATGTGCCTTTTCCACCCAGGGTCTTATTGCTAAACATGTGATTACGTTTAAAACCCAGCACTCTGTCTACTTTATAACGCACCAGCCTAGAAGTATTCGTCTGCTGCATTACTCTCCGGTCATTTTTTATTTTTTATTTTTTTTCTCATTATGGCGCCTAAAAAAGCAAAAGGCTCGCTGCCTCCTCAGGTATCCTTCCCAATTCGAAAACAACCTCAGGCGTCCCCGCCAACTCGAGGAGTGTCGGTTCCTTCTACGAAAAGCCCTTATCCGACAGACCTGACTAGTTCGCTTTCAGTGTCGGGCATAGATCCTAATTCTGATGATCCCCTTACTGTGAAGACCCTCTGCCAGGTCTTGACGGCCTTCAAATCAGACCTAACTCACGACCTCACAGCTGCTATACGTGAAGTCAAGGTTGAGCTTACAGCCATCGGGGACAGAACCGACACTCTAGAGCGCAAATTGGAAGAACTGGTGACGTCACACAATAAACTCATTACAGCTCATGACCAACAACAAAGCGAATTGGAAACGTTCAAAAACAAAATGGCGGATATAGAGGATCGCTCCAGACGGCACAATATTAAAATACGTGGAATACCTGACTCAGTAGATAACTCGGATCTGACGGAATATGCTATGACCCTGTTCCGTAAACTTCTACCAGGTGTACCCGATGCTGAACTGCTAATTGACCGAATTCATCGCCTTCCTAAGCCTCGGTTTCTCTCCAACTCCTCACCTAGAGATACGTTACTCCGGGTGCACTTCTTTACTGTCAAAGAACGTATTCTCCAAGCAACTCGCGACGCAGAGAACTCTGACACTCTAGGAGGATTGCAACTGTTTCCGGACTTTTCCGCATTTACCCTTTCTAGGAGGCGCAGCCTAGCTCCGATCACTTCCGCCCTCCGTGCCCAAGATATTCGATATAGGTGGGGCTTTCCAGTGAAGCTGATTGTCTCTTACGAAGGTTCCTCGTTTATTATATCAGAGCTGGAAGCCGGAGTGAAACTGCTCGAAGACTGGGACATCTCAGTAAAACTACCATCCCCTCCTGAGAGACGTCCTCCACCTCGTTCGGAATGGTCCACTGCTTGAACGTACTCCGTAATTAATTATTGTTCTAATATGCTTTTCTATACTTCGTTAGAGATATTGACTTTACTATGTACATGTCTATTGCTACTGTTCTGTTTATTGTATTCTTCTAGGTGAGTTGCATTTTCTCCCTGCTGGTTCTTATAGTGCATGCTCTCCTGTTTATATGTGGTTGTTAAGTTTACACCTCAGTTTATATGTTTATGGGCCTATCTTTCTTTATAGCACACGCTGACTACAGTAGAAGGATGCATTTTCACTGGCAAGATATGCCTTACCATTTTGTGCTTTTTTTCCCTTTAATATATGTATATTTCTCGTGTGCCACTTTTATTTAGATGGAGATGTGCTTCTATTCTCCCTACACATAGGCTTTTCGTTTTTTCACTGACCCTGGGTGGATTGAAGAGTCCGCCTACCCCTCGTTTATCTACTGCATTTATTTTCCCCCTGCAGTAGCTATGCAGACCCGATGTACTGGGTCGTTTTATTTTTCCTTTCCCTTTGTTATACTGTTTCTGAGTCTATCGCCCCTTCTTGTTTTTTCTATCCCCCCCTCCCCCCCTTCCTGATGGGATGCCGTCACCTACATGGCATTATGACTGAATAATTATGGTAGGTATTCTCTCATTGAATGTTAAAGGTTTAAACGCCCCCAATAAACGTAGACTAGCTCTATCCTCTTTCCATAAGTGTAAAGCAGATATAGTCGCCTTGCAAGAAACTCATTTTTCCTCCCACAACCCCCCTGTATTGAAAGACCACAGGTTCCCTATAGGATATTTTGCTAACGGCCCCTTTAAAAGAAACGGTGTAGCTCTGTTATTTAGAGATAATGTCCCTTTTACCCTCCACTCTCAAATCGCAGATAAAGCAGGTCGCTACTTGATTCTTACGGGTATTTTGGAAAATAAATCTGTTACTATAGTCTCATTATACGCACCTAATTCGAACCAGGTGGCCTTTATTCGGAAGTTATGCTTGCTTATCCAAAAGGTCCTGGTCGGCTCCCTAATTCTCCTAGGGGACTTTAATTTAGTATTAGATCCCAAACTAGATAAATCGCCCCAGACTTCCTCAGCTGCATCCAAAACCCGCCTTGGCCCTTCATTAGCGCTACGTAATGTGTTAGCGGAGTTTAATTTGTATGACATCTGGTGCATCCGCAACCCCTCCGGTAGAGATTATACGTTCTTCTCATCGGTTCATAATTCATATTCACGAATTGACCTTGTGTTATGTGATAAATGGACCTTACAGGATTCTGGTACGGTCGATATCCTACCCATCACCTGGTCCAACCACGCACCGTTATATTGGAAATGGCACATTAATTCTGCTTCCATGCTCCCTAGACCATGGCGATTATCTCCACATCTCTTGTACGACCCGTTTGCAAAATTTTTTATCTCTGACTGCATCTCTCTCTAGCACCTCACTACCTAATTAAGGTGTGCAAATTAGGGCCCTTTTCCCTCTGCATCTTTCTCTGCACAGATACTAATTCCCCCTCAGACACCTCTTTGCCAAACTATTGGTATGCGTTTAAAGCAGTTGTCCGCGGTTCTGCAATTCAGGCTGGAGCTACGCTTAAAAAACAAGCCAAACAACTCCAACTAGATCTAGAACATAGACTTAAAATAGCTGAAGATAAAAATAAGAAGCACCCCACCCGGCTCTTGCGTAAGGAACTCTCTGACATTCGCAGCCAGCTACAAAAACTCTTAGTTTTCAGAACCCAAGTAGCTCTCAATAGATTACGACAGAAATTCTATTTGGTGGGTAACAGACTTGGTAAAATGCTTGCTCGCAGACTTCGTGCCCAACGAGCTCGCAACAGAATTAAATTGATCCTTTCCTCTACAGGCTCTAAGCTTGCAAACCCTCTAGATATTGCTAACCAATTTGCAGACTACTATACTAAATTGTATAATTCACACTCCGATCCCCTCACATTCCAGCCTACTCCTGACTCTATACAAGCGTTTATTTCATCTGTTAACCTCCCCTCTCTGACCCCTGATCAGTTAGATACCTTAAATGCCCCTTGGACCACACTCGAGGTTGAATCAGCGATTAAATCCCTCCCTAAGAATAAGGCCCCTGGCCCCGATGGGTTTATTAACGATTTCTATGCTACCTTTACGGACCATCTCTCTCCCATCTTAACCGCTCTATTCAATGATATATCCAGTACTGGTGCCTTTCCTAGGGAAATGCTGGAGGCCCAGGTGGTAGCTATCCCCAAACCTGGGAAAGACCCTGCCCACTGCCACAATTACCGACCAATTGCATTGCTTAATAGCGATATTAAGCTCTATGCTAAAATGATAGCATCCCGACTTAGTGCTTATTTACCCTTGTTGATTCACCCTGACCAGGTTGGGTTTGTATCTGGCAGGCAGGCCTCCGACAACACCCGCAGGGTCTTTAATTTGATAGATAGGGCCTCTGACACCGAGGGATTTCTGTTACTCTCACTGGATGCTGAGAAGGCGTTCGACAGATTAAATTGGCTATATATGCGTACTGTTTTAGTTAAATTTGTTTTTTCGGCCCAGATTTTTGCGTCAATCTTAGCATTATATACCCTACCATCAGCGAGGGTGTTTAGCAATGGATTCTTGTCGGACGCCTTCCCAATTACTAATGGAACCCGCCAAGGTTGCCCTCTCTTACCTTTGATATATGTCCTTGGCATTGAACCCCTGGCAGCTAAAATCAAATCGGATGCTGCATTCCCTGGCTTGACCCATGGGTGACTCTCCCATAAGCTTTGTCTCTTTGCCGACGACATCCTTCTCTTTGTATCTCGCCCCTCCTCCTCCCTCCCTCACCTACACTCGCTACTACACGGCTTTAGCGAGGCCTCATACTATAAACTGAACACAACTAAAACTGACGGTTTACCTGTTCACTTACCAGACACACTCACGGCTGCTTTATGATCTAAATACTCATACAACTGGAAACTTAACTAACTTACATATCTTGGGATACATTTTCCCCCTTCCTCTTCTACTGTTTTCGATTTAAATCTTCCTCCCCTGATACTTACTCTCCAAACCCTGACATCCTCATGGCTTTTATATGAGATATCCTGGCTGGGTCGTTTATCTGCCTTTAAAATATCCTTGCTACCTAAACTTATGTATTTATTTCGCACCATACCTTATTCTTTCCCCAAACCTTATCTTGATAAATGCAGGGTTGTTTTGACAAAATACCTGTGGAAATCGCACCCCCCAAAATTGGCACACGCTAGAATGATACTCCCTCGACACAGAGGAGGTCTCGCACTACCCGATTTGAATTTATATCAAGAAGCTTGTTTGCTTGCTCAACTTAAATCCTGGAATCTCTCCAACTCCGTATCCTTATGGGCCCACATTGAAAATGTTGGATGCATAGGTTACCCCTTAGCAGATCTGTTGTGGACTCCCAAAGCCCTACGTCCCATTGATTTGGCCATCCTTCCCTCTAAGGATTCTTCTCTACGAGTAGGTTGATGAGTAAGCTCCCTGGCTTTACTGCCTTCTACTCTGCCCTTTCACTTAAAGCTGTGAGTAAATTAATTCCCAATTTACATATTTCTGCGTGGAATGCTTGCAATATTTATACCCTCGGAGACTTATTAGATGGAACTGCCTTTCTTTCATTTGCCCAGTTGCACGACAAATTCTCCCTCCCGAGTACTGAACTATTTCACTATTTTCAAACCAGATACTGGTTTAAGAGCTTACCCATTGTACAAACTCCCCCCAGCTCTATAGTTCAATCTGTTCTATCCCATGCGGTATTGCTTACATCCACTAAAGATATTACTTATTGGTACAATACACTTATCTCATTGGTCCCATACCAAAAGTCTAATGCCCAGAAGCGCTGGGAGAGGGATTTAGGCATTCCCATAACAGAGACACAATGGGAGAAATTATATCGTTTAACATTCTGCATGTCACGCTGTTTAAACCATTCAGAAATGCATATTAAATTACTGAATAGATTATACCTGACCCCGGATAGACTGCATACATTTTGGCCTTCCTGCTCACAACTCTGTTGGAGGAATTGCGGTGAAATAGAAAATTTTTATCATATTTTCTGGACATGTCCCCTTCTCCAAACCTTTTGGGCAGAAGTATTTAAGCTGATAAATAAAGTTTTATGTCTATCTTTAAGCCCATCCCCCGCTTTGGCTCTCCTCCATATGTACCCCCTGGAGGTCTCAGCCTCCCAAAGGTACATATTGGGACACATTTGTATAGCAGCAAGGGCAACTTTGGCCCAGGCTTGGAAACAAGCGGTAGTGCCTCCTGCTCTAAAAGTATTCCATAAGGTTCATTTTCACTATACCATGGAAACTGAATATGTGCCTTATTCCCCCTCTGCTTCCTCTCCCATTATGCAATGGTTCCATTGGCATGAATACGTCACGGAGGGAGAAGGTTCTGCTCTTATATCACACCCAGGGAAGACATCCCCTTTACAATATAGCCTGAATGAAAAATCTCCTACTTCTTAATTGTCCCATTTCCCATACTTTTTCTTTCGGTTTATACTGGCTGTTATATCTGTAGTACTATCAGTCATTCCCCCCCTGATACTAGGGCCGGAGTTGGTAAACCCTATTGACCTAGCTCTGTATACTTTTATCTGTTAGTATGACTATGATACCTGAATACCTGCTTAGTCGCTATGTTACCTGTTTCATATATATGTTTGATTTCATTGACGTGTACATCCCTCCCCACCCTATTCTTTTCTGTACCCCCCCCCCCCCTTTTCTTTTTGCATTCGATATAAAATCCAATAAAAATGATTGATGTTTAAAAAAAAAAAAAGTCAGACAGGGTCAAAAGTCAGACAGGGTCCAAAGTCAGACAGGTTCAAAAGTCAGACAGGGTCATAAGTCAGACACCAAAAAATATATATTTTTTGTTTTTTTTGTGTTTTTAATAATTTTTAACCCAAATTTGGTGAAATTCAGCCGCTCGCCACACTTCGGGCTCGGTGTTTCGCTCCGTTTTGCTCGCCACAACTTTACTAAAAGGTAATACTTTGTGACATGGATAGTAAATGAGGCAAAAGTTGTAAAAAACACAGAAATACAAAAAATATTATTTTTTTTGTGTCTGACTTTGACTCTGTCTGACTTTTGACCCTGTCGGACTTTTGACTGTCTGACTTTTGACCCTGTCTGACTTTTGACCCTGTCTGACTTTTGACTGTCTGACTTTTGACCCTGTCTGACTTTTGACTGTCTGACTTTTGACCCTGTCGGACTTTTCACTGTCTGACTTTTGACCCTGTCTGACTTTTGACCCTGTCTGACTTTTGACTGTCGACCATATGGTGTCTACCTAATGTCTGTCTATCTTTTAACTGTATATCTATCGACTGGAGCCCAGCCAGTCTTGCTGAGCACTTTCCACAGTCTCCTGTGCATTGTTCAATCCTTAAAATTTCAGCTGTCACAAATCGGGTGCTTAAACCCTCTTACCCTACCCAGGGGCGGATTAATAATGAGACTTATGGAGCTGCAGCTCCAGGCCCATAATGTAAATAGGCCCATATGGTCTAAGAGAGGGCACGTCAGAGGTGCAAAAGGGTAACTTTCCCCATGCTGTTCCTATTGCAATTGTTGTGTGCTGCTGATGGAGCAGAAAACTATTCCCATTGCATGATGACCCGGAGAGGATAGAGGGAGGGTAATGTCTGAGCAGCAGTCCTGAAAAGAGGGCAGTGTGAGCTTTTGTGCCTGTTGACTTTTTGTACCTGACAAACTAAAATGTTCACAATATGGGGTCAGCCATCTAATACATTGTCGATGTGTCATCTGAATACTGTGGGAGAAATGAACTGAGGTGATGGGAGAAGTCAAGGGCATAAATGGTTTTGAGGCATATGAACAGTAGGGGGTTAATGAACCCACTGGGGGGAAGCAATGAAGTATGATGAGAGCAGTGAAGTGCCATGTGGGCACTGAGGTGTGATGTGGGGTGGTCTTCTGTTTGCCGGCGGTCGGGCTCCCGGCGCTCAGTATACCGGCGCCGGGAGCCCGACAGCCGGAATACCGACAATTATTTTCCCTCGTGGGGGTCCACGACCCCCATAGAGGGAGAATAAAATAGTGTGGCGCGCGTAGCGCGCCACCGTGCCCGTAGCGTGGCGAGCGCAGCGAGCCCGCAAGGGGCTCATTTGCGCTCGCCAAGCTGTCGGTAAGCCGGCGGTCGGGCTCCCGGCGCCGGGATGCTGGTCGCCGGGAGCCCGACCGCCGGCCAGCCGTAGTGAACCCGTGATGTGAGCAGTGAGGTGTCATGGGAAGCAGTGAGGTGGAGCAGTGAGGTGTGATGGGACAGTAAGCTGTGATAGTAAGTAGTGAGGTATGATGAGAGCAGTGAGGTGTGATGGGGCAGGTGAGGTGTGAGCAGAGCCGGCCTTAGCTATAGGCAGGCTAGGCATTTGCCTAGAGCATCCAAGCATGTCTAGGGGCATCCAAGCCAGGGCCGGATTAACAGTGAGGCGGATAAAGCTGCAGCTCCAGGCCGCCCCATCAAAATAGGCCCACAGCATCTGCTGCACTGTGCTGCTGTACACAGGAATATTTTTCTTTCCTGTTACTGCAGCAGCTTAAGGCCCCGCCCACTGTAACAGCAAACCCCTTTCCCCTGCTTTTCTTGCCCAGGGTTGAAAAGCCGGACTTAATAATTTTGCTAATAGCGGCGCAGTGGATGGCTTCACAAACCCTCCCTGCGCCACACAGTATCTGACTCTCCAGCGCGGCAGCATCGTGACGGGGCTGCATCATCTCCTCTCCTCTCATCACCTCCTCCTCCCCCCCGCATCCTATCACATCCAGGGCCCCGTCGCCCCGTCGGGACATCGCATCCCGTCGTGACATGGTAACTACAACCGTGCTGCCGCCCCATTACCGCTTGAATAACTGCTGTGCAAGTGTGCACTGTATGCAGCAGCCAACCCAGCTCTGCTCCGTGAAGGCGGCCCTGACATTTGCTGTGACTGAGCTACCCAGCAGCTGCTGATCACAGGTGACGGGCTGCAGCCGCTGCTGCTCAGAGAAGGGATGTCAGTGTCCTGCAGTGCCTCTGGAAAAGGTATGCACTGCCACTGACTGAACATATGCCTAATTACATACCTCCCAACATGACCCCCACCAGGAGGGACAGAATGCTCTGCTCCTGGACTTCCCTCTTAATGTATGATTGCCATCACCTGTAGTGAAACACCTTTCTTATCCATTAATCTGTTCAACACCGGTGCCGGCAATCATACATTAAGAGAAAAGTCCAGAAGCAGAGCATTGTGTCCCTCCTGTAGAGGGTCATGTTGGGAGGTATGTAATTATATTATCTATATATTATTTATCTATCTAGCTCTCCATCTAGTAATGTATTGCTGTCTAGCTTGTCATTTTTTGCCAAATCTCTACACACACACACACACACACACACACACACACACACACACTAGTTTAATAGTCTCCGCCCCTGCTCTGGCTGGGATCAGTACGAAATCCCGCTGTACGGGATCCCGGCGGTCGAAATACCGACACCGGAATCCCAACCAGCAGAATCCCGACAGGGGTGGCGAGCGGAACACAGCCCCTTGCGGGCTCGCTGCGCTCGCCACGCTGCGCTCGCCACGCTGCGGGCACGGTGCCTCGCTACGCTCGGCACACTATTATATTCTCCCTCTATGGGTGTCGTGAACACCCACGGAGGGAGAATATGTCGGGATTGTGCTGGTCGGGATTCTGGTGTATGTATTTCGACCGCCGGGATTCCGTCCGGCGGGATCTTGACCGCATTCCCTCTGGCTGGCACCATTTCCTCTAATTTATAGCCCCCTCCACCACCACCTCCAGGTGCGGCTATGATCCCTCTCCCACTGCAGCTTCTTTCTGACTCCCCCAACACATACCTCCCAACTGTCCCCATTTTGGTGGGATAGTCCCGTTTTTTACGGTCTGTCCTGCTGTCCCACCTGCGGGTCGCAGTGTCCCGCGGGTGGGGGGGGGGGGAGTTGGGAGATCCCCCCCCCCGTCACTCACTGCTCTGATCAGAGCAGCGGTGAATAGATGCTGTGCGCATGCGTACAGCATCTATTCCCTGACAGAGAGGGGCAGGGGGCATGGCCAACAGCTCACTGAGCGCTGTCCATGCCTCCATAATGACAAAAATGGGCTGCGTGGTTTTTGATAGCGGCGTTTGCCATGAGGCCACGCCCTAACTAATAGGCCACGCCCCCTTACCGTGAGGCCACACCCATAAATGCGGGCGCGTGCCGAAGGCGTTCGTTGCTGTCCCTCCTTCTGTAGAGGTAAAGTTGGGAGGTATGCCAACAGCTTAGTCGTCCTGCACATCCATTGCAAATATTCCTGCCCTATTCCCCATCACAGTTCTGTCCAGAACCCCTTGCTCCCACACTAAAATCGGCTTTTCTTCCTCTCCTAATAATACAATTATTATGTCTGTCTATCTATCTATTTATCTGTCTATCTATCTATCTATCTATCTATCTATCTATCTATCTATCTATCTATCTATCTATCTATCTAATAAACAAGTGGAGAAGTAAGCGCACAGGTATCAATAATAATGCACCCTAACCCAAACCCCCCTTCTAATGCCTAAACCTAATCTCCCATCCCCCGGGGCAGGACACCAGCGCGTCCTGCTACAAGAACGTTCGGGATTCCAGGCGGCAGTATTTTGATGCCAGGATCCTGAGCTCCGTCTGGATTTTGATGCCAGCATAATGTCCCCATTCGGGATTCCAGCATCGGTATTTCAAACGCTGGGTTCCCGTCTGGCGGCATTGTAACTACATCCCTTCCCAAGTGCCTTATAGTGTTAACGAATTAACAATCAACGTAAAAAAAAAATAATGGTTGGCATTAGCAGTCGGCTCGGTCAGTTGACCAATAATGATTTATGATACATAAAATGAAAAAATAGGCAAGACATCACGTGTAACGTTTTAACACTGCATACAGCGAGTTCCACAAATACATATACAACTCCCATATTTTTTTTTAGATTTTTATACACCACTTTATTTAACAATGGGGGTCATTCCGAGTTGTTCGCTAGCAGATTTCGGACGCAGCGCAGCAATCAGGCAAAAAATCGGCACTTCTGCGCATGCGGCGCAATGCGCACGTGCGTCGTACTATTACAACAAACAATGTAGTTTCACACAAGGTCTAGCAAAGCTTTTCAGTCGCACGGCTGGCCGCAGAGTGATTGACAGGAAGTGGGCGTTTCTGGGTGTCAACTGACCATTTTCAGGGAGTGTGCGGAAAAACGCAGGCGTGCCAGATAAAAACGCAGGCGTGGCTGGGGAAACGGAGGCATGACTGGCCGAACGCAGGCCGTGTTCGTGACATCAAAACATTAACTGAATAGTCTGAAGTGATCGCAAGCTACGTGTAGGTCTGGAGCTACTCTGAAACTGCAAAAAATTATTTTGTAGCCGCTCTGCGATCCTTTCGTTTGCACTTATGCTAAGCTAAAATACACTCCCAGTGGGCGGCGGCATAGCGTTTGCACGGCTGATAAAAACTGCTAGCGAGCGAACAACTCGGAATGACCACCAATATCTACATTATAAAATGCAGGTAACAAACATACAGGAGATAAAATATATGAAAACTTATCTTAAAATATGCTGAAACTGCAGTTTCCACATAATACAGAATGGACAAATTGGGGGGATTGAGGCTTTTGAAGGCAGGTTATAGTCACACCCTACAGCACACACTGCACCCCCTATGCCGACCATACCTCCACAACATAGGTCACAACCCCTATATCACTAGTAACACCCCTGCAGCGCTGATCACACCCACTACAGTGGCTCACAAAATAGGCCCTTCATAAATTTCAGCTCCAGGCCAATGTGGACCTTAATCTGGCACTGATCCAAGCATGTCCCTGCAGTATCTCATGCTGGGAGGGACAGTCTGCAAACTACCTGTTACTTTCCAAATGTATTCAATCAGTACTTGTATACACTGTTGTTTACATTTGTCAAATAAAATGCACACTCTCCCTTAAAGTTCTTCAAACTCCCCCTGACATGCTTGAATGCCCCTGACTTGCGAGACACGACAGAAGAAGCCTGGTAACTGCAATTCCTGGGCCTGTGACATTTTCAATTACTATATAAGGTTATTACTGGATGACAGTTGCTACATGTTTGATACTGGTCTTTTTGTATAACCAGCAAGTATGGCAGTATCTGGACATTGCTGCTATCTGTGTCCAACCAGCAAGCAAAAATAAAGGGTGAGGCTTGCAAAGGACGGCATGCCCTGTGAGGTCTCATCCTTTGTACAGGTGCCCCTTTAATGGGTGTAAGCACAAGCACTCACCCATCCTGCCACCCCCATCTCACAAAACGCAGTCATGGATCCAGGGAGCTGCATGGGCGCACACACTGACTGCAAACACGCCAGCAAGCAAAAGTATGATTTATAAAAAAAAGCTACTAGCATTTAGAGATGAGCGCCTGAAATTTTTCGGGTTTTGTGTTTTGGTTTTGGGTTCGGTTCCGCGGCCGTGTTTTGGGTTCGAACGCGTTTTGGCAAAACCTCACCGAATTTTTTTTGTCGGATTCGGGTGTGTTTTGGATTCGGGTGTTTTTTTCAAAAAACACTAAAAAACAGCTTAAATCATAGAATTTGGGGGTCATTTTGATCCCAAAGTATTATTAACCTCAAAAACCATAATTTACACTCATTTTCAGTCTATTCTGAATACCTCACACCTCACAATATTATTTTTAGTCCTAAAATTTGCACCGAGGTCGCTGTGTGAGTAAGATAAGCGACCCTAGTGGCCGACACAAACACCGGGCCCATCTAGGAGTGGCACTGCAGTGTCACGCAGGATGTCCCTTCCAAAAAACCCTCCCCAAACAGCACATGACGCAAAGAAAAAAAGAGGCGCAATGAGGTAGCTGTGTGAGTAAGATTAGCGACCCTAGTGGCCGACACAAACACCGGGCCCATCTAGGAGTGGCACTGCAGTGTCACGCAGGATGGCCCTTCCAAAAAACCCTCCCCAAACAGCACATGACGCAAAGAAAAAAAGAGGCGCAATGAGGTAGCTGTGTGAGTAAGATTAGCGACCCTAGTGGCCGACACAAACACCGGGCCCATCTAGGAGTGGCACTGCAGTGTCACGCAGGATGTCCCTTCCAAAAAACCCTCCCCAAACAGCACATGACGCAAAGAAAAAAAGAGGCGCAATGAGGTAGCTGACTGTGTGAGTAAGATTAGCGACCCTAGTGGCCGACACAAACACCGGGCCCATCTAGGAGTGGCACTGCAGTGTCACGCAGGATGTCCCTTCCAAAAAACCCTCCCCAATCAGCACATGATGCAAAGAAAAAGAAAAGAAAAAAGAGGTGCAAGATGGAATTGTCCTTGGGCCCTCCCACCCACCCTTATGTTGTATAAACAAAACAGGACATGCACACTTTAACCAACCCATCATTTCAGTGACAGGGTCTGCCACACGACTGTGACTGATATGACGGGTTGGTTTGGACCCCCCCCAAAAAAGAAGCAATTAATCTCTCCTTGCACAAACTGGCTCTACAGAGGCAAGATGTCCACCTCATCTTCACCCTCCGATATATCACCGTGTACATCCCCCTCCTCACAGATTATCAATTCGTCCCCACTGGAATCCACCATCTCAGCTCCCTGTGTACTTTGTGGAGGCAATTGCTGCTGGTCAATGTCTCCGCGGAGGAATTGATTATAATTCATTTTAATGAACATCATCTTCTCCACATTTTCTGGATGTAACCTCGTACGCCGATTGCTGACAAGGTGAGCGGCGGCACTAAACACTCTTTCGGAGTACACACTTGTGGGAGGGCAACTTAGGTAGAATAAAGCCAGTTTGTGCAAGGGCCTCCAAATTGCCTCTTTTTCCTGCCAGTATAAGTACGGACTGTCTGACGTGCCTACTTGGATGCGGTCACTCATATAATCCTCCACCATTCTATCAATGTTGAGAGAATCATATGCAGTGACAGTAGACGACATGTCCGTAATCGTTGTCAGGTCCTTCAGTCCGGACCAGATGTCAGCATCAGCAGTCGCTCCAGACTGCCCTGCATCACCGCCAGCGGGTGGGCTCGGAATTCTGAGCCTTTTCCTCGCACCCCCAGTTGCGGGAGAATGTGAAGGAGGAGATGTTGACAGGTCGCGTTCCGCTTGACTTGACAATTTTGTCACCAGCAGGTCTTTCAACCCCAGCAGACTTGTGTCTGCCGGAAAGAGAGATCCAAGGTAGGCTTTAAATCTAGGATCGAGCACGGTGGCCAAAATGTAGTGCTCTGATTTCAACAGATTGACCACCCGTGAATCCTTGTTAAGCGAATTAAGGGCTGCATCCACAAGTCCCACATGCCTAGCGGAATCGCTCCCTTTTAGCTCCTTCTTCAATGCCTCCAGCTTCTTCTGCAAAAGCCTGATGAGGGGAATGACCTGACTCAGGCTGGCAGTGTCTGAACTGACTTCACGTGTGGCAAGTTCAAAGGGCATCAGAACCTTGCACAACGTTGAAATCATTCTCCACTGCACTTGAGACAGGTGCATTCCACCTCCTATATCGTGCTCAATTGTATAGGCTTGAATGGCCTTTTGCTGCTCCTCCAACCTCTGAAGCATATAGAGGGTTGAATTCCACCTCGTTACCACTTCTTGCTTCAGATGATGGCAGGGCAGGTTCAGTAGTTTTTGGTGGTGCTCCAGTCTTCTGTACGTGGTGCCTGTACGCCGAAAGTGTCCCGCAATTTTTCTGGCCACCGACAGCATCTCTTGCACGCCCCTGTCGTTTTTTAAAAAATTCTGCACCACCAAATTCAAGGTATGTGCAAAACATGGGACGTGCTGGAATTTGCCCATATTTAATGCACACACAATATTGCTGGCGTTGTCCGATGCCACAAATCCACAGGAGAGTCCAATTGGGGTAAGCCATTCCGCGATGATCTTCCTCAGTTGCCGTAAGAGGTTTTCAGCTGTGTGCGTATTCTGGAAACCGGTGATACAAAGCGTAGCCTGCCTAGGAAAGAGTTGGCGTTTGCGAGATGCTGCTACTGGTGCCGCCGCTGCTGTTCTTGCGGCGGGAGTCCATACATCTACCCAGTGGGCTGTCACAGTCATATAGTCCTGACCCTGCCCTGCTCCACTTGTCCACATGTCCGTGGTTAAGTGGACATTGGGTACAGCTGCATTTTTTAGGACACTGGTGACTCTTTTTCTGAGGTCTGTGTACATTTTCGGTATCGCCTGCCTAGAGAAATGGAACCTAGATGGTATTTGGTACCGGGGACACAGTACCTCCAACAAGTCTCTAGTTGGCTCTGCAGTAATGATGGATACCGGAACCACGTTTCTCACCACCCAGGATGCCAAGGCCTCAGTTATCCGCTTTGCAGTAGGATGACTGCTGTGATATTTCATCTTCCTCGCAAAGGACTGTTGAACAGTCAATTGCTTACTGGAAGTAGTACAAGTGGGCTTACGACTTCCCCTCTGGGATGACCATCGACTCCCAGCGGCAACAACAGCAGCGCCAGCAGCAGTAGGCGTTACACGCAAGGATGCATCGGAGGAATCCCAGGCAGGAGAGGACTCGTCAGAATTGCCAGTGACATGGCCTGCAGGACTATTGGCATTCCTGGGGAAGGAGGAAATTGACACTGAGGGAGTTGGTGGGGTGGTTTGCGTGAGCTTGGTTACAAGAGGAAGGGATTTACTGGTCAGTGGACTGCTTCCGCTGTCACCCAAAGTTTTTGAACTTGTCACTGACTTATTATGAATGCGCTGCAGGTGACGTATAAGGGAGGATGTTCCGAGGTGGTTAACGTCCTTACCCCTACTTATTACAGCTTGACAAAGGGAACACACGGCTTGACACCTGTTGTCCGCATTTCTGGTGAAATACCTCCACACCGAAGAGCTGATTTTTTTGGTATTTTCACCTGGCATGTCAACGGCCATATTCCTCCCACGGACAACAGGTGTCTCCCCGGGTGCCTGACTTAAACAAACCACCTCACCATCAGAATCCTCCTGGTCAATTTCCTCCCCAGCGCCAGCAACACCCATATCCTCCTCATCCTGGTGTACTTCAACACTGACATCTTCAATCTGACTATCAGGAACTGGACTGCGGGTGCTCCTTCCAGCACTTGCAGGGGGCGTGCAAATGGTGGAAGGCGCATGCTCTTCACGTCCAGTGTTGGGAAGGTCAGGCATCGCAACCGACACAATTGGACTCTCCTTGTGGATTTGGGATTTCGAAGAATGCACAGTTCTTTGCTGTGCTGCTTTTGCCAGCTTGAGTCTTTTCATTTTTCTAGCGAGAGGCTGAGTGCTTCCATCCTCATGTGAAGCTGAACCACTAGCCATGAACATAGGCCAGGGCCTCAGCCGTTCCTTGCCACTCCGTGTGGTAAATGGCATATTGGCAAGTTTACGCTTCTCCTCCGACAATTTTATTTTAGGTTTTGGAGTCCTTTTTTTTCTGATATTTGGTGTTTTGGATTTGACATGCTCTGTACTATGACATTGGGCATCGGCCTTGGCAGACGACGTTGCTGGCATTTCATCGTCTCGGCCATGACTAGTGGCAGCAGCTTCAGCACGAGGTGGAAGTGGATCTTGATCTTTCCCTAATTTTGGAACCTCAACATTTTTGTTCTCCATATTTTAATAGGCACAACTAAAAGGCACCTCAGGTAAACAATGGAGATGGATACTAGTATACAATTATGGACTGCCTGCCGACTGCAGACACAGAGGTAGCCACAGCCGTGAACTACCGTACTGTACTGTGTCTGCAGCTAATATAGACTGGTTGATAAAGAGAAGATGTCTATGTAACTATGTATGTATAAAGAAGACTGAAAAAAATCCACGGTTAGGTGGTATACAATTATGGACGGACTGCCTGCCGAGTGCAGACACAGAGGTAGCCACAGCCGTGAACTACCGTACTGTACTGTGTCTGCAGCTAATATAGACTGGTTGATAAAGAGAAGATGTCTATGTAACTATGTATGTATAAAGAAGAATGAAAAAAAACCACGGTTAGGTGGTATACAATTATGGACGGATTGCCTGCCGAGTGCAGACACAGAGGTAGCCACAGCCGTGAACTACCGTACTGTACTGTGTCTGCAGCTAATATAGACTGGTTGATAAAGAGAAGATGTCTATGTAACTATGTATGTATAAAGAAGAATGAAAAAAATCCACGGTTAGGTGGTATTACAATTATGGACGGACTGCCTGCCGAGTGCAGAGACACAGAGGTAGCCACAGCCGTGAACTACCGTACTGTGTCTGCTGCGACTGGATGATAAATGATATAAAAAATATATATATATCACTACTGCAGCCGGACAGGTATATATTATATATTATATAATGACGGACCTGCTGGACACTGTCTGTCAGCAGAATGAGTTTTATTTTTATAGAATAAAAAAAAAAAAACCACACAAGTGAAGTCACACGACGAGTGTTTAACTTTTTCAGGCAATCACAATATAAGTATACTACTAACTATACTGGTGGTCAGTGTGGTCAGGTCACTGGTCAGTCACACTGGCAGTGGCACTCCTGCAGCAAAAGTGTGCACTGTTTAATTTTAATATAATATGTACTCCTGGCTCCTGCTATAACCTATAACTGGCACTGCAGTAGTGCTCCCCAGTCTCCCCCACAATTATAAGCTGTGTGAGCTGAGCAGTCAGACAGATATATAATATATATAGTAGTGATGAGCGGATTCGGTTTTACTCGGTTTTACTCGGTTTTACTCGGTTCTCAAAACGGCATCTTATTGGCTCACGGATGTCACGTGTTTTGGATAGCCAATAAGATGCCGTTTTGAGAACCGAGTAAAACCGAGTAAAACCGAGTAAAACCGAACCTCGCTCATCACTAATATATAGATGATGCAGCACACTGGCCTGAGCCTGAGCAGTGCACACAGATATGGTATGTGACTGACTGAGTCACTGTGTGTATCGCTTTTTTCAGGCAGAGAACGGATATATTAAATAAACTGCACTGTGTGTCTGGTGGTCACTCACTATATAATATATTATGTACTCCTGGCTCCTGCTATAACCTATAACTGGCACTGCAGTAGTGCTCCCCAGTCTCCCCCACAATTATAAGCTGTGTGAGCTGAGCAGTCAGACAGATATATATAATATTATATATAGATAATAGATGATGCAGCACACTGGCCTGAGCCTGAGCAGTGCACACAGATATGGTATGTGACTGACTGAGTCACTGTGTGTATCGCTTTTTTCAGGCAGAGAACGGATATATTAAATAAACTGCACTGTGTGTCTGGTGGTCACTCACTATATAATATATTATGTACTCCTGGCTCCTGCTATAACCTATAACTGGCACTGCAGTAGTGCTCCCCAGTCTCCCCCACAATTATAAGCTGTGTGAGCTGAGCAGTCAGACAGATATATATAATATTATATATAGATAATAGATGATGCAGCACACTGGCCTGAGCCTGAGCAGTGCACACAGATATGGTATGTGACTGACTGAGTCACTGTGTGTATCGCTTTTTTCAGGCAGAGAACGGATATATTAAATAAACTGCACTGTGTGTCTGGTGGTCACTCACTATATAATATATTATGTACTCCTGGCTCCTGCTATAACCTATAACTGGCACTGCAGTAGTGCTCCCCAGTCTCCCCCACAATTATAAGCTGTGTGAGCTGAGCAGTCAGACAGATATATATAATATTATATATAGATAATAGATGATGCAGCACACTGGCCTGAGCCTGAGCAGTGCACACAGATATGGTATGTGACTGAGTCACTGTGTGCTGTGTATCGCTTTTTTCAGGCAGAGAACGGATTATAAAGTAAACTGCACTGTCCTCACTAGTAAACTCTCTCCACTCAGTCTCTACACTTCTACAGTAACAGTACTCCTCCTAGTCAGCTCCAGTAAATCTCTCTCAGTCTCTTATAATCTAAATGGAGAGGACGCCAGCCACGTCCTCTCCCTATCAATCTCAATGCACGTGTGAAAATGGCGGCGACGCGCGGCTCCTTATATAGAATCCGAGTCTCGCGATAGAATCCGAGCCTCGCGAGAATCCGACAGCGTCATGATGACGTTCGGGCGCGCTCGGGTTAACCGAGCAAGGCGGGAAGATCCGAGTCGCTCGGACCCGTGAAAAAAAACATGAAGTTCTGGCGGGTTCGGATTCAGAGAAACCGAACCCGCTCATCTCTACTAGCATTACTAATGTGGGGCATATGTGTCAGGTGCGTTACTGTGTGGAATTATGTGCATTATGGGCATTACTGTATGCCATTATGCTGGCTCACAGGGTAACCCCCCGGTGAGCCCCACTGCCTGAGTGTTGCTGGGTCAAATGCAGAACTAGCGGCGGTGCTAGGGGGCACCAGACAAAATTTTGCCTAGGGCATCAAATTGGCTAGGGCTGGCTCTGGGTGTGAGTGTGAGCAGTAAGGTGTGATTAGGCAGTGAGGTGTTAAGGGGAGCAGTGAGGTGTGAAGGGTAGCAGTGAGGTGTGAAGGGGAGCAGTGAGGTGTGATGGGGCAGTGAGGTGTGATGGGCAGCAGTAAGAGGTGATTCTTGCAGTGAGGTGTGATGGGGCAGTGATGTGTGAGTTGTGATGGGGCAATGAGGCATGATGCTGACAGTGAGGCGTAAAGGGTAGTAGTGAGGTATAGAGGGGAGAAATGAGGTGCGAAGAGAAGCAGTGATTTATGATGAGAGCAGTGAGGTGTGATGGGGCAGTGACATGTGACAGTGAAGTGTATGGAGGAGCAGTGAGGTATGATGAGAGCAGTGAGTTGTGAAAGGACAGTGAGGTGTTAGGAAGAGAAGTGAGGGGTGAGGGTGAGCAGTGAGGTGTGATGGGACAGTAAGATGTTATGGGTCAGTGAGGTGAGGTATGATTTGGGAAATTAGGTGTAATGGGGGCAGTAAGGTATGAGGGGGAGCAGTGAGAGGTGACTCTGGCAGTGAGGTGTGATGGGGTAGTGATGTGCGATAGGCAGTGAAGTGTGATGGGGCAGTGGTTATTGATTTGGGTTGTGAGTTGTGATGGGGCCGTAAGCCAGTTAAATTATTCAATACATGTTTATTACCTATATTTTCCAGGCAGGCCAAGAACTTATATCTCCAGATGGCTGCTGCATCAAGTTGTCAAAGATGCAAGTGCAGATAGGACATAAAATATCTTGACCTTATTTATTGTACTTTTTGTTGTCATGCTGTATGTTTGTTCTTGTGTGTATTTTTTATTGCTGGCAGCTGGTTGATGAGAGGGTGGCTACAATGTTCATTCAATTGCTATTTTCACCCAGCTAGTCACATCCCATGGCACAGGCCATACTCCCTGCACAGAACACAACCCTCACAACAATGGTCAAGCCCCCTAGTCATACTCACAACAATGGTCAAGCCTCCTAGCCATATGGTGCTTGTTGCACCCACTATGATGGCATACAGTAGGCCTTTCATAAATTTAAGCTTTAGGCCCATGTGGACCTTAGACTGGCACTGACCCTACCTGGCACTACTGGTTCACTTGCCTGCACATGTCAGCTGGTCAGTCACATCATGAGACTCCTGTAGCTGTGGGCTGGCACAGGAAGAGTGCCACCATCTTGCCTAAGGTCAGCTGAGTAGTTCCCGCCAAGCAACGCAATCCTACGCTGCACATCACCTACACATTCAAATAATTTCTAGAGCTCCCTATTTAAACTTCTTTCTGCCACCTTTACTTTGCCAGTGCAAGTCTCCTAGATCTCTGGTCCCCCGTGGTAGAAGCAGTTCCCAGTTCCTGAGCGCCAATCTCTGTACCAGTTACCTTCATTATTCTGTTCGGAGCTACTACTGACTGTGCAAGTTATTACAGCTACTACGGCAGATATAAATGGCATAGTGTGTTTACACACTGATCCATTCAGCACTCATTTAAGCACTAATTGTACTAAGTTGTTATGTATTACTACCACAACCAGGTAGCATATTGAGTTCAGCTTTTTTATTCTCTCCCCTAACATTTCCTTGTTAGTACTACTGAATGTGGAGAAATATCATTCCCCTTTCTAAGTTAATTCACTGTAGTAATAGCCAGTCCTGCCTCTGGACCCTCCTCAAGGTACATTACAAACTCAGAAACTGACACCAGCCAGTCATGTGGTACACCATTCAGGATTCCTGCGGTCTAGTACTCCAGTGCTAGCCAGTACCGCTGAGCACTATACAGAGCCTCCTATGCATTGTTGTATGCTTCAGCCAATCCTACTGAGCATATTTCAGATCTCCTGTATAATGTTATGTGTTTTTCCAGTATTAGCCCATCCTGCTGAGGGGTACCCACTGTCTCCTGTGAATTGCTGCATGCTCAATAGAAAGCAGGGAAATTCGATTGCGTCTCAGTAGTGAATTCTACTGAATAAGTCCCATGGTGTGATCTCCTATACTAACAAAGAATCCAGTCATAGTGGTAATGCAATTTCTTACTTTAATAATACTGGATGTAACATACTATGCTTGTTTTATGGGCTAAATACTGCATGTGAAATAGGTTGCTGTACCAGGTGCATGTAAGGCAATTGTTATGTGTCAAATACTGTACTGTTGATCACTGTGAAATCACTTCTAGTCAATTGTCAGTTTCAGTCATTAGTGTCAAAGGGCTTCCTAAAATTCTGGTAACTTACAATTTAAAATGAAAACATGTAAATGACAAATGAACAATAAAAATGAGAACTGGTAAATGACCTGAAAATACTGTAGTTATCCGTTAACAGTAATGCTCAAACAGATTTTGTATACCTGTTGTGTGGCTGTATATATTTCTAATGCACAGTAACTTTATAATGACCTTAGCTCAAAAACTCTACTCTAGCCCTTGTATTATGAGTTATTTATTTCCTCTTAAGTTATAGAAAATCAAATGCTATTTCCAAGAGCAGAAAACAATGTGTCCTGCAGGTAAATTTGATGGAAATTTTGTAGCGCCTCTCTGTCCCCAGGATGCATTCTATTTGTTTTTTTAATCTAACTCAACTAGTTATGTCAAAGAGGGACATTCATTAGGGGATCCGGATGATGGGTCAACAGTCAATAGGTCAACACCATATGTTACACGTACATATAGTCAACATGGTCAAAATGTTGACATGTTCAAATGGTCAACATGTCAATGGTCGACATAGCATATGCTCAACATGGGTTTTTTATTTTTAGAACTTTTTCATACTTTACAATACATGTGAACTATAATTCAGAATTACAACCTGTGCCAAGCAAAGAGAGTATGCAAATTGGGGGTCCACGTGCCCAAATCAACAAGGAGTAGGAGGAGGAGGAGGAGGAGGAGGAGGAGGAGAAGAAGGTGGAAGAGGAGCCAGCTGCACCTGTTAAGACATAGACAGGGCTTAATGTTCGATTCATCTATAATTAAAAATGCGCCCTGGTCCATGCCATTGTACAGATGTATCCACGTCTGTTGGGTGCACAGGCACACAAGACATCTGCGTCCAGAAAGAAGGCAATGCAAGACTGTGCTGGACACTGTGAAAGTGGTAAGCTCCTGCAGGTGGGACCTCAAGAATGTTAAGAGGCAAAAAAAAGGGTCCTCAAAGCGAAGATGACAGAGGAGCGCTGCGAGGGAAGCATGTTTGGGGGTGGCTGTGCAGCTCCGATCCACTTTACCAGCTTCAAAGAGGAACTCAAACAGATCATCCTTCCTGAAATTCTTCCTGGGACCCATATAGTGGACACGGACTGTCCAGGATCCCCAAGGCATCCTGGTGAGTAGACAAATAAATGCCCCCCTTTTAACTGTACCAGCCATAGGACCTCATTCAGGCAACGTGTGATGTCAAGTGGCCACCCCTAAAACGGTCTGGACATGCCTCCATTGTCCTGACCACTACCCTCCAAACGCCGTATTGCCTTCCGGCCTTCCGGCATGTGATTGTTATGAGAATGCCCGTGCATGAATGCTGTGGCTGCTGTGCATGCACAAATGCCTGAAAATTGCTTGTTTGCAATTTTCAGACATTTGCGTTCCTTACTGAATAAGGACCTAAATCAGTGTCAAGTGATCCTCTTTTAACCTACAGTATTTAGGGATAAATTAATATGTTCACATATATAATAATTTTTTTTAACATTTAATCTTTTAATGTGTTGCCTGTAAATAGATTTTCTAAATTAATATAACCACTAATGCTGTGAAAAATATAACTTCAAAAGTTAAAAAAAGTAATCCTTTTAAAAGTATGCATACATTTTTTTTAGAAAAAAAAAAACGATGTGGCAGTATCCCTAAAGAGGTTAAGTTTGCATTTGTAAATCATGTAAATGTCATCTTTTCAATTGTGTGACTGTGTGACACCCTAGCAGAGTAAGTGGCATTTGGTAATTTGTGTAATATGCACCCTACACAGTAGCACACACAGGGAGGGTTTCCGAGGACATGGTCCTCCCCCACATGGCCGATCCATCGCACTGCACCGATTATTATTTATTTATGAGAGGAGCCGCGAGCTTGGGCTGTGATCTGTGCTGCCGCAGCACCTTACAGCCCTTTAGATTTCCAAGCAGTGCAGGGGACCAGGAAGCTCCCATGAGCCTTTGCATGTAACACACTGCACTATTCCTCGGAAGGCATTCCATCCTCCTTGGCTCCAGTCTACAGCTGTGTGTGCCTACCATAAATACAGGGCTGGCCCGAGGCCAAATTATTTGGTAAGCGAATAAATACTTTGGCGCGCACCTAAGCACTTTTGCGCGTGCCGAAGGCATGAACCTGAAAAAATTAAGGAGGCGTGGTCTCATTGTAAAAGCCCAGTTGTAGTGCCCCTTACACATTTGCCCACTGTATAAGTGTCCCTTACACATTTGCCCTCTGTATAAGTGCCCCTTACACATTTGCCCACTATATACACATTTGCCACTATATAAGTGCCCCTTACACATTTGCACACTATATAAGTTTCCCTTACACATTTGCCCACTATATAAGTGCCCCTTACACATTTGCACACTATATAAGTGCCCCTTACACATTTGCCCACTGTAAAAGTGCAACGTACACATTTGCCCACTATATAAGTGCCCCTGATTCATTTGCCCACTGTTGAAGTTCCCCTTACATATTTTGCCCACTTTAATACTTTCCCTTACATATTAATCTAATCAAAGTACTGTATTAGCTGATATGCCCCCTGTGCCCGGAGACTCGCAAAGCAGTCAGTGGTGTTGGCGCCTCCGCCATGCCTGTCACCGCACTATAGTACTAGAAGAAGAATAATCTCAAAATAAACTACTCCTCCTAGTAGATGGAAAGCAAGGGCTTCTGGGATCAGTAGTTTATTTTATTTTTCTTCACATTACTGTAGTACTAGTGGGGTGCGTTGCCGGACATAGCGCGGCGGCGCCAACATCACTGCCTGCTCGGTGAGTCTCCTGGCAGGTGCTACATATCAGGGCGTATCAGGAATGGCCAGTGTTACACATGTAATACCCTGAAGCTATTGCACCATGGAGATCCCCTTGTGATTTTTTTTTTTTGTTTACATTGTGGAACTACAAGTCCCAGAGTAGATTGTGGGCTGAACTTTATGTGACCCTGTCAGCTTGGGACAGGGATTTTGCCGCCAATTCTCTGGTCCTGTCACTTCTTACCCAGCAACATAAAAAGTCTGGGAAACATGTCCCCAGCTGATTGGGTCCCCTGGGTTGTAGGGCAGAGTGACCAGGGGGTGGTCTGTTGCTGGGGCCCCGGGAGCCAGTCATCATAGAGGAGAGGGGAGGTGGAGGAGCACCAGGACCCTTAAAAGAAGCCTCACAGCACAGGAGAAAGAGACCTGGAGGAATGGGAATATGTACCTGGGGAAGTGGAGCCATGTAGTGTCCAGAGCCTGAAGACTGGAGTATGCAGCGCTGGGAGGATCGCTGCCAGAGGAGCCCTGGAGGAATGGGAAGATTACCTGGGGAAGGTGTCGCCATGTAGCCCCAGGAGCCGCCTGCCAGTGTGTGAGGACCGTCTGCGCAGAGAAGAAGCCGAGGGGAGAACCAGCGACCGGAGCACCAGTGCCAGAAGAATGCCGGAGACCCTGCCTGAGGAGAAGAGCTGGCCGCGTCAGTGCCAGCGGGGATGGAGTGCGGAGAAGAGCCGCCGCTGCTGAGAGACTGGAGCGCTGGGCCGGAGGAACCGCAGCCCGTCCAGCAGAGCAGTGATGACATCCGTCCCCTGGATTCCAAGGAGCGGCAGATGAGAAGCGCGCAGGCACCGCGAAGGACGACCCCGGGAAGAAGACCCCAGCGAGGACCCCTGGAGGCTGGAGTACGGCGAGGACCCGAGAAGACCCCAGCGTAGAGATGACGGCGCGGACCGGAGTCTGCTGCACAAGAGGAGTGAAGACCCGGAGACGGCGCGGCGGCAGCTGAAGAGGAGAAGACCGGACCGGAGACTGAGGAGGGAGACTCCAGACAGCCACGCTGAAGATGCGGAGGATCGGAGGTGGCAGAAGCGCCGCAGCAGGTGGTGAGACCCTGATCGCCCTTCCGCTGCCCTACTCTGCCCCTGTTGTGCCCTCCGCTGCAAAAACTCTGCAAATAGGGGACATAGTATTTGAAAAAAGGTGTAGACACCCCTAAGATCCCCTGTGTCCGGTATTTAACCCCTTCCGCTGCATGAACTCTGCATTTGGGGTACATATTTACTAAGTGGGTAGGTTGCCCTTCATGAGTGCCCCGGTGAGACAATTAATAATAAAAGGGGTGGGCTCCCCTCATCACAGTACCCCCGCAAGTTTAGATAATTAGGAGTTGCGCTCCCCTCATTTGTATGTGCCCGGCTTAACCCCTTCTGCTGCAAAGACTCTGTAATCTGGGGGCAATATATTGTATTCCAGGGGAAGAGGCTCCCCACTAGTGCTGTGCCCCGCATATTTGTTTTGGAATGTTGTAAAAGGGGGTAGACTGCCCTTATATATTTGTGAATGTATTTATCTGCTATTAAGGAATGCTGGTACTGATAGTTCTTTTTATGCAAGTTCCGCCCAGCAGTGTGAAAGCTAATGTTAATGCATTTATCTGCTATTAAGGAATGCTGGTACTGATAGTTCTTTTTATGCAAGCTCCGCCCAGCAGTGTGAAAGCTAATGTTAATGCATTTATCTGCTATTAAGGAATGCTGGTACTGATAGTTCTTTTTATGCAAGCTCCGCCCAGCAGTGTGAAAGCTAATGTTAATGCATTTATCTGCTATTAAGGAATGCTGGTACTGATAGTTCTTTTATTGCAAGTTCCGCCAAGCAGTGTGAAAGCTAATGTTAATGCATTTATCTGCTATTAAGGAATGCTGGTACTGATAGTTCTTTTTATGCAAGCTCCGCCCAGCAGTGTGAAAGCTAATGTTAATGCATTTATCTGCTATTAAGGAATGCTGGTACTGATAGTTCTTTTATTGCAAGTTCCGCCAAGCAGTGTGAAAGCTAATGTTAATGCATTTATCTGCTATTAAGGAATGCTGGTACTGATAGTTCTTTTTATGCAAGCTCCGCCCAGCAGTGTGAAAGCTAATGTTAATGCATTTATCTGCTATTAAGGAATGCTGGTACTGATAGTTCTTTTTATGCAAGCTCCGCCCAGCAGTGTGAAAGCTAATGTTAATGCATTTATCTGCTATTAAGGAATGCTGGTACTGATAGTTCTTTTTATGCAAGCTCCGCCCAGCAGTGTGAAAGCTAATGTTAATGCATTTATCTGCTATTAAGGAATGCTGGTACTGATAGTTCTTTTATTGCAAGTTCCGCCAAGCAGTGTGAAAGCTAACGTTAATGCATTTGTCCGCTATTAAGGAATGCTAGTACTGATAGTTCTTATATTGCAAGTTCCGCCAAGCAGTGTGAAAGCTAATGTTAATGCATTTATCTGCTATTAAGGAATGCTGGTACTGATAGTTCTTTTTATGCAAGCTCCGCCCAGCAGTGTGAAAGCTAATGTTAATGCATTTATCTGCTATTAAGGAATGCTGGTACTGATAGTTCTTTTTATGCAAGCTCCGCCCAGCAGTGTGAAAGCTAATGTTAATGCATTTGTCTGCTATTAAGGAATGCTGGTACTGATAGTTCTTTTTTATGCAAGCTCCGCCCAGCAGTGTGAAAGCTAATGTTAATGCATTTATCTGCTATTAAGGAATGCTGGTACTGATAGTTCTTTTATTGCAAGTTCCGCCCAGCAGTGTGAAAGCTAATGTTAATGCATTTATCTGCTATTAAGGAATGCTGGTACTGATAGTTCTTTTTATGCAAGCTCCGCCCAGCAGTGTGAAAGCTAATGTTAATGCATTTATCTGCTATTAAGGAATGCTGGTACTGATAGTTCTTTTTTTATGCAAGCTCCGCCCAGCAGTGTGAAAGCTAATGTTAATGCATTTATCCGCTACTAAGGAACGCTGGTTACCTGAGACTATTATTTAGAAGCCATAACCAGCCTGCTTCAATTGTGCACCAGTTACTTGCTTACCTGCTACCTGTATTGCTAACGCTGGTTACTTGAGACTGTTATTTAGAAGCCATAACCAGCCTGCTTCAATTGTGCGCCAGTTTCCTGTTTACCTGCCTCTTGTAAATTTTGTTAGGATAATAAAATGGAGTTGGATACTATATTATGTTTGTGTTGTCATTGTGTCTGAGAGGTAAAGCAGGTCTGCCGCTCTGATCACCCGAACCTGATTCACACTAGCACCCCACAATTTAGTTCAAGTTTTCGGCACCGTAAGTGTCATGTGTTTGTTTGTGGGTGGACATTACATAAATTTTGGCGTCACGAACAGGATCAGAGAATCGCAGGCGGGCCTGTGCTCCAGACACAATGACTTGTTTGCCAACAGAGCTGTACCCAGTTCAAGGCTTATGTTAACCGATGTATAGTGTTAAGGTGTATACGTGAGGACACGTATAATTTTAGGGGGGAAGAATGTAATACCCTGAAGCTATTGCACCATGGAGATCCCCTTGTGATTTTTTTTTTGTTTACATTGTGGAACTACAAGTCCCAGAGTAGATTGTGGGCTGAACTTTATGTGACCCTGTCAGCTTGGGACAGGGATTTTGCCGCCAATTCTCTGGTCCTGTCACTTCTTACCCAGCAACATAAAAAGTCTGGGAAACATGTCCCCAGCTGATTGGGTCCCCTGGGTTGTAGGGCAGAGTGACCAGGGGGTGGTCTGTTGCTGGGGCCCCGGGAGCCAGTCATCATAGAGGAGAGGGGAGGTGGAGGAGCACCAGGACCCTTAAAAGAAGCCTCACAGCACAGGAGAAAGAGACCTGGAGGAATGGGAATATGTACCTGGGGAAGTGGAGCCATGTAGTGTCCAGAGCCTGAAGACTGGAGTATGCAGCGCTGGGAGGATCGCTGCCAGAGGAGCCCTGGAGGAATGGGAAGATTACCTGGGGAAGGTGTCGCCATGTAGCCCCAGGAGCCGCCTGCCAGTGTGTGAGGACCGTCTGCGCAGAGAAGAAGCCGAGGGGAGAACCAGCGACCGGAGCACCAGTGCCAGAAGAATGCCGGAGACCCTGCCTGAGGAGAAGAGCTGGCCGCGTCAGTGCCAGCGGGGATGGAGTGCGGAGAAGAGCCGCCGCTGCTGAGAGACTGGAGCGCTGGGCCGGAGGAACCGCAGCCCGTCCAGCAGAGCAGTAATGACATCCGTCCCCTGGATTCCAAGGAGCGGCAGATGAGAAGCGCGCAGGCACCGTGAAGGACGACCCCGGGAAGAAGACCCCAGCGAGGACCCCTGGAGGCTGGAGTACGGCGAGGACCCGAGAAGACCCCAGCGTAGAGATGACGGCGCGGACCGGAGTCTGCTGCACAAGAGGAGTGAAGACCCGGAGACGGCGCGGCGGCAGCTGAAGAGGAGAAGACCGGACCGGAGACTGAGGAGGGAGACTCCAGACAGCCACGCTGAAGATGCGGAGGATCGGAGGTGGCAGAAGCGCCGCAGCAGGTGGTGAGACCCTGATCGCCCTTCCGCTGCCCTACTCTGCCCCTGTTGTGCCCTCCGCTGCAAAAACTCTGCAAATAGGGGACATAGTATTTGAAAAAAGGTGTAGACACCCCTAAGATCCCCTGTGTCCGGTATTTAACCCCTTCCGCTGCATGAACTCTGCATTTGGGGTACATATTTACTAAGTGGGTAGGTTGCCCTTCATGAGTGCCCCGGTGAGACAATTAATAATAAAAGGGGTGGGCTCCCCTCATCACAGTACCCCCGCAAGTTTAGATAATTAGGAGTTGCGCTCCCCTCATTTGTATGTGCCCGGCTTAACCCCTTCTGCTGCAAAGACTCTGTAATCTGGGGGCAATATATTGTATTCCAGGGGAAGAGGCTCCCCACTAGTGCTGTGCCCCGCATATTTGTTTTGGAATGTTGTAAAAGGGGGTAGACTGCCCTTATATATTTGTGAATGTATTTATCTGCTATTAAGGAATGCTGGTACTGATTAGAGATGAGCGCCGGAAATTTTTCGGGTTTTGTGTTTTGGTTTTGGGTTCGGTTCCGCGGCCGTGTTTTGGGTTCGACCGCGTTTTGGCAAAACCTCACCGAATTTTTTTTGTCGGATTCGGGTGTGTTTTGGATTCGGGTGTTTTTTTAAAAAAACCCTAAAAAACAGCTTAAATCATAGAATTTGGGGGTAATTTTGATCCCAAAGTATTATTAACCTCAAAAAACATAATTTACACTCATTTTCAGCCTATTCTGAACACATCACACCTCACAATATTATTTTTAGTCCTAAAATTTGCACCGAGGTCGCTGTGTGAGTAAGATAAGCGACCCTAGTGGCCGACACAAACACCGGGCCCATCTAGGAGTGGCACTGCAGTGTCACGCAGGATGGCCCTTCCAAAAAACCCTCCCCAAACAGCACATGACGCAAAGAAAAAAAGAGGCGCAATGAGGTAGCTGACTGTGTGAGTAAGATTAGCGACCCTAGTGGCCGACACAAACACCGGGCACATCTAGGAGTGGCACTGCAGTGTCACGCAGGATGTCCCTTCCAAAAAACCCTCCCCAATCAGCACATGATGCAAAGAAAAAGAAAAGAAAAAAGAGGTGCAAGATGGAATTATCCTTGGGCCCTCCCACCCACCCTTATGTTGTATAAACAAAACAGGACATGCACACTTTAACCAACCCATCATTTCAGTGACAGGGTCTGCCACACGACTGTGACTGATATGACGGGTTGGTTTGGACCCCCCCAAAAAAAGAAGCAATTAATCTCTCCTTGCACAAACTGGCTCTACAGAGGCAAGATGTCCACCTCATCTTCACCCTCCGATATATCACCGTGTACATCCCCCTCCTCACAGATTATCAATTCGTCCCCACTGGAATCCACCATCTCAGCTCCCTGTGTACTTTGTGGAGGCAATTGCTGCTGGTCAATGTCTCCGCGGAGGAATTGATTATAATTCATTTTAATGAACATCATCTTCTCCACATTTTCTGGATGTAACCTCGTACGCCGATTGCTGACAAGGTGAGCGGCGGCACTAAACACTCTTTCGGAGTACACACTTGTGGGAGGGCAACTTAGGTAGAATAAAGCCAGTTTGTGCAAGGGCCTCCAAATTGCCTCTTTTTCCTGCCAGTATAAGTACGGACTGTGTGACGTGCCTACTTGGATGCGGTCACTCATATAATCCTCCACCATTCTATCAATGTTGAGAGAATCATATGCAGTGACAGTAGACGACATGTCCGTAATCGTTGTCAGGTCCTTCAGTCCGGACCAGATGTCAGCATCAGCAGTCGCTCCAGACTGCCCTGCATCACCGCCAGCGGGTGGGCTCGGAATTCTGAGCCTTTTCCTCGCACCCCCAGTTGCGGGAGAATGTGAAGGAGGAGATGTTGACAGGTCGCGTTCCGCTTGACTTGACAATTTTGTCACCAGCAGGTCTTTCAACCCCAGCAGACCTGTGTCTGCCGGAAAGAGAGATCCAAGGTAGGCTTTAAATCTAGGATCGAGCACGGTGGCCAAAATGTAGTGCTCTGATTTCAACAGATTGACCACCCGTGAATCCTTGTTAAGCGAATTAAGGGCTGCATCCACAAGTCCCACATGCCTAGCGGAATCGCTCCGTGTTAGCTCCTTCTTCAATGCCTCCAGCTTCTTCTGCAAAAGCCTGATGAGGGGAATGACCTGACTCAGGCTGGCAGTGTCTGAACTGACTTCACGTGTGGCAAGTTCAAAGGGCATCAGAACCTTGCACAACGTTGAAATCATTCTCCACTGCACTTGAGACAGGTGCATTCCACCTACTATATCGTGCTCAATTGTATAGGCTTGAATGGCCTTTTGCTGCTCCTCCAACCTCTGAAGCATATAGAGGGTTGAATTCCACCTCGTTACCACTTCTTGCTTCAGATGATGGCAGGGCAGGTTCAGTAGTTTTTGGTGGTGCTCCAGTTTTCTGTACGTGGTGCCTGTACGCCGAAAGTGTCCCGCAATTCTTCTGGCCACCGACAGCATCTCTTGCACGCCCCTGTCGTTTTTTAAAAAATTCTGCACCACCAAATTCAAGGTATGTGCAAAACATGGGACGTGCTGGAATTGGCCCAGATTTAATGCACACACAATATTGCTGGCGTTGTCCGATGCCACAAATCCACAGGAGAGTCCAATTGGGGTAAGCCATTCCGCGATGATCTTCCTCAGTTGCCGTAAGAGGTTTTCAGCTGTGTGCGTATTCTGGAAAGCGGTGATACAAAGCGTAGCCTGCCTAGGAAAGAGTTGGCGTTTGCGAGATGCTGCTACTGGTGCCGCCGCTGCTGTTCTTGCGGCGAGAGTCCATACATCTACCCAGTGGGCTGTCACAGTCATATAGTCCTGACCCTGCCCTGCTCCACTTGTCCACATGTCCGTGGTTAAGTGGACATTGGGTACAGCTGCATTTTTTAGGACACTGGTGACTCTTTTTCTGAGGTCTGTGTACATTTTCGGTATCGCCTGCCTAGAGAAATGGAACCTAGATGGTATTTGGTACCGGGGACACAGTACCTCCAACAAGTCTCTAGTTGGCTCTGCAGTAATGATGGATACCGGAACCACGTTTCTCACCACCCAGGATGCCAAGGCCTCAGTTATCCGCTTTGCAGTAGGATGACTGCTGTGATATTTCATCTTCCTCGCAAAGGACTGTTGAACAGTCAATTGCTTACTGGAAGTAGTACAAGTGGGCTTACGACTTCCCCTCTGGGATGACCATCGACTCCCAGCGGCAACAACAGCAGCGCCAGCAGCAGTAGGCGTTACACGCAAGGATGCATCGGAGGAATCCCAGGCAGGAGAGGACTCGTCAGACTTGCCAGTGACATGGCCTGCAGGACTATTGGCATTCCTGGGGAAGGAGGAAATTGACACTGAGGGAGTTGGTGGGGTGGTTTGCGTGAGCTTGGTTACAAGAGGAAGGGATTTACTGGTCAGTGGACTGCTTCCGCTGTCACCCAAAGTTTTTGAACTTGTCACTGACTTATTATGAATGCGCTGCAGGTGACGTATAAGGGAGGATGTTCCGAGGTGGTTAACGTCCTTACCCCTACTTATTACAGCTTGACAAAGGGAACACACGGCTTGACACCTGTTGTCCGCATTTCTGGTGAAATACCTCCACACCGAAGAGCTGATTTTTTTGGTATTTTCACCTGGCATGTCAACGGCCATATTCCTCCCACGGACAACAGGTGTCTCCCCGGGTGCCTGACTTAAACAAACCACCTCACCATCAGAATCCTCCTGGTCAATTTCCTCCCCAGCGCCAGCAACACCCATATCCTCCTCATCCTGGTGTACTTCAACACTGACATCTTCAATCTGACTATCAGGAACTGGACTGCGGGTGCTCCTTCCAGCACTTGCAGGGGGCATGCAAATAGTGGAAGGCGCATGCTCTTCACGTCCAGTGTTGGGAAGGTCAGGCATCGCAAACGACACAATTGGACTCTCCTTGTGGATTTGGGATTTCAAAGAACGCACAGTTCTTTGCGGTGCTTTTGCCAGCTTGAGTCTTTTCAGTTTTCTAGCGAGAGGCTGAGTGCTTCCATCCTCATGTGAAGCTGAACCACTAGCCATGAACATAGGCCAGGGCCTCAGCCGTTCCTTGCCACTCCGTGTGGTAAATGGCATATTGGCAAGTTTACGCTTCTCCTCCGACAATTTTATTTTAGGTTTTGGAGTCCTTTTTTTTCTGATATTTGGTGTTTTGGATTTGACATGCTCTGTACTATGACATTGGGCATCGGCCTTGGCAGACGACGTTGCTGGCATTTCATCGTCTCGGCCATGACTAGTGGCAGCAGCTTCAGCACGAGGTGGAAGTGGATCTTGATCTTTCCCTAATTTTGGAACCTCAACTTTTTTGTTCTCCATATTTTATAGGCAGAACTAAAAGGCACCTCAGGTAAACAATGGAGATGGATGGATTGGATACTAGTATACAATTATGGACGGACTGCCACGGTTAGGTGGTATAAAAAAACCACGGTTAGGTGGTATATATTATAATAATAATACAATTATGGATGGACGGACTGCCTGCCGACTGCCGACACAGAGGTAGCCACAGCCGTGAACTACCGCACTGTACACTGGTTGATAAAGAGATAGTAGTATACTCGTAACAACTAGTATGACACTATGACGACGGTATAAAGAATGAAAAAAAAACCACGGTTAGGTGGTATATATTATAATAATAATACAATTATGGATGGACGGACTGCCTGCCGACTGCCGACACAGAGGTAGCCACAGCCGTGAACTACCGCACTGTACACTGGTTGATAAAGAGATAGTAGTATACTCGTAACAACTAGTATGACACTATGACGACGGTATAAAGAATGAAAAAAAAACCACGGTTAGGTGGTATATATTATAATAATAATACAATTATGGATGGACGGACTGCCTGCCGACTGCCGACACAGAGGTAGCCACAGCCGTGAACTACCGCACTGTACACTGGTTGATAAAGAGATAGTAGTATACTCGTAACAATTAGGATGACACTATGACGGTATAAAGAATGAAAAAAAAACCACGGTTAGGTGGTAGGTATATAATAATAAATAATACAATTCTGGTCGGACGGACTGCCTGCCGTGTGCCGACACAGAGGTAGCCACAGCCGTGAACTACCGCACTGTACACTGGTTGATAAAGAGATAGTAGTATACTCGTAACAATTAGGATGACACTATGACGGTATAAAGAATGAAAAAAAAACCACGGTTAGGTGGTAGGTATATAATAATAAATAATACAATTCTGGTCGGACGGACTGCCTGCCGTGTGCCGACACAGAGGTAGCCACAGCCGTGAACTACCGCACTGTACACTGGTTGATAAAGAGATAGTAGTATACTCGTAACAATTAGGATGACACTATGACGGTATAAAGAATGAAAAAAAAACCACGGTTAGGTGGTAGGTATATAATAATAAATAATACAATTCTGGTCGGACGGACTGCCTGCCGTGTGCCGACACAGAGGTAGCCACAGCCGTGAACTACCGCACTGTACACTGGTTGATAAAGAGATAGTAGTATACTCGTAACAATTAGGATGACACTATGACGGTATAAAGAATGAAAAAAAAACCACGGTTAGGTGGTAGGTATATAATAATAAATAATACAATTCTGGTCGGACGGACTGCCTGCCGTGTGCCGACACAGAGGTAGCCACAGCCGTGAACTACCGCACTGTACACTGGTTGATAAAGAGATAGTAGTATACTCGTAACAATTAGGATGACACTATGACGGTATAAAGAATGAAAAAAAAACCACGGTTAGGTGGTAGGTATATAATAATAAATAATACAATTCTGGTCGGACGGACTGCCTGCCGTGTGCCGACACAGAGGTAGCCACAGCCGTGAACTACCGCACTGTACACTGGTTGATAAAGAGATAGTAGTATACTCGTAACAATTAGGATGACACTATGACGGTATAAAGAATGAAAAAAAAACCACGGTTAGGTGGTAGGTATATAATAATAAATAATACAATTCTGGTCGGACGGACTGCCTGCCGTGTGCCGACACAGAGGTAGCCACAGCCGTGAACTACCGCACTGTACACTGGTTGATAAAGAGATAGTAGTATACTCGTAACAATTAGGATGACACTATGACGGTATAAAGAATGAAAAAAAAACCACGGTTAGGTGGTAGGTATATAATAATAAATAATACAATTCTGGTCGGACGGACTGCCTGCCGTGTGCCGACACAGAGGTAGCCACAGCCGTGAACTACCGCACTGTACTGTGTCTGCTGCTAATATAGACTGGTTGATATTTAAAGAGATATTAGTAGTATACAACAATACTATACTGGTGGTCAGGCACTGGTCACCACTCCTGCAGCAAAAGTGTGCACTGTTAATTAATATAATTGTACTCCTGGCTCCTGCTAACAACCTGCAGTGCTCCCCAGTCTCCCCCACAATTAATTATAAGCTTTTAATTTATACATTGATGACTGTGCAGCACACTGGGCTGAGCTGAGTGCACACAGACTGAGTCACACTGTGTGACTGACTGTGCTGTGTATCGTTTTTTTTTTCAGGCAGAGAACGGATATAGCAGAGAGAAGTGAACGGATATATTATATTAAATAAAAGTTAACTAGCTGCTGCACTGGTCACTGACTGTGGTAAACTAACTCTGTCTGCGACTCTGCACAATCTCTCTCTATCTAATCTATCTATCTCTATTCTAATGGAGAGGACGCCAGACACGTCCTCTCCCTATCAATCTCAATGCACGAGTGAAAATGGCGGCGACGCGCGGCTCCTTATATAGAATCCGAGTCTCGCGATAGAATCCGAGCCTCGCGAGAATCCGACAGCGTCATGATGACGTTCGGGCGCGCTCGGGTTAACCGAGCAAGGCGGGAAGATCCGAGTCGCTCGGACCCGTGGAAAAAAAAGTGAAGTTCGTGCGGGTTCGGATTCAAAGAAACCGAACCCGCTCATCTCTAGTACTGATAGTTCTTTTTATGCAAGTTCCGCCCAGCAGTGTGAAAGCTAATGTTAATGCATTTATCTGCTATTAAGGAATGCTGGTACTGATAGTTCTTTTTATGCAAGCTCCGCCCAGCAGTGTGAAAGCTAATGTTAATGCATTTATCTGCTATTAAGGAATGCTGGTACTGATAGTTCTTTTTATGCAAGCTCCGCCCAGCAGTGTGAAAGCTAATGTTAATGCATTTATCTGCTATTAAGGAATGCTGGTACTGATAGTTCTTTTATTGCAAGTTCCGCCAAGCAGTGTGAAAGCTAATGTTAATGCATTTATCTGCTATTAAGGAATGCTGGTACTGATAGTTCTTTTTATGCAAGCTCCGCCCAGCAGTGTGAAAGCTAATGTTAATGCATTTATCTGCTATTAAGGAATGCTGGTACTGATAGTTCTTTTATTGCAAGTTCCGCCAAGCAGTGTGAAAGCTAATGTTAATGCATTTATCTGCTATTAAGGAATGCTGGTACTGATAGTTCTTTTTATGCAAGCTCCGCCCAGCAGTGTGAAAGCTAATGTTAATGCATTTATCTGCTATTAAGGAATGCTGGTACTGATAGTTCTGTTTATGCAAGCTCCGCCCAGCAGTGTGAAAGCTAATGTTAATGCATTTATCTGCTATTAAGGAATGCTGGTACTGATAGTTCTTTTTATGCAAGCTCCGCCCAGCAGTGTGAAAGCTAATGTTAATGCATTTATCTGCTATTAAGGAATGCTGGTACTGATAGTTCTTTTATTGCAAGTTCCGCCAAGCAGTGTGAAAGCTAACGTTAATGCATTTGTCCGCTATTAAGGAATGCTGGTACTGATAGTTCTTTTATTGCAAGTTCCGCCAAGCAGTGTGAAAGCTAATGTTAATGCATTTATCTGCTATTAAGGAATGCTGGTACTGATAGTTCATTTTATGCAAGCTCCGCCCAGCAGTGTGAAAGCTAATGTTAATGCATTTGTCTGCTATTAAGGAATGCTGGTACTGATAGTTCTTTTTTATGCAAGCTCCGCCCAGCAGTGTGAAAGCTAATGTTAATGCATTTATCTGCTATTAAGGAATGCTGGTACTGATAGTTCTTTTATTGCAAGTTCCGCCCAGCAGTGTGAAAGCTAATGTTAATGCATTTATCTGCTATTAAGGAATGCTGGTACTGATAGTTCTTTTTATGCAAGCTCCGCCCAGCAGTGTGAAAGCTAATGTTAATGCATTTATCTGCTATTAAGGAATGCTGGTACTGATAGTTCTTTTTTTATGCAAGCTCCGCCCAGCAGTGTGAAAGCTAATGTTAATGCATTTATCCGCTACTAAGGAACGCTGGTTACCTGAGACTATTATTTAGAAGCCATAACCAGCCTGCTTCAATTGTGCACCAGTTACTTGCTTACCTGCTACCTGTATTGCTAACGCTGGTTACTTGAGACTGTTATTTAGAAGCCATAACCAGCCTGCTTCAATTGTGCGCCAGTTTCCTGTTTACCTGCCTCTTGTAAATTTTGTTAAGATAATAAAATGGAGTTGGATACTATATTATGTTTGTGTTGTCATTGTGTCTGAGAGGTAAAGCAGGTCTGCCGCTCTGATCACCCGAACCTGATTCACACTAGCACCCCACAATTTAGTTCAAGTTTTCGGCACCGTAAGTGTCATGTGTTTGTTTGTGGGTGGACATTACACACATATCGCTGGCGCAGCTGAGTAGGGCACCCACCTCTATGCTGCACCTAACTCAGCTGCGTAACCAGCGTATGCGTAAAAACGGCCCTGCATAAATACACAGGTCAGATGTGTGTGAGGCAGCTGCAGTCCCTGGGAAAGGAGGGAGAGGGGGAGTGTTCATGTAATGTAATATGCAGTCTAAGAGGGATATTCAATTGTTTGATAAGTCAGTTGACAGAAAAACAGACACCCAACCGACTTTTCAAACATTTGAATTCCCCCCTAAGTGTTTGTGTGTGGGGTAGGGGACAGTTTGCAATCCCAGTGTCTGCGTGTGTACAGTCTGCTGTCCCAGTGTGTATGTGTGTACAGTATGCAGTCCCAGTGTTTGTGTGTGTACAGTCTGCAGTCCCAATGTGTGTGTACATTTTGCAGTCCCAGTGTGTGTGTGTGTGTGTGTGTGTGTGTGTGTGTGTACAGTCTGCAGTCCCAGTGTGTTTGTGTGTGTGTGTGTGTGTACAGTCTGCAGTCTGCAGTCACAGTGTGTGTGTAATTTGCAGTCCCAGTGTGTGTGAGTGGGGGGGGGGGGGTGCATGTGTGTAATGTATTCTCCAGTGTGTGTGTGTGTGTGTGTGTGTGTGTGTGTGTGTGTGTGTGTGTGTGCGTGTGTGTGTGTACAGTCTGCAGTCCCAGTGTGTGTAATTTTCAGTCCCAGCATGTGTGTGTGGGGAGTCTCAGTGTGTGTGTGTGTGTGTGTGTGTGTGTGTGTACAGTCTGCAGTCCCATTGTGTGTGTGTGTGTGTGTACAGTCTCCAGTCCCGGTGTGTGTAGTTTGCAGTCCCAGTGTGTGTGTGTGGGAAAGGGGGGGGGGGGGGGTGTATGTGTGTAATGTATTCTGCAGTTCCAGGATGTGTGTGTGTGTGTGTGTGTGTGTGTGCGTGTGTGTGTGTCCAGTCTGCAGTCCCAGTGTGTGTAATTTTCAGTCCCAGCGTGTGTGTGGGGGGAGGAGGGGGAGGGAGTGTGTGTGTAATGTATTCTGCAGTCAAAGTGTGTGTGTGTGGAGGGGGGAAAAGTCTGCAGTCCCAGTGTGTGTAATTTTCAGTCCCAGGGTGTGTGTGTGTGTGGGAGGGGGGGGGGGGGGGGGGCAGGGGTGTTATCTACAGTCCCAGTGTGTTCATGTGTGTGTGTGTGTGTGTGTGTGTGTGTGTGTGGTGTGTGACAGTCTACAGTCCCAGCTTGTGTGGTGGGGTGGGGCTTTCTGCAGTGCCAGTTTGTGTGCGCAATTTGTAGTCCCGGTGCTTGTGCATGGTCGCAACTGGGGGGGGGGGGGGGGGCTAAGGGGGCACCTGACATGGGCGCCGGATGTTAGGGGGCGCTGACAGGGCCATCCAGCAAGGGTTTGTTGCTGCTGTGTGACCTGGGCAGTCACCTGCCGTTCCAACTGCACCTTCCCTGCTTCCATTGCACCATGGGGGTAATTCAGAGTTGATTGCAGCAGCAAATTTGTTAGCAGTTGGGCAAAACCATGTGCACTGCAGGGGGGGCAGATGTAACATTTGCAGAGAGAGTTAGATTTGGGTGGGTTATTTTGTTTCTGTGCAGGGTAAATAATGGCTGCTTTATTTTTACACTGCAATTTAGATTGCAGTTTGAACACACCACACCCAAATCTAACTCTCTCTGCACATGTTATATTTGCCCCCCTGCATTGCACATGGGCCCTCATTCCGAGTTGTTCGCTCGGTTAAAATCTTCGCATCGCAGCGATTTTCCGCTTAATGCGCATGCGCAATGTTCGCACTGCGACTGCGCCAAGTAAATTTGCTATGCACTTAGTAATTTTACTCACGGCTTTTTCATCGTTCTGGCGATCGTAATGTGATTGACAGGAAATGGGTGTTACTGGGCGGAAACAGGCCGTTTTATGGGCGTGTGGGAAAAAACGCTACCGTTTCCGGAAAAAACGCAGGAGTGGCCGGAGAAACGGAGGAGTGTCTGGGCGAACGCTGGGTGTGTTTGTGACGTCAAACCAGGAACGACAAGCACTGAAATGATCGCAGATGCCGAGTAAGTCTGGAGCTACTCAGAAACTGCTACGAGGTGTGTAATCGCAATATTGCGAATACATCGTTCGCAATTTTAAGATGCTAAGATTCACTCCCAGTAGGCGGCGGCTTAGCATGAGCAAATCTGCTAAAATCCGCTTGCGAGCGAACAACTCGGAATGACCTCCATGGTTTTGCCCAACTGCTAACAAGTTTGCTGCTGCGATCAACTCTGAATTAGGCCCCATATCCTAAGCCCTCAGAACACAGGGCAGACAGAGAGAGCCTTCCTCCAGCGCCGCAGGAAGAGGGGGTTCCTATCAATTAGTGCTGCCGCGACGCTGGATGAGTACTCACAGAGGTGCGGATGCACTGATTATACATGGCTGGGGAAACAGCAGGATGCGCTACCGCGGGAAAGAGAACACAATGTCAGCCTGTCAGAAGTATAGAGAACAGAGATGGACACCACAGCCAAACCCTGCCCCTTGATTCTCGACCTTCTGTGCAGAGGTGATTGTGCGGGAGTGCTGTGCTAGTGAAAAGTTAGATTAGCAAGTTTTTTTGGATGGGTTTGTCCTATACATTGTGTGTTTTTTATTTGTATTTATATATACTATACATATATATATATATATATATATATATATAGTAAATATGTGTGTATATATATATTAGTGATGAGCGGGTTCGGTTTCTCGGAAACCGAACCCCCCCGAACTTCACCCATTTTACACGGGTCCGAGGCATACTCGGATTCTCCCGTATGGCTCGGGTAACCCGAGCGCGCCCGAACGTCATCATCCCGCTGTCGGATTCTCGCGAGATTCGGATTCTATATAAGCAGCCGCGTGTCGCCGCCATTTTCACTCGTGCATTGGAAATGTTAGGGAGAGGACGTGGCTGGCGTCCTCTCCGTTATTGTTGAACTTGATTGTGCTGTGCACTATTGCTTAATTGTGGGGAGGGCTGGGGAGCAGCTGTATATAGGAGGAGTACAGTGCAGAGTTTTGCTGATCAGTGACCACCAGTTATCCGTTCTCTGCCTGAAAAAAACGCTCCATATCTGTGCTCACAGTGTGCTGCATATATCTGTGCTCACACTGCTTAATTGTGGGGACTGGGGAGCAGCTGTATTATATAGCAGGAGTACAGTGCAGAGTTTTGCTGACAGTGACCACCAGAATACATTGTCTGCCTGAAAAACACTCCATATCTGTGCTCAGTGTGCTGCTTTATTGTGGGGACTGGGGACCACCAGTATAATATAGTATATATATATATATATATAATATATATAATATAGGAGGAGTACAGTGCAGAGTTTTGCTGACCAGTGACCACCAGTATATAATATATAGCATTACGGTACAGTAGGCCACTGCTGTACCTACCTCTGTGTCGTCATTCATTAAGTATACTATCCATCTACATTCTATACCTGTGGTGCATTTTAGTTTTGCAGTTTGCTGACACAGTGACCACCAGTATACTATATATAGCAGTACGGAAGGCCACTGCTGTACCTACCTCTGTGTCGTCATTCATTAAGTATACTATCCATCTACATTCTATACCTGTGGTGCATTTTAGTTTTGCAGTTTGCTGACACAGTGACCACCAGTATACTATATATAGCAGTACGGAAGGCCACTGCTGTACCACCTCTGTGTCGTCATTCATTAAGAATACTATCCATCTACATTCTATACCTGTGGTGCATTTTAGTTTTGCAGTTTGCTGACACAGTGACCACCAGTATACTATATATAGCAGTACGGAAGGCCACTGCTGTACCTACCTCTGTGTCGTCATTCATTAAGTATACTATCCATCTACATTCTATACCTGTGGTGCATTTTAGTTTTGCAGTTGGCTGACACAGTGACCACCAGTATACTATATATAGCAGTACGGAAGGCCACTGCTGTACTTACCTCTGTGTCGTCATTAAGTATACTATCCATCTACATTCTATACCTGTGGTGCGCCTCTTTTTTTCTTTGCATCATGTGCTGTTTGGGGACAATTTTTTTGAAGTGCCATCCTGCCTGACACTGCAGTGCCACTCCTAGATGGGCCAGGTGTTTGTGTCGGCCACTTGTGTCGCTTAGCTTAGTCACACAGCGACCTTGGTGCGCCTCTTTTTTTCTTTGCATCATGTGCTGTTTGGGGACTATTTTTTTGAAGTGCCATCCTGCCTGACACTGCAGTGCCACTCCTAGATGGGCCAGGTGTTTGTGTCGGCCACTTGTGTCGCTTAGCTTAGTCACACAGCGACCTTGGTGCGCCTCTTTTTTTCTTTGCATCATGTGCTGTTTGGGGACTATTTTTTTGAAGTGCCATCCTGCCTGACACTGCAGTGCCACTCCTAGATGGGCCAGGTGTTTGTGTCGGCCACTTGTGTCGCTTAGCTTAGTCACACAGCGACCTTGGTGCGCCTCTTTTTTTCTTTGCATCATGTGCTGTTTGGGGACTATTTTTTTGAAGTGCCATCCTGCCTGACACTGCAGTGCCACTCCTAGATGGGCCAGGTGTTTGTGTCAGCCACTTGTGTCGCTTAGCTTAGTCACACAGCGACCTTGGTGCGCCTCTTTTTTTCTTTGCATCATGTGCTGTTTGGGGACTATTTTTTTGAAGTACCATCCTGCCTTACACTGCAGTGCCACTCCTAGATGGGCCAGGTGTTTGTGTCGGCCACTTGTGTCAGTTAGCTTAGCCATCCAGCGACCTCGGTGCAAATTTTAGGACTAAAAATAATATTGTGAGGTGTGAGGTGTTCAGAATAGACTGGAAATGAGTGGAAATTATGGTTATTGAGGTTAATAAAACTATGGGATCAAAATGACCCCCAAATTCTTTGATTTAAGCTGTTTTTTTAGGGTTTTTTGTAAAAAAACATCCGAATCCAAAACACACCCGAATCCGACAAAAATTTTTCGGTGAGGTTTTGCCAAAACGCGTCCGAATCCAAAACACGGCCGCGGAACCGAATCCAAAACCAAAACACAAAACCCGAAAAATGTCCGGTGCACATCACTATATATATATATATATATATATATATATAGGGTGTAGTACGGTATGCCGGCGCTAGGGCTCCCGGCGACCAGCATACCGGCGCCGGGAGCCCGACCGCTGGCATACCAACAGCGTGGCGAGCGCAAAGGAGCCCCTTGCGGGCTCGCTTCGCTCGCCACGCTGCGGGCACGGTGGCACGCTACGCACGCCACACTATTTTATTCTCCCTCCAGGAGGGTCGTGGACCCCCACGAGGGAGAATAGTTGTCGGTATGCCGGGTGTCGGGATTACGGCGCCGGTATACTGTGCGCCGGGATCCCGACATTTGGCATACAGAAGACCACCCTATATATAGTAAATCAGGGGGCACTCTGGTCAATGATCACTCTCAAATTAAATTGCTCATTTTGCAACGTTTCCCGTCTATATTGATGCTTTTTTCAAGCAGTATACATCACATGAAAAAGCGCCAAAAAAGACACTGAAACATTGCAAAATGAGCAATTTCATTTGTGAGTGATCATTGACCGGAGTGCCGCCTGATTTACCTTTTGTATTGGGGTACATGCTGTAGTGGTCCAGAGGAGTGCCGGTTATTTTATATACATGGATATATATATATATATATATATATATATATACACTGCTCAAAAAAATAAAGGGAACACTTAAACAACACAGTGTAACTCCAAGTCAATCACACTTCTGTGAAATCAAACTGTCCACTTAGGAAGCAACACTGATTGACAATCAATTTCACATGCTGTTGTGCAAATGGAATAGACAACAGGTGAAAATTATAGGCAATTAGCAAGACACCCCCAATAAAGGAGTTGTTCTGCAGGTGGTGACCACAGACCACTTCTCAGCTCCTATGCTTTCTGGCTGATGTTTTGGTCACTTTTGAAAGCTGCCGGTGCTTTCACTCTAGTGGTAGCATGAGACGGAGTCTACAACCCACACAAGTGGCTCAGGTAGTGCTGCTCATCCAGGATGGCACATCAATGCGAGCTGTGGCAAGAAGGTTTGCTGTGTCTGTCAGCATAGTGTCTAGAGCATGGAGGCGCTACAAGGAGACAGGCCAGTACATCAGGAGACGTGGAGGAGGCCGTAGGAGGGCAACAACCCAGCAGCAGGACCGCTACCTCCGCCTTTGTGCAAGGAGGAACAGGAGGAGCACTGCCAGAGCCCTGCAAAATGACCTCCAGCAAGCCACAAATGTGCATGTGTCTACTCAAATGATCAGAAACAGACTCCATGAGGGTGGTATGAGGGCCCGACGTCCACAGGTGGCGGTTGCGCTTACAGCCCAACACCGTGCAGGATGTTTGGCATTTGCCAGAGAACACCAAGATTGGCAAATTCGCCACTGGCGCCCTGTGCTCTTCACAGATGAAAGCAGGTTCTCACTGAGCACATGTGAAAGACGTGACAGAGTCTGGAGACGCCAAGGAGAACGTTCTGCTGCCTACAACATCCTCCAGTATGACCGGTTTGGCAGTAAGTCAGTAATGGTGTGGGGTGGCATTTCTTTGGGGGGCCGCACAGCACTCCATGTGCTCGCCAGAGGTAGCCTGACTGCCATTAGGTACCGATTTGAGATCCTCAGACCCCTTGTGAGACCATACGCTGGTGCGGTTGGCCCTGGGTTCCTCCTAATGCAAGACAATGCTAGACCTCATGTGGCTGGAGTGTGTCAGCAGTTCCTGCAAGATAAAGCCATTGATGCTATGGACTGGCCCGCCCGTTCCCCAGACCTGAATCCAATTGAGCACATCTGGGACATCATGACATGTGAGAGGGGAGTGTTATACAGTAGTTAGGCTGTGGGAAGGTCGGGTTAGGGTTAGGCTGTGGGAGGGTTAGGGTTATAGGTAGGCCGCGGGAGGGAAGGGTTAGGCTGTGTGTGGGGGGTTGTTATGATTAGGTTGTGGAGGAGAGGGTTAGGGCTAGTCACTAGGGGAAGGGTTAGGGTTAGGATAAGCATTAGGGCTAGGATAGGGATAGTACTCGGGTACGGCACATCGCGGACCGGGTAGACAGATTGTTGGGAGGGTCTGGGAAAGACCCGGCGGTCTTGGTGCACGTTAGCACCAATGACAAAGTTAGCGGAAGGTGGGATGTCCTTAAGAAAGACTATAGGGACTTAGGAAAGAAACTGAAGGCAAGGACATCTAAGGTAATATTCTTTGAATTATTACCCATGCCACACGCTAGTCCAGGGAGGCAGAGGGAGATTAGGGAGGTAAATGTGTGGTTTAGGGATTGGTGCAGGAAAGAGGGGTTTGTGTTCCTGGAACACTGGGCGGACTTCTCAGTCAGGCGCCATCTCTTTTGCCGTGACAGATTGCACCTGACTGAGGAGGGGGCAGCGGTGCTGGGGGGAAGGATGGTTAGAAGGTTGGAGGAGATTTTAAACTAGGAGCCTGGGGGGAGGGTTTAGCTAGAAACTACGGGTCATGCAGTGAGAATAGTGGGGATGGCGGTAGTAAACGAAATGTCGGAGAAGTTGGGGGAGGGTAAGAGCAGGCGGTAAGGTTACTAACATGGGTACTAAAAGAGATTTTACCAAAGCACTAACCAATGACGATTACAGGTCATCATTGCTACATAAGGTGAAAGATGTCCCTAACGCAAGGGAAAATACTTATCTTAGTTGTATGTATGTAAACGCCAGAAGCATTACTGGTAAAAAGGGTGAACTAGAAATACTTGCAGCAAGCAAACAGTATGGTATTATAGGCATTACTGAAACTTGGTGGGATGAATCTCATGATTGGACAGTCAATCTAGAGGGCTATACACTGTTTATGAGAGACAGACTAAATAAAAAGGGTGGAGGGCTGTGTCTTTACGTAAAGCCGTTTTTAAAACCTGATATATGGGAAGTTATTCAGGAGGGGACTGTAGACACTGTCGAGACATTATGGGTAGAAATTGCATGCGGGGAAAAAGGAATAAAAAAGTTAGTATTGGGTGTATGCTATAGGCCGCCTGGTATCAACGCATCTGATGAGGAATTGTTACTAAAGCAAATTGAAAGAGCAGCAGGAGTAGGATACATAGTAGTGATGGGAGATTTTAACTATCCAGAGATAAACTGGAGAAACGAATCATGTGATACTGCTTGGGGCAATATGTTTTTTAAACACACTTAATGATAACTACTTAGTCCAACTAATTGAGGAACCAACTAGGTACAATGCAATCCTAGACCTGGTATTAACAAACAATGGGGATTTGGTATCAGGTATTATAGTAGGGGAACCCATAGGAAACAGCGACCACAATATGGTCACATTCAATATCAGTTTCCATAAACAGCCCTATACCGGCTCAACTAGGACTCTAAACTTTAGCAAAGCAAATTTTGAAAAGATGAGGGTATTTTTCAGGGATATTGAATGGGAAGGTTTGTTTTTAGGAAAAAATACTACGGAGAAATGGGAGGTACTAAAATTCCTGCTAGCTAAAAATACACTCAAATTTATTCCTATGAGCAGCAAAAAAAGGAATAAAAATCATAAACCGATGTGGCTTAACAAAAAGATTAAGGAACTTATGGGCAAGAAAAGGCGAGCATTTAAAAAATACAAATCTGACGGGGAAGCAGAGTCATTTCAGCACTATAAGGAATGTAACAAAATTTGCAAAAAGGAAATAAGAGCGGCTAAAGTAGAAACTGAAAAACTAGTAGCAAAGGAAAGCAAAGCGAATCCCAAAAAATTCTTTAAATACATTAATAGCGAGAGATTAAAGAAGGAGAGTATAGGCCCTTTAAAAGACAAGCTGGGAATCTTAAGCAAAAATGATAATGACATAGCGGATACACTAAATGAGTTTTTTTTCAACAGTATTCACTAGAGAGGACCCAATTCAGGGACTGACACACAATCTCAATAATGAGAATATCCCACTGATAGGTACTTATTTAAGCGAGGAAGTAGTCTGTGACCGATTAAAACATTTAAAGATTAATAAATCACCAGGGCCCGATGGTATTCACCCAAGGGTTCTAATGGAGCTTCACTCTGAACTGGCAAAACCACTATCTTTGATCTTTAAGTATTCAGTTATATCAGGTATGGTTCCCAAAGACTGGCGTATAGCGGAAGTAGTGCCTATATTCAAAAAGGGAAGTAAAGCTGAACCAGGTAATTATAGACCAGTTAGTCTTACATCTATAGTGGGGAAAATATTGGAAGGTATTCTAAGAGATAGTATTCAGAAGTTCCGTGAAGTCAATAAGGTCATTAAAAGGAATCAACATGGGTTTATGAAGGACAGATCCTGTCAAACCAACTTACTTGGCTTTTATGAAACAGTAAGCGCAAACCTAGATCAGGGTAAAGACGTGGATGTAATATTTTTTAGACTTTGCCAAAGCGTTCGATACTGTACCACACATGAGACTTATCTACAAGCTACAAGAATCAGGGCTAGGAAGCACAATATGCACTTGGGTCAAAAACTGGTTAGATAATAGGGAGCAGCGCGTTGTGGTTAATGGATCTTTTTCAACTTGGACTGAAGTGCTAAGTGGTGTGCCGCAAGGCTCAGTATTAGGACCGCTATTGTTCAATATTTTCATTAACAACCTAACAGAAGGTCTAGAGAGCATGGTGTCAATTTTTGCAGATGATACCAAATTGTGTAAGGCTATAAATACAGAGGAGGATGCCGAGTCTCTTCAGAACGACTTAGTTAAATTAGAAGCATGGGCAGCCAAATGGAGAATGCGCTTCAACACAGACAAGTGTAAGGTAATGCACTGTGGTAACATGAACAAAAATTACACCTACCTACTAAATGGGGTAAAATTAGGGGATTCTGTACTGGAAAAGGACTTAGGTGTCCTCATAGATAGCAAACTAAGCAGTAGTACCCAAAGTAGGACTGCAGCAAAGAAGGCTAATAAGATATTAGCATGCATAAAACGGGGTATTGATGCTAGGAACGAGAGTATTATACTCCCGTTATATAAATCACTAGTGAGGCCACACCTTGAATACTGTGTACAATTCTGGGCACCGTACTACAAAAAGGATATCCTGGAGCTAGAAAAGGTTCAGAGGAGGGCGACCAAACTAATTAAGGGCATGGAGACGATGGAATACAAGGAAAGGCTTGAAAGACTAGGCATATTTACATTGGAAAAGCGGAGACTAAGAGGGGATATGATCAACATCTACAAATATATAAGGGGACAATTCACAGAGCTTGCGCGGGACCTGTTTTTTGTTAGATCAACACAGAGGACTCGTGGACACTCGCTCAGGTTAGAGGAGAGGAGATTCCGCAAAATACGGCGTAAAGGCTTTTTCACGGTAAGGACAATACGTGTTTGGAATTCCCTGCCTGAGGGAGTTGTAATGGCGGAATCTGTCAACACCTTTAAGAATGGGTTAGATAAATTCCTAATGGATAAGGATATCCAGGGGTATGGTGCATAGTCATGCATTATAGTTACTATAAATAGGGATAAAATGCAACGGCTGACAGCAGCATCAGTCAGAAATTTTAGTCAAATCATCATGCATAGGAGACCACAAATAGGTTGAACTCGATGGACAATTGTCTTTTTTCAACCTCAGATACTATGTTACTATGTTACTATAGTGTACTCTCTGCTGCTGGATCAGATGGCCACCTGACCCAGAAGACACAGCTGCATTGCCAGGACCAAAGGAGCCAATACAAGGTAAGTGAACACCACCAGGACACCTTATTATATCAACATCTCATCAGAGTAATCATGCTGCATATCCACATGATGAATGTCAGCAAATCATACCAAACACATCTCAGACCCTAGTATGGATGCTTTTTAGAGGCCCCACTGAGTTGCATGCACAGGTTCGGGAAAAGTCTGTGATGAGGCTCGGTGGGTGGTGTCTGTACAGGCCTCTAGAAATCTATTGATCGATACAGTCACTTTCCCATACTTGTAATCTGGCTCTGTGTGTCTTTGGTTGGTCATATACTGTAGGTCTGAAATCTTCTAATTGAATATTTTTTGGGATTTGTTTATATTGTTTGGACAAAAATGCTATTGATGAATCAACAGAAAAGTAGTGAAATAAAATGTGCAAAGGGCTATTTTTGCAATGAAATCTGTTAATAGTGACAAATCTAGAAGAGCAGCTGCATTGCTAAGTATGAAAACAAGTACCTCTTTAACAAAAATGGGCAATAAATATTGCCTGCTCTCGCTGCCTGCTAGGGGCATTTAAGACTACTGTGTTATTTTATCAGGTAGTGTTTTTATTCTGACCTCCCCCACACCCAGTCTGCTGATGAGTAAAGAGGATTAGTGCAGATAACAGAAGAGAGGGGGAGGAGAGCAGGAGCGTTGGGGAGGAAAATGAGGAGGTGGAACTGTAGCACTGTATTCTGGGTAAAGTCCTTGATGACATATACGCATTGGGACATTACCACTCAAGACGCTGATAGACACCAGGATTACCTGGCAAGTTTGGAACTTTACAACAAGCAGTAAGTTTCAGACACCACTTATTGTTAAATACAAAGCCCATACTGCTTGTATGGGGGGAGAAAGCAGCCGAGCACTGCTCATTCCAAGTAAACAAACTGCGATATCTGCCTAGACAACAGAAAGGTGCTTAAGTTTCTTTACCATTAGAAAAGAGAGCTCAATTGTCTATCACGTGTTAAATGGTGCCCTAAATCTTTTAAATGAATGGCTTTTAAAGTACACTGTTAAAAATAGCTGAATTATTTTATCAAGAGCTTTTTTTAAATCACATTAATAAATTATTTAATTGGTTTAATGCACATTGTCTTTTTAATTAATGCAATTTTTAATTTATGTACACTGATTAATTGCATGTACTGTACTTGAATAAATAAATGTATATATAGAGTTGTGCACCAACCCCCCGTATTTTGTTTTGTTTTGTTTTTGGATCTGTATTAACCAGGTGTTTTGATCTTTGGAAAACCGCACTCACGTGTTTTGGTTCAGGATCTGTATTTTTTTTTTAAATGATAGAAACAGATAAAATTACATAATTTGGGCCTTTTTTGTTAGTATGGTATTATTAAGCTGCAGCGAGCTGGCTGGTTACTAAGCGACAGAGCAGCAGCACAAACAAACAGTGGTTTATAGCACATCTATTAAACACTGCCACAGAGCAGTGGCAGAAATAAAAAGTGGTGCAAGATGGAATTGTACTTGGGCCCTCCTAGCCATAGTTATGTTGGCTATTAAAAAAGGACTTGCACAGTTTAACAAACCAAGTACTTCAGCGACAGGGACAGCCACTTTTGTGACTAAAGTGCTTGGTTTGTTTGGGCCCCCCAAAAACTATTTTTTGGCAGTGTTAATTACAACAAATTATTATAATTTTATCAAATACATTTCATTAACTTATTGAAAATGATGTAACATGGAGGGTGTGCCTAGATGGTTAACATCCCTACGTCAACTAACTTTGGCCTCACAAATGAGGCAGATGCCTTTACAAACTTTGCCAGGATTTGGGTAAAAATAATCCCATGCTTAACCACTTAACTGATGATTTTTTTGCCGGCAAAACCGGTCAGAATTGTCAGGTTTTTTTGATTTAATATAGTTTAAAAAGCATTTTTAAAGTTAAATTTAATTGTATTACTTTTTACTTTTTTACTTGTACCACCCCGCGTCCATTAGCTCCATAATAAAATCACTTGCCATTCCATTTTTTTGTTTGCTCTCCCCTCTTTCTGTGGCCAGTGTATTTTTTTAAAATTATATTAGCCCCCTCCCCCCAGCGTCCTATTACTATTTCGCCCCACCCTACCTCCATAGGCATTACTCTCCCCCCTCCCAATATGCAGAGGAAGAGCGAAGCGGAGTGTGTTACCAGCGGCTACTGCTCTTTGCAGCCGCCGGGTTCATTCAGCCGAGCAGCGCTGACATCCCGGCGGCTGCTGCTCTCAGTAGCCGCCGGGTTAAAGGGGATGATGCCGGGCTTCCCGATTACTGTTGAAACAGTGATCCGGACACACTAGAGAAGGAGCCATAGCTCCATAGGGGCCGGGAAGTCCCTCTTACATTGGCAGCTATGGGAAGAATCTCTTCCCACAGCAGCCCAACGGGCGTTTCTGACTGATGCAACCATCTCAGGGAAAGCCCAGCCTGGTGTGGTTGCATCTGATGCAACCATGCTAGTTAAGTGGTTAAGAGGTGGCTTTTTTGATCGTATGCCCAGGCATCACAATGGCTTCCTTTTTATCATGGGCAAAAACTGCTGGCTTTGGGGACTGACATTCACAAACAACATAATAAACATCCTCATCATCTTCAGTAATGTCAGTTAGTACAGAAATTCCTCCCTAATCCTGTTCCACTTCCACACTTTCATCTTTACTTTCTATTATGTCATCATCACCATCTTTACTTGTACTGCTCATCCTCACATTTGCAGATGGTGCAGAAATGTTGGAAGGAGGTGAATGAGACTACGAGAACAGTCTAAGAAATGTTTGTCTCACAAATAGCCAACTTGGACAACCCTAGTTTCTCCTTAGGGATTTGTGAATACAGGACCCTATTAATTTGCAATCCTTTGACTTACATGCTGGGGGCCACCCATCGCAGGGCAAGGCCACCCAGCATGCTAATCGCCATTTCTCTTTGTGACCACACACTAATTGCGCTCATGTCACAATGTGACTCCACGTAGACACCCCAATAACACCAGCATGCCCCCGTTCGGAAGCTTCCGCCCCTGCAGCACTTTATCTCCACCTTGGAAATGGAGCGTTGCCGACCCACGAACGCAGGCAGAGGCATTCGCATTTACTTTGCAGTGCGGCACAGTAAATACATGCGCATGCACAGGACAGGCCCTGTGCATGCACCCATGGGGCGAACACAGAAATTCCGGTTGGATCCCGATTTGCAATGCAACCTGAATTAGGCCCACAGCTTGTTATTCTTTGTTGGGCACTTATTTGTTGATTTTTAATATGACACCTCTGCCCATTTTTATTATTTTGCGAAATATTTGGATTTCAGGTGCCCTTTCCTAAACTTTCTGCCCCCTGGACCACCTTTACTAGATGTTGTAGTACTATCATGCCCAAGCACTAGTATTTGGTTGCTGCTCCTGCTCTTCTCTCAACTGATCGTTATCCATATCATTGAACATACACAAGTTGTAAAAAAAACAAAAAACCTATAGTATTTATTTGATTTTTTTTTGTAAATTACTACTCACAGGGGTAAATTTTCTAAAACGTCTAAAAATTAAAAGTGGTGATGTTGCCCATTGCAACCAATCAGATTTTGTCTATCATTTCTCTATTTCATCCTAAAAAATGATAGACACAATCTGATTGTACAAAAAAACCCAAATATTTAAAGTTTATTTCTTATTTGAACTGTTTTTGCAAATGACTACTCACATTGCTTATGTGATGTGAATGCACTGGGGTACAGCACACACAAGTTGTACCAAAAAATAAGTATAGTATTATTTATTTATAATTTTTTTTAAATGAAAACTTATACTGCAGACTCACAGTGCTTAAATTTACATGAATGCAGTGTGGTGCAACCTGAGCAGTTACTATAATTACATTTAATTATGTGAACGCAGTGCGGCACAGTACCTACACCAAAAATCAGTTTGAGCAATGTGAGTAGTCATTTGCAAAAATAGTTCAAATAAGAAATAAACACTTTAAATATTTGGGTTTTTTCTACAATCAGATTGTGCCTATCATTTCTCTATTTCATCCTAGAAAATGATAGACACAATCTGATTGTACAAAAAACCCAAATATTTAAAGTGTTTATTTCTTATTTGAACTATTTTTGCAAATGACTACTCACATTGCTTATGTGATGTGAATGCAGTGGGGTACAGCACACACAAGTTGTACCAAAAAGTAAGTATAGCATTATTTATTTATTTTTTAAATGAAAACTTATACTGCAGACTCACAGTGCTTAAATTTACATGAATGCCGTGGGGTACAACCTCAGCAGTTACTATAATTACATTTAATTATGTGAACACAGTGCGGCACAGTACCTACACCAAAAATCAGTTGTACAAAAAATATACTAGGTTAGCTCTGGGTTGCACTGCAGGCAATGCCAAAAAAGATTCAAACATCTGTGTGCTGTGCACCAAGGGTTAATGCCACCCTATATTTAGCTCTAGCCTGCAGCTGCAGTGTGCAGTTGCACCAAGGGCTAATGCTCAGCAGCAGTGTTACACTTAGGGCTACACAGCAGCACCAGTGTGAAACACTAAGACAACAGATGTAACTTCAAAGTTCCCGCACTATAAAAAAAATAATAAACAATGACCTGCTAACTGCCTATACAGCAGGGCCGGACTGGCCATCTGGCACTTCTGGCACATGCCAGAAGGGCCGAGGGCAAGTTGGGCCGGTCTGATTGCCTGCTTGCCTGCCCGAGTAGCCCTGCCCCCTTTCAACACCCTCAGTGCCTGGTGCCTACGTCCGGTCACTGCGCTCTGGAGAAAAGTGCGGCTGCTCTCCTCTTCCCTCCCACCTTCCCAGATGCCAGTGTAAGTGACATGATCACGCTCGGCTGCACACCATTCTGGGAGCGGCCACGGTAGTGAAGGGTAGTAAACGAACGAGGAGCAAGAACAAGGAGCAGTAGCAGCCCCAAAATGGTGGCACGCGGCCGCCCACCCGCCAAAAAGCACCCAGTCTGTTTGCCTAAGCCCCTGTCCCTGGATCCCGGCCCCAGCAGCAGTACAGCAGACAGACAGCTGCAGCATCAGCACTGCAAGGAGAGTGCTGCCCCCTTGGCCAGGGTGAGTGCGCGTGTATACATGGTGCCCTGGTTGACTCTCACTCTCTCTCTCTGTCCTCTCTGCTCTCTATTTCTCCCCCCCACACTCTTTCTCTCTCTCTCTCTCTCTCTCTCTCTGGCTCCTTTCTCTGTGTCCTCATCCCCTCTCTCTCTTTTTGTCCACATCCATCTCTCTCTCTCTCTCTCTCTGTCCTCATCCCTTCTCTCTCTCTCACCCCAACTCTCTTTTTGTCCTCATCCCTTCTCTCTCCCACCTCTCTCTTTTGTATTCACCCCCCCCCCCCTCTTGTCCTCACCCCTCTCTCTCTCTCATCATAGTGCACAGCATTCTGGGAGTGGCCACGGGGGAGAGAAGTCATAGGAGCAGCAGCATTTGTTGATGGCACTACACGCGGCCGCCCACAAGCACCCGGCCTGCAGCCTGCTTGACTGAGCCCCTGGTGAGGAGACCTATTACCCACACAGTCCTGGATCCCAGCCCAAATAGCACCACAGCACAGGACCAGCTGCAGCATCAGCATTGCAGGGAGAGTGCTGCCCCTCTGGTGAGTGCAAGTGTATACATGCCTTGGCTGTCTATCTTGTCCTCACCACTTTCTCTCTCTCATCCTCACCTTTCTCTCTTGCCCTCACCTCTCACCCTCACCTCTCTCTCTCTCTCAGGTCCTGACCCCTCTCTCTGCACCTCTCTCTCTCTCATCAACACCTCCCTCTCTCTCTTGTCTTCACCTCTCTCTCTCTCTCTCTCTCTCTCTCTCTCCATCTAACTTCCTTGTCCTCACCTCACTTTTTCTTGTCCCCACCTCTCTCTCTCTCACACAGATCCTGACCTCTCTCACGCGTCCTCACATCTCTCTCTGTCCTCACCTCTCTCTCTCCCTCTGACCTCACCTCTCTCTCTGTCCTCACCTCTCTCTCGTCCTCACCTCTCTTTCCCTCTCATCCTCACCTCTTTCCCTCTCATCCTCTCTCTCGTCCTCATCTCTTTCCCTCTCATCCTCACCTCTCTCTCTTGTCCTCACCTCTCTCTCATCTACACACCCTTCACTCTCTCGTCCACACCCTCTCTCTCTCTCATCCACATAACTCCCTCTCTCTCTCTTGTCCTCACCCCTAACTCTCTCTCTTGTCCTCACTTCTCTCTCTTTCTTTCACTTGTCCTCACTTCACTCCTGTCCTCACCTCTCTCTCTTTTCCTCTCCTCTCTCTTGTCCTCACCTCTCTCTCGTCTACACACCCTTCTCTCTCTCGTCCACACCCCCTCTTTCTCTCTCTCGTCCACACACCTCCCTCTCTCTCTTGTCCTTTGTCATCACCTCTCTCTCTCTTGTCCTCACCTCTCTCTCTTGTCCTCATTTCTCTCTCTCTTTTCCTCACCTCTCTTTCTCTTGTCCTCATTTCTCTCTCTCTTTTCCTCACCTCTCTCTCTCTTGTCCTCACTTCTCACTTTCTCTCTCTCAATCTCGTTACCAACTCTCTCTCGTCCTCACCTCACTTTCTCTCATCTCCACCTCTCTCTTGTCTTTACCTCTCTCACTCTCTGCTCACACCTCTAGCTCTCTCTCATCCCCACCTCTCTCTCTCTCATCACCACCTATTTCTCTCACCCTCCTCTCTCTCTTGTTGTCCCCACCTCTCTCTCCTGTTGGCCTCACCTCTCTCTCTTGTTGTCCCCACCTCTCTCTTGTTGCCCCCACCTCTCTCTCTTGTCCCCACATCTCTCTATTTCTTGTCTCAACCGCTTTCTCTCTTGTCCTCACCTCTTTCTCTCTCTTGTCCCCACCTCTCTCTTGTCCCCACCTCTCTCTGTCTTGTCCCCACCTCTCTCTCTTGCCCCCCCTCTCTCTCTTGTCCCCACCTCTCTCTCTCTTGTCCCCACCTCTCTCTCTCTCGTCCCCACCTTTGTCTCTCTTGTTCCTACCTCTCTCACTTGTCCCCACCCCTCTCTCTCTCTCTCTTGTCCCCACCCCCCTCTCTCTCTTGCCCCACCTGTCTCTCTCTTTTGTCCCCACATCTCTCACTTGTCCCCACCCCTCTCTATCTCTTGTCTCAACCTCTCTCTCTTGTCCTCACCTCTCTCTCTCTCTTGTCCCCACCTCTCTCTCTTGTCCTCACCTCTCTCTCTGTCTTGTCCTCACCTCTCTTTCTTGCCCCCACCCCCCCTCTTTCTCTTGTCCCCACCTCTCTCTCTCTTGTCCCCACCTCTCTCTCTCTTGTCCCCACCTTTGTCTCTCTCTTGTCCTTACCTCTCTCTCTTGTTCCTACCTCTCTCACTTGTCCCCGCCCCTCTCTCTCTCTTGTCCCCACCCCCTCTCTCTCTTGCCCCACCTGTATCTCTCTCTTGTCCCCACCTCTCTCTCTTGCCCACACCTCTCTCTCTCTTGCCCCAACCTCTCTCTCTCTCTTGTCCCACCTCTCTCTCTTCCTCTCTCTGTCTTGTCCCCACCTCCCTCTCTCTCTTGTCCTCACATCTATCTCTCTCTCTTCCGCACCTCTCTCTCTTGTCCTCACCTCTCTCTCATCCTCACCTTTCTCTCTTGTCCTTACCATTCTCTCTCTCTCTTGTCCTCACCTCTCTCTCTTTCTCTCGTCCACACCTCTCGTGTCCTCACCCCTCTCTCTCTCTCCCTTGCCCTCACCTCTCTTTCTCAGGTCTTGACCTTTCTATCTCTCTCTCTGCCCACACCTCTTGCTCTCGCTCATCCCCACCTCTTTCTCGACCTTGTTCCTTACTCTTGTCCTCACCTCTCTTGTCCTCACCTATCTCTCTCTTGTCTTCACCTCTCTCTCTCTCTCTTGTCCTCACCTCTCTCTCTTGTCTGCACCTCTCTCTCTTGTCCTCACCTCTCTCTCTTGTCCGTGCGGCCGGTCCTGATTGGCTGCCGGTCTGTGGCAGATTTGAAATAGTAGCGCTGTGGTCATAGGAGCCACACTGCAGTGCTACACCAAAGGCCACTGACCACAGCCTCCTCCTCCTCTGTTGCACTGCTGCCGTCCTCTGCCTCCTCCTCTGCTGCAACGGTGCTGCCCTCAGCCTCCTCTGCCAACATTGGTATGGGTGAGGTTCTCTGTTTGGCTTGAAAATATAGATTGCCTTGCTCTAGAGGCACCTCCGCCAGCTCCCACAGCCGCCTCCTCTGCACCATCTTCTTAGCCCACAGCCTCCTCTGCCTTGCACTGACCACAGCCTCCTCAACCACCACACCGCAGACCACAGCATCCTCAGTACTGCCGCTGCTAAATAGGTAATCTTACCCTGCTGCTTTTCTCTCTCCCTAGTCCCTACTGTATACCCTTGCTGTCCCTCTCTCTGTCACTCTCCCTGCCCCTATGTCCCTACTGTCACTTTTCCTGTTACTCTGTCACTATCCCTGTCCCTATATCCCTGCTGTCTCTTTCCCTGTCCCTCTGTCACTCTCCCTGTCCCTATGTCCCTGCTGTCACTTTCCCTGTCCCTCTATCACTCTCCCTGTCCCTATGTCCCTGCTGTCACTTTACCTGTCCCTCTGTTACTCTCCCTGTCCCTATGTCCCTGCTGTCACTTTCCCTGTCCCTCTGTCACTCTCCCTGTCCCTATGTCCCTACTGTCACTCTCCCTGAATGTGTGCTATAATGTGAATTTTGGCTTATTCTGTGTGCTATAATGTGAATTTCGGCTCATACCGTTTGCTATACTGTGAATTTCGGCTAATTTTGTGTGCTATAATGTGAATTGCGGCTCATTCTGTGTGCTGTAATGTGAATTTTGGCTCATTCTTTGTGCTATAATGGAACTTTTTGGCTCATTCCGTGTGCTATAATGTGAATTTCGGCTCATACCATGTGCTATAATGTGAATTTCGGCTCATTCCATGTGCTATAATGTGAATTTCAGCTCATAATGGGGGTAATTCCAAGTTGATCGCAGCAGGAATTTAGTCAGCAATTGGGCAAAACCATGGCCCTCATTCCGAGTTGTTCGCTCGCTAGCTGCTTTTAGCAGCATTGCACACGCTAAGCCGCCACCCTCTGGGAGTGTACCTTAGCATAGCAGAATTGCGAACGAAAGATTCGCAAAATTGCGAATAAAAATTTCTTAGCAGTTTCTGAGTAGCTCGAGACTTACTCTGCCACTGCGATCAGTTCAGTCAGTTTCGTTCCTGGTTTGACGTCACAAACACACCCAGCGTTCGCCCAGGCACTCCCCCGTTTCTCCAGCCACTCCCGCGTTTTTCCCAGAAACGGCAGCGTTTTTTCACACACACCCATAAAACGGCCAGTTTCCGCCCAGAAACACCCACTTCCTGTCAATCACACTCCGATATAGCAATATATAGCAATATAGCGAAATTCGGCATTGAGCAAACAACTCGGAATGAGGGCCCATGTGCACTGCAGGGGAGGCAGATTTAATATGTGCAGAGAGAGTTAGATTTGGGTGGGTTATTTTATTTCTGTGCAGGGTAAATACTGGCTACTTTATTTTTACACTGCAAATTAGATTGCAGATTGAACACACCCCACCCAAATCTAACTCTCTCTGCACATGTTAAATCTGCCTCCCCTGCAGTAAACATGGTTTTGCCCAATTACTAACTAAATTCCTGCTGCGATCAACTAGGAATTACCCCCCCTGTGTGGTATAATGTGAAAGGGGCACCAGTACTAGATAGTATAAGGGGTCATACTATTGTGGTGCATAATGTGTATAACAGGTATATGGTGTGGTAAACTACACTGAAGGACATGACCCATTTGAGTGGCCATGCCCCTTGTCCAGAGTGCGCACGCCTTCGGCACTCGCTTAGTTACAACCTTTTTTTTCCATACCCCCACTTCAACATTTCCACTTTAACCACTGGTTGTGTGTATTTTAATAGAGAATTATGTACACTTGTATGTTGTTATAATATTAATTATATTTGTGAGAGCATAGACTAAGAAGTAGGAGGAGTCAGGAATAGTAATAGGAGGAGTCAGATACTGACACCGAGGTGGGACTGTGTGCTTCAAAAATGCTAGGGCCTATTTTAAGTCCCAGTCTGGCCGTGCTATACAGTATATCTATCCCAGCCATATTACACAAAGGGGACTGCAGTGGACGCTCAGATAGGTCAGCTCAGCAGCACTGCAGTGGAGGATGGATAGGTAGCTCAGCTCAGCAGCATTGGAGTGAATGCAGTGGATGGACAAATAGGTCAGCTCAGCCTGGAGTGGACAGATAATTTAGCACAAATATCAAAGGCACACAACTCTCTCCAGCTGTGAAATGGTGGCCGAGTCACTGCTGCAGGCACTTATATCAAATCCAAAACCCGTGAGAATCTGAAGCCGGGATGATGATATTTTGCCTCAATTTGGAATGCCATCATGGTGGGAAAGCGCAAGCCAGCGCTCAGATTCCCTCAGTTCCCTGTGGTTCAGGTGGACCTGGTTTTAGAAAAACTGAGCACATACATCTCAAATTCCTAATACTGTATATATAATAGCAATTATATATCTATATCTATATCTATATCTATATAAATATATATATATATATATATACATATATATATATGTAAGATGTGCACCAACCAAGTGTTTTGGTGTTGACTTTGGTGTTAGATCTGCATCTCCTTTGTGTTTTGGATCTGTATTTTCTTTTGTCAAAACCACCCTTGTGCGTTTTAGTTTTGTATCTGTATTTTTTATTTTTTCCAAAAAATCATAAGCACAGCTAAAATCAAATGTGGGCCTGTTTTGTTCCGACAGTTTTAGTACCTCAATAACACTCATTTCCAGTCATTTTGACCCCCTCACAATATTGTTTTCATCTGTTTTAGGCCAAAGGCTGCAGCGAGCTGGCTGGTTACTAAAAGACAGAGCAGAGGCACAAACGTATGGCATTTTATAGCACATCTATGAAATATTGCCACACAGCAGTGCAGAAATATTAAATTGTGAAAGATGAAATTGTCATTGGGCCCTCCCTTCAACCCTTATGTTGGATATTAAAAAGTACATACAAAAGTGTCAAGGACTGAAGTGCTTGATTTGTTTGGGCCCCCCAAAAATAATTTTTGGGAACGACTACCTCTGATCACTATGATGATGATCATATTAATAACATTATAATCTTGTATAATAAATTTCATGAACTTGCCGCAAATAACGTAACATAGAGGGGTTTCTTAGATGGATAACATCCCTACCTCTACTAACTTTGGCCTCATAAATGGAGCAGACGCCTTCACATTGTCAGGATTTGGATAAAAGTAATCCCACACCAAAAAGGGTTCTTTTTTTGGTCTTATGCCCATGCATTACAATGGCTTTCTTTTTATCACAGGCAAGATTTGCAGCCACTGGTGGCTGACTTACACAAACAACATAATCGACATCCTCAATGTCAGATAGCAGTAGTACACATAAATCCCCCTCATCCTGTTCCACTTCCACACATGAATCCTCAATTTCTATTATACCTTTATCACCATCTTTACTGCTTCCCACATGTGCAGATGGTGCAGGAACGGTGAAAGGAGGTTAAAGAGGCTTCTCTATGAGGACAATGTGAGAAACGTCAAACTCACACAGATAATGTGGACACCCCTAAACGTTCCTCAGGAATGTGTGATGGTTCTGAACGCACAGTTTGTTCTACTGCTTTAGTCGTTTTCATTTTTTGACACCTTTTCTAGACTCTGAGAGAAAAGTTTTAGCATAGTCATGAGACACAGAAGAAGATGCCTCACTGACTGATGCAGAACCACTACACCAATAAAGGCCAAGGCCTGAGTCTATCCTTGCCACTTGGTGTGGTGAATGGCATATTAGGAATTGCATGTTTTTCTGCAGCTAACTTTCTTTTTGATGTTTTTTTCTTTACCACTATAAAATTAAGTTGCTTCTTTGATTTTACATGCCCTGACTAGAGTCCTCTATGCCCTTGGGCATTGACCTAAGTAAATGGCGTTGACTGACTTGTATCATTATGACTGCTGGCAGCACATTAAGCACTTGTATGTGCTTTCTGCTTTCTCCTCAATTGTTCATCCTCCATATCTGTCAACATGAATGAAGAGGAGGACAGGACATACAATGTGTACAAAAAATGTACAACGTACAGTGTCACACAATACATGAATGAGTCAGTAATAATAATCTAACTGCGGTTTACTTTCACCTACAGTGTCAAACAATATGTGTATGTGTCAGAAATAGTAATCTAACACTGTGGTTTACTTTTACCTAGTGTCAAACAATACATGTATGAGTCAGAAATAATAATCTAACATTGCTGTTTACTTTCACCTACAATGTCACACAATAGGTGTATGAGTCAGAAATATTAATCTAACACTGCGGTTTACTTTCACCTATGGAGTCACACAACAGGTGTATGAGTCAGAAATAATAATCTAACACTGCAGTTTACTTCACCTACAGTGGCACACAATATGTGTATGAGTCACAAATAATAATCTAACACTGCAGTTTACTTCATCTACATTATCACACAATATGTGTGAGAGTCAAAAATAATAATCTAACACTATGGTTTATTTTCACCTACATTGTCACACAATATGTGTATGATTATACACTGCGGTCTGACCGTCAGTGTCACAGAAAAATAATAGTGTAGTACACTGTGGTTTAACACCAAAAATATATATATATATTTTTGAAATTATATATTTACTATATATATATATATATATATATCTAAAGCTTACAAGTGAGAATTTAAAGCTCATTTGTGTACAAACACTTTTATATATGCCTCAATAGGCTGTGATTTTTATTGTTCTAAATGTCTTAATAAATTGCTGTATAGTTTTTACTTGGTTGTACTCAATGATATAAGGTATTAATAGGTGCACCCCTGAGATACATTATATATATATATATATACATACATATATGTGTATATATATGTATATCGTAGTAACATGGTTTCTAAGGTTGAATAAAGACAATTTGTCCATTGAGTTCAACCTGTTAGTGATCTCCTACACTGTAATATTTTTAAGACTAATTTAACCGTGGTAAATGTTTAGCCTTTATGTCAATTCCTTTATATATATATATATATATATATATATATATATATATATTAATACTATAATGCATGATTTACCCACCATAACCCTGTATATCCTTATCTATTAGGAGTTTATCTAGACCTTCCTTAAAAATAAAGACCAAGTCCGCCATTACTACTCTCTCAGGCAGGAAACTCCAAATACGTATTGTCCTTACTGTGAAGAAACCTTTCCATCTCTGTGTGCGAAATCTCCTCTACTCTAACCTAATGTCCCCTCTTAATCTCCTTTTTTCCAGTGTAAAAATGCCTCACCTAGAAAGCCTTTCCACGTATTCTACCATCTCCATCCCCTTAATCAATTTGGTCACCCATCTCTGAACCTTTTCTAGTTCCAGGATATCCTTTTTGTAGTATGGTGCCCATAATTGTGCATAATATTCGAGATGTGGCCTCACTAGTGATTTATATAATGGGAGTATAACACTCTCATCCCTTACATCAATTCCCCGCTTTGTGCATACTAATACTTTGTTTGCCTTTTTTTGATGCATTCCTACTTTGGGTACTACTGCTCAGTTTGTTATCTATGTGAACACCTAAATCTTTTTCCAGTACAGAATCCCCTAGTTTATCCCCATTTAGTATGTAGGTATTATTTTTGTTCATGCTACCAAAGTGCATTACCTTACATTTGTCTATATTGAACCTCATTCTCCATTTTGCCGCCCATGTTTCCAGTTTAAAATAGAATTTTAATACCTACCGGTAAAGTCTTTTCTCTTAGTCCGTAGAGGATGCTGGGGATGCTTCAAGAACCATGGGGTATAGACGGGATCCACAGGAGACATGGGCACACCATACGACTTTAATTGGGTGTGAACTGGCTCCTCCCTCTATGTCCCTCCTCCAGACTCCAGATATAGGAACTGTGCCCAGTGAGACGGACATTTCGAGGAAAAGGATTTATGTAATTATTTTAAAACTAAGGTGAGATACATACCAGCTCACACCACAAACATGCCGTACAACATGGCATTTAACAACAACGCATGCAACGGCATGACCAACAACAGTCACAGACTGACTGAACTCAACTCAACATGAGTGTAACTACAACCAAACTGCAGATACAGCCCGCACTGGGACGGGCGCCCAGCATCCTCTACGGACTAAGAGAAAAGGATTTACTGGTAGGTATTAAAATCCTATTTTCTCCTTACGTCCTAGAGGATGCTGGGGATGCTTCAAGAACCATGGAGTTTATACCAAAGCTCTAGAATGGGCGGGAGAGTGCGGATGACTCTGCAGCACCGATTGACCAAACAAGAGGTCCTCCTCAGCCAGGGTATCAAACTTGTAAAACTTCGCAAAGGTGTTTGATCCTGACCAAGTAGCGGCTCGGCAAAGTTGTAACGCCGAGACCCCTCAGGCAGCCGCCCAGGATGAGCCCACCTTTCTGGTAGAATGGGCTTTCACCAGTTTCGGTAACGGCAATCCTGTCGTAGAATGAGCCTGCTGAATCGTATTACAGATCCAGCGCGCAATAGTCTGCTTAGAAGCAGGAGCCCCAATCTTGTTGGGGGCCCACAGGACAAACAGAGTCTCTGTTTTCCTAATCAGAGCCGTTCTGGCGACATAGATTTTCAAAGCTCTGACCAGATCGAGAGACTTTGATTCCGCTAAGGTGTCAGTAGCCACTGGCACCACAATAGGCTGGTTTAAGTGAAATGACGAAACCACTTTAGGCAGAAATTGCTGACGAGTTCTCAACCGCTCTATCAGCATGGAAGATTAAATAGGGGCTTTTGTGAGACAAAGCCGCCAACTCAGACACCCGCCTTGCGGACGCCAAGGCCAACAACATGACTACTGTCCAAGTAAGGAATTTTAACTCAACCTTACGCAAAGGTTCAAACCAAGGAGATTGCAGGAACTGCAATACCACATTCAGATCCCAAGGTACCACCGGAGGCACAAACGGAGGTTGGATGTGCAGCACGCCCTTCACGAAGGTCTGGACTTCTGTAAGGGAGGCCAATTCTTTCTGAAAGAAGATTGATAAGGCCGAAATTTGTTCTTCAATGGAGCCTAACTTTAGACCCTCATCCACACCTGCTTGCAAAAAATGGAGCAAACGCCCCAATTAAAATTCTTCCGTAAGAGCCTTCTTGGATTCACACCAAGACACATATTTCCTCCAAATATGGTGGTAATGCTTTGCCGTTACTTCTTTTCTAGCCTGAAGAAGAGTGGGAATGACTTCACTGGGAATACCCTTCCAGGCTAGGATTTGGCGTTCAACCGCCATGCCGCCAAACGCAGCCATGGTAAGTCTTGATACACGCACGGCCCCTGTTGTAACAGGTCCTCCCAAAGAGGAAGAGGCCAGGGATCTTTTATGAGCAACTCCTGAAGATCTGGATACCAGGCCCTTTTTGGCCAATCTGGAACAATGAGTATCGCCTGAACCCTTGTTCTTCTTATAATCTTTATCACCTTTGGAATGAGTGGAAGTGGAGGGAACACATATACCGACGGAAACACCCACGGTGTCACTAGGGCGTCCACTGCTATCGCTTGAGGGTCCCTTGACCTGGAACAATATCTCTGAAGTTTCTTGTTGAGGCAGGACGCCATCATGTCTACTTGAGGAATTCCCCAACGACTTGTCACTTCTGCAAAGAACTCTTGATGAAGACCCCACTCTCCTGGATGGAGATCGTGTCTGCTGAGGAAGTCTGCTTCCCAGTTGTCCACTCCTGGAATGAAGACCGCTGACAGAGCGCTGGCATGTCTTTCCGCCCAGCGAAGAATCCTTGTGGCCTCGGCCATCGCCGCTCTGCTCCTTGTTCCGCCCTGGCGGTTTATGTACGCCACTGCTGTTACGTTGTCTGACTGAATCAAGATGGGCAGACCGCAAAGAAGATGTTCTGCTTGCAGAATGCCGTTGAAAATTGCCCTTAATTCCAGAATGTTTATGTGCAGACAAGCTTCCTGGCTTGACCACTTTCCCTGAAAATTCCTCCCCTGTGTGACTGCTCTCCAGCCCCGGAGGCTTGCATCTGTGGTCACCAGGATCCAATCCTGAATCCCGAACCTGCGTCCCTCTAGAAGGTGAGAATTGTGCAGCCACCACAGAAGGGAGATTCTGGTCCTGGAAGATAGGATTATTTTCCAGTGCATGTCCAGGTGAGACCCGGACCACTTGTCCAACAGGTCCCACTGAAACACCCTGGCATGGAACCTGCCATATAGAATGGCCTCGTAGGCCGCCACCATCTTCCCCAGCAACCGAGTGCATTGAAGAACTGACACCTTTGCTGGATTCAGAATCTTTTTTACCATGTTCTGTATTTCCAGAGCTTTTTCCACTGGAAGAAAAACTCTCTGCAACTCTGTATCCAGAATCATCCCCAGGAACGACAGCCGTGTTGTCAGAACCAACTGTGATTTTGGCAAATTTAGGAGCCAACCATGTTGCTGCAGAATCACCAGTGAAAGGGCAACATTTTTCAGCAATTGTTTCTTGGATCTCGCTTTTATGAGGAGATCGTCCAAGTACGGAATAATTGTGATTCCCTGCTTGTGCAGGAGAACCATCATTTCCGCCATTACTTTGGTGAAAATCCTCGTAGCCGTGGACAGACCAAACGGCAACGTCTGAAATTGGTAATGACAATCCTGAACAGCAAACCTCAGGTAAGCCTGATGTGGAGGATATATGGTGACGTGTAAGTAGGCATCCTTTATGTCGACCGACACCATAAAATCCCCCTCCACCAGACTGGAGATCACTGCTCGGAGTGATTCCATCTTGAATTTGAATTTTTTAGAAAGAAATTGAGGGATTTTAGGTTCAGAATCGGTCTGACTGAGCCATCCGGCTTCGGGACCATGGACAGGCTCGAATAAAAGCCTTCCCCCTGTTGTGACGGGGGCACAGTGGCAATTACTTGATTTTGACACAACTTTAGTATCGCCGCGCATACTACCTCCCTTTCTAGAAGAGAAGCTGGCAAGGCCGATTTGAAAAATCAGTGAGGGGGCACATCTTGAAGCTCCAATCTGTACCCTTGGGTTACTATTTCTAATATCCAAGGATCCAGGTCCGAGTGCACCCAGACCTTACTGAAAAGTTTGAGACGTGCCCCCACCGGTGCGGACTCCCGCAGAGGAGCCCCAGCATCATGCGGTGGATTTGTTAGAAGCCGGGGAGGACTTCTGCTCTTGGGAATTTGCCACAGCCTGTGACCTTTTTCCCCTTCCTCTTCCTCTCGCCGCAAGAAAGGAGGACCCTCGTCCTTTTTTTAATTTATTGGGCCGAAAGGACTGCATCTGATAGTGGGGCGTTTTCTTCTGTTGCGCAGGAACATAAGGTAAAAATTATGACTTACCCGCGGTAGCCGTAGACACCAGGTCAGTGAGGCTGTCGCCAAACAGGACACTACCGTTAAACGGTAATGACTCCATCGCCTTCTTAGAGTCAGCATCAGCATTCCATTGATGAATCCACAATGCTCTCCTTGCTGAAACTGCCATGGCATTGGCCCTTGATCCCAAAAGGCCAATATCCCTTACAGCTTCTTTTAAATATGCAGCAGCGTCCCTGATATGACCCAGAGTCAAAAGCACACTATCCCTGTCTAGGGTATCCATCTCAGATGACAAGTTATCTGCCCACTTTTCAATAGCGCTACTCACCCATGCCGAAGCAACAGCAGGCCTGAGTAGTGAACCCGTAGTGACATAACTGGACTTTAGTGTATTTTCCTGCTTACGATCTGCAGGATCCTTTAGGGCTGCCGTGTCAGGAGACAGAAGCGCCACCTTTTTGGACAGACGCGATAAAGCTTTGTCTACCGTGGGGGTTGACTCCCACTTTTCCCTGTCCCCAAATGGAAACGGATATGCCACTGGAATTCTTTTGGGAACCTGTATCTTCTTGTCAGGATTTTCTCAAGCCTTTTCAAAAAGAGCATTCAGTTCATGAGAGGCAGGAAATGTTACCTCAGGTTTCATTCCTTTATACATACAGGCCCTAGTATCAGGAACAGCAGGGTCCTCTGTTATATGTAACACTTCTTTAATTGCCACAATCAGAGCCGGCCCTAACCAATATGATGCCCTAGGCAAGATTTTGGCTGGTGCCCCCTAGCACCACCGCTGATTCCACCTCTGACCTTGCACCTCTTTCCCAGCACCATCACCCCTCATCTATAGAGGTCCTTATTTTGGTGTTTGTACCCCCTATATTTTAAATAGGAACAGTTTGCACATTTGGCGCACAGCCCAAAAAGGGGTGTGTTTTTGCTGGCAAGGGGCATGGCCACACAATAGTAACCACAATTCCAATTATGCCACACAGTACTGCAACTGTATTCACATTTTATCATGCGATAGTGTCCATAATTCATATTACATCCCACAGTAGTATCACTTTACCTTATAATCATTACTCCTCACAGTAGAGCCATTCACATTACATCATACTGAATTGCTCCTTATTCACATTACACCACACCCTATTGCTCTTTATTCACATTAGACAACACAGTAGTGCCCTTTCTATACGCAACGCCACATAGTAGAGCACCTTATACACATAATGCCACACATTAGTAATGCATTTATACACAATTCCACACAGTAACGCCCCTTACCCATATGAGACACATTAATGTCCTTATAAACATAACGCGCCTTACACATTATGACAACCTTTATTAATGCCCTTTTACACATAATATCCCTTACACATATGCCGCACATTATTAATGCCCTTATACACATAATGACACACATAGTGCCCCCTACACATTTGCTGCACATTATTAGTGCCCCTATACACATGACACACAAACAGTAGTACCCTGTTACACATATGCCGCACATTATTAATGCCCTTATACACATAATGACACACATAGTGCCCCTTTACACATATGTTGCACATTATTAATGCATTTTTACATGACACACATAATGTTCCTTACACATATTTTGAACACTACTGCACAACCAACCCACTCACATGCACACAGCACTCACACTGCCACTAACACTGTGACCTCTGCCTCTGCTTGGATACAGTTGTGTCCTCATAAATATTGCCTCAATGCTAACGTTGGGCACATTTTTTTTATGAAAATGCATCTTATTTGCATTGCTATGTGGCTAGGATGCACAAGCAGCTTCTGCTGATTAAACTGATATGCAGCATGCCTATATACTGTGTGAGACTGTGGCTGTATCTGCATATGAAATGCTACACACAGAAAATAGGCATGCCGCATATCATTTTAATCAGCAGAAGCTGCTGATGCCCCTAGGCATAGCAAATGCCCTAGGCAATTGCCTAGATTGCCTATGCCTATGGCCGGCTCTGGCCACAATCATGTACTGAATGCTCTTAGCCAGTTTTGGATTTAATCTGGCATCACTAAAGTCGACACTGGAATCAGAATCCGTGTCGGTATCTGTATCTGCTATCTGGTAAATGCACATTTCTGTGACCCCGAAGGGGTCTGAGTTTGTGACAATGCATCCTCCATGGATTTTCTATATGTCTGGTTCTTAGACTCAGATTTATCAAATCTCTTAGTCAACCGAGCCACATTTGCATTCAAAACACTCAACATATTTACCCAATCACCCGTCGGCGGTGCCGACACGGTCACTCTCACAGTATTGTCTGTCCCCACTCCAGCCTCCTCCTGGGAAGAGCACTCAGCCTCAGACATGTCGACACACACGTACCGACACCCACAACCACACTGGGGCTTTAGGAGACAGACCCACAACAACGCCTGTAAGAGAGACACAGAGAGAGTTCTGCCAGCTCACAACCCAGCGCCTATCCCGGTACTGAAGCGAGTAAAAGACTGCCCAGACCTGTTAGCGCTTTTATATATAAATAATTAGCACCAAATCTTTTGTCCCCCCCCGTTTTGCACCCTGTTACTTGTACAGCAGTGTGGTAGGCCAGGCTCAGCGTCTCTGCAGCTTCTGTGAAGAGAAAATGGTGCTGGTCAGAGCTGTGAGGGCTAAGCTATGCCCCCTTAATGGCGCGCTTCAGTCCCGCTTAATATACATATTTATACTGGCGGGGGTCGGTAATTAGGGCTTAGGCACTGTTTACCCATCTGCCAGTGCTATTTGAGGGTCCGATGCTGCCCAGGGCCCCCCCCCCCCCCCCCCCGCGCACCCTGCGCCCTGCACCCTGCAGTGCCGTGTCATGTGTGGGAGCATGGCGCACAGCGCGCCCGCTGCGCGGTACCTTAAAAGCCGTCTTCTGCCGTCACTGAAGTCTTCTGATCTTCCTATACTCACCCGGCTTCTTTTTTCTGGCTCTGTGAGGGTGGTGACGGCGCGGCTCCGGGAACAAGCAGCTAGGCGCACCAAGTGATCGAACCCTCTGGAGCTAATGGTGTCCAGTAGCCTAAGAAGCAGAGCCTTTGAACTCAGAGAAGTAGGTCTGCTTCTCTCCCCTCAGTCCCACGATGCAGGGAGCCTGTTGCCAGCAGGTCTCCCTGAAAATAATAAACCTAAGTCTTTTTTCTGAGAAACTCTGGGGAGCTCCTCAGTGTGCATTCAGTCTCACTGGGCACAGAATCTAACTGGAGTCTGGAGGAGGGGCATAGTGGGAGGAGCCAGTTCACACCCAATCAAAGTCTTATAGTGTGCCCATGTCTCCTGCGGATCCCGTCTATACCCCATGGTTCTTGAAGCATCCCCAGCATCCTCTAGGACGTAAGGAGAAAATAAGTTATTCTGAAGAGACTCAGCATCCCCCTCTGAATTTATAACCTTACACAGTTTGGTATCGTCTGCAAAAATTTACACTGTGCTCTCTAAGCCTACTACTAGATTATTTATTAAAATGTTGAACAATAGCGTTCAAGTACAGACCCTTGTGGCACACCACTTAGTACTTCTGTCCAATTTGAAAAAGTTCCATCTACCACCACTCGCTGCTCCCTTTTATCCAACCAGCATTTAACCCAAGTCCATATTGTGCTCCGTAGCCCAAGTTCTCTTAATTTGTAGATGTCTCCTGTGAGGTATATAGAAACAATATAGTATATATACAAACAATGTGAGTCTCATGTGAGGTATATAGAAATAAGTCTCATAAGTCTCATGTGAGGTATATAGAAACGTTTATATAGAAACAATCTTTGAAACAGCACTCACTGTAAGTATAATGTAGTTGCCCCTTTTGCCCTCCGTGATAACGAGCCAGTGAAAGCCCCTCAGATGCACAACAAGATATGGTTGGCGGCATTTAGGAATAAAAGGCATGAACAACAGGCAATATTTGGCTATTGTACGTGTCTTTTATTCCTGAGTGCCGCCGACCATATCTATCTATCTATCTATCTATCTATCTATCTATCTATCTATCTATCTATCTATCTATCTATCTATATATACCAGCTGAAGGCAGCACTCAAAGACATTCACAACTCCGGTGTACACAACGCAAAATGTGTTTATTGTGGGTCAACGTTTTGGGGGATGAACCCCCTTCCTCAGGACACAGCACACCAGTGCAAACAAAGTGAACAAACAAACTTAAATAACTTACCTCCCTTGGACCCGCCAACCGCCGTAGCGGCGGCTGGCGTCCCGCTCCACGGAACCCGCACTTCCGGACGCGGCAATCCTCCGGCCCCCGGAAGTGACTTCATCCCGCAAATGGGCATCACAGCCACTGCGGATGTAAACACAGAGGTTTTAAAGGTTACCATGGGAACAAAATATACAACACCGTACAACAAAACATATGAAATCACAGTGTAGGAAAACTTGCATCTAATCATCTACATATAAGTGCAATGAAAACAAATTAGACAATCATGAATACCCATGGGATTAAGACACACACGAGCAAAGCCTGTGTGTGATGTAAAGTGCTAAAACAGTATGAGCATCTGAGTGTTGCAGCATTGATAAAAAGTGTACCCCGACTACCTACTGTATATAAATGAAGTATCACTATGTGCTGAGTACACTATAGTAAGAAACTAAAATGAAGGCCAGGCCCCCAAATACACAGCGCTCATCAGGCAGCACAGCATCTAACAAGTATATCTAGCAGACCATCCCACTCAGATATAATGTATAGCTAATAGACCTCATAAGAACTTCTTATTAAGAAGTAGTGATGTGCACCGGAAATTTTTCGGGTTTTGTGTTTTGGTTTTGGGTTCGGTTCCGCGGCCGTGTTTTGGATTCAGACGCGTTTTGGCAAAACCTTACCGAAAATTTTTTGTCGGATTCGGGTGTTTTTAAAAACAAACAAACTCAAAAACAGCTTAAATCATAGAATTTGGGGGTCATTTTGATCCCATAGTATTATTAACCTCAATAACCATAATTTCCACTCATTTTCAGTCTATTCTGAACACCTCACAATATTATTTTTAGTCCTAAAATTTGCCCCGAGGTCGCTGGATGGCTAAGCTAAGCGACCCAAGTGGCCGACACAAACACCTGGCCCATCTAGGAGTAGCACTGCAGTGTCAGGCAGGATGGCCCTTCCAAAAAATACTCCCCAAACAGCACATGATGCAAAGAAAAAAAGAGGCGCACCAAGGTCGCTGTGTGACTAAGCTAAGCGACCCAAGTGGCCAACACAAACACCTGGCCCATCTAGGAGTGGCACTGCAGTGTCAGGCAGGATGGCCCTTCCAAAAAATACTCCCCAAACAGCACATGATGCAAAGAAAAAAAGAGGCGCACCAAGTTGGCTGTGTGACTAAGCTAAGCGACACAAGTGGCCGACACAAACACCTGGCCCATCTAGGAGTGGCACTGCAGTGTCAATCAAGACAGGATGGCCCTTCCAAAAAATACTCCCCAAACAGCACATGATGCAAAGAAAAAAAGAGGCGCACCAAGGTGGCTGTGTGACTAAGCTAAGCGACACAAGTGGCCGACACAAACACCTGGCCCATCTAGGAGTGGCACTGCAGTGTCAATCAAGACAGGATGGCCCTTCCAAAATATTGTCCCCAAACAGCACATGATGCCAAGAAAAATGAAAGAAAAAAGAGGTGCAAGATGGAATTGTCCTTGGGCCCTCCCACCCACCCTTATGTTGTATAAACAGGACATGCACACTTTAAAAACCTATCATTTCAGCCACAGGGTCTGCCACACGACTGTGACTGAAATGATGGTTTGGGCCCCCACCAAAAAAGAAGCAATCAATCTCTCCTTGCACAAACTGGCTCTACAGAGGCAAGGTGTCCACCTCCTCCTCATCCTCCGATTCCTCACCCCTTTCACTGTGTACATCCCCCTCCTCACAGATTATTAATTCGTCCCCACTGGAATCCACCATCTCAGGTCCCCGTGTACTTTCTGGAGGCAATTGCTGCTGGTGAATGTCTCCACGGAGGAATTGATTATAATTCATTTTGATGAACATCATCTTCTCCACATTTTCTGGAAGTAACCTCGTACGCCGATTGCTGACAAGGTGAGCGGCTGCACTAAACACTCTTTCGGAGTACACACTGGAGGGAGGGCAACTTAGGTAGTTTAAAGCCAGTTTGTGCAAGGGCCTCCAAATTGCCTCTTTTTCCTGCCAGTATACGTACGGACTGTCTGACGTGCCTACTTGGATGCGGTCACTCATATAATCCTCCACCATTCTTTCAATGGTGAGAGAATCATATGCAGTGACAGTAGACGACATGTCAGTAACGACATGTCAGTAATCGTTGGCAGGTCCTTCAGTCCGGACCAGATGTCAGCACTCGCTCCAGACTGCCCTGCATCACCGCCAGCGGGTGGGCTCGTAATTCTTAGCCTTTTCCTCGCACCCCCAGTTGCGGGAGAATGTGAAGGAGGAGATGGTGACGGGTCACGTTCCGCTTGACTTGACAATTTTCTCACCAGCAGGTCTTTGAACCTCTGCAGACTTGTGTCTGCCGGAAAGAGAGATACAATGTAGGTTTTAAATCTAGGATCGAGCACGGTGGCCAAAATGTAGTGCTCTGATTTCAACAGATTGACCACCCGTGAATCCTGGTTAAGCGAATTAAGGGCTCCATCCACAAGTCCCACATGCCTAGCGGAATCGCTCTGTTTTAGCTCCTCCTTCAATGTCTCCAGCTTCTTCTGCAAAAGCCTGATGAGGGGAATGACCTGACTCAGGCTGGCAGTGTCTGAACTGACTTCACGTGTGGCAAGTTCAAAGGGTTGCAGAACCTTGCACAACGTTGAAATCATTCTCCACTGCGCTTGAGTCAGGTGCATTCCCCCTCCTTTGCCTATATCGTGGGCAGATGTATAGGCTTGAATGGCCTTTTGCTGCTCCTCCATCCTCTGAAGCATATAGAGTGTTGAATTCCACCTCGTTACCACCTCTTGCTTCAGATGATGGCAGGGCAGGTTCAGGAATGTTTGGTGGTGCTCCAGTCTTCGGTACGCGGTGCCTGAACGCCGAAAGTGGCCCGCAATTCTTCGGGCCACCGACAGCATCTCTTGCACGCCCCTGTCGTTTTTTAAATAATTCTGCACCACCAAATTCAAGGTATGTGCAAAACATGGGACGTGATGGAATTTGCCCAGATGTAATGCACGCACAATATTGGTGGCGTTGTCCGATGTCACAAATCCCCAGGAGAGTCCAATTGGGGTAAGCCATTCTGCGATGATCTTCCTCAGTTGCCGTAAGAGGTTTTCAGCTGTGTGGCTATTCTGGAAAGCGGTGATACAAAGCGTAGCCTGCCTAGGAACGGGTTGGCGTTTGCGAGATGCTGCTACTGGTGCCGCCGCTGCTGTTCTTGCTGCGGGAGGCAATACATCTACCCAGTGGGCTGTCACAGTCATATAGTCCTGAGTCTGCCCTGCTCCACTTGTCCACATGTCCGTGGTTAAGTGGACATTGGGTACAACTGCATTTTTTAGGACACTGGTGAGTCTTTTTCTGAGGTCTGTGTACATTTTCGGTATCGCCTGCCTAGAGAAATGGAACCTAGATGGTATTTGGTACCGGGGACACAGTACCTCAATCAAGTCTCTAGTTGGCTCTGAATTAACGATGGATTCCGGAACCACGTTTCTCACCGTCCAGGATGCCAAGGCCTCAGTTATCCGCTTTGCAGCAGGATGACTGCTGTGATATTTCATCTTCCTCGCAAAGGACTGTTGGACAGTCAATTGCTTACTGGAAGTAGTACAAGTGGTCTTCCGACTTCCCCTCTGGGATGACCATCGACTCCCAGCAGCAACAACAGCAGCGCCAGCAGCAGTAGGCGTTACACTCAAGGATGCATCGGAGGAATCCCAGGCAGGAGAGGACTCGTCAGACTTGCCAGTGACATGGCCTGCAGGACTATTGGCTTTCCTGGGTAAGGAGGAAATTGACACTGAGGGAGTTGGTGGTGTGGTTTGCAGGAGCTTGGTTACAAGAGGAAGGGATTTAGTGGTCAGTGGACTGCTTCCGCTGTCACCCAAAGTTTTTGAACTTGTCACTGACTTATGATGAATGCGCTGCAGGTGACGTATAAGGGAGGATGTTCCGAGGTGGTTAACGTCCTTACCCCTACTTATTACAGCTTGACAAAGGCAACACACGGCTTGACACCTGTTGTCCGCATTTGTGTTGAAATAATTCCACACCGAAGAGATGACTTTTTTTGTATTTTTACCAGGCATGTCAAGGGCCATATTCCTCCCACGGATAACAGGTGTCTCCCCGGGTGCCTGACTTAAACAAACCACCTCACCATCAGAATCCTCCTTGTCAATTTCCTCCCCAGCGCCAGCAACACCCATATCCTCATCCTGGTGTACTTCAACAGTGACATCTTCAATTTGACTATCAGGAACTGGACTGCGGGTGCTCCTTCCAGCACTTGCAGGGGGCGTGCAAATGGTGGAAGGCGCAAGCTCTTCCCGTCCAGTGTCGGGAAGGTCAGGCATCGCAACCGACACAATTGGACTCTCCTTGGGGATTTGTGATTTTGAAGAACGCACAGTTCTTTGCTGTGCTTTTGCCAGCTTAAGTCTTTTCTTTTTCTAGCGAGAGGATGAGTGCTTCCATCCTCATTTGAAGCTGAACCACTAGCCATGAACATAGACCAGGGCCTCAGCCGTTCCTTGCCACTCTGTGTCGTAAATGGCATATTGGCAAGTTTACGCTTCTCATCAGACGCTTTTAATTTTGATTTTTGGGTCATTTTACTGAACTTTTGTGTTTTGGATTTTACATGCTCTCTACTATAACATTGGGCATTGGCCTTGGCAGACGAAGTTGATGGCATTTCATCGTCTCGGCCATGACTAGTGGCAGCAGCTTCAGCACGAAGTGGAAGTGGATCTTGATCTTTCACTTTAACCTCCACATTTTTGTTCTCCATTTTTTAATGCGTGGAATTATATGCCAGTATCAATAGCAATGGCCTACTACTATATTTACTGCACACAACTAAAAGGCACCACAGGTATACAATGTAGATGGATGGATACTAGTATACTTTATGGATGACGAGTGACGACACAGATGTAGGTACACAGCAGTGGCCTACCGTACTGCTATATACAGTATACTGGACCTGGTGGACACTGTCAGCGAACTGCTAAACTAGTCTAAAAAAAAGGCACCACAGGTATACAATGTAGATGGATGGATACTAGTATACTTTATGGATGACGAGTGACGACACAGAGGTAGGTACACAGCAGTGGCCTACCGTACTGCTATATACAGTATACTGGACCTGGTGGACACTGTCAGCGAACTGCTAAACTAGTCTAAAAAAAAGGCACCACAGGTATACAATGTAGATGGATGGATACTAGTATACTTTATGGATGACGAGTGACGACACAGAGGTTGGTACACAGCAGTGGCCTACAGTACTGCTATATACAGTATACTGGACCTGGTGGACACTGTCAGCGAACTGCTAAACTAGTCTAAAAAAAAAGGCACCACAGGTATACAATGTAGATGGATGGATACTAGTATACTTTATGGATGACGAGTGACGACACAGAGGTAGGTACACAGCAGTGGCCTACCGTACTGCTATATACAGTATACTGGACCTGGTGGACACTGTCAGCAAACTGCTAAACTAGTCTAAAAAAAGGCACCACAGGTATACAATGTAGATGGATGGATACTAGTATACTTTATGGATGACGAGTGACGACACAGAGGTAGGTACACAGCAGTGGCCTACCGTACTGCTATATACAGTATACTGGACCTGGTGGACACTGTCAGCGAACTGCTAAACTAGTCTAAAAAAAAGGCACCACAGGTATACAATGTAGATGGATGGATACTAGTATACTTTATGGATGACGAGTGACGACACAGAGGTAGGTACACAGCAGTGGCCTACCGTACTGCTATATACAGTATACTGGACCTGGTGGACACTGTCAGCGAACTGCTAAACTAGTCTAAAAAAAAGGCACCACAGGTATACAATGTAGATGGATGGATACTAGTATACTTTATGGATGACGAGTGACGACACAGAGGTAGGTACACAGCAGTGGCCTACCGTACTGCTATATACAGTATACTGGACCTGGTGGACACTGTCAGCAAACTGCTAAACTAGTCTAAAAAAAAGGCACCACAGGTATACAATGTAGATGGATGGATACTAGTTTACTTTATGGATGACGAGTGACGACACAGAGGTAGGTACACAGCAGTGGTAGAGATGAGCGCCGGAAATTTTTCGGGTTTTGTGTTTTGGTTTTGGGTTCGGTTCCGCGGCCGTGTTTTGGGTTCGACCGCGTTTTGGCAAAACCTCACCGAATTTTTTTTGTCGGATTCGGGTGTGTTTTGGATTCGGGTGTTTTTTTAAAAAAACCCTAAAAAACAGCTTAAATCATAGAATTTGGGGGTAATTTTGATCCCAAAGTATTATTAACCTCAAAAAACATAATTTACACTCATTTTCAGCCTATTCTGAACACATCACACCTCACAATATTATTTTTAGTCCTAAAATTTGCACCGAGGTCGCTGTGTGAGTAAGATAAGCGACCCTAGTGGCCGACACAAACACCGGGCCCATCTAGGAGTGGCACTGCAGTGTCACGCAGGATGGCCCTTCCAAAAAACCCTCCCCAAACAGCACATGACGCAAAGAAAAAAAGAGGCGCAATGAGGTAGCTGACTGTGTGAGTAAGATTAGCGACCCTAGTGGCCGACACAAACACCGGGCACATCTAGGAGTGGCACTGCAGTGTCACGCAGGATGTCCCTTCCAAAAAACCCTCCCCAAACAGCACATGACGCAAAGAAAAAAAGAGGCGCAATGAGGTAGCTGTGTGAGTAAGATTAGCGACCCTAGTGGCCGACACAAACACCGGGCCCATCTAGGAGTGGCACTGCAGTGTCACGCAGGATGTCCCTTCCAAAAAACCCTCCCCAATCAGCACATGATGCAAAGAAAAAGAAAAGAAAAAAGAGGTGCAAGATGGAATTATCCTTGGGCCCTCCCACCCACCCTTATGTTGTATAAACAAAACAGGACATGCACACTTTAACCAACCCATCATTTCAGTGACAGGGTCTGCCACACGACTGTGACTGATATGACGGGTTGGTTTGGACCCCCCCCAAAAAAGAAGCAATTAATCTCTCCTTGCACAAACTGGCTCTACAGAGGCAAGATGTCCACCTCATCTTCACCCTCCGATATATCACCGTGTACATCCCCCTCCTCACAGATTATCAATTCGTCCCCACTGGAATCCACCATCTCAGCTCCCTGTGTACTTTGTGGAGGCAATTGCTGCTGGTCAATGTCTCCGCGGAGGAATTGATTATAATTCATTTTAATGAACATCATCTTCTCCACATTTTCTGGATGTAACCTCGTACGCCGATTGCTGACAAGGTGAGCGGCGGCACTAAACACTCTTTCGGAGTACACACTTGTGGGAGGGCAACTTAGGTAGAATAAAGCCAGTTTGTGCAAGGGCCTCCAAATTGCCTCTTTTTCCTGCCAGTATAAGTACGGACTGTGTGACGTGCCTACTTGGATGCGGTCACTCATATAATCCTCCACCATTCTATCAATGTTGAGAGAATCATATGCAGTGACAGTAGACGACATGTCCGTAATCGTTGTCAGGTCCTTCAGTCCGGACCAGATGTCAGCATCAGCAGTCGCTCCAGACTGCCCTGCATCACCGCCAGCGGGTGGGCTCGGAATTCTGAGCCTTTTCCTCGCACCCCCAGTTGCGGGAGAATGTGAAGGAGGAGATGTTGACAGGTCGCGTTCCGCTTGACTTGACAATTTTGTCACCAGCAGGTCTTTCAACCCCAGCAGACCTGTGTCTGCCGGAAAGAGAGATCCAAGGTAGGCTTTAAATCTAGGATCGAGCACGGTGGCCAAAATGTAGTGCTCTGATTTCAACAGATTGACCACCCGTGAATCCTTGTTAAGCGAATTAAGGGCTGCATCCACAAGTCCCACATGCCTAGCGGAATCGCTCCGTGTTAGCTCCTTCTTCAATGCCTCCAGCTTCTTCTGCAAAAGCCTGATGAGGGGAATGACCTGACTCAGGCTGGCAGTGTCTGAACTGACTTCACGTGTGGCAAGTTCAAAGGGCATCAGAACCTTGCACAACGTTGAAATCATTCTCCACTGCACTTGAGACAGGTGCATTCCATCTCCTATATCGTGCTCAATTGTATAGGCTTGAATGGCCTTTTGCTGCTCCTCCAACCTCTGAAGCATATAGAGGGTTGAATTCCACCTCGTTACCACTTCTTGCTTCAGATGATGGCAGGGCAGGTTCAGTAGTTTTTGGTGGTGCTCCAGTCTTCTGTACGTGGTGCCTGTACGCCGAAAGTGTCCCGCAATTTTTCTGGCCACCGACAGCATCTCTTGCACGCCCCTGTCGTTTTTTAAAAAATTCTGCACCACCAAATTCAAGGTATGTGCAAAACATGGGACGTGCTGGAATTTGCCCATATTTAATGCACACACAATATTGCTGGCGTTGTCCGATGCCACAAATCCACAGGAGAGTCCAATTGGGGTAAGCCATTCCGCGATGATCTTCCTCAGTTGCCGTAAGAGGTTTTCAGCTGTGTGCGTATTCTGGAAAGCGGTGATACAAAGCGTAGCCTGCCTAGGAAAGAGTTGGCGTTTGCGAGATGCTGCTACTGGTGCCGCCGCTGCTGTTCTTGCGGCGGGAGTCCATACATCTACCCAGTGGGCTGTCACAGTCATATAGTCCTGACCCTGCCCTGCTCCACTTGTCCACATGTCCGTGGTTAAGTGGACATTGGGTACAACTGCATTTTTTAGGAGACTTGTGAGTCTTTTTCTGACGTCCGTGTACATTCTCGGTATCGCCTGCCTAGAGAAGTGGAACCTAGATGGTATTTGGTAACGGGGGCACACTGCCTCAATAAATTATCTAGTTCCCTGTGAACTAACGGCGGATACCGGACGCACGTCTAACACCAACATAGTTGTCAAGGACTCAGTTATCCGCTTTGCAGTAGGATGACTGCTGTGATATTTCATCTTCCTCGCAAAGGACTGTTGAACAGTCAATTGCTTACTGGAAGTAGTACAAGTGGGCTTACGACTTCCCCTCTGGGATGACCATCGACTCCCAGCGGCAACAACAGCAGCGCCAGCAGCAGTAGGCGTTACACGCAAGGATGCATCGGAGGAATCCCAGGCAGGAGAGGACTCGTCAGACTTGCCAGTGACATGGCCTGCAGGACTATTGGCATTCCTGGGGAAGGAGGAAATTGACACTGAGGGAGTTGGTGGGGTGGTTTGCGTGAGCTTGGTTACAAGAGGAAGGGATTTACTGGTCAGTGGACTGCTTCCGCTGTCACCCAAAGTTTTTGAACTTGTCACTGACTTATTATGAATGCGCTGCAGGTGACGTATAAGGGAGGATGTTCCGAGGTGGTTAACGTCCTTACCCCTACTTATTACAGCTTGACAAAGGGAACACACGGCTTGACACCTGTTGTCCGCATTTCTGGTGAAATACCTCCACACCGAAGAGCTGATTTTTTTGGTATTTTCACCTGGCATGTCAACGGCCATATTCCTCCCACGGACAACAGGTGTCTCCCCGGGTGCCTGACTTAAACAAACCACCTCACCATCAGAATCCTCCTGGTCAATTTCCTCCCCAGCGCCAGCAACACCCATATCCTCCTCATCCTGGTGTACTTCAACACTGACATCTTCAATCTGACTATCAGGAACTGGACTGCGGGTGCTCCTTCCAGCACTTGCAGGGGGCATGCAAATAGTGGAAGGCGCATGCTCTTCACGTCCAGTGTTGGGAAGGTCAGGCATCGCAAACGACACAATTGGACTCTCCTTGTGGATTTGGGATTTCAAAGAACGCACAGTTCTTTGCGGTGCTTTTGCCAGCTTGAGTCTTTTCAGTTTTCTAGCGAGAGGCTGAGTGCTTCCATCCTCATGTGAAGCTGAACCACTAGCCATGAACATAGGCCAGGGCCTCAGCCGTTCCTTGCCACTCCGTGTGGTAAATGGCATATTGGCAAGTTTACGCTTCTCCTCCGACAATTTTATTTTAGGTTTTGGAGTCCTTTTTTTTCTGATATTTGGTGTTTTGGATTTGACATGCTCTGTACTATGACATTGGGCATCGGCCTTGGCAGACGACGTTGCTGGCATTTCATCGTCTCGGCCATGACTAGTGGCAGCAGCTTCAGCACGAGGTGGAAGTGGATCTTGATCTTTCCCTAATTTTGGAACCTCAACTTTTTTGTTCTCCATATTTTATAGGCAGAACTAAAAGGCACCTCAGGTAAACAATGGAGATGGATGGATTGGATACTAGTATACAATTATGGACGGACTGCCACGGTTAGGTGGTATAAAAAAACCACGGTTAGGTGGTATATATTATAATAATAATACAATTATGGATGGACGGACTGCCTGCCGACTGCCGACACAGAGGTAGCCACAGCCGTGAACTACCGCACTGTACACTGGTTGATAAAGAGATAGTAGTATACTCGTAACAACTAGTATGACACTATGACGACGGTATAAAGAATGAAAAAAAAACCACGGTTAGGTGGTATATATTATAATAATAATACAATTATGGATGGACGGACTGCCTGCCGACTGCCGACACAGAGGTAGCCACAGCCGTGAACTACCGCACTGTACACTGGTTGATAAAGAGATAGTAGTATACTCGTAACAACTAGTATGACACTATGACGACGGTATAAAGAATGAAAAAAAAACCACGGTTAGGTGGTATATATTATAATAATAATACAATTATGGATGGACGGACTGCCTGCCGACTGCCGACACAGAGGTAGCCACAGCCGTGAACTACCGCACTGTACACTGGTTGATAAAGAGATAGTAGTATACTCGTAACAATTAGGATGACACTATGACGGTATAAAGAATGAAAAAAAAACCACGGTTAGGTGGTAGGTATATAATAATAAATAATACAATTCTGGTCGGACGGACTGCCTGCCGTGTGCCGACACAGAGGTAGCCACAGCCGTGAACTACCGCACTGTACACTGGTTGATAAAGAGATAGTAGTATACTCGTAACAATTAGGATGACACTATGACGGTATAAAGAATGAAAAAAAAACCACGGTTAGGTGGTAGGTATATAATAATAAATAATACAATTCTGGTCGGACGGACTGCCTGCCGTGTGCCGACACAGAGGTAGCCACAGCCGTGAACTACTGCACTGTACACTGGTTGATAAAGAGATAGTAGTATACTCGTAACAATTAGGATGACACTATGACGGTATAAAGAATGAAAAAAAAACCACGGTTAGGTGGTAGGTATATAATAATAAATAATACAATTCTGGTCGGACGGACTGCCTGCCGTGTGCCGACACAGAGGTAGCCACAGCCGTGAACTACCGCACTGTACACTGGTTGATAAAGAGATAGTAGTATACTCGTAACAATTAGGATGACACTATGACGGTATAAAGAATGAAAAAAAAACCACGGTTAGGTGGTAGGTATATAATAATAAATAATACAATTCTGGTCGGACGGACTGCCTGCCGTGTGCCGACACAGAGGTAGCCACAGCCGTGAACTACCGCACTGTACACTGGTTGATAAAGAGATAGTAGTATACTCGTAACAATTAGGATGACACTATGACGGTATAAAGAATGAAAAAAAAACCACGGTTAGGTGGTAGGTATATAATAATAAATAATACAATTCTGGTCGGACGGACTGCCTGCCGTGTGCCGACACAGAGGTAGCCACAGCCGTGAACTACCGCACTGTACTGTGTCTGCTGCTAATATAGACTGGTTGATATTTAAAGAGATATTAGTAGTATACAACAATACTATACTGGTGGTCAGGCACTGGTCACCACTCCTGCAGCAAAAGTGTGCACTGTTAATTAATATAATTGTACTCCTGGCTCCTGCTAACAACCTGCAGTGCTCCCCAGTCTCCCCCACAATTAATTATAAGCTTTTAATTTATACATTGATGACTGTGCAGCACACTGGGCTGAGCTGAGTGCACACAGACTGAGTCACACTGTGTGACTGACTGTGCTGTGTATCGTTTTTTTTTTCAGGCAGAGAACGGATATAGCAGAGAGAAGTGAACGGATATATTATATTAAATAAAAGTTAACTAGCAACTGCACTGGTCACTGACTGTGGTAAACTAACTCTGTCTGCGACTCTGCACAATCTCTCTCTATCTAATCTATCTATCTCTATTCTAATGGAGAGGACGCCAGACACGTCCTCTCCCTATCAATCTCAATGCACGAGTGAAAATGGCGGCGACGCGCGGCTCCTTATATAGAATCCGAGTCTCGCGATAGAATCCGAGCCTCGCGAGAATCCGACAGCGTCATGATGACGTTCGGGCGCGCTCGGGTTAACCGAGCAAGGCGGGAAGATCCGAGTCGCTCGGACCCGTGGAAAAAAAAGTGAAGTTCGTGCGGGTTCGGATTCAAAGAAACCGAACCCGCTCATCTCTAAGCAGTGGCCTACCGTACTGCTATATACAGTATATACTGGACCTGGTGGACACTGTCAGCAAACTGCTAAACTAAAATGCACCACAGGTATAGGAATGTAGATGGATAGTATACTTAATGGATGACGACACAGAGGTAGGTACAGCAGTGCACTCTGCACTGTACTCCTCCTATATATAATATTAATTATACTGGTGGTCCCCAGTCCCCACAATAAAGCAGCACACTGTGAGCACAGATATGGAGTGTTTTTCAGGCAGACAAACGTATACTGGTGGTCACTGTCAGCAAAACTCTGCACTGTACTCCTGCTATAGCTGCTCCCCAGTCCCCACAATTAAGCAGTGTGAGCACTCAGCACAGATATATCATGCAGCACACTGAGCACAGATATGGTATGGAGCGTTTTTTTCAGGCAGAGAAAGGATAAAAAAAACTAAACTCTGCACTGTACTCCTCCTAACAGCTGCTCCCCAATCCTCCCCACAATTATAGTAATAAACAAGCACAAGCAATCAAATCAACCGTCTTCTGACTTCTACTAAACGGAGAGGACGCCAGCCACGTTCTCTCCCTATCATCTCCAATGCACGTGTGAAAATGGCGGCGACGCGCGGCTGCTTATAGAATCCGAATCTCGCGAGAATCCGACAGCGGGATGATGACGTTCGGGCACGCTCGGGTTAGCCGAGCAAGGCGGGAGGATCCGAGTCTGCTCGGACCCGTGTAAAAAAGGTAAAGCTCGGGGGGTTCGGTTTCTCGGAAACCGAACCCGCTCATCACTATTAAGAAGCAGCTCAAACTTACATTTTCGTTTAAACCCTGTGGATGATTTACAACAATTTCACCAATCTTGTATCCCTCGGCGCTAGAGAACTCTTATAGAAGTGTTCACTTTATCCTGTGTATTTCCTTTAAGGAAGAGAAAAACACTTCATAGGGCAGGACAGTTTGTTCTCAAAAGACCAAATATTCAATATTAAGATGGACTCCTACCATATGTGCTGGTCTACAGTGAAAGTAGACAAATAAGCAGATTTATTGAGAGGGTATTCCCACCGTGGATTAATAGCCGCGTATCCTCAAAAACAATAAAAACACATCATAGGGCAACCTGTGGATGATTAGTATCGTGTTTGTGGAACCACCGGGCTTCCAACTGCATTAGCTTTTTTGGTCTATTGCCTCCACGTAATGTGGCCATTATGTGGTCCACGATTTTATATCGTAAAGACGTTTAGACTATGGCGCATCTGGTCAAAATGGCGGGCCACTGTTTGCTCACTGTTGCCCGTAATTGGCGCAGCCCTGATGGGCGATCTAAGGGGGTCATTCTGACCCGTTCGCACGCTACAGTTTGTCGCAGCGGTGCGAACAGGTCGAAACTGCGCATGCACAGTGGCCACATTGCGCATGTGCATCGATGCCGCCAGCAGCAAAAGTCATCGCAGTGGCGATTGCAAAAAGACTGACAGGAGGGAGGCGTTCCGGGGCATCAACTGACCGTTTTCAAGGCGTGGTGATGCGAACGCAGGCGTGTACAGGCGTTTGGAGGGTGGATGTCTGATGTCAATTCCGGGACCTTCGTCGCTGATTCCATCGCACAGGGTAAGTAAGTTTGACCTAGAGATGAGCGCCTGAAATTTTTCGGGTTTTGTGTTTTGGTTTTGGGTTCGGTTCCGCGGCCGTGTTTTGGGTTCGAACGCGTTTTGGCAAAACCTCACCGAATTTTTTTTGTCGGATTCGGGTGTGTTTTGGATTCGGGTGTTTTTTTCAAAAAACACTAAAAAACAGCTTAAATCATAGAATTTGGGGGTCATTTTGATCCCAAAGTATTATTAACCTCAAAAACCATAATTTACACTCATTTTCAGTCTATTCTGAATACCTCACACCTCACAATATTATTTTTAGTCCTAAAATTTGCACCGAGGTCGCTGTGTGAGTAAGATAAGCGACCCTAGTGGCCGACACAAACACCGGGCCCATCTAGGAGTGGCACTGCAGTGTCACGCAGGATGTCCCTTCCAAAAAACCCTCCCCAAACAGCACATGACGCAAAGAAAAAAAGAGGCGCAATGAGGTAGCTGTGTGAGTAAGATTAGCGACCCTAGTGGCCGACACAAACACCGGGCCCATCTAGGAGTGGCACTGCAGTGTCACGCAGGATGGCCCTTCCAAAAAACCCTCCCCAAACAGCACATGACGCAAAGAAAAAAAGAGGCGCAATGAGGTAGCTGTGTGAGTAAGATTAGCGACCCTAGTGGCCGACACAAACACCGGGCCCATCTAGGAGTGGCACTGCAGTGTCACGCAGGATGTCCCTTCCAAAAAACCCTCCCCAAACAGCACATGACGCAAAGAAAAAAAGAGGCGCAATGAGGTAGCTGTGTGAGTAAGATTAGCGACCCTAGTGGCCGACACAAACACCGGGCCCATCTAGGAGTGGCACTGCAGTGTCACGCAGGATGTCCCTTCCAAAAAACCCTCCCCAAACAGCACATGACGCAAAGAAAAAAAGAGGCGCAATGAGGTAGCTGACTGTGTGAGTAAGATTAGCGACCCTAGTGGCCGACACAAACACCGGGCCCATCTAGGAGTGGCACTGCAGTGTCACGCAGGATGTCCCTTCCAAAAAACCCTCCCCAATCAGCACATGATGCAAAGAAAAAGAAAAGAAAAAAGAGGTGCAAGATGGAATTGTCCTTGGGCCCTCCCACCCACCCTTATGTTGTATAAACAAAACAGGACATGCACACTTTAACCAACCCATCATTTCAGTGACAGGGTCTGCCACACGACTGTGACTGATATGACGGGTTGGTTTGGACCCCCCCAAAAAAGAAGCAATTAATCTCTCCTTGCACAAACTGGCTCTACAGAGGCAAGATGTCCACCTCATCTTCACCCTCCGATATATCACCGTGTACATCCCCCTCCTCACAGATTATCAATTCGTCCCCACTGGAATCCACCATCTCAGCTCCCTGTGTACTTTGTGGAGGCAATTGCTGCTGGTCAATGTCTCCGCGGAGGAATTGATTATAATTCATTTTAATGAACATCATCTTCTCCACATTTTCTGGATGTAACCTCGTACGCCGATTGCTGACAAGGTGAGCGGCGGCACTAAACACTCTTTCGGAGTACACACTTGTGGGAGGGCAACTTAGGTAGAATAAAGCCAGTTTGTGCAAGGGCCTCCAAATTGCCTCTTTTTCCTGCCAGTATAAGTACGGACTGTGTGACGTGCCTACTTGGATGCGGTCACTCATATAATCCTCCACCATTCTATCAATGTTGAGAGAATCATATGCAGTGACAGTAGACGACATGTCCGTAATCGTTGTCAGGTCCTTCAGTCCGGACCAGATGTCAGCATCAGCAGTCGCTCCAGACTGCCCTGCATCACCGCCAGCGGGTGGGCTCGGAATTCTGAGCCTTTTCCTCGCACCCCCAGTTGCGGGAGAATGTGAAGGAGGAGATGTTGACAGGTCGCGTTCCGCTTGACTTGACAATTTTGTCACCAGCAGGTCTTTCAACCCCAGCAGACCTGTGTCTGCCGGAAAGAGAGATCCAAGGTAGGCTTTAAATCTAGGATCGAGCACGGTGGCCAAAATGTAGTGCTCTGATTTCAACAGATTGACCACCCGTGAATCCTTGTTAAGCGAATTAAGGGCTGCATCCACAAGTCCCACATGCCTAGCGGAATCGCTCCCTTTTAGCTCCTTCTTCAATGCCTCCAGCTTCTTCTGCAAAAGCCTGATGAGGGGAATGACCTGACTCAGGCTGGCAGTGTCTGAACTGACTTCACGTGTGGCAAGTTCAAAGGGCATCAGAACCTTGCACAACGTTGAAATCATTCTCCACTGCACTTGAGACAGGTGCATTCCACCTACTATATCGTGCTCAATTGTATAGGCTTGAATGGCCTTTTGCTGCTCCTCCAACCTCTGAAGCATATAGAGGGTTGAATTCCACCACGTTACCACTTCTTGCTTCAGATGATGGCAGGGCAGGTTCAGTAGTTTTTGGTGGTGCTCCAGTCTTCTGTACGTGGTGCCTGTACGCCGAAAGTGTCCCGCAATTTTTCTGGCCACCGACAGCATCTCTTGCACGCCCCTGTCGTTTTTTAAAAAATTCTGCACCACCAAATTCAAGGTATGTGCAAAACATGGGACGTGCTGGAATTTGCCCATATTTAATGCACACACAATATTGCTGGCGTTGTCCGATGCCACAAATCCACAGGAGAGTCCAATTGGGGTAAGCCATTCCGCGACGATCTTCCTCAGTTGCCGTAAGAGGTTTTCAGCTGTGTGCGTATTCTGGAAAGCGGTGATACAAAGCGTAGCCTGCCTAGGAAAGAGTTGGCGTTTGCGAGATGCTGCTACTGGTGCCGCCGCTGCTGTTCTTGCGGCGGGAGTCCATACATCTACCCAGTGGGCTGTCACAGTCATATAGTCCTGACCCTGCCCTGCTCCACTTGTCCACATGTCCGTGGTTAAGTGGACATTGGGTACAACTGCATTTTTTAGGACACTGGTGAGTCTTTTTCTGACGTCCGTGTACATTCTCGGTATCGCCTGCCTAGAGAAGTGGAACCTAGATGGTATTTGGTAACGGGGGCACACTGCCTCAATAAATTGTCTAGTTCCCTGTGAACTAACGGCGGATACCGGACGCACGTCTAACACCAACATAGTTGTCAAGGACTCAGTTATCCGCTTTGCAGTAGGATGACTGCTGTGATATTTCATCTTCCTCGCAAAGGACTGTTGAACAGTCAATTGCTTACTGGAAGTAGTACAAGTGGGCTTACGACTTCCCCTCTGGGATGACCATCGACTCCCAGCGGCAACAACAGCAGCGCCAGCAGCAGTAGGCGTTACACGCAAGGATGCATCGGAGGAATCCCAGGCAGGAGAGGACTCGTCAGAATTGCCAGTGACATGGCCTGCAGGACTATTGGCATTCCTGGGGAAGGAGGAAATTGACACTGAGGGAGTTGGTGGGGTGGTTTGCGTGAGCTTGGTTACAAGAGGAAGGGATTTACTGGTCAGTGGACTGCTTCCGCTGTCACCCAAAGTTTTTGAACTTGTCACTGACTTATTATGAATGCGCTGCAGGTGACGTATAAGGGAGGATGTTCCGAGGTGGTTAACGTCCTTACCCCTACTTATGACAGCTTGACAAAGGGAACACACGGCTTGACACCTGTTGTCCGCATTTCTGGTGAAATACCTCCACACCGAAGAGCTGATTTTTTTGGTATTTTCACCTGGCATGTCAACGGCCATATTCCTCCCACGGACAACAGGTGTCTCCCCGGGTGCCTGACTTAAACAAACCACCTCACCATCAGAATCCTCCTGGTCAATTTCCTCCCCAGCGCCAGCAACACCCATATCCTCCTCATCCTGGTGTACTTCAACACTGACATCTTCAATCTGACTATCAGGAACTGGACTGCGGGTGCTCCTTCCAGCACTTGCAGGGGGCGTGCAAATGGTGGAAGGCGCATGCTCTTCACGTCCAGTGTTGGGAAGGTCAGGCATCGCAACCGACACAATTGGACTCTCCTTGTGGATTTGGGATTTCGAAGAATGCACAGTTCTTTGCTGTGCTGCTTTTGCCAGCTTGAGTCTTTTCATTTTTCTAGCGAGAGGCTGAGTGCTTCCATCCTCATGTGAAGCTGAACCACTAGCCATGAACATAGGCCAGGGCCTCAGCCGTTCCTTGCCACTCCGTGTGGTAAATGGCATATTGGCAAGTTTACGCTTCTCCTCCGACAATTTTATTTTAGGTTTTGGAGTCCTTTTTTTACTGATATTTGGTGTTTTGGATTTGACATGCTCTGTACTATGACATTGGGCATCGGCCTTGGCAGACGACGTTGCTGGCATTTCATCGTCTCGGCCATGACTAGTGGCAGCAGCTTCAGCACGAGGTGGAAGTGGATCTTGATCTTTCCCTAATTTTGGAACCTCAACATTTTTGTTCTCCATATTTTAATAGGCACAACTAAAAGGCACCTCAGGTAAACAATGGAGATGGATGGATTGGATACTAGTATACAATTATGGACGGGCTGCCGAGTGCCGACACAGAGGTAGCCACAGCCGTGAACTACCGCACTGTACTGTGTCTGCTGCTAATATAGACTGGTTGATAAAGAGATAGTATACTCGTAACTAGTATGTATGTATAAAGAAAGAAAAAAAAACCACGGTTAGGTGGTATATACAATTATGGACGGGCTGCCGAGTGCCGACACAGAGGTAGCCACAGCCGTGAACTACCGCACTGTACTGTGTCTGCTGCTAATATATAGACTGGTTGATAAAGAGATAGTATACTCGTAACTAGTATGTATGTATAAAGAAAGAAAAAAAAACCACGGTTAGGTGGTATATACAATTATGGACGGGCTGCCGAGTGCCGACACAGAGGTAGCCACAGCCGTGAACTACCGCACTGTACTGTGTCTGCTGCTAATATATAGACTGGTTGATAAAGAGATAGTATACTCGTAACTAGTATGTATGTATAAAGAAAGAAAAAAAAACCACGGTTAGGTGGTATATACAATTATGGACGGGCTGCCGAGTGCCGACACAGAGGTAGCCACAGCCGTGAACTACCGCACTGTACTGTGTCTGCTGCTAATATAGACTGGTTGATAAAGAGATAGTATACTCGTAACTAGTATGTATGTATAAAGAAAGAAAAAAAAACCACGGTTAGGTGGTATATACAATTATGGACGGGCTGCCGAGTGCAGACACAGAGGTAGCCACAGCCGTGAACTACCGCACTGTACTGTGTCTGCTGCTAATATATAGACTGGTTGATAAAGAGATAGTATACTCGTAACTAGTATGTATGTATAAAGAAAGAAAAAAAAACCACGGTTAGGTGGTATATACAATTATGGACGGGCTGCCGAGTGCCGACACAGAGGTAGCCACAGCTGTGAACTACCGCACTGTACTGTGTCTGCTGCTAATATAGACTGGTTGATAAAGAGAAAGTATACTCGTAACTAGTATGTATGTATAAAGAAAGAAAAAAAAAACCACGGTTAGGTGGTATATACAATTATGGACGGGCTGCCGAGTGCCGACACAGAGGTAGCCACAGCCGTGAACTACCGCACTGTACTGTGTCTGCTGCTAATATATAGACTGGTTGATAAAGAGATAGTATACTCGTAACTAGTATGTATGTATAAAGAAAGAAAAAAAAACCACGGTTAGGTGGTATATACAATTATGGACGGGCTGCCGAGTGCCGACACAGAGGTAGCCACAGCCGTGAACTACCGCACTGTACTGTGTCTGCTGCTAATATATAGACTGGTTGATAAAGAGATAGTATACTCGTAACTAGTATGTATGTATAAAGAAAGAAAAAAAAACCACGGTTAGGTGGTATATACAATTATGGACGGGCTGCCGAGTGCCGACACAGAGGTAGCCACAGCCGTGAACTACCGCACTGTACTGTGTCTGCTGCTAATATATAGACTGGTTGATAAAGAGATAGTATACTCGTAACTAGTATGTATGTATGTATAAAGAAAGAAAAAAAAACCACGGTTAGGTGGTATATACAATTATGGACGGGCTGCCGAGTGCCGACACAGAGGTAGCCACAGCCGTGAACTACCGCACTGTACTGTGTCTGCTGCTAATATAGACTGGTTGATAAAGAGATAGTATACTCGTAACTAGTATGTATGTATAAAGAAAGAAAAAAAAACCACGGTTAGGTGGTATATACAATTATGGACGGGCTGCCGAGTGCCGACACATAGGTAGCCACAGCCGTGAACTACCGCACTGTACTGTGTCTGCTGCTAATATATAGACTGGTTGATAAAGAGATAGTATACTCGTAACTAGTATGTATGTATAAAGAAAGAAAAAAAAACCACGGTTAGGTGGTATATACAATTATGGACGGGCTGCCGAGTGCCGACACAGAGGTAGCCACAGCCGTGAACTACCGCACTGTACTGTGTCTGCTGCTAATATATAGACTGGTTGATAAAGAGATAGTATACTCGTAACTAGTATGTATGTATAAAGAAAGAAAAAAAAACCACGGTTAGGTGGTATATACAATTATGGACGGGCTGCCGAGTGCCGACACAGAGGTAGCCACAGCCGTGAACTACCGCACTGTACTGTGTCTGCTGCTAATATAGACTGGTTGATAAAGAGATAGTATACTCGTAACTAGTATGTATGTATAAAGAAAGAAAAAAAAACCACGGTTAGGTGGTATATACAATTATGGACGGGCTGCCGAGTGCCGACACAGAGGTAGCCACAGCCGTGAACTACCGCACTGTACTGTGTCTGCTGCTAATATATAGACTGGTTGATAAAGAGATAGTATACTCGTAACTAGTATGTATGTATAAAGAAAGAAAAAAAAACCACGGTTAGGTGGTATATACAATTATGGACGGGCTGCCGAGTGCCGACACAGAGGTAGCCACAGCTGTGAACTACCGCACTGTACTGTGTCTGCTGCTAATATAGACTGGTTGATAAAGAGAAAGTATACTCGTAACTAGTATGTATGTATAAAGAAAGAAAAAAAAACCACGGTTAGGTGGTATATACAATTATGGACGGGCTGCCGAGTGCCGACACAGAGGTAGCCACAGCCGTGAACTACCGCACTGTACTGTGTCTGCTGCTAATATATAGACTGGTTGATAAAGAGATAGTATACTCGGAACTAGTATGTATGTATAAAGAAAGAAAAAAAAACCACGGTTAGGTGGTATATACAATTATGGACGGGCTGCCGAGTGCCGACACAGAGGTAGCCACAGCCGTGAACTACCGCACTGTACTGTGTCTGCTGCTAATATATAGACTGGTTGATAAAGAGATAGTATACTCGTAACTAGTATGTATGTATAAAGAAAGAAAAAAAAACCACGGTTAGGTGGTATATACAATTATGGACGGGCTGCCGAGTGCCGACACAGAGGTAGCCACAGCCGTGAACTACCGCACTGTACTGTGTCTGCTGCTAATATATAGACTGGTTGATAAAGAGATAGTATACTCGTAACTAGTATGTATGTATGTATAAAGAAAAAAAAAAAAACCACGGTTAGGTGGTATATACAATTATGGACGGGCTGCCGAGTGCCGACACAGAGGTAGCCACAGCCGTGAACTACCGCACTGTACTGTGTCTGCTGCTAATATAGACTGGTTGATAAAGAGATAGTATACTCGTAACTAGTATGTATGTATAAAGAAAGAAAAAAAAACCACGGTTAGGTGGTATATACAATTATGGACGGGCTGCCGAGTGCCGACACATAGGTAGCCACAGCCGTGAACTACCGCACTGTACTGTGTCTGCTGCTAATATATAGACTGGTTGATAAAGAGATAGTATACTCGTAACTAGTATGTATGTATAAAGAAAGAAAAAAAAACCACGGTTAGGTGGTATATACAATTATGGACGGGCTGCCGAGTGCCGACACAGAGGTAGCCACAGCCGTGAACTACCGCACTGTACTGTGTCTGCTGCTAATATATAGACTGGTTGATAAAGAGATAGTATACTCGTAACTAGTATGTATGTATAAAGAAAGAAAAAAAAACCACGGTTAGGTGGTATATACAATTATGGACGGGCTGCCGAGTGCCGACACAGAGGTAGCCACAGCCGTGAACTACCGCACTGTACTGTGTCTGCTGCTAATATATAGACTGGTTGATAAAGAGATAGTATACTCGTAACTAGTATGTATGTATAAAGAAAGAAAAAAAAACCACGGTTAGGTGGTATATACAATTATGGACGGGCTGCCGAGTGCCGACACAGAGGTAGCCACAGCCGTGAACTACCGCACTGTACTGTGTCTGCTGCTAATATATAGACTGGTTGATAAAGAGATAGTATACTCGTAACTAGTATGTATGTATAAAGAAAGAAAAAAAAAAACACGGTTAGGTGGTATATACAATTATGGACGGGCTGCCGAGTGCCGACACAGAGGTAGCCACAGCCGTGAACTACCGCACTGTACTGTGTCTGCTGCTAATATAGACTGGTTGATAAAGAGATAGTATACTACTAATATTATATATACTGGTGGTCAGGTCACTGGTCACTAGTCACACTGGCAGTGGCACTCCTGCAGCAAAAGTGTGCACTGTTTAATTTTAATATAATATTATGTACTCCTGGCTCCTGCTATAACCTATAACTGGCACTGCAGTAGTGCTCCCCAGTCTCCCCCACAATTATAAGCTGTGTGAGCTGAGCAGTCAGACAGATATATAATATATAGATGATGCAGCACACTGGCCTGAGCCTGAGCAGTGCACACAGATATGGTATGTGACTGACTGAGTCACTGTGTGTATCGCTTTTTTCAGGCAGAGAACGGATATATTAAATAAACTGCACTGTGTGTCTGGTGGTCACTCACTATATAATATATTATGTACTCCTGGCTCCTGCTATAACCTATAACTGGCACTGCAGTAGTGCTCCCCAGTCTCCCCCACAATTATAAGCTGTGTGAGCTGAGCAGTCAGACAGATATATATAATATTATTTATATATAGATAATAGATGATGCAGCACACTGGCCTGAGCCTGAGCAGTGCACACAGATATGGTATGTGACTGAGTCACTGTGTGCTGTGTATCGCTTTTTTCAGGCAGAGAACGGATTATAAATAAAACTGGTGGTCACTGGTCACTATCAGCAAAACTCTGCACTGTACTGAGTACTCCTAATGCTCCCCAAAATTAGTAAATCAAGTGTCTCTCTAATCTATTCTAAACGGAGAGGACGCCAGCCACGTCCTCTCCCTATCAATCTCAATGCACGTGTGAAAATGGCGGCGACGCGCGGCTCCTTATATAGAATCCGAGTCTCGCGATAGAATCCGAGCCTCGCGAGAATCCGACAGCGTCATGATGACGTTCGGGCGCGCTCGGGTTAACCGAGCAAGGCGGGAAGATCCGAGTCGCTCGGACCCGTGAAAAAAAACATGAAGTTCTGGCGGGTTCGGATTCAGAGAAACCGAACCCGCTCATCTCTAGTTTGACCCTGGTCTTCTTTTGCTCAAAACATTTTTTGCATAACAGGGCTGCACAAGCGTTCGCTGCAAAAAATCCCTCCCCATAGTCGGCTTTTAGTTGATTGCACGGGCTGCAAAAAGCGCACGGGCTGCCGGCAGTGCTGAGAGTCTAAGCACTAGAGCGCTCAGACTCTACTGCGCATGCGCAGATCTCCGGGAAAATGGCATGGTGGCCATTTTCCCTGAGATTTCTCTACTGCGCATGCGCAGAACTCCGTGAAAATGGCCGCTGGGTCATTTTCACAGAGTTTTAACACTGCCGTGGACATCGCCGCGGGACTCCGGAGTGGTGAGTATTCAGAAAATGGGTGCAGCGTGTGCGGTGGGGGCACCCTCTGGACTCAGGGGCCCGTGTGCACTACACACACTGCACCCGTTAACTGCACCCATTATAGAAACACCAGTGCTTGGGGGTGCCTGGGGCACTTTAGACAGGGGGCCCCAGTGGAAGGGGGGGGGGAGTTGTATATAAGATTGTGCATACCTCCAGGGCCGGTTTTAGGCCTTGTGGTGCCCAGGGTGAAATAATAGGTGCGTGGCTTCGGATAAGGGGCTTGGTCAGTTATACCTCCTGTAGCTGTGCCCTTAGCAGTTGTGCCCCCAGTACTGTGCCCCCTGTACTGTGCCCCCAATACTGTGCCCCCTGTACTGTGCCTCCTGTACTGTGCCCCCAGTAGCACCGATCATCCCCCCCCCCAAAAAAAAGAAAATAAATAAAAAAATACTCACAATCCCCGCTCCTGCTTCCCGACCGCTGCTATCCTCCATCTCCGGCCGCTGGCGCTGCTCCTCGGATCTGTGGGAGAGACGTCATGACATCTCTCCCATAGCACAGCATAGACACTAGAGATGTGCACCGGACATTTTTCGGGTTTTGTGTTTTGGTTTTGGATTCGGTTCCGCGGCCGTGTTTTGGATTCGGACGCGTTTTGGCAAAACCTCCCTGAAAATTCTTTGTCGGATTCGGGTGTGTTTTGGATTCGGGTGTTTTTTTTAAAAACCCCCTCAAAAACAGCTTAAATCATAGAATTTGGGGGTCATTTTGATCCCATAGTATTATTAACCTCAATAACCATAATTTCCACTCATTTCCAGTCTATTCTGAACACCTCACAATATTATTTTTAGTCCTAAAATTTGCACCGAGGTCGCTGGAGGACTAAGCTAAGTGATCCAAGTGGCCGACACAAACACCTGGCCCATCTAGGAGTGGCACTGCAGTGTCAGACAGGATGGCATTTCAAAAAATAGTCCCCAAACAGCACATGATGCAAAGAAAAATGAAAGAAAAAAGAGGTGCAAGATGGAATTGTCCTTGGGCCCTCCCACCCACCCTTATTTTGTATAAACAGGACATGCACACTTTAACAAACCCATCATTTCAGTGACAGGGTCTGCCACACGACTGTGGCTGAAATGACTGGTTGGTTTGGGCCCCCACCAAAAAAGAAGCAATCAATCTCTCCTTGCACAAACTGGCTCTACAGAGGCAAGATGTCCACCTCCTCCTCATCGTCCGATTCCTCACCCCTGTCACTGTGTACATCCTCCTCCTCACAGATTATTAATTTGTCTCCACTGGAATCCACTATCTCAGGTCCCTGTGTACTTTCTGGTAGAGATGAGCGGGTTCGGTTCCTCAGAATCCGAACCCCCCCGAACTTCAGCCTTTTTACACGGGTCCGAGGCAGACTCGGATCTTCCCGCCTTGCTCGGCTAACCCGAGCGCGCCCAAACGTCATCATCCCGCTGTCGGATTCTCGCGAGGCTCGTATTCTATCGCGAGACTCGGATTCTATATAAGGAGCCGCGCGTCGCCGCCATTTTCACACGTGCATTGAGATTGATAGGGAGAGGACGTGGCTGGCGTCCTCTCCGTTTAGATAGCGAGTGAGACACTTGATTTACTAGTAATTTAATTTTAGTAATTTTGGGGAGCATTAGGAGTACTCAGAGAGTGCAGAGTTTTGCTGATAGTTATACTAGTGACCACCAGTTTTATTTATTATTTAAAATCCGTTCTCTGCCTGAAAAAAAACGATACACAGTCACATACCATATCTGTGCTCAGCCTCAGTGTGCTGCATGATAATATCATCTATGTATATCTGACTGTGCTGAGTGCTCACTGCTCACACAGCTTAATTGTGGGGAAGACTGGGGAGCAGTTATAGCAGGAGTACATAACAGTGCACACTTTTGCTGCCAGTGTGACTGACCAGTGACCACCAGTATATTGTCTGCCTGAAAAAGTTAAACACTCGTGTGGTGTTTTTTATTTTTATTCTATAAACGCATTCTGCTGACAGACAGTGTCCAGCAGGTCCGTCATTCATTATATTATAATATATACCTGCAGTAGTGATATATATATATTTTTTATATCATTATCATCCAGTCTATACTAGCAGACGCAGTACGGTAGTCCACGGCTGTAGCTACCTCTGTGTCGGCAGTGCTCGTCCATAATTGTATACCTACCTGTGGTGGGTTTTTTTTTTCTATCTTCTTCATACTAGTAGTTTAGGAGTCTGCTGCTGACAGTGTCCAGCAGGTCCGTCATTATATAATATATACCTGTCCTGCAGTAGTGATATATATATATATATTTTATATCATTATCATCCAGTCTATACTAGCAGACGCAGTACGGTAGTCCACGGCTGTAGCTACCTCTTTGTCGGCAGTGCTCGTCCATAATTGTATACCTACCTGTGGTGGGGTTTTTTTTCTATCTTCTTCATACTAGTAGTTTAGGAGTCTGCTGCTGACAGTGTCCAGCAGTCCGTCATTATATAATATATACCTGTCCTGCAGTAGTGATATATATATATTTTTTATATCATTATCATCCAGTCTATACTAGCAGACGCAGTACGGTAGTCCACGGCTGTAGCTACCTCTGTGTCGGCAGTGCTCGTCCATAATTGTATACCTACCTGTGGTGGGTTTTTTTTTTCTATCTTCTTCATACTAGTAGTTTAGGAGTCTGCTGCTGACAGTGTCCAGCAGGTCCGTCATTATATAATATATACCTGTCCTGCAGTAGTGATATATATATATTTTTTATATAATTATCATCCAGTCTATACTAGCAGACGCAGTACGATAGTCCACGGCTGTAGCTACCTCTGTGTCGGCAGTGCTCGTCCATAATTGTATACCTACCTGTGGTGGGTTTTTTTTTCTATCTTCTTCATACTGGTAGTTTAGGAGTCTGCTGCTGACAGTGTCCAGCAGGTCCGTCATTATATAATATATACCTGTCCTGCAGTAGTGATATATATATATTTTTTATATCATTATCATCCAGTCTATACTAGCAGACGCAGTACGGTAGTCCACGGCTGTAGCTACCTCTGTGTCGGCAGTCACTCGTCATCCATAAGTATACTAGTATCCATCCATCTCCATTGTTTACCTGAGGTGCCTTTTAGTTGTGCCTATTAAAATATGGAGAACAAAAATGTTGAGGTTCCAAAAATAGGGAAAGATCAAGATCGACTTCCACCTCGTGCTGAAGCTGCTGCCACTAGTCATGGCCGAGACGATGAAATGCCATCAACGTCGTCTGCCAAGGCCGATGCCCAATGTCATAGTACAGAGTATGTAAAATCCAAAACACCAAATATCAGTAAAAAAAAGGACTCAAAAATCTAAAATAAAATCGTCGGAGAAGCGTAAACTTGCCAATATGCCATTTACCACACGGAGTGGCAAGGAACGGCTGAGGCCCTGGCCTATGTTCATGGCTAGTGGTTCAGCTTCACATGAGGATGGAAGCACTCAGCCTCTCGCTAGAAAAATGAAAAGACTTAAGCTGGCAAAAGCACAGCAAAGAACTGTGCGTTCTTCGAAATCACAAATCCACAAGGAGAGTCCAATTGTGTCGGTTGCGATGCCTGACCTTCCCAACACTGGACGTGAAGAGCATGCGCCTTCCACCATTTGCATGCCCCCTGCAAGTGCTGGAAGGAGCACCCGCAGTCCAGTTCCTGATAGTCAGATTGAAGATGTCAGTGTTGAAGTACACCAGGATGAGGAGGATATGGGTGTTGCTGGTGCTGGGGAGGAAATTGACCAGGAGGATTCTGATGGTGAGGTGGTTTGTTTAAGTCAGGCACCCGGGGAGACACCTGTTGTCCGTGGGAGGAATATAGCCATTGACATGCCTGGTGAAAATACCAAAAAAATCAGCTCTTCGGTGTGGAAGTATTTCAACAGAAATGCGGACAACATTTGTCAAGCCGTGTGTTGCCTTTGTCAAGCTGTAATAAGTAGGGGTAAGGACGTTAACCACCTCGGAACATCCTCCCTTATATGTCACCTGCAGCGCATTCATCATAAGTCAGTGACAAGTTCAAAAACTTTGGGCGACAGCGGAAGCAGTCCGCTGACCAGTAAATCCCTTCCTCTTGTAACCAAGCTCACGCAAACCACCCCACCAACTCCCTCAGTGTCAATTTCCTCCTTCCCCAGGAATGCCAATAGTCCTGCAGGCCATGTCACTGGCAATTCTGACGAGTCCTCTCCTGCCTGGGATTCCTCCGATGCATCCTTGCGTGTAACGCCTACTGCTGCTGGCGCTGCTGTTGTTGCTGCTGGGAGTCGATGGTCATCCCGGAGGGGAAGTCGTAAGACCACTTTTACTACTTCCACCAAGCAATTGACTGTTCAACAGTCCTTTGCGAGGAAGATGAAATATCACAGCAGTCATCCTGCTGCAAAGCGGATAACTGAGGCCTTGGCATCCTGGGCGGTGAGAACCGTGGTTCCGGTATCCATCATTACTGCAGAGCCAACTATAAACTTGTTTGAGGTACTGTGTCCCCGGTACCAAATACCATCTAGGTTCCATTTCTCTAGGCAGGCGATACCGAAAATGTACACAGACCTCAGAAAAAGACTCACCAGTGTCCTAAAAAATGCAGTTGTACCCAATGTCCACTTAACCACGGACATGTGGACAAGTGGAGCAGGGCAGACTGAGGACTATATGACTGTGACAGCCCACTGGGTAGATGTATGGACTCCCGCCGCAAGAACAGCATCGGCGGCACCAGTAGCAGCATCTCGCAAACGCCAACTCTTTCCTAGGCAGGCTACGCTTTGTATCACCGCTTTCCAGAATACGCACACAGCTAAAAACCTCTTACGGCAACTGAGGAAGATTATCGCAGAATGGCTTACCCCAATTGGACTCTCCTGTGGATTTGTGGCATCGGACAACGCCAGCAATATTGTGTGTGCATTAAATATGGGCAAATTCCAGCACGTCCCATGTTTTGCACATACCTTGAATTTGGTGGTGCAGAATTATTTAAAAAACGAGAGGGGCGTGCAAGAGATGCTGTCGGTGGCCAGAAGAATTGCGGGACACTTTCGGCGTACAGGCACCACGTACAGAAGACTGGAGCAACACCAAAAACGCCTGAACCTGCCCTGCCATCATCTGAAGCAAGAAGTGGTAACGAGGTGGAATTCAACCCTCTATATGCTTCAGAGGTTGGAGGAGCAGCAAAAGGCCATTCAAGCCTATACAACTGAGCACGATATAGGAGGTGGAATGCACCTGTCTCAAGCGCAGTGGAGAATGATTTTAACGTTGTGCAAGGTTCTGCAACCTTTTGAACTTGCCACACGTGAAGTCAGTTCAGACACTGCCAGCCTGAGTCAGGTCATTCCCCTCATCAGGCTTTTGCAGAAGAAGCTGGAGACATTGAAGGAGGAGCTAACACAGAGCGATTCCGCTAGGCATGTGGGACTTGTGGATGGAGCCCTTAATTCGCTTAACAAGGATTCACGGGTGGTCAATCTGTTGAAATCAGAGCACTACATTTTGGCCACCGTGCTCGATCCTAGATTTAAAACCTACCTTGGATCTCTCTTTCCGGCAGACACAAGTCTGCAGGGGTTCAAAGAACTGCTGGTGAGAAAATTGTCAAGTCAAGCGGAACGCGACCTGTCAACATCTCCTCCTTCACATTCTCCCGCAACTGGGGGTGCGAGGAAAAGGCTCAGAATTCCGAGCCCACCCGCTGGCGGTGATGCAGGGCAGTCTGGAGCGACTGCTGATGCTGACATCTGGTCCGGACTGAAGGACCTGCCAACGATTACGGACATGTCGTCTACTGTCACTGCATATGATTCTCTCCCCATTGAAAGAATGGTGGAGGATTATATGAGTGACCGCATCCAAGTAGGCACGTCAGACAGTCCGTACGTATACTGGCAGGAAAAAGAGGCAATTTGGAGGCCCTTGCACAAACTGGCTTTATTCTACCTAAGTTGCCCTCCCACAAGTGTGTACTCCCAAAGAGTGTTTAGTGCCGCCGCTCACCTTGTCAGCAATCGGCGTACGAGGTTACTTCCAGAAAATGTGGAGAAGATGATGTTCATTAAAATGAATTATAATCAATTCCTCCATGGAGACATTCACCAGCAGCAATTGCCTCCACAAAGTACACAGGGAGCTGTGATGGTGGATTCCAGTGGGGACGAATTGATAATCTGTGAGGAGGGGGATGTACACGGTGATGAATCGGAGGATGATGATGAGGTGGACATCTTGCCTCTGTAGAGCCAGTTTGTGCAAGGAGAGATTAATTGCTTCTTTTTTGGTGGGGGTCCAAACCAACCCGTCATTTCAGTCACAGTCGTGTGGCAGACCCTGTCACTGAAATGATGGGTTGGTTAAAGTGTGCATGTCCTGTTTATACAACATAAGGGTGGGTGGGAGGGCCCAAGGACAATTCCATCTTGCACCTCTTTTTTCTTTCATTTTTCTTTGCGTCATGTGCTGTTTGGGGAGTGTTTTTTGGAAGGGCCAGCCTGCGTGACACTGCAGTGCCACTCCTAGATGGGCCAGGTGTTTGTGTCGGCCACTAGGGTCGCTGAGCTTACTCACACAGCTACCTCATTGCGCCTCTTTTTTTCTTTGCGTCATGTGCTGTTTGGGGAGTGTTTTTTGGAAGGGCCATCCTGCCTGACACTGCAGTGCCACTCCTAGATGGGCCAGGTGTTTGTGTCGGCCACTAGGGTCGCTGAGCTTAGTCACACAGCTACCTCATTGCGCCTCTTTTTTTTCTTTATTGCGTCATGTGCTGTTTGGGGAGTATTTTTTGGAAGGGCCATCCTGCCTGACACTGCAGTGCCACTCCTAGATGGGCCAGGTGTTTGTGTCGGCCACTTGGGTCGCTGAGCTTAGTCACACAGCTACCTCATTGCGCCTCTTTTTTTCTTTGCGTCATGTGCTGTTTGGGGAGTGTTTTTTGGAAGGGCCATCCTGCGTGACACTGCAGTGCCACTCCTAGATGGGCCAGGTGTTTGTGTCGGCCACTTGGGTCGCTGAGCTTAGTCATCCAGCGACCTCGGTGCAAATTTTAGGACTAAAAATAGTATTGTGAGGTGTGAGGTGTTCAGAATAGACTGAAAATGAGTGGAAATTATGGTTATTGAGGTTAATAATACTTTGGGATCAAAATGACCCCCAAATTCTATGATTTAAGCTGTTTTTTAGGGTTTTTTGAAAAAAAACACCCGAATCCAAAACACACCCGAATCCAACAACAAAAATTCGGTGAGGTTTTGCCAAAACGCGTTCGAACCCAAAACACGGCCGCGGAACCGAACCCAAAACCAAAACACAAAACCCGAAAAATTTCCGGTGCACATCTCTACTTTCTGGAGGCAATTGCTGGTGAATGTCTCCATGGAGGAATTGATTATAATTCATTTTGATGAACATCATCTTCTCCACATTTTCTCGAAGCAACCTCGTACGCTGATTGCTGACAAGGTGACCGGCTGCACTAAACACTCTTTCGGAGTACACACTGGAGGGGGGGGAAACTTAAGTAAAATAAAGCCAGTTTGTGCAAGGGCCTCCAAATTGCCTCTTTTTCCTGCCAGTATACGTATGGACTGTCTGACGTGCCTACTTGGATGCTGTCACTTATATAATCCTCCACCATTCTTTCAATGGTGACAGAATCATATGCAGTGACAGTAGACGACATGTCAGTAATCGTTGGCAGGTCCTTCAGTCTGGACCAGATGTCAGCACTCGCTTCAGACTGCCCTGCATCACTGCCAGCGGGTGGGCTCGGAATTCTTAGCCTTTTCCTTGCATCCCCAGTTGCGGGAGAATGTGAAGGAGGACCTGTTGACGGGTCACGTTCCGCTTGACTTGACAAGTGTCTCACCAGCAGGTCTTTGCACCTCTGCACACTTGTGTCTGCCGGAAAGAGAGATACAACGTAGGCTTTAAACCTAGGATCGAGCACGGTGGCCAAAATGTAGTGCACTGATTTCAACAGATTGACCACCCGTGAATCCTGGTTAAGCGAATTAAGGGCTCCATCCACAAGTCCCACATGCCTAGCGGAATCGCTCCGTTTTAGCTCCTCCTTCAATGTCTCCAGCTTCTTCTGCAAAAGCCTGATGAGGGGAATGCCCTGACTCAGGCTGGCAGTGTCTGAACTGACTTCACGTGTGGCAAGTTCAAAGGTTTGCAGAACCTTGCACAACGTTGAAATCATTCTCCACTGCGCTTGAGTCAGGTGCATTCCACCTCCTTTGCCTATATCATAGGCAGATGTATAGGCTTGAATGGCCTTTTGCTGCTCCTCCATCCTCTGAAGCATATAGGGGGTTGAATTCCATCTCGTTACCACCTCTTGCTTCAGATGATGGCGGGGCAGGTTCAGGACTGTTTGCTGGTGCTCCCGTCTTCGGCACGCAGTGGCTGAATGCCGAAAATGGCCCGCAATTCTTCGGGCCACCGACAGCATCTCTTGCATGCCCTGTCGTTTTTTAAAAAAATTCTGCACTACCAAATTCAATGTATGTGCAAAACATGGGACGTGCTGGAATTTGCCCACATGTAATGCACGCACAATATTGGTGGCGTTGTCCGATGTCACAAATCCCCAGGAGAGTCCAATTGGGGTAAGCCATTCTGCGATGATGTTCCTCAGTTTCCATAAGAGGTTGTCAGCTGTGTGCCTCTTATGGAAAGTGGTGATACAAAGCATAGCCTGCCTAGGAACGAGTTGGCATTTGCGAGATGCTGCTACTGGTGCCGCTGCTGCTGTTGCAGTTCTTGCTGCGGGAGGCAATACATCTACCCAGTGGGCTGTCACAGTCATATAGTCCTGAGTCTGCCCTGCTCCACTTGTCCACATGTCCGTGGTTAAGTGGACATTGGGTACAACTGCATTTTTTAGTGTCTCTTTTTCTGATGTCTGTGTACATTCTCGGTATCGCCTGCCTAGAGAAATGGAACCTAGATGGTATTTGGTACCAGGGACACAGTACCTCAATCAATTCTCTAATTCCCTGTGAATTAACGGTGGATACCAGACACACGTTTAACACCACCGCAGCTTCCAAGACCTGAGTTATCCACTTTGCAGCAGGATGACTGCTGTGATATTTCATCTTCCTCGCAAAGGACTGTTGGACAGTCAATTGCTTACTGGAAGTAGTACAAGTGGTCTTCTGACTTCCCCTCTGGGATGACGATCGACTCCCAGCAGTATCAACAGCAGCGCCAGCAGCAGCAAGCGTTACACTCAAGGATCCATCGGAGGAATCCCAGTTAGGAGAAGACTCATCAGACTTGCCAGTGACATGGCCTGCAGGACTATTGGCGTTTCTGTCTAAGGAGGAAATTGACACTGAGGGAGTTGGTGGTGTGGTTTGCAGGAGCTTTGGTACAAGAGGAAGGAACTTAGTTGTCAGTGGACTGATTCCGCTGTCACCCAAAGTTTTTGAACTTGTCAATGACTTCTGATGAATGCACTCCAGGTGACGTATAAGGGAGGATGTTCCTAGGTGGTTAACGTCCTTACCCCTACTTATTACAGCTTGACAAAGGCAGCACACGGCTTGACACCTGTTGCCCGCATTTCTGTTGAAATAATTCCACACCGAAGAGGTGATTTTTTTTGTAATTTGACCAGGCATGTCAATGGCCATATTCGTCCCACGGACAATAGGTGTCTCCCTTGGTGCCTGACTTAAACAAACCACCTCACCATCAGAATCCTCCTTGTCAATTTCGTCCTCAGCGCCAGCAACACCCATATCCTCATCCTGGTGTACTTCAACAGTGACATCTTCAATTTGACTATCAGGAACTGGACTGCGGGTGCTCCTTCCAGCACTTGCAGGGGGCATGCAAATGGTGGAAGGCGCCACCTCTTCCCGTCCAGTGTTGGGAAGGTCAGGCATCGCAACCGACACAATTGGACTCTCCTTGGGGATTTGTGATTTAGAAGAACGCACAGTTCTTTGCTGTGCTTTTGCCAGCTTAAGTCTTTTCATTTTTCTAGCGGGAGGATGAGTGCTTCCATCCTCATGTGAAGCTGAACCACTAGCCATGAACATAGGCCAGGGCCTGAGCCGTTCCTTGCCACTCCGTGTCGTAAATGGCATATTGGCAAGTTTACGCTTCTCATCAGATGCTTTTAATTTTGATTTTTGGGTCATTTTACTGAACTTTTGTTTTTGGGATTTTACATGCTCTCTACTATGACATTGGGCATCGGCCTTGTCAGACGACGTTGATGGCATTTCATCATCTCGGCCATGACTGGTGGCAGCAGTTTCAGCACGAGGTGGAAGTGGATCTTGATCTTTCCCTATTTTACCCTCCACATTTTTGTTCTCCATTTTTTAATGTGTGGAATTATATGCCAGTAATATATCAATAGCAATGGCCTACTGTACTGTACTATATATGTATACTGTTGGTCACCAAAATGCTGCACTGTAATAATAGAAGCTATAGAAAAGTATATATATTATTGTATATATATCAGTACAGAGCAGTGTAACTGTGACACATGTGTCCTGACAAGCAGTATAGAAGCTATAGAAAAGTATATATATTACTGTATATCAGTAGTAGTACAGAGCGGTGTAACTGTGACACATGTGTGTCCTGACAAGCAGTATAGAAGCTATAGAAAATGATTTAAAATTATTGTATATATCAGTACAGAGCGGTGTAACTGTGACCCATGTGTCCTGACAAGCAGTATAGAAGCTATAGAAAAGTATATATATGTTACTGTATGTCAGTAGTAGTACAGAGCTGTGTAACTGTGACACATGTGTGTCCTGACAAGCAGTATAGAAGCTATAGAAAATGATCTAAAATTTTTGTATATATCAGTACAGAGTGGTGTAACTGTGTCACATGTGTGTCCTGACAAGCAGTATAGAAGCTATAGAAAATGATTTAAAATTATTGTATATATCAGTACAGAGTGGTGTAACTGTGACACATGTGTCCTGACAAGCAGTATAGAAGCTATAGAAAAGTATATATATATGTTACTGTATATCAGTAGTATTACAGAGCGGTGTAACTGTGACACATGTGTGTCCTGACAAGCAGTATAGAAGCTATAGAAAATGATTTAAAATTATTGTATATATCAGTACAGAGCGGTGTAACTGTGACCCATGTGTCCTGACAAGCAGTATAGAAGCTATAGAAAAGTATATATATTATTGTATATATCAGTACAGAGCGGTGTAACTGTGACCCATGTGTCCTGACAAGCAGTATAGAAGCTATAGAAAAGTATATATATGTTACTGTATATCAGTAGTAGTACAGAGCGGTGTAACTGTGACACATGTGTGTCCTGACAAGCAGTATAGAAGCTATAGAAAATGATCTAAAATTTTTGTATATATCAGTACAGAGTGGTGTAACTGTGACACATGTGTGTCCTGACAAGCAGTATAGAAGCTATAGAAAATGATTTAAAATTATTGCATATATCAGTACACAGCGGTGTAACTGTGACACATGTGTGTCCTGACTATCACTGACCTGGTTTGGGAGTGTTGTGGACTTAGGGTTTCTTCCGGTGACCGGGAAGAGGAACCGCAACTGGGCCGCAGCAGAGATGGCCGAATGTAAGTTTTCCTCATGCAGGATCAGGTCGGCAGACAGGAGGCACGCGTGGACGCTGAAGGTCTCCTGAAAGACAGAACTTGAAAGGTGCTGATGAACCAGTGAGGAATACCAGGTGCTGGAGGCACAAACTGCGCTAAAGTGCACTGGGGCTTTGAGAGACTGAAGTGCTTGTAGGCGCTGAAGTGCTTGGAGGCACTGAGGTGCGGGAAGGCGCTGAAGTGCTTGGAGGCGCTGAAGCGCTTGGAGGCACTGAGGTGCTTGGAGGCACTGAGGCGCTTGGAGGCACTGAGGCGTTTGGAGGCACTGAGGCGCTTGGAGGCACAGAGATGCTTGGAGGCACGGAGGTGCTTGGAGGCACTGAGGTGCTTGGAGGCACAGAGATGCTTGGAGGCACGGATGCTTGGAGGCACGGAGGTGCTTGGAGGCACAGAGGTGCTTGGGGGCACGGAGGTGGAAACCACAGGAATGCGGGAGCACTGGAGATCACAGCTTCTGTAGGCAGAATAGATGATACTCAGGCACTGATGCAGTGCCTGGCGCCTGAATTTATACTTCCCACCACCATCTGATTGGTGGGAAGCGCCTGATGACGTCACCCGCCCAGACGCCGGGCCGAGCGACGGAAGCCGGAAGCCGCCAGCGAGGACGGCCGCAGGGAGGACCAGCGCGCCCGGAGAGGTAAGTAAGGCGGACGGGGCAGTGGCATGACAGTACCCCCTCCTCTAGGGGTGGCCCCTGGACACTTCCCAGGTTTCGTAGGGTGCTTGGCATGGAAGATTCGGATTATCGAGGAGCTGAGACCTCGGAAGCTCCTATCCAGCTTCTCTCCTCAGGACCATAACCTTTCCATTCTACCAGATATTGCAGGTTCTTATGAAGATAACGAGAGTCCAGAATAGTTTTGATTTCAAAGTCTGTCCCAGTTTCAGTTTCTACCGAAGTGGGGCTTGAAGGCTTAGAATGAAAACGATTAAGGATGAGAGGACGAAGGAGAGAAACATGAAAGGCATTCGGTATGCGTAGATGAGAAGGTAATCCCAACTTGCAGACCACAGGATTCAGGATTTGTAGCACAGGGTAAGGACCGATGAACCTTGGGGCGAACTTCATGGTGGGTACCTTTAGTCAGAGGTTACGTGTGGAGAGCCATACCCTGTCATTAACCTTGTATTGAGGAGCGGCTCGCCGTTTCTTGTCCGTGAAGAACTTGTATCGGACAGAAACCTTTTTAAGACTAGCATGAACCTTACTCCAAATTTATCTAAAGTGTAGTAGAGTGGAAGTCACAGCTGAAACCTCACCTGTTGGATGAATTGGTAATTCCGGAACTTGTGGGTGGAAGCCATAGTTGATGAAGAACGGAGATTCACCAGTGGAGGAATGAAATGAATGGTTATGTGCAAACTCTGCCCAAGGCAATAACTCTACCCAGTTGTCCTGTGAAGGGGAGAGATACAGACGGAGGAAAGTCTCCAAGTCTTGATTGACTCGTTCCGTTTGTCCATTAGTTTGGGGGTGATAAGCGGACGAAAACTTAAGTTTAATTTGTAAGGCCGAGCAGAGAGCTTTCCAAAACCTTGCGGTGAACTGTACCCCTCGATCAGAGACTATTTCTTGCCGTAACCCAACCGAAAATGTTCTCGGACAAATATTAGAGCTAATTTAGGAGCTGTCGGCAGACCAGTCAATGGAACGAAGTGCGCCATCTTCGAAAAACGGTCGACGATCACCCAGACAGTGTTGAAACCTTTGGAACAGGGCAAGTCGGTGACGAAGTCCATGGAAATGTGAGTCCAGGGTTTCATAGGAATGGACAGAGGATGAAGTAACCCAGCAGGAGGTAAGCGAGGAGATTTATGCTGTGTACACTGTGGACAAGAATTAACGTAATCCTGTACATCCTTCCTTATGGAGTCCCACCAGTAGGATCTTTGCAGAAACTTGTACATCTTCTGAGCGCCGGGATGACCGGAAAACTTGGAGATATGGGCCCACTGTAGTATCCTTGACCGGAATTTAGCTGGTACGGACATTCTTCCAGGGGGAGGACCTGGAGTAGTTGAGGCAGCGGAGACAGAAATTGGATTCAGAATTAAACTCTGCTCAAAAGAATCCTCTTCATCTGTGGGAGTTTGTGAACAGGACAGTGCATCCACTTTAGTATTGAAAGTCCCGGCTCGGTACTTGATAACAAAAGAGAATCGAGTGAAGAAGAGTGCCCATCTAGCTTGGCGAGGATTCAAGCACTGTGCGGTTTTGATGTACAACAAATTTTTGTGATCAGTGTAAATGGTAATCACATGTTTGGTCCCTTCTAAGAGATATCTCCACTCTTCCAAGGCAGATTTAATTGCCAAGAGTTCCTGGTCTCCAATAGTGTAGTTTCGTTCAGCCGGAGAGAATTTACGAGAGTGGAAACCACACGGATGTAATCTCTTATCTGAGGAGTACTGAGAAAGAACAGCCCCAACTCTGACCGAGGATGCGTCAACTTCTAGGAAGAAAGGTTCCTCGAAATTTGGTTGTTGGAGTACTGGGGCGGACATAAAAGCCGATTTCAAGTGGGAAAAAGCCTCTATAGCTTCGGGAGGCCACAAACCCGGGTTGGAACCCTTTCTCGTCAAGGCGGTAATGGGTGCAACAATGGTGGAGAAACTTCTAATGAACTTTCTGTAATAGTTCGCAAAACCCAGGAATTTTTGTATTGCTTTCAAGGAGAGTGGCTGTGCCCAGTCCCGAATGGCGGAAAGTTTCTCCGGGTCCATGCGAAGCTCCATCCCCGAGATGATATAACCGAGGAACGGTATTGATGTTACTTCAAAGGTACACTTGGATATCTTGGCATAGAGATGATCCTCACGTAGACGGCGGAGTACCTCTTTGACCTGTATCCTGTGTTCAGCAAGGTCTTTGGAAAAAATCAGTATGTCATCCAAATATACCACGACACTTAGGTATAACATGTCTCGGAAGATTTCGTTGACGAATCCCTGGAAGACAGCAGGAGCATTGCTAAGACCGAATGGCATCACCAGATACTCATAATGCCCATCCCGGGTATTGAAGGCGGTCTTCCATTCATCTCCCTCTCTGATGCGTATAAGGTTATAGGCCCTCCTCAAATCGAGCTTGGAAAAAACGTGGGCACCACGAACTCTATCAAATAGCTCTGTGATTAGAGGCAAGGGGTATTTATTTTTGATGGTAATATCATTTAGGCCGCGGTAGTCGATACATGGTCTTAACCCCCCGTCCTTCTTTTTCCCGAAGAAGAAGCCCGCTCCAGCCGGGGAGATAGAGGGGCGAATGAATCCCTTGTGAAGATTGGACTTGATATAGTCTGACATAGCTTGTGTCTCTGGGAGGGACAGAGGATAAATGCGACCCGGGGCGGCATTTTCCCTGGGATGAGGTCAATGGGGCAGTCCCAAGACCTATGGGGTGGTAACTGGTCAGCCGCCTGTTCCGAGAACACACCCTTGAACTCTTGGTACGCCTCCGGGATAAGTTCTTCCTCCGCCTTAGTAGAAACACTAAGCGGACAGACAGGGGTGAGACAGTTAGCATGACACAAAGAACTCCAAGACCGAATCTGTGAGGTCTTCCAATCGATATGGGGATTGTGAATTTTGAGCCAAGGCATTCCGAGAACCAGATCGTGATGCATTTCCGAAATCACCAGGAACTCCAAATATTCTTGATGTAGAGCCCCGACCTGTAATTTAACTGGAACCGTGCACTCTGTTATGATACCCTTGGATATCCTAGTACCATTGATAGCTGTCAAGGAAATAGGCCGTTCGATGAACCGTACTTCCAAATTCAGGCTTTGGACACAGAGAGAAGAAACTAAATTCCCCGCAGCCCCGGAGTCCAACAGGGCTTCAAAAGACTTGGAAGTAACCTTGGTGGTTAACGTTACAGGAAGCAAACAGTCCGAAGTCGGAGAAGATTTGGTCGTAACCCCCAACTTGACTCCACCGGAACAAGCTAGGCCTGCCCGTTTCCCGGACGGGATTTGCAGGACTTGATTAAGTGACCCGCAGCTACGCAGTACATACAGAGTTTACCTTCATGACGACGCTGTCGCTCCTCCGGGGACAGTCGGGATCGGTTAATCTGCATGGGTTCGTCCGGACTTGGGACCACCGCTTGCCTTGCAGGGGGAAGCCGGAACCTAGAACGATCCGATCGACTACGTTCACCTCCACGTTCCTGCATCCGGAGATCTACCTTGACACAGAGAGAGATCAATTCCTCTAAAGAATCCGGAAGCTCCCGAGTGACCAACTCATCCTTCAGGCGATCGGAGAGACCGTTCCAGAAAGCAGCTCCCAGAGCCTCATTATTCCAGCGAAGTTCAGAGGCAATGGTTTGAAAATGAACCACATACTGACCCACGGATCGGGAGCCTTGACGGATGCGGAGCAAGTCAGAAGAGGCCGAAGTCATCCTGCCAGGCTCGTCAAAAATTAGTCGAAAAGACGTGATGAATTTGGAGTAATTGGAAACCAGTGAATCAGAATGTTCCCATAATGGAGACACCCAATCCAAGGCAAATCCTTCCAGCAGAGAAATAATATATGCCACCTTGGACCAGTCTGTAGGAAAGTTATGTGCAAGTAGCTCGAAATGTACCTCGCATTGGTTTAAAAAACCACAACAATTTTTAGGATTCCCATTATAACGGGACGGAGTAGGCAGCTGAAGGCGTGGAGTGGTACCGGCCGATGGCTGAACATTGCTGGAAGCGGCAACTGGTGCGGCTACTGGAACTGGTGCTGGAATTACCGAGGCTAGGAACACCTGAATCTGATCCAGACACCCGGACAACTCCTGGAGGTACTGCATCACCTGACCTTGTGCCGCTTCCTGACTTTGTACTCGGGAAGCCAGATTCTGGATGGCACTTGAGTCCGTGTTCCAATTCCCCGGGTCCATGTGGCCTGAGTATACTATCACTGACCTGGTTTGGGAGTGTTGTGGACTCGGGGTTTCTTCCGGTGACTGGGAAGAGGAACCGCAACTGGGCCGCAGCAGAGATGAACGAATGTAAGTTTTCCTCATGCAGGATAAGGTCGGCAGACAGGAGGCACGCGTGGACGCTGAAGTTCTCCTGAAAGACAGAACTTGAAAGGTGCTGATGAACCAGTGAGGAATACCAGGTGCTGGAGGCACAAACTGCGCTAAAGTGCACTGGGGCTTGGAGAGACTGAAGTGCTTGTAGGTGCTGAAGTGCTTGGAGGCACTGAGGTGTGGAAAGGTGCTGAAGTGCTTGGAGGCGCTGAAGCGCTTGGAGGCACTGAGGTGCTTGGAGGCACTGAGGTGCTTGGAGGCGCTGAGGCGCTTGGAGACACTGAGGTGCTTGGAGTCACTGAGGCGTTTGGATGCACTGAGGCGCTTGGAGGCACTGAGGTGCTTGGAGGCACAGAGATGCTTGGAGGCACAGAGGTGCTTGGAGGCACAGAGGTGCTTGGAGGCACGGAGGTGCTTGGAGGCATGGAGATGCTTGGAGGCACGGAGGTGCTTGGAGGCACTGAGGTGCTTGGAGGCACGGAGATGCTTGGAGGCATGGAGGTGCTTGGAGGAACGGAGGTGCTTGGAGGCACGGAGGTGGAAACCACAGGAATGCGGGAGCACTGGAGATCACAGCTTCTGTAGGCAGAATAGATAATACTCAGGCACTGATGCAGTGCCTGGCGCCTGCATTTATACTTCCCACCACCATCTGATTGGTGGGAAGCGCCTGATGACGTCACCCGCCCAGACGCCGGGCCGAGCGATGGAAGCCGGGAGCCGCCAGCGAGGACGGCCGCAGGGAGGACCAGCGCGCCCGGAGAGGTAAGTAAGGCGGACGGGGTGGTGGCGTGACACTGACAAACAGTATAGAAGCTACAGAAAATGATTTAAAATTATATATATATCAGTACAGAGCGGTGTAACTGTGACCCATGTGTCCTGACAAGCAGTATAGAAGCTATAGAAAAGTATATATATTATTGTATATATCAGTACAGAGCAGTGTAACTGTGACACATGTGTCCTGACAAGCAGTATAGAAGCTATAGAAAAGTATATATATGTTACTGTATATCAGTAGTAGTACAGAGCGGTGTAACTGTGACACATGTGTGTCCTGACAAGCAGTATAGAAGCTATAGAAAATGATTTAAAATTATTGTATATATCAGTACAGAGTGGTGTAACTGTGACACGTGTCCTGACAAGCAGTATAGAAGCTATAGAAAAGTATATATATGTTACTGTATATCAGTAGTAGTACAGAGCGGTGTAACTGTGACACATAATATAGAAAAAATGGAGAATAAGACTTAACCAGCGCTTATGTTTAGACGTCCAACTCTGACGTATTTCTTATATGTTCGTCCTCGTAGTATACCATATAAAAGGAGAAAGATGTATATATCATAACACCATTTATTATACACAAAAACAAAAACAAATAAAATGCAGCACAAATCCTGGAGTATTAACAGGTTCAGTGGGTAATTACCAGATGTTCCAGAACTGTGATTAAACAGTTCTAAATAGGCATGAAGATATAACTGGTGGGATTCCGGATTTCCCCCAGTAGTCGGTTAGATGTTGCTACAGCCGAATCTTCACTCCACTGTGAACCTGTGTTCAACTCCCTGGATCCCACCAACGCGTTTCCACCCCGGGCTGGGGTCTTTTTCAAGGTGCAAAATGTGCAATGCTGCTCTCTTCATGGATTCCAATATTTAACTAACCAGGGCAACAATCATAGTCCAGCAGGTCCAGCTGTACCCTATACACAAATCACCTAGAGTTCCGTGGTCCTCTGCTGGACCCGTGCGTCACTTCCCCCGTTGCCCTGGTAACCCGTCTTTCTAAAACACCACTGTGTCCGACCGCGTCCTCGTTACCATGAGGACCCGTCACTCATAATCCGGAAGTGCGTCTTTCAGCGGTATCACATCATTCCGCTCCCGTGCGCCGGCCATACAGCGTCCCGGTTGCCATAGGAATAGGAGTCTCTATTACATCACTGTACTTCCGTATCGGATTTTCGTTTGTTTAAAAGGTTAAAACATATTACTAAAATAAAACAAAAATAGTGTACTTAACATACTTAAAACATATAATAATCCCTAATATCCATTACAGTACCATATTCAATAAATCCCCTACTACAATAATCCAGACCCCAAGTTCAATTATTTTTACCGGTAAAAATCACAGAGTACTGTATATAACCTAGTGTACCTATCTATAAAAACCATTTGACCTCAAAATCCTGATTTAGGCCCCCCCGGTTTTAAAGTTCCTAGGTCGTAAATAGCTTTCATTTCGGTTTTGGCCAACTGGGACGAGACATCTTTTCGTCTCCAGTGCCCTTTAACATGTTTAAAACCGCAAAATTGTTTGATGCCAGAGGTATTACTCTGATGTCGTAATCTGAAATGCTCAGATAAAGCATGGGTCGTGAGCCCATTCCTTATATTTCTCAAGTGTTCACTAACACGAACCTTAAGGGGTCTAGAGGTCCGGCCAATGTACCATAAGCCACACTTACACTCGATGGCGTAAATGACATTAGAAGTGTTACAAGTTACAAATCTCCTATTTGCACTCATGACCATTAATAGATATCTCCGTGATCTTACTATTCATACTTGGTATCCCACGACATCCCAAACACAAACCACACCGAAAGAATCCCTTTGATTTTATCATGCACATTGCTTTCTTCAAAGGTTGGGTGCTTTTTACAAGACTAGTTTTTAAATTGGGCGCCTTTTTAAAAATACATTTTGGTTTGGACGGGATCTCCCCCCCCAATAATGGGCTCCTTTTTTAGTATCCCCCAATGTTTCCTTAATGATTTTTCTACATTCCTATACTGGATGTGAAGGATGTGACAAATGCCCGGTCATACTTCATTCCCCCCTTCTCCTTTTCTTTCGGTATAAGCAACTGATCCCTATCGATAAGGGCTACTTTACTTTTCACATTATCTATTCTCTCTTTCGGGTAACCTGATGCTGTAAATCTTGCTGCCATATCCTCTGCTTGTACCTCATATGCATGAATCTCTGTGCAGTTACGTTTCAGGCATCGGAATTGGCCTTCTGGAATTAAGCCTAGCCAGTCCGGATGATGGCAGCTCGTTGCCCCTATATACACGCCAGAATCCGTAGGTTTCTTAAAATTCATAGTTTGTACCTTCCCATTTTCGATAAACACAGTGATATCTAGGAAATTAATCCTAGTCTCACTTTTCTCAAATGTGAAAAAAATATTCAAAGTGTTAGTATTAAGATATTCAAAAAAATGATCTAAAAGCTCCTCTCCCCCTCTCCAAATAAAAAAAGACATCATCTGTGTATCTTTTCCAGGCCACCAGGTTCGCCCCAAAGGGACAGTGGTTCCAGATGTTATCCTCCTCCCACTGTCCCATAAAAATATTAGCATAACTTGGGGCGAACCTGGTGCCCATAGCTGTACCGATGTTTTGCAGATAAAATGAGTTATTAAAAGAAAAATAGTTATTCTCTAAAATGAATAAAACACCCTTCTGAATAAAACCCTGTAAGTACGCACCAGCACTTCCTTTAAACAAGTTTACTACCTTTGTAGATTTGCACAAATTTATAAGAAAGATTAGTATTAAGAAGTTTTTTTTATCATGAAAGGAGAGGACATTACTGAAAATTCAGTCACCCCTGACACCCCGTTTAAACCTAAATCAATTTTCAATCCTACTTATGTACGGGGGAATTTTATTGAAACCTTTTTAAAACTAGTGTCTGACGACATACAAGAAATGGAAACGAAGGTTTCCAAACCAAACCTTACATTTAAAGAACGGGAAGCGTTGAAAAACCTGAGAGATAATGATGATTTGGTGATAAAACCCGCGGATAAGGGGGGAGGTGTGGTCATTATGACAAGAGAGGATTATGAAAAAGAAGTTTTAAGACAACTTGAAGAGGACGAAACATACAAAAAATTGAGGTCAGATCCCACAAACAACATACAAAAAGCGTTGTTTAAAATGGTGGAGGATTCCACCATGAAAGGTATCCTCATAGAAAGAGAGAAGAAATTTTTATGTATAGAAGAACCAATTATTCCAGTCCTGTATATTTTACCCAAGGTCCACAAAGACCCACTGAGACCTCCAGGCCGCCCTATTGTATCAGGGGATAGGCTCAATTACCTCTAACCTTTCGGAATTTATCGATTTCTATTTACAACCCTTGGTTTTTAAAAACAGATCACATTTGAAGGATACAAGAGATTTTTTAAAGGTAATTGCAGAAATACAATGGGAAGAGGGACTTTTGTTAGTTACGGCTGATGTCCGGTCCCTCTATACAATTATAGAACATCAAGCAGGTATGAAATCCTTAATAACAGCCCTAGAAAAAAGTGAACTGGATGAAGTATTACAGGATTTTATTCAGAAGGGTGTTTTATTCATTTTAGAGAATAACTATTTCTCTTTTAATAACTCATTTTATCTGCAAAACATCGGTACAGCTATGGGCACCAGGTTCGCCCCAAGTTATGCTAATATTTTTATGGGACAGTGGGAGGAGGATAACATCTGGAATCACTGTCCCTTTGGGGCGAACCTGGTGGCCTGGAAAAGATACATAGCTGATGTCTTTTTTATTTGAAGAGGGGGAGAGGAGCTTTTAGATCAATTTTTTGAATATCTTAATACTAACACTTTGAATATTTTTTTCACATTTGAGAAAAGTGAGACTAGGATTAATTTCCTAGATATCACTGTGTTTATCAAAAATGGGAAGGTACAAACTATGAATTTTAAGAAACCTACGGATTCTGGCGTGTATATAGGGGCAGCGAGCTGCCATCATCCGGACTGGCTAGGCTCAATTCCAGAAGGCAAATTCTGACGCCTGAAACGTAACTACACAGAGATTCAGACATATGAGGTACAAGCAGAGGATATGGCAGCAAGATTTACAGCATCAGGTTACCCGAAAGAGAGAATAGATAATGTGAAAAGTAAAGTAGCCCTTATCGATAGGGATCAGTTGCTTATACCGAAAGAAAAGGAGAAGGGGGGAATGAAGTATGACTGGGCATTTGTCACTTCCTTTACTAGTCAGTATAGGAATGTAGAAAAATCATTAAGAGAAACATTGGGGGATACTAAAAAAGGACCCCATTATTGGGGGGGAGATCCCGTCCAAACCAAAATGTATTTTTAAAAAGGCGCCCAAATAAAAAACTAGTCTTGTAAAAAGCGCCCAACCTTTGAAGAAAGCAATGTGCACGATAAAATCAAAGGGATTCTTTCGGTGTGGTTTGTGTTTGGGATGTCGTGGGATACCAAGTATGAATAGTAAGATCACGGAGATATCTATTAATGGTCATGAGTGCAAAACAGGAGATTTTGTAACTTGTAACACTTCTAATGTCATTTACGCCATCGAGTGTAAGTGTGGTTTATGGTACATTGGCCGGACCTCTAGACCCCTTAAGGTTCGTGTTAGTGAACACTTGAGAAATATAAGGAATGGGCTAACGACCCATGCTTTATCTGAGCATTTCAGATTACGACATCAGAGTAATACCTCTGGCATCAAACAATTTGGCGGTTTTAAACATGTTAAAGGGCACTGGAGACGAAAAGATGTCTCGTCCCAGTTGGCCAAAGCCGAAATGAAAGCTATTTACGACCTAGGAACTTTAAAACCGGGGGGGGCCTAAATCAGGATTTTGAGGTCAAATGGTGTTTATAGATAGGTACACTAGGTTATATACTCTGTGATTTTTACTGGTAAAAATAATTGAACTTGGGGTCTGGATTATTGTAGTAGGGGATTTATTGAATATGGTACTGTAATGGATATTAGGGATTATTATATGTTTTAAGTATGTTAAGTACACTATTTTTGTTTTATTTTAGTAATATGTTTTAACCTTTTAAACAAACGAAAATCCGATACGGAAGTACAGTGATGTTATAGAGACTCCTATTCCTATGGCAACCGGGACGCTGTATGGCCGGCGCACGGGAGCGGAATGATGTGATACCGCTGAAAGATGCACTTCCGGATTATGAATGACGGGTCCCCATGGTAACGAGGACGCGGCCGGACACAGTGGTGTTTTAGAAAGATGGGTTACCAGGGCAACGGGGGAAGTGACGCACGGGTCCAGCAGAGGACCACGGAACTCTAGGTGATTTGTGTATAGGGTCCAGCTGGACCTGCTGGACTATGATTGTTGCCCTGGTTAGTTAAATATAGGAATCCATGAAGAGAGCAGCATTGCACATTTTGCACCTTGAAAAAGACCCCAGCCCGGGGTGGAAACGCGTTGGTGAGATCCAGGGAGTTGAACACAGGTTCACAGTGGAGTGAAGATTCGGCTGTAGCAACATCTAACCGACTACTGGGGGAAATCCGGAATCCCACCAGTTATATCTTCATGCCTATTTAGAACTGTTTAATCACAGTTCTGGAACATCTGGTAATTACCCACTGCACCTGTTAATACTCCAGGATTTGTGCTGCATTTTATTTGTTTTTGTTTTTGTGTATAGTAAATGGTGTTATGCTATATACATCTTTCTCCTTTTATATGGCATACTACGAGGACGAACATATAAGAAATACGTCAGAGTTGGACGTCTAAACATAAGCGCTGGTTAAGTCTTATTCTCCATTTTTTCTATATTCTGTGCACTTGTGGTGAAGGGTTGGAAGAAGCCTCACAGGAGTTTGAGCATTACTAGCTGCTGTTGCGCACGGAACACTTTCTCATTGTCTGTTGTTACGTAACTGTGACACACGTGTGTCCTGACAAGCAGTATAGAAGCTATAGAAAATGATTTAAAATTATTGTATATATCAGTACAGAGCGGTGTAACTGTGACACATGTGTTCTGACAAGCAGTATAGAAGCTATAGAAAAGTATATATATGTTACTGTATATCAGTAGTAGTACAGAGTGGTGTAACTGTGACACATGTGTGTCCTGACAAGCAGTAAAGAAGCTATAGAAAATGATTTAAAAGTATTGTATATATCAGTACAGAGTGGTGTAACTGTGACACATGTGTTCTGACAAGCAGTATAGAAGCTATAGAAAAGTATATATATGTTACTGTATATCAGTAGTAGTACAGAGCGGTGTAACTGTGACACATGTGTGTCCTGACAAGCAGTATGAAAGCTATAGAAAATGATTTAAAATTATTGTATATATCAGTACAGAGCGGTGTAACTGTGACCCATGTGTCCTGACAAGCAGTATAGAAGCTATAGAAAAGTATATATATTACTGTATATCAGTAGTAGTACAGAGCGGTGTAACTGTGACCCATGTGTCCTGACAAGCAGTATAGAAGCTATAGAAAAGTATATATATTATTGTATATATATCAGTACAGAGCGGTGTAACTGTGACACATGTGTGTACTGACAAGCAGTAAGGAAGCTATAGAAAAGTATATATATTACTGTATATCAGTAGTAGTACAGAGCGGTGTAACTGTGACACATGTGTGTCCTGACAAGCAGTATAGAAGCTATAGAAAAGTATATATATTATTGTATATATCAGTACAGAGCAGTGTAACTGTGACACATGTGTCCTGACAAGCAGTATAGAGGCTATAGAAAAGTATATATATTATTGTATATATCAGTACAGAGCGGTGTAACTGTGACCATGTGTCCTGACAAGCAGTATAGAGGCTATAGAAAAGTATATATATTATTGTATATATCAGTACAGAGCGGTGTAACTGTGACACATGTGTCCTGACAAGCAGTATAGAGGCTATAGAAAAGTATATATATTATTGTATATATCAGTACAGAGCGGTGTAACTGTGACCATGTGTCCTGACAAGCAGTATAGAAGCTATAGAAAAGTATATCTATTATATACTGGTGGTCCCCAGTCCCCACAATGCAGCACACTGATCAGATATTTGCAGCACACTGAGCAGAGATATGGAGCGTTTTCAGACAGAGAACGTAGATATTTTCAGCACACTGAGCACAGATTATTTGCAGCACACTGAGCACAGATATTTTCAGCACACTGAGCACAGATTACAGAGCTTTTCAGGGAGAGAACACCAGCCACGTCCTCTCCGTTCAATCTCCAAAGCACAAGTGAAAATGGCGGCAATGCGCGGCTCCTTATATAGAATATGAATCTCGCGAGAATCCGACAACGGGATGATGACGTTCGGGCGCATTCTGGTTAACCGAGCAAGGCGGGAAGATCTGAGGCTGCCTTGGAACCGTGTAAAATAGGTGAAGTTCAGGGGGGTTCGGATCCCGAGGAACCGAACCCGCTCATCTCTAATAGACACTAGAGGTCAATCGCGACCCCTAGCGTCTATGTGCCGCTCCCACAATGCCATGCAGTGCATGATGCCGTCATCGCACACCACACAGCACAGCACCGCACAGCACTGGATAGCACTGAGGGACATCACCAGTAGCGGATCTTGCCACTGCGGCGGACCCCTCAGGCAAAAATCCTGCGTGCTCGTAGCAAGATCCACTACTGCATACCTCCCAACATGACCTCCAGGGGGGACAAAATGCTCTCTACCTGGACTTCCCTCTTAATATATGATTGTAGTCACCTGCGTTGAGCTATTTGATTGATAATAAGGATGTTTCAACACAGGTGATTGCAATCATAACTTAAGAAGGAAGTCCAGATAGGGAGCATTTTGTCCCTACTGGAATGGGTCATGTTGGGGTGTATATTAAATTTAGCCCAATGGTGTATATTAGATTTAAACTAGTAGTTTAATAGTGCCTGGGCACTGTTTATAGCTACATCTAAATATAAAATGTTCTTGTAGTGGAACAAAAGACAACTTAAACAACCTTAAAATACACATAGAAAAATAAAACCTATAATTCACCTTGTCACATGCAAAAATAGCAGCAACCTCTGTACTACTTAGACACTGGGACAGGACTCAGGAGGACTCTGTGTGTGTGTGTGTCTAGACCCTCATTAGATAACAAGTTACACAGGACTCAGACACCACAGTGATCCCACCCTGTGTCACTTGTACCTATCTCTAACCTCCTATCTCTCCTCTGGTTGGGAGCTCCGTTGATAGTTCATGAAATCTGATACTGCTGTTGTTCACATTCTGCCCGTCTGATTCTGCTGCTGAATAAGAGCGAGTGATGTCAGTGTGCTCTGGCTGGGAGGCCCCCTGACAGAGGGGGGCCCGGGGTACTGTATGTCCTGCATCCCCCCTTAATCTCGCTATGGCTTAAGCAAACTGGGCGGATACTCCCTTTGTACAATTTTTGAGAAACCAAGTTAAGTTGTATTTCCAGTTCCTCAGATGCACTGATGATTCTGCACACTCTGAGGAACTGGGAATAGGAGAGGCCCTGCACCAAAGCTGGAGGATGGAAACTGTCGTACCGCAACAACGTATTGTGGTTGGTTGATTTTGAGTAAACAGTAGTGCTGGGTTTGCCATCCTGAACCATGATTTTAATGTCTAAAAAACAGATCTTTGACACATGTGTGACCATGGTGAATTTAACTGGGCTGCAAGATCAATTGTCATCTATCAGCTCAGTCAAAGCTCCCATTTCACCAATCCAAGAAAGCAATAGGTCATCTATATATCGAAAATATAGAGCTATGTTCCCTGCTACCACTGTATCCTCAAAAAACAGATGGCGTTCCACTTCCCACATGTAGGTGTTAGCCAGAGAGGGGGCCATCGCATAGCCTGTGTTTTACTTATAAAACTTACCATTAAATAGGAAGTAATTATGAGTTAATGGGATCTCAAGCTACCTTATGAATAAGTTCACATCAGGGCCCTCGTGCAGTGTATTATTTAGGATTAACCATTTAACAGCTGATAACCCCGCTTGATGGGGTATGCAAGTGTATAAACTTGCTAGATCAAGTGTGGTCAACACTGTACCCTACTGTATAGGCCCAATATTCAGCAACTTTCATAACAGGGTATTGAAATCTTTTAGGTGGGTGAATGTGGCCTGAATACAGGGCTGAAGATAGAAATCAAGATATATCGAAATAGGCTCGCACAGAGATCCCCTGGCCGAGATGATAGGCCAGCCAGGAGGCCTCTGTGCGTCCTTGTGGATCTTCGGGATCGCATAAAAGACAGGTACCACTGGATGAGAACAAACCAGTCTATTGTAGATGTCAAGTGAAATGAGGCCTTCTGACGTATCCTCCAACAGCATAGCATCTAATTCAGCATTATATACGCTTGTGGGGTCACCCTTCAATAGGCTGTACGTTTTATTATCAGACATGAGGTCTATTAGCTATACATTATATCTAGTGATGTGCACCGGAAATTTTTGGTGTTTTGTGATTGGATTCGGTTCCGCGGCCGTGTTTTGGATTTGGATGCGTTTTGGCAAAACCTCCCTGAAAATTTTTGGTCGGATTCGGGTGTGTTTTGGATTCGGGTGTTTTTTTACAAAAAACCCTCAAAAACAGCTTAAATCATAGAATTTGGGAGTCATTTTGATCCCATAGTATTATTAACCTCAATAGCCATAATTTCCACTCATTTCCAGTCTATTCTGAACACCTCACACCTCACAATATTATTTTTAGTCCTAAAATTTGCACCGAGGTCGCTGGATGGCTAAGCTAAGTGACCCATATGGCCGACACAAACACCTGGCCCATCTAGGAGTGGCACTGCAGTGTCAGACAGGATGGCAAATTTAAAAACTAGTCCCCAAATAGCACATGATGCAAAGAAAAAAAGAGGTGCAATGAGGTAGCTGTGTGACTAAGCTAAGTAACCCAAGTGGCGACACAAACACCTGGCCCATCTAGGAGTTGCACTGCAGTGTCAGACAGGATGGCAGATTTAAAAAATACTCCCCAAACAGCACATGTTGCAAAGAAAAAAGAGGTGCACCAAGGTCGCTGGATGGCTAAGCTAAGCGACCCAAGTGGCTGACACAAACACCTGGCCCATCTAGGAGTGGCACTGCAGTGTCAGATAGGATGGCAGATTTAAAAAATAGTCCCCAAACAGCACATGATGCAAAGAAAAAAAGAGGTGCAATGAGGTAGCTGTGTAACTAAGCTAAGCGACCCAAGTGGCCGACACAAACACCTTGCCCATCTAGGAGTGGCACTGCAGTGTCAGACAGGATGGCAGATTTAAAAAATACTCCCCAAACCGCACATGATGCAAAGAAAAAAAGAGGTGCACCAAGGTCGCTGGATGGCTAAGCTAAGCGACCCAAGTGGCTGACACAAACACCTGGCCCATCTAGGAGTGGCACTGCAGTGTCAGACAGGATGGCAGATTTAAAAAATAGTCCCCAAACAGCACATGATGCAAAGAAAAAAAGAGGTGCAATGAGGTAGCTGTGTAACTAAGCTAAGCGACCCAAGTGGCCGACACAAACTCCTTGCCTATCTAGGAGTGGCACTGCAGTGTCAGACAGGATGGCAGATTTAAAAAATACTCCCCAAACAGCACATGATGCAAAGAAAAAAAGAGGTGCAATGAGGTAGCTGTGTGACTAAGCTAAGCGACCCAAGTGGCCGACACAAACACCTGGACCATCTAGGAGCTGCACTGCAGTGTCAGACAGGATGGCAGATTTAAAAAATAGTCCCCAAACAGCACATGATGCAAAGAAAAAAAGAGGTGCACCAAGGTCGCTGGATGGCTAAGCTAAGCGACCCAAGTGGCTGACACAAACACCTGGACCATCTAGGAGCTGCACTGCAGTGTCAGACAGGATGGCAGATTTAAAAAATAGTCCCCAAACAGCACATGATGCAAAGAAAATAAGAGGTGCCATGAGGTAGCTGTGTGACTAAGCTAAGCGACCCAAGTGGCCGACACAAACACCTGGCCCATCTAGGAGTTGCACTGCAGTGTCAGACAGGATGGCAGATTTAAAAATACTCCCCAAACAGCACATGTTGCAAAGAAAAAAAGAGGTGCACCAAGGTCGCTGGATGGCTAAGCTAAGCGACCCAAGTGGCCGACACAAACACCTGGCCCATCTAGGAGTGGCACTGCAGTGTCAGACAGGATGGCAGATTTAAAAAATAGTCCCCAAAAAGCACATAATGCAAAGAAAAAAAGAGGTGCACCAAGGTCGCTGGATGGCTAAGCTAAGCGACCCAAGTGGCCGAAACAAACACCTGGCCCATCTAGGAGTGGCACTGCAGTGTCAGACAGGATGGCAGATTTAAAAAATAGTCCCCAAACAGCACATAATGCAAAGAAAAAAAGAGGTGCACCAAGGTCGCTGGATGGCTAAGCTAAGCGACCCAAGTGGCCGAAACAAACACCTGGCCCATCTAGGAGTGGCACTGCAGTGTCAGACAGGATGGCAGATTTAAAAAATAGTCCCCAAACAGCACATGATGCAAAGAAAAAAAGAGGTGCAATGAGGTAGCTGTGTAACTAAGCTAAGCGACCCAAGTGGCCGACACAAACACCTTGCCCATCTAGGAGTGGCACTGCAGTGTCAGACAGGATGGCAGATTTAAAAAATACTCCCCAAACAGCACATGATGCAAAGAAAAAAAGAGGTGCACCAAGGTCGCTGGATGGCTAAGCTAAGCGACCCAAGTGGCCGACACAAACACCTGGCCCATCTAGGAGTGGCACTGCAGTGTCAGACAGGATGGCAGATTTAAAAAATAGTCCCCAAAAAGCACATAATGCAAAGAAAAAAAGAGGTGCACCAAGGTCGCTGGATGGCTAAGCTAAGCGACCCAAGTGGCCGAAACAAACACCTGGCCCATCTAGGAGTGGCACTGCAGTGTCAGACAGGATGGCAGATTTAAAAAATAGTCCCCAAACAGCACATAATGCAAAGAAAAAAAGAGGTGCACCAAGGTCGCTGGATGGCTAAGCTAAGCGACCCAAGTGGCCGAAACAAACACCTGGCCCATCTAGGAGTGGCACTGCAGTGTCAGACAGGATGGCAGATTTAAAAAATAGTCCCCAAACAGCACATGATGCAAAGAAAAAAAGAGGTGCAATGAGGTAGCTGAGTAACTAAGCTAAGCGACCCAAGTGGCCGACACAAACACCTTGCCCATCTAGGAGTGGCACTGCAGTGTCAGACAGGATGGCAGATTTAAAAAATACTCCCCAAACAGCACATGATGCAAAGAAAAAAAGAGGTGCACCAAGGTCGCTGGATGGCTAAGCTAAGCGACCCAAGTGGCTGACACAAACACCTGGCCCATCTAGGAGTGGCACTGCAGTGTCAGACAGGATGGCAGATTTAAAAAATAGTCCCCAAACAGCACATGATGCAAAGAAAAAAAGAGGTGCAATGAGGTAGCTGTGTAACTAAGCTAAGCGACCCAAGTGGCCGACACAAACACCTTGCCTATCTAGGAGTGGCACTGCAGTGTCAGACAGGATGGCAGATTTAAAAAATACTCCCCAAACAGCACATGATGCAAAGAAAAAAAGAGGTGCAATGAGGTAGCTGTGTGACTAAGCTAAGCGACCCAAGTGACCGACACAAACACCTGGACCATCTAGGAGCTGCACTGCAGTGTCAGACAGGATGGCAGATTTAAAAAAAAGTCCCCAAACAGCACATGATGCAAAGAAAAAAAGAGGTGCACCAAGGTCGCTGGATGGCTAAGCTAAGCGACCCAAGTGGCCGACACAAACACCTGTCCCATCTAGGAGTGGCACTGCAGTGTCAGACAGGATGGCAGATTTAAAAAATAGTCCCCAAACAGCACATGATGCAAAGAAAAAAAGAGGTGCCGTGAGGTAGCTGTGTGACTTAGCTAAGCGACCCAAGTGGCCGACACAAACACCTGGCCCATCTAGGAGTTGCACTGCAGTGTCAGACAGGATGGCAGATTTAAAAATACTCCCCAAACAGCACATGTTGCAAAGAAAAAAAGAGGTGCACCAAGGTCGCTGGATGGCTAAGCTAAGTGACCCATATGGCCGACACAAACACCTGGCCCATCTAGGAGTGGCACTGCAGTGTCAGACAGAATGGCAAATTTAAAAACTAGTCCCCAAATAGCACATGATGCAAAGAAAAAAAGAGGTGCAATGAGGTAGCTGTGTGACTAAGCTAAGTAACCCAAGTGGCGACACAAACACCTGGCCCATCTAGGAGTTGCACTGCAGTGTCAGACAGGATGGCAGATTTAAAAAATACTCCCCAAACAGCACATGTTGCAAAGAAAAAAGAGGTGCACCAAGGTCGCTGGATGGCTAAGCTAAGCGACCCAAGTGGCTGACACAAACACCTGGCCCATCTAGGAGTGGCACTGCAGTGTCAGATAGGATGGCAGATTTAAAAAATAGTCCCCAAACAGCACATGATGCAAAGAAAAAAAGAGGTGCAATGAGGTAGCTGTGTAACTAAGCTAAGCGACCCAAGTGGCCGACACAAACACCTTGCCCATCTAGGAGTGGCACTGCAGTGTCAGACAGGATGGCAGATTTAAAAAATACTCCCCAAACAGCACATGATGCAAAGAAAAAAAGAGGTGCACCAAGGTCGCTGGATGGCTAAGCTAAGCGACCCAAGTGGCTGACACAAACACCTGGCCCATCTAGGAGTGGCACTGCAGTGTCAGACAGGATGGCAGATTTAAAAAATAGTCCCCAAACAGCACATGATGCAAAGAAAAAAAGAGGTGCAATGAGGTAGCTGTGTAACTAAGCTAAGCGACCCAAGTGGCCGACACAAACACCTTGCCTATCTAGGAGTGGCACTGCAGTGTCAGACAGGATGGCAGATTTAAAAAATACTCCCCAAACAGCACATGATGCAAAGAAAAAAAGAGGTGCAATGAGGTAGCTGTGTGACTAAGCTAAGCGACCCAAGTGGCCGACACAAACACCTGGACCATCTAGGAGCTGCACTGCAGTGTCAGACAGGATGGCAGATTTAAAAAATAGTCCCCAAACAGCACATGATGCAAAGAAAATAAGAGGTGCCATGAGGTAGCTGTGTGACTAAGCTAAGCGACCCAAGTGGCCGACACAAACACCTGGCCCATCTAGGAGTTGCACTGCAGTGTCAGACAGGATGGCAGATTTAAAAATACTCCCCAAACAGCACATGTTGCAAAGAAAAAAAGAGGTGCACCAAGGTCGCTGGATGGCTAAGCTAAGCGACCCAAGTGGCCGACACAAACACCTGGCCCATCTAGGAGTGGCACTGCAGTGTCAGACAGGATGGCAGATTTAAAAAATAGTCCCCAAAAAGCACATAATGCAAAGAAAAAAAGAGGTGCACCAAGGTCGCTGGATGGCTAAGCTAAGCGACCCAAGTGGCCGAAACAAACACCTGGCCCATCTAGGAGTGGCACTGCAGTGTCAGACAGGATGGCAGATTTAAAAAATAGTCCCCAAACAGCACATAATGCAAAGAAAAAAAGAGGTGCACCAAGGTCGCTGGATGGCTAAGCTAAGCGACCCAAGTGGCCGAAACAAACACCTGGCCCATCTAGGAGTGGCACTGCAGTGTCAGACAGGATGGCAGATTTAAAAAATAGTCCCCAAACAGCACATGATGCAAAGAAAAAAAGAGGTGCAATGAGGTAGCTGTGTAACTAAGCTAAGCGACCCAAGTGGCCGACACAAACACCTTGCCCATCTAGGAGTGGCACTGCAGTGTCAGACAGGATGGCAGATTTAAAAAATACTCCCCAAACAGCACATGATGCAAAGAAAAAAAGAGGTGCACCAAGGTCGCTGGATGGCTAAGCTAAGCGACCCAAGTGGCCGACACAAACACCTGGCCCATCTAGGAGTGGCACTGCAGTGTCAGACAGGATGGCAGATTTAAAAAATAGTCCCCAAAAAGCACATAATGCAAAGAAAAAAAGAGGTGCACCAAGGTCGCTGGATGGCTAAGCTAAGCGACCCAAGTGGCCGAAACAAACACCTGGCCCATCTAGGAGTGGCACTGCAGTGTCAGACAGGATGGCAGATTTAAAAAATAGTCCCCAAACAGCACATAATGCAAAGAAAAAATAGAGGCGCACCAAGGTCGCTGGATGGCTAAGCTAAGCGACCCAAGTGGCCGAAACAAACACCTGGCCCATCTAGGAGTGGCACTGCAGTGTCAGACAGGATGGCAGATTTAAAAAATAGTCCCCAAACAGCACATGATGCAAAGAAAAAAAGAGGTGCAATGAGGTAGCTGTGTAACTAAGCTAAGCGACCCAAGTGGCCGACACAAACACCTTGCCCATCTAGGAGTGGCACTGCAGTGTCAGACAGGATGGCAGATTTAAAAAATACTCCCCAAACAGCACATGATGCAAAGAAAAAAAGAGGTGCACCAAGGTCGCTGGATGGCTAAGCTAAGCGACCCAAGTGGCTGACACAAACACCTGGCCCATCTAGGAGTGGCACTGCAGTGTCAGACAGGATGGCAGATTTAAAAAATAGTCCCCAAACAGCACATGATGCAAAGAAAAAAAGAGGTGCAATGAGGTAGCTGTGTAACTAAGCTAAGCGACCCAAGTGGCCGACACAAACACCTTGCCTATCTAGGAGTGGCACTGCAGTGTCAGACAGGATGGCAGATTTAAAAAATACTCCCCAAACAGCACATGATGCAAAGAAAAAAAGAGGTGCAATGAGGTAGCTGTGTGACTAAGCTAAGCGACCCAAGTGGCCGACACAAACACCTGGACCATCTAGGAGCTGCACTGCAGTGTCAGACAGGATGGCAGATTTAAAAAAAAGTCCCCAAACAGCACATGATGCAAAGAAAAAAAGAGGTGCACCAAGGTCGCTGGATGGCTAAGCTAAGCGACCCAAGTGGCCGACACAAACACCTGTCCCATCTAGGAGTGGCACTGCAGTGTCAGACAGGATGGCAGATTTAAAAAATAGTCCCCAAACAGCACATGATGCAAAGAAAAAAAGAGGTGCCGTGAGGTAGCTGTGTGACTTAGCTAAGCGACCCAAGTGGCCGACACAAACACCTGGCCCATCTAGGAGTTGCACTGCAGTGTCAGACAGGATGGCAGATTTAAAAATACTCCCCAAACAGCACATGTTGCAAAGAAAAAAAGAGGTGCACCAAGGTCGCTGGATGGCTAAGCTAAGCGACCCAAGTGGCCGACACAAACACCTGGCCCATCTAGGAGTGGCACTGCAGTGTCAGACAGGATGGCAGATTTAAAAAATAGTCCCCAAACAGCACATAATGCAAAGAAAAAAAGAGGTGCACCAAGGTCGCTGGATGGCTAAGCTAAGCGACCCAAGTGGCCGAAACAAACACCTGGCCCATCTAGGAGTGGCACTGCAGTGTCAGGCAGGATGGCAGATTTAAAAAATAGTCCCCAAACAGCACATAATGCAAAGAAAAAAAGAGGTGCACCAAAGTCGCTGGATGGCTAAGCTAAGCGACCCAAGTGGCCGAAACAAACACCTGGCCCATCTAGGAGTGGCACTGCAGTGTCAGACAGGATGGCAGATTTAAAAAATAGTCCCCAAACAGCACATGATGCAAAGAAAAAAAGAGGTGCAATGAGGTAGCTGTGTGACTAAGCTAAGCGACCCAAGTGGCCAACACATATACCTGGCCATCTAGGAGTGGCACTGCAGTGTCAAACAGGATGGCAGATTTAATAAAAATAGTCCCCAAACAGCACATGATGCAAAGAAAAAAAGAGGTGCAATGAGGTAGCTGTGTGACTAAGCTAAGCGACCCTGTCTGACACTGCAGTGCAACTCCTAGATGGGCCAGGTGTTTGTGTCGGCCACTTGGGTCGCTTAGCTTAGTTACACAACTACCTCATTGCACCTCTTTTTTTCTTTGCAACATGTGCTATTTGGGGACTATTTTTTAAATCTGCCATCCTGTCTGACACTGCAGTGCCACTCCTAGATAAGCCAGGTGTTTGTGTCGGCCACGTGGGTCGCTTAGCTTAGCCATCCAGCGACCTTGGTGCACCTCTTTTTTTCTTTGCAACATGTGCTGTTTGGGGGTATTTTTTAAATCTGCCATCCTGTCTGACACTGCAGTGCAACTCCTAGATGGGCCAGTTGTTTGTGTCGGTCACTTGGGTCGCTTAGCTTAGTCACACAGCTACCTCATTGCACCTCTTTTTTTCTTTGCATCATGTGCTGTTTGGGGAGTATTTTTTAAATCTGCCATCCTGTCTGACACTGCAGTGCCACTCCTAGATGGGCCAAGTGTTTGTGTCGGCCACTTGGGTCGCTTAGCTTAGTCACACAGCTACCTCATTGCTCCTCTTTTTTTCTTTGCATCATGTGCTGTTTGGGGACTATTTTGTGGCCGACACAAACACCTGGCCCATCTAGGAGTGGCACTGCAGTTTTCTAGCGAGAGGATGAGTGGTTCCATCCTCATGTGAATCTGAACCACTAGCCATGAACATAGGCCAGAGCCTCAGTCGTTCCTTGCCACTCTGTGTCGTAAATGGCATATTGGCAAGTTTACGCTTCTCATCAAATGCGTTTAATTTTGATTTTTGGGTCATTTTACTGAACTTTTGTAGTATACTTGACGACACAGAGGTAGAGCAGTGGACTACTGTACCGTACTGCTATATATATACTGGTGGTCAGCAAAATTCTGCACTGTCCTCCTACTATATACTGCGCACAACTAAAATGCAGCACAGGTATGGATGCATAGTATACTTGACGACACAGAAGTAGAGCAGTGGACTACTGTACCGTACTGCTATATATATATACTGGTGGTCAGCAAAATTCTGCACTGTCCTCCTACTATATACTGCGCACAACTAAAATGCAGCACAGGTATGGATGCATAGTATACTTGATGACACAGAGGTAGAGCAGTGGACTACTGTACCGTACTGCTATATATATACTGGTGGTCAGCAAAATTCTGCACTGTCCTCCTACTATATACGGCGCGCAACTAAAATGCAGCACAGGTATGGATGCATAGTATACTTGATGACACAGAGGTAGAGCAGTGGACTACTATACCGTACTGTTATATATATACTGGTGGTCAGCAAAATTCTGCACTGTCCTCCTACTATATACTGCGCACAACTAAAATGCAGCACAGGTATGGATGCATAGTATACTTGACGACACAGAGGTAGAGCAGTGGACTGCTGTACCGTACTGCTATATATATATACTGGTGGTCAGCAAAATTCTGCACTGTCCTCCTACTATATACTGCGCACAACTAAAATGCAGCACAGGTATGGATGGATAGTATACTTGATGACACAGAGGTAGAGCAGTGGACTACTGTACCGTACTGCTATATATATACTGGTGGTCAGCAAAATTCTGCACTGTCCTCCTACTATATACTGCGCACAACTAAAATGCAGCACAGGTATGGATGCATAGTATACTTGACGACACAGAGGTAGAGCAGTGGACTACTGTACCGTACTGCTATATATATATATACTGGTGGTCAAAGCAAAATTCTGCACTGTCCTCCTACTATATAATACAATGCAGCACAGATTTAGAGCGTCTTTCAGGCAGAGAACGTAGATATTTTCAGCACACTGAGCACAGATATTTGCAAGCACACTGAGCAGATATTTGCAGCACACTGAGCACAGATATTTGCAGCACACTGAACACAGAAACTGAGAGAACGCAGTCACGTCCTCTCGCTATCATCTCCAAAGCACGAGTGAAAATAGCGGCGACGTGCGGCTCCTTATATAGAATACGAATCTCGCGAGAATACGACAGCGGGATGATGACGTTCAGGCACGCTCGGGTTAACCGAGCAAGGCTGGAAGATCCAAGTCTGCCTCGGAACCATGTAAAATGGGTGAAGTTCGGGGGGGTTCGGATCCCGAGGAACCGAACCCGCTCATCACTAATTATATCTGAGTGGGATGGTCTACGAGATATCCTTGTTAGATGCTGTGCTGCCTGATGAGCGCTGTGTATCTGGGGGTCTGACATTATATAGGTAGTTTGGGTACACTTTTTATCAATGCTGCAAAACACAGATGCTCATACTGTTTTAGCACTTTACATCACACACAGGCTTTGCTCGTGTTTTCCTACACTGTGATTTCATATGTTTTGTTGTAAGGTGTTGTATATTTTGTTCCCATGGTAACCTTTAAAACCTCTGTGTTTACATCCGCAGTGTCTGTGACACCCGTTTGCAGGATGACGTCACTTCCGGGGGCCGGTGGATTGCCGCGTCCGGAAGTGCGGGTTCCAGCAAGCGGGACGCCAGCCGCCGCTGCAGGGGTTGGCGGGTCCAAGGGAGGTAAGTTATTTAAGTTTGTTTGTTCACTTTGTTTGCACTTGTGTGCTGTGTCCTAAGGAAGGGGGTTCGTCCACTGAAACGTTGACCCACAATAAACACATTTGGCGTTGTGTACACTGGAGTTGTTAAAGTCTTTGAGTGACGCCTTCAGCTGGTCTATATTTGGAGCTGCACATTCCTAAGGAGGGCACCAGAGCAGATACCCAAGGTGGAGGAGGAGTGCCGGGCGGACACGTGTATTATATATATATATCTATATATATAGATAGATAGATAAAATAAATATGTATGGGATGCACTTAATTTAGGAGACCAATGCCGGAATCCCGACAGGCGGCAATATTCCGCCGTTCTGAATCCTGACCAAAGCCCTGAGTACCTAAGGGGCAGAGCTGGGCCTAATCAATATGATGTCCAAGGGAAGATTTTAGCTGGTGCCCACTAACACTGCTGCTAGTTCCGCTTCTGACCCTGCATCCCTTTCCTATCACCATCACCCCTCAGTCATAGCAGTCCTTATTTTGGTGCTCCTACCCCCTATATTTTAAAGAGGAACAGTGTGTACATTTGGCGTGCAGCCCAAACAGGGCATTTTCTTTTGGGAAGGGGCATAGCCACACAATAGTACCCCCAATTCAAATTATGCCACGCAGTAGTGCAACTTTATTCACATTATATCCTGCAATAGTTTCCCTTCTTCATGTTACATCACACAGTAATAAAACTTTAACTTATATACATTACTAATCACAGTAGTGCTCCTTATTCACATTATTTCACACTGAATTGATCCTTATTCACATTACACCACACCATATTGCTCTTTATTCACATTAGACCACACAGTAGTGCCTTTTCTATACATTATAGCACACAGTAGAGCAACTTATAAACATAATGCCCACATTAGTAATGCCTTTATACACATAATACCACACAGTAATGCCCCTTACACATGTGGCACACATTATTAATGTCCTTATAAACATAATGCACCTTACACATTATGCCAACCTTTATTAATGCCCTTGTACACATAATGACACACATAATGCCCCTTACACATACTGTATGTTGCACATTATAAATACATTTATACACATGACACACATTATACCCATTACGCATATGCCGAGCACTATTGCACAATGAACCTACCCACATACAGCACTCATATGGCCGCTAACACTGTGACCTCTGCCTCTGCTTGGATACAGGGGTGGTCTTCAGTATGCCGACTGTCGGGATCCCGGCGCACAGTATACCGGCGCCGGAATCTCGACAGCCGACATACCGACACTTTTTCTCCCTCGTGGAGGTCCACGACCCCCCTGGAGGGAAAATAAAATAGCGTGGCCCGCAAGGGGCTCATTTGCACTCGCCACGCTGTCAGTATGCCGGTGGTCGGGCTCCCGGTGTCGGTATGCTGGTCACCGGGAGCCCGGCCGCCGGCATACCATACTACACCCGGATACAGATGTGTCCTCATACATCTTGCCTCAAAATGCCATGCAGCTTCTGTCCAGCTCTGCTTACGCTGGGTACCTTTTTTTGCAGAAAATGCATCTTATTTTCAATGCTATGTGACTAAGATGCAAAAGCAGCTTTTACTGATTAAAATGATAATTAGCATGCCTATAATCTGTGTGCGACTGTGGCTGTATCTGCATATGAAATGCTATGTTACAGTGTCACACACAGAATATAGGCATGCTGCATATCATTTTAATTAGCAGAATCTGCTTGTGCCTCTATGCATTCCAAATGCCATAGGCATTTGCCCAGTTTGCCTATGCCTAGGACTGGCTCTGCCGAGGGGGGATATAATAATGTGGTGAGCAAAGCTTGCCACCAGGCCCGAAGTATGACGAGGGTACTCGCTGCACTCGCCGCCGGGATTCCGTCATAGGTCTCTTGATCGCCAGGATCCCAGCAGCCAATATTACATACCAGACCCATATACTGTATATATATTTATATATATATTTTTAAAAATATTTTTGGCTTTCAATTTTTTTTCTACTGTGTTCGCACCCATATGTTGACAGAGTACCCCTGGATGAATACAACAGTCCCTTGTCTGACAAAACACCCCTTTACGTACAACAGAGCATGGGGTCAGACCACCTACATTGTCACACAATCATACCTCCCAACATCTGGGGGCGTGAGAGTGGTAACCTATGCGCGGTGAAGTCGCGCAGCACTGAAAAGGGGGTTTGCCTTAATGAAAAGAGATGTGGATTCACATAAATGATGCAATCGCGAGCCACGCCTCCCATTTCTGTCCCTCTGCCTCACTGGAATAGAAGCTGTGCGCATGCGCACAGCGTCTATTCACCACTGTTGTGCTATGAACTGACAGAGCAGCGAGTGATCAGGAGCCTCCCAACTGCCTTCCCCCCCACCGCTGGACACTGCGGCCCACGGGAGGGACAGCGGGACACACAAAAAAAATGGGACTGTCGGGGAAGTTTGGAGGTATGCACAATACATGTATGATACACTGCAGTCTGGCCATGAGAAAAATAATAGTATTGTACAGTGTGGTATAGCACAAATATATATATATATAAGATGTTCACTTTTCGGGTTTCGTATTTTGGTTTTGGATCTGGATCGCCTTTCGTGTTTTGGAAACCACCCTTTCTGTGTTTTTTTTTTCTTTTTCTAAGAACCCTATAAGAACAGCTAAAATCACAGAATTTGGCCTTTTTTGTTCCTACAGTATTATTAACCTCAATAACATTCATTTCCACTGTATTCTGAACACCTCACACCTTATAATATTGTTTTTATTTTAGGCCAAAAGGTTGTACCGAGGTAGCTTGATGACTAAGCTAAGCGACACAAGTGGGTGGCACAAACACCTGGCTCATCTAGGAGTGGCACTGCAGTGGCAGACAGGATGTCAGTTTGAAAAACCAGGCCCCAAAGAGCACATAATGCAAAGAAAAAAAGAGGTGCAAGATGGAATTGTCCTTCGGCCCTCCCACACCTTATGTTGTTTAAACAGGACATGCACAGTTTAATAAACCCTTCATTTCAGCGACAGGTGGTTTCCCTGGAAAAAGCTCGCCAAGTTCTCTGTATCGTAGCTAGCTACAAACATACTATCTCCATATTTGATGATTTTTCACATTATGAGTAGAGGCAAGAGGAAGAGGACGGTGTCAACAAGATAATTAAAAATTAGAGCTGCACACGCAGGGGGTCATTCCGAGTTGTTCGCTCGCAAGCGGATTTTAGCAGATTTGCTCATGCTAAGCCGCCGCCTACTGGGAGTGAATCTTAGCATCTTGAAATTGCGACCGATGTATTCGCAATATTGCGATTACACACCTCGTAGCAGTTTCTGAGTAGCTTCAGACTTACTCGACATCTGCGATCAGTTCAGTGCTTGTCGTTCCTGGTTTGACGTCACAAACACACCCAGCGTTCGCCCAGACACTCCCCCGTTTCTCCGGCCACTCCTGCGTTTTTTCCGGAAACGGTAGCGTTTTTTCCCACACGCCCATAAAACGGCCTGTTTCCGCCAGTAACACCCATTTCCTGTCAATCACATTACGATCGCCATAACGATGAAAAAGCTGTGAGTAAAAATCCTAACTGCATAGCAAATTTACTTGGCGCAGTCGCAGTGCGGACATTGCGCATGCGCATTAAGCGGAAAATCGCTGCGATGCGAAGATTTTTACCGAGCGAACAACTCGGAATGACCCCCGCAATCAGGAACAACACACAGGCTTTCACCTCCACTCAGGGCCAGCGCTACCACTAGGCAGCTTTAGGCAGCTGCCTAGAGCGCCGGCCGCTGGAGGGCGGCACTTTGCAGCACAACTGGAGTGAGCGGCCTCCACTTTCCCCCGCAACCCATGGCACCGTTTTTTTTTTTTTTTAAATATAGTTCTGTGGGTTCCGGTGGGGCGGAGGGGATTGAGGACAAGTGCGGTATCAGGCAGGCAGCAGCCGCCCGCCCCCGATAGAAGCAGCCACCCACCTTGCGCTATCTGCAGCGCACTATGCACTCTGAGCCGGCGGCAGCACCAGGAACAGTGCCTCCCTGCCAGCAGCAGGCGCCCGTCCGCCCCTCACCAGCTGCTGTGCACTATGGAGCCGCCGGCAGCAACAGCAGCAGTATCTCCCCGCTAGCAGAAGCGCTAACCCGGGCGGCATCGTGAGCCGGAAGATGGTGGCAGCAGCGGGGAACAGTACAGCATCCTGGCCAGCGGTAAGATGTCGCCCCCTTGGTGCGATGGTGGGGCACCCGGAGTAGTGGCTGCCTGGAGTCACACCCCGGGGAAGTGGTAGTTGCTAAAGTGTGCACTGAAGGGGGGAGGGGGGTTGGATTTATGTACAGTATGTATGGAGACATTATGTGTATATAGATGTATGGAGACAGTGTATATATGTGTGTATGTATGGAGGCAGTGGATGTATGTATGTATGTATGGAGGCAGTGTATGGATATATGTATGTATGTATGTATGTATGTATGGAGGCAGTGTATGTATGTATGTATGTATATATGTATGTACATATGGAGGCAGTGTATGGATGTATGTATGGAGTAGAGATGAGCGGGTTCGGTTTCTTTGAATCCGAACCCGCACGAACTTCACTTTTTTTTTCACGGGTCCGAGCGACTCGGATCTTCCCGCCTTGCTCGGTTAACCCGAGCGCGCCCGAACGTCATCATGACGCTGTCGGATTCTCGCGAGACTCGGATTCTATATAAGGAGCCGCGCGTCGCCGCCATTTTCACACGTGCATTGAGATTGATAGGGAGAGGACGTGGCTGGCGTCCTCTCCATTTAGATTAGATTTAGAAGAGAGAGAGAGAGAGATTGCTGTGATACTGTAGATTAGAAGAGAGTGCAGAGTGCAGACAGAGTTTAGTGACTGACGACCACAGTGACCAGTGACCACCAGAGACAGTGCAGTTGTTTGTTTTATTTAATATATCCGTTCTCTGCCTGAAAAAAACGATACACAGTCACACAGTGACTCAGTCTGTGTGCACTGCTCAGCCCAGTGTGCTGCACATCAATGTATTGTATATAAAGCTTATAATTGTGGGGGAGACTGGGGAGCACTGCAGGTTGTTATAGCAGGAGCCAGGAGTACATGATAAATAATATTATATTAAAATTAAACAGTGCACACTTTTGCTGCAGGAGTGCCACTGCCAGTGTGACTAGTGGTGACCAGTGCCTGACCACCAGTATATTAGTAGTATTGTATACTATCTCTTTATCAACCAGTCTATATTAGCAGCAGACACAGTACAGTGCGGTAGTTCACGGCTGTGGCTACCTCTGTGTCGGCACTCGGCAGGCAGTCCGTCCATCCATAATTGTATTATATACCACCTAACCGTGGTTTTTTTTTTCTTTCTTTATACCGTCGTCATAGTCATACTAGTTGTTACGAGTATACTACTATCTCTTTATCAACCAGTGTACAGTGCGGTAGTTCACGGCTGTGGCTACCTCTGTGTCGGAACTCGGCAGGCAGTCCGTCCATCCATAATTGTATTATAATATATACCACCTAACCGTGGTTTTTTTTTCGTTCTTTATACCGTCGTCATACTAGTTGTTACGAGTATACTACTATCTCTTTATCAACCAGTGTACAGTGCGGTAGTTCACGGCTGTGGCTACCTCTGTGTCGGAACTCGGCAGGCAGTCCGTCCATCCATAATTGTATTATAATATATACCACCTAACCGTGGTTTTTTTTTCGTTCTTTATACCGTCGTCATACTAGTTGTTACGAGTATACTACTATCTCTTTATCAACCAGTGTACAGTGCGGTAGTTCACGGCTGTGGCTACCTCTGTGTCGGCACTCGGCAGGCAGTCCGTCCAACCATAATTGTATTATATACCACCTAACCGTGGTTTTTTTTTCATTCTTTATACCGTCGTCATACTAGTTGTTACGAGTATACTACTATCTCTTTATCAACCAGTGTACAGTGCGGTAGTTCACGGCTGTGGCTACCTCTGTGTCGGCACTCGGCAGGCAGTCCGTCCAACCATAATTGTATTATATACCACCTAACCGTGGTTTTTTTTTCATTCTTTATACCGTCGTCATACTAGTTGTTACGAGTATACTACTATCTCTTTATCAACCAGTATACAGTGCGGTAGTTCACGGCTGTGGCTACCTCTGTGTCGGCACTCGGCAGCCCGTCCATAATTGTATATACCAGTGACCTAACCGTGGTTTTTTTTTCTTTCTTTATACATACATACTAGTTACGAGTATACTATCTCTTTATCAACCAGTCTATATATTAGCAGCAGACACAGTACAGTGCGGTAGTTCACGGCTGTGGCTACCTCTGTGTCGGCACTCGGCAGCCCGTCCATAATTGTATATACCACCTAACCGTGGTTTTTTTTTCTTTCTTTATACATACATACTAGTTACGAGTATACTATCTCTTTATCAACCAGTCTATATATTAGCAGCAGACACAGTACAGTGCGGTAGTTCACGGCTGTGGCTACCTCTGTGTCGGCACTCGGCAGCCCGTCCATAATTGTATATACCACCTAACCGTGGTTTTTTTTTCTTTCTTTATACATACATACTAGTTACGAGTATACTATCTCTTTATCAACCAGTCTATATATTAGCAGCAGACACAGTACAGTGCGGTAGTTCACGGCTGTGGCTACCTCTGTGTCGGCACTCGGCAGCCCGTCCATAATTGTATATACCAGTGACCTAACCGTGGTTTTTTTTTCTTTCTTTATACATACATACTAGTTACGAGTATACTATCTCTTTATCAACCAGTCTATATATTAGCAGCAGACACAGTACAGTGCGGTAGTTCACGGCTGTGGCTACCTCTGTGTCGGCACTCGGCAGCCCGTCCATAATTGTATACTAGTATCCAATCCATCCATCTGCATTGTTTACCTGAGGTGCCTTTTAGTTGTGCCTATTAAAATATGGAGAACAAAAATGTTGAGGTTCCAAAATTAGGGAAAGATCAAGATCCACTTCCACCTCGTGCTGAAGCTGCTGCCACTAGTCATGGCCGAGACGATGAAATGCCAGCAACGTCGTCTGCCAAGGCCGATGCCCAATGGCATAGTACAGAGCATGTCAAAACCAAAACACCAAATATCAGTAAAAAAAGGACTCCAAAACCTAAAATAAAATTGTCGGAGGAGAAGCGTAAACTTGCCAATATGCCATTTACCACACGGAGTGGCAAGGAACGGCTGAGGCCCTGGCCTATGTTCATGGCTAGTGGTTCAGCTTCACATGAGGATGGAAGCACTCAGCCTCTCGCTAGAAAACTGAAAAGACTCAAGCTGGCAAAAGCAACGCAAAGAACTGTGCGTTCTTTGAAATCCCAAATCCACAAGGAGAGTCCAATTGTGTCGGTTGCGATGCCTGACCTTCCCAACACTGGACGTGAAGAGCATGCGCCTTCCACCATTTGCACGCCCCCTGCAAGTGCTGGAAGGAGCACCCGCAGTCCAGTTCCTGATAGTCAGATTGAAGATGTCAGTGTTGAAGTACACCAGGATGAGGAGGATATGGGTGTTGCTGGCGCTGGGGAGGAAATTGACCAGGAGGATTCTGATGGTGAGGTGGTTTGTTTAAGTCAGGCACCCGGGGAGACACCTGTTGTCCGTGGGAGGAATATGGCCGTTGACATGCCAGGTGAAAATACCAAAAAAATCAGCTCTTCGGTGTGGAGGTATTTCACCAGAAATGCGGACAACAGGTGTCAAGCCGTGTGTTCCCTTTGTCAAGCTGTAATAAGTAGGGGTAAGGACGTTAACCACCTCGGAACATCCTCCCTTATACGTCACCTGCAGCGCATTCATAATAAGTCAGTGACAAGTTCAAAAACTTTGGGTGACAGCGGAAGCAGTCCACTGACCAGTAAATCCCTTCCTCTTGTAACCAAGCTCACGCAAACCACCCCACCAACTCCCTCAGTGTCAATTTCCTCCTTCCCCAGGAATGCCAATAGTCCTGCAGGCCATGTCACTGGCAAGTCTGACGAGTCCTCTCCTGCCTGGGATTCCTCCGATGCATCCTTGCGTGTAACGCCTACTGCTGCTGGCGCTGCTGTTGTTGCCGCTGGGAGTCGATGGTCATCCCAGAGGGGAAGTCGTAAGCCCACTTGTACTACTTCCAGTAAGCAATTGACTGTTCAACAGTCCTTTGCGAGGAAGATGAAATATCACAGCAGTCATCCTACTGCAAAGCGGATAACTGAGTCCTTGACAACTATGTTGGTGTTAGACGTGCGTCCGGTATCCGCCGTTAGTTCACAGGGAACTAGACAATTTATTGAGGCAGTGTGCCCCCGTTACCAAATACCATCTAGGTTCCACTTCTCTAGGCAGGCGATACCGAGAATGTACACGGACGTCAGAAAAAGACTCACCAGTCTCCTAAAAAATGCAGTTGTACCCAATGTCCACTTAACCACGGACATGTGGACAAGTGGAGCAGGGCAGGGTCAGGACTATATGACTGTGACAGCCCACTGGGTAGATGTATGGACTCCCGCCGCAAGAACAGCAGCGGCGGCACCAGTAGCAGCATCTCGCAAACGCCAACTCTTTCCTAGGCAGGCTACGCTTTGTATCACCGCTTTCCAGAATACGCACACAGCTGAAAACCTCTTACGGCAACTGAGGAAGATCATCGCGGAATGGCTTACCCCAATTGGACTCTCCTGTGGATTTGTGGCATCGGACAACGCCAGCAATATTGTGTGTGCATTAAATATGGGCAAATTCCAGCACGTCCCATGTTTTGCACATACCTTGAATTTGGTGGTGCAGAATTTTTTAAAAAACGACAGGGGCGTGCAAGAGATGCTGTCGGTGGCCAGAAAAATTGCGGGACACTTTCGGCGTACAGGCACCACGTACAGAAGACTGGAGCACCACCAAAAACTACTGAACCTGCCCTGCCATCATCTGAAGCAAGAAGTGGTAACGAGGTGGAATTCAACCCTCTATATGCTTCAGAGGTTGGAGGAGCAGCAAAAGGCCATTCAAGCCTATACAATTGAGCACGATATAGGAGATGGAATGCACCTGTCTCAAGTGCAGTGGAGAATGATTTCAACGTTGTGCAAGGTTCTGATGCCCTTTGAACTTGCCACACGTGAAGTCAGTTCAGACACTGCCAGCCTGAGTCAGGTCATTCCCCTCATCAGGCTTTTGCAGAAGAAGCTGGAGGCATTGAAGAAGGAGCTAAAAGGGAGCGATTCCGCTAGGCATGTGGGACTTGTGGATGCAGCCCTTAATTCGCTTAACAAGGATTCACGGGTGGTCAATCTGTTGAAATCAGAGCACTACATTTTGGCCACCGTGCTCGATCCTAGATTTAAAGCCTACCTTGGATCTCTCTTTCCGGCAGACACAGGTCTGCTGGGGTTGAAAGACCTGCTGGTGACAAAATTGTCAAGTCAAGCGGAACGCGACCTGTCAACATCTCCTCCTTCACATTCTCCCGCAACTGGGGGTGCGAGGAAAAGGCTCAGAATTCCGAGCCCACCCGCTGGCGGTGATGCAGGGCAGTCTGGAGCGACTGCTGATGCTGACATCTGGTCCGGACTGAAGGACCTGACAACGATTACGGACATGTCGTCTACTGTCACTGCATATGATTCTCTCAACATTGATAGAATGGTGGAGGATTATATGAGTGACCGCATCCAAGTAGGCACGTCACACAGTCCGTACTTATACTGGCAGGAAAAAGATGCAATTTGGAGGCCCTTGCACAAACTGGCTTTATTCTACCTAAGTTGCCCTCCCACAAGTGTGTACTCCGAAAGAGTGTTTAGTGCCGCCGCTCACCTTGTCAGCAATCGGCGTACGAGGTTACATCCAGAAAATGTGGAGAAGATGATGTTCATTAAAATGAATTATAATCAATTCCTCCGTGGAGACATTGACCAGCAGCAATTGCCTCCACAAAGTACACAGGGAGCTGAGATGGTGGATTCCAGTGGGGACGAATTGATAATCTGTGAGGAGGGGGATGTACACGGTGATATATCGGAGGGTGAAGATGAGGTGGACATCTTGCCTCTGTAGAGCCAGTTTGTGCAAGGAGAGATTAATTGCTTCTTTTTTGGGGGGGGTCCAAACCAACCCGTCATATCAGTCACAGTCGTGTGGCAGACCCTGTCACTGAAATGATGGGTTGGTTAAAGTGTGCATGTCCTGTTTTGTTTATACAACATAAGGGTGGGTGGGAGGGCCCAAGGATAATTCCATCTTGCACCTCTTTTTTCTTTTCTTTTTCTTTGCATCATGTGCTGATTGGGGAGGGTTTTTTGGAAGGGACATCCTGCGTGACACTGCAGTGCCACTCCTAAATGGGCCCGGTGTTTGTGTCGGCCACTAGGGTCGCTAATCTTACTCACACAGTCAGCTACCTCATTGCGCCTCTTTTTTTCTTTGCGTCATGTGCTGTTTGGGGAGGGTTTTTTGGAAGGGACATCCTGCGTGACACTGCAGTGCCACTCCTAGATGGGCCCGGTGTTTGTGTCGGCCACTAGGGTCGCTAATCTTACTCACACAGCTACCTCATTGCGCCTCTTTTTTTCTTTGCGTCATGTGCTGTTTGGGGAGGGTTTTTTGGAAGGGACATCCTGCGTGACACTGCAGTGCCACTCCTAGATGGGCCCGGTGTTTGTGTCGGCCACTAGGGTCGCTAATCTTACTCACACAGTCAGCTACCTCATTGCGCCTCTTTTTTTCTTTGCGTCATGTGCTGTTTGGGGAGGGTTTTTTGGAAGGGCCATCCTGCGTGACACTGCAGTGCCACTCCTAGATGGGCCCGGTGTTTGTGTCGGCCACTAGGGTCGCTAATCTTACTCACACAGTCAGCTACCTCATTGCGCCTCTTTTTTTCTTTGCGTCATGTGCTGTTTGGGGAGGGTTTTTTGGAAGGGCCATCCTGCGTGACACTGCAGTGCCACTCCTAGATGGGCCCGGTGTTTGTGTCGGCCACTAGGGTCGCTAATCTTACTCACACAGCTACCTCATTGCGCCTCTTTTTTTCTTTGCGTCATGTGCTGTTTGGGGAGGGTTTTTTGGAAGGGACATCCTGCGTGACACTGCAGTGCCACTCCTAGATGGGCCCGGTGTTTGTGTCGGCCACTAGGGTCGCTTATCTTACTCACACAGCGACCTCGGTGCAAATTTTAGGACTAAAAATAAAATTGTGAGGTGTGAGGTATTCAGAATAGACTGAAAATGAGTGTAAATTATGGTTTTTGAGGTTAATAATACTTTGGGATCAAAATGACCCCCAAATTCTATGATTTAAGCTGTTTTTTAGTGTTTTTGGAAAAAAACACCCGAATCCAAAACACACCCGAATCCGACAAAAATAATTCGGTGAGGTTTTGCCAAAACGCGTTCGAACCCAAAACACGGCCGCGGAACCGAACCCAAAACCAAAACACAAAACCCGAAAAATTTCAGGCGCTCATCTCTAGTATGGAGGCTGTGTACGTACGGAGGTAATGTATGAATGTATATATGTATGTACGTATGGAGGCAGTGTATGGATGTATGTATGGAGGCTGTGTACATACGGAGGCAGTGTATGCATGTATATATGTATGTACGTACGTATGGAGGCAGTGTACCGATGTATTGCATATATGTGTGCATGTACGTACGTACGTACGTACGTACGTACGTACGTACGTATGTACGGAGGCAGTGTATGGATGTACTGTACATATGTATGGAGGTAGTGTATGGCTGTATATATGTGTGTATGTATGGAGGCAGTGTATGGATGTGTATAAGTACGTACGTACGTACGTACGGAGGCAGTGTGTGTATGAATGTATATATGTACGTACGTACGTACGTACGTACGTACGTATGGAGGCAGTGTATCGCTGTATTGTATATATGTGTGTATGTATGGAGGTAGTGTATGGCTGTATATATGTGTGTATGTATGAATGTATATGTGTATGGAGGCAGTGTATGGATGTATTGTATATATGTATGGAGGCAGTGTATGGATGTGTATATATTTATATATGTTTGTGTGTGTGTGTGTGTGTATGCAGGCAGTGTATGGATGTATATATGTGTGTATGTATGGAGGCAGTGTATGGATGTATGTATGTGTGGAGGCAGTGTATGGATGTACTATATATATGTATGGAGGCAGTGTATGGATGTACTGTATATATGTATGGAGGCAGTGTATGGATGTACTGTATATATGTATGGAGGCAGTGTATGGACGTATTGTATATATGTAAGGAGGCAGTGTATGGATGTACTGTATATGTGTTTGGAGGCAGTGTATGGATGTATATATGTGTGTGTTTGTATGGAGGCAGTGTTTGGATGTATATATGTATGTATGGAGGCTGTGTATGAATGTATAGAGGCAGTGTATGTTTATATATGCATGGAGGCAGTGTATGGATGCCCCCCCCCCCCCCCCCCCCCCGGCGGCCATCTGACAGACGGGATCCCAGCTTCAGTATGGTGACCGGTGGTCTCCAAACCGCCGGTCACCCGATATCAACCCTGTGTGTATGTATGGAGGCAGTGTATGTATGTATGTATGTATGTATGTATGAGAGGCAGTATATGTATTAGAGAGGCAGTATATGTATGTATGTAAGTATGTATGAGAGAGTCAGTGTATGTATATATGTATGAGGGAGGCAGTGTATGTATGTATGAGAGAGGCAGTGTATGTATGTATGTATGTATGTATGAGAGAGGCAGTGTATGTATGTATGTATGTATGTATGTATGTATGAGAGAGGCAGTGTATGTATGTTTGTATGTATGAGAGAGGCAGTGTATGTATGTATGTATGTATGTATGTATGAGAGAGGCAGTGTATGTATGAGAGAGTCAGTGAATATGTATGTATGTATAGAAATAGAAAGAAAATATTGCGCCACGTGTGTTCACCAACGTTTACTTATCCTGAATGTGATTTATACCAAACAAATAGATCTGACACTCCCTAAGAATTTAAAAGGGCGTCTGCTTACCCCCAAACAGGGATGGCGGTTCCCTGTATCGTAAATTTGGTACACAATTGGGGGAAGGGGGTTTAGCGACCAATGGTGTCTATAAGAACTCACACTTTAGGTGAATAATTAAAAATATAAAATACAATTTATTCACGTATAAATTTAAAACACGTATAAATTTAAAACAACAAATCTTTTTCTAAAAAATGGGATAAAAAGGATACACATATAAAATATAATACCAGTTAAAATGAATAAATAATAAAATATTCCTTAACTTGGTATGCAGTCACTGCCAGATAGCCCAACGCGTTTCGTCAATCAGACTTCATCAAGGGGTTTTTAGAAAAAGATTTGTTGTTTTAAATTTATACGTGTTTTAAATTTATACGTGAATAAATTGTATTTTATATTTTTAATTATTCACCTAAAGTGTGAGTTCTTATAGACATGTATGTATGTATGTATGTATGAATGTATGAGAGAGGCAGTGTATGTATGAGAGAGTCAGTGAATATGTATGTATGTATGTATGAGAGTGGCAGTGTATGTATGTATGTATATATGTATAAGAGACAGAATAAAATAGAGAGATGTGTGTGTTTGTGTGTGTGTGTGTGTGTGTGTGTCAGAAATAAAGGGAGATAATATATATGTAAAAGAGAGCGAGAATGAGAAAGACAGAGAAAAAGTAGAGAGTTGTGAAGGAATGAGAGAGTATGAATGTATATATGAGAGAGGCAGTGTATGGATATGTATGTATGAATGTATGAGAGATGAATGAAATAGAAAGAGATAGGCAGCTGGGTAGGGTGCCAGGATCTGGGAAGGTGGTGCCACTGAGTGTAGCTATCAAATAATTAATGATATCTTTGAAGTCTAGTATACGGCTGGATAGTCGTCGGCTGGTCGTGCTTCCATAGAAGTGCTGACATAAAAGTGTTATTATAAAAATAGCGTTATACCTGCGTCAAGTTATATCATCAGCTGTTGTCAATTGTGAACTTGTGAACCAACTCCTCATCACTCTTTGTGCTCAACAGGTATGATTCGTTGAACTACACATCCCAGCAAGTTGTACTGCATTTGCTGATTATGCCAAATGAATTTCATGTTTGAATAGTCTAGGTATGATTCGTTGAACTACACATCCCAGCAAGTTGTACTGCATTTGCTGATTATGCCAAATGAATTTCATGTTTGAATAGTCTAGGTATGATTCGTTGAACTACACATCCCAGCAAGTTGTACTGCATTTGCTGATTATGCCAAATGAATTTCATGTTTGAATAGTCTAGGTATGATTCGTTGAACTACACATCCCAGCAAGTTGTACTGCATTTGCTGATTATGCCAAATGAATTTCATGTTTGAATAGTCTAGGTATGATTCGTTGAACTACACATCCCAGCAAGTTGTACTGCATTTGCTGATTATGCCAAATGAATTTCATGTTTGAATAGTCTAGGTATGATTCGTTGAACTACACATCCCAGCAAGTTGTACTGCATTTGCTGATTATGCCAAATGAATTTCATGTTTGAATAGTCTAGGTATGATTCGTTGAACTACACATCCCAGCAAGTTGTACTGCATTTGCTGATTATGCCAAATGAATTTCATGTTTGAATAGTCTAGGTATGATTCGTTGAACTACACATCCCAGCAAGTTGTACTGCATTTGCTGATTATGCCAAATGAATTTCATGTTTGAATAGTCTAGGTATGATTCGTTGAACTACACATCCCAGCAAGTTGTACTGCATTTGCTGATTATGCCAAATGAATTTCATGTTTGAATAGTCTAGGTATATTGAATATGGGTTTTTTTGTTTTTTTTTCTTGTATGTTTTTCTCTTTGTAGAGATATAGTTGGCTGCCTTATTGGCATGTAATGTCTGTTTTTCTAAGCTAATTTATGGCCTTAGTTTAAAGGGGGATGGTCTTGGGTGGAGTTTGCAATCATTGCATTCACATGGATATTGGCCCTCATTCCGAGTTGTTCGCTCGGTATTTTTCATCGCATCGCAATGAAAATCCGCTTAGTACGCATGCGCAATGTTCGCACTGCGACTGCGCCAAGTAACTTTGCTATGTAGAAAGTAATTTTACTCACGGCTTTTTCTTCGCTCCGGCGAACGTAATGTGATTGACAGGAAATGGGTGTTACTGGGCGGAAACACGGCGTTTCAGGGGCGTGTGGCAGAAAACGCTACCGTTTCCGGAAAAAACGCAGGAGTGGCCGGAGAAACGGTGGGAGTGCCTGGGCGAACGCTGGGTGTGTTTGTGACGTCAACCAGGAACGACAAGCACTGAACTGATCGCACAGGCAGAGTAAGTCTGGAGCTACTCTGAAACTGCTAAGTAGTTAGTAATCGCAATATTGCGAATACATCGGTCGCAATTTTAAGAAGCTAAGATTCACTCCCAGTAGGCGGTGGCTTAGCGTGTGTAACTCTGCTAAATTCGCCTTGCGACCGATCAACTCGGAATGAGGGCCATTGTTCCTATTTGAAGTCTACTATACGGCTGGATAGTCGTCGGCTGGTCGTGCTTCCATAGAAGTGCTGACATAAAAGTGTTATTATAAAAATAGCGTTATACCTGCGTTAAACCAAAGGAAAACCAGAAGGAAAACATCAACACACCAACACTACCACAAAAGGACTGCCTTAATGCTCAAAAGTATGTAATTCATCTTATGCATATCATCCGTTTTTGCAAAACCGATGAAAAGGCATCCCCAATCTGCTCACTACAGTTCTCTCTTATGCAAACTTATGTATGTTTCTTTATGTAATGATTTCTTGAAAATGTTATTGCATGTGTGGGGCAGTTGCTCAGTGAAACAGTTTAGTATTGCATACTAACTGGTGATTACCTCTTTTGAACATTAACCCATTGTGGTCAGGTGTACTATGTCTTTATATTTAGTAAGGTATAGTCGTGGTGTAAAGGACAGAGTATGATTACTGATTAGTAAAAGAAAACAAATACTGAGCAACATCCCCAAACAGGTAATTTCAACTTTAAACTTGTCATTCATTTTGTACGCTCTGGACATGGCTACTACTAACAAATGCACAGAAACATTTTTTAAAGCTATGTCTGCAAATGCTAGGAGCTTAGGAGACAAAATTCCAGAGCTAATTGCGATAATGACAAGGGATAACCTGGATTTTGTGGCTATTACAGAGTCTTGGTGCAATGAGAATCATGACTGGGACTTAACTATACCAGGATACAATTTATTTAGGAAAGATAGAATAGGAAGAATAGGAGGAGGGGTAGCAATGTATGTGAAAAAAAGCATACATGCCACTTTAATACAAAATATTGAAGCCAAAACTGAGGCCCTTTGGGTCACCATAGAAACTGGGAAGAAGGACATTATTCGCATTGGGGTGATCTATAGACCACCAGGCCAGGGGCAGGATTTGGACAGGAACCTATTGTTGGACATCTCTAAAATGGCTTTTAAGGGAGAAGTCATAATCATGGGAGACTTTAATTTACCTGATGTAAATTGGGAGGGGTCTTTTGCAAGTTCAGCTACAAGTGGCAAATTTCTACATTCCTTACAGGGAGCATCTCTCAAGCAATTGGTGAGGGAGCCCACTCGCAAAGACTCAATATTAGATCTAATTCTTACAAATGGTGATAGAATATCTGATATATATGTGGGTGAGCACCTGGGATCCAGTGATCATCAAGCAGTATGGTTTAGTATAAAGACAGGATCCAACTCCTCTCACACAAAAACAAAGGTGTTGGATTTTAGAAATGCAGACTTTGCAAAAATGGGGAGATGTTTAAGTGATTCATTGGCAGACTGGAGGAACTTGGAAGGGGTGCAGGAGAGGTGGAAAAAAATTAAAAGTGCATTACTAAGTGTAACAGACCTTTGTATCGAAATGGTTAGGAAAAGCACCAGGAAAAGGAAGCCAGTGTGGTTCACAAAAGTAGTATCAACTAGTGTGAAAGCAAAAAAGATGGCTTTTAGGAAATACAAACAGACTCAAAATAATAACGACAAAGAGGAGTATCTGGACAGACGGAAGGATGCTAAGAAAGTGATCAGACGTGCAAAGGCAGAAGCTGAGGAGAAAATGGCCCAGTCAGTAGATAAAGGGGGCAAAACTTTTTTAAGTATATAAGTGAAAGGAGAAAATCAAATGGAGGAATAATAAGACTTAAGACAGAGAGTGGGCATTTGGTGGAGGGAGACAAGGCAATAGCAGATCACCTAAATAATTATTTTTGCTCAGTATTTACTACAGAAGAAGGGATGGGGCCACAGTTAAATTGCAAGGACATTCATAAAAATAAGGTAGATGAAAATACATTTACAGAGGAGAAGGTCCTAACAGAACTTTCAAAACTAAAAGTGGATAAATCAATGGGACCAGATGGAATACACCCAAGGATACTCAAAGAGCTAAAAGATGTCCTGGTTACACCTTTAACAGAATTATTTAACCAGTCACTAAATACAGGTGATATTCCAGAGGACTGGAAAAGAGCAAATGTAGTTCCACTGCACAAAAGTGGAAGCAAGGAAGAAGCAAGTAACTACAGACCAGTAAGCCTTACATCAGTAGTAGGGAAAGTAATGGAAAAACTATTAAAAGAAAGAGTAGTGGAATATCTTAAATCGAACAACTTACAGGATCCAAAACAGCATGGATTTACTGGTGGGAGATCATGCCAAACAAATCTTATTGACTTTTTTGACTCTGTGATGAAAATAATAGATCAAGGGGGAGCTGTAGATGTAGCATATCTAGACTTTAGTAAGGCATTTGACACTGTCCCACATCACAGACTGCTAAATAAACTTGAAAGCCTGGGGGTGGATTATAAATTAGTGAAATGGATAAGAACCTGGTTGCAGGATAGGAAACAGACAGTTGTAGTTAATGGAGTGCAATCTATGGAGGGAAATGTTACCAGTGGAGTACCCCAGGGATCTGTACTAGGTCCAGTTCTCTTTAATATCTTTGTTGGTGACATTGCAGATGGTATTGAAGGGAAGATATGCCTTTTTGCAGATGATACAAAGATATGCAACAGGGTAGACACACCGGGAGGGGTCAAACAAATGATTGATGACCTAGGTAGGCTTGAGAAATGGTCAAGAACGTGGCAACTACAGTTTAATGCTAAAAATGCAAAATCATGCACTTGGGTCTCAAAAACCCAAAGGCTAAGTATAGTATCAAGGGTACTATAATGGAAACTACTGAGGAGGAAAGAGATTTAGGAGTCACTATTTCAAGTGACTTGAAGGCAGGAAAGCAATGCAACAAAGCAATGAGAAAGGCAAGTCAGATGCTTGGTTGCATTGGGAGAGGAATCAGTAGCAGGAAAAAAAGAAGTGATAATGCCACTGTATAGGTCATTGGTAAGGCCCCATCTGGAATACTGTGTCCAGTTCTGGAGACCCTATCTCCAGAAGGATATAAATACATTAGAGAGTGTACAAAGAAGGGCAACTAAAATGGTGCATGGCCTACATCACAAAACTTACCCGGAAAGGCTAAAAGATCTTAACATGTATAGTTTGGAGGAGAGAAGGGAAAGGGGAGACATGATAGAAACTTTCAAATATATAAAGGGTCTTAACAAAGTTCAGGAGGGAAACATTCTTCAAAGGAAAAGAAGTATTAGAACTCGAGGGCATACATTGAGACTGGAGGGGGGGAGGTTCAGGGGAAATTTAAGGAAAAATTACTTCACAGAAAGGGTAGTGGATAAGTGGAATAGCCTCCCATCAGAGGTGGTAGAGGCTAAGACTGTAGGGCAATTTAAACATGCTTGGGACAGGCATATGAATATCCTTACAAAGAATCAAGGTTAAAAAAGGGTTGAGATTGCCTAAAGGATAAAATAAAAAAGGGGCAGACTAGATGGGCCAAGTGGTTCTTATCTGCCGTCAAATTCTATGTTTCTATGTTTCTATCTTTGAGAGATAATGCAGTCAGACGGCTGGGAAATGTATAAGATGCCACCTATGAACTTTCATCTTAGTGACTGGGAAAGTGAGTAACTGATGATGTTGGGGGGCAGTAGGCAGACATTTTGCCTAGGGTGCCAAGAAACCTTGCACCGGCCCTGCCTCCACTCCTATCTTGGTGTGGAACAGAAAGGACTTTAACCAAGCAAATGTATAATTACCACATTCCTGGACAAACTGAAAAACTAGGGGCCAATGCCTCCGAATTTGTACACGCTTCTCTATTTTCAGGGATTACGATAATCTCGGATTTAATGCTGGGATGCAAATAAACTGGTTTATACCACAGGACTGGATATTTTCTCCTCCACGGAGTCTGGAGACTTATTTTGTGAAAATTTCATGGGTTTCTTTTTTAAAAATTTTTATTGCATTTTTTATTTACATATTTTGTGGCAGATGCCTTATTTTCGTTTTTCACAGTTCCTAGTTACACGCATGTGAGCATACCTGTGTGTCCCAGTTATACGCATGTGAGCATACTTGTGTGTCTTTTTTTTAATTCATATTTTGTTTTTTAATAAAGCAGCCCCTTAGATGTTTTAGCAACCCCCTCGTGAGCCCCCACAGCATCCCCGGATCTGGGAAGTTGAGTTTGGGTGAGTTCGGTACAGTACTAAGCAGGACTGTGCAGTGAATTTTTGGTTATTGAGCCCCTGCCCTAGTGGAGCTTACCACTCTACAGTCCAAACTAATTTTATATTACAAGTAGTACTGTGTCACGCTCGACGTAAGTTGGGGTTCCGACAACCGAGTTTTGGCTTAAGGGACAGCTACCTGTGAGGAGAGTAAACGAGGTGGCTGAATGTAATTCCTCCTCATGGGGTGGAAGCCAAACTAAGTGTTAACATTGGCCGGAGGGCGTAAAGAAAAGGAGGACTTTGTAGGAAGATAACTGTAGTTTAATGAATAACCAGGCTGTACACGAATATTGGAGAAATAGAAGAAACTGGAAGAATTAGAGTCTATGGTTAAATGACTTGAAGAGTGAAGCTGAATAACTCTGGTAAAGAAGAACTGAAGACTGTGTTTTATGATTAAAAGACGAGGCTGAAGTACTTGGACTTGGAATAAATGAAGACGTCTGCGTGAACTGTCGTAAGTACCTGGAGCTTCTCTACGACATGGGACCCCGTGAGCGCTTCCACGAGTGGCAACGGACATAGACAGCAAGACTGCAGCAGCGTTTAGGTAACCGATGGATGAGAGCAACCAGGACCAGGGAACCAGAAGTAACCTGGGAGCACAGAGCTGGAGAACCTTTAACAAGGAGGTAACTTGAAGCACTGGCACTCTCCCTCTGAACTAGCCCCCTTTTGTAAGGGGAGAACACGCAGGATTGGCTGGACACAGATTGGGAACTTCATTGGTAATACTCTGGTCTCCAACATGTCTGCCCCCAGCACAGGAGACATACTTATCTGTTAGCACACAGCTTTAGCCAGCTTCTGTCTCTGACACACTATACTGTGTCACCACTAGAGGACCTTACCACAGCGATCCCCGCCGCAGCGCCCGGCTCTCCAGACCCTCGGCCCTTGGCAGCCGCACATACGTTCAGGAGGACCCGCCGCCAGCAGCTCCCTGCTGCCGCAGCCGCACCAGCCAGTGGGACGGTAACCAGTGGGAGCACCCGCCAGTGGTAAGGTTCCGGAGCCTGACAGACTGTGGGAGGAAACAATGCTAACCTCTGTGCCACCAGCATGCCTCAGACTGGCAAGCCAGACAGCTTTCTGGCTGTAAGCCACCATGAGACTCCATACTGGGCCCTTATTCAGTAACTGTGCCTCACAGAATCTCCTGGCTCATCTAGTGCTGCAGTGCAATGTAAAGCTGAGATTTAATTTTGCAATGCAAGATCACTGAAACTCTGTTCTTCTAACACCGCAAGGTCTTACAATAACCCTACATAGCCCTTACATTGTACAGTTATTAAGGTGAAAACATTAACAAAATAAAGGAAAAGAACCCTGTACAACAAATGCACATCTTGTAATTAATCCCAAAATGTGGAACATTAATAAATCAAAATTAAGGTTGACTAATTGGAACCATTCATTTGAGTCCCTAACATAAAATAATTGAGAAGAACATCTCTCTAATGCTGGGTACACAGTGCACACTAGAAGATATATCTACTAGAGATGAGTGGGTTCAGACAGGGCACCCCTGGAATTATATGGCAGATATATAGACATAGGTGTGTTTGGAAAATCTAGTTTTCTCCGGCAGTCGCCAGAGAAAATTAAGTAGGAGATGTTGCCATGACACATTCCGCTGGATTATGATCCTGTCTCTTCTGAGTCTGACTGACTTTGGCTACAAATGTGGTCTCTCTCCACTTTATTGGAAAACACTTTGTCAAACTTTTTTCCATTTCTACCTTAGAGGCTTTATATTTTCACAAATCAGGTTGTGATGTTGAAGCTTGTTTCATATTCTGTTTTAGGCTTTAGTTTAAACCTAGGATCAAGCACAGCAGCACCCCTGGAAGTATACGGCAGCACCTATGGACTTATACAGCAGCACAGCAGACAGGCAGCAGCACCCCTGGATTTAAACAGCAGTGGGGAAGCACCCCTGGACTGATAGGGCAGAGGGGCAGCACCCCATATAGGGCAGCACCCCTGGAATGATGTGGCAGTCAAAGAAAAGATGTGCAAGATGGAATTATCCTTGGGCACTGCCACCCACCCACCCTTATGATGTATAAACAGGACATACACATTTTAACAAACCAATCATTTCAGTGACAGGGTCTGCCACACGACTATGGCTGAAATGACTGGCTTGTTTGGGCCCCCACAAAAAAAGAAGCAATTAATTTCTCCTTGCACAAATTGGCTCTACAGAGGCAAGATGTCATCCTCATCCTCCGATTCCTTACCCCCTCAGTGTTTACATGCTCATCCTCACAGAGAAATAATTCCACACCAAAGAGGTGGATTTTTTTTGTATTTTGTCCAGGCATGACAATGGGCTTTTTCATCCCGTGGCCAACAACTGTCTCCACTGGTGCCTTATTCAAACAAACCACATCACCATTAGAATCCTCATCGTCAATTTCCTCCTCAACGCCAGCTACACCAATATCCTCCTCATCCTGGTATACTTCTAAAGTGACATCCTCAGTCTCAATTTCAGCAACTGGACTGGCGGTGCTCCTCCCAGCACTTACAGAGGGTGTGCAAATGGTGGTAGGAGCCTCCTCTTCCCAGACAGTGTTGTGAAGGTCAGGCCTAGACATTGCAACCGTGGATACACTTGGACTCTCCTTGGGGATTTGTGATATCGCTGAACGCACAGTTGTTTCCTGTGCTTTAAGAAGCTTAATATTTTTACTTTTTAGAGAGGGATAAGGGCATCCATCTTCATGAGAAGTTGAACCACCAGTCATGAATTTAGACCAAGGCCTTAGCCTTTCCTTTCCATTTTGTGTCGTGAATGGCATATTGCCAATTTTACGTTTCTCATCAGATCATTTTTCTTTTTGTTATTAATTTTTGCTTCTTGGATTTTACATGCCTTCTATGATATTGGACATCAGCCTTAGCAGACGACATTGATGGAATTGCATCATCAATGTCATGACTGGTGGCAGCAGCTTCAGCAATAGTGCTAGGAAGTGGTTCCTGATCTTTCACTATTTTTTCCTCCACATTTTTGTTCTCCATTTCACAAGACAGTGCCCCTTTATTATTACAGCACACAGAACAGTGCCCCTTTATTTTTACAGCAAACAGAACAGGACAGGGCCACAGCATTCCTTTATTTTTACAGCAGCATTGCATTTTTACAACATACAGGACAGGGCCAGAGCGTTCCTTTATTTTTACAGCACCCGACTGGGCCACAGCATTCCTTTATTTTTACAGCACCCCTGTATGTTTACAGCATACAGGACAAGGGCACAGCATTCCTTAATGTTTACAGCACCCCTGCATTTTTGCAGCATACAAGACAGGGCCACAGCGTTCCTTTATTTTTACAGCACCCGACAGGGCCACAGCATTTCTTTATTTTTACAGTACTCCTGTATGTTTACAGCATACAGGACAGGGCCACAGTGTTCCTTTTATTTTTACAGCACCCGACATGGCCACAGCGTTCCTTTACTTTTACAGCACCTGACAGGGCCACAGCATTCCTTTATTTTTACAGTACTCCTTTATGTTCACAGCATACAGGACAGGGCCACAATGTTCCTTTATTTTTACAGCACCCGACAGGGCCACAGCGTTCCTTTATTTTTACAGCACCCGACAGAGCCACAGCATTCCTTTATTTTTACTGCACCCCTGTAGGTTTACAGCATATGGGACATGGGCACAGCGTTCTTTAATTTTTACAGCACCCAACAGGGCCACAGCATTCCTTCATTTTTACAGAACTCCAGTATTTTTACAGCACACAGAACAGGTCCACAGCGTTCCTTTATTTTTACAGCAGCACTGCATTTTTACAGCATACAGGATAGGGCCACAGTGTTCTTTTATTTTTACTGCACCCAACAGGGCCTCAGTATTCCTTTATTTTTATAGCACCCTTGTATTTTTACAGCATACAGGACAGGGCCACAGAGTTCCTTTATTTTTATAGCACTCCTGTATGTTTACAGCATTAAGGACAGGGCCACAGTGTTCCTTTATTTTTACAGGACCTGATAGGGCCACATCATTCCTTTATTTTTACAGTACTCATGTATATTTACTGCATACAGGACAGGGCCACAGTGTTCCTTTATTTTTGCAGCACCCCTGTATTTTTACAGCATACAGGAGAGGGCCACAGCGTTCCTTTATACTTACAGCACCCGACAGGGCCACAGCATTCCTTCATTTTAACAGAACTCCTGTATTTTTTTACATCATACAGGACAGGGCCACAGAGTTCCTTATTTTTACAGCACCCCTGTATTTTTACAGCATACAGGACAGGGCCACAGCATTCCTTAATTTTTACAGCACCCAAGTGGGTCACAGCATTCCTTTATTTTTAAAGCACCCCTGTATATTTACAGCATAAAGGACAGGGCCACAGTGTTCCTTTATTTTTACAGCACCCCTGTATTTTTACAGCATACAGGATAGGGCTACAGTGTTCTTTTATTTTTACTGCACCCGACAGGGCTTCAGCATTCCTTTATTTTCATAGCACCCCTGTATTTTTACAGCATACAGGACAGGACCACAGTGTTCCTTTATTTTTACAGCACCCCTGTATTTTTACAGCATACAGGACATGGCCCCAGTGTTCCTTAATTTTTACAGCACTCCTGTATGTTTACAGCATACAGGACAGGGCCACAGTGTTCCTTTATTTTTACAGCACCTGATAGGGCCACAGCATTTCTTTATTTTTACAGCACCCCTGTATTTTTACAGCATACCGGACAGGGCCACAGAGTTCCTTATTTTTACAGCACCCCTGTATTTTTACAGCATACTGGACAGGGCCACAGCATTCCTTAATTTTTACAGCACCCAAGTAGGCCACAGCATTCCTTTATTTTTAAAGCACCCCTGTATATTTACAGCATAAAGGACAGGGCCACAGCATTTCTTTATTTTTACAGCACCCCTGTATTTTTACAGCATACAGGACAGGGCCACAGCGATCCTTTATTTTTATAGCACCCCTGTATTTTGACAGCATACAGGACATGGCCCCAGTGTTCCTTAATTTTTACAGCACTCATGTATGTTTACAGCATAAAGGACAAGGCCACAGTGTTCCTTTATTTTTACAGCACCTGATGGGGCCCCAGCGTTTCTTTATTTTTACAGCACCCCTGTATTTTTACAGCATATGGAACAGGGCCACAGTGTTCCTTTATTTTTACAGCACCCCTGTATTTATACAGCATACAGGACAGGGCCACAGTGTTCCTTTATTTTTACAGCATACAGGATAGGACCACAGTGTTCCTTTATTTTTACAGCACCCGACAGGGCCACAGCAGTCCTTTATTTTTAGAGCATCCCTGTATTTTTACAGCATACAGGACAGGGTCACAGCGTTCCTTTATTTTTATAGCACCCCTGTATTTTTACAGCACACAGGACAGGGCCACAGCAGTACTTTAATTTTACAGCACCCGACAGGGCCACAGCATTCCTTTATTTTTACATCACCCCTGTATTTTTACAGCATATGGGACAGGACTACAGCATTTCTTTATTTTGACAGCACCCCTGTGTTTTGACAGCACACAGAACAGTGCCCCTGTACAGTACAGGACTGCAACACCCCTGTACAGCACCTCTGTTCAGCATAGGATACTGCAGAACAGCACCCCTGTGCAGCATAGGACAGCAGCACCCCTAACAGCACAGGATACCACCCTAGAAAAGCACTCCTTCTGTACAGCACAGGTCAGCAGCACCCCTAACAGCACCATACCCCAGAACAGGGCACCATCCTAGAACAGCACAGGATAGCAGCACCCCTAACAGCACAGGACACTACCCCAGAACAGCACAGGACAGCAGCACCCCTGTACGCTACCACCAACAGACAGACAGAGGTCTGTCTCCCTCACTTTCCAAGTCCGGAATGAAAATGGCGGCAACACGCAGATCCTTATACAGAATCCAAAACCTGTGAGATCCAATAGTGGGATGATGATGTTTTGCCTCGATCCCATTCATCCCTAATATATATATATATATATACATATATAGAACAAACAAATCCTAAGTGCGCTATAGTTCTTGTATAGATTGAGCGGAAGTCCTTCCAAATAGGTATATCTTATACTGTAGAAGATGTGGTTTTCTGAGTTCCTACAATGGATAACCCCTCACCAAAAAGTCACCCAAACAAACAATTAGAATAAAATCATTTAATAACAAAATTCATAAAAAAGCCTTACACAAAAAGTCTTATGAAATCTTATACATGACAAATTATTGGTAATTCCATAAAGATCCAGTGAGTGATAAAGATGTACAGACTCCCTCACCTTAACAAGGTGTATATTTGGCACAAGGGAGCGTTATCTTCAGCTGGATTACTGATTAGCTGATAAACCCAATGCGTTTCGTCTATTTGACTTCATCAGGGGTGGAAAAAAAAAAAAAAAATTAGAGTCAGCAAGGTACATCAATGGTTCTGCATTAAAAATATTTAAATGGCAACCTTTATATAAAGGCAAGCTCTTCATATATAGAAGAAAAAATTAGATCTCAAAAGGTGGTTTCCCACCTTGACTCTGAAAAGAGTATTTTCATCTTTAATGCTGGATCAACCTAGATGCATGTACTAATTCAATGCGCTGGAAAAAGTTTTTATGGATGCAAAAGCATCAAAAGATATATCCAGAGTAAAGATAATTATTACAAAACACTGGAACTTCCAAAAGGACCCACAGTTGTATCATAGAGGATCTCTGAACCTGCAACCATGGGTGTGTTTTGTAATAATTATCTTTACTCTGGATATATCTTATGATGCTTTTGCATCCATAAAAACTTTTTCCAGTGCATTGAATTAGTACATGCATCTAGGTTGATCCAGCATTAAAGATGAAAAGACTCTTTTCAGAGTCAAGGTGGGAAACCACCTTTTGAGATCTAATTTTTTCTTCTATATATGAAGCGCTTGCCTTTATATAAAGGTTGCCGTTTAAATATTTTTAATGCAGAACCATTGATGTACCTTGCTGACTCTAATTTTTTTTGTTTGTTTTTTTGCCACCCCTGATGAAGTCAAATAGATGAAACGCGTTGGATTTATCAGCTAATCAGTAATCCAGCTGAAGATAACGCTCCCTTGTGCCAAATATACACCTTGTTAAGGTGAGGGAGTCTGTACATCTTTATCACTCACTGGATCTTTATGGAATTACCAATAATTTGTCATGTATAAGATTTCATAAGACCTTTTGTGTAAGGCTTTTTTATGAATTTTGTTATTAAATGATTTTATTCTAATTGTTTGTTTGGGTGAATTTTTGGTAAGGGGTTATCCATTGTAGGAACTCAGAAAACCCCATCATCTACAGTATAAGATATACCTATTTGGAAGGACTTCCGCTCAATCTATACAAGAACTATAGCGCACTTAGGATTTGTTTGTTCTGTTTATGCATATTGGAGGTCTGACAATGGAGATCTCACCTGTGGTGCTGCTCTTTCTCTAGGCGCAAGATAAAGATAACTTTTTGTGTTATATATACATATATATATATATATGTATATATATATATATATATATATTTTATTTATTTAAAGCTTTAACTTTTTTTTTATCTCTGGGGTAACACCAGTAGCTTGACAGAGCACCCTTGAATGGACAACACAGCACCCCTGGATGGCCATCACTGCAGCACCCTTGGATGGACACAGCAGGGAGAGAGCACACCTAAGCAGCCCCAGCCCTTTGACATACAATACAGTAGCACCTCTGGATGGGCAACACAGCACCACTGGGCAGACAAAGCATGGACATGTCTGCACTATACCAGCTCCACAGCTCGAGGGAAAAGGCACCGATCACCGGGGTACTTTATAGAATCCAAAACCCATGAGAATCTGACAGCAGGAGGATGATGTTTTGCCTTATTTTGGGATCCAAGTCAGGTGGGAAACCGCAAGCCAGGCACGGATCCCGGCTCAGTTCGGGTGGGTCCGGTTCCTGGAGAACCGGACCCACTCATCTCTAATATATATGTGTATTTACAGTATATACTATATACTATGTTTATGTGTTAGAGTTCCCTAGTTTTTTCCTTTAATATATATCATGTAGGTAGAAGTTGTTAGTGACATGACAAGCCCTGCTCAATTTAATGGTTAAATGATGTGTTATTTGGAGATGGACACTGTCAGAGTTAAATGACAGTATATCAGGGTACAGGTTTATTCAAGGATAGTCTGTTCTGTGGTGCATCGTAAATAGACATGTGAAGAATGAAGGGGCACACAAGTGTTGCTTGTGTTTATTACAATATACGTTCTGGCAAAATGCCCATAGCCTGGTCTTCTCCTACACATTACTAGCCTCAATCAATAACATTGCTTCAAGTGCACAGTCAGAGCTGTCGGAGACCTCGAACAGCAGTCACTTGCTGCTACTTGCCTAAGGCTGTAATCTGGTGCAGGGCTCTGGAACTTTTTATATATGCAAATGAGATTCACACTTATCAACCAAACATGCTTCTATTGAGCTTTGGGATCAAATATATAATATATAAACTTTCAAATTTAGTGAGTTTCATTTTTTTCTTAATATAGACAGTAAGGAATAATTGTTATATGTGCTCCTAACATATGTAAGGCAAGAATAACTAGGTCTCTCTCTATTCATACAATAGGTTATAAATAGTGTGCCCCTATTTTTGGGGGTATGTATTGGCAGATCCAGCGAAGGACACAGTAGCACATACCACTGGCTTATCTAAAATGTGTGCAGTATGTGGGGTCCAGGGTGCCACACTGTACACGCTGCACCCATTTCTTTTATGCATACCTCTCTTGTGCCCATTTTCCCGATGTTTTGCATATACGCAGCAGGAAAATCGCCAGGAAAATGGGCACCATGCCATTTTTCTTTGAGACCTACCCAGTGCTAGAGACTACTAGCGCTTACACACACACTGCTGCTGGCTAGAGAGGAGGGGGCATATATAGTAGCAGATGCTCAATTAGCTTAGTGATATTATTCAGGTGCTGGAAAGGGAGGGGTGTTTCTAAGCAAGAAAAAAAAAAGGCATTTTGTTTCCCCCAGCACCCTGAATGATAACAGTAACCAGATTTAATTCCCACACAATATTAGAATTCAGAGATCTCGGTTACATATATTTGCGAAAAAATGTATGAATAAGCCCCAAAGCCGCATCAAGGCGTCTCTGCATATTTGGGGTCCCTAGCGCTATATCTAGGTGCAGGGTGTGGCACCCCAAAGCACAAGCATAAGCCAGAAAGCCCTGGGCAGCATACCAGTGAAAAAACTATAGTGTTAATGTCAGGAATCGACTCACCAAGCTGACATCTGTCCGCCGCTGCGGACTCCGTCCTGGGTCCCTGCGTTCATCTGTCATCCGCGTCTCTGCCATCAGACGCCATCCTGGGCCTGGGAGCGCTCCTGTGATAGCGGGCGTGTAGCACGCCGCGTTCCCGCTAGGCCGCGGCATGGGCGCCGCCATGACAGCTTCCAGCAGTCAGCATACGGCGGCCAATCCGGTGCTTGGCCGCACCCACTTTTCCTCACTCCACCAATGACTGTTTAACAAGGGGTATATATGAAGCTGCAGGATCAGTCTGCAGGCATCCTGAACTTTGTGTCACTCCTGCGACTCATGTGTAAGGATCTGGTTCCTGTTTCCTCCGTGTACCTGGATACCTACCTGCTGTTCCGTGTTCCTGGCTTTCTACCTGAGACTCTGTACTCCTGGTTACATCTCACAGCTCCGTGGAACTACAAGCCCCAGCAATACCTGCTTCCATCTACAGGCTTCACACTCACCACCATCTCTGTGTGCTTCAGCCTAGCAGTAGAGACTGACTCCAGGTGTGTTCCATCTCTCCACCTGTGATACAGCTTGCTTGCTGCCAGTGCCTCATCACCTGCACTGTGAGTCAGACTCCTGCCTCTGCTACCAGGTTTGCCATACAACACCATCTCTGCTGGTTCCATGTTTTAATCTGCTCTGGTTCCCATACCAGAATATTATCTGCCAAGTTATCACTCATCTGTTATCATCACTACCGGTTATCATTTCATCAGTCACCATTCATTCTGTTTCCATAGACTTTCAGCTGCCACGCTGTACAATTGACATTTGCATTTCCTACTGTTATTTTCTGCTGCCGTTTTGTGAACCATCTGTTTAATAAATATCATTGCGCTCATGCGCAGAAACATAATCCAGCCTCCTCGTTTTCTCCCATCCACCTCCACTGACCCACTAGCGCCCCCTCCGGGGACACAGACAAAATCAAGTCTGACAGTAAGTTCAGGATCGATGGACTCGGATGGTGGACGGAGTGTGGGGTCAGAGGCCTTGCAAAATCTGGTCTCCCGTCTGGATGGTCAAGAGGCTGCGCAGCAGCAGATGTTCCAGTTCCTGCAAGGGATGTCCTCCCGGATAGATACACTACAGCAATCCCTGCCTAGTGTACACACTTCTACAGTTCCTGTTACTCCAGCACCTGCCAGTACTGTGAGTTCCTCTATGCCGGCTGCATCAGCTCCAGTGTCACGTCTGCACCTGCCCGTGCCAAGCAAGTATGATGGCAGCCCAAAGTTATGTCGCGGGTTTCTCAACCAATGTGAAATCCAGTTTGAATTGTTGTCACATAATTTCCCCACGTCAAGATCCAAGGTTGCCTACATCATCTCTCTACTTTCTGGATCTGCTTTGAGTTGGGTGTCTCCTCTGTGGGAACGTGCCGACCCTCTGATTAACAACTATACAGAATTCGTGTCAACCTTCAGACGGATCTTTGACGAGCCTGGTCGTGCAACATCAGCTTCTGCAGACCTAATCCAACTTCGTCAAGGTACCCGTAGTATGGGACAATATGTCATCCAGTTCCAGACGTTGGCCGCAGAGATTCAGTGGAACAATCAAGCCCTGGTAGCAGCTTTCTGGCATGGACTCTCTGATCGGATCAAGGACGAACTGGCAACCCGCGATCTTCCTGTACAATTGTCTGATTTAATTTCCCTGTGCATCAAGTTGGACTCTCGCATCCGCGAACGCAACAATGAACGTGCTCGGAGTGAGCCACGCAGATCAAGGATGATACCTTCCGTACAGTTCCAGTCTCCACCTTCTGATGAGCCTATGCAAATAAATAGGTCCCGCCTAACTCCTGAGGAGCGGTCAAGAAGACTTCGTGAGAGACTTTGTCTTTATTGTGCGGCTGCAGGTCACCAGATTAATTCCTGCACAGTGCGTTCGGGAAACGCCAGATCCTGACTTGTAAAGGAGGAGTCAAGTTGGGATCTTCTAGACAAGCTCCTTCTAATCAAGACCTTATCCTTCCTGTGACTTTAGAGACTTCAGTTGGGCTTCAGTCTGCATCAGCATTAGTGGACTGTGGAGCCGCAGGAAATTTCATCACCCAAGCTGCGGTAAATAAATTTTGCTTGCCTGTATGTGAACTTTCTTACCCAGTCTACATTACCGCCATGGATGGTAGCCGAATCTCCAAGGGGAATATTTCTCACCAAACTGCACCAGTGGTTTTGGGAGTTGGGTTCCTACACTCAGAATTAATAAAGTTCTTAGTCATTCCTCAAGCCACCCAGGAGATCGTTTTGGGCATGCCCTGGCTCCAGCTACACAATCCACAGTTTGACTGGTCAACGTTACAACTTACTTCATGGGGTTCACATTGCCATCAGTCCTGTTTAGCCCAAGTTTGTCCAATCAAGTCTACTGAAGTAAAAACCCAGTCAAGTCTTCCTGCGGCTTATCAAGATTTCTCTGATGTCTTCAGTGAAAAGGCCGCGGATGTCCTGCCGCCCCATAGAGAATGGGATTGTCCCATCGATCTCCTTCCTGGCAAGAAGCCACCTAGGGGGCGTACCTACCCGTTATCTGTTCCCGAAACTGAAGCGATGAGCGACTACATCCGGGAGAATTTACAGAAGGGATTCATCCGTCCTTCATCATCACCCGCTGGTGCAGGCTTCTTCTTTGTTAAAAAGAAGGATGGAGGACTGCGTCCATGCATTGACTACCGGGGTCTCAATGACATTACCATTAAAAATAGTTATCCATTACCACTCATTACCGAATTATTTGACAGAGTTAAAGGAGCCCGCATCTTCACCAAGCTAGATCTCCGCGGTGCCTACAACCTCATCAGAATCCGGAGTGGTGACGAATGGAAGACAGCTTTTAACACTCGAGATGGTCATTACGAGTACCTGGTAATGCCATTCGGGTTGAGTAATGCCCCAGCAGTGTTCCAACACTTTGTGAACGAAATCTTCCGTGACGTTCTGTATAAATACCTCGTTGTTTATCTGGATGATATCCTCATCTTCTCCCAAGATCTTCCCTCTCATCGTCTACAAGTCCGTGAAGTCCTCCGACGTCTTCGTGAGAACCGGCTCTACGGTAAACTATCCAAGTGTACCTTTGAAGTTTCCTCTATACCCTTTCTGGGTTATATAATTTCCGGATCGGATCTCCAGATGGACCCGACAAAGTTGGAAGCCATTGCCAATTGGTCCATTCCAAATTCTCTCAAGTCTATTCAGCGGTTCCTGGGATTTGCCAACTACTATAGGAAATTTATTCGGGGATTCTCCACTCTCATCGCTCCTATTACCAACTTAACTCGGAAAGGGGCAGACCATTCCAACTGGTCAGAAGAGGCTTTAGCGGCCTTCCAGAAGATCAAGCTGGCCTTTATGTCTGCTCCAGTTCTGTCCCAGCCAGATGTAAACAGACCGTTCGAGTTGGAGGTGGATGCCTCTACAGTTGGAGTTGGAGCTGTTCTCTCCCAGAAGGGAACCGATGGGAAAATCCACCCCTGTGGATTTTATTCTCGTAAATTCCTCCCTGCAGAAGCTAACTACTCCGTTGGAGATCAAGAACTACTGGCGATTAAGCTGGCCCTCGAGGAATGGAGGTATCTCCTGGAAGGGGCCAAACATCCGTTCAACATCTACACGGATCATAAAAATCTGCTATATTTAAAGGCAGCCCAGTGCCTTAATCCTCGCCAGTCCAGGTGGGCTATGTTTTTCTCACGTTTTAACTTTAAGCTTCATTTCCGCCCAGGTTCGCAGAATGTTAAAGCTGACGCCTTATCCCGATCTATGGAATCCGAAGAGGAAACGCCTGACTCAGTTCCACATTCCATCCTGAGTCCAGTGGTATTTGCTGCATCTCAAGTCTCCCCAGCTCCTCCTCCTGGTAAGACTTTTGTTTCCCCAGAACTCCGTCCCAAGTTGCTGTCTTGGGCCCATCAATCCAAGTTCACTGGTCATCCCGGTGTCCTGAAAACCTTCAAGTTCCTCTCTGAGACATACTGGTGGCCAAAGATGAAAGCTGACATCAAGGATTTCGTAGCATCCTGTCCTAAGTGTGTGCAGCACAAGACTCCCCGTCAGTCTCCAGCAGGTCAGTTACAACCATTGTCTATTCCTAGTCGCCCTTGGTCACACCTGTCCATGGACTTTATCTCCGACCTTCCTCCTTCTCAAGGATACAATACCATCTGGGTTGTAGTGGACAGATTTACCAAGATGGCCCATTTTGTTCCTCTCCAGGGTCTCCCTTCTGCCCCAAAACTCGCCCAAATCTTCCTACGGGAGATTTTCCGCTTACATGGTCTACCCTCAGAAATAATATCCGACCGAGGTGTACAGTTTGTAGCGAGGTTTTGGAGGGCTCTCTGTTCTGCCATGCAGGTTAAACTGAAGTTCTCGTCATCTTACCACCCTCAGACGAATGGGCAGACAGAGAGGGTAAATCAAGAACTAGAGACATTTTTAAGATTGTATGTTTCATCTTCTCAGGATGACTGGTTTGATCTGCTCCCATGGGCCGAGTTTGCCCACAACTTCCGCTACCACACAGCTACTGAGACAACTCCATTCTTTGCAGTATATGGGCAACATCCTCGTGTTCCAGACTTCCAAGAACTCCCTCACATGGATGTTCCTGCCGCCACTACTGCCCTGAGTCAGTTTTCTTCAATCTGGAGGAAGATTCACATTTCTCTCAAAAAGGCCTCCAGCCGGTATAAATACTTTGCTGATCGCAAAAGACGCGCAGTTCCTAGCCTGAAACCTGGGGACAAGGTTTGGCTGTCTACCCGGAACCTCCGTCTTAGGGTCCCGTCTATGAAATTTGCACCACGTTTCATTGGCCCCTTCCCTGTCGAAAGAGTCATCAACCCTGTGGCCTACAAGCTGAAGTTACCACCTTCTCTGCGAATACCTAATGCTTTTCATGTTTCTCTCCTCAGACCTTTAGTCCGGAATCATTTCCAAAGAGCTCTTCCAGTTGGCCCCAAAGTTCGAACTCAGCGGGGCGTGGAGTTCGAGATTGGCAAGATTCTGGATTCCCGTTGCCGGTATGGACGTCTTCAATACCTTGTCGATTGGTCCGGTTATGGCCCAGAGGAGAGAAGTTGGGTAAATTCGTTGGATGTCCATGCTCCAAGGTTGGTCCGTGTCTTCCATAACACTCATCCTTCAAAGCCACGTGGGTGTTCGGTGCCCACCCTTAAAGGGGGGGGCACTGTCAGGAATCGACTCACCAAGTTGACATCTGTCCGCCGCTGCGGACTCCGTCCTGGGTCCCTGCGTTCATCTGTCATCCGCGTCTCTGCCATCAGACGCCATCCTGGGCCTGGGAGCGCTCCTGTGATAGCGGGCGTGTAGCACGCCGCGTTCCCGCTAGGCCGCGGCATGGGCGCCGCCATGACAGCTTCCAGCAGTCAGCATACGGCGGCCAATCCGGTGCTTGGCCGCACCCACTTTTCCTCACTCCACCAATGACTGTTTAACAAGGGGTATATATGAAGCTGCAGGATCAGTCTGCAGGCATCCTGAACTTTGTGTCACTCCTGCGACTCATGTGTAAGGATCTGGTTCCTGTTTCCTCCGTGTACCTGGATACCTACCTGCTGTTCCGTGTTCCTGGCTTTCTACCTGAGACTCTGTACTCCTGGTTACATCTCACAGCTCCGTGGAACTACAAGCCCCAGCAATACCTGCTTCCATCTACAGGCTTCACACTCACCACCATCTCTGTGTGCTTCAGCCTAGCAGTAGAGACTGACTCCAGGTGTGTTCCATCTCTCCACCTGTGATACAGCTTGCTTGCTGCCAGTGCCTCATCACCTGCACTGTGAGTCAGACTCCTGCCTCTGCTACCAGGTTTGCCATACAACACCATCTCTGCTGGTTCCATGTTTTAATCTGCTCTGGTTCCCATACCAGAATATTCTCTGCCAAGTTATCACTCATCTGTTATCATCACTACCGGTTATCATTTCATCAGTCACCATTCATTCTGTTTCCATAGACTTTCAGCTGCCACGCTGTACAATTGACATTTGCATTTCCTACTGTTATTTTCTGCTGCCGTTTTGTGAACCATCTGTTTAATAAATATCATTGCGCTCATGCGCAGAAACATAATCCAGCCTCCTCGTTTTCTCCCATCCACCTCCACTGACCCACTAGCGCCCCCTCCGGGGACACAGACAAAATCAAGTCTGACAGTTAATAAATTAGTGTTAGGAAACCAACGCGATAAAGGTGATACAAACATGAGATGTAATTAAAATAGAGAAATAGTGTTAAAGAAATTAGTATGTGAAAAGTGTCAATAGAATGTAAAGGTATGCCACACTAAAGCCATCCTGCTCAGCCAGTCCAGAGGCACCACACCCCACACCTCCATTACCCCAATGTGGGTCTATGATTAACCAGCAAGGAGCCACATGATAATGGCTCCTTACTTAAATATAGAGGAGGGGGCCCTGATGTAGATTGCACACGGGCCCTCCTCCTCTATTAATATGCCCCACACACAGATGCTATAAAAGATGCTGTAAAAGGAAAGATGTATGTAAAAGCAGCACTGGACCCCTCTACATGATCAGTTATATGTGTAACCCTCAAGTTACTCAGGATGGCCGGTGTTTTCATGCAGGGAATTTCATAGGTGGATAGCCTTGAATAGAGGTGGTAAATGATGACACTATGGATGACACATTTTAGGGCCTAATTCAGACTGGAACGCTGAAGCGGCAGCCTTCACTGTCTGATGGCTGGTCAAGTGTGCGCATAGAGCCACACTGCGCGTACGCACATGGTGAGATGCGATGGCAGCATTGGGGGAAGTGTGTCGGTAGCGTTGCGGCAACATTGCGGGGTGCGGTCCAGACAATGCAGGCGTGTCTTGATTGTTTGTGAGGTGGGTGGCTGCCTGACGTCACGCCAGCCGCTGCGACCCTAAACATGTCAAGTAGCCATCTGCTAGGCTGTGTAGGCAGAGGGCTACTCGACAGATGTATAAGCATCGCTGCTGTTCAGTTATTTTGCATGTCTGTGGGTGGTGGTCGTGGTGGTGGGAGGATGGGACTGGATCAGCAAAGCGAAGAGCATTGTCAACAGCAACCCAAGGCAATTGCCTGGGAGACTTAAGAAATTGTGGTGTGGTTGTCTGTTGACGGGAGGGAGGCTTGAGGGGTGGTAGTGACTCTGAGAGCAGGGGAGATAGTAAGCTGCATTTTAGATATATTAAACTTTAGGTAACATTGGAACATCCATGTGAAAGTAATAATTAGACATTTAGTCACATGACACTCAATAAAAGGCAGAAGTTAATGGAGCACAGATAGTTTTTTGTGTCCTCATTCTGGTAGTGGTACTGGATGCCAGATATGGGAGTTAGTTCACCAAAAGAAGCATTATCCAGTAAAAAAAAGTGAATGGCAAAAATGTGCCAGAGGTAGAGACACTAAAGAGCAGTTCCATAGTTAATTATGAAGCAGGACATTACTGTGTAACATAGACCAATGGAGTGAAAGCTGTGCATGAAATTGGGTTATGCATTGTGTTAAAATCATCAGAGGTCCAGGAGGTTGGGAATGCAGACGGGATCATAGTAACATAGTAACATAGTATCTGAGGTTGAAAAAAGACAATTGTCCATCGAGTTCAACCTATTTGTGGTCTCCTATGCATGATGATTTGACTAAAATTTCTGACTGATGCTGCTGTCAGCCGTTGCATTTTATCCCTATTTATAGTAACTATAATGCATGACTATGCACCATACCCCTGGATATCCTTATCCATTAGGAATTTATCTAACCCATTCTTAAAGGTGCTGACAGATTCCGCCATTACAACTCCCTCGGGCAGGGAATTCCAAACACGTATTGTCCTTACCGTGAAAAAGCCTTTACGACGTATTGTGCGGAATCTCCTCTCCTCTAACCTGAGCGAGTGTCCACGAGTCCTCTGTGTTGATCTAACCAAAAACAGGTCCCGCGCAAGCTCTGTGTATTGTCCCCTTATATATTTGTAGATGTTGATCATATCCCCTCTTAGTCTCCGCTTCTCCAATGTAAACATGCCTAGTCTTTCAAGCCTTTCCTTGTATTCCATCGTCTCCATGCCCTTAATTAGTTTGGTCGCCCTCCTCTGTACCTTTTCTAGCTCCAGGATATCCTTTTTGTAGTACGGTGCCCAGAATTGTACACAGTATTCAAGGTGTGGCCTCACTAGTGATTTATATAACGGGAGTATAATACTCTCGTCCCTAGCATCAATACCCCATTTTATGCATGCTAATATCTTATTAGCCTTCTTTGCTGCAGTCCTACTTTGGGTACTACTGCTTAGCTTGCTATCTATGAGGACACCTAAGTCCTTTTCCAGTACAGAATCCCCTAATTTCACCCCATTTAGTAGGTAAGTGTAATTTTTGTTCATGTTACCACAGTGCATTACATTACACTTGTCTGTGTTGAAGCGCATTCTCCATTTGCCTGCCCATGTTTCTAATTTAACTAAGTCGTTCTGAAGAGACTCGGCATCCTCCTCTGTATTTATAGCCTTACACAATTTGGTATCATCTGCAAAAATTGACACCATGCTCTCTAGACCTTCTGTTAGGTCGTTAATGAAAATATTGAACAATAGCGGTCCTAATATTGAGCCTTGCGGCACACCACTTAGCACTTCAGTCCAAGTTGAAAAAGATTCATTAACCACAACGCGCTGCTCCCTATTATCTAACCAGCTTTTGACCCAAGTGCATATTGTGCTTCCTAGCCCTGATTCTTGTAGCTTGTAGATAAGTCTCATGTGTGGTACAGTATCGAACGCTTTGGCAAAGTCTAAAAAGATTACATTCACGTCTTTACCCTGATCTAGGTTTGCGCTTACTGTTTCATAAAAGCCAAGTAAGTTGGTTTGACAGGATCTGTCCTTCATAAACCCATGTTGATTCCTTTTAATGACCTTATTGACTTCAAGGAACTTCTGAATACTATCTCTTAGAATTCCTTCAAATACTTTCCCCCCTATAGATGTAAGACTAACTGGTCTATAATTACCTGGTTCAGCTTTACTTCCCTTTTTGAATATAGGCACTACTTCCGCTATACACCAGTCTTTGGGAACCATACCTGATATAACTGAATCCTTAAAGATCAAAGATAGCGGTTTTGCCAGTTCAGAGTGAAGCTCCATTAGAACCCTTGGGTGAATATCATCGGGCCCTGGTGATTTATTAATCTTTAAATGTTTTAATCGGTCACAGACTACTTCCTCGCTGAAATAAGTACCTATCAGTGGGATATTCTCATTATTGAGATTGTGTGTCAGTCCCTGAATTGGGTCCTCTCTAGATCATTAGACTATGCTGTGAGTAGGTCATCATTTGTGGGCTTTGTCTTTGTGGAATACTAGTGGTGGGAGCCAGAATGCAGGCAGATGAGAAGAGAAATTGAGAGAATAAAAAACAATGTAGGCGTTTGTATACAAGCTTCACAAATAGTTTGGAGGAACAATAGAAGTGGAAAATAGAGATAGTGTTTTTAGTATTGGTAATTTGTGTGTGTTTAATTGACGTTTCAAATGTGCCAGTGGATATGTGTGATATCTCATTAAAATAAGTACTGTACATTTTAGAAAAGGAAGAAGAGGAAGAAGAGGCCAGTGCAAGTTTAAATACAGTTGTCCTTATTTTATCAGTTTGAGCTGCTGAAAGAGCTCAGGACGCCACTGAGTAGCTAAAGAGGTGAGCAGCTGAGAGAGAGAGAGAGACATTTAAAAGTGGCGAGATAAATAATCAGAAAGCAGAAAAAACTAGTAAGGAGTGATGCAGCAATGGAATCATTCTTTTCCTTCCCTACTTTAACCAATTCCTATTCCAGTTATGGAATAAATGTGCTATTCTTTTATATAAAGTCATGTCTGCCTTTCTTGTGTCTGTCAGGGGACACCTTGCCTCTTTGCTGGGGCATGCTATAGGGAAGAAATGGTGCTGAAGTGAGAATTCCCAACACAGTTGACTCTGGCCTGTACCCACATCACATCATTTACATCCTTACCACACTGGGGTATTACATATGGACAAGTTAAAGGTTATTTCTACTAAATTGTCCCGCAATGAGAGAGACGCAATACTTAAGACAATCGATGATTGAGTTTATGATCAGAGACTCAGTATCCAAACCAGCGTCTCAGTCCCCTACCATTTGTCCACAAAAACGTTCTTTGGCCCATATCCTGCAGTCTGACTTGGATGATGAGGGGTCAGACATGGAGGAGGGGGAGGTGGGGGAGGTTACGATGTCACAGGGAATAGAGGAACTCATAGAAGCTATCAGAGAAGTTCTGCATATCTCTGATAAGGCAACAGAGGAGACTGAGGAGTCTTATTTTAATATAAAGAAGAAATCCTCAGCCACTTTTCCTGTGTCAAAGAAACTAAATACCCTGTTTGAAGAACCGTGGGTTAATCCTGATAGGAAATTTAAAATCCCGAAAAGATTGATATCATCTTTTCCCTTTCCTCCTGGAGGGTAGAAAAAAAATGGCAAAATCCACCGATAGTGGATGCATCAGTTTCCAGGCTGTCACGGAAAATTGTATTGCCTGTACCAGGTGCAGCCTCCCTTAAAGACCCGGCTGATCATAGAATTGAGAATACACTCAAATCTTTGTATACAGCTGCTGTGGTGGCCCAGAGACCGACTATAGCATGTGGGTGGATTATTAAGGCCATCGCCAAATGGTCGGTAACCTAATTGAGGGGTTAAGTACCTTGCCTAAAGGGGAGATTATTTTACTCCTGCAACATGTACAGGACTCTGCAAATTTTATGATGGAAGCCATAAAAGAAATAGGCTTGCTTAATACACGCACCACTGCTATGGCAGTGTCAGCACGCAGGAGCATATGGCTACGCCACTGGACTGCTGACGTGGACTCCAGGAAAGGTGTGGAAGGCCTACCCTTCACAGGAGAGGTCTTATTTGTAGATGAACTAGACAAATGGATCTCCAAAGCTACTGCGGGTAAGTCCACATATCATCCTTCTGTATCTCCCCCAGCTAGGAAGGCCAACTCAGGACCTAATCTATAGTCCTTTCAGACTGCCAAGTTTAAGGGCAAAACCAGAGGTTCTTCTACAGCCACCAGAGGAGCTAGAGGTAGACCACGCAAGCCAGAAACTGTCGATTCACAGGAACAGAGCTCAAGCTCTGCTTCCTCAAAGCCTTCAGCATGACGGTGGACTGAGCGGCCTGGAAGACTGGCGGGTGGGAGCCCGACTAAAATTTTTCAGTCACATCTGGACAGGTTCATGCCAGGATCTCTGGGTCATAGATCTTATTTCCCAGGGCCACAAACTGGAGTTTCAGGAGCTCCCACCTCACAGATTCTTCAAATCAGGCTTACCAGTTTCGCAAGAGGTAAGTATAACCTTACAGGACGCCATTCAAAAACTGGTACAGACTCAGGTCATTGTTCCAGTTCCACCTCATATGCAAAACAAGAGATATTATTCCAACTTGTTTGTAGTACCGAAACCGGACAGTTCGGTAAGACCGATTTTGAACCTCAAGTCGTTGAACCCGTACTTACGAGTGTTCAAATTCAAGATGGAGTCTCTGAGAGTGGTGATATCAGGTCTGCAGGAGGGGGAATTCCTAGTGTCCCTGGATATCAAGGATGCATACCTTCACATTCTGATCTGGCCGCCTCATCAGGCTTTTCTACGGCTTGCACTGCAGGACTGCCACTACCAGTTCCAGGTCCAGCCATTTGGTCTCTCCACGGCACCGAGAATGTTCACCAAGGTGATAGCAAAGATGATGTTTCTACTCTCCAAACAGGTAGTGAACATAATTCCGTACCTGGACGATCTTCTGAGAAAGGCACTGTCCAGGGAGCGGTTGTTGGACAGCATTGGCCTCTCAACCAGACTAATCCTGAATCACGGGTGGATTCTGAACTTACCAAAATCTCACCTGGAACCGACGCAGAGGCTTTCCTTCCTGGGAATGATACTGGACACAGAGTCTCAGAGAGTGTTCCTTCCCTTGGAGAAGGCTATGGAAATCCAGTCGATGGTTCGGGCTGTCCTGAAGCCAATCCGGATCTCGGAGCATCTGTGCATTTGCCTTCTGGGGAAAATGGTGGCCTCTTACCAGGCGCTTCAGTACGGAAGGTTTCATGTGAGGCCCTTCCAGATGGATCTGTTGGACAAATGGTCTGGATCACATCTTCACAACACCAGAGGATCTGTTTTTCACCAAAAGCCAGAATCTCACTTCTGTGGTGGCTACAGACTTCTCACCTCGTCGAGGGTCAGAGGTTCGGGATTCAGAATTGGATTCTGCTAACCACAGACGCAAGCCTCGGAGGTTGGGGATCAGTCACCCAGGGGGTGCAGTTTCAAGGAAGAGTGTCAAGTCAGGAAATCATCCTTCAACATCTAGGAACTCAGGGAAATATACAATGCCCTTCTGCAGGCCTCATCTCTACTTCAGAATCAGGCCATTCAAGTCCAGTCGGACAATTTAACGGCGGTAACGTACATAAACCGACAGGGCAGAACAGAAAGCAGAGCAGCAATGTCAGAGGTGTCAAGTATTCTCCTCTGGGCGGAAAAACATATTTGTCGGTGGTCTTCATTCTGTGAGAAGACAACTGGAAAGCAGAATCCTCAGCAGACACGACCTGCACCCGGGGGAGTGGAGCCTTCACCCGGAAGTGTTCAGGTGCTTAACACGTCAGTGGGGATATCCAAAATTCGACATGATGGCCTCTCATTTCAACAAGAGGCACAAGTGGTATTCTTCCAGGTTGAGAGACCCACAGGCAGTGGCGGTAGATGCTCTGACTCCATGGGTCTATCAGATGGTTTACGTGTTTCCCCTCACTGCCTCTGATCCCAAGAAGTCTAAAAAGAATAAGAAGGGAAAAGGGTCAAGCAATACTCATTGCTCCGGACTGGCCAAGAAGGGTCTGGGTGCGTGGACTTTCTGGAGATGCTCCTCGAAGATCCGTGGCCTCTGCCTCTTCGTGAGGATCTTCTACAACAGCAATGGTCACTGGATACTGGTAAATTGAGACTGTGTTGTCAGGGCTGGTGCAATGTCTGGAGGTGAGAAATGTACTCACTGATTAGTATGTAAGCTAGCATATGATACAGAGGGTAACAGCAGGGCAGCCTTAAGGTTCTCTGGTGCAGGTAGAGAAATATACTGCAGCAGCACTAGCTTGTATGGGCTGTTGTAAACACCGTAATCATGAGCAGGATCCAGACACAGGTGGGTCTCAGACAGAACTTTAGCCTGTAGTATAGCTGCAGTAGAAACACAGGCACTAGACCAAACTGTAGTTGTTGCAGACTAAGAACCAGGAGGTTTACAGGTTTACAGAAGGTAAAGATTAATGGCTGAAGTCTGTGTAATCTTATTGTGGTGGAAGCCAAGTGAAGCACTGTTGGCAGCAGGCAATGTAAACCAGGAATTCGACATGGCAGGATTAAATCCCCATGAACTCTAGAATACTCTCAAGAGGCAGGGAGAGAGGCTGTGAATTGCTAGGAGTCAGAATGACTGGCATAGAACAAAAGGCAGATAAGGTATACATAGGGATTGCAAGTCTCTGACTGGTTGCTAATGTCAGCTGAGGCAAGGAGCATTCTGACTGGTGTGAATGTAATCAAGTGACATGCTCCAACATCAGCAGTTTACATGACAAACAGGAAAACTGATCTGCAGGTCTGATGACAAGGTAATTCCTATAACAATTACAAGACCTTATTGTTAAAGACAGGTTCGTAACATCAATGCCTATTTTCACCTAGTTGAGCTCTTTTTCTGCAACTGTGCATGCTCCAAGATTTCTAAAAACTCCTACGGTGCAAGCATTCCATAAAGTGTTCATGTAAAGCTATGAACTGAATAGAGCTGAGTATTAAAACGCGTTATACTGTAGGATTAATAAACAAATATTGAGGAAACCTGCCATAGGTCTTTTGCAGGTTTTGATTATATGATGGCGATATCTAAGGGCGTACTAATCGGTATCACTGAGTGTCCAGATGCTAAAAGTATCCATCTGAGTCCTTGCACATTCGTCTCCACAGATTACAGAAAGGAAGTAGCCTGTAGCAACATTTGCATAAAATTGCAGATTGGTGATCCCTAATAGACATTGCTGTGTCCACTTCTACGCTCACCTCTGAATCAGGCCCAAAGACTGGGGAAAGCCAATATCTTTGTAGAAATGCAGTTGATTCTGCACTGGTTATAATTAATTTTAGAATTAATGAATATAAACCAACATATGAAGAGATACCGGGTATAAACTCCTCCAAACCCGCTGTTGGTGGGGCACCAGGAAGTCAGTAATTACTTACTGTATATTGGTATAAAGAAAAGAAGAAAGGAGACTCCTTTTTTGGCGCACTCTTTAAAGGTCAATAATAAAGTGATGTATTAGATTGTACATATTAAAACATAACTTTTACTTTTTTGTTAAAATAAATTCTCCTAAACATACAGGATACAGTAAAAACTGACAAAGTGGTTGGCACAGGAAATAATTGTTGGACAATAAATTGCCTTATATAGAGTAATAGACCTTTAAAGAGTGCGCCAAAAAAGGAGTCTCGTTTCTTCTTTTCTTTAAAGCCAATATCTTACCATAGTCCCATGAGGTTGCAGTTCAAGTGGTTGTTTTCATTATACAGGTTCAATAACCTCAGTTTATGTTCTTTAGATTCCACTGTGTCTTGTTAGCAGCATAAATTATCATATAGAGTACACACCTTTAACAAACTATTATTTATTATTATTATTATTATTATTATTAGCCTTTATTTATATGGCGCCATATGGGATCCGCAGTGCTCAATTACAGAGTAAACAAGTAACAAGTAAGCAAAACATGAAGACAATGACTTACGGTTCAATACAATATAGGACAAGTACAGGGTATATAAACATAACTGCGTCAGTAAACAGCACTGATAGAAATATCAGGACGGCAGAAAACTGAGGGGATTTGGTGCAGTCAAAGTGAGTATTGAAAAGAAAATAGGTTAAGTAAGAGACGTAAATTCACATGAGGGAAGAGAACCCTGCCCGTGAAAGCTTACATTCTAAACAAACATATAGGTATGTCAATTATATGCATTGTAGGTATAGTGGATATTTAAATAGTTTATTTCAATATAACCTAACTTATAATACTTATCCCCCCTCCCCAAATAATAGATATGTAATGGTCTTCAGTATGCTCCTGGACATCCATGTATTTTATAGAAATAATGGAAACCTCAGCATTTATAAAAGTGGACCAAACCATGTGAGGAGCATCAGACATAATAAATCTTAGACATTTTAGGATATATAGTAATACTTAAAAACTGCAAGCAGCTAAACTTAGTTTCAAATGTGATGTGATTACTGTCTCAATGACTCAAATATTTTCTAATAGCTATAAACTAGTGTGCTTAAATGGTGTGTCAGCTAGAAACAAAGTTATGTGATCAATCATTATAAATTAATAAGCATATGAATATTTAAAATGAAACGTACAAAGAAGCTGGTAATTTTGCAATGAACATGTTAAGTTTATGTTACAAGTTATCTCAGAATGTAAAGGAAAAGATTTGAAAGTATTGCACTATAGGCTCCAGAATTGCAGCCCCCCCCCCCCCCCCCTCCCCAGGTAAAATCCGCCACCCAGCTCAGTGTCAGTGAAGCCAGATGCAGTCCATGACCGCTCTGGCCTCACTGTGGCTGACAGTGCTTTCCTATTGGAAGCCCCACCTGCCAGTCACAGACACATGAGGCTGTCTCACTGGTAGTTGTCTCCTCCCTCTGGGACTGCCAGACCAGGTTGCGATAACCAGAATGCTGGCTTCCTGTAGGAAGCCACTCCCTGCCCTTTGCGCAGCCAACCTGGCATCTATGGGCTGCAGTTAGTGCAGTTCATAGAAGCTGGGTGTTTACACATGCGCAGTCACATCACACCGTGTGCACATGCACATGCATGATGACATTTTGGCCCTTTTGACCTAAGTACATGTCGACCATTTACATGTCAACCTTTTGACCCTGTCGACCATCTGGTATGGACCTATGGTCTGTCTATTTACTGTCTATCTACCATCCAGATAGCATAGAAAGGAAACCAGTATCTAAATCACTTATGGTTGCAGGTATTCTGAATTTGTACTTTAAAAATGTTGTGCTTTGGTCATTTAGACAGAATTCTGTGACATTTAGTGGTTTATGGCTGAGCCTTAGGATACTTTTTAAAGGTCATAGGATTGAAAAAAGTAGCAATATTCCTATGGTAAGAAGAGTAAAGACCAAATAAAACCAGTTTCAGAAAAGGTTTGTGCTGGGCATATAGTATAGTGAGCAGCACACTAACTGGTGTAGTAACTTCACATATAAACGTGAATGCAGGAATTGCACAGGGAAGACAATGCACTAAAATTCATCTGTGACAAAGTGGAATATTAGAGTCTTCATCAAACAGAAATGTTTTTGAAGGCTCAGAGGCCAGTGACAATAAACCCAGTCAGCTGCTGCTCTATGCAGGCAGGCAGGTGGCAACATTAAATAAAAATAGTTTTCAAAAAGTTTTTTTTAAATTTCCTCTATGACAGTACAGTAAGTCTGAATAATTTAAAATGAATAGATGAAATATGTAAGTAATAAAATATATAATTTGTAATAAATTGTGAATTGGTAGGAATTTACTGTAGCTTCATTTGCCTCTCCCTAGTAAAGAAATTGTCATTGTCACCATTAGTTGTAATTCCCCAGCAATTCAGTTTTAGGTTTAAGGTTTAATGCATTATTTATAATTCCCAGAGGGTATTTCAGTTAACAATGACTAAAAATTTGCATTTAGTGGCTTATTCTGCTATTAATGTAATAGTAAAATGAATGCCAAAATGGGGACCAGGTGCCCTTATGGCAAAAAATAGTATTGAATATATGTTTAGATTACTGCCAAACCACTAGGAATATATAAATATGATGCTTTCAAATTAAGGAACATATTTTGACTATTGCCCCCATGTGAGTTGCTGTTCATTATCATTTATATTTCCTTAAGTAATACATAACCCTTATATTTATCATTTATACAAATGTTAATATTTTCTTAGATATAATAATCAATAATAGAGTGCAAGCTTCAATATTTGTTGAAAAATGCCATTTCTTTTAGAAAATGAAAGTTAAAAAAAACTTTAATCATTGTTGGGCCATTTAGCTTTTGCAGTTCTGATTTGGCTAATGGGTACAGATAGATTCTAGATATTTGGATGGGATAATATCAGGCATTATAAACAATCAATGCCTTATTAATTTGTTGAAAAAACCCAGAAATGGATCGATGGTCTGAGTTGAATTTTTTAAAATACAGTTTATTTATTTGTTTGTCACCAAAAAGAAATCATGCATAACCAATATCATTTGCTACATATTAAGAAGATATTACAAAAAAATTAGTAAATGGCAAAGTTCAGGATAAATATTGAGAAACAAGGTACCCATACAGAGCAAAAGAGAATAAGAAAAGGCAAGGTATGGCGAGCCATCAGAATCATGGGTTTTTTAAAGGGAAGGGGACGGGGTACAGAGAATCAAAATACTTTTTTTTTCAAAATAGAACACAGTTTTGTATCACCAGTAAATTATACCGGGATATTAAGGCAAAACGTTATCTCATGGCATCCCTAAGTGCATATATAGTGTGGCCATAATTAAACCTCCGCTGTTCACAGCCATCTGTTGTTTCACCAGAATGTCAGCAAATTTGGAGGGGATACTACTTAGGACTTGGGAAGCGGAAAAAAATTAGTGCAAAAAGTTGCCGGTAGACTGAATGTTGCACTGTAAGCAATTTGAAAATGGACAAATAAATAACAAAACTGTAATAAACAATTACCCCTGTTGTGTTACGCTATGGATACCACAGCAATGAAACATTTGTCTGTCCATTAAGGTGTCTCCTACGTGGGCTGAGTCAAGGGGCCTGACTCTGAGTCACAGACAATGCCAATAGTTCAGCAATGTTTCGCTACTGCGTATATGTTCCAGTACATGTATGCACATAGGCCCTCATTCCGAGTTGTTCGCTCGTTATTTTTCTTCACATCGGTGCGATTTTCCGCTAACTGCGCATGCGCAATGTTCGCACTGTGGCTGCGTCAAGTAAATTTGCTTAGAAGTGTGGTATTTTACTCACGGCATTACGAGGTTTTTTCTTCGTTCTGGTGATCGGAGTGTAATTGACAGGAAGTGGGTGTTTCTGGGCGGAAACTGACCGTTTTATGGATGTGTGTGTGAAAAAACGCTGCCGTTTCTTGGAAAAACGCGGGAGTGGCTGGAGAAACGGGGGAGTGTCTGGGCGAACGCTGGGTGTGTTTGTGACGTCAAACCAGGAACGAAACTGACTGAACTGATCGCAGTGGCAGAGTAAGTGTCGAGCTACTCAGAAACTGCTAAGAAATTTCTATTCGCAATTTTGAGAATCTTTCGTTCGCAATTCTGCTAAGCTAAGATTCACTCCCAGTAGGCCGGCGTCTTAGCGTGTGCAATGCTGCTAAAAGCAGCTTGCGAGCGAACAACTCGGAATGAGGGCCATAGTCGCACTATTGATTGAGAAGCACAATGTCTGAAATGTATTGGAAATGTATTGGGTGTTCCTGGACGGTGTCGTTTATGGGTGTGTTAAGGACATTTTGCTGAACTAATTGCGAACCCAGACACTTTTTCTACTCACATTGGATGCCATGGGCTGGCGGAGAATCTGCACCTAGCATGGGGATGGTGCAAGTTTCAATGGCATGGCCGATGATTGTGTACCAAATATCATTTTACAGTCAAAAGATGCTCACAGCGGGCGTCTCTTTATTTGTACATTCATACGCGTGGCTGTACACCAGTTGAAGGGCTTATATTAGAATTAGCATAAAGTTGCAGTCAAGTCTATGGCAACAGACCCTAATGCAGCTGCAGTACGATGCAACTCAGAATGAGGCCCAAGGTGCGACAACTTCTGAAACCTGAGTAGACTGTATGTGTTTTTAGTGAACTGTCATGCTATGGAATGACTGCACCCAGCAACACTGTAAATGTCCTGGGTGATAACTGGGGCTGCTGCCAACAGTGGAATCACGGTGGTCAGAATCCCGTTGGATCCCAATGGTAAGTACTGGGGTTAGGTTTAGGGTTAGTCACTAGGGGGAGGGTTAGGAATAGGCTGTGGGAGGGGATGGTTAGGTTTACCCTGCGGGGGGGGGGGCGGGGGCTAGGTTAGGGGTCGGATCAAAATACTCCCCGGGATCCTGAACGCCAGGATTTCTGCTGTCTGCATTCTGACTGTGATAAATTTAATCTGCTGAAAAAAATGTGGTGGAGTAAGTTATGTATGTATCTAATGTGCTCATCATGCTGGAGGAGGCGGTGCAGTAACATTTCTTGTTTTTACGTGATAATGATTTTGTGCCCAGCATTCTATGACTATGCAATCCACCCAGGGTTGGACTGCTCCTCAGAAGTACAGGGGAAACCCACAGTGGGCCCCACTGCCTGGGGTCCAACAGTTTTCTAGGGATCAGCTACCAGACTGTGCACTTGAATTATACACATGTTACCTTATACTGCACAGGACTATGGTGTATGAAGACTATGGTGTATGGAGACTATGGTGTATGGAGACTATGGTGTATGGAGACTATGGTGTATGAAGACTATGGTGTATGGAGACTATGGTGTATGGAGACTATGGTGTATGGAGACCATGGTGTATGGAGACTATGGTGTATGAAGACTATAGTGTATGGAGACCATGGTGTATGGAGACCATGGTGTATGGAGACTATGGTGTATGAAGACTATGGTGTATGAATACTATGGTGTATGAAAACTATGGTGTATGAAGAAGCCAATTACAACACCAATATTTGTCTGCAAATCTACAGACCAGGACCATTAAGTTGGTATATGATGCTGTGCTCAGACAAAGGCATCATAGAAATATGTCATTCATAAAAATCATCCTTCTACTATTAATATATAGATAAAAACAATATTTGATTGTGCCACACATTTCATGTTATGCTTATTTGTATTCATGTATTTGTTATTATTATGATTATTTAGGTTGTATTCATGCACTTTCTTATGCTAAATGACAGGCAATATGTAAGGGTCAGTCAAACAGATGCAAGGTGGTGTCTGTGAGCCATTCACACAGTAAACTCGCACTGTGAATTACTGTACATTTGCATTCCATTTCCAAACTCACATTTATTTTCTAGATGAACTTCATATTTTTTTGTGTATACCCCCCTGAGCAGGTGAAAAGGTTGGGGAGAGTTTATTTTAAGTTAAAAATGTCTGGACATAGTGTAGAACCTCTGGTATACCCATCCTCAGCGACGGAGTGGGGCTGCTTTTCGGCTCTGGCATGCATGTCCACTTTTTGGCGCACGTGTGATAGAAGGCCGTGCGGACACTGCTCACAGGGGTGTGCCACGAGTCAGGGGGCGTATTTCTACGAAACAGTCACTTCAGGTGGCGGGACGCACACAAAGAAAGCCGGAAGCTGCACTGCTCACCAGCCATTCGGCCCTTCTGACATTTGCCGAAGTGCCAGATGGGAAGTCCGGCCCTGCCCGTCCTAATGGATAACCATAAAGCATAATCTGGCCAATAAAGACCAGGGCAGTTTTCAGCTGAATTTCTATGTACAGTAAAACTCAGTAATGGGTTAAATGATGTGGGGCAGGTACCCAGAGATGTATAGATGGGAGAGGGGTTCTTGAACTTGAAGATGAGAGGTAAAAGTTTTTATTCCAACTTTATTTTTTCAAAATAGTATAAAAACTCTGCTACACAGATATTTTCTGTACCTCAAAATTTTGGAAAGCTTTCATTTGATGAAAAACGCTTGCTTCCATTTTCCAACCGTTAATAAAAAGTGCAAAAATCATCCATTTCACACCTCTTAAAAAATCTCCAGTACTTTCTTTATGGCCACTAACAGTGGGTTTCCCCACTCTTTCATGCACTTCTATCAGGTCGCATTTTGTAGAAAAGTCATGCAACCTCGCTGTGACTACTGCAAACTGGTATTTCTAATTGGATCTCGCATTTCTTCGGTGCGCGCTTGAAACAAACTCACTTTCACATACTTGCACCTAGCTATATTGACCCCATAAAATGTTGGACAAGTGGGTCCAAAAAAACCCGTAATTAAATAAAAATATTTTCACATCTCTTGACTTAATACCTTATAAGCCCATGAATCTTACTGCAGTAATCTAAGAAATACAAACTGATGGCCACAACTTATAATATAGCTTCAATATTAAAGAAAAAACATCTGGAGGGGTCAATAAACAAACAATTTGGTACTTCCGGTGGGCGGACCTTGCTTTTGGCCGCATTTTACCTGAGCTCTCCGCTTCCCCCTGTGATTGGCACTAAAAACCACCTGTTAGCGCGGGGTGAGGTGCCCCAATACCACCTGGGCACTTGTAGGAGATAGCGGTGGGTAAGTGGTCGCTGCACAAAATGACTCCCCAAAAGCATTTCTTACTATTAATGGTTTAAATATAGATAATTTTACGCTTTATCGCGGCACCAGACAGGGGTGTCCCTTATGCCCTCTACTTTTTAATTTAGCCCTGGATCCCTTAATCCCTTGAGCCAGCATTTCTATTTGTATACCCCATGGCAGGGCATAGCGGTGGGTAGTAACACCCTAAAAGTCTCTGCATACGCGGACGACCTGTTATTATATTTGACTAATCCCTAGTAAGCGCTTCCAGCTTTTTTACATCTTTTACATGACTTTGAGAGTATATTGGGATTCCTAATAAACAAGTAAAAAACAAAAGCATTGGCACTACATGCAGGAGCTTCTGAATATTGGTTTGACAGCTTCCCTTTCGTCTGGGCTGATTCTTCATTGCAATATTTGGGTCTTACTATTCCAGTGAATTGGCAGATTTATACAAATCTAATTTCACCGGGGTGATAGCCCGCACATTGTCAGACTTCCAGTCTTGGCGTAGTCTACAATTGTCTTATATTGGCAGATGTCATCTCATTAAAATGATCTAATTTCCACGCTTGTTATATGTTATTCAAATGCTCCCACTGTTACTAAAAGAATCAGACTTAAGGATACTGAACAGGGCAACTAGCACATTTTTATGGGCTAAGAAAACAAGGTTCTCCCTATTCAAATTATGTCAATACGCTATTTACGGTGGCATAAATTTACCTTGCTTACGGAGTTACTCGTTGGCAGCTACCGGTATGCAGTAGACTGGATTAGGGCTACAAATAATTATAAATAGGCAAACCCACTGGATTACCACAGCAGCTAGAAGGGGTTTGTCAGACCCCAATACAAATACACAATAAATAAAATTACCAGCGCTAAGAGTTGCTTATCCAAAATAATCCAATAAATGGATCAGTTGTAAAAAAAAAATGTTATTCTAATAATTTTTTTAAAAGGAAAGATTAATAGTTTAAAAAAAATCACATTTATGACTATATAGTCAACAATTCATACAAGAAATATATATAAAAAAAAAATATATATATATATATATATATACATATACTTTTTGCACTGGCTCTGAGATGGTGGAAATTTTTTTACTTTGCTGATAGCAACCAAACCATTGTTTTATGATCCCGGACTTTATATAAAGAGATTCACTCCTCCTTAAATATATTGAATAAGTACAAAGTCAGCTGGTATTACTCTGGTTGTACCTCACGCACAGTTCCACGAGATTGTAGCTGTAATTATTTGTCTGCGTAGAAATTTGAAGGGGTTACCATATTTTGCTGGATGTACTGGTTGAAAATTGGAGGTTTTGAAATCTTTGGAAATCCAGTATGAAACAGGAAAACTCCTTATCTGGATCAGTCTTAATGGTAGGAAAGTTAGGGTTCCACAGAAGTATCCTTGATGCATTTCTCTGAGCTAGTGTTACGCACACCAGTGCTAACAGGAGTATACCGGTGTATGAACAGAGAGGGAAGCGAAGCAAACGAACTCACAGACAGTATAACATAACATACACAGGAGGTGATGGAATAACTAATAAACACAAAGTGAACGGAGAAGCCCAAAGGCTCAGGAATTGGGTGTCTCCCTAGTGTCAGGAATGCTCAGATGGAATAGAGCGGACAATGAAGCGATGTGTAGTGATTTAACATGTGGAGCACCTGAAATGATGTTGCTAAGAGCAACAGAAAAAACCCCAAAGGGTTACCAACGGGTGTGGGAATAAACTCCTTGGTCAGAGATAGAAATATAGACACAAGGAGAGTATCCACAATCCTAACCCCCACTTGCAGGGCACAGGTTCAGCTTACTGCCACTAAACTGACACCTGGACGCCCTGCACAGTGAGGGAGGATTAAGCAAGCAGGTCTGAGAGTACAGCCGCAAACCTGCTGGGTTCACAGAATAGCAAAAGAACCCCAGCAGGCCAAACAACTGACTCCAGTCTCACTGCTAGGTCCGGATTGGCAGAATGAAGTACCGAATCCCAAGGCCTATTCGCAGTAAGCAACAAGTAAATACAAAGTCACACAGTACTAGCTAACTCTCTGGAACTGACTAACAAACAAAGATTCAGCAGCATTTGCCTAGCCTGAGAGGATGGTTTATATAGCAGGTGCTGTCCACGCCCCACTCAGACCTCACAGACTGTGAGCACAAAACCAGCGCCGGATTCCCTGCCGTGCACAGAGGCTGTAACCACTACACAGTAAAAACCCGGACCGGAGTATCAGCTGCGCTCAGGTTACTTCGCTAACACTTGCCTCCCGGTTGCCATGGTGACGTGGCAGCACAGAGCAGGAGATCCTAACAGTACCCCCCCTCTGACGAGGGGTCAAAGAACCCCTACCACCGGGTTTATCGGGGAACTGCGAGAAGAAAGAGCGTATCAGTCTGGGGGCATGAAGATCACAACTGCGCACCCACGACTGCTCCTCCGGGCCATACCCTTTCCAGTGCACCAAAAATGACAGCCGACCCCGAACCATCTTGGAGTCAAGAACCCTTTCAACCACAAACTCCCTCTGACCCCGTATCAGAAGAGGAGAAGGTCTTCCACTGGAAGAAGGATTACTAACCGCCAGTTTTAAAAGGGAACAATGAAATGTTTTATTGATACCCAATGAACGGGGCAGATCTAACTGAAATGCCACCGGATTGATAACCCTGGTGATCTTATAAGGGCCGATGAACCGGGGACCAAACTTATGAGATGGCTGTCTCAACTTCAAATTCTTGGTGGACAACCAGACGAAGTCTCCTAATTTGAAGCTGCAGGGTCTTCTCCGCTTATCAAAAACCCTTTTGGTCACTAATGACACAGACACAAGGGCTTTCTTCACTTTCCTCCAAATACCCCTAAGGACCGAAACAACAGAGGAACCACCAGACGTGGAATCCAGGGGGTCAAAAGAATTGGCCTTAGGATGATGCCCATACACACAAAGGAAGGGAGAGATCCCTGTAGCAGAGTGAGCCGTGTTGTTATAGGCAAACTCCGCCATGGACAGATGAGCAACCCAGTCAGTATGACACTTGGAGACATAACACCTGAGGAACTGCTCCAAGGACTGGTTCACCCTCTCAGTCTGCCCATTAGACTGTGGATGGTAGCCTGGCGACAAGCTCACAGAAATCTGGAGATCAGAACAAAATGCCCTCCAGAATTTGGCCACAAACTGGGATCCACGGTCAGAGACCACATCAAGTGGCAACCCGTGGAGGTGCACAACATGCTGCATAAATAACTCAGACAGGCGTCTGGCCGATGGCAACCCAACCAGTGGAACGAAATGCGCCATCTTCGAAAACCTGTCAATGACAACCCAAATGGCTGTCATCCCCGAGGATTTGGGCAAGTCCACCACAAAATCCATGGAAATGTGGGTCCATGGCTTAGACGGAATAGAGAGTGGATGTAATGGGCCGACAGGAACCCCTCTAGGAGTTTTATTTCGGGCACAAACGTCACATGCCCGAACCCACTGATCCACATCCCTAGCCACCGAGGGCCACCACACCGCCCTAGACAGCAACTCCCGAGTTCTGGCAATACCCGGATGCCCTGCCGACCTCTTGGCATGGAATTCCAGGAACACTCGCTGTCTTAACCTAGGAGGCACAAACAAGAGACCTACCGGAAGGTCTGGAGGAGCCTGCTCCTGTGCTCTAAGGACTAATGACAAGAGGTCCTGGGTAATGCCCACTTTAATACATGATGGGGACACAATGGGCAATGGCTCCTCGGTGGTCTCTTGAACTGGAGCAAAACTCAGCGAGAGCGCATCAGCCTTGATGTTTTTTGACCCAGGGCGATATGTTATCAAAAAATTAAAGCGAGCAAAAAACAAAGCCCATCGTGTCTGCCTGGCATTGAGCCGCTTCGCTGACTCTAAATATGCCACATTCTTATGGTCGGTGAGAATTGAGACCACAAACTTAGCCCCCTCAAGCCAGTGTCTCCACTCCCCGAGTGCATCCTTTATAGCCAACAATTCGCGGTTACCCACATCATAATTCATCTCGGCAGACGAAAATTTACGGGAAAAGTAAGCACAGGGATGAAGGCGATTATCAGACACCCCCATCTGAGAGAGCACTGCCCCAATACCTATCTCAGAGGCATCCACTTCTACCACAAAAGGACGCTCTGGATCTGGGTGTCGCAGCACCTTGGCCGAGACAAATGCCCTTTTGAGACGGGCAAAGGCCGCTTTGGCCTCACAAGACCAGTGAGCAATATCCGCCCCTTTCTTAGTGAGTGCCACCAAGGGGGCCACTATAGACGAAAATCCAGCGATAAACCGTCTATAAAAATTCGCAAAGCCCAGAAAACGCTAAAGCGCCTTCAAACTAGTGGGCTGCACCCAATCCAGGACTGCCTGTACCTTAGAACCCTCCATTTGGTAACCTTCTGAGGAGATAATATACCCTAGAAATGCGATTTGCTGGACTTCAAACTCGCACTTCTCCAGCTTAGCCCCAGGCTGGTGGTCTCTGAGTTTCTGGAGGACTAAGCGTACATGCTTCCGATGTTCCTCCAGGGAATGAGAGAAGATTAGGATGTCATCTAGATAAACAACTAAGAATCTATCCAAATATTCCCTGAGCACATCGTTCATGAATTCCTGGAAGACTGCCGGGGCATTAGAGAGCCCAAAAGGCATCACCAAATATTCATAATGCCCTGAGTGGGTATTAAAGGCAGTCTTTCATTCATCCCCCTCTCTTATTCGGATTAGATTGTAAGCACCGCGTAGGTCAATCTTAAAAAAAATGGTGGCAGTACGAAGCTGGTCAAACAAAACTGAAATGAGAGGCAGTGGGTATGAGTTTTTAATCGTGATACAGTTCAATTCCCTGAAGTCGATGCAGGGTCGCAACAAACCGTCCTTTTTACCCACGAAAAAGAACCCCGACCCAACTGGGGACTGTGAGGGTCTGATAAATCCCTTAGCCAAGTTCTCCTGAATGTACTCTGCCATAGCCTGAGTCTCAGGACGTGACAGGGAGTACAACCTGCTCTTGGGAAGCTTAGCATCCGGCAACAAATCAATGGCACAGTCATAGGGGCGATGGGGAGGTAGTACCTCCGCAACTTTTTTGGAGAACACATCCGCAAAATCTGCATAACATCCTGGCAATCCTGGCAAACTTAGCTGCGAGAGCCTGACTGGAAGGCTCAAGCAACTCCTGAAACAATCACTACCCCAACTAAGAATCTCCCCAGAGACCCAGTCAAATTGAGGGTTATGGGCCCTTAACCAGGGTAACCCCAAAACCAATGGGGCAAAAGAACAGACAGTCACATAAAAAGACAATTTTTCAGAGTGTGTGGCTCCAATAAACAAAGGAATTTGGCTGGTGCAGGAGGTAATTTTACCCTGGGACAATGGTTCCCCGTTTAACCCACAGATCTCAATCTCTGATGCCAAAGGTACTGAGGGAACAGAGTGTTCCAGGGCGAATTGACGGTCCATGAAAACCCCATCGGCCCCACTGTCAACAAAGGCCTCAGTCTTGACAGTTTGACCGAGGATCTCCAAAGTCACCGGAATGAGAAAAGTCTTTTTAGGAAATTCTGACTTCTGGCCTGACAGGATATTTCCCATCACCCTCAGGCCCTGAAGTTTTCCGGTTTTTCTGGGCATGATACTACAACATGACCTTTATTCCCACAGTACAAACACAAACCCTGCTGTCTCCTCCGCGTCTTCTCACGCGAGGAGAGGCGGGTAGCCCCAATCTGCATAGGCTCCTCGGTATATTCCTCAGAGTCTGAGGTTCCCTTGGGAAAAAAGGAAACTGCGGTCTCCCTTTCAAGCCTACGCTCTCTCAGCCGTCTATCCACCCGGATGGATAACTGCATGAGCTGATCTAAGCTATCAGGCGAGGGATATTGTACCAGTTGGTCCTTTATCTGGTCAGAAAGGCCCCTTCGGTACTGGTTTCTCAGGGCTGGGTCATTCCACTGGGTATCATGAGCCAACCTCCGAAACTCCGTACTATAAACCTCAGCTGGCCGTCGCCCTTGCTTAAGAACCGTAATCTGAGCCTCGGCTGAAGCCATCTTGTCAGGGTCATCATACAAAATGCCCAGTGCCGTAAAAAAAGCATCAACACTTTTAAGCGACGGACAGTCAGGCTGTAACCCATATGCCCAGACCTGTGGGTCTCCTTGTAGCAAGGAAATCACCATGCCCACCCGCTGAATCTCCGACCCAGAAGACTGGGGCCTAAGCCTGAAATATAGCTTACAGCTCTCCTTGAAACAAAAGAACTGCGAGCGATCTCCATAAAAACGATCCGGGAGATTTACTTTCGGCTCCTTAACCCCTGAACTTGCCACTGCTGCGGGAGCTCCTCTAGCGGCCTGCGGGGTGTTCATTTTAATGGACATCTCATTAAATTGTCGAGTCACGACCTGCACCTGATCGACCACCTGTTGCAAAGTATTTTGAGGGGTATGCTCCATATTCCCACAAAATTTCAACAGGAGTAGGGCTGCTGAATATGTTACGCACACCAGTGCTAACAGGAGTATATATGGTGTATGAACAGAGAGGGAAGCGAAGCAAACGAACTCACAGACAGTATAACATAACATACACAGGAGGTGATGGAATAACTAATAAACACAAAGTGAACGGAGAAGCCCAAAGGCTCAGGAATTGGGTGTCTCCCTAGTGTCAGGAATGCTCAGATGGAATAGAGCGGACAATGAAGCGATGTGTAGTGATTTAACATGTGGAGCACCTGAAATGATGTTGCTAAGAGCAACAGAAAAAACCCCAAAGGGTTACCAACGGGTGTGGGAATAAACTCCTTGGTCAGAGATAGAAATATAGACACAAGGAGAGTATCCACAATCCTAACCCCCACTTGCAGGGCACAGGTTCAGCTTACTGCCACTAAACTGACACCTGGACGCCCTGCACAGTGAGGGAGGATTAAGCAAGCAGGTCTGAGAGTACAGCCGCAAACCTGCTGGGTTCACAGAATAGCAAAAGAACCCCAGCAGGTCAAACAACTGACTCCAATCTTACTGCTAGGTCCGGATTGGCAGAATGAAGTACCGAATCCCAAGGCCTATTCGCAGTAAGCAACAAGTAAATACAAAGTCACACAGTACTAGCTAACTCTCTGAAACTGACTAACACCCCTTTTCCACTAGCTCAAAAAACACGGGTAAATGCACGGGGGCGCGCATTTACCCGTGTTTTTTGCAAGTGGAAAAGGGTAAACCCGGATCAAGTGACCCGTGAATCCTACCCGGCTATTTACCTGGGTAGGACACGGGACTGATCCGGGTAGGGTTGTAGTGTAAACGGGAGCCGTGTCGATGCGACACGGCTCCCATTTACACTGTATGGAAGGGCGGCGCTGGGAGATCATGTGATCTCCCTGCGCCGCCCCTGCCGCGTCACTAGAAGCGTCACCAACCCGGCATATGCCGGGTTGTGACTGCTGATGGGAAAGGGGCCGAGCACGGGTCGCAGCAGGGGGCAGCTCCCGTGTCAGGCTCCCGGCTGCGACCCGTGCTCGTAAGTGGAAAAGGGGTATCACAAACAAAGATTCAGCAGCATTTGCCTAGCCTGAGAGGATGGTTTATATAGCAGGTGCTGTCCACGCCCCACTCAGACCTCACAGACTGTGAGCACAAAACCAGCGCCGGATTCCCTGCCGTGCACAGAGCCTGTAACCACTACACAGTAAAAACCGGGACCGGAGTATCAGCTGCGCTCAGATTACTTCGCTAACACTTGCCTCCCGGTTGCCATGGCGACGTGACAGCACAGAGCAGGAGATCCTAACAGCTAGGTCGCTCAGCTTCTTCAGAAGTAAATCTCAGAGTCACTGAGAGCCATTTTTATACCTCACAAATGAGTAATTCCATATCAGCTGTGATAGCTTTAATCAACTGATCCATAATACAAAATAAAAACTTATTTATATTTCCAGAAAGGCAGTCCTAAATTACTTACCATATAATTAATTTGGTTTTAATATTTCGCAATGAAACAGTAAAACGAACAAATATAAATTGGTCATGTGAGCATTCTGTCACTCACCAGTAGTATTAATTATATAGCAGGTGTGTAGTGAGCGTAGTGATTGGCCCGTTGTGTCCCAGGGTGCATCTTGACACCCACCTAAGTAAGTGGTGAGCACATCTGTGTCACGCTCCGCCGTGCATTGTCACATCCCACGGGCTCCGGGACCCAGAAATCGCCCAAGAGTCGCACGGCTGGAGCGCACCCGATGCACTGTTGGACCGCATCACGTGCCCCAGAGTGGACATGTGATCGGACCACTCTACCAGCCCTCATTATAGGATATTGTCATTGTGGGGTTGATCACATGCCCCGATTATAGTGCACATTACTTCCTGTTAATGTGTTGCATAGATACAGTAACCATATAAGGAATCTATATTTATACAGGGCAGCACATGTTTCACAAACCATCTGTTATGGTATAATTAACCCATTTATGTGTTGCTCAATGGACATATTATATGCATAAAACAAAATAAGATAAAGGAAAGAGAAAATAATGATAATGTCCTTTCTTCATTAGTGTGTATACACGTTCTGAGGATCTTCAAAAATAATTAAATTCCATAATAAGTAGCAACAAAGGCCCTCATTCCGAGTTGTTCGCTCGGTAAAAATCTTCGCATCGCAGCGATTTTCCGCTTAATGCGCATGCGCAATGTCCGCACTGCGACTGCGCCAAGTAAATTTGCTATGCAGTTAGGAATTTTACTCACGGCTTTTTCATCGTTCTGGCGATCGTAATGTGATTGACAGGAAATGGGTGTTACTGGGCGGAAACAGGCCGTTTTATGGGCGTGTGGGAAAAAACGCTACCGTTTCCGGAAAAAACGCAGGAGTGGCCGGAGAAACGGAGGAGTGTCTGGGCGAACGCTGGGTGTGTTTGTGACGTCAAACCAGGAATGCCAAGCACTGAACTGATCGCAGATGCCGAGTAAGTCTGGAGCTACTCAGAAACTGCTACGAGGTGTGTAATCGCAATATTGCGAATACATCGTTCGCAAATTTAAGATGCTAAGATTCACTCCCAGTAGGCGGCGGCTTAGCATGAGCAAATCTGCTAAAATCCGCTTGCGAGCGAACAACTCGGAATGAGGGCCCAAATTTGTATAATATTATTTGATTATTGACTTACTCCTATTTAGGAGTCGCACAAAGTAAAAAGGGGGGGGGGAGAGGGAAGGGGCACAGATCAAGGAGAGGAGCACCAATTTCTTATCTGTGTATGTGTGCGTGCACATGTGTATTCACCCATATGCACACACCTACACATATACACCAAAACTCTACCCTATAACACATAACATATTCTCTTAGAGATATATAAATCAACATAAGGGCATAGAGACACCAGATGAAGAATAATATTCATATAATTGAATTCATTTCCATATTTTCATTTAGACTGTAGGGGTGTAGAGAGTTAAATTGCAGCATCCAGAATACCTCCCTTTTACAGAGGTTGGTATAACTATCCCCACCCCTTGCTGTCGGTTGTACCTATTCTAAGGCTATGAGGCGTAACGTTTCTGGATCGCCATTATTCTTTTCATTGAAGTGTCGTGAGATACTATGTTTCATATATTTCTTAAGAATGTTTCTTCTGTGTTCTAGGAAGCGTATCTTTAGTGGTCTGGTGGTGTGTCCTATATATGGGAGATTACAACTACATAACAATAAATTAATTACGTAGGAAGAATTACAATTAATGAAGGTTTTTATAATGTAAATCTCTCTTTTATAGCGTATTTCTATTTGTGTGGTTCTTCTTTTAATATGTTGACAAGTGGTACATTTATTATGACCACATCGAAAAAAACCACATGGTTTTTCCACTGAGGTTAGCCAGTTTGATCCTTTAACATCATCTGATTCTTCTTTAATATCCCTCAAATGTCTAGGAGCCAACATTAATTTCAAGGACTTGTTTTTCTTATAAATAATTCTAGGGGTAGATGGGAGGATAGTCCCCAAAATATTATCATGTCTCAATATTTTATAATTTCTTTTAATGATATTTTTAATTTCTCCTGCACATGTATTATATTTACAAATAAATGATAAGTTTTTATCTTCATTCTTATCTTCATCTATATCTAGATTTTTCTTTTTATTCTCCTTTTTATTTGTTAAGAGGGCACTCCTATCAAATTATGAGTTTTTTTTAATGCATCTTGTAACAAGCTGTCTGGGCACCCACATCTCTTAAAGGACCACAAGTGGGTATCTGCCTAGTATTCATTTCTTTTATATATGGGGAAGTGATAATTTTATTGTTAACTATTTCAAGGGCCACATCCAGAAATGTGATCATAGATGGGTGAAATTGTGATGTAAAGGCTAAATTATATGTGTTGTTATTTAGAGAAGAAATAAATGAATTAGCAGTGTCATAATCCCCATCCCAAATAATAAAAAGGTCATCTATATAATGGCCATAGAAGACCAGAGAATGCGCCCAGGCACTTCCCCACACATGGGACTCTTCAAAGTCCCCAATGTACAAGTTAGCATAACTGGGTGCGAACCTCGTCCCTATGGCCGTCGCCATTACCTGTATATAAAAAGTGTTAAGAAAAAGAAAATAATTGTGAGATAAAATAAATTTTATAGAGTCCACTAAAAAACTTATTTGTTCCTCACTGAGGTCACCATCTTTATTTAACCTCTCAAAAATAACCTCATATCCTTTATCATGTGGGATATGTGTATATAAAGCTGAAACGTCCAATGTTAGAAAAGCATAAGAATCCTTCCATTTGATATTCGTTAATTGAGTAAGAAAATGTGTAGTATCTCATATATGTGATCTCAGTGAGGACACTCATGATTGTAAGAAAGAATCAACATAAAAGGATAAATTGGAGGTTAGGCAATTAATTCCATAAATTATAAGGCGACCAGGAGGTGAGGTGAGGGATTTGTGGATTTTGGGTAGATAATAAAATGTGGGGGTAGTGGGGTGAACAGGAAACAAAAATTGATAAACATCGCTGGATATGCAGATTTTTTAGTTCTAAGAGAAAACCTCCTGTTGGGTCTCTAGACAGTTTACCATAATATTTTTCATCATCCAATTGTCTTATGGACTCTACAACATAATATTTTCTATTGAGGATTATCCCCCCCCCCCCCCCCCTTTATCGGCTTCTTTTATAACCAATGAAGTATCTTGTGTTAACGCTTTTAATGCTTGTTTTTCTTTTTTAGATAGATTAGATTGTCTCCTCTTATTCTGATTGGTCTGTTGTGTATGACATAATTCTTTAAAGTCCTCAAGGGTGATCTTATAACAAGATTCTATGGTATTATTTTTTAAAGTGGTAGGATAAAATTTGGATTTTTTTTCTTAAATAGTTCCACATTTTTTACATCATATATTTTCTTTGGACTAATAGAGTATATCTAATTTTCTTGAATAAGTCCTTCAAGGGTTACAAGTGCCAGTTCATCTGAACTGTCTAGCACTATTGGAATAGATAGGTCCTCTTTTTGTTGCAGAGCCTTATTGGCAAAGTAACGTTTTCTGCACATTGTGCGTACATATCGATTCAAGTCGACATATAAATCAAATATATTTGGGATACATGTAGGAGAGAACTTTAATCCTTTTGCAAGGAGGGACAATTCTGAATTATTTCGTTCCCTGGATGAGAGATTAAATATGTTAGTAGAATCGATTATAGTATCACCTATTGTCTCCTTCGATTTTTTTCCTTCCCGATCTGCATGCCCTGCCTCCTCTCCATTGTATTCTCTTGATCTTTTGTTGCCGTTCTGTGGATTTTCTAGATGTTTGCGAGATTGGTCCCAGCTGTTTTGTCTGGGTCGTCTCTCTAAAAAATAAATGTTTGTTTGTCTTTCTAATTGATGGCCTTGATCCCCCCTACTGGCTTCTTCCTGAGAGTGTGCATACATTTCTCTATTATAGGTTTTTCTCCTAGCTCACATATCTGTTTTGTGTGATCTTCGAGGTGTAATGTTTTGTTCTCTAAGAACCCCATATCTATTTTTATGCATATAAATAGAATCTTTATTTTCATTTTGTGTGTTATATTTCTGTTGTTGGTTCCTGTTGAACACCCTCCACATTCTGTTTTTTCCTATAATTATCTCTAAAGGACTTACTTGGTCATTTTTATAATCAAAGAGGTCTCTTTTAAATTTCTTTTGTTTCATTTCTAATAGATTCCTTTCAAATTTGATACTCTTTCATTTACTAACTTATCTCTATCCTTAATTTCAGCTGCAGTTGCATAATTATCCATTTCTTTTATCAAGATTTCAATATCTTTTTCTATACATTGAACTTTCTAAGACCTGAAGTGGACAACCAGCTGCATAAGGGATATTAAGCATGTATCTAGTAATTCGTCCCATTCTTTCTGAAATTCTTTGTTACCATTAAAGATAGATGCCTTAAAAATTCTAAGGCCCCTAGGTATCATGCGTTTTTCAATGTATTGCTGGAGATTAGTACTGTCCAGCCAGTTCTCTGATTCATTTTTCAAGAGGTCTTATAATTTATAGAAATCCCTATTTAGGTCTGGTGTGTCTGATTCAGGTCTATCAGTTCTAGAACAGGTCTATCAGTTCTAGAACATAGGATTGCCTTCTGGTATTTCAATCATTAAAATTGGAAAAGCAACTCATGGTAAAGAAGGAGGGTATATGACAAAACCACTTTGTGGAAAAAAATTATAAATAGGCAAACCCACTGGATTACCACAGCAGCTGGAAGGAGTTTGTCAGACCCCAATACATACAGTATACACAATAAATAAAATTACCAGTGCTAAGAGTTCCTTATCCAAAATAATCAAATAAATGGATCAGTTGTACAAAAAAAATTATTCTAATCATTTTTTTTTAAAAGAAAGATTAATAGTTTAAAAAAATCACATTTATGACTATATAGTCAACAATTCATACAATATATAAAAAATAAAAAAAATATATATGTGCTTTTAGCACTGGATCTGAGATGGTGGAGAATTTTTTACTTTGCTGATAGGAACCAAACCATTATTTTATGATCCCAGACTTTGTATAAAGAGATTCACTCCTCCTGAAATATATTGAATAAGTACACAGTCAGCTGGTATTACCCTGGTTGCACCTCACAAACAGTTCCACGAGATTGTAGCTGTAATTACTACGTAGAAATTTGAAGGGGTTCCCATATTTTGCTGGATGTACTGGTTGAAAATTGGAGGTTTTGAAATCCTTGGAAATCCAAGAATGAAACAGGAAAAGTCTTTATCTGGATCAGTCTTAATGGTAGGAAAGTTGGGGTTCCACAGCAGTCAGGGCCGGTTCGAGCCCTTTTTGCGGCCCGGGCAGTACATAGGGGCGTGGCTTCATACAGGGGGCGTGGTCAGTTACGCCCCCTGTACAGTAGTAGCGCCGCTGAAATGCTGAGCGGTGCACGATGACGTCATCGCGCACCGCACAGCAATGGTCCTCTCCACGAAGGGAAACTAGACGCTTAGCATCTAGTTCCCTTCACAGGGGGACACAGCCGGGGGACACAGCGGGCAGCGGAGGGCACAGCAGTAACAGATCTTGCCATGGTGCGGCGCCCTCTGGATGGCACCGGCGCCCTCCGGAAGGCGGTGCCCCGGGCAAAAGTCCTGCTTGCCCGTGGCAAGATCCGCTACTGACAGCAGTATCCTTGACGCGTTTCTCTGAGCTAGGTCGCTCAGCTTCTTCAGAAGTAAATCTCAGAGTCACTGAGAGCCATTTTTATGCCTCACAAATGAATAATTCCATATCAGCTGTGATAGCTTTAATCAACTGATCCATAATACAAAATAAAAATGTATTTATATTTCCAGAAAGGCAGTCCTAAATTACTTACCATATAATTAATTTGGTTTTAATATTTAGTAATGAAACCGTAAAACGAACAAATATAAATTGGTCATGTGACCATTCTGTCACTCACCAGTAGTATTAATTATATAGCAGGTGTGTAGTGAGCCTAGTGATTGGCCCGTTGTGTCCCAGGGTGCATCGGGAGGCCCACCTAAGTAAGTGGTGAGCGCACCTGTGTCACACTCCGCCGTGCGTTGCCACATCCCACGGGCTCAGGGACCAGAAATCGCCCGTGAGCTGCACGGCTGGAGCGCACCCGATGCACTGTGGGACCGCATCACGTGCCCCAGAGTGGACATGTGATCGGACTGCTCTACCAGCCCTCATTATAGGCGATTGTCATTGTCGGGTATACCCCACCCCTTGCTGTCGGTTGTACCAATTCTAAGGCTATGAGGCATAACGTTTCTGGATCGCCATTATGCTTTTCACAGAAGTGTCGTGACTCCTAAATAGGCGTAAGTAAATAATCAAATAATAATGTACAAATTTTGTTGCTACTTATTATGGAATTGAATTCTATTTGAAGGTCCTCACAACGTGTATACATACTAATGAAGAAAGGACATTATCATTATTTTCTCTTTCCTTTATCTTATTTTGTTTTATGCATATAATATGTCCATTGAGCAAAACATGAATGGTTTAATTATACCCTAAGATGGCTTATAAAACATGTGCTGCCCTGTATAAATATAGATTCCTTATATGTTTACTGTATCTAAGCAACGCATTAACAGGAAGTAATGTGCACTATAATCTTGGCATGTGATCAACCCCACAATGCCGATCTCCTATAATGAGGGCTGGTAGAGCGGTCCGATCACGTGTCCACTCTGGGGCACGTGATGTGGTCCCACAGTGCATCGGGTGCGCTCCAGCCGTGCGGCTCACGGGCGATTTACGGTCCCGGAGCCCGTGGGATGTGACAATGCATGGCGGAGCGTGACACAGATGTGCTCACCACTTACTTAGGTGGGCGTCCCGATGCACCCTGGGACACAACAGGCCAATCACTAGGCTCACTACACACCTGCTATATAATTAATACTACTGGTGAGTGACAGAATGGTCACATGACCAATTTATACAGTATTTGTTCGTTTTACTGTTTCATTGCTAAATATTAAAACCGAATTAATTATATGGTAAGTAATTTAGGACTGCCTTTCTGGAAATATAAATAAGTTTTTATTTTGTATTATGGATCAGTTGATTAAAGCTATCACAGCTGATATGGAATTACTCATTTGTGAGGTATAAAAATGGCTCTCAGTGACTCTGAGATTTACTTCTGAAGAAGCTGAGCGACCTAGCTCAGAGAAATGCATTAAGGATACTGCTGTGGAACCCTAACTTTCCTACCATTAAGACTGATCCAGATAAGGAGTTTTCCTGTTTCATACTTGGATTTCCAAGAATTTCCAAACCTCCAATTTTCAACCAGTACATCCAGCAAAATATGGGAACCCCTTAAAATTTCTACGCAGATGAGTAATTGCATCTACAATTTCGTGGAACTGTGTGTGAGGTACAACCAGGGTAATAATAGCTGACTGTGTACTTTTTCAATATATTTAAGGAGGAGTGAATCTCTTTATATAAAGTCCGGGATCATAAAACAATGGTTTGGTTCCTATCAGCAAAGTAAAAATTTCTCCACCATCTCAGAGCCATTGCAAAAAGCACACACACACACATATATATATATATATATATATATATATAAAACCTCCTCAAACAGGCGGCACTCAGAAGCTGTATAAATGGTGAAAACGTCCAGTGCTTTATTTCAACGTTTCGGGGGTCAAGCGCCCGTCTTCAGTAGTGTGTTTTCCTGAAGACGGGGGCTTGACCCCCAAACGTTGAAATAAAGCACTGGACGTTTTCACCATTTATACAGCCTCTGAGTGCCGCCTGTTTGAGGAGGTTATAGAAGGGTACCCATTCCTTGAGGAGGGCACCGGAGACAGGACCCAGTGGGAGAGGAGATATCAGTATGAGGAGTATATATATATTTTTTTTTTATATGAATTGTTGACTATATAGTCATAAATGTGATTTTTTTTAAACTATTAATCTTTTTTTTTTTTTTAATTATTAGAATACATTTTTTTTTGTACAACTGATCCATTTATTGGATTATTTTGGATAAGCAACTCTTAGCGCTGGTAATTTTATTTATTCTACAAATAATTATGCACTACCTGAACTGAAACAGGCCTTTTGTCCTACCTTGGCTTTGACTAGTTTATTACATAAACTAGTCCCTCAGACTTCCCATCTAGAAACCCTCAGACTTCCCATCTACTATATCCAAAAGGGTGTAGTACGGCTGACCGGCGGTCTACTGACCGCCGGTCAGCTTACCGACGCTGGGATCCAGGCAGCTTACCGACGCCGGGATCCCGGCGGGGAGGGGCGAGTGCAGCAAGCCCCTTGCGGGCTCGCCACGCTGCGGGCTCGGTGGCGACCTGAGGTCGCCACGGGTTCTATTCCCACTCTATGGGTGTCGTGGACACCCACGAGTGGAAATAGTCCCTGTTGGTCGGCATGCCGACCATCGGGACAGTGACCCGTCGGGCTGGTGGAGGAGGTCATGTGACTGTTGGTCAGCTGACCGGCGGTCACATGAATACCACCCATCCAACAATTTGCTACTCATCACTACCTGCACAGCCTGGAGACTTTCTCATTCACAAGTAGGCATTTCAACACATGACACTGTGTTTCTCTTGCTTCCTCATGTTGTCACTGCTCAAGTTTCCTCTACTCAATGTTCTTCTCCATACATGACATGGTTGGGGGTGGTCTTCGACTAGTCCATCATACATTAACTGCGGACTGCTCGAAAATGTTGTCCTTTTCTCAATTTACTGAAAAGTACCCTGACTTATCTATTTCATTATTTGTATACTATCAAGCGAGGAGTTATGTTTCTAGTGTGGTATCCCTCTTTGCCGTTAACACTGTACTCAATGATCTAGACTCCCTGGTTAGAACTTCAGGTACTAGAGTTTGTTCCACTTCTTTATTATATTCACACATTAAAATGTTTAAATTTGGACACTTTACAGATGGACATGGCAAAATGGGTTGTAGATTTGCCTACTGTCCCACTTACCTCTCTTCTAACCGCATTCACCCAACTCAACAAAATGTTAGTTTCCTCTTCATATGTAGAAATGCAGTACAAACTGCTACACAGAGCTTATTACTCTCCGAAATTGAGAATGCTGATGGGCGCTTCTACTGACTCACGATGTTTTAAGTGTACAGCTCCTGACGCTGATCTATTTCATTGTATGTGGAGCTGTCCTGAGGTTAATACATTTTGGTTGACAGTATGTAAGTACATAAAAGATGCCTATGGTATTACCATCCCTCTTACACCAGAATGGGTCCTCTGGGACATATATACAGCTCCAGTACCGGGATGCAGTCAATTTACCTCCAATCAAAATCCAGACGGTCGAAATCCCGACAGCAATTGACCGACGGTCAAAATCCCGACAAGGTCAAAATCCCAAAATGGACAAAATACTGACATTTAAAATATTGAAAAGGTCAAAATACTAACATGTAAAATGCTGACAGGTCAAAATACCGACATGAGTTTTTCATGATTTTTTCATTGAAACTGACTTGTTCATACTTTACCATCCCAGTGGACCTGGAGGGGGAATATAATAGTGTGCCGAGCGCAGCGAGGCACCGTGCCCAAAGCATGGAAAGCACAGCAAGCCATGCGAGGGGTAGTGGTACACTTATGTGGTATCCATGTCGACCTATGTTGACATACACAAAAAAAATGAAAAACGCATGTCGGTATTTTGACCTGTTGGCATTTTACATGTCGGTATTTTGACCTTGTCGGTATTTTAAATGTTGGTATTTTGTCCATGTCGAGATTTTGACCTTTTTGGGATTTTGACCGTCGGTCAATTGCTGTCGGGATTTCAACCGTCGGGATTTTGATTGGAGGTATTTCATACTGATCCCCCAGTACCAACCAGGCCACATGTTGGTCAACGATTATTGTTGGCTAAAATTGCGGCAGCAGTGACCATATTGTCTCAGTGGATCTCCTCTGATACCCTGACATTATCGCTATTACTGCCTCGAATCTCCTACTTATTCCACATGATGGACTGGGTAGAGATATCCCTCAATAAGGAGCAAAAGGTAGAAAAGGCAGAAAAGTTCTTTGATGTATGGCTGCCCCATGTCAAATCCTTGTCCCCATCCCTCCGTAATACGCTGCTGACAGTAGTGTCTCTGACCTCATGGTATAATTGCAGTACTTACAACTGGCCATCCTCCGTTCTAAACATGCTATGTTTCAGCTCGCCTATGTGTTCATTGTTTCCTCTATTGCTGGAAGTATACTCTCTATTTGGTGTATTTCTTAATCTGTGATGCCTGTGTTTTCTTACACATTTGCTATATTGCTTGTAACAATGGGGGTCATTCCGAGTTGATCGCTAGCTGCCGTTGTTCGCAGCTCAGCGATCAGGCTAAAAATCAGCACTTCTGCGCATGCGTATGATGCGCACGCGCGTCGTACTTTCACAAAAGCCGATGCAGTTTTACACAAGGTCTAGCGACGCTTTTCAGTCGCACTGCTGGCCGCAGAGTGATTGACAGGAAGTGGGTGTTTCTGGGAGGAAACAGACTGTTTTCAGGGGGGGGGGGGGTGTGTGTGAAAAAAGCAGGCGTGTCGGATAAAAACGCAGGAGTGGCTGGGGAAACATAGGCTTGGCTGGCCGAACACAGGGCGTGTTTATGACGTCAAAACAGGAACTAAACAGTCTGAAGTGATCGCTAGCTAGGAGTAAGTCTCGAGCTACTCTGAAACTGCACAATCTTTTTTTGTAGCAGCGCGCGATCCTTTCGTTCGCAATTCTGCTAGGATAAAATACACTCCCAGAGGGTGGCGGCTTAGCGTTTGCACTGCTGCTAAAAGCAGCCAGCGAGCGATCAACCCGGAATGAGGGCCAATGTGTTTTCTCACTGATTTTCCAGCCCTTACCCTGTTATTTGGCCTTTGTACTTGCATGTGCAGTTCGCCAATAAAATATGTTTGAAAAACACCCAACAAAACAATTAATCAGAAATGGCTGGATAGTACTGCTAGTATCACCAGCATTCCATAACTTTACACCAGAGCGCCGATATAGCCATCTCAATATACCTTCTAAGAAGCTTCCAAGTCTTATAAATTCATGTATTAAGTATATTCAGAGGGCATGCTACTCTTTACAGCACTCATATAAGCATGCCTTGCTGGGCAAGATATGCACGAATCCATGCACAACTGCATTTAGTGTGCAGCACAGAACAGAAAACGGGTATACATCCAACTCAAATGATGTCACACGTACTGTGTAATGCTATTTGTTTTACCCCTTCTTTTTTGTTTCTATTGTTGCTTGCATTATCATTGTAATTATTAAAACTATGGCTTAAATTATCCATTATTGAAATGCTACACATGCCAAGTATTTTTATTTCTTCATTCCATGTGCTAAGTTCCCTGTAGTGTGGCAAAATGAGGACCCCATCACAAATTTCACTTTGTAAAACAATGCCCATTTTGTGAGCAAAACAAGATTTTATGTTGTGAGATGTGAAATTAAACAAGATGCAATTACTGGAGCGTACACTTTAGGGCGGCATTTCCTATTTTTGACCTGTATTAGATCTCAGTAAGACACTGTGGGATATTTGTCATATAGATCATGGGGGTAATTCCAAGTTGATCGCAGCAGGAATTTAGTTAGCAATTGGGCAAAACCATGTGCACTGCAGGGGAGGCAGATTTAACATGTGCAGAGAGAGTTAGATTTGGGTGGGTTATTTTATTTCTGTGCAGAGTAAATACTGGCTGCTTTATTTTTACACTGCAAATTAGATTGCAGATTGAACACACCACACCCAAATCTAACTCTCTTTGCACATGTTAAATCTGCTTCCCCTGCAGTGCACATGGTTTTGCCCAATTGCTAACTAAATTCCTGCTGCGATCAACTTGGAATTACCCCGCATGTTTTAACACTGAACAATGGGCCAGATTCAGAGGACTCATTGCTGATGTTTGTAGATCTGAGCAATGTTTTTTTTTTAAATTGCGCATTCAGAGCTGGCACAACCGCTCAGCAGATCCTGCAAAGCAGGGATGCATTGGGCTAAAGAGGAGCTCTGCCCACTCGGCTACTCTGCTGTTGCTGCCAGCTGTGTCTGTCGAACTGAATGGCAGGCAGCACGAAGTGCGGCTCCTGTGACAGGTCCCTTTGGCTTCCCTCCTCTCTCCTTCCTCTCCTGACTGCACTTTTGACAGTGGCACCAACAGCTTGAAGTGTTGGCCACAGTTCTACAGTCTCTCGCTGATCTTCTGTGTAAGTAGCACTTCACCCTCTCTCCCCTCCCCTCCTGTGGACATAAGTGTAAGGGGCACTACTACTGTGGCATTATGTGTGAGGGATGTTCATATTGTGGCCATTATGTGTGGCACTACTACTGTGGGCATTAAGTGTAAGTAATCCTACTACTGTGCGCATTATGGGCCAGATGCATCATCGCTTGGAAAGTGATAAAATGGAGAGTGAAAAAGTACCAGCCAATCAGCTCCTAACTGACATTTTTCAAACTCAGCCTGTGAGATGGCAGTTAGGAGCTGATTGGCTGGTACTTTTTCACTCTCCATTTTATCACTTTCCAAGCAATGATGCATCTAGCCCTTTGTGTCACATCACTACTGTGGGTGTTAAATGTAAGGGTCACTACTGTGGTGGCCATTATGTGTGGCACCACTACTGTGGGCATTATGTATAAGAGGCACTACTACTGTGGGTGTTATTTTCTTAGAGGCATTACTACTGTCGGTGTTATGTGTATAAAGAACACGACTGTGGGTATTGTATATAAGGGGCACTACTATGTGTCGTAACGTGAATAATATGCAATACTATGTGGTGCAATATGAATCATGGGCACTACATGCAGTGTAATGTGTATAAGCTTGTTCTACTGTGTGGCGTAATTTGAATTTGGGGTACTATTGTGTGGCCAAGCCCCTTCCTTGTGAGACCACACCTCTTTCCTTGTGGCGTATGCTGTCACTTTATTATGTATGGGAGGGTGCAATTTTATTGTTTGCAAGGGGGCACCAAGCACCCCAGCACCGGCCCTGTGCATGTGCATCAGTCACTGTGATCATTACATCATAAGTTACTGCCTACAGAAAAGAGTGAATTACAAAATACAAACTGGACCAGCTGCACTGCATAGTTAACACTTTCATTTGTTCACTTCATCGCAAACTTAAAAGCTGTACCCAGGAGATAAACCGCCAAGTAGAGTACACTAAAGACTCTATATAGCTAGCTATATAATTTACAGAGATTCTATGGGGGGGAGGCCCAATTGTCTCAATATTTTAAATATAATTATTTTTGGACCTACAATTTAGTGTGTTAAATTGTTAATGATTAAAATGTATTCTTGTGCTCTGTAGATGCTTACATTTATTCTCAGTTACTAATGAATGTGATAAAGTACACAGCAGAGGGAGCTTTATCAAAGTTTTCCAGTTCAGTAAATTCCTACAAAGAAATTGTAAAATTAATGTCTGTGTGTAATCTATCGTATATTGCATTGTATTGTAACACTTAAGTTTTTTCCTGCAAGATTTTGTGATACTTCTGTGGGTGTCACATTGTGACTGTATCTTTGTGCGCAGTTCTTAAGGGAGAGATCCCTGTACAAATTCCCATGGCAGCATCGTTAGCATCATTTTGTAGTGCAACGCAGTGCCGGTGCAAGGTTTCTTGGCACCCTAGGCAAGACTTCAGCTTTCTGCCCCCAACCACCACCAATACCCACAAACCAGCCCTTCAGATGCAAGTGTGACTTACAAGTTCTATATCAAGCAACCACTTGCATTAAGTACAACAAGGATGTTCTTTCAGAGACATCCTTAATTTTGTGAGGATGGCGGCTCCCCAGATCCCGGCTCCCTAAAGCTGCTTAATAGTAGAGCTGGCCCTGGTTTCACGATGTCCAAATATGCAGTTGCAGCTCTGATTAAGCCCAGTGTGTTTTCCTTCAGCTAATGGGTGCACAATTGCCCCTGAATAAGTTGCTGCATTCACAGATGAGCAGATGAACAGCTACAAGCAGCGGAGTCACTAGTACTGTTTACACCTGGTGTGGCAAATAGAGACCAAAAATGGGCATGGCCTTACAGGAAGGGGGCATGGCCTCTCAGCATTCCCCCCGTTTTCATCACTCCAGGGGCATGCCCAGCATTCCCAGAGATGCCGGGCAGCCCCTGGAGACTCTCACTGCACTGCCAGCTGCACCCCAGTGATTGGAGTTGTGTGCTGCATGGTAATGTAACAATGCAGCCCCCTGGCTCCCAGTCATTGAGGAGAAGAAGGCATTTTAGTATCACACACTCTGAGGGTGCCACCCGGGCATGTGATGCTTTCCCTGTACCCCAATAGTGATGCCTCTGGCTACAGACAGAGCCATAATGAGGGAGATACAGCCATACCATTGCACAGAGCGCGAGTGCCCTGATAGCTGCTGCTATCTCTATTTGCCGGGCACCCGCTTGATGTACAGATGGGTCAACGGTTATCTTGACTAGTTTTCTGGGCCTAGGCACAACATGACTTATTAGCATAAACCCTTCATCTATTGTTCTCAACTGCAATACAATACAGAGAACAATACAGCAGGGGATTAAGTCATTACAGCAGGGGATTAAGTCTGACTGGCCAGTCTCAGTTAATCCTACTAAAGGTCAAGATAAACGTGGACCCATCTGTATGTTCCCCGTGGAACGCCCGGTTCCTTCTCAGCACTCCGGAGTTCTTCCTTATGGCTCCCGCACTGTGTGTGAGGACTGAGGAGAGACATTATGAAATCTCTCCTACATTGCTGAGTGATAAGCGGTGCTGTTGTGCCGCAGGACTTGGAGGGCAGCTTCATTCTACACTTCTGTGACAAGTTCACTGATTTATAAACTGCACCTTCCCACACGGCAAAATCATGCAACCCTTTAACACCTGAAGACTGCATCAGTTGTAGCCAAAGGGCTTTAAACATTTCATTAACGTTTATCTTTTTTTCCTTTGTGTATTGCACTATGAAATAGATACAAACACTTCATACCTATCAGTTACATAATAACAAGTGCTCTGTTTTCATTTTCCATTATATTATCTACTTATTCAGAGCAGCTCCAGCACAATAAATCCCAGTTGCAGCACGGTTTTTATAATTTTTTTAATAAGTTACTATTCTGGCCACAGGCATAGGAGACCAAAGACAAATGGAGGAAGTTATGATGGTGTGACCAATGGTGACATCTAAGGACACACTAATACCCCTTTTCCTCTGCCTTGAAAAACACGGGTAAATGCGTGGGGGCGCGCATTTACCCGTGTTTTATCCTAGTGGAAACGGCACCCCCGGCAAATTCCCAGATCAAGTGATCCGGGAGTCCTACCCGGATATCTTGCCGGGTTGAACACGTGTTCAACCCGGTAAGCTGAGTAGTGTGAACGGGAACTGCGTCGAGGCGACACGGCTCCCATTCACAGTGAATGGAAAGGCGGCGCTGGGAGATCATGTGATCTCCCAGCGCCGCCCCTGCCGTGTCAGCAGCAGTGTCACCAACCCGGCAATATGCCGGGTTGGTAAGCACTGTGGGAAAGGGGACTGTAGCACGGGTCACAGCCATGTCAGGCTCCCGGCTGCGACCCGTGCTACAGATAGAAAAGGGGTATAAGTGGTACTACTGCACGTACAGATGCTAAAAGTAGGTATCTAAGTCTTTGAACATTAAGCCGCACAGATGTGCATGAGGGAAAGTGGTTGTAGCCTCATTTGCAAAAAGTCGCAGACGGGTGATTGCCAATATGTGCTGCTACATATGCTTCTCCATGTGACTCAGAATCAGACCCTCTAAGTGGAAAATGCCATATTGCTTTTATCCATAGACTAGACACGCATAGAGCAAATATTATTAAAATATTTCAGAGTGCTTTACTACAACAATAAACACTGTAAAATGCAAAAGATGAAACTGCTTTACTTTTAAACGATCACAATCGTTTTACAAAAAAGGGGCTTGTACTAGTAAGTACTGCCTCACCTGCAGATTTTCACACAGTGGTCTCCATTCATAATATCACACACTGACTAATATAATTTATTAGAAATGTATATTCACCAGCATTCTCCCAAGTGCTTTACAGTTGGTGACTATTTAGATTTCTTTCTTAGTGGCCTTTTCCTAGGCTTCTCTTTTACCCCTACAAACCACTCAGAACACAAAGGTTAGACTCCTTTTCCTAACCACATTTCTTCTACTACTGCTCTGCCTGATGATCTGATGTATATTACATCTACTAATGGGTAGGTATTGAAATATCGATGGTTGGGATCCTACAGCAGAATCCCGATGCTCAGAATGCCACAGATCCAAGTGAGTATTTTAACCCTAGCCACCAACACTAGTGCCTAACGCTAAAACTAACCCTAATACTCACCTTGGGCATCTGTGAGCGTCGGGATTCCTCTATTAACATATACATCCAATATCAAAATTATACTTGGATCTACATCATCTTATTTGCCTCAAAATGTATCTGCAATCAATCACTCTACTCTGCCATGAGCTGCAATCTTACTCATTACTTGAACCCTTTGCAAAGATTTTTTTCAAGCTGTGCCCGCTCAGTAGAATCTGTCCCTGATACAACGTTATACTTCAAAACATTGCAGTGTTCCATGAAAATTCACCTCTTCAGGCACGTTTATCAAATTTCTGATCCTCCTTCTTAACCACCCTAAGGTAAGTTACCAGATTGCCACCCTCTACAGTTCATACAAAACGTACTTGTATCTTCTTTCTATATTCAATCTACTGACCCTATAATTAGTATTTCTGTGTGACTGGCAGTGCCGTAACTAGACATTTTAGCGCTGTGTGCAAGAAACAGCATCGGCACCCCCATATGTAAAATAGTGCCAGTGCGCGCCTTACGCACACGCCAAAAATATAGGGCCATGGCTTCATGGGGAAAATAATACCAATTCATATTAAGATGCACAGTAGTCTCCATTATTCAAATTACACCGCTTACACACATTACGCCAGATAGAGCCCCTGTCACACATTACACCAGGCAGAGACCCCTTTTATACATATCGGCAGGCAGAGCTCCCTTTTATACATTACGGCAGCAGCAACTTTCTGAGATGGGGAGGGGAGAGAGAGGCAGCTGTGTATACATGGGAGGATGCCAGCACCCAGCCACAGCGCCGTAGACTATGTACAAGAGCAGCTACAGTATTGGATTGTGAGGTGCTCTCCCTCCCCAGAAGTATTGATATACGGATGCATATGGTGCTGCCTAGCGACTTTAACCTTCCAACTATCAAAGACAATACATTTAGACAAGTATTGTACCCATAAAGGTGCAAATACACTTGTTCAATACTGTAGCCAATTCTGGCCCAGGTCAAAAGCCTCAGGATTAACTGCATATACCTCTTCTATAACAAAGTGTGTGTGTGTGTGTGTGTGGGGGGGGGGGGGGGGTGTATATGTACACCTCCTACCTTCCAATTCTATGGATCGGTTAAAAAGTGTCCCTCCTTTCCACTATCGTGCAGCCTGCAGTCTGCAGCACTGTCAGTTCTGGTTTGTACAGTCTCTATGAGCAAAGCCGGATTTGGGTGGTCATTCCGAGTTGTTTGCTTGCTTGCAGTTTTTATTACAGCTGTGCAAACGCTATGCTGCCTCCCACTGGGAGTGTATTTTAGCTTAGCAGAAGTGTGAACGTAAGGATTGCAGAGCGGCGGCAAACTTTTTTTGTACAGTTTTAGAGTAGCTCAATACCTACTCAGCGCTTGCGATCACTTCAGACTATTCAGTTCCTGTTTTGACATCACAAACACGCCCTGCGCTTGCCCAGCCATGCCTGCGTTTTTCCGAACACTCCCTGAAAACGGTCAGTTGACACCCAGAAACGCCCACTTTATGTCAATCACTCTGCGGTCAGCAGTGCAACTGAAATGCTTCGCTAGACCCTGTGTGAAACGACATCGCTCGTTGCATTAGTACGACGCGCGTGCGCATTGCGCCACATACGCATGCGCAGAAGTGACTTTTTTTGCCTCATTGCTGCAGAGCGAATGAAAGCAGCTAGCGATCAACTCGGAATGACCCCCTTAGTCCTCATAGGGCCCTAGGTAAGGTACCGGTTTGGGGGCCACCTCTTCATATAATCTATAGCAATATATTTTCATTCCTGATTCATACCCTTATATTTGTCATTTTTCCTCCTTAAAAGTAATGCCCCTTACACATTACGCCACACACAGTAATGTCCCTTACACATTACGCCACACAGTGATGCCCCTTACACATTATGACACACACAGATGCCCCTTACACATTATGCAACACAGTTATGCTCCTTTCACATTATGACACACACACAGCGATGACCCTTACAAATTATGCCACACACAGTAATGCCCCTTACACATTACGCAACACACAGCGATGCCCCTACACATTAAGCCACACAGAGTGATGCCCCTTACATATTATGACACACATAGCGATGCCCCTTACACATTATGCCACACACAGTGATGCCCCTTACATATTATGACACACATATCGATGCCCCTCACACATTATGCCAGGGCCGTAACGAGGTGTGTGCCACCGGTGCATTGACCATAGTGCATCTGTACTGTGGGCACATCTGCTGGCACAAACACAGGGCCGTAAGCACCAATAGCAGATTTACCACAGCGCAATTTAATCAGGCGCTGCCCGCTGACAGGGCTGTTTGTTGCTACCTGTGACTAGGTGCTGGCATCCTCCCATGTATACCCACCGCATCCCTGTCCCCTCCCCAGGACTGCTGCTCACCTCACAGAGATATGGACACACTAATCTGGCCCTGCTCAGGAGGTCGCCGGGCTGTCAGCAGCAGAAGAGGATCAGGGGATCCCTGGACTGTTACTGTAGCTGCAGAGGAGATTGATGTGGTCACAGGCTTCTGCAGTGACAGAAGCAGGATGGTCGGCCCTGGCGGGGAAGAAGTCTGTGGGGGATCACTTAGCTGGGATGAACTGTGGACCGGCGGAACTCTCAGCCGCCGTGCCGCATCTCTTTTTTGCCAGGAAGTATGATGTGGGAGCTCCCGGCCACCGCAAGATCCACTGCAGAGTATATGGAGGAGGGAGCGGGGAGTGCTAAAACCGACATGATCAGTCCGCAGTTGCCACAATCCGGTCAGTGCTGCTGCACTAGGCAGGAAGAAAAGAGCCACGATTATGGGCACATGAAACCCCTGACAACGAGCAATACAAGGAAGTGGGGGGGAGCTGCAACAAAGAGCACCCAGCCTGGTAAGTATGAGGCTGCCATGTCTATCTCTCAACATTTCTCCCCCCCTTTCTCTCTAACATGCCTTCTCTCTTTCCCTCCCTCCCTCCCCATGCCTCTCCTCTCTTCTCTCTCTTTCTCTATCTCTCTCTCCATACCTCTCTCAACACGCCTCTCTCTGTCAACATGCCTCTCTCTCTCTTTCTCTCTCTCTCTCTCTCTCATCATCCCTCCTAGTAAGTATGAGGCTGCCATGTGTATGGGGCATGACAGTGTGAGATGCAATGTGTAATAGGCATTACGGTGCGGTGCGCAATGTGTAATGGGCATTGCAGTGTTTGGCGTAATGTGTAAAGGACATTGCGGTGTAAGACATAATGTGTAAGGGGCATTACTGTGTATTGCGTAATGTGTAAGGGGCATCGCTGTGTGTGTCATAATGTGAAAGGGCCGACCATCCTGCTTCTGTCACTGCAGAAGCCTGTGACCACCTCAATCTCCTCTACAGCTACAGTAGCAGTCCAGGGATCCCCCGATCCTCTCCTGCTGCTGACAGCTCAGCGACCTCCTGAGCAGGGCCAGATTAGTGCGTCCGTATCTCTGCATGGTGAGCAGCAGTCCTGGGGAGGGGAGATGGATGCGGCAGGTATACATGGGAGGATGCCAGCACCTAGCCGTAGGTAGCAACAGCCCTGTCAGCGGGCAGCGCCTGCTTAAATTGGGCTGCGATAAATCCGCAACTGGTGCAGGTGGTCCTGTGTTTGTGCCAGCGGATGCGCCCACAGTGCAGATGTGCTGTGGGCAATGCACCAGTGGCACACACCTAGTTACGGCCCTGGTGACTGGATCATGAAGCCCCAGTAAAAACGGCCATTTTGCAGTGATGTGCGGTGAGATTTGACTATATTAAGTATAAAAATAGAAAGAATATATTAAAAATATCTTCTGTTTATTATTCTAATCATTTTTATAGTCAAAACTCTGGAGTAAAAAGTTTATGGCAGGTGGACAGTGGCTACCTTTTCCACACATCTCTCATCAAACCTCACCAAATTTCCAGCAGTATACAGTATACTGCTGCACCTGTGTATAATACCCACATGAACCCATGGGCTCATATATTGTGTGTAAATCTGGCTCTGGTACTAGCCAGTGCCTCCTGAGCCATTTACCTCACCACATTTCACTGCGTTTTACTATTGCTGGACTAAAATGAAATGTGTAGTTTTTAGGGACCTATTAATTCGTTTGGTAGTCAGTTCTCAGAAAATGCCAATTTTTATAGGCTTGCTGCATTATTTAGGTTGAGGCTATTTAATATATGGTATAATAATTGTATTATTTGATTTTTGTTTATAAGCCCTCATTTGATGATTGCCAACTTATTATAATAGTAAAAAGAGCCACAAACGACAACATTTTTTAAAAAAAATTACGTATAAGTAGGAAAGCTTACAGGGGCAGTCTGTGCATGTCCTACTTATGTACTCACCACTGCCAAACTCTGAAAAGCTTGGCTCCAATAGCTAATGCAAATGTATCCCATAGGCTACCATGTCAAATTTTGTCCAATAGAGGGATCATTGGATGCCTCTCCGGCAGACTATAGTTGCACATGTATGGCCCAATGGCAGTGCATGCTGTATTTAAGCTGGTCCTGGACCTGACATTAAAGTCATTGTGTAACTTTATTACTTTACTACAAGGGTAATACAGAAAATAAAGAAACTATTTTTTTGTGGTTATTTTTCTTTTTTAAACACAAAGTACTGTAGTCTAATTCTCTACATAATCACCTCCTTCATATAAGCATTTATTATATCTGTCCGCCAGCTTTAGAATCCTCATGTTGTACTCGGATGGCATCTGTCCACTAAAACAGTTGTCTCCATTCTAAATAATTTTCCTCCCAGGAACTCACTGAGCCTAATGAAAAAGTGGAGCAAGGCACGAATTATAAGGTGGATTATCAAAAACCTCCCACCCCAAATTGCAACAAGCAATGGGTGTCTCGTCAATCTTTATCAGGTGCGCCTGTTTGTCCATTATTGAAAATTTCACTCCACTTTCTCACTTCACCATGCATCTGCATTAACTGACAATACATTTTCACAGATATGTTGCCCATACACATGTGCGATGCCACGCAACATGACATCGCGGGGCATCACACCGGCAGTTCAGGTGCGATGAAATCGCACCTGAACTGCTAAAGTGATTACCATGCAATCATGCGATAATAATGCGATCATGCCATGGTAATCACGTGATGGGCACGTCACCGCCGAGTGGGAGCGGCCTCAGGCCGCTCCCGGTGGATGCCCATCGCACATCGCTGAGCGATATATTGCATGTGTTTTCAAAAACACATGCGATTACACTGCGATGTGATAAATATTAACGGCAGCACATACTATCATGAGACGCAATATTCGAGCGAAGTGCCCGCGCATCGCGTCGCATGGTACCTTAAATGTGCATACAATCCTTCGATTTCTCTCACAGATGCTGTCGAAATTGAAGGATTGTATGCCCTATCGCACAAGTGTATGGGCACCATAACTTTCTGTGCATTCAAGAATCCAATAACACTCCTCACTTCACAGTTGGGGAGATTTTGTATCGTAGGATTCGTCTTAACAAAGCACAACATCGCCAAAAACAAGCGTAACAGCACGTCACTCACAGAGCACTTAGAACTCAGGTTAGGGAGACTGCCTGACCATGAATTGTGGAGAGTGAGTGAGCTGCGTGGCTGGAAAGCGAAATCGGTCTTTATTTTCTGTATTTACTACTGCACAGGGACAGGAGTTACTGTCCTAGCTAGTTAATTTGCCGAAAAATAAATTTGTATTGCTGTCTAATGATCATTGTGATAATACATGTTAATATTATTATTATTATTATTATTATTATACAGGTTGAGTATCCCTTATCCAAAATGCTTGGGACCAGAGGTATTTTGGATATGGGATTTTTCCGTATTTTGGAATAATTGCATACCATAATGAGATATCATGGCGATGGGACCCAAGTCTAAGCACATAATGCATTTATGTTTCATATACACCTAATACACACAGCCTGAAGGTAATTTAATACAATATTTTCAATAACTTTGTGTATTAAACAAAGTTTATGTACATTGAGCCATCAAAAAACAAAGGTTTCACTATCTCAGTCTTACTCAAAAAATTCTGTATTTCGGAATATTCCGTATTTCGGAATATTTGGATATGGGATACTCAACCTGTATTACTATTATTATTATTATTATTATTATTATTATTAATAATAATAATAATAATAATAATACAAAATATCCATGGCACAATGCAAATCCCAAGTGCACATAGTTTTCCACAGAAGTGCAAAGATTTGTGGAGTAAGATGGCAGTGTATGTGGAGAAACAGAGGTATGCAAAAGCCGAGTAGACTTGCTTTGGCAATGTGACGGGGATTCTTGCAAAGTACTGAGCAGGTACTCCAGATTTCCTAGGTTTATAGAAAGAAATACAATTTCCTTTCTAGAACAATATCAACATTATGGATTAAGATTTGCAGGAGCAACAAATTAGGGTGGGCACATCCCATTAAAATTGTCCAAATAATATATAGTACTGGCAATGTTATTAAAAAATATCTATAAGTACTGTATGCCTAGCACTTCAAATTTGTTGCACACGTTATAGTTCCCCTAGTTCACATTATCACAATCACTGTGGCATGCAGTGTTCGGGTACCCACGTACCCCCTTTCCTCTCACCTGGGGGAGCCTGCCCATTAAATGTTACCCGGCAGCTGCAGAGAGCAGTCAGCACCAGGGAAGCCAATGCTTTCCCTGTGTTTACACCTGGCGGCTGCAGATTGCAATAGCCATCGGGGAAGCTAGCACGGGGGACTGATCATAAGTCTCCTGTGACACATTCTCCGCTGTACTCTGCATATGGGGATGTAATGCCAATGGGGGGGTGTAAAAATAAAGCATTCTGATGCTGGGGAGGGTAAAGTAGTAATAATAATAAATTAAACTGACCAAAGGGTGGGTGTGCAAAAATAATGGTGTAGGAAGTGATTATATACAGTCATTAAAAATGTTTTTAAACTTTATTGACTAAAAATAAAATGACAATTTCTGAGCGTTATTTTTTTTAATTTGGTGGGGTGGGGGAATCAGCAGTGGTTCATTATGAGCATAGATTTTTGTGTATTGCAAGTATGTTTCTTTACATTTGATTGCAGAAAAAGATTAGAGCTTTATTCAAATTCCAGCCTGGTGGAATATTCATTGACAACAGTATATTCACTAAGTCAAAATTTGGATGACTGCTTTGAATAGACTCTGTTATACAAAAACGAAATCCAGTTCCCCTGAGATGAGTTCATTCCCTCCCACTTTATAGGACCCTTATTGTTCATATGTCTTTTGATGAATCCTAAATTGCCATTAGAACAGCGGTTTATTATTTTATCCTTCTCTCTTTCATTAGCCCCCCTTTGTTAAAGCAGCAATTCCTTCATTGTCTTATTTGCATGTTCTCCAATTCATACTGTGCATTTTCAGATGCCGCCTGTCTTATTCATGTCATGTGTTTTCTCTTCTCCATTTGCCATTGTATTATGTTCTCCACTAAACATTTGTGCACAGTGCTGCTTGAAAATCATTATTTTTAACTCAATATTAAGTGCAGGAAAGATAGATGGCTTAGGAAAACACATCTGTTTCATTCTCTGGTATCATTCTTGTTAACAATCTATAGCTCACAAAGAACAATGCGGCATAACATAATCGCTTTTTTTCCTTTTTCCTTTTAAAACAATGCATGTTATAACTAAAGCACATGATTGCGTCACTCACTGTCATTACTGTGTGTGCAAAAATGTGTAAATTTTATAGTATTTTGCAAAACATTTATTTTTACATCCTTATGTGCATTATTATGCTAATAATATATTAATGCCTGATTCATTTAATGATTAAATGGGATTTTTCAGGCAATAATCTTTAGTTAATTTTATTTTAGACAGTTATATTAATTTGCTCTTATTTAATGTCATGATCTTTCTGCCCTGGGGTAAGATATATATTTAATGATTAATCTATTCTTCTTTTGACTTAGGGTCATAGTTTTGATTGTGTTTTACAAAATTGCACTTCACCTTACATCTATAATGCCGCTACCCTTCATCTGCCATACATACATTAATTTACAGATAAACCTATTATTATGTCATGTGGAAGACTTAAGGAATATACAGTAGGTTGGAAGATCAGGAAGCCTAAAAAGAATTCTGATTACCTATACATAGCATGCCCTAAGGTAAAGCAATCAACCTATTTGGAATATGTTCATTTGTTAAATTTGATTAGAATGATCTTATGTTATACTATACAAGTGCTCATGCAATTGTTGATGAGTGACATACACAGCATCTGTGTGCAACTGACACACTGGTAGCAGGTGTCTAATCTGTGATCCAACTTAATAATCATATATTCTTTGTCATTTGCAAAGATGAAGGACTCAATTTAAAATATAAGATATAAATAAAGATAAGTGGGGAATGCTAATTTGACAACAGATGAGCTTCTCCATTTTATCTTCAACGCTGGACAACATATATTAGGCTATTCACTGTCAAGTTCAATGAGAAAAGAAAACAGGCATACAAATGTATTCATCGTTAACAAGGCCTAAACTGATTTGCTGCTTTATTATATCCAGTTATTGTGGAGATGGTGACTTTTTAGGTACTTATTTTATAAGCAATTGATGGGGTCTTTATTAACAATTAATGAATATAATACATGTCATATTAATTAGAAAAAAACACTTTCTTTACAAAATTCAACATGGATTTTAAGTTTATTAATTTCAGACATCTCGGTGAAATCAACTGCAGTGTGTAATTATTATATATATTTCTGACTCATTTGTGCGATGCTGTCGGTGAAGTCAACTGCAGTGTGTAATTAGTATATATATTTCTGATTCAGTTGTGCGACGCTGTCGGTGAAGGTCAACCCCACTCTGTGTTGATAGAAATGGAGGCTACTACTAGTGCTGAAGCTGCTGCCACTAGTCATGACATTGACAATGCAAGTCCGTCAACGTCATCTGCTAAGGCAGATGCCCAGGGGCATAGAGGGCTTAAGTCAGGTTATGTAAAATCATTTAATTTTAGAGTGGTTAAAAAAAAAATCAAAAAGAAAGTTAGCTGCAGAGACAGTAAGACAAACTGCATATTCAGAATGAGAACCATCAGACATTCTTGAGGAACATTTAGGGGTGTCTACGTCCAGGCTCGGACTGGCCTGCCGGGGTTCCGGGGGTTACACCGGTGGGTCACGATAATTTTTAGCCATTCCCACTTCTGCCGGGGGGAGGGGGCATGGTTTAGCAGTCAGCAGCTTGCAGAGGATCGTGTGCAGATGCAGCGGACTGACGTCACGACACGCTGTGCCGCACCATGCTCTGGAGGATCCTGCTGCGGTCTGGAAGAGAAGGAACGCAGAGCGGCAGAGGAGAAGGCACGCCTGGAGACTGGAGAGGAGGGGAGCTGGTGAGTGAGTGCGTGCAGTCTACAGTTGCCAGGGGGGGCACAGAGGAGTAACAGCCAGATGCGGGTTGACCCAGGAGGCAGCAGAGAATACTCCCCCAGGACTACTTATATAAACACTAAGTTGGGTCGGCGCTGCACCGCACGCTCAAAGTCTCTCACTGTAGAATCAGTCATCAGTGTCAGTGACAGGCTGGCTAGCAGTGTCTGTCCAAGACCCCACCCCCATGACTGCGGCCCACCCCCAATTGTGAACTGCACACACTGTATAGTAAGGTGACCTGCTCTCATTCTGTAGCTCACAAGCAGCTTACCAGAGGGATCATTGGTACTTGGTAGATCGAGTTATTAGGAGTGTTGGCCCTTATCTCTCTCACATACAGGTTCTCACTCTCAGGGATCACAACGGATAATCGTCCCTTCAGCTCTTCCTCTACAGCTCCCAGACCCGCCCCCTGCTCTCCTCCAGTCCTCCCCCTGCTCCCATTCCCCAAACATAGTGTGCAGCTCTGCACTGCACATACACAGAATATGCCAGTGTAATTTGTAAGTGGTATAATGCTGTGGGGTACAGAAGTACCCCAGCCCTTCTCTGCTATACGGACTCTTTCACTGTCCTCCTTACTGTGATGTTAGTGTATTAGAATGCTTAATATTTGTAGACACTCCCTTACTAATATGTGTAAGCCTGAATCTTCAGTGATGGTCCCTGGAACCAGGGGGATGCTGGGAAGTGGGTGGTCCAGTGTGCAGTGTGCTTGGAGTTGGTGATGAAATAAAAAGCACAGCAGTGAACTCACATGTCTCTGTGTCCTTATGACTGGATTTACAAACATATGAACAAAACATGGTGTCAGAAGAAGTTTAAGTTGGACTGCTAGTGCTCTCAGAGTGTGAAAGAATCTTTCAGAAGTCTGTAAGGCTGTGATACTCAGTGTCTGCAAAGCCTGCCATGTGCTCCTCTCTTCAAACAGTGAGTAACCATGGATAAACTAGCTCCTCCAACCGGCATGCTGATGTCTGGTAACTTGTCTGAAAACTGGAAAAGATTTAAGCAAAGGTTTAATATATATCTTGCTGCATGTGGAGCTGATACAGAGGCTGACAAAACTAAGGCATCCATTTTCCTCCATGTGATAGGAGAGGATGTGCTGGAAATTTATAATAGTTTTCAGTTTGCTGAGGGGCAGAATATGGTGCTATCTTCTATAATGCAAACGTTGGAAGATTACTTTGTGCCAAGGAAAAATGTGACATATGAAAGATAGAAGTTTTTCACATGTGATCAGAAGTCTGTAGATGGATTTGATCAGTATGTTACAGAGCTGCAATCACTCAGTAAAACTGTGAGTTTGGTGATTTAAAGGATTCACTGTTTAGAGATCGTATTGTCTGTGGAATACCTGATAATGGACTCAGAGAGAGACTGCTGAGAGAGCAAGACCTAACACTAGACAAGGCAGTGACTATGTGTAGATCTGCAGAAATAACTAGATTTCAAGCCAAAATGTTACACTAGGAAGTTGATGCTGCTGTCCATGTAGTGCAGAAAACAGAGCCAAGCAAACCTCCATTCTCAAGAATGAAACAGTCTAAGCCACAGTCTAATAAGGAAATGTGTAGTAGATGTGGAAATGCTCACAATCCTAAAATGTGCCCGGCTTATGGTAAAACCTGCATGAAATGTGGTAGACTTAATCACTTTGCCAAATGCTGTAAAATGAAAAGTGAAAGTTACAGGGTACACTGGGGAGGAAATTCCTGTGAAAGGTACATGCTTAGTGACACTGAAATATAAGGGACAACAGTTTAAAACATCTCTACTGATTGTGGATAAAAATGTGCAACCGATTCTAGGATTAAGTTCCTGTGAGAAACTAAGCTTGCTAAAGAAAGTTTTTACGGTGACATCACAAGTAGAAGATGACTGCAAATCAATGTTTACAGAATACAGAGACTTGTTTGAAGGTCTAGGTTGTTTGCCTGGAGAGCATAAAATAAATATAGACACGCAAGTTTCTTCAGTGATACACCCCTGTAGAAAAGTGCCGTTTGCGCTGAGAGAAAAACTGAAACAAGAGTTAAATCGCATGGAAGCCTTGGGTGTGATACAGAAAGTTGATGAGCCTACTGAATGGGTAAGCTCCTCCGTAATTGTTGAAAAGAAAAATGGACAACTCAGAATATGTCTAGACCCCAGAGATTTAAACAAAGCTATTAAACGAGAACATTTCAAAATACCAACCAGAGATGAAATCATGTCGCAATTTGCGGGAGAAAAATAGTTCAGTAAATTGGACGCATCTTCAGGATTCTGGCAAATGAAGCTAGATGAGGCCAGCTCAAAGCTTTGTACATTTAATACACCAGAAGGTCGATACAGATTTCTTCGACTACCATATGGAATATTGTCTGCTCCAGAAGTATATCACAAAAAGATACACATGATTTTTGAACATATTCCAGGTGTTGAAACAATGATGGATGACATTATTGTCTGGGGATCTACAAAGGAAGAACATGATTCTAGATTGAGACAAGGATTGGAACTTGTCAAGAAAGTGAATCTAAAGCTAAACAAGGACAAATGTGAATTTGGCGTGAATACACTTACCTTTATGGGCTACGTGGTCTCGGATCAAGGTGTAAAACCAGACCCAAGGAAAATATCAGCCATAGTGAACATGGAACGTCCTAACAACTAGTGATGTGCACCGGACATTTTTCGGGTTTTGTGTTTTGGTTTTGGATTCGGTTCCACGGGCGTGTTTTGGATTCGGACGCGTTTTGGCAAAACCTCACCAAAATTTTTTTGTCGGATTCAAGTGTGTTTTGGATTCGGGTGTTTTTTTTCAAAAAACCCTAAAAAACAGCTTCAATCATAGAATTTGGGGGTCATTTTGATCCCATAGTATTATTAACCTCAATAACCATAATTTCCACTCATTTCCAGTCTATTCTGAACACCTCACACCTCACAATATTATTTTTAGTCCTAAAATTTGCACTGAGGTCGCTGGATGGCTAAGCTAAGCGACACAAGTGGCCGACACAAACACCTGGCCCATCTAGGAGTGGCACTGCAGTGTCAGGCATGATGGCACTTCAAAAAAATAGTTCCCAAACAGCACATGATGCAAAGAAAAAAAGAGGCGCACCAAGGTCGCTGTGTGACTAAGCTAAGCGACACAAGTGGCCGACACAAACACCTGGCCCATCTAGGAGTGGCACTGCAGTGTCAGGCAGGATGGCACTTCAAAAAAATTGTCCCCAAACAGCACATGATGCAAAGAAAAAAAGAGGCGCACCAAGGTTGCTGTGTGACTAAGCTAAGCGACACAAGTGGCCGACACAAAGACCTGGCCCATCTAGGAGTGGCACTGCAGTGTCAGGCAGGATGGCACTTCAAAAAAATTGTCCCCAAACAGCACATGATGCAAAGAAAAATGAAAGAAAAAAGAGGTGCAAGATGGAATTGTCCTTGGGCCCTCCCACCCACCCTTATGTTGTGTAAACAGGACATGCACACTTTAGCGAACCCATCATTTCAGCGACAGGGTCTGCCACACGACTGTGACTGAAATGACTGGTTGGTTTGGGCCCCCACCAAAAAAAGAAGCAATCAATCTCTCCTTGCACAAACTGGCTCTACAGAGGCAAGATGTCCACCTCATCATCATCCTCCGATTCCTCATCCCTTTCACTGTGTACATCCCCCTCCTCACAGATTATTAATTCATCCCCACTGGAATCCACCATCTCAGGTCCCTGTGTACTTTGTGGAGGCAATTGCTGCTGGTGAATGTCTCCACTGAGGAATTGATTATAATTCATTTTGATGAACATCATCTTCTCCACATTTTCTGGAAGTAACCTCGTACGCCGATTGCTGACAAGGTGAGCGGCTGCACTAAACACTCTTTCACACTGGAGGGAGGGCAACTTAGGTAGAATAAAGCCAGTTTGTGCAAGGGCCTCCAAATTGCCTCTTTTTCCTGCCAGTATACGTACGGACTGTCTGACGTGCCTACTTGGATGCGGTCACTCATATAATCCTCCACCATTCTTTCAATGGTGAGAGAATCATATGAAGTGACAGTAGACGACATGTCAGTAATCGTTGGCAAGTCCAGATGTCAGCACTCGCTCCAGACTGCCCTGCATCACCGCCAGCGGGTGGGCTCGGAATTCTTAGCCTTTTCCTCGCACCCCCAGTTGCGGGAGAATGTGAAGGAGGAGATGTTGACGAGTCACGTTCCGCTTGACTTGACAATTTTCTCACCAGCAGGTCTTTGAACCTCTGCAGACTTGTGTCTGCCAGAAAGAGAGATACAACGTAAGTTTTAAATCTAGGATCAAGCACGGTGGCCAAAATGTAGTGCTCTGATTTCAACAGATTGACCACCCGTGAATCCTGGTTAAGCGAATTAAGGGCTCCATCCACATGTCCCACATGCCTAGCGGAATCGCTCTGTTTTAGCTCCTCCTTCAATGTCTCCAGCTTCTTCTGCAAAAGCCTGATGAGGGGAATGACCTGACTCAGGCTGGCAGTGTCTGAACTGGCATCACGTGTGGCAAGTTCAAAGGGTTGCAGAACCTTGCACAACGTTGAAATCATTCTCCACTGCGCTTGAGTCAGGTGCATTCCCCCTCCTTTGCCTATATCGTGGCCAGATGTATAGGCTTGAATGGCCTTTTGCTGCTCCTCCATCCTCTGAAGCATATAGAGGGTTGAATTCCACCTCGTTACCACCTCTTTCTTCAGATGATGGCAGGGCAGGTCCAGGATTGTTTGCTGGTGCTCCAGTCTTCTGTACGCGGTGGCTGAATGCCGAAAGTGGCCCGCAATTCTTCGGGCCACCGACAGCATCTCTTGCACGCCCCTGTCGTTTTTTAAATAATTCTGCACCACCAAATTCAATGTATGTGCAAAACATGGGATGTGCTGGAATTTGCCCAGATGTAATGCACGCACAATATTGCTGGCGTTGTCCGATGTCACAAATCCCCAGGAGAGTACAATTGGGGGAAAGCCATTCTGCGATGATCTTCCTCAGTTTCCGTAAGAGGTTGTCAGCTGTGTGCCTCTTCTGGAAAGCGGTGATACAAAGCGTAGCCTGCCTAGGAACGAGTTGGCGTTTGCGAGATGCTGCTACTGGTGCCGCCGCTGCTGTTCTTGCTGCGGGAGGCAATACATCTACCCAGTGGGCTGTCACAGTCATATAGTCCTGAGTCTGCCCTGCTCCACTTGTCCACATGTCCGTGGTTAAGTGGACATTGGGTACAACTGCATTTTTTAGGACACTGGTGAGTCTTTTTCTGAGGTCTGTGTACATTTTCGGTATCGCCTGCCTAGAGAAATGGAACCTAGATGGTATTTGGTACCGGGGACACAGTACCTCAATCAAGTCTCTAGTTGCCTCTGAATTAACGGTGGATACCGGAAACACGTTTCTCACCGCCCAGGCTGCCAAGGCTTGAGTTATCTGCTTTGCAGCAGGATGACTGCTGTGATATTTCATCTTCCTCTCAAAGGACTGTTGGACAGTCAATTGCTTACTGGAAGTAGTACAAGTGGTCTTCCGACTTCCCCTCTGGGATGACGATCGACTCCCAGTAGCTACAACAGCAGCGCCAGCAGCAGTAGGCGTTACACTCAAGGATGCATCGGAGGAATCCCAGGCAGGAGAGGACTCGTCAGACTTGCCAGTGACATGGCCTGCAGGACTATTGGCTTTCCTGGGTAAGGAGCAAATTGACACTGAGGGAGTTGGTGGTGTGGTTTGCAGGAGCTTGGTTACAAGAGGAAGGGATTTAGTGGTCAGTGGACTGCTTCCGCTGTCACCCAAAGTTTTTGAACTTGTCACTGACTTATGATGAATGCGCTGCAGGTGACGTATAAGGGAGGATGTTCCGAGGTGGTTAACGTCCTTACCCCTACTTATTACAGCTTTACAAAGGCAACACACGGCTTGACACCTGTTGTCCGCATTTGTGTTGAAATAATTCCACACCGAAGAGCTGATTTTTTATGTATTTTGACCAGGCATGTCAATGGCCATATTCGTCCCACGGACAACAGGTGTCTCCCCGGGTGCCTGACTTAAACAAACCACCTCACCATCAGAATCCTCCTTGTCAATTTCCTCCCCAGCGCCAGCAACACCCATATCCTCATCCTGGTGTACTTCAACAGTGACATCTTCAATTTGACTATCAGGAACTGGACTGCGGGTGCTCCTTCCAGCACTTGCAGGGGGCGTGCAAATGGTGGAAGGCGCAAGCTCTTCCCGTCCAGTGTTGGGAAGGTCAGGCATCGCAACCGACACAATTGGACTCTCCTTGGGTATTTGTGATTTAGAAGGTCGCACAGTTCTTTGCTGTGCTTTTGCCAGCTTAAGTCTTTTCATTTTTCTAGCGAGAGGATGAGTGCTTCCATCCTCATGTGAAGCTGAACCACTAGACATGAACATAGGCCAGGGCCTCAGCCGTTCCTTGCCACTCCGTGTCGTACATGGCATATTGGCAAGTTTACGCTTCTCTTCAGACGCTTTTAATTTTGATTTTTGGGTCATTTTACTGAACTTTTGTTTTTTGGATTTTACATGCTCTCTACTATGACATTGGGCATCGGCCTTGGCAGACGACGTTGATGGCATTTCATCGTCTCGGCCATGACTAGTGGCAGCAGCTTCAGCACGAGGTGGAAGTGGATCTTGATCTTTCCCTATTTTAACCTCCACATTTTTGTTCTCCATATTTTAATGTGTGGAATTATATGCCAGTATCAATAGCAATGGCCTACTACTATATATACTGCGCACAACTAAAATGCACCACAGGTATAGAATGTAGATGGATAGTATACTTAATGACGACACAGAGGTAGGTACAGCAGTGGCCTTCCGTACCGTACTGCTATATATAGTATACTGGTGGTCACTGTGTCAGCAAACTGCAAAACTAAAATGCACCACAGGTATAGAATGTAGATGGATAGTATACTTAATGATGACACAGAGGTAGGTACAGCAGTGGCCTTCCGTACCGTACTGCTATATATAGTATACTGGTGGTCACTGTGTCAGCAAACTGCAAAACTAAAATGCACCACAGGTATAGAATGTAGATGGATAGTATACTTAATGACGACACAGAGGTAGGTACAGCAGTGGCCTTCCATTCCGTACTGCTATATATAGTATACTGGTGGTCACTGTGTCAGCAAACTGCAAAACTAAAATGCACCACAGGTATAGAATGTAGATGGATAGTATACTTAATGACGACACAGAGGTAGGTACAGCAGTGGCCTTCCATACCGTACTGCTATATATAGTATACTGGTGGTCACTGTGTCAGCAAACTGCAAAACTAAAATGCACCACAGGTATAGAATGTAGATGGATAGTATACTTAATGACGACACAGAGGTAGGTACAGCAGTGGCCTTCCATACCGTACTGCTATATATAGTATACTGGTGGTCACTGTGTCATCAAACTGCAAAACTAAAATGCACCACAGGTATAGAATGTAGATGGATAGTATACTTAATGACGACACAGAGGTAGGTACAGCAGTGGCCTTCAATACCGTACTGCTATATATAGTATACTGGTGGTCACTGTGTCAGCAATTTGCAAAACTAAAATGCACCACAGGTATAGAATGTAGATGGATAGTATACTTAATGACGACACAGAGGTAGGTACAGCAGTGGCCTTCCGTACCGTACTGCTATATATAGTATACTGGTGGTCACTGTGTCAGCAAAACTCTGCACTGTACTCCTCCTATATAATATTATACTGGTGGTCCCGACTCCCCAGTCCCCACAATAAAGCAGCACACTGAGCACAGATATGGAGTGTTTTTCAGGCAGACAACGTATAATGGTGGTCACTGTCAGCAAAACTCATCACTGTACTCCTCCTATATAATATTAATTATACTGGTGGTCCCCAGTCCCCACATTAAAATAAAGCAGCACACTGAGCACAGATATGGAGTGTTTTTCAGGCAGACAACGTATACTGGTGGTCACTGTCAGCAAAACTCTGCACTGTACTCCTGCTATATAATACAGCTGCTCCCCAGTCCCCACAATTAAGCAGTGTGAGCACAGATATATATGCAGCACACTGAGCACAGATATGGAGCGTTTTTTTCAGGCAGAGAACGGATAACTGGTGGTCACTGATCAGCAAAACTCTGCATTGTACTCCTCCTATATTATACAGCTGCTCCCCAGTCCTCCCCACAATGAATTAAGCAATAATGCACAATCAAATTCAACAATAACGGAGAGGACGCCAGCCACGTCCTCTCCCTAACATTTGCAATGCACGAGTGAAAATGGCGGCGAATCGCGGCTGCTTATATAGAATCCGAATCTCGTGAGAATCCGACAGCGGGATGATGACGTTCGGGCGTGCTCAGGTTACCCGAGCCATACGGGAGAATCCGAGTATGGCTCGGACCTGTTAAAAAGGGTGAAGTTCGGGGGGGTTCGGTTTCCGAGAAACCGAACCCGCTCATCACTACTAACAACAAAGATGATGTCAGAAGATTCCTAGGAATGATTACTTAGGAAAGTTTATTTCTCAACTCTCTGAACGAACAGCCTCTCTTAGATGGTTGTTGGACAAAGATAACGAGTGGATGTGGTCACATGAACAAGAAGAAAGTTGGCAAAACTTGAAACAGATCATTACAGAGCAATCAGTGCTAAAATTCTTTGATCCTGCGAAAAGAATGTGAATTTCAGCAGATGCTTTGCAATTTGGCCTAGGCTCAGTGCTGTTACAAGAACATGAGGATACATGGCAACCAGTAATCTATGCATCAAGAGCACTGAAAAGTGCTGAAACAAGGTATGCTCAGATAGAAAAAGAACTTCTAGCGATCACATATGCATGTGAGCGATTTCATCAGTTTGTGTATGGTCAAACATTTACAGTGGAAACTGACCACAAGCCATTGGTAGCTATCATGACTAAATCATTACATGACTGTCCCATGAGAATTCAATTAATGCTTATCAGACTACAGAAATATGATGTACACTTGCTGTACTGTCCCGGCAAATACATGTACATTGCTAATACACTTTCTCGTGCTGTGGACAAAAGTGAAGGTTCCAAAAGTCTGATGGATGAAGAGATAGAAGTCTATGTTAATTTGATCGCAGCTTCTCTACCAGTGTCTCTTGCAAGACAAGAACAGATTAGGAAAGAAAATGAGACAGATGACACAATGAAAGTGTTGAAAGATATCATTCTGAAGGGTTGGCCAGCAGAAAAACATGCGTGCCCGCTGTCTATCCATGATTATTGGATGTACTGCAGTGACCTTACAGTTGTCGATGGTATTATTTACAAAGGCAATAGGTTTGTCATACCTGCACGACTAAGAAAAACTATGCTGTGCAAGATACATGAAGGCCACTTAGGAGAAGAAAAATGTAAGCGGAGAGCGCGTGAAGTTATGTATTGGCCAAGAATGAACCAAGACATAGCACAGACTACAGCTACATGTGAATTATGTCTTACGTATAGACCGAAACAACAAGTCGAGCTACTGAGTCCTCACGCAGTGCCAGAGAGACCGTACCAGAAAGTTGGCGCAGATTTGTTTGATTGTAATGGGAAAACGTACATTGTCGTGACTGATTATTACTCTAACTACCCTGAGGTGAAGACACTACATACAGCTACTAGTAAAGCCGTAATCAATTGCATGAAGTCAATCTTTGCAAGGCATGGTGTTCCTATGGAAGTGTTCACTGACAATGGTCCTCAGTTTTCCAATGCTGAATTTAGACAATTTGCTGATGAGTGGGAATTTGTCCATACTACATCAAGTCCCCACTATCCACGCTCAAATGGGTGGTGGAAAGTTCAGTAAAAACTGTAAAGAGTCTCATGGGAAAAGCTCAAGAAGGTAAAGAAGATTTCTACAAAAGTATTTTCATCTACCGCAGTACACCTTTACAGAATGGACTTTCTCCTGCACAAATGCTGATGGGAAGGAGGATTAGAGAAAATCTCCCGATACATGATGAACTGCTTAATACACATAACTCAGCGTTGGTCAGACTGAGTAAGGAACGTCAACAGGCGAAACAGAAACTGTTCCATGACAGGCGAGCAAAAAGCTTATCTGATCTAAAATCGGGTGACCAAGTCCGTCTCAGAGATCACGAGAAAGGTATTTGGGTGCAGACGGTATTGTGCAAGCACAAGTAGCACCAAGATCTTATACTATACGTACAGAGCGTGGAACGGAAGTAATAAGAAATCGGGTGGATTTAAGATCTCAACCTAACCATAATGAAGACAACATGACTGAAGAATACCCTTCATCTGACATGTATGATGATCCTGATAATGGTGAACAAACCACGATTCTAGAAAGCTCCAACATGGTCGATGAAACACAGACTGTGTATAAAAGACCCAAAAGGGAAATACGCAGACCTGAGAGACTCATTGAAACGTGTTAAATGATGTTCTTAATATGACGTTGTTAATTGTTGCATTGAAGTGTACAGTGCTTATTTTTAAAGAAAAGAGGATGTGATGTTAGTGTATTAGAATGCTTAATATTTGTAGACACTCCCTTACTAATATGTGTAAGCCTGAATCTTCAGTGATGGTCCCTGGGACCAGGGGGATGCTGGGAAGTGGGTGGTCCAGTGTGCTTGGAGTTGGTGATGAAATAAAACAGCACAGCAGTGAACTCACATGTCTCTGTGTCCTTATGACTGGATTTACAAACATATGAACAAAACACTTACCATTCCTACCTCTGAACCTTCCCCATACATGTGCACTGCCCCCTCTCCATATCTGTGCCTCTGCCCCCTCACTTCTGTTCCTCTGACCAATACCTGTTTATTTGCACCTGTGCCTATGCCCTCTCCTTATATGTGCCTCCGCCTGTTCCCATCTTTCCTGTGCCCCCTCCCCATATCCATAACTCTGACCCCCCTCATATCTTTGCCTCTGCCCTTCCTCATCTGTGCTTCTGCTCCCTCCCTATACCACTCCCTCCCTATACCATCTATACCACTGTCCCCTATGTCCCTCTGCACCTCATCTGTGCCTCTGTTCCCTCCCTATCTATACCCCTGTCCTCTATGTGCCTCTGCACCTCATCTGTGCCTCTGCTCCCTCCCTGTCTATGCCCCTGTTTCCTATGTGCCTCTGCATCTCATCTGTGCCTCTGCTCCCTCCTTATCTATGACCCTGTCCCCTATGTACCTCTGTCTCTTTATCCATGTGTGCCTCTGCTGCCTCACCCAATGACTGCTGGCTGGTGATAAGAAGAGGCATGACTGAATTATTCTCAGCTTGCAGGAATATACAGTATACTGGCACATTCCTTCCTCCTTTGCCCCCACAGCTGTGCCACTGCGCATGTGCCGACAGATGTTGGTGCATGCGTAAGCTGAAGCCACTGGTGTGAAGGGGGCACCATCATCTATTTCGCCTCCGAGCGCTTGGAATATAGTTTTGCTTCTGAGTGGCAGGCAGCGGGAGGGTCGCGGCAGCAGACATTTCCCTTCCCGGGTGGCAGGCCGCATCCGATGCAGTCTACTGAGTGACTGCAGGTAGTACACGCTGACGCTGAACACGCACCATACAGCATGTCTGTGAGGGGGTGCTGGAGGTGGTGGCGGGTCGGGTGGGGCCCTGGGCAAGGCCGGATTAACAATGGGTCAGATGGAGCTTCAGTTCCAGGCCCCCATGTAAAATAGGCCCACAGTATCCGCTGCAGATTGGCCTGCTGTTGGGCACCGTAGCATGACTAGCATCCGTTTACAAGAATGTGCTGCCCGGCCTTAGTGAAAGATAGTCAACCCCCTCCCTACCCTCCCCTTGCTGGAGGCTGCAGCCGCAGATGATAGCAACTACCCCCACCGCTCCTCCTGGAGGCTGCAACCATGGAGGATGCAGTGGAGGGTGGGGGAGAGGGTGCGGTTGTGGGAAAAACTGTACAGTACCGGCCCGGCTACCATAGGCATGCTTAAGACTTCCCCCCACCACAGCCAATAACCCCCTCCGCTGGAGGTTGCGGCCAACTGAGGATGCAGCAGCGGGAGTGAGGGAGGTGGCAGCGTGCACAGAGTAGCAGACTCCAGCGAGAGCCAACACCATCCAGTGGCATGCACAATACCCCACTGGGTCATATTGTTGCATACTGCCAATGCAGTATGCGTCAATTTAGTTAATATAGAGGGTGCAGCTCTTCCTTGTTTACAGCCCCTGACTCTACTTCTGCTAAACCCCCTGTTCTCTTCTACCTACTCCCCATGCTCTCTGCCTGTGCACCACTTGGAGGGTAACCCCTGGGTGGTGGGGAAGATGTTGAATTTTTCCCTTGAATGGCCTGGGGCTGGGTCATCAGATGCAGCTGTAGCTACTTATATCAAGCTGTATCTTTCATGTCAGTTACTGCCGTTTAGAAACTGTCCCACTGCACCTTTTATCAGCTGTGTCTTTGCCCCCTGCTCACTTGTCTCTGCCCCCTCCTCACCTATATCTCTGTCCCTCCACCCCATGTCTAGCTACTTGTGTCTCTTCCACCTGCTCACTTGTGCCTCTGCCCCCATCTCACCTATATCTCTGTCCCTCCACCCTGTGTCTTCCTACATGTGTCTTTGCCCCCTCCTCACCTATATCTCTGACCCTCCACCCCGTGTCTTCCTACTTGTGTCTCTGCCCCCTGCTCACATGTGCCTCTGCCTCCATCTCACCTATATCTCTGTCCCTCCACCCCGTGTTTTCCTACTTGTGTCTCTGCCCCCTTCTTGCCTATATCTCTGTCCCTTTACCCCGTGTCTTCCTACTTGTGTCTCTGCCCACTCCTCGCCTATATCTCTGTCCCTCCATCCAGTGTCTTCCTACTTGTGTCTCTGCCCACTCCCCACCTGTGCCACTACTTCATATACCACGTGTGTCTCTGCCCCCTCCTCACCTATATCTCTGTCCCTCTACCTTGTGTCTTCCTACTTGTGTCTCTGCCCACTACCCACCTGTGCCACACTTATTTTACCACTTATGCCTCTGTCTCCCACCTCACTTGTGCCTCTGCCCCCTCCTCACCTATATCTCTGTCCCCCCACCCCTGCATCTCTATACTTGTGCCTTTGCTCCCTTCACACCCATATCACTGCCTCTTTTACTACCTGTGCCTCTGCCTCCCTTGTCACTTGTGCCTCTGCCCGATACACCTACACATGTCTCCCTCAATTGTTTTTTTGCCCCATCAATATCTGTGTCTTTGCCCTCTTCACCCCTCTTGCCATCTGTGCCTCTGCCCTCCATTCCCAACTGTGAAGCCACAAGTGAAGAAAAGTGCTGCTTGCAGCAGTAGTACCTGTGTAGTAGTGCAAGTGTAGCAGCAGTTTCATCAGGGAGGCATCACAGTGTGCGTCATGAAAGAAGACCCAGAAGTAGTGCAGATGAGCCCTGTACAGGATGAGGAGGTCAGTGGGCTGTATTTGGGAGGAGGGGGTCAGTATGTCCCATAAACCCCTTATTTAGACCCTGCACATTTATGCAGCCACCCATGGGCTACAGCACTGTAGTGAGTAGGCAGACATCCAGAGTAGTCCCTCTCATACATAGGATCAGATCTGCCCCTCTTCCTGGTCCAATACCCAGCTGCCTGCTTCTTTTCTTCTATCCCTCCAGTCCTCAGGCCCATCCCTCCTTACCCCCTATCCTGTCTGTAATTGCCTCTCTCTATACTTCTTCACTGGAACTGCTCTGGATGGAGTAGTGATGCAGTGTGGCCGTAGGAGGTAGTTCAGTTATGTAGTGTGGGGAGGTAGTGTAGTGATGTAGTTTGAGGAGAGAGTGCAGTGACATAGTTCAAGGATGTATTGCAGTGATATAGTGTGGTGAAATAGCGTTACATAGTGTGGGAGGTTTTACAGTGATGTAGTGTGGGGAGGTAGGTGGCTAGCGTAGTGATATAGTACAGGGAAGTGGTGCAGTGATACAGTGCGGAGGTGTAGTGTGTGGAAGTAGCGTGGGGAGGTTATACATTAAGATAGTGTGGGAATGTAAAACAGTTATAGTGTGGTGAAGTAACAGTGATGGACAGTACTTTGGGGAGATAAATATTGTGTGAGAATGCAGTGCAGGTATACAGTGTTGACATGTAGTGTGGAGAGGTAGTGCAGTGACGTAGTGTGCCACCAAACCCTCCTTTCCACCTGAGATAACTTCTCTGTGGTGATGATCACACCCCTTTGGGCGACACACAATAGGCCCTTCATAAATTTCAGCTCCAGGCCCCTGTGGACCTTAATCTGGCACTGGCCCTGGGGGATCAGGGATGCTGCATGTGGGCGTCTATTATAAATTATGCTGGCCGGCCGGGTGAGCACTCTCTGACCTCATTAAATTATTGTGGCTGTTATGAAACGGATGTGTACAATATAAAGAATGTATATTGTGTGTGTGGGTCGGCTGTGTCTGCTGTGTGTTTGGATGCTACTGTGTGTGTCTATATAGATGTATATATTGATTAATACACATTTCATCTCTGTAATTATTTTAACACAGTTGTATGGGTGAAATGGGCCATATTTGAAAGGTACATTTTTTTTTTCATTATATACTATGCTAGGTGGCACCTATAATGGCTGGCCACTCCAGAATATGGCAACGACCCTTAGTGGGCCTCTTAATGTGATTGCATTTCCCTGGTGGGCCCTTGATGCCCCAGTCCGACACTGCTATGTGTGAGTCTGACATTTCAAACACTGTCCTCATAGAGAAGCCTCTTTCATCTCCTTCCACCATTTCTGAACCATCTGCACATGTGGGGAGCAGTACAACTAAATATGGTGATGAATCTGATGAGGAGGACATAATACAAATTGAGGATTCGTGTGTGAAGTGGGACAGGATGAGGGGGATATGTGTGTACTATCTGACAGTGATGATGTTGATGATGATGTTGTTTGTGTAAGTCAGCCACAGGTGGCTGCAGTTGTTGACCATGATATAAAGAAAGCCATTGCGATGCCTGGACATAAGACCAAAAAAGCCACCTTATGGGTGTGGGATTATTTTTACCCTGATCCTGACAATGTTTATGAAGGCATCTGCTCCATTTGTGAGGCCAAATTTAGTAGAGGTAGGAACGTTAGCCATCTTTGCACCTCCTCCATGTTATGTCATTTGCTGCGAAGACATGAAATTTATTGTACAAGATTATAATGTAATTAACACCTCATCATCAACATCCTCAGAGTAATTACTTAACAAAGGAAGTCCTTCTAAAAAATTTTTTTCTGGGGGCCCAAACAAACCAATAATTTCAGCCACAAGTGACAGTCCCTGATGCTGAAATGATTGGTTTGTTAAACTGTGCGTGTCCTGTTTAATATATACAACATAAGGATGGGTGCGAGGTTCCAAGTACAATTACATCTTGCACCTCTTTTTTTTGCATTGTGTGATCTTTGGAGCATTTTTTTGGCATAGTTTGTAAAACTGATATCCTGTCTGCTACTGCAGTGCCACTCCCAGATGTGCCATGTCTTTATACTGCCCACTTCTGTCACTTAGCTTAGTTATCCAGCTACCTCAGTGCAACCTTTTGACCTAAACTGGATGAAAACAATATTGTGAGCTGTGAGGTGTTCAAAATAGACTGGAAATTAGTGGAAATTAATGTTATTGAGGTTAATAATAATGTAGGAACAAAGACACCCCCAAATTTTGTGATTTTAGCTGTTTTCATTATATTTTCTCCAAAAAATACAGATCCAAAACAAAAACCCGCAAGCATGGTTTTGGCAAAACCAATGTAGATTCAAAACATGAAGGAGTTACAGATCCAAAACCAAAACACAAAACACAAAAAACGGCCAGGTGCTCACCTCTAGAATGTATGCATCGTATTCACTTCCATTGGATATTACTTCATTTCCATTGGATATTACAGCAAGTCAGGGATGTGCAGTGAGGTAAATGGCACAAGAGGCACTTTCTAGCAACAGAGCCAGATTTACACACAATATATGAGCCAAAAGGTACATCTGTGCATTATACACAGGTGCAGCAGTATAAACTCCTGGAAATGTGGTGAGTTTTGATCAGACATGTGCAGAGAAGATAGTCACTGCCTCACCTGCCATAGACTTTTTACTCCAGAGTTTTGGCTATAAAAATGATTACAATAATGCAAAGGAGATATTTCTAACATATTCTTTGTATTTTTCATGTACAGTACTTTATATAGTCAAAACTCTTGCACAAACATTAGTATGACAGGAAAGGCTTTGCCTCATCTGCCTCACCCCATCGCACGTCACTGGAGCAAGCCAATGTTTGCACAGAATGTCCATCGGGGCATAACTGCTTTTGGTGCTATGTCTGACAGGTACGCTGCCAGCAGGGGTGTATCTTCCTATTGGCCAGGATGGCACTTGACAGGGGTGCCGGCCAAGGAGGGGGGGGGGGGCGCCGCCCGGCAGTGCCACCCGCGCCAGGGGGTAAAATGACATAGTGGTTCTCACTGAGTACATCCCTTAGCAGTGCTCATTCACTGCCAGACTCTCAGAAGTGCATTGCACTCTGACACTCTCTGTGACTACGGTTACAATGATGGTGAATATAGCCAGGGAGCGGGGCACTTCCAGGTATGGGGAGGGGTAAGGCACCTCCTCTTCCTCATCCGCTCCCCTTCTCATTGGTCCCTCTTGGTCTGTCATCAAACAGCAGCCACTACAATCAGCACCAGTCAGCAGTGCAGCATGAGCAGACCTGTACATTTTCTGGGGGTACCATAGCTGCACTGCATGGTCTATCCTGGTAGTCTTGATCACAGGTTACAAAGAGCTCTGTATGGAGAGGTATCTATACCAGTGACTGCTTGTCCAGCTGTGTTGAGACTACAAGTCCCAGCACACCTTGTCAACTGGATTTGCTGGGACATGTAGTGCCACCACACCTAGAGAGGGTTTTTTAACTGTATGTATGTGTGCATATATCGCCTCTGTGTCCCTGTCTGCACCCTCCTTGTAATTCCCCATTAGCGTCCCTGCCCACACAATCCCTGTAACTGCCGCCTCAGTGACCCTGCCCATACACTCCTGTAATTCCCTCTCAGTGTCCCTGCCCACACTCTTCCCTGTAATTCTCCCTCAGTGTTCCTAACCTCAGCCTCCCTGTGACTCCCCCCTCAGTGTCCCTGCCCGCACACTCCTGTAATTCCCTCTCAGTGTCTCTTCCGCACCCTCCTCGTAATTCCCTCTCAGAGTCCCTACCTGCACCCTAACCGTAATTCCCCCTCAGTGTCCCTGCCCACACCCTCCCCGTAATTCCCTCAGTGTCCCTACCCACACCCTAACCGTAATTCCCCCTCAGTGTCCCTGTCTGCATACTCCTTGTAATTCCCCCTCAGTCTCCCTGCCTGCACCTTCCCTGTTATTCCATCTCAGTGTCACTGCCCGCACCCTCATCGTAATTCCTCCTCAGTGTCCCTGCCTGCATCCCTCCTTGTAATTCTCCCTCAGTGTTCCTAACCTCAGCCTCCCTGTGACTCCCCCTCAGTGTCCCTGCCTACACACTCCTGTAATTCCCTCTCAGTGTGCCTTCCCGCACCCTCCCTCTAATTGCCCCTCAGTGTCCTTGACCTCAGCCTCCCTGTAGCCCCTCCCTCTCATTTTCACTACCCGAACCCTCCCTGTAATTCCCCTCAGTGTCCTTGTCCTCAGCCTCCCTGTGACTCCCCCCTCAGAGTCCCTGCCCACACCCTCCTGTAATTCGACCTCAGTGTACCTGCCCATACCCTCCCCGTAATTCCTCCTCAGTGTCACTGCCCGCACACTTCTGTAATTCCCCCTCAGTGTCCCTGCCCACACCCTCCCTGTAATTGCCCCTCAGTGTCCCTGACCTCAGCCTCCCTGTAAGCCTTCCACCTCATTGTGCCTACCACATAGGCAAATGCAGAGGGGGGGGGGGGGTGTTTCCGTTTGCCTGGAAACCCCCCTCCTCTTGGCAAGTGGTTCAAATTATGAAAACAATAGCAATGATAACTAGAGCTACCACCACATAATGCAGTTTAAGGGACAGAGCAGAGCTGCTGCACATGCCCAGTGGTAGCATCTTCTTCTACCAAGTTTGCTGTGTGAATCCTCAATCAGTACACTGGACAAGAGAGTAGCTACCAGGAAGAAAAGATAGGAGCCTTACCAGGTCCATGAGGTGGGAGAATGTGTGTTTAAAAAGTGCAGGACTGGTTCTATTATGTTTGTGTATTTATTTATTATAGTATGTTTAATTTTTTTCCTGACCACTTATTTATATTATTTAAATGTGTGATACAGCCTATACTATAGACCATCTATAGTGTTAAATATTAATACTGTATTCCATACAGTATACATTAATGTCCAGGGTCTTTACTAGGTTTTTCTACCGCTCCCCCAGACTCCCACAATTGCTCCAACGTTCCGCAGAGTGGGAGATTGTGTACTGCATTTGGAACCCCCCCCCTCTAGAAATCCTGCGTTTGCCTGTACCTGCACCCTCCCTGTAATTCTCCCTCAGTGTCCCAGACCTCAGCCTACCTGTAACTCCCCCCACTGTGTCTCTGGGTGGGGGGCGCCAGTTCCTTACTTTGCCAGGGGCGCTCAGACCCCTAGATACACCCCTGGCTGCGAGTAGTCAACATCCCAATCAATGCCTAGGAATGCTTATCGAAATGCTAACAGTTGTGCTTGCCATGAAAAAAATAATTATCATTTTGGGAACACAGCAGTGTTGGATAATACGTAGAGATGTGCTGCAGGCACTTTTCGTGTTTTGTGGTTTGGTTTTGGTTCTAATTCCACTTTCGTGTTTTGGGTTTGGCTTGGTTTTGCCAAAACCACCCTTTCGTGTTTTGGTTTTGGTTTTGAATCTAGATGATTTTTTTTTAAAAACCCATAAAAACAGCTAAAATCACAGAATGTGGGGGTAATTTTGCTCCTACGGTATTATTAACCTCAATAACAATAATTTTCACTCATTTCCAGTCTATTCTGAACACCTCACAATATTGTATTTAGGCCAAAAGGTTGCACCGAGGTTGCTGGATGACTAAGCTAAGCGACACAAGTGGACAACACAAACACCTGGCCCATCTAGGAGTGGCACTGCAGTGTCAGACAGGAGGGCAGATATAAAAAAGGCCCCAAACAGCACATGAAGCAAAGAAGAAAAAGAATTGCAATGAGGTAGTTGTATGACTAAGCCAAGCGACACAAACAATTGGCCCATCTAGGAGTGCACTGCAGTGGCAGACAGGAGGGCAGATATAAAATAAAAAGGCCCCAAACAGCAAATCATGCAAAGAAGAAAAAGAATTGCAATGAGGTAGTTGTATGACTAAGCCAAGCGACACAAACAATTGGCCCATCTAGGCGTGGCACTGCAGTGGCAGACAGGAGAGCAGATATAAAAAAAGGCCCCAAACAGCAAATCATGCAAAGAAGAAAAAGAATTGCAATGAGGTAGTTGTATGACTAAGCCAAGCGACACAAACAATTGGCCCATCTAGGCATGGCACTGCAGTGGCAGACAGGAGGGCAGATTTAAAAAAAAGGCCCCAAACAGCACATCATGCAAAGAAGAAAAAGATTTGCAATGAGGTAGTTGTATGACTAAGCCAAGCGACACACACAATTGGCCCATCTAGGCGTGGCACTGCAGTGGCAGACAGGAGGGCAGATATCAAAAAAAGGCCCCTAACAGCACATGATGCAAAGAAGAAAAAAAGGTGCACCGAGATTGCTGTATGACTAAGCTAAGCGATACAACCACCTGGCCCATCTAGTAGTGTCACGCAGTGGCTGAATGTCGAGAGTGGGCCGCAATTGTTCGGTCCACTGACAGCATCTCCAGCACGCTGCAGTCACTTTTAAAAAAATCTGCAATTGGTGGACTTATACGGCAGTACCCCAGGACTAATACAGCAGTACCCCTGGACTCATACGGCACACACAGGATGGCACTTTTCAAAAACTAGGCTCCAAACAGCACCTCATGCAAAGATGTCGAAGAGGTGCAATGAGGTAGCTGTATGACTAAGCCAAGCAACACAAACAATTCCAACTGGAATTATACATCCAAATCACTGGAATTAAATGGCAAGATCACTGTAGTTAATAATTATAAATCACTGACATTAATTGGCAAAATCACTGTAATTATATGTCCAAATCAATGGAATTAAATGGCAAAATCTCACTATCACCTGCCTAGTTAAGTGGAATCTAGATGGGATTTGGTACCGGGAACACAATACCTCCATCAATTGTCTAATTACCACTGCACTAATGGCGGATACCGGGTGCACGTCTAACACCAACATAAGTGTCAAGGCATCAGTTATGAGGGCTTCCATCGTCATGTGAAGCTGAACTACTAGCCATGAACATAGGCCAGGGCCTCAGCCATTCCTTGCCACTCCGTGTCGTAAATGGCATATTGGCAAGTTTACGTTTCTCCTCAGACCATTTCAATTTCTTTTTTAGGGTCTTTTTACTGAACTTTGGCTTTTTGGATTTTACATGCCCTCTACTATCACATTGGGCATCGGCCTTGGCAGACGACGTTGATGGCATTTCATCGTCTATGTCATGGCTAGTGGCAGCAGCTTCAGCACTAGGAGGAAGTGGTTCTTCTTGATCTTTCCCTATTTTATCCTCCATTATTTTTTGGGAGTTATATGGGACAATATGCGGCACAGGAATGACTGGAATGACTGATGAGACAGGACACTACCACTGGTCTGATGAAGCACAACACAACAATACTGTTAGGGGCTTGTGTTTTTTGTTGTTATTATTATTATACGGCAGCAGTGGACATATAGCAGCAGCGTATATCATCACTTATACAGCTACACTGGATATATGGCAGCAGAGAACACCAACACTGTGACTGACTGGACTGATGCAGCACAATACACTGAGTGACTACACTGCACTGGACTGAGCAGCACAACACTTGCCACCCCACTTTCCCGCCCCAACACACAGACACTGAACACTGAGGACACATCCTCTCTATACACTCTCCGAGACCGGAGTGAAAATGGCTGTGACGCGCAGCTCCTTATATGGAATCCAAATCCCGCGAGAATCCGACAGCGGTATGATGACGTTTTGCCGCGTTCGGGTTTCTGAGTCAGGCGGGAAAACCCGAGACTGACTCGGATTCGGGCTCGGAAGGCAAAGTCTGGTAGGGTTCGGTTCTCTGAGAACCGAACCCGCTCATCTCTAGATAATAGGGGCAGATTACTTCATAGCTACAGAAATCTGGGTGAAATCATACCTGTGAATTGATGAAACTTGGAAAGCAGATGATAATTTTATTTTTAATATACACTTGGCAACATATAAAGTTTGCGGACGGCTCCTACACACCTTCAAAAAGAAAGAGTTGTTATGGTAGTGTTGGCCTGTTATTTGGAAGAATTCACATCTTCAAGGGTCCAGCGTAAGGCTTATATACAGGTATTGCTTTATGTCATGATTAAATAAGATTTAATATAGTATGCAAAAGTATAAACCATAATTTTAATTCTATAAGATTTTGGTGTCAATATGAGAGAAATCAGGGTCTCAGAGGTAAAAAGTAAGTGGAAATGAAGTCTAATCTTAAAATGATATGAAATTACACAGTTTGTGGAAAAGAAACAATTCCAGGGAGCAGTCAGTCATAAAGTTGAGGAATCTCCCTTTACTTCTCTTTGTAAACTAACTCCTCTACAACACCCACTTACAGATTTGGTATTTAACTAATTATATCAGAATTGACCTACATACACTATTCCCATTGTATCCAATGTATATGCCAGCAGTACAGATATACAATAAACACAAATATAACAAGACCAAAGTGTACATGCAGTAAGCACAAGTACAGTATATCAAACACATTAAGTCCAATACTTTTCACAAATGCACAAGAATGATGAGCAGCAGAACAGAAGACTTTTGACACCAAACATATAAAAGGGTACTGACTTTTCCTTAGTACAATACAGTATGTTATCGTGCAGATATCATGCACACTGCTGGTGAATCATGGTAACATATATCAAATTGACATGTATAGTTATAAAAAATACATAACAGAATAGAAATAAAACATGAAAGATATCAAAAAGAATACAAATGGCCCAAACCAAGTACTGAGTAGATATGCATGATTATACTTTTCAGAGGGCCAACACTTCTGTATTTAAAATCCTTTTTTATTGATTTTATGTAATATTATAATTTTCTGAGATTTTTGATTTGGGGTTATCTTAAGCTGTAAACCACAATCATCAAGATTATAACAAATAAAGGCTTGAAATATCTCACTTTGCATGTAATTAGTCTATATAATATATTTCGTTCACCTTTTAGGTTGAATTACTGAAATAAATGAACTTTTGCACAATATTCGAATTTTCTGAGTTTCACCTGTATTTCTACTACTGAGCGAGAGCTTTTTCACAGCAGTGACATTGTTATGTATCTAAAGGAAACAGATATTATCAGATATGTTTTTCCCTTTATGTTTCCTAACCCCCTCCCCCCCCCCCCCCGACAAAAAAAACCAAAACAGATTTCCAAATGCATGAGGATAGCTTTCATCTAGTTGTGAATTATGGCACTTTCTCTTTTTTGTGCCAAATTGCAGTTGGGGGCATATCAAAACAAGAAGTATGAAAGTAGCAATTGTATAAATGGCACATTTTGTGAATTTGCTACATTTATAATCATTCTGTCCATCTCAAAATTGTACCCTCACTACCACTTTACATGACTCCTTTCACATCCAACTAATCTGTGTTCCTCTGAGCTAAACGTCAGCATCGTAGGGAGCTATACCTCTGTCTTTACTGTGGAAATTCCGGTCATTTCAATAAGGACTGCATTCTTTGCAAGCCAGAAAATGGTGACAAATCTCAGTATCATAGCACTCATGTCTACAAATCACCTACAGTAGCCGATCTTGTTACTGCTTACGGGGATGTCAAGAAGGCTCCTCAAAAAGAGACTAAAATTTATGACTGGGGTCCTGTGATTAAAAGAGCCTATCCGAAGTTGAGTGTCTGGAAAAGAATATTCAAGCTACTTAAAATCACAGAGGGGTCTGTGTCCGCAGCTCAAGGAGGGGCATCTGTGTCCGCAGCCTATGGAGGGGCATCTGTTTCTGCAGCCCATGGAGGGGCATCTGAACTTTCAGTGCCAGAAAGGGTGTTAGATTCTGCAGCCTCTGAGGATGCATTTGACTTGTCAACCCCAGGAGGGGTCACCAGAGTTTCAGCCCCAGGGAAAATATCCAGAGCCAAGTTCCCAGGTGGAAATCTTTATGCTACAGATGCAGTTATGAACTTTTGTTTGCCATCTTCAGAGAGTGCCACCATGTCATCCAGCATGGTTTAGTTCCAGGATGGGCCATCTGAACACTTGGACTCTACTCACTCTGGTGCCAGCCGGAATCTGCCTCCTTCGGTCCCAACCGATTCCTATTTCTCATCCTGACTCAATCTGGTCCCGTCCACATGTCCGGTTCAGTCTCCTTCGGTTCCAGTTGATTCAGGTATCTCTGGACCCAATCCAGTTCTATCCGTAGGTCCAAAGACTCCACCGGTCCCAGTCGAATCAAGTTCATCCGGACTCAATCTGGTCTCATCCATATGTCCGGTTCAGTATCCTTCGGTTCCAGCCAAATCCAAAGCCTCAGGACCAAATCCAGTTCCGTCTGTAGGTCCAAAAACGTCTCCAGTTTCTGCCATTTCAAGTTCACCCGGACTCAATCCGGTCCCATCCGTTTGTCCGGTTCAGTCTTTTCCGGTTCTATCCGGTTCAAGCTCGCCTGGAATCAATCCAGTCCAATCCATTTGTCCGGATCAGCCTCCTTCAGTTCTAGCCAATTCAAGTATCCCTGGACAAATCCTGGTTCCATCCGTCTGTTCACAGTCTTCTTCAGTTCCTACCGATTCCAGTTCCTTTGAACCCAGTCTGGTTCAATCCAGTGATTCAAGTAATGAACTCCTACTCAATACTGGTATGGCACAGCTCCGCCAGCGTGAGGGACAGATGCAGGCTGCAAAAGGTGGTCAGAACTTCAGAGAAGAACATCGGGGCCGACCTTCCTTCAGTCCAGTACTTGTACCTATCCAGAGCTAAAATGCAAACAACGAAGATAGTAAAGGACCAGCTACACCCTGGCCACAGCATGTTTAACTTGCTTCCTTCAGGCAGGCATTACAGGGCCATTGCCACAGGATCCACCAGAAGCTTCAAAAGTTTCTTTCCCCAAGCGGTCTGCCTACTGAACTCCTGAACATTGACTGACTAAACATACACGTAACTCACTTGTTTCCCTATGGTATACCTATCTGTATGACTTTACTTGCCCCCCACCTGCTTATCTGTTACTTTCTTGGCAGTTGTATAGCAAACCAAAGACAAATTTCTAGTATATATATGCAAGTATACCTGGCCAATAAAGCTGATTCTGATTATGTCCAGAGTCAACAGTTCTTACAGATATCGCAATTGCCTCAATCCAGATGGAGGCTTCGAGCATCTTACCCCAAGATGAAGCCCCTAGTGTTTAGTCAACTTCAGCTGGGAGCTCCTGCTAGTCAGTTCTGAAGATGACGTCCTCTCTCCACCCTAGAGCATCTCAAACTGATTCTGCCCTGTCTCCATCTAAATGCAGTTCTTCTGTAAGTACCCATAGCTTGGGTCTATAATTCACTCAGCTTACAGAAAATTCACCCACTGATCAGTTCTCTGATCCATCGCTTTCTAAGCAAGAACAAACCTTGTTGGATCAATACATCAAAAAATTCTGGAATTACAGGAACTGCAGGGCCTCAGAGAAAGTTCAGAGACAACAAGCTACTGATTTAAGAATTGGGTTTGTTTCCTTTGACTCTATCCAGAATCCTTGCGTAGCTCCAAGTTCATCGAAACATTGCATGCCTTGGATGTCGTTACTCCTAAAGAAAAGATACCCATACTCACACTAGATATGGACTCTGACTCTGATAGTGAATTCATTGACAACTCAGGTTATGTTTTGGGAGGTCCTGTTCTTTCCAGATACGTTTTTACGCATGAGGAGGTTCCATAATTACCAACAAGGTCTACAGGTCTCTGTATGAAAGGTCCTTGCTATAGAACAAGATTTAATTTAAGCCTCAGTGGAGTGCTAGGTTCGAAAGACCAATCTTCTCGCACTTCAAATCCAGGAAAGGAATCCTCTGCAGTTTATTCCTCAGTTCTTTCAGATGAACAAAATTCCAGTTTTGTCAATGATGGCCTATCTGTTTAGAAGATTGAAAATTGGGTAAACTTCTCAGGAATTTACCTTGGGTTTTATTTCAAGTGCCCCTGGTTTCCACTTTTCTAAATTTTTGTGTGCAAGTTATTTTTCAAGTTCCTATAAGATTCAAGATGGGTGTCCGGAGTCCACCTTGAAGAGGGGGGTACTGACATGAACCTGACTGTATTTATCATGTTCTGTGGCTTACCTTAGAATATCCTGTAGCCTGCATTTGCTTCAGCTCAGCAAATCTGTGTTGCTTACACTTGATTAACCACCTGAGTAGGAATTCCTCTGAATAATCAGTAATCAGCTGCGTGCAGCATTTAATTCTTCACTGTGTTCAGCTCTCTGGAGTTTAGGACTAAAAGTCATCATCCTCTGTCCATTTTTAGAAGTTCAGACTTCATGTTTTTCCGGCCTACTAGGCCTCACTCCACATCAGAGCCTAACCTGGAGTACTGATGTGACAGGGTCTGATCACCTGACTATGAGCTATCCAATCCTGTGCCAGCCTGAGACCCCCTGAATCATCTGACTCTATTCACCAATCACCAATAACCAAGAGGTATAAGTAGAGAGTCCTTTGTTTCAGAAGCTGCCAGTTCCTTGAGTCACACAGCTCAGTGTGAGATTAGTAGCTGAGCTCCCTAAGAGGTAACACTATTACCTTAGTTCCTGTAAACCTCTGCTCTTTTGCTACCCAGCCTGGTTCACAGTGCGCTACCAGTTATACTGTTACCCAGCCTGTTTCACAGTTGTGCTACCAGTTATATCCGGTACCCAGCCCAGTTCACAGTTGCACTACCAGTTATATCCAATACCCAGCCCGGTGCACAATTGCGCTACCAGTTATATCCGGTACCCAGCCTGGTTCACAGTTGTGCTACCAGTTATATCTGGTACCCAGCCCGGTTCATAGTTGTGCTACCTGCTATATCCAGTACCCAGCCTGGTTCACTTTGACCACCTGTATTATCCAGTTACCAGCCTGATTCTCATACTCACCATTAACCAGTCTGGTCCATAGTGCTCCGGTAACCAGCCTGGTTCAGGCACACTTTTAACCAGCTCGGTTCTCAGTCTCTCCGGTAACCATCCCAGTCCAGTATCAACAGTCGCCAGTCCAGTTCTATGTTCCCACAGTAAGCACATCCCACCACTACTTTAGTGCCCCTGCATGAGGAAGACTTATATTCAGCCACCTCAGTTCCGTCACAGCTCCAGTTCCTCTTCCCAACCATCAGAAGAATCCCTGAGTGCACAAATACCTAGTTCTATGACAGTATATACAGTTCATCCTCAGCAGGTAGCCAGTCCGGTCCAGGAGAGCATCACCATTCTGTTATCAACATAAAGTCCCTGCTGTTCCAGTGGTCAGGATTCGGCTCCCTCTTCCGAGACCCGGGTTCTGTGTCTGGTCAGGGATTGTTCCTGATCTATTCTTCTCACTGATTCCCACAGACCAGCCAAATATTATACACCTAGTCCTCCAGTTACCTGCACAGACTTCACATATACGCTGGGTTTACAAAACTACAGTCATGACATCATGGACCGACATCACTTCAGAAATCATGCCTTGCAAGCAGCATTCTGGGGAGCATGTGCCGAAATTAAACTGATCAGTCCCCCCTACCCCACACTCCACTGCGCTGTCTTTGCAATAAGGTGTGGGGCTGTATGCGGAGGTTGGCTTGTAAAGGGAGGGTGTGTCTTATGGCACTGGGGGGGGGGGGGTTCCAGCCACATAAAAAATATTTTTTGGGGAAGGGTATACTGTATATTGATAATATAAACAAATATAGTGACACATGGGGGGGTACCTAACTAGGGACCATTGACACTGGGGGTGAGGGTGGTGGTTCTGCCTGGGGATCAATTCAGGAGATATTGTCAATAGGGGGAATATTTGTGATGGTGGGGTGGGAAGTAAAAACACCCTTAGATATATTTTTTAAATAAAATATTTAACTATATCTTTCTAAATACTTTTTAAACTTTATTAAATAAAAAAATATATATTTCTGATTGGTTTTGAAGAAAAAACGTAGTTAAGTGGTTAAATTTGTCCAATAAATAGTAGGTGCAGACTGTACCTGTAGCTATGTGGTTTGTTGCTATACGTACACAGATGTGAAGTTTACTTATAATGGGAAGTATGATCTGGGCAAATCAAAAAACCCTGCAATGAGCCCTGTGATGGCGTAATCACAGGGATCATTGCAATATCCCTACTCCTGCACAGCTTTCTCTGCCCCCTGGCAGAGAAAGCTGTGTAGCGACCCAGCTACAGCCATGTGTGACACAAAAGCTGATCACAGAAAAAAAAAAGGTCTGTCGGTCATCAGGTCCTCCAGTGCACTGCTGTGACCCCCGGTGCAGTAAAGTGACGCTGCAAAATGGCAGCTCACTTTACAGCACTGGGAGCCACAGCAGCACACAATATCCGATGCCCAGGAGCCCTTCAGAAGCACCGATTACTAACTCCTGGGACTGGTAAGTATAATTACCGGTGGGGGGTGTCAGTGCTGGGATGTTAGTCATGACTTACCCGGATTGCGGTTGCGACGATACATGTGCAGCATTAGCTTGGAGTATTTTTTTCAATGCATACTCCAATAATGCTGAGGAGGGCATTCGCAGGGACAGCGCTTTCTCCCAAGCTCTATCCCTACATGCGATTATTGATACATCCATGCAATACAATAATCGCATCGTGATTTTATCACATAACAGGTGCAGATGGTGATAAATCGTCCCCTAAGTAAGAGTTTCTTCTACTGTGGCACCTGTATATACTGCCAATTACATGCTGTTACCACAAAAAAAGATTCTCAAATTCAATTTCTACAAAAATAAGAATTTACTTACCGATAATTCTATTTCTCGTAGTCCGTAGTGGATGCTGGGGACTCCGTCAGGACCATGGGGAATAGCGGCTCCGCAGGAGACAGGGCACAAAAATAAAGCTTTAGGATTAGGTGGTGTGTACTGGCTCCTCCCCCTATGACCCTCCTCCAAGCCTCAGTTAGGATACTGTGCCCGGACGAGCGTACACAATAAGGAAGGATATTGAATCCCGGGTAAGACTCATACCAGCCACACCAATCACACCGTATAACTTGTGATCTGAACCCAGTTAACAGTATGACAAACGTAGGAGCCTCTGAACAGACGGCTCACAACAATAACAACCCGAATTTGTTTGTAACAATAACTATGTACAAGTATTGCAGACAATCCGCACTTGGGATGGGCGCCCAGCATCCACTACGGACTACGAGAAATAGAATTATCGGTAAGTAAATTCTTATTTTCTCTAACGTCCTAAGTGGATGCTGGGAACTCCGTCAGGACCATGGGGATTATACCAAAGCTCCCAAACGGGCGGGAGAGTGCGGATGACTCTGCAGCACCGAATGAGAGAACTCAAGGTCCTCCTCAGCCAGGGTATCAAATTTGTAGAATTTTGCAAACGTGTTTGCCCCTGACCAAGTAGCAGCTCGGCAGAGTTGTAATGCCGAAACCCCCCGGGCAGCCCGCCAGGATGAGCCCACTTTCCTTGTGGAATGGGCCTTGACAGATTTAGGTTGTGGCAAGCCTGCCACAGAATGTGCAAGTTGAATTGTGCTACAAATCCAACGAGCAATCGTCTGCTTAGAAGCAGGAGCACCCATCTTGTTGGGTGCATACAATATAAACAGTGAGTCAGACTTTCTGACTCCCGCCGTTCTTGAAATATATATTTTCAATGCCCGGACCACGTCCAACAACTTGGAATCCTCCAAATCGTTAGTAGCCGCAGGCACCACAATAGGCTGGTTCAGGTGAAACGCTGACACCACCTTAGGCAGAAAATGAGGACGCGTCCGCAGTTCTGCCCTGTCCGTATGGAAAATCAGATATGGGCTCTTATATGATAAAGCCGCCAATTCTGATACTCTCCTGGCTGAAGCCAGGGCCAGTAGCATGGTTACTTTCCATGTAAGATACTTCAACTCCACCGATTTGAGCGGCTCAAACCAATGGGATTTGAGAAAATCCAAGACTACATTAAGATCCCACGGTGCCACTGGGGGCACAACCGGGGGCTGTATATGTAGTACTCCTTTTACAAAAGTCTGGACTTCAGGAACTGAAGCCAATTCTTTCTGGAAGAAAATCGACAGGGCCGAAATTTGAACCTTAATGGACCCCAATTTGAGGCCCATAGACAATCCTGTTTGCAGGAAATGTAGGAATCGACCCAGTTGAAATTCCTCCGTGGGGGCCTTCCTGGCCTCACACCACGCAACATATTTCCTCCAAATGCGGTGATAATGTTGTGCAGTCACCTCCTTCCTGGCTTTTACCAGTGTAGGAATGACCTCTTCCGGAATGCCTTTTTCCCTTAGAATTCGGCGTTCAACCGCCATGCCGTCAACGCAGCCGCGGTAAGTCTTGGAATAGACACGGTCCCTGCTGAAGCAGGTCCCGTCTTAGAGGTAGAGGCCACGGATCCTCCGTGAGCATCTCTTGAAGTTCCGGGTACCAAGTTCTTCTTGGCCAATCCGGAGCCACTAGTATCGTTCTTACTCCCTTTTGCCGTATAATTCTCAGTACTTTTGGTATGAGAGGCAGAGGAGGGAACACATACACTGACTGGAACACCCACGGTGTTACCAGAGCGTCCACAGCTATTGCCTGAGGGTCTCTTGACCTGGCGCAATACCTGTCCAGTTTTTTGTTGAGGCGGGACGCCATCATATCCACCATTGGTTTTTCCCAACGGTTAACAATCATGTGGAAGACTTCTGGATGAAGTCCCCACTCTCCCGGGTGTAGATCGTGTCTGCTGAGGAAGTCTGCTTCCCAGTTGTCCACTCCCGGAATGAATACTGCTGACAGTGCTATCACATGATCTTCCGCCCAGCGAAGAATCCTTGCAGCTTCTGCCATTGCTGTCCTGCTTCTTGTGCCGCCCTGTCTGTTTACGTGGGCGACTGCCGTGATGTTGTCCGACTGGATCAACACCGGCTGACCCTGAAGCAGGGGTTTTGCCAGACTTAGAGCATTGTAAATCGCTCTTAGCTCCAGTATATTTATGTGAAGAGACATCTCCAGGCTTGACCATACTCCCTGGAAGTTTCTTCCCTGTGTGACCGCTCCCCAGCCTCTCAGACTGGCATCCGTGGTCACCAGGACCCAGTCCTGTATGCCGAATCTGCGGCCCTCTAACAGATGAGCACTCTGCAACCACCACAGAAGAGACACCCTTGTCCGTGGCGATAAGGTTATCCGCTGATGCATCTGCAGATGTGATCCGGACCATTTGTCCAGCAGATCCCACTGAAAAGTTCGTGCGTGGAATCTGCCGAATGGAATCGCTTCGTAAGAAACCACCATCTTTCCCAGGACTCTTGTGCATTGATGCACAGACACTTTCCCTGGTTTTAGGAGGTTCCTGACAAGTTCGGATAACTCCCTGGCTTTCTCCTCCGGAAGAAACACCTTTTTTCTGAACCGTGTCCAGAATCATTCCCAGGAACAGCAGACGTGTCGTCGGGGTCAACTGAGATTTTGGAAAATTCAGAATCCACCCGTGTTGTTGCAGCACTAGTCGGGTTAGTGCTACTCCGTCCTCCAGCTGTTCTCTGGACCTTGCCCTTATCAGGAGATCGTCCAAGTAAGGGATAATTAATACGCCTCTTCTTCGCAGAAGAATCATCATTTCGGCCATTACCTTGGTAAAGACCCGAGGTGCCGTGGACAATCCAAACGGCAGCGTCTGAAACTGATAATGACAGTTTTGCACCACGAACCTGAGGTACCCTTGATGTGAAGGGCAAATTGGGACATGCAGGTAAGCATCCTTTATGTCCAGGGACACCATAAAGTCCCCTTCTTCCAGATTCGCTATCACTGCTCTGAGTGACTCCATCTTGAACTTGAATTTTTGTATGTACAGGTTCAAAGATTTCAGATTTAGAATAGGTCTTACCGAGCCGTCCGGCTTCCGTACCACAAATAGCGTGGAGTAATACCCCTTTCCCTGTTGTAGGAGGGGTACCTTGACTATCACCTGCTGAGAAAACAGCTTGTGAATGGCTTCCAATACCGTCGCCCTGTCTGAGGGAGACGTTGGCAAAGCAGACTTTAGGAACCTGCGAGGGGGAGACTTCTCGAATTCCAACCTGTAACCCTGAGATACTACCTGCAGGATCCAGGGGTCCACCTGTGAGCAAGCCCACTGTGCGCTGAAATTCTTGAGTCGACCCCCCACCGCTCCTGAGTCCGCTTGTAAGGCCCCAGCGTCATGCTGAGGGCTTTGCAGAACCCTGAGAGGGCTTCTGTTCCTGGGCAGGGGCTGCTTGCTGCCCTCTCTTACCCCTTCCTCTGCCCCGAGGCAGATATGACTGTCCTTTTGTCCGCTTGTTCTTATAGGACCGAAAGGACTGCGGCTGAAAAGACGGTGTCTTTTTCTGTTGGGAGGGGGTCTGAGGTAAAAAGGTGGATTTTCCGGCAGTTGCCGTGGCCACCAGATCCGATAGACCGACGCCAAATAATTCCTCCCCTTTATACGGCAATACTTCCATATGTCGTTTGGAATCCGCATCACCTGACCACTGTCGCGTCCATAAACTCCTTCTGGCAGATATGGACATCGCATTTACTCTCGATGCCAGAGTGCAAATATCTCTCTGAGCATCTCGCATATAAAGGAAAGCATCCTTTAATTGCTCTATAGTCAATAAAATACTGTCCCTATCCAGGGTATCAATATTTTAAGTCAGGGAATCCAACCAGACGACCCCAGCACTGCACATCCAGGCTGAGGCGATGGCCGGTCGCAGTATAACACCAGTATGTGTGTATATACTTTTTAGGGTAGTTTCCAGTCTCCTATCAGCTGGATCCCTGAGGGCGGCCGTATCAGGAGACGGTAACGCCACTTGTTTTGATAAGCGTGTGAGCGCCTTATCCACCCTAGGGGGTGTTTCCCAGCGCGCCCTAACCTCTGGCGGGAAAGGGTATAATGCTAATAACTTTTTTGAAATTAGCACTTTTCTATCTGGGTTAACCCACGCTTCATCACATACATCATTTAATTCCTCTGATTCAGGAAAAACTACAGGTAGTTTTTTCACCCCCCACATAATACCCCTTTTTGTGGTACTTGCAGTATCAGAGATATGCAAAGCCTCCTTCATTGCCGTGATCATATAACGTGTGGCCCTACTTGAAAATACGTTTGTTTCATCACCGTCGACACTAGATTCAGTGTCTGTGTCTGGGTCTGTGTCGACCGACTGAGGTAAAGGGCGCTTTACAGCCCCTGACGGTGTCTGAGACGCCTGGGCAGGTACTAACTGGTTTGCCGGCCGTCTCATTTCGTCAACTGATTTTTGTAATGTGCTGACATTATCACGTAATTCCATAAACAAAGCCATCCATTCCGGTGTCGACTCCCTGGGGGGTGACATCACCATTATCGGCAATTGCTCTGCCTCCACACCAACATCGTCCTCATACATGTCGACACACACGTACCGACACACAGCAGACACACAGGGAATGCTCTTATCGAAGACAGGACCCCACTAGCCCTTTGGGGAGACAGAGGGAGAGTTTGCCAGCACACACCCAAGCGCTATAATATATATGGGAACAACCTTATATAAGTGTTGTTCCTTATAGCAGCTTAAATATATCAAAATATCGCCAAAAAATGCCCCCCCTCTCTGTTTTACCCTGTTTCTGTAGTGCAGTGCAGGGGAGAGTCCTGGGAGCCTTCCTCACAGCGGAGCTGAGCAGGAAAATGGCGCTGTGTGCTGAGGAGAATAAGCCCCGCCCCCTATTTCGGCGGGCTTTTCTCCCGGAGTTTTAGATATCTGGCATGGGTTAAATACATACATATAGCCTCAATGGCTATATGTGATGTATTCTTTTGCCATAAAGGTATTAAATATTGCTGCCCAGGGCGCCCCCAGCAGCGCCCTGCACCCTCCGTGACCGCTTGGTGTGAAGTGTGTGACAACAATGGCGCACAGCTGCAGTGCTGTGCGCTACCTTCATGAAGACTGAAGAGCCTTCTGCCGCCTGTTTCCGGACCTTCAATCTTCAGCATCTGTAAGGGGGGTCGGCGGCGCGGCTCCGGGACGAACCCCAGGGTGAGACCTGTGTTCCGACTCCCTCTGGAGCTAATGGTGTCCAGTAGCCTAAGAATCCAATCCATCCTGCACGCAAGTGAGTTGAAATTCTCTCCCCTAAGTCCCTCGATGCAGTGAGCCTGTTGCCAGCAGGACTCACTGAAAATAAAAAACCTAAAAACTTTTTCTAAGCAGCTCTTTAGGAGAGCCACCTAGATTGCACCCTGCTCGGACGGGCACAAAAACCTAACTGAGGCTTGGAGGAGGGTCATAGGGGGAGGAGCCAGTACACACCACCTAATCCTAAAGCTTTATTTTTGTGCCCTGTCTCCTGCGGAGCCGCTATTCCCCATGGTCCTGACGGAGTCCCCAGCATCCACTTAGGACGTTAGAGAAACAAAGAAATCCTTTAAGATCAATGAACACATTACATATCAAAGCAAAGGAGTGATTTACCTGACTGAATGTCTGTGACATTTGCAGTATTTAGGGAGGACAACCAGAACGCTTAAGACCCGCATATAAGAGCACGTTAGAAACATCAAAACACACAATCTCACCAATTACTTTAGAAAAAACATGACCAAACTCCTGCAGGCTTGTAATTTGTCGGCATTGAACAAGTCACCAGAAACTGGAGAGGGGACATTTTGAAAGAAACCACATGGAATGAATGTGGACAACAAAATAAAGGCTTTTATCACAGGCTAATATGTCTCTATGAGCACCAGAGCCTTATTTTACCATCTACCCATAACTTGAACTCCATTGCATTCCACCCTACCCGCATTCCATCCAACCTCTATCTCAGCTATTTCCGCACTTACATTTTGAATACTGACATTCTTCATTTGTTGTTATATTTAATCTAATCTGGTTTTCATTGCTTTGTGCCTATCCACAACAAAAGACTTAGTACTTTTATTGTTGCATACTACCTATTTATCTCAATATATACACCTAATAATATTATCTTCTAGACCAATTTTTTCATTAGCAATATTTTGCTATTTTTTTTCTCATTGCTTTTAATTATCTCTATGATCACTTATACAGTATATATATATATATATATATATATATATATGTACTGAAGCTAGAGCTATACTTTGCTTTATATAGTTTGTCAGGTATGCTCCTCACAACAGGAATAGTTTTCCTTCCAGCTACTGTAGATTGTGCCCAGTCCCCTGGGTCTCACTAACAAGCAGTGCCGCCTCCCACTCAGCCCTCACTGACAGATAAGCCAGATGGCACAGTTCTGTCCTCCTCCACACTCCTCTCAGCACTTCCCGTAACCAGGCGCGGCTGATTCCCGGTGTCTACCACAGGTAAATAGCCATGATATACCCTGAGGTAGCGCTCAGCTTTGCGCAGCTCCCTGATTCACAACTGCTCTCTAAGGAGACTCCTATAACATCCTTACCTTTTTCTTTATTTTGTTTTTTTTCACTCACTATGTGCCGTCATTACGAATGAAGGCATACTGAGCTGATTAAATATCACAGGGCACACTGCAGTTTTTTTTTACATTTTTTTTCCCAGTAAATTTGGCCACATCGCATTTCCCATTATAAGTATGGGGAATGCGATGTGAATTACTAAAAAAATTACAATTAAAGGGAATGAAACAGTTTTTCACAAAAACTGTTTCAAAAGCCCTTTAATACATTGAGTGACACTAAAATAATGTGAAAAGGGTGTGAAAACATCCTTTTTTCACAATATTTTTGTAAAAATAATGGTAATACATAGGCCTCTAAGTCCCTTGGTTTCCAAATGCCTAGACCAATCATTATTTTCTATTGGCTACTCTATCGTTAAATGTATTGTTTTCATCCTTAGAAATGCTATTAATGAGGTTGTTCAAATCGGTTTTCTTAGGGACAGTCAGTCTCCTGTCAACCACCTCCATTAATGCCTGAACTGAACTGTTGATAACTGTACAATAAACCCCACAAGCTCACTTAGGTGGTGTCATCCTTGACTCTGAACTGTCCTATTGTTCCTGAAATTCAATATGTTTTGACTCGAAGTCAAATCATGTTACAGTCACAGATTACATCTAAAACATATTGAAAATATGGCCATATTTACAAGATATTGCAAAGTTTAAGTATTCCCTGAAAACTCACCTCTTCAGGCAAGCTTATCAAATTCCAGTACCACCAAAACCTTCATAAGCAATCTAATCACATCCCCTACAGTCCTATCGCATTACACAAAAGCTCACATACAGTATTTTCCCTTACTTCACTTCCATATCCTCCTCCTGACCCCTGCCACCATTGTAATGTGACTGGGTGGCGTGTTTTCAAGTTCAAATTTATATTGTTTTTTTGCCTGGCCATCTTAAATCCTCACAGCCCTCCATCCTCATTGGAAATGATACAGTGTGTCTTTCTTTCAGTTTTTATCATCTCTGTTTACTTCCCACTGCTGGTGCCACACCTGCAGGTGAATTTGAGGAACTTTCATCATTCAACATTATTTTGCATGTTAAGCTGCCTCTGACGGTGACCAGGTTGTTCACATCAACTTATCCCAAGGCCAACATTCTAAAAAAAAATTAATAACAATGATACATTGCTAATAGTAGTTGTGGTGATATATTACAAAGAAACAGTGTACGTATGTAAAATAAAAAATAACAATTTATTGTGTCACTGTCACAAACAATGTACTCAACAACTGACACTAAATCATGAAGGGAAAAAATAAATAAATAAATAAATATATATATATATATATATATATATATATATTCAATTCAATATAAGGAAGGCACTCACCAGACTTGTAATGCAAAAAGAATTGTTTATCAAAATCTCACATCAGCAGCTTAATCGTGGTTGGTCGACGTTTCGGTCCCATACCGGACCTTTTTCCAGACCAGTGTATACAGTCGTCAGAATCACAAACCAAATGGCCTCAGTGTGGAACTACAAATACCCCCACAGAGTCCGCCCATAACTCAATCAACCAATCAAAATGTTAAATCAGTTAAATTATATAATTGGCAAACACACATAGCATACTACACCTGTCAAGCATATGGTTTAACCTATTAATGTAATAGTGGAACGCAAGCCGCGGGTGACCCGCAAGGCACTTCCGCGTCTCATATTACCATGTAGTCATTTCCGGATAGTCATGTGAATACCGGAGCGCAGCATAAATACTGTGTCACCAAGAGGGCTAAATGAACAGAACCATCTAAGTATTTTTCTTTAAGTATGTTTCTTGAAATATTTTGGACATTGAGCTCTAATAAGTTCAAGTTTGAGATCTTTGATTATTTAACGATTAATTTTTAAAGGAGTGATCCACCATGGTTATCCAGCGATTCAGTCTAATTGTTTGATTTTAATAATAATATGGTATTTAATACCATATTATTTGTATGTTTATATGTTTGTATGTTTATATGTATTGATATCGGATTTTCACTATGTTGGCTTGAACCAGTGTGGAACTACTGACACCAGCATGAGCGGCTAACTCAAAAGATTAATAAGATTTGACTAAAGATATACTAGTGCAAACACAGATACAGCTACTCATATTTGACTTATTGTTGATACATTAATATGAAGACATATGAAGTATTATATAGCGTATTTATGCTGCGCTCCGGTATTCACATGACTATCCGGAAATGACTACATGGTGATATGAGACGCGGAAGTGCCTTGCGGGTCACCCGCGGCTTGCGTTCCACTAGTTATCTAGTGTTAAACGATGAAACCGGAAGGGGTAAAAGAGATAGCGGAAGTGCCATGCGTGTCACCGGCGGCGTGCGTTCCACCAGTCTATCGATTCCAAACAGGGAATGAGGTGAGCGCCACCACTATTCTAACATGCTGTACATAAATAGGTTAAACCATATGCTTGACAGGTGTAGTATGCTATGTGTGTTTGCCAATTATATAATTTAACTGATTTAACATTTTGATTGGTTGATTGAGTTATGGGCGGACTCTGTGGGGGTATTTGTAGTTCCACACTGAGGCCATTTGGTTTGTGATTCTGACGACTGTATACACTGGTCTGGAAAAAGGTCCGGTATGGGACCGAAACGTCGACCAACCACGATTAAGCTGCTGATGTGAGATTTTGATAAACAATTCTTTTTGCATTACAAGTCTGGTGAGTGCCTTCCTTATATTGAATTGAATGTATAACGGGACCTTGCGGATACAAGTTTTACCCTGGAATTTTGGCACCCCAGCAGATGACTTTGGATATATAGTGAGTGCCACTTCACCTGTTCCAAAATATATATATATATATATATATATATAGAGCAGCAGGTATCCGGCACTAGTACATCAAAGGTAATGGAGTATTGCTCAGGTGCCTTCCAAGGGTATGAATTCCCAATGTATACAAACGTGTTATAAAGCACGCTATTTTGCAGCTTTGTTTAAGTCTCTGAGTGCCGCCAACACGTTTGTATATATATATATATATATATATACATAGACGGATTGGTGCGGCACTCACGGCGACTTCCAATAAATACACTTAAGACAGCAGGAAATTAGCAACGTTTCAATGCTTTACGCATTTTCATCAGGCTTACAAATAGTGATGAGCGAGGTTCGGTTTTACTCGGTTTTACTCGGTTTTACTCGGTTCTCAAAACGGCATCTTATTGGCTATCCAAAACACGTGACATCCGTGAGCCAATAAGATGCTGTTTTGAGAACCGAGTAAAACCGAGTAAAACCGAGTAAAACCGAATCCGCTCATCACTACTTACAAACAGTACAAGAAAGAACACTCACCTAAATAGCAGTAACACCACCGTGCATCGCGCCATGAATCCGGAACCGGGATTGAAGCCCGCCCAGTGACGCTGACGTCGGTAAAACCAACGTCATCATTGTGCTCCCGTCACCATAACGACACATCAACTAACATAGGAATCTGCTTATAGTGAACAATTCATCATAATAAGAGCATGTAATTTTAGAATGCATATACTGCAGCATTACCATGTAAAAGCAGATATCAGTACCAAGCTTTTAAAGAGAATAAATATTAGTACGATACTTAAGAGAAATACATGTCTAAAAGATACATATTAATATAAGAATACCACGATTCAGGGTCCTAAGTTGACAAAAAGCAATTTAGACCTAATTGCTCATTTAAGCCTCGCGGGGACACTGTATCCAAACGCTGTATCCACTGGGTCTCTAATCTCAACAATTTGAGTCCTCTATTCCCCCCTCTAAGTGACGGCTGAACCTGATCTATCATCCGGTATTTAAGAGATGTAAGGGGATGCCGAGCAGTGGCGAAGTGTCTGGCCACTGGCTGATCACTTTTGCCAGTGGTTATGGCAGCTTTTATTGCAGACCTGTGGGCTGTCATACGTTCCTTAAAGGTTCTTTCAGTTTTACCTATGTATGACAGCCCACAGGGGCAAAGCAATTGATAAACCACATACCTCGAGCTGCACATAAGTCGATACCTAATGTGGTATGTCTTGCCGGTATGTGGGTGTTGGAACGTACTGCCAGATATTAAATATTGGCAGGTGGTACAGGTGCATTTATAGCATCCCTTCCTACCTCCAAAAAACGATGGCTGCTGTACTGGATTATAGACATCTGATTTAACCAGGATATCACGCAAATTTTTTGCACGTTTATAACTGGGCAATAACCTAGTATGCTGTAACTGGAGTTCTGGATCAGATTGAATCAAATGCCAATGTTTTTTAACAGTCCCCACAATAGAGCGGCTAGCTGAGTTAAAACTATTCACCCATGGCATGACACTTTGTTGATTTTTTTCTTTGTGTGCCTGTAGCAAATTACAACGATCAAGCCCCATAACCTTACTTTTAGCCTGATCTAATAGGATTGGACTATATCCACGATTTAAGAATTTCTGGTACATTTCATCTATCTGATTAGCGGCCACTTCTGGGTCCGACGTAATCCTTTTAACTCGTAGGAACTGAGAGTAAGGTAATCCACGTTTAAGGGGCAACGGACGACTACTTGTAAAATGTAATAAGTTGTTTCTTTCGGTCGGCTTTGAGTATAGGGAGGTGATGATCTTATTGTTTATTATAGATATTTGTACATCTAAAAATTGGATGGTATTGGGTTCAATGGAATAAGTGAGTTTAATGGGGTGCTCTTTGGTATTATGATTGTCAATCGTCGCCATTAATAACTCTCTAGGACCTCGCCAGATGACCAATAGGTCATCTATATACCTACCAAAAAATAAGATGTATTGAGAGATTTCCGTGTCGGCAAAAAACAACTCTTCTTCTACCCCAAACATGTAGATGTTGGAGTACGATGGGGCCACACTGGACCCCATCACACACCCCCGGCATTGCAGATAATATTTGCCGTCATGTGTTTTTCTTCCATTAGGGAATTACGGAATGTGTGCTGCAGTGATGCTGGAGCCTCAGGAAAATGGCCTCCTCTAAGGGTAAGAGTACTGTAGCAAAGTTGAACTTTGACATATAACCAAGTGATTTAATCACAGTCTACTGTAAAATGGTCCAGATAATATTGCTATAAATCTCTTAAACTATTTTTTTCCCCAGTGATTCCAAAGTACAATTTGGCAATTTATATAAGGGGTAATTACAAGTTGATCGCAGCAGGATTTTTTTTTAGCAGTTGGGCAAAACCATGTGCACTGCAGGGGAGGCAGATATAACATGTGCAGAAAGAGTTAGATTTGGGTGGGTTATTTTGTTTCTGTGCAGGGTAAATACTGGCTGCTTTATTTTTACACTGCAAATTAGATTGCAGATTGAACACACCCCACCCAAATCTAACTCTCTCTGCACATGTTAAATCTGCCTCCCCTGCAGTGCACATGGGTGGTTATTCCAAGTTGTTCGCTCGTTGCCGATTTTCGCTATATTGCGATTAGTTGCTTAGTGGGCATGCGCAAGGTTCGCAGAGCGCATGCGCTTAGTTATTTTACACAAAAGTTAGGTATTTTACTCACGGCATAACAAGGATTTTTCATCGTTCTGGTGATCGTAGTGTGATTGACAGGAAGTGGGTGTTTCTGGGCGTAAACTGGCCATTTTCTGGGCGTGTGCGAAAAAACGCTGGCGTTTCTGGGAAAAACGCGGGAGTGTCTGAAGAAACGGGGAAGTGTCTGGGCGAACGCTGGGTGTGTTTGTGACGTCAAACCAGGAACGAAACTGACTGAACTGATCGCAATGGCTGAGTAAGTCTGGAGCTACTCAGAAACTGCTAAGAAATTTCTATTCGCAATTCTGCGAATCTTTCGTTTGCAATTCTGCTAAGCTAAGATACACTCCCAGAGGGCGGTGGCTTAGCGTGTGCAATGCTGCTAAAAGCAGCTAGCGAGCGAACAACTCGGAATGAGGGCCATGGTTTTGCCGAACTGCTAAAAAAAAATCCTGCTGCGATCAACTTGGAATTACCCCCATAGTCCAAACACAATGCTCAAATGGAGTTTAGCACAGAACATCTTATGTCTATAGCTTTCATCTTTTTTACTCCTAACAGCTTTAATCTGTGTTCCTTTGCAAAATAGTAGACAAGTTGCCTGATCTTATATTTTACCATCATTAGACAATATTCTTTGAAGTATGCATGGTTACAAGACTGTCAAAGAGATGAGACTGGATTAATTTGTAGCAAGCTCAATTTCATGAAGTGACATACGTATGTTGGGAAACGATTAGCATACCGCCAGTCAGGATCCCGGCGATCACAATACAGATGCTGGAATCCTGACAAGCAGTGAAACGCCAACGCCGGAATACCGGCTATACAGTCTATTCTCTCTCCGTGGCGAACGCAGAGAGCCACCATGTCAACAGCATGGCGAGCACAACGAGCCAGCAAGGGGCTTTCTATCACTCGCCCCACTACTGGCATTCTGGCGGATAGGATGCTGCTGTTGTATACTGACGCCCGGTATCCCAGACGGTGTATCATATTGATTCTGTTCAAATAAAACATTTTTTTCAAATTTGATTTACGATGTATTATTACTACTGTTAAGTGACTAATATTTACCAGATATTAATTAGATCTTTACAATGTAGCAACTTTCAACTCCTATATAGTGGAATTCAATCTCAGTGTGTGGTCATGTGACACTCAAACACTACATACAGTATAAGCATCTCTAATCATCTCTAATTTATAATAATCTCTAAACTAATCATCTGATTAATACTTAACTATATTAAACCATTAGCAAAAGTATACTAATGTGGGGTATATTGGTTGGAGAGAGCTGACAGCAAGCCAGTCCAATGAGGAGAGCTGGAATGGGAAGGTCCCATTAATTACAGATTCTATTTAGCTACAACACTGCATGTAGCTACAGTCATCAGGCTGCTAGGTCACTTCAGCCGCCATAGCTGTCTGGTGTCCCATTTCCTAGCAACAACAGGGACCAGTCAAGGAGGCAAGCCACTGCGTCAGCTTATAACACTCCCTAACTGGTAATCAGTGCTGCAAGTATGGCGGTACAGGCCGGTACTGCATACCGGTAAGAAACTGACAGCCCGTACACAGTACCGCCGGCCCGATCACCTTGCTTACAGCCGCTGCGCCTCTCCTGCCCCTTCGTCCTCAATCCGGTCTCCGGTGGCGGCATGTATCTTAAATCAGGCACAGGTTCGTTAGCCAATCAGAGCTCATGGACTGGCAGCTGTGGCTCCTGATTGGCTGCCAGACTGCGAGTTTTGAGTGGCTCATGAAACAGCTCCTGATTTGAGATACACGGCGCCACCGCCTGTATTGAGGGGCAAGAGAGGTGCATGCTGCACTCTCCTCCCCTTTAGACACGCACACAGCAAGAGCAGCAGCAGCCGGAGCAGCCAGCCAAGCACGGCAGCAAGCAGCAGCAGTAGTGGTGAGCAGCACTGTGAGAGCATATATGTATCTGGCACTGTGGGGGCATATCTGGTACTGTGGGGGCATATGTGTGTCTTGAACTGCAGGGACATATGTGTATCTAGCACTGTGGGGGCATATGTGTATATGGCACTGCTGGAGGCATATGTGTATCTGTCACTATTGTGGGCATATGTGTATCTGGCACTATTGGGGGCATATGTGTATCTAGCACTGCACTACTGGGGGCATATGTGTATCTGGCATTTTTTGGGGCATATGTGTATCTGGTACTGCACTAATGGGGCATATGTGTATCTTGCACTGCACTACTAGGGGAATATGTGTATCTGGCTCTACTAGGGGCATATGTGTATCTGGCACTGCATGACTGAGGGCATATGTGTATCTGGCACTATTGGGGGCATATGTGTATCTGGCACTATTGGGGGCATATGTGTATCTGGCACTATTGAGAGCATATGTGTACCTGGCACTGCACTATTGGGGTCATATGTGTATCTGGCCCCCATATGTGTATCACGCCCCCATTTTCATTGGCCATGTCATGTGTGTCATGTGGCCACACCCATATTTGGAGCGTGCACACAGTACCACTAAGACATTTTTTTTACTTGCACCACTTCTGGTAATCGTTGTAGTTCTTTGTAGTTCATGGGTACCACAGCTACCACAACCTCATAAGGGCCCTACCATTGTACAAAGAGTTTGCTTTCTTGGGTGGGCACTAGAATTCAAATGTTATCACCTGGTAAAAAGAATAACTGCTGCTTGACTGTCAATCTATTTTTTCGTGTTCGTGGATGTGTTTTAAATGCTGAGCACTAAAGATACACCCATATATCTGTTTAAGTTTCATTTTGTGTTCTAAATGTTGTTTCACTAATGAATCTACTGTATCTGACTCAGTATAACATACAGTATACATCACAGCATATTATATACTGTGTAGTATAGTATAGTATATTGAAGCATGAATTGTATGAAATTTTGCTCTTTGGGATTCTGTTGCTCCCAAACATATTTTAGGATGCCTTTGGGCTGTCTTTCAAAACAGCGTGAATGAGCTTTACCCCATTGAAGTCTTTAGGACTTTCCACATCTGAAAGGAAAGTAGCACATTTCAATCTTTCTTGTCAAGAAATGCGTGTGGATGAGAAACGCTTCAAGCCTGCATCAACTGCAGCCCGTAGAAGCCAGAAAGGACTTAATCCTGGCACTGCTAGGAAACAGTCTGGCTGACATGGACTGCACCAGCTGCAGCCCACAGAAACTAGAAAGGGCTAACATATCAGCAAGCAAGTGGCTGTCCATGGGAAGTGCTCTCCCTGCTATTGCAGTCTAGACTGGCAGTCCAAGTGGGGAAAACCCCCCCTCCCGGTTTGCTTGTCTACTGTATAAAATAAATCCCATGTAGTGAAGAATTAAGCTTCATCCTCTTCATGTGTAGCAGTTGTGGCTTCAGTGGTCCCTAGTCTAACCCACACAATCCGGCCTATCACTCGGGTAGCTATTCCACCGTCAAGAGCAAGGTGACTCTGTCCTGGAAACCCTTATATCAGGAAATCCCGGGTGTTGCTGATCACACACCTGGGAATCTGCTACTGCTTCTACTGCTTGGTCTGGATCCTCCACATTACTTTCACATGGAAAACTGCTGTCTCTGCCACACAGTCTTTGAGCCTAACTCAGACCCAATCACTGTAGTGCAAAATTGCACAGCGGGCGATTATCGAATGATTGTGCATGCGTATGCACTGCAATGTACATCCGCAAGCCCAAACTGCGACAGAATGGTGCGAAAATTTCTATTGCTAGGTTATGCAAGGTGATTGACAGAAAGTAGACGTTTGTGGGTGGTAACTGGCCATTTTCTGGGAATGTCAGGAAAAACACAAGCATTCCCAAGCGTTTTTGGGTCTGGTGTGTGATGTCAGCTCCAGCTCCAATGTTTCTTTCACACTGTCGGAGTAAGTCTTGGGTTATGCACAAACTGCACAGAATGGAAAAATCATTCGATGGTGAGTGAGTTGCGAACGGATTTGCAGATGTCCGCTGCCTGGCGAAGTTTTTGCATGGTGTACATGCATTCACACACTTGCACGTGGTGGGTTTTCACTCTATCGGTGGTGGCTATCTGATCGCAGACCTCTGCAAAAACACAGAGGAGTGATCAGGTCTAAATTAGGCCCTTAATTACACCATTTATATCTACCACAGACTTAAATGCATAGTCTCATGGGGTATGGGTCGTTGGGTCGACCCAACGTAGGTCGACAGTCATTAGGTCGACCACTGAAGGTTGACATGGGCATTAGGTCGACATGCATTAGATTGACATGGAAATTAGGTTGACATGTACTAGGTCGACAGGTCAAAAGGTCGACATGTTTTTTGGACTGTTTTTGGTGTCATTTTCTTCGTAAAGTGAGGTGGAATCCCAATTAGTGCCCCGTGTCCCCTCGCACTTCAGGCAAGGTGCCTCGCTCCACTACCGCTTTGCTTGGCACAGGTTACCATTCCAATCGTAGTCCACGTGGATCGATAAGTATGGAAAAATACATTTAAAAAAAAACACTTATGTCGCCTTTTTGACCTGTCGACCTAATATACATGTTGACCTAATGATCATGTCGACCTAATGCATGTCGACCTTCAGTGGTTGACCTAATGACTGTCGATCTAAGCTGTGTCGACCTAACGACCGTATCCCATCTAATGTAGCATCATTAAGCTGATCCTTAACAAATTCCTATAACAAATAGAGCTTTGAATTTGGGGACCACTGCTCACCTCCATCAGGTGTCGCTGACATCTCACTGACTGCAACACTTGCCAAGCACTGTACCAGCTGCCACTTTAGACAACACTTTAAGGTAAGCAATGAACATGGGTCCTAATTCAGACCTGATTGTAGATGTGCTAAATTTAGTACATCTATGATCAGCTTCCCTGACATGTGGGGGAACGCCCAGCACAGGGCTAGTCCGCCCCGCATGTCAGGCCCTGCCCCGCCACACAAGTACAAAAGCGTCGCCCAGCGGTGATGCTTTTGTACTTGAAGAGTAGCTCCCTACCAATGCTGCTCCTGCGCGCTGGCAGGGAGCCACTCGTCGCTGTCCGTATCGCAGCAGCAGCGTGTGATGTCATGCAGCTGCCGCGGCTCACCCCCCGCACGGTCCGGCAAGGCTGCGTTGCCAGGACCACATCCCTAAAATGGCCGTCAATCAGGCAGAGGCGATCGCAGGGCTGATACGGCCGTCGGCTGCCTGGCACAGCACCGATCAGGTCTGAATTAGGCCCCTGGCTCGGTAGTCAGTATTCCCATTCTTTGCAAGGGAAATCTTTCACCACACAGACCTGGCACAATATATTACCAGCACGGAGGGTTTGTTAAACAGAAGTCCTATTCCCAGAAAAACACAAGTTAGGGCTTTTTTTAATTAATATAATTAATAATAAGTAAGCTAATGCTTAATTGGTATTTGCTGCGATCTATATTTAATTACTTTGTGGGGTCATGGGATACCAATGAATAAATTAATTCAAAATCCTTTGGTTGGTATTAACTGGTGTCATTCCAGTGAGTACACATGGCATACTATATTTCATGTTGTACATAGAGCTAAGTGACATTTCTTTGATAGATCTGCTGTATGAGGCAATTATTTTATGGCTGTATTTTAATGTCTTCTATAAAAGATGGCATAACAGTGAGACAATTTAACAATCATTCCCAGAGGTGCTATGATTTAAGAATCAAATTTCTTCAATTGATGAAGCATTTATAATAGGAATAAATTGTAATGACACAATTACTACAAGAATAAATCCTGTTTATCCATGCAAAATGTCAAGAAGGTGCTTATTAGTAAATTTACACACCTATATAGCGTTATTATGTACCATAAGTGTAAAATATAAATGTTGCAGAAAATAAAAATGTAATGGATCAACTGTTACAAAATAATTATTTTATTTATACTTTAGTGTACAATTAGGCATTATGCATATTACAATATGTACCTGAATTGGGAACTAGATGTGTTACCCTTTCACACTGGCAGAGCCAGGTCACACCCAGGAATGTGTTCCCAGAGTCACCAGGTACGCTTCCCGAAACACAACACGGGAAAGTCCCCTTTCACACTGCACTTAGACCCAGGATCATCTCGGGATGGCCCCGTTTAAACTGATCCCGGGTAATGCCTGCAAATCCCTATGTACTGTATGTCATTAGAAATTAGAGATGTGCGCCGGCCCTTTTCTCGGGTTTTGTGTTTTGGTTTTGGATCTGTATCTCAGTGTGGGGGGAGGGCCGTGCCCCAGAGACGGCCTGGGCCCCATAGTAGCTGCACCCCCCTGCACCTCTATCGGAGCATCAGTGTATAGGCCAGAGCTCGTGTCTGTTTGTGCTTTACTGCTGTTTGATGCAGACAGTGAGAGCATGATGCAGCTTGTCACACTGTGCAGTATACTGTACACTTCATTTATGGTGGAGAGGGCTGCTAGTCACCACCAATATTTGCGCAGGAGGAAAGGACTCATATTACCCAGCATAAGTACCATCCTTAGAGTGAACATGGGGCAAACTAATCATTGTGGTCCACAGATCACCGGCACGGAGAAGCCTTTGCGAGGACCAAGAAAGCTTTCCAGGATGATCAGTGGATGGCTCACTTTCATATGTTTCATGCAACCTTTTATTACATCCTGGACTTACTTATCCCAGCACTTGATATGCAGACCACCAGGCTTAGGAAACCCACCATGCCAAGCAGGAGTCTAGCCATTGCATTGTGGTGGTATGCTACCCCGGGAGAGTACCGCACAATCTCGTGCTTGTTCGGTGTTGGGATCTCCACATTCTGTGTCATAGTCACCAGGTGATGATGCCTGCAATGGTGCCTACCTTATACAAGCGCTTCATATCTTTGCCACAAGGACAGCGCTACCAGGACACCATCCCCATTATTGCCACACATGACATCCATGCGGACTATTATAACAGGAAAGGCTGGCACTCAACCATATTATAGGCAGTTGTTATTGGTAAGTATATATATATTATTATTATTTTTTTGGGGGGGGAGCCGCATGTGTGTTTTACAGTATATCCTTTTTAAATATATTTTGTACAATAATATAAATGTATTCCCATTGAATAGATGTGTTTATTGGCTGGCCCGGACGATCATATGACTCCCGAGTTCTTGCCAATTCAGATCTTTTTAGCAATGTAGAGGAGAAGCAGGGTGACTGGCTGTACCCCTAAGAGGTAAACATTTTTCAAATGATCTCCCATGAGCTGTATTTTAGCTGTAATGGTAATATATCATTTCCTATAACAATTTATTTTTCCCCATGTAAATATAGTTTTGACTGACTCGTCTGCAATATATAACTTTTTTCCCCTTTTATAACAGTATTCTAAGATTGTGAATGGGGTGGAGATCCCCCTTCACATCACTGGGGAGGCAGCATACCCTTTATACCACTGGATTATTAAGGACTACACCCAACAGGTCCAGCTAAGCCATGGAAAAGTCACATATACGCAAACCCTGAGTTCTGCAAGGATAGTGGTAGAGAACGGCTTTGGCCGGTAAAAAGAAAGATGGCGCTGTTTGATGAAGTGGAATGATATTGACCTAAAGATTATGTCTGATGTAGTGGCTGCGTGCTGCATATTGCACAACATCTGCAAGCTTAAAAATGAACTATTTCTGTCTGAGTGGACTGTTCAGGCAGGGCCGTTTCTTGGGGCAGGCGAGCAGTGCAACCGCACTGGGCACCCGCCGCGGCACTAACTGTGGCTCCCGGCTCCCTGCTTCCCCCTCCTATTTCTCCCCGAGTAACCCGCTCGGGCGGCGGAGTTTCACGGAATGACGCGGTTGCGGAGTACAGAGGGGGATCCAAGTTAGGAAAAGGGAAAGGCCGGTGCGAGGAGCGACTGGTGAGGTGGGCCGAAGAGCGGTAATCGCCTCTGTAAGTATTCTCTCTCTCTCTCTCAATGTGTAAAATGGGGACACCTGCCGTAATGTGTGAAATGGGGACTCTTGCCTGCCGTAGTGTGGGGATTTAATGTATCAAGGGCATTGCGGTGTGTGGCATAATATGGCGCAGGGGGCATTACTGTGTGGGGTTTAATATGGTAGAATTTTTTTTTCCTGTGGTGGTCGTGATCTGTTGGAGCAGGGTCAAAAACTGGATTGTGAGGTAGTCTTTTCAGACGAGGCCATGCCCATTTAAATGAGGCCACACCCATTTAGATGAGTCCATGCCCCCTTCTCGGGTGCGCGCGCAAGTTTTTTTTTATCTAGGTGTGTGTGTGTGGGGGGGGGACGGGACATTTTTTTATGTAATGGGGGGCACATTTTTAAATCTCACACTGGGAGCCAAATTGGCTAGAAATAGCCCTGTGTTCAGGACCATGATGTTGTAAACCCACCTGTTGGAACTGCATTTTTAGTGCTGACACAAACTCTGTAACACTATTACGGTAAACCTTTCATCAGTATTACAAGAGTAGTTATAGCCCTTTCATCAATATTAGAAAAGTTGAGTATTAGAAAAGTAATCTAAAACATGTTTGGTTGAATAAATATTGTTTATTTATTTGTTTCAAGCTTTGTGTTTGGGTGGGTACACAATAGGTGATGTGCTTCATGAACGACGTTGTCTAGTGTGTTCCCTTCCCTAATGGGGCGGGCGGCGGCAGTGCGTACACACTGAGCGATATGCAAACAATATCGCTCAGTGACGTCACGCCGCGGCCAGGCCGTGCATGCAGTTTTTGGATGACAGCCCAAATTGAGTTGCATGCACATCCAACAGCAAGGGTTGCTAACGACCCGAGTGGCCACGCATCGCTTGTCAGCGGCGGCATGCACAGTTAGCAATAACAACGTCGCTCAGGAAGAGTCAAAATGAGCAACATAATTTAATTTATCGCTAAGTGTGTACCCACCTTTTTATGTGAAATTTTCACACAAAAAAAACACATTATCAGCATGTGTATATATGGTGAAACAATTGTTTTTATTTGTTCAAAAACTAGGTCTACTTATGATACGCACATTTTGGTACCTTATGCATATAGTTTAAAATAATGTTTGTATAAAAAAAATGCAAATTGGTAGGCTTTTGTATACTATTACACAAATGTTTAGTCACAGTATCCCTGTAGTACATAGTTTACAGTATAAAAACAAAAATACGTTTTTTTTTTGTTTTTTTAGGTATGTAGACACTGTTCTAATATTTAATTTTTTTTTACATACAAGCGTATTAAAACACGGCGGAGGCAACTAAAACAATTTGAAATCCCTAGCACCCCTAGGGGGGCAGACTGCAGCACAGAGTATATCAGGAGACAGCATAACTCTGGAATTGCTGGAGCAATGTACTCAAAAATTGGTACACATATGCCTTACAATCTGGCAACAAACACTCTGGGGGGAAGACACCCCTGGCACCACTAGGGGTGAGGCAGCAGCACTGAGTATTTCAGCAGACAGCATAACTCTGGAAGGCCTGGAGCTATTTACAACAAACTTGATACACATCTGAGTTACAATCTTGGAACAAGCACTGTGGGGGTAAGACACCCCTATCACCCCTAGAGGTGAGGTAGCAACCAGAGGCGTATCTAGCACGGGGCGAGCAGGGCACGTGCCCTGGGCGCCGTGGAAGCCCCAGCAGAGGGGGCGCCACCGGCACGGCCCGCTCACCCCATGCGACAGGGATTCCGCTGGCGCTACCTGCGGCGCTCTCCCTGTCTCCCCGGCTGCTGTGCCTGTCACACTGGACAGGCAGCGGCAGCCAGGAGCCTCCCCTCGTCCCCCCCCTCCTCCTTGCACATTGTGCAGTGCGCGACCGCGACCACGGAGGTACGCGCTCGCGCGTGCGCGGCCTCGGTGAGCGGGCTAAACAGGTGAGCGGTCTTTACAGATGTTTATAGTTTTTTTCTGTCGGGAGAGGGGGGGAGAGGGGAGGGAGGTGTGGGACAGTGTGTGTGTGTTAATTGTGTCTGTGTGTGGGACAGTGTGAGTGTGTGTTAATTGTGTGAGTGTGTTAATTGTGTGTGTGTGTGTGTGTGTGGGGGACAGTGTGAGTGTGTGTTAATTGTGTGAGTGTGTTAATTGTGTGTGTGTGTGGGACAGTGTGAGTGTGTGTTAATTGTGTGAGTGTGTTAATTGTGTGTGTGTGTGTGGTACAGTGGGAGTGTGTGTTAATTGTGTGCGTGTGTGTTATTTGTGTGTGTGGGACAGTGTGCGTGTGTGTTAATTGTGTGTGTGTGTGGGACAGTGTGCGTGTGTGTTAATTGTGTGTGTGTGTGTGTGTGACAGTGTGCGTGTATGTTAATTGTCCCGGCGGTGATTGGCGTCTGCAGTGTGCGCCCCCCCCTGTCCTCCTCCGCTGCCGCTGACAGGAGCGGTGTTGTGCGGCTCTCCCCCTCCTCCGCCGGCTCCGTCCTCCCGCTGACAGGAGCGGCGGTGTGCGGCTCTCCCCCTCCTCCGCCGGCTCCGTCCTCCCGTCGTGGCCCTGCAGTGTGTGCCGGTCCCCCCAGCAGCAGCAGCAGGTTAGTCTCTCTCTTTCCCCCCCCCCCTCCTCCCCCCCCCCTCTCTCTCTCTCTCTCTCTCTCTCTCCTCCTGTGGATTGAAGTTTGTAAGTATCATTTTCATTTTTATAGGTGCCCCTATTGGATTCTACTGGACAAGTGGACGTGACCGGCGTGGGATGTAGGTAAGTAATCTGTCTCTCATTTTTACAGGTACCCCTATTGGATTCTACTGGACAAGTGGACGTGACCGGCGTGGGATATAGGTAAGTATGTGTGAGTGTGTAAGTGTGTTTTAATAAATTTTTACTGTCACGGTGTGTGAGTTGTGTTTTTATTTGGGTATTTTTTCTGTTGTAGAACTACAGGTACCAGCGGGCCCGTTATTTCCCAGGGGAGGCTTGCTGGGCCTTGTAGTTCCACAACAAAAAACAATATTCTTTTTTATTTTATTACATGGCTATCAGCCTCCCATCCACCGCCCACGGATGGGGGGGACAGCCTCGGGCTTCACCCCTGGCCCTTGGGTGCCTGGAGGGGGGGGTGACCCCTTGATTTAAGGGGACCCCACTCCTCCAGGGAACCCCGGCCAGTGGTGACTAGTTGGGGGGGTAATGCCATGGCTGCAGGGACCTACATAAATGTGTCCCCCGGCTGTGGCATTATGTCCCTGGCTAGTGGAGCCCAGTGCTGGTTTTAAAAATACGGGGGACCCCTACATCTTTTGTCCCCCGTATTTTTGGAACCAGGACCGGACTAAGAGCCCGGTGCTGGTTGTTTAAATACGGGGAACCCCTGTCCAATTTTTTCCCAGTGTTGAAACAACCAGGACTGGCTCAAAGAGCCCGAGGCTGGTTATACTTAGGAGGGGGGACCTCACGCATTTTTTTTTGTACATTTTTTAACCCATTCAGACCCTTCTCCATTAAGATAATGGAAGCCCTGGACAACAAAATTGCAGTTATGTCCTCCTCCCACTCCCTTCCCAGTCCCAAACACTAATTATTATTTTTTTCTATAAAAATGTACAATATATCACAAGTATTATGAGCAGGCAGGCAGCGGGCATTGGCGGCATCTGACTGAGATGCAAATTAGTGGCGGAGGGCTTGGTCAGTTGATGGTGGGAGGGTTTGTAAGCCATTGGTGGTGGCAGCGGGCATCGGCTCAGAGGCAGTGGCGGGCATTGGCTCGGTGGCGGTAGGAGTCATCGGCAGGATTCGGCGGACATTATGGCTGTAGTGCCTCACCAGTCACTAACCTCACCGCACGCCACTGGTGAGTGGGACAGTGTGCATGTGTGTTAATTGTGTGTGTGTGGGACAGTGTGAGTGTGTGTTAATTGTGTGTGTGTGTGGGACAGTGTGAGTGTGTGTAAATTTTTGCAGTCCAGTGTGTGTGGGGGAGGGGAAAGTATGAGAATATGTGTGTAGTATAAGTGTGTGTGTGTGGGGTTTGGGGGTGGCCAGTCTGTGTGTGTGTAGTCTACAGCATGTGTGTGTGTAAGTAAGTGGGTCGGGCAGTCTGTGCGTGTGGGCGGGATGTACTAATGGCCATTTACCGAAGAGGGATATGTATTAAACCACGGGCACTGAGATGCCCTTCTCACTCACCATCCAGCTGGGTGGGCGAGCCGGGCAGGTGGAAAGTCAGCAGCAGGGGCAGCATGCCGGATATCAGCAGCCGAGGGTGCGGACTGTAAGGCACGTGCGGAGCCTAAAGCCGGAGATCGGCAGCATATTGACCGGCAACAAGCGGCTTCTGCTTCCGCGTTCAACATGCTGTCGACCTCCGGCTTTGGGCTACGCAGGGTTCGGGGGATGGGTGTCCTCTGCCGGTGTACTGCAGCTCCGGGGGTGCGGGCTCCGGAGGCTTTCAGCACTGTTGAATATCCAGCTGCCTCAAGTATGTACAGCCCGCACCCTCGGCTGCTGATATCCGGCATGCTGCTGGCTGTCCCCCGCCCGGCTCGGCCACACAGCTGTATGGTGAGAAGGGCATCTCAGTTCCCGAGGTTTAACACATATGCCTCAGTAAATGGCCTCTGCGGTAAACGATACTAATGCTTACCATGGCAGTAACAGCGGGGAGGACGGCGCACATCGGGATCCTGCAGCAGGAGAGAAGAACCCCTTCGGAGCGCAGCAGACCACACTGAAAAGGGTGCATCCCCGGTGCGGTGCTCTGCATCCCGGGTGGCGCCGAAGATGTGGAGTGTCGGAGGTGGCAGAAGCGCCGCAGCTTGGGGTGAGAAACCGTTGCAGCCCTTCCGCTGCTAAACTCTGCAATTAGTCTATTAAGGGGGTAGGCTCCCCTCACCACAGTGCCCCGCAGGATTAATTAATTAAGGGGGTAGGATCCCCTCACTCTATAATGGAAATTTTGGCTCATACCATGTGCTGTAACGTGAATGTTGGCTCATACCGTGTGCTATAATCTGAATTACTGCTCATACCGTGTGGGGTAATGTGAATTTCAGCTCATACCATGTGGGGTAATGTGAATTTCGGCTCATACCATGTGGGGTAATGTGAATTTCGGCTCATACCGTGTGGGGTAATGTGAATTTCGGCTCATACCGTGTGGGGTAATGTGAATTTCGGCTCATACCGTGTGCTGTAATGTGAATTTCGGCTCATACCGTGTGCTGTAATGTGAATTTCGGCTCACACCGTGTGCTGTAATGTGAATTTCGGCTCATACCGTGTGCTATAATGTGAATTTCAGCTCATACCATGTGGGGTAATGTGAATTTCGGCTCATACTGTGTGCTATAATGTGAATTTCGGCTCATACCGTGTGGGGTAATGTGAATTTCGGCTCATACCATGTGCTATAATGTGAAAGGGGCACCAGTACTAGATAGTATAAGGGGTCCTACTACACTGAAGGACACGCCCCTTTTGAGTGACCACGCCCCTTTTCCGGAGCGCGCGCGCCTTCGGTGTGCGCATAATTGCTATCTACACTCTTTCATTCCGCCTTCAAAAATTCAACCTCAACCATTGCACCTACATCTATACATACACACCCTGACATCTTTATATACAGTGACACCGGTGGCGTCTGCACATACTTTCCTTTTGTATTTTATTTTTTTGGTGTGTGTGTGTGTGTGTGTGTGGGGGGGGGGGGGGGGGGGGGCGCCATTATTGATCTTACCCTGGGCTCCAAAAACCCTAGCTACGCCTCTGGTAGCAGCACAGAGTTTTTCATCAGACAGCATAACTCTGGATTGCCTGATGCAATTTACATGAAACTTGCTACACATATGACTTACACTCTGGGAACAAACACTGTGGGGGTAACACACATGCATGATATGACAGGGCTGCAAGTGACAGGGCCAGTGACATGATGTGATGAGGGGAATGTAGGTAGCATAAAACCATACACTGAGAGATATATAGTGGAAGTAGCATGGTCCCCCAGCAGCACAGAGTATATCAGGAGATACATAATGTGCTGCTCTATATAAGAAACTCTAAAAAAATCAATAATTTCACAGGGGCACTGACATGATGTGAGGAGGGGACTGGAGGCAGCAGGTAGCCACAGACTGAGAGTTGTATAGTGGGAAGAGCAGGGTCCCTTGGGGGACCAAAAAGGGGTCCGGCCACTACACAAAGTGCGTCAGGGAAGCAAGATATGCCTGTATACTAGATCTCCAACCAACATAAATTAACGAACAACTATCATTCTAATTTACCATCCTCATTCCGTAGCGAAGCACGGATATTCAGCTATCTACAATGTTATATATACTGTGTGTTTAATATTTACATTTATTTTTGTAAACAGACATTCTTAAAATCCCGAGCAACGCCGGGTACTCCAGCTAGTACAACATAAACACATCAGCCATAAACTATCATACCACCCCCACCCCAAACAAAATTTGCTTTAAAGTAAAGCATTAGAATTAAACATAATGCACAAACAGTTGTGCATAAACACTTTGTTTTTTAACCACACTAACTTTAATCTAAATTTCAGTATACATTAAACTCTGAACTTTGTGGGTTTGATGCTGTGGTACCTAGGGCATAGTATGGGCCTGGAATAAATGTAGAATAACCCTGCTCAGGGTATTGTGAGCTGTGGTGTTCGGTTGGAGCTTTACAACTATTGAACAAACGTTCTATGAATGCCTTGTACATTTGTTGGCATTCCCTATGATGATCATGCGTTCTTGCATTGTCATGAGTTGTGTAATAAATGAGTCTTGCATTTGGCGCTTGGCCTCTGTAAACCTGTCGAGCCTTGCATCCTGTGTGGACATAGCAGTGTCCATCTCTCTGAGTTGATCAACAAGGACACTTGCCATGGCTCTGGCTACTTGCTCTGTTTCGTTCGGTTTCTTCCTACTAGGTGGAACATTGAAAACTGTGAAGATAAGATAAAAAAGAAAATTTCAATTGATCGTACATAAATGTAGCAGCTTTAGCAAACGTGTTTGTGGCATTAACCCACCTACACACTAGCTAAACTCTGCGACATTAATAGCATTAAGTATAGCTTGAAATGTTTACATTAAAGTTACATTGGTCTATATATAAAGCAGTGAAAAAGGATTACATACTATATTCTGTGGTTCAGGATGTCAGCAGTCAGTGTCCCAATGCAGGCATACTGAATGTGACAATCCCGACAAGGGCTCGGTAAGTATGCTACCCACCTCCCCTACGACAAACCCTAACCCTCCCTCTCCACAGCCAAAACCTAACCCTCCCCGGTAAGTGTCTAACCCTAAGTCTAACCCCACTTCCTGCAGTGTTACCCTAAGGGGGTCATTCCGAGTTGTTCGCTCGTTGCCGATTTTCGCTATACTGCGATTGGTCGCTTACTGCGCATGCGCAAGATTCGCAGAACGCATGTGCTTAGTTATTTTACACAAAAGTTAGGTATTTTACTCACGGCATAACGAAGCTTTTTCATCGTTCTGGTGATCGTAGTGTGATTGACAGGAAGTGGGTGTTTCTGGGCGGAAACTGGCTGTTTTCTGGGAGTGTGCGAAAAAACGCTGGCGTTTCTGGGAAAAACGCGGGAGTGTCTGAAGAAACGGGGGAGTGTCTGGGCGAACGCAGGGTGTGTTTGTGACGTCAAACCAGGAACGAAACTGACTGAACTGATCGCAATGTAGGAGTAGGTCTGGAGCTACTTCAAACTGCTAAGAAATTTCTATTCGCAATTCTGCTAATCTTTCGTTCGCAATTCTGCTATGCTAAGATACACTCCCAGAGGGCGGCGGCTTAGCGTGTGCAATGCTGCTAAAAGCAGCTAGCTAGCGAACAACTCGGAATGACCCCCTAAGCTTCCCCCTCCCTACCCTAACCCCCCTTCTCCAGCTAAAAACTCACCTACGGCAGTCAGATGTTTGGGATCCTGACTGCCGGGATCGCCACCACATGCCGTGAAAAAATTGGGAAGTACAGCAGTGGAGAAGACGGCCATGGCTAACATAACTTATCCACATTTAACATTGGCTCATATTTAACCCTATACTGTTTTATGTGTGTTAAAAATGTGTAAATATACTTACTGTGTTTCTGCAAAGTTGGGGTGATGGCACTTTGCACAGTCCCACTGTCATTGGCCTGAACTTCCATGACCTCATCAATGGTGTCAGATCTGCAGTCATCATGGGTAGATGTATGGGTGGACACGTGGGTGGATGTCTCATATTCATGTTCGCTGTTCTCAGGTGTGATGGCTGGCAGGCTTCACTGGTTGACTGTGTATCTTTAGGGCCTTGGCTGCCTTCTGTAGCAGTGTACTGTGAACTGGAAGACAGACTCACAGAATTGCAGAGAGCTGTGTGTCCAAAGCCATTTCTCTAACGTCCTAGAGGATGCTGGGACTCCGTAAGGACCATGGGGATAGACGGGCTCCGCAGGGGACATGGGCACTTTGAGAAAGACTTTGACTCTGGGTGTGCACTAGCTCCTCCCTCTATGCCCCTCCTCCAGACCTCAGTTTGATACTGTGCCCAGAGGAGATGGGTGCACTGCAGGGAGCTCTCCTGAGTTTCCTGCTAAGAAAGTATTTTAATTAGGTTTTTTATTTTCAGGGAGCACTGCTGGCAACAGACTCCCTGCATCGTGGGACTGAGGAGAGAGAAACAGCCCTACTTCTCTGAGTTTCAAGGTCCTGTTTCTTAGGCTACTGGACACCATTAGCTCCAGAGGGAGTCGGAACACAGGTCTCACCCTGGAGTTTGTCCCAGAGCCGCGCCGCCGTCCTCCTCGCAGAGCCAGAAGAAAGAAGCCGGGTGAGTATGAGAAGTAAGAAGGCTTCAAAGGCGGCAGAAGACTTTGTGATCTTCAGTGAGGTAATGCACAGCTGCAGTGAAGATCACGAAGCCATTGCTCCCATACACCTCGCACACTCCGGTCACTGTAAGGGTGCAGGGCGCAGGGGGGGCGCTCTGGGCAGCAATATAAACCTCTATTATGGCATAAACACATATATAAATGTACAGCTAGGCACTGTACATGTATATAAAGAGCCCCCGCCATGTTTTTGAATAATTTGAGTGGGACGGAAGTCCGCCGCCGAGGGGGCGGGGCTTCTCCCTCAGCACTCACCAGCGCTATTTTTCTCCACAGCACAGCGCTGAGAGGAAGCTTCCCGGACTCTCCCCTGCTTACTGAGGTGACAGTGGGTTTTTCAAGAGGGGGGGGGGCACATAATTGGCGAAAAACGTGTTACAGGTTGAGTATCCCTTATCCAAAATGCTTGGGACCAAAGGTATTTTGGATATCGGATTTTTCCGTATTTTGGAATAATTGCATACCATAATGAGATATCATGGCAATGGGACCTAGAATGCATTTATGTTTTATATGCACCTTATACACACAGCCTGAAGGTAATTTTAGCCAATATTTTTTATAACTTTGTGCATTAAACAAAGTGTGTCTACATTCACACAATTCATTTATGTTTCATATACACCTTATACACACAGCCTGAAGGTCATTTAATACAATATTTTTAATAACTGTGTGTATTAAACAAAGTTTGTGTACACTGAGCCATCAGAAAACAAAAGTTTCACTATCTTACTCTCGCTCAAAAAAGTCCGTATTTCGGAATATTCCGTATTTCGGATATTTGGATATGGGATACTCAACCTGTATTTCAGTGCTACTGGGGAAACATTCTGTGTTTTGCCTGGGTTAGATAGCGCTGGGGTGTGTGCTTGCATACTCTCTCTCTGTCTCTCCAAAGGGCCTGGTGGGGAACTGTCTTCAGATAAGAGCTTCCCTGTGTGTGTGGGGTGTGTCGGTATGCGTGTGTCGACATGTATGAAGTGGAAGGCTCACCTAAGGAGGAGGGGGAGTGTATGAATGTCAGATCTCCGTCGGCAGCGCCGACACCGGACTGGATGGAGATGTGGAATGTCTTGAGTGCTAGTGTAAATTTATTACACAAGAGATTAGACAAGGCTGAGGCTAGGGAACAGTCAGGTAGTCAGACCATGCCTGTCCCTGTGTCACCGGGACCTTCCGGGTCTCAGAAGCGCACATTGTCCCAAATAATGGACACAGATACCGACACGGATTCAGACTCCAGTGTCGACTATGAGGAGGCAAAATTACAAAAGTGGCTAAGGGCATTCGATATATGATTATTGCAATAAAAGATGTTTTGCATATCACAGAGGAACCCCCTGTCCCTGACAAGAGGGTACACATGTATAAAGAGAAAAAGCCTGAGGTCACTTTTCCATCCTCGTATGAGCTGAGCGAGCTGTGCGAAAAGGCTTAGGAATCTCCAGACAAGAGGCTGCAGATTCCCAAAAGGATTCTTATGGCGTATCATTTCCTGCAAACGGATAGGATACGATGGGATTCTTCTCCTAAGGTGGACAAGGCTTTAACACGTTTATCAAAGAAGATAGCGCTGCCATCCCAAGATACGGCTACCCTCAAAGATGCTGCGGATCGCAGACAGGAGGTTACCATGCAGTCCATTTACACATTCAGGTACAATTCTTAGACCGGCAATGGCGTCGGCCTGGGTTTGTAGTGCTGTCGCAGCATGGACAGACTCCTTATCTACGAAATTGAGACCCTAGATAAGGATACCATTTTAATGACCCTAGGGCATATAAAAGATGCTGCGTTATATATGAGGGATGCTCAAAGAGACATTTGTTTGCTAAGTTCCAGAATAAACGCTATGTCTGTTTCTGCTAGGCGAGTCTTATGGACCCGACAGTGGACGGGTGATGCCGACTCAAAGAGGCATATGGAGTCTTTGCCTAACAAAGGTGAGGAGTTATTTGGAGAAGGCCTCTCGGACCTCGTCTCCACAGCTACGGCAGGTAAATCGAATTTTTTGCCTTATGTTCCCTCACAGCCTAAGAAAGCGCCTCATTATCAAATGCAGTCCTTTCGTTCGAATAAAAGCAAAAGAGTACGAGGATCGTCCTTTCTTGCCAGAGGTAAGGGCAGAGGAAAAAAGCTGCACACAGCTAGTTCCCAGGAACAGAAGTCCTCCCCTGCCTCTGCAAAATCCTCCGCATGACGCTGGGGCTTCCCTGGGGGAGTCCGCTCAAGTGGGGGCACGTCTTCGACTTTTCAGCCACATCTGGGTTCATTCAAAGGTGGATCCCTGGGCAATAGAAATTGTTTCTCATGGATACAAGCTGGAATTCGAAGAGGTGCCTCCTCGCAGGTTTTTCAAATCGGCTCTACCTGCGGCTCCCTCAGAGAGGGAGTTAGTGTTGAATGCAATACAAAAATTGTATCTTCAACAGGTAGTGGTCAAGGTTCCTCTACTGCAGCAAGGAAAAGGTTATTACTCAACCCTGTTTGTGGTTCCGAAACCGGACGGTTCGGTCAGACCCATTTTGAATTTAAAATCCCTGAACCTATACTTGAAAAGGTTCAAATTCAAGATGGAATCGCTCAGGGTGGTCATCGCCAGCATGGAAGGGGGGGATTTTATGGTTTCCCTGGACATAAAGGATGCATACCTTCATGTTCCAATATTTCCTCCTCATCAGGCGTTCCTGAGATTTGCTGTACAAGATTGTCATTACTAATTTCAGACGTTGCCGTTTGGGCTTTCAATGGCCCTGAGGATTTTCACCAAGGTAACGGCAGAAATGATGGTGCTCCTGCGCAAGCGAGGGGTTACAATTATCCCATACTTGGACGATCTCCTCATAAAAGCGAGATCTCGGGAGAAGTTACTGGACAGCGTGTCTCTGTCTTTGAAGGTGTTACAGCAACACGGCTGGATTCTCAATATCCTGAAGTCACAGTTGGTTCCTACGACGCGTCTGACCTTCTTGGGCTTGATTCTGGACACAGACCAGAAGAAGGTTTTTCTTCCAATGGAAAAAGCTCAGGAACTCATGACTCTGGTCAGGAACCTATTGAAGCCAAAACAGGTGTCAGTGCATCACTGCACTCGAGTCCTGGGGAAAATGGTGGCATCGTACGAAGCCATTCCCTTCGACAGGTTCCATGCGAGGACCTTCCAATGGGACCTACTGGACAAGTGGTCCGGGTCACATCTACAAATGCATCAGAGGATGACCCTGTCCCCCAGAGCAAGGGTGTCTCTCCTGTGGTGGCTGCAGAGTGCTCACCTCCTAGAGGGTCGCAGGTTCGGCATTGAGGACTGGATCCTGGTGACCACAGACGCAAGTCTCCGAGGTTGGGGAGCAGTCACACAGGGAAGAAATTTCCAAGGTCTTTGGTCGAGTCTAGAGACTTGTCTCCACATCAACATTCTGGAGTTGAGGGCCATATACAACGCCCTATGTCAAGCGGAGGCATTACTTCGCGACAAACCAGTTCTGATTCAGTCGGACAATGTCACTGCAGTAGCTCATGTAAACCGCCAAGGCGGCACAAGGAGCAGGATGGCAATGGCGGAAGCCACCAGGATTCTTCGTTGGGCGGAAAATCATGTAAGCGCACTGTCAGCAGTGTTCATTCCGGGAGTGGACAACTGGGAAGCAGACTTCCTCAGCAGACACGACCTGCATCCGGGAGAGTGGGGACTTCATCAGGAGGTCTTCGCGCAGATCGCAGGTCGGTGGGAACTGCCCCAGATAGACATGATGGCGTCCCGTCTCAACACAAAGTTAAAAAGGTATTGCACCAGGTCAAGAGATCCTCAGGCAATAGCTGTGGACGCCCTGGTGACACCGTGGGTGTTTCGGTAGGTCTATATGTTTCCTCCTCTTCCTCTTATACCCAAGGTGTTGAGAATAATAAGACAAAGAAGAGTGAGATCAATCCTCATTGTTCCAGATTGGCCACGAAGGACTTGGTATCCGGATCTACAGGAATTGCTCAAGAAGATCCGTGGCCTCTTCCTCTAAGACAGGACCTGCTGCAGCAGGGGCCCTGTCTGTTCCAAGACTTACCGCGGCTGCGTTTGATGGCATGGCGGTTGAATGCCGGATCCTAGCAGAAAAAGGTATTCTGGATGAGGTCATTCCTACGCTAATAAAGGCTAGGAAGGACGTGACATCAAAACATTATCACCGAATATGGAGAAAATATGTTTCTTGGTGTGAGGCCAGGAATGCTCCTACGGAGGAATTCCATCTGGGTCGTCTCCTTCACTTCCTGCAAACTGGAGTGAATTTGGGCCTAAAATTAGGCTCCATAAAAGTTCAGATTTCGGCCTTATCCATTTTCTTTCAAAAGGAATTGGCCTCTCTACCTGAAGTACAGACTTTTATAAAGGGAGTACTGCATATTCAGCCTCCTTTTGTACCTCCGGTGGCGCCTTGGGACCTTAACGTGGTGTTAAGTTTCCTTAAGTCACATTGGTTTGAACCACTCAAAACGGTGGAGTTAAAATATCTCACTTGGAAGGTGGTCATGTTGTTAGCCTTGGCTTCGGCTAGGCGAGTTTCGGAATTGGCGGCTTTATCACATCTGGTTTTCCATATGGATAGAGCGGAGTTGCGGACCCATCCTCAATTCCTACCTAAGGTGGTCTCATCCTTTCATATGAACCAACCTATTGTCGTGCCTGTGGCTACTAGTGACTTGGAGGATTCCGAGTCCCTTGATGTGGTCAGGGTTTTGAAAATTTAAGTGGCCAGAACGGCAAGGATCAGAAAAACAGAAGCACTGTTTGTCCTGTATGCAGCCAACAAGGTTGGCGGCCCTGCTTCAAAGCAGACTATTGCTCGCTGGATCTGTAACACGATTCAGCAGGCGCATTCTACGGCAGGATTGCCGTTACCAAAATCGGTTAAGGCCCATTCCACTAGGAAGGTGGGCTCGTCTTGGGCGGCTGCCCGAGGGGTCTCGGCACTACAGCTGTGCCGAGCTGCTACTTGGTCGGGGTCAAACACCTTTGCAAAGTTTTATAAGTTTGATACCCTGGCTGAGGAGGACCTCATGTTTGCTCAATCGGTGCTGCAGAGTCGTCCGCACTCTCCCACCCGTTTGGGAGCTTTGGTATAATCCCCATGGTCCTTACGGAGTCCCAGCATCCTCTAGGACGTTAGAGAAAATAAGATTTTAAACCTACCGGTAAATCTTTTTCTCGTAGTCCGTAGAGGATGCTGGGCGCCCGTCCCAAGTGCGGACTACTTCTGCAAGACTTGTATATAGTTATTGCTTGAATAAGGGTTATGTTATAGTTTCATCAGTTTTGGACCGAAACTATGTTGTTTTTTCATACTGTTAACTGGTTAGTTTAACACAGGTTATACGGTGTGATTGGTGTGGCTGGTATGAATCTTGCCCTTGGATTAACTAAAATCCTTTCCTCGTACTGTCCATCTCCTCTGGGCACAGTTTTTCTAACTGAGGTCTGGGGGAGGGGCATAGAGGGAGGAGCCAGTGCACACCCAGAGTCAAAGTCTTTCTTAAAGTGCCCATGTCTCCTGCGGAGCCCGTCTACCCCATGGTCCTTACGGAGTCCCAGCATCCTCTACGGACTACGAGAAAAAGATTTACCGGTAGGTTTGAAATCTTATTTTGTGCAGATATCATAGTATTGCCACTCGATCCGGCCAGCCCCACTCTTTTTCTGGTTGTTGTGATGGGGTGTGGTTCATTAGGTTGACATGCATTAGGTCGACATACATTGGGTCGACCATGTTTGGTCAACATGCATTATGTCGACATGGTCATTAGGTCGACATGTACTAGGTCAACATGGAAAAAGGTCGACATGAGGTTTTTGGTGTAGTTTTCTTTGTAAAGTGATGGGGAACCCAATTAGTGCACCGTGTCCCCTCACTTCGCTCGCCATGCTTCGGGGCAAAGTGCCTCGCTCAGCGCTGCTGCTCTCGGTACAGGTTACCATTACCAATTGTATTCCACGTGGATCTTCAAGTGTCAAAAAAGTTAAAAAAAAAAATGGTGAGAAACTCATGTCGACCTTTTTTCATGTTGACCTAATGACCATGTTGACCTAGTGACCATGTCGACCTAATGCATCCTGACCAAACGTGGTCAACACAATGTATGTCGACCTAATGACCGCCATCCGTTGTCATGCACCTTCAAGAACTGCTTTCTCAGAGTCTTCATATTATTATCAACTTGCTGTTGTGTCCGGATGATTCCTCTGGCTCCAGCAGCTTTGCATATCTGTCTCCTTATTTCTTCCTCCCCCTTATGCTGAGCAGCTCTCTGATCTCTTGATCTGGCCAACTTCCCATGTTGCCTGTCTCCTCCGCTTTCCAGATCTGATGATGATAACATCATCATTTCAGCACCCAAGAAAGCTCCAATCGGCGGCATTTTTAGTCCCATGTACAGAAACCCGTGTAGGGCACGTTTACACTGCACCGCTTCCTGGGTCGATTCCGAGTTCTACCCTGGATACGACCTGGGATGAAAAGCCGGGATGCTCAACCCGAGATATTCTTTCAGGACCCTTTCACACTGAGCAAATTCCTGGTTCATGAGCAATTAGCAATTCAGTATCATCTGTACGCAGATGATACTCAAATCTACCTATCCTCCCCTGACTTGTCCCTATCTGTACTGGACCGTGTCACTGAATGCCTTTCTGCCATCTCATCCTGGATGACATCTCGCCACCTCAAACTTAATATTTCAAAGACAGAGTTAATTATATTTCCACCGGCCAATAGTAGGTACCAACCTGATATCTCTATCACTGTTGAAAACTCGACTATCTACCCTACCCCACAAGCTCGCTGCCTAGGTGTCATCCTTGACTCTGATCTGTCCTTTGTTCCCCACATTCAATCTGTCTCAAGATCATGTTACATGCATCTAAAAAACATATCCAAAATACGACCATACCTTACACAAGACACTGCTAAAACTCTAATCCACGCTCTCATTATCTCCCGAATTGATTATTGAAATAGTCTCCTAACTGGTCTTCCCAAAACGAGACTCTCACCACTACAATCCATTCTGAATGCAGCGGCGAGGCTTATCTTCCTCGCTAGATGTTCATCGTCTGCAGATCCACTCTGTCAGTCCCTCCATTGGTTACCTGTACTCTACCGCATTCAATATAAAATACTTTTACTCACACACAAGGCCATTAACCAAACTACACCAACGTACATCACTTCGCTTATCACAAAATATCTCCCAACCCGACCTCTTCGCTCTTCACAAGACCTGCGTCTCTCATCCACACTCATTACTCGCTCCCACTCACGACTGCAGGACTTTCATCGGGCTGCACCCACTCTGTGGAATGCCCTACCACGCACAATAAGACTCTCCTCTAGTCTCCAAACCTTCAAGCGTTCCCTCAAAACTCACCTCTTTAGGCAAGCGTATCAAATTCCTGAACCACCCACATAACTTTCATAAACCTTCCTATCAAATTACATCCACTCTGTACAGTCCACACACATCCTCACATGTCTTCTCATTCTATGCAAAAGATAGCACCTTTCCTTGTGTACATATGCCTATTTCCCTATAGATTGTAAGCTTGCGAGCAGGGCCTTCCTACCTCTATGACTGTTATCACCCAGTTTGTTATTATTATTATTTCAAATTGTAAAGCGCAACGGAATTTGCTGCGCTATATAAGAAACTGTTAATAAATAAATAAATAAATAAATAAATAAATAAATTACCTGGGGAATATTTGTCAGTGTGAAAGGGGTATTAGTAAAATAGAGGAAAGAGATGCAGCTCTAGAAGACTGATATAGTCACAGAAACTGGAATTGTTTCAACAAAATTTAATCAATATATGCCATAACAATAACAAATAAAAAATAAACAGATTAAACATTTGGATCTGACTGCAAATACTGTACAAATAAAAGCCAACAAGCTGAATAAAGGTATCACTGGGGTTAGTTACAGTTCAAATCTGGATTGAACACACCACCACTCACATTCCGTAGGAGGGATGCGTTTAATTTACCAGCTGTTGGGATCCCCGCGGTCAGGATACCGACACCAGAATCCCGCCAGCCAACAACACAGCCAGACGGAATACCGCCACAACAGGGCTATTCCTATTCATGGGTGTCCACGATACCCATAGAGTGGGAATAGATCCTGTGGCAAATGCAGCGAGACACCGATCCCGCAGCGAGTCCACAAGGGGACACTTAGCACTCAGCCCGCTGCCGGCGTTCTGGCAGGTGGGATGCCACTGTAGGGATATTGACAGCTGGCATTCTATCCACCAGTCATCCATACCGAACCCCTGTAAGAATATCTCATATACTACCTACGGTACTTATGCAAGTGACATCAGTGGTACATTTATTATATTTATTTCTATTTGCAATTTTCAACTTATTTTTTATTTGTTTTATTCTTTATTATTTACTTATGAAATATATTGATTACATTTTACTGTAGCAATCCAGTTTCCGTGAATGTATCTGTGTTCTAGTGCTGCATTCAGTTTTGGAATTAGAGCATGGTGGGCCCAGGTGCAACAATATCCCCCTACCCCCCTCCACCCTATATATATCCAGTAGATTCACAGTGATGTCACTGTATAAAATAACTGGGGTGACCACCAAAGGAAGCATATGATGCACTAAATACTGTATAAGTCACAAAGGTAGCACTCTCCAGACTTGTAGATAATCAATAGGGTTTATTCTAGAGATGAGCGGGTTCGGTTTCTCTGAATCCGAACCCGCACGAACTTCATGTTTTTTTTCACGGGTCCGAGCGACTCGGATCTTCCCGCCTTGCTCGGTTAACCCGAGCGCGCCCGAACGTCATCATGACGCTGTCGGATTCTCGCGAGACTCGGATTCTATATAAGGAGCCGCACGTCGCCGCCATTTTCACACGTGCATTGAGATTGATAGGGAGAGGACGTGGCTGGCGTCCTCTCCATTTAGATTAGGAGAGAGAGAGAGAGATTGACCTGAGGCTGATACTGTAGAAGAGAGTGCAGAGTTTAGTGACTGACCACAGTGACCACCAGCAGTGCAGTTGTTTTATTTAATATATCCGTTCTCTGCCTGAAAAAAACGGTACACACAGTGACTCAGTCACATACCATATCTGTGTGCACTGCTCAGCCCAGTGTGCTGCATGCCTGCATCATCTATGTATATATTATATATCTGACTGTGCTCAGCTCACACAGCTTATAATTGTGGGGGAGACTGGGGAGCACTGCAGTGCCAGTTATAGGTTATAGCAGGAGCCAGGAGTACAAGACAGTCACATACCATATCTGTGTGCACTGCTCAGCCCAGTGTGCTGCATCATCTATGTATATATTATATATCTGACTGTGCTCAGCTCACACAGCTTATAATTGTGGGGGAGACTGGGGAGCACTGCAGTGCCAGTTATAGGTTATAGCAGGAGCCAGGAGTACATATTATATTAAAATTAAACAGTGCACACTTTTGCTGCAGGAGTGCCACTGCCAGTGTGACTGACCAGTGACCTGACCACACTGACCACCAGTATAGTTAGTAGTATACTATATTGTGATTGCCTGAAAAAGTTAAACACTCGTCGTGTGACTTCACTTGTGTGGTGTTTTTTTTTTATTCTATAAAAAACTCATTCTGCTGACAGACAGTGTCCAGCAGGTCCGTCATTATATAATATATATACCTGTCCGGCTGCAGTAGTGATATATATATTTTTTATATCATTATTTATCATCCAGTCGCAGCAGACACAGTACGGTAGTTCACGGCTGTAGCTACCTCTGTGTCGGCACTCGGCAGTCCATCCATAATTGTATACCACCTACCCGTGGTTTTTTTTTCTTTCTTCTTTATACATACATACTACTACATCTCTTTATCAACCAGTCTATATTAGCAGCAGACACAGTACAGTACGGTAGTTCACGGCTGTGGCTACCTCTGTGTCGGCACTCGGCAGTCCGTCCATAATTGTATACCACCTAACCGTGGTTTTTTTTTCTTTCTTCTTTATACATACATACTACGACATCTCTTTATCAACCAGTCTATATTAGCAGCAGACATAGTACAGTACGGTAGTTCACGGCTGTGGCTACCTCTGTGTCGGCACTCGGCAGTCCGTCCATAATTGTATACCACCTAACCGTGGTTTTTTTTTCTTTCTTCTTCATACATACATACTACGACATCTCTTTATCAACCAGTCTATATTAGCAGCAGACACAGTACAGTACGGTAGTTCACGGCTGTGGCTACCTCTGTGTCGGCACTCGGCAGTCCGTCCATAATTGTATACCACCTAACCGTGGTTTTTTTTTCTTCTTTATACATACATACTACGACATCTCTTTATCAACCAGTCTATATTAGCAGCAGACACAGTACAGTACGGTAGTTCACGGCTGTGGCTACCTCTGTGTCGGCACTCGGCAGTCCGTCCATAATTGTATACCACCTAACCGTGGTTTTTTTTTCTTTCTTCTTCATACATACATACTACGACATCTCTTTATCAACCAGTCTATATTAGCAGCAGACACAGTACAGTACGGTAGTTCACGGCTGTGGCTACCTCTGTGTCGGCACTCGGCAGTCCGTCCATAATTGTATACCACCTACCCGTGTTTTTTTTTTCTTTCTTCTTTATACATACATACTACTACATCTCTTTATCAACCAGTCTATATTAGCAGCAGACACAGTACAGTACGGTAGTTCACGGCTGTGGCTACCTCTGTGTCGGCACTCGGCAGTCCGTCCATAATTGTATACCACCTACCCGTGGTTTTTTTTTCTTTCTTCTTCATACATACATACTACGACATCTCTTTATCAACCAGTCTATATTAGCAGCAGACACAGTACAGTACGGTAGTTCACGGCTGTGGCTACCTCTGTGTCGGCACTCGGCAGTCCGTCCATAATTGTATACCACCTAACCGTGGTTTTTTTTTCTTTCTTCTTCATACATACATACTACGACATCTCTTTATCAACCAGTCTATATTAGCAGCAGACACAGTACGGTAGTTCACGGCTGTAGCTACCTCTGTGTCGGCACTCGGCAGTCCGTCCATAATTGTATACTAGTATCCATCCATCTCCATTGTTTACCTGAGGTGCCTTTTAGTTGTGCCTATTAAAATATGGAGAACAAAAATGTTGAGGTTCCAAAATTAGGGAAAGATCAAGATCCACTTCCACCTCGTGCTGAAGCTGCTGCCACTAGTCATGGCCGAGACGATGAAATGCCAGCAACGTCGTCTGCCAAGGCCGATGCCCAATGTCATAGTACAGAGCATGTCAAATCCAAAACACCAAATATCAGTAAAAAAAGGACTCCAAAACCTAAAATAAAATTGTCGGAGGAGAAGCGTAAACTTGCCAATATGCCATTTACCACACGGAGTGGCAAGGAACGGCTGAGGCCCTGGCCTATGTTCATGGCTAGTGGTTCAGCTTCACATGAGGATGGAGGCACTCAGCCTCTCGCTAGAAAAATGAAAAGACTCAAGCTGGCAAAAGCAGTAGCACCGCAAAGAACTGTGCGTTCTTCGAAATCCCAAATCCACAAGGAGAGTCCAATTGTGTCGGTTGCGATGCCTGACCTTCCCAACACTGGACGTGAAGAGCATGCGCCTTCCACCATTTGCACGCCCCCTGCAAGTGCTGGAAGGAGCACCCGCAGTCCAGTTCCTGATAGTCAGATTGAAGATGTCAGTGTTGAAGTACACCAGGATGAGGAGGATATGGGTGTTGCTGGCGCTGGGGAGGAAATTGACCAGGAGGATTCTGATGGTGAGGTGGTTTGTTTAAGTCAGGCACCCGGGGAGACACCTGTTGTCCGTGGGAGGAATATGGCCGTTGACATGCCTGGTGAAAATACAAAAAAAAATCAGCTCTTCGGTGTGGAACTATTTCAACAGAAATGCGGACAACAGGTGTCAAGCCATGTGTTCCCTTTGTCAAGCTGTAATAAGTAGGTATAAGGACGTTAACCACCTCGGAACATCCTCCCTTATACGTCACCTGCAGCGCATTCATAATAAGTCAGTGACAAGTTCAAAAACTTTGGGTGACAGCGGAAGCAGTCCACTGACCAGTAAATCCCTTCCTCTTGTAACCAAGCTCACGCAAACCACCCCACCAACTCCCTCAGTGTCAATTTCCTCCTTCCCCAGGAATGCCAATAGTCCTGCAGGCAATGTCACTGGCAATTCCTTCGAGTCCTCTCCTGCCTGGGATTCCTCCGATGCATCCTTGCGTGTAACGCCTACTGCTGCTGGCGCTGCTGTTGTTGCTGCTGGGAGTCGATGGTCATCCCAGAGGGGAAGTCGTAAGCCCACTTGTACTACTTCCAGTAAGCAATTGACTGTTCAACAGTCCTTTGCGAGGAAGATGAAATATCACAGCAGTCATCCTGCTGCAAAGCGGATAACTGAGGCCTTGACAACTATGTTGGTGTTAGACGTGCGTCCGGTATCCGCCGTTAGTTCACAGGGAACTAGACAATTTATTGAGGCAGTGTGCCCCCGTTACCAAATACCATCTAGGTTCCACTTCTCTAGGCAGGCGATACCGAGAATGTACACGGACGTCAGAAAAAGACTCACCAGTGTCCTAAAAAATGCAGTTGTACCCAATGTCCACTTAACCACGGACATGTGGACAAGTGGAGCAGGGCAGGGTCAGGACTATATGACTGTGACAGCCCACTGGGTAGATGTATGGACTCCCGCCGCAAGAACAGCAGCGGCGGCACCAGTAGCAGCATCTCGCAAACGCCAACTCTTTCCTAGGCAGGCTACGCTTTGTATCACCGGTTTCCAGAATACGCACACAGCTGAAAACCTCTTGCGGCAACTGAGGAAGATCATCGCGGAATGGCTTACCCCAATTGGACTCTCCTGTGGATTTGTGGCATCGGACAACGCCAGCAATATTGTGTGTGCATTAAATATGGGCAAATTCCAGCACGTCCCATGTTTTGCACATACCTTGAATTTGGTGGTGCAGAATTATTTAAAAAACGACAGGGGCGTGCAAGAGATGCTGTCGGTGGCCAGAAGAATTGCGGGACACTTTCGGCGTACAGGCACCACGTACAGAAGACTGGAGCACCACCAAAAACTACTGAACCTGCCCTGCCATCATCTGAAGCAAGAAGTGGTAACGAGGTGGAATTCAACCCTCTATATGCTTCAGAGGTTGGAGGAGCAGCAAAAGGCCATTCAAGCCTATACAATTGAGCACGATATAGGAGGTGGAATGCACCTGTCTCAAGCGCAGTGGAGAATGATTTCAACGTTGTGCAAGGTTCTGATGCCCTTTGAACTTGCCACACGTGAAGTCAGTTCAGACACTGCCAGCCTGAGTCAGGTCATTCCCCTCATCAGGCTTTTGCAGAAGAAGCTGGAGACATTGAAGGAGGAGCTAACACGGAGCGATTCCGCTAGGCATGTGGGACTTGTGGATGGAGCCCTTAATTCGCTTAACAAGGATTCACGGGTGGTCAATCTGTTGAAATCAGAGCACTACATTTTGGCCACCGTGCTCGATCCTAGATTTAAAGCCTACCTTGGATCTCTCTTTCCGGCAGACACAAGTCTGCTGGGGTTGAAAGACCTGCTGGTGAGAAAATTGTCAAGTCAAGCGGAACGCGACCTGTCAACATCTCCTCCTTCACATTCTCCCGCAACTGGGGGTGCGAGGAAAAGGCTCAGAATTCCGAGCCCACCCGCTGGCGGTGATGCAGGGCAGTCTGGAGCGACTGCTGATGCTGACATCTGGTCCGGACTGAAGGACCTGACAACGATTACGGACATGTCGTCTACTGTCACTGCATATGATTCTCTCACCATTGAAAGAATGGTGGAGGATTATATGAGTGACCGCATCCAAGTAGGCACGTCACACAGTCCATACTTATACTGGCAGGAAAAAGAGGCAATTTGGAGGCCATTGCACAAACTGGCTTTATTCTACCTAAGTTGCCCTCCCACAAGTGTGTACTCCGAAAGAGTGTTTAGTGCCGCCGCTCACCTTGTCTGCAATCGGCGTACGAGGTTACATCCAGAAAATGTGGAGAAGATGATGTTCATTAAAATGAATTATAATCAATTCCTCCGCGGAGACATTGACCAGCAGCAATTGCCTCCACAAAGTACACAGGGAGCTGAGATGGTGGATTCCAGTGGGGACGAATTGATAATCTGTGAGGAGGGGGATGTACACGGTGATATATCGGAGGGTGATGATGAGGTGGACATCTTGCCTCTGTAGAGCCAGTTTGTGCAAGGAGAGATTAATTGCTTCTTTTTTGGGGGGGGTCCAAACCAACCCGTCATATCAGTCACAGTCGTGTGGCAGACCCTGTCACTGAAATGATGGGTTGGTTAAAGTGTGCATGTCCTGTTTTGTTTATACAACATAAGGGTGGGTGGGAGGGCCCAAGGACAATTCCATCTTGCACCTCTTTTTTCTTTTATTTTTCTTTGCGTCATGTGCTGTTTGGGGAGGGTTTTTTGGAAGGGACATCCTGCGTGACACTGCAGTGCCACTCCTAAATGGGCCCGGTGTTTGTGTCGGCCACTAGGGTCGCTAATCTTACTCACACAGTCAGCTACCTCATTGCGCCTCTTTTTTTCTTTGCGTCATGTGCTGATTGGGGAGGGTTTTTTGGAAGGGACATCCTGCGTGACACTGCAGTGCCACTCCTAAATGGGCCCGGTGTTTGTGTCGGCCACTAGGGTCGCTAATCTTACTCACACAGTCAGCTACCTCATTGCGCCTCTTTTTTTCTTTGCGTCATGTGCTGATTGGGGAGGGTTTTTTGGAAGGGACATCCTGCGTGACACTGCAGTGCCACTCCTAAATGGGCCCGGTGTTTGTGTCGGCCACTAGGGTCGCTAATCTTACTCACACAGTCAGCTACCTCATTGCGCCTCTTTTTTTCTTTGCGTCATGTGCTGATTGGGGAGGGTTTTTTGGAAGGGACATCCTGCGTGACACTGCAGTGCCACTCCTAAATGGGCCCGGTGTTTGTGTCGGCCACTAGGGTCGCTAATCTTACTCACACAGTCAGCTACCTCATTGCGCCTCTTTTTTTCTTTGCGTCATGTGCTGATTGGGGAGGTTTTTTTGGAAGGGACATCCTGCGTGACACTGCAGTGCCACTCCTAGATGGGCCAGGTGTTTGTGTCGGCCACTAGTGTCGCTTAGCTTAGTCATCCAGCGACCTTGGTGCAAATTTTAGGACTAAAAATAATATTGTGAGGTGTGAGGTATTCAGAATAGACTGAAAATTAGTGGAAATTATGGTTTTTGAGGTTAATAATAATATGGGATCAAAATGACCCCCAAATTCTATGATTTAAGCTGTTTTTTAGTGTTTTTTTAAAAAAACACCCGAATCCAAAACACACCCGAATCCGACAAAAAAAATTCGGTGAGGTTTTGCCAAAACGCGGTCGAACCCAAAACACGGCCGCGGAACCGAACCCAAAACCAAAACACAAAACCCGAAAAATTTCAGGCGCTCATCTCTAGTTTATTCACATTAAATCCATCAGTCCCAAAATCATGGTTTTGGCCCTAGCATGGACCTTTCTCAAGATGCTATATACCTAGATTAAGACACCTCCACCACCTCTAAAAGTACATATTAAAAAACACAGATTGCTACTGTATATCAAAAAGAATTTCATAAACAACTATGGGCCCCATTTATTAACCAAAAATTAAACCAGTGACATTTTTTGTTTAGTATGACTGCGATAAAAGCAAAAATGCAACTGGTATTCAGCAATAATTACTCTCTGGTGAGGTACAGTGCTGTCTCCCCCTCAGTGGTGTCCTCCGCTCTCCTGCTGGCAGTCTAATGCTGTCAGTGAAGGGCTGCTGATTAGTGCGCATACGTGGCGTCCAGTCTGCACATGTGCATGACTCCTTCACCTGGCGGGGACCCAGCAATGCCCAGAAAGCTTTGCTGAAGCCGGAAAGGCAGTGATGGGTACCCATTGCCGGTCGCTCTCTCCATCTATAACTGGCGAGAGTGGTACAGGGCCAAACAGTGGTAAATACAAACTACAGAAAGGATGACATAATCGTTTTAGTGAGTGCTAAAGGGGTTATGCATTGTTGATAAGTGGGGCCCTAGGGGCCTAATTCAGAGTTGATTGCAGCAGCAAATTTGTTAGCAGTTGGGCAAAACCATGGGGGGTCATTCCGAGTTGATCGCTCGCTGCCATTTTTCGCAGCACAGTGATAGGCTAAAAATCGGCTGTTCTGTGCATGCGTATGGGACACAGGGTGCACGCGCCAAGTAATTTCACACAAAACTAGGCAATTTTACACAGGGGTGAGCAACGCTTTTCAATCGCTCTGCTAATCGGTGAGTGATTGACAGGAAGTGGATGTTTCTGTGCGGAAACTGACCGTTTTAATGAGTGTGCTAAAAAATGCAGGCATGTCAGGCTAACATGCAGGAGTGGCTGGAGAAACGGGGGAGTGGCTGGCCGAACGCAGGGCGTGTTTGTGACGTCAAAGCAGGAACTAAACGGACTGAGGTGATCGCAATCTAGGAGTAGGTCTGAAGCTACTCAGAAACTGCAGGAAAAGATTTTCGAGCAGTTCTGCTAATCTTTCGTTTGCACTTCTGCTAAACTAAGATACACTCCGAGAGGGTGGCAGCCTAGCGTGTGCAATGCTGCTAAAAGCAGCTAGCGAGCGATCAACTCCGAATTGAGGGCCCATGTGCACTGCAGGGGTAGGGGGCAGATATAACATGTGCAGAGAGAGTTAGATTTGGGTGTGGTGTATTCAAACTGAAATCTAAATTGCAGTGTAAAAATAAAGCAGCCAATATTTACCCTGCACAGAAACAAAATAACCCACCCAAATCTAACTCTCTCTGCAAATGCACATGGTTTTGCCCAACTGCTAACAAATTTGCTGCTGCAATCAACTAAGTGTCATAAATATATATACTTAGGGGTATATTCAAGAAAAATTGGATCCATTCCGACATGTATTTGTCGGAATGGATCCGACAACCCCTATTCTATCTCCTCTTAATTCGACTTTTTCAATTCGAATTGAGATGGGACGCAGAGGAGGAGAAGGGGGGCGAGCATCTGGGGGACCAGCGGGGGTCAGCGGCGGGCATACAGGGGAGATCAGCGCTACAGTAGCGCTGCAGCAGGATGCCACTCAGCCGCCCGACCTCATGGCAGTGTCCACCCGGCTCCAGCAAGGTGGAAGCTGCCGTGAGGTCGGGCAACTGAGTGACATCCAGCTGCAGCGCTACTGTAGCGCTGATCTCTACTGTATGCCCGCCGCCTGTCCCCCCGTCTCCCTGCGGCTCGCCCCCCTCTCCTCCTCTGGGTCCGCATCTCAGTCCGACATCTTTTGATGTCGGACTGAGATGGTCAAAAAGGGGGCCAAACCTGTCGGTTTTGGCCCAGTTTTCGATACAAGCACGTGGATCGGCAGCTATTCCGCCGATCCACGTGCTTTTCGACAAGTCGAATGCCTCGACTTGTCGAAAAGCATTGAATAGGTCGAATCATGTTTCTACCTTAAAAAGTCGAAAACTGCCGTCTTTTCGACAGACGGCAGTTTTCGACACCAATTGAATATACCCCTAAATATCGTAATGGATAGTTAAATCTACTGTATGTCAAACATAGACACATTCAATTTATTTATAAAATAGTACTTCCCAGGGCTGTTCTCTTATCCAGAAGGAATGATTGTATGTGGTCATTAGAAGGAGAGCACAATCGTGGTGTATGTTCCACTGCGGAACACACCCTGGAAGTGCTCTACATAAGCATCTGGTCTGTGGTTGAGAAATAAGCAGCAGTATGCGTTCCATCATGAAACGCATCCAGGACTGACTCAGCCAGTGCCTATTGCAGTGTCAGTGAGGTGTGCAAGAGACATCAGAGCTATGGGCAAAAGTATGTTAAATTGCAGGGTAACAGAGCATTTAAAGAGTGTGCTATTGAAGGGGAATACCAAAGTTATTTATGAATCAACATATCAACCAGAGACAGACCAACTGTTAATATAGTTGTACTGGTCCATCCCAGAAACGTTATGCAAAGAGTACCAAACTGTGTGTATGTATATATATATATATATATATATACATATACACACACACACACACACACACACACACACACACACACACACACACACACACACACACACACACACATTTGTCTTTATGACCCATGTCTGGAACATCCCTGCAAGGGATACCCTTTTCCTTACCCCTGGAAGGGACCAGCCTAGATCCCGTGCAAGGGGACAGAGGGTGGGGGCACACGCTGCTTGGAAGGGGACCATGGGGACATAACATAGGGATAAATTTATTTGTGACACCCTCCCCCCAGGTGGCCACCGGGTGCAACGGCACCCACATTTTATTATGTATTGATTTATTTATGTATGCATGTATGTATGTTTGCAAGCATGTGTTTGTTTGTTTACTTATTTATTTATTTATTTATTTAGTTCATGCTCTTTTTCATTATCACAGTTATTCGGTTCTTTATGTAGAATTTAACTGAAAGCCAGTTCCGAGCATCACAATCCTTCTTGCCCGGAACCTTACAGGGATGGATGAACCGCATTATGTGTCTTTCAACGGCTCTGACTTCCGCTGGGGTCCATCATTTCCTCTTAGCACCTATGTGGGAGAGGAAAGGTCAGTCACCCTGCAAAGCCATCACCAGCCAAAGCCACCCTCCACCCACCCCCTTCCCCTCAGTATGGAAGGTTGCACCCACCTTTAGGAGTGGCTGCCTCCACTGCCACACTGTTTGCTTCTTCCTCGGTGTGCACCACTGTCAGATCACTGGCTTGCCTCTCTGGCTCATCCCGAGAGTCATCACTTGCCACCTGGATTGGTTCTGGAAATAGAGATAGACAGTGAACCCCATCACAACAGCCCACTTACAGTGTCAGTCCTGGAGCCACCAGTCGAGTGATACCTACCATCTGGATCAATGGAGATCTCCTCCAGACTGTGGCCCCTTAATTCAGCCATTCTCCCTTGATCCAGGGCACAAAGAGCTTGCTTAACTTGGCCAGCTGCAGGGTACCTTCTGGAAGACGGTAATACTGCCGGATCACACAGATGTCATGCCCGGGAAAATCAGCTAGCTAGTCCAGTGTCGCTTAGGTTGAGGACCCTGAAAAGGGTGGCCACATACTGCCAGAGGCGGGTGGAGGACAGTGCTTTGGGATACTTGACCCCACACTCCTGGGCATAGAGATGAATGCAGTCAGGAGTAACACCACACTCTATCCTCTTCTTGGTCAGGAGCTCCATCGCATTTTGCATGCTTTTTCCCAGGTATCTCAATATGGATGAAGTGGTGGCAGAGCGCCTTCTACATCTCTGAGAGTGCCTGGGCCAAGTCGGCTGTGTCCCATGATTCAAATGAGGATAGCCGCATCTTGGAAACCTCACATTCCCTCCTGCGGTTGAAGAGGATCAGCTGCGTGAGGGTGACCTTGGCCAGCATTGACCACCACTTTGCAGAAGGGTGGGCAGAAAACCCATCGATATACTCCTGCTGCCGGTCAAGGAGGTATAGATCGTCAGTGAAGGGTAGAAGGAGCGGTGGCATTCCATTTTATCTCTCGCAGGATCTTTAGGGGAGCAGTTGAGATGAGCTCGCTCCACCTCGCCTCATACAGTTTCCTGAAGTTCTGTGCGCTTTACACTGTCAGGACACTGTGCTCCATCAGTGCCTGGCACTGGATCATGGTGGGAATCTTTTGCAATCTTTGGCCCACCTTCAGGGCCGGTGAGAGGACCTTATAGCTGTTGGTCTTGTCATCGTAGCCAGCCAGGTTCCTGACGGCATGCACCACATGGAAGAAGTTGGGTGTGGCAATGAAATCTTCCATGCTTCGTAATGGAGTGACCTACATCGCATGCAGCAGGAGCCGCCCTACCTATCGGAGCTTCTGGTGGATGTATTTGTGCTTGCCGGCATCAGACCCCAGTTGGTTGTAGAGGTGCTGCATGTACTGCATGATGCAGCTGTCCCCTTTGATCACGGATACCACATCATCGTAATTAATGACTCAACAACTTCCACAGGCCGATGCCAACACCTGGCGGAATGGGTGTTGCATAAATTCACAGGGACTGGACCCTGGTTCTGCTGGTTTTGGGTTGGCCACCCCTTTTTCGAAGAGGGCACCTCTTCACATGTCGCCGCAGGTGTCGCCTGGAGAACAGACCTTGGCAGTGTGCGCAGTGCATGAAATCTTGTGGAGCTGCTGCTTTGCCCGGCTACTTCTATGGTAGTAGGACACCGCTGCCCTTGCGGAGAACACTGATATTATGTGCAAAGTTCCCCCGGTGGCGAATCAGGTCCAGCTGCACTGAACTTTCCCTGGATTTCTTGTCAACGCTCAGTGCCCTTGCTACCTCCGGCTCATTGCGGTGGACGGCTTCCACGTGCCTCGTAATTTTGGAGTACGGCCTCTCACACCATAGGCAGAAGTTTTTCTTCTTGTTATATGTTTTTGAACCATCCCCTTTTCGGGTAAGAACCTGGACTGACATGCCATGATGTGTCCGTCGGTTCAGGCCGCTGTCTGTGGAGGAAGCCTTGGCTTCTTCCAGCAACTGTCTCCTGTGACAAGATGTCTCTTCCCCACTGCTGTCATCTGAACTGCTCCAGTGGCAAACGCAGGATTACTAGAGGGGGGTTTCCAAATGCAGTCCACAATCTCCCACTCTGTGGAACATTGCAGCCAGTGCAGGAGTCTGGGGGAGTAGTAGAAAAACCTAGTAACGACTCTGGACATTAATGGTAACATTGGTCTTTGTATACACTGGATACTGTATGGAATACAATATTAATATTTAACACTTTATATTGTCTATATTATAGGCTGTATCAAACATATTTAAATAAATATTAATAAGATAAGTGGTCAGGAAAAGGTTGAACATATCATGATAAATAAATACACAAACATAACAGAACCAGTACTGCACTTTCTAAGCACACATTCTCCCACTTCATGGTAAGGCTCCTGTTTCTTCTTCCTGGCAGCTACTCTCTGGTCCAGTGCACTGAGTGAGGCCTCAGATCCACACACACAGCAAACTTGGTAGAAGAAGCTGCTACCACTGGGCATGTGTATCAGCTCTGCTCACTCCCTTAAACTGCATGATGTGACGACAGTTCTTGTAATCGCATTATATACCATTGCTATTGTTGTCACAATTTGAGCAACTTGCCAAGAGGAGGGGGGTTTCTGGGCAACCAGAAACCCCCCCTGCGTTTGCCTATGTGCTCAACTCTATAAGTCAGGAAGCTAGTCTTCCATCTGTTTTACTGTCTGCCCCGTCCGCGTTCAATGTCTTGAGGAAACAAGCCAAGGACATCCGGGAGTGGTAAACAAACCGAGGACTTCTGAGAGTGAGAGATATAACGGGGAACTTCTGGGGGTAGGAGACAAACCAAGAACTTCCGAGAGTGTGTGATGCTGTGTGCTTTTTGCCTGCCCAGTTAAAAAAAAGAAAAAACAAAACAAAAAAAAACCACATGCAGCTGGGTTGTCCAATATCCCATCCACTGATGCAGCACAAGGGGTAAAAAAAACCACGCACAAAACCAAAATGAACCCCCCCACCCCTACCCAACAAAAACACAAAAAACACAAAAAAACACAAAAACACAAAAATTTTAAACCCCAAAAAGAACCCCCAAAATGAACAGTACGGGAAAAATACCTTGGCCGGCAGGGGTGTTTGTCCAGTATACCCAAAAACAAACAAAAAGACCCCCAAAAAACAAATACGGGCAAAATACCTGTGATGGCGTCAGGATTGTCAAGTATCCTCATCCGCCGCTGCAGCACCTGCTGACAGAACAAAAACTCCCCCCACTCCCCCAACAAAATATATTTTTTTTTAAAGTAGGGTAAAAACAACCGGGCCGGCAGCAGGTGTGTCCAGCCCCTGGGGGGAAATTAAAACCTTCCCCCAATAATCCCCCTACCCCCACAAAAAAATTATAAAAAAAAATCAACACACACATAGGGGATGGGAGGACCAGGGAAGAGTCCCTCGGCCAAGTCCCCTGTCCGGGACTCTGCGCGCGCTGGAGGGCCTGCCATCCAGTGTGAAATCCCGACTGTTAAGACTGGGGGAAGGAGCCACCCCCCTACCCACGCTCCCGACTATTAAGCCCAGTGAGCCGGGGTGCCAGCCGAATATTAAGCCCAGAGAGGGACCAGCCACGGGGGATGGGAGGACCAGGGGAGAGACTCAACCAGTGGAGACTCTGGACCGTGCGCTAGCCGGGGTGTCCCCGGGCCGGGACTCTGACCGCACCAGAGGGCCCACCATCCTGTGTTAAATACTGACTGTTAAAACCCGGGAGAAGGTGCATCCCACTCCGACTATTAAGCCCAGAGAACGGGAGTGCTGGCCAAATATTAAGCCAGGGAGGGACCAGCCACAGGTGATGGGAGGACCATGATAGAAACCCCCCCCTGCTGCCCTACTCAGTGGCGGCGCTGACCCATGCGCCGACTGGAGTGTCCCCGGCCATTTACCCGGGCCGGGACTCTTCGCGCGCCGGAAGGCCTACCGTCCAGCGCGAAATCCCGACTGTTAAGCCCAGTGGAAGGAACATACCCCCCGCTTCCAAATATTAAGCCCGGAGAGCGCGGGCGCTGGCCAAATATTAAGCCCAAGCAGGGACCAGGCATGGGAGGACCAAGGGAGAGACCCCCCCCCCCCCCGTCCGTCCGTCCCAACTGGCAGCAGTGCAGACCCATGCACTGACCGGAGTGTCCTCGGCAAAGTCCCCAAATTTTGACTGACTTGGTGGCGTTTGGTCATAATATTGGAGATAGTAGCTCAGGCTCCTCTGGCTCCTCAGCTTTACATGTGCAAGAAATGTCTGATCTTACAGTTCCTTTCTTATTGAGGAGTTCTATGGTGACAACACATCATCAGTAGACTAAAACTAACCTGTCTTCACAATCGTCTCTCGAGGACAGTCGCACCAGGTGCGGAGGGGGGTGCCCAATCCCCTACCTGCCAGCGCCCAACACCTCTCCCTGACTCCAAAGGGAGAGACAATGACAGCAGACTCTCCCCCTCCTAAATGGAGGGGGGACGGACAACCTCCCGCAACAGCCCGCAGCGATGATGTTCAGCCATGGGCAATTATTGAGGGATCCAGAAGCCCTCTGAACCTTGCGGTGATGTGCTGCAGGCAGGGCAGCCGGAGGAGGTATCCCCTCCGGTCACCAGGGCCTGTCCCGTTCCCCCTAGTGGGGAAAAAGGTAGCTTTCACAACCCTCTGGAATGGAGAGAGGTATGGACAACATCAATCGACAGCCCCCACCGTGCCACTCAGCCATGAGCAAGCATTGAGGAATCTGACAGCCCTCCGGATCCTGCGGTGATGCAGGAGGAGGCTGCAGGCGAGGCGGTGGAGCATCCAGTGGAGGATACCCCCTCCAGCCAACATCACCACCCTGCAGAGCCTGTCCCGCACCCCTGTCACCTAAGAGGGATGAGTATGGCTATTACTTTCCCCCCCTTTGGGATGGAGGGGGGACAGACAACCTCAATCAATCCCCGACCCATGCTACTCGGCTGCGAGCAAGCATTGGGCAATCTGGCAGCCCTCCAGATCCTGCAGTGATATGGGGGGAGTCTGCAGATGGGGCGGAGGAGCGGTCCGTGTTGGTGATACCTCATGCTGACATCACAGCTCTGCAGAGCCTGTCCTGCACCCCCACTGCCTAAGGGGGGACGAGGGTGGATATCACCCCACCTCCGAGATGGAGAGGGAACTGACAACCTCCCACAACAGCCCATAGACATGCCGCTTGGCCGCAAGCGTTGGGGAATTTGGAAGCCCTCCAGATCCTGCGGTGATGTGGGGGGAGGCTGCAGGCAGGACAGAGGAGCGGCCGGTGGAGGTGACCCCTCCAGTCAACATCACCACACTGCAGAGCCTGTGCCGCACCCCCGCTGCCTAATGGGGGACGAGGGTACCTATCACCACCACCTCCAAGATGGTGGGGGACCTGACAGCCCCCAGCCATGCCGCTCAGCCAAGGGCAAGCATTTTGGGATACAGCAGCCCTCCAGACCCAGCGGTGATGCGGGGGGCTACTGGCAGGATCAACAGTAGGCTGCTCTTGGTAGCCAGCAGTGACAGGGGGTGAGCCAGCCACCGCTATCTTGAAAGCAGCAGGGCACCCCACGGAGGAGAAGGGGCCATGCGCTAAGCTGGCAGCAGCAAGAGGAATAGGCCTGGTGGGCGGCCATCAAGGGCGGGCCAAGGGGGAAGTTCAGAGTCAAAAGGATGGTGGGGCCCACTCTGTGTGGTGCCCAGGTGCCAGTGCACATCAAACTGCCTCTTACCCAACAACCCGTTCACTGGAAATCAGTGCAAGCTGTCCTGGGTGGTGGTTTGGGTAAGCAGTGATTTAAAAAGGTCGCCTCAGGCCTCCCAACCCAGATCCCTGCCGGTCAAGGTGTGGGTGAGCCATCAACCCCCAAGTATCTCCACTAACCCCAACCCACCATATCCCGATCTACACCTGACAGGTTTCATCTTGTCCTGGGGGGAGGGAAAGGGTGTAAAAGGTTCATCTCGTGGAGCTCTAATGCCACTATCCGGAATACCAATGGCAACACATGGGGAGTCCCGGGCCCACTCAGCATGCAGTTTCCACTGGCTCCCTCCAAAGGGGCCTTCTGCTCTCCCTTTCTCTCCTCTCACGCAGTACGAGACTCTCCTTTCTTATGCGCTTTCTCTCTCTTACTCTACCTCCGCCCTGTCTGGCTCTTCTCTCTGCGGTGTCTCACAGCTGAACCCTTCCATGCAGCCACCCCGCCGTGGCAGTGCACAGGGCCCTCTCCAGGAGCTCATGAGGAGCAGCCATCGACGAACCGCATCCTTGGTTCAGGACGGAGCTTGTGCAGTTCCCAGGAACTCGTGTGCTCCACCATGGTCCAGGTGAGAGCTTTGCTAGGTGATGGGGACACTTCCCCGGCACCCGTGGCGTTGTCAAACACCTGCTGGTCTGACAGACAGAGAAGACTGTACTGCCTAGAGTCACAATCAGGGCCCACCCAGCTCTTACTCGCAGCACTGGATGGACACCTGGGGACAAGAAACCCTCACAGCGAAGGGGTTCCAGGCACGCTGTGGTCAGAAGGAGGGCTGGGTTTGCCTGGAGTTGGCCGGGACCCCTGGGTTCCAGCCAAGTGAGCGTCTCTCCCCGCTGGGGCCCGGGGAGCCACATCTATCAGGTTGCGAGACAAAGAAAAGAGGACCTTCTATCGCATCTCAGCCTGTGAATCTCTCTGAGGGGTTCTCTCAGGCATAGCAGGACAGGTGCTGCACACAACACTTTTGCGGTACACTCTCCGATTTTCCCCAGGCTCTTGGAACCACTCCTGACCCGAGGGGTGCCCATCCACACTCATCAGGGTGACTGCCGCAAATTGCAGTACCCGGCTCAGCCCACCAGGCAGTGTCTCTCAATGATGACATCGCACCCATTAAGTCCCATCACCATGACTACCAACATACAAATACATGTACTGTATCAGCTGCGGGAGAACATGTGTAAATAGTTAGAGAAACAGAAGGAATTTAATACAGCTGCATAATACAATGTTACAGAAGCTATGATCTGGTAAGCTCATAACGCATATTAGCACAGTAAAATACAAAGTACAGTATCAGAAATGTTTCCAATATGATGTATATACCAGTTCACAAAGGATGCTGACACAATACAAGGGAATAAATCTTCTGCCCAAGTAAGCATGAATAAATAATTATCCACAAAAAATATTTATATATTCATAAAAAACATGATAAATGGATTATTTAATTTAACCTCTTAGGGTATATTACATCAAATTTATGAATACAAAAGGACTCTTTTTTAAGTAGTATATTATCCCTATTGCCTCCCCTTCGAACGGAGGGATATGATCGATCATCCTGTATCTCAAGCTGGACAAATTATGTTTAGCATTGATAAAATGGCACACTACTGGTTGATCTCTTTTGCCGCACTCAAGGGCTAATCTTATGGATGTAAACTGACATTCTCTCTTTAAACTTGCGTTTGGTTTTGCCAACGTAATGAAGACCACAAGGACAAATTATTTGATAAGCTACATAGGAGCTTTCACACGTTAAATGATGTTGTATGTGAAAGACTTGACCTGTGTGGGGATGAATACATTTATCACCTGTAAGCAGAACACTGCGGGTCATGCAGGAACACCTGAAACAATCTTTTTTCTTCCTTGCTAAAAAATTTTTGTGGAACATATGTCCTAGGAATACCTGAAATGTCAGTCTTGAACAAATGATCACGCAAATTGCGTGATCTTGAATAGCAAGACATGAGATTGGTATTTTCCAATCCCAGTTCTTTATCTGTTTTAATTATAAGTTAGTGCATTTTAGAGATGTAGTTAATGGTGGAAATAATTCATTATATTGTGTCACCCATGGTAGTTTTGATTTTGAGTCTAACTAAGACTTTAAACTTTAGAAAAGCTAATTTCAACTTGCTGAAATAGCAATGAAGGACATCAATTAGGATATTGTATTTCATGGTAAGAATATGGCTGAAATGTAGGATGTTTTTACAAATGTGCACTCATTTGTTCATTCCCAAGATCAACAAAAACAGGAGTAGTAAATTCAAACCGATGTGGCTTAATAAGAAGATCAAGGAACAAATGGATAAAAAGAGGCGTGCTTTCAAAACATTTTTTTTGTCTGACCGGAAGGCGGAATCATTCCAGTTCTATAAGGAATGTAACAAAAAATGCAAAAAAAGTAATCAGAGCAGCTAAAATATAAAATGAAAAACAAATCTCAAAGGAGTGTAAAACAAACCCCAAAAAGTTCTTTAAGTATATAAATGGTAAAAGGATACAAAAGGAGAATATGGGACCATTAAAGGGTGAGTTGGATGTCTTGAGTAATGATGATGGGGAAAAAACAGAGTTATTGAATAAATTATTTTCATCAGGATTCACGAGAGAAGACCGGTTGACTAGAGTAAAGCACAACATAAGCTACAATAATGACCCTTTGCTAAGTACTTGGTTAAATGAGGAAGTAGTCCAAGAGAGACTAAGTAAAATTAAGATAAATAAATCTCCTGGGCCGGATGGACTTCACCCCAGGGTTCTTATGGAATTTAATGTTGATGAAATAAAATTGAAACGTTGGCCTATTGGAGCTGTCTTGTGTTTTCTTTGCCGTGAGTGCCGCCGGATCATTCATCTACACGTGTGGGGAACCGTGCAAGGTTCTTTATGGAAGGCACCGGCTGCTACTGCATGTTTGATTTGGGAAGGAGTGCCGTTTGACTGTGTTTTTATACAAACAATTGATCTTCGGATGAACCGTTTTCTGAAGGCACCCTCCGTTGTTATTCTACCTGCATCAGGTTGTACTAGGTGCTTGCTACAGCATCTTCATTTGCACACTGGGATTGGGTGTGCACGTGTGTCGTTTGCTACATATACCAACATTGTGGTTTGCTCTGTTCCTGTTAGTTATGTCGATAGCTGCCGACACTGACGCGGATGCATTATTGGCAGGGTTTGATTTGACCCCGGGAGAGACTTTCAGTTATTCTGATAACGCTGCTATTAATATCCGTTTTAAGGACAATTTATCAGTGACTGGGGGCAATGTTGAAAACATTAATCTATATAGGGAGCTATTGAAGCTCAAAAAGCGGGAACAAGATTATTATTATCACGGGGTGACATTGTCTAATGCCCAACCGATACAATAGAGGCCAATTTGACATTGACACATCAACAGACGGCACAGCTTTGGCCAGTGAAAATGAGCGTGGGAATATCTCTGGTCGTCACCCTTTAGGGGTTCGGACAAGAGCCCAAATAGCCGAACCCAAGCGGAGGTACACGAGGAAGGGGGGCCAAAACAAAAGGTCGTGGTGGAGGACATCCTCCATTACAGAATAGGAACTGATCATTAACATTTCGGATCGTGTTCTCACTCCTAGTAAAAACAAGGTACTGTCTAGAGGTTTGAACTTTGTCCCTACACAGCGGTTTGAACCGTTTGAATGGAAAATTGAACGTTACAAATTAAGTAGACAATTACGTCTCAAAGAATATTTTAATTCGTCTGAAAAAGTGACGGAGATTAATGACCCATTACCCAGCTCTCTGCATAAGAAATCAATGTTTTATCCATGTTCGTCTAATGCAGCCATTAAGTCCTTTTGTCGTATGATAGACATGAATATAGATAGCATGTCTACATCTTTCAATAATCAGTTTAGTAATGTATCTAAGGATGAATGGCAGGCATTGTTATCTCTTAGCAAATATGATGACGTGGTTATCAGACCAGCAGACAAGGGCGGAGCCATAGTCGTACAGAATACGGCAGACTTTGTACTTGAACTGGATCGTCAACTCAGTGACCGCTCCACCTATGTTACTCTGAGGTCTGATCCCACGTCGGCATATAAGAAGGAATTAGATGCTATTTTGCATAGAGCTGTTCTTGATAGTGATATTTCGGCTGATGTGTGTGATGCATTAATGGTTACTTATCCTATTACGCCATTGTTGTATTCAATTCCCAAGATACATAAAGATAGATATGCCCCTCCAGCACGTCCCATCATTTCTGCAAGGGGATCATTATTTCAAAAAATCTCTATGTATCTCGATTTTTTCTTACAACCATGTGTTCAGACCCATGATCATTATTTAAAGGATACTACTTCACTTTTGACTAGATTGGCAGAAATTCCAACAGTTCCCCCAGGTTGTTTGCTAGCAACCATTGACGTTAAGAGCCTTTATACTTGCATCCCCCATGGCGATGGCCTGACTGCTGTACAATCGGTGATTGACAATCATCCCCTATACAAAGGGCCTAGCGTTGAATTGTTTATTCGCTTATTGCATCTCACGTTGGAACTCAATTATTTCACGTTTAACAACGCTTATTATGTACATTGCCAGGGCTGCGCCCTGGGGAGCAATGTGTCTCCGTTTCTCGCTAATTGTTTTATGTTTGGCGTAGAGGAAGAGTTATTTTTTTCTAAAGATGAGGTTAAGTCGAATGTATTACTGTATCTTAGATACATAGACGACTTGTTGCTCTTTTGGACAGGTCCAAAGGAACAATTGCAATCTTTGATTGATGTACATAATGAAACTGATTCGCCAGTGAAATTCACTTATACCATCAGCACATCTAGTGTTCATTTTTTGGATGTCAACATTAGTGTCATTGATAATCAGATTAGAACCCAGCTATTTTGTAAACCAACAGATAGGAACAACATTTTGTTAGCTACTAGCCATCACCCAGAACCTGTGAAGAGAGGCCTTCCATTTTCTCAAATGCTTCGAGTTCGTAGAATTATCAGTGATGAGACACAGTTAGAGAAAGCTCTTGATGACATGGTCAATAAATTTAGAAATAGGGGATACTGTCCTAGAAAGTTGGCACGCACTAAGAATCGGATACTGAAAATTCCCAGATCTGAATCCCTGATCCCTTCGACTAGGAAAAGTAATTCTAAATTTGTCTGGGTTAATAAATTTAATACTGCGAGTACTAGAATTAATAAGGTTACCAAAGCATTCTGGCCGGTCATTCAATCTGACCCAGCTCTCTCCAGTTTACGTGATCAACGAATAATGCCTGCCTACAAGAGAGGTAAAAATATCCACGATTATGTGGTGAAATCGGATATACAATTTCCACCTTCAGTGGACACACAAAGTAAGTCATTCTTGAATCAGCAGCGCAAAGGCTGCTTTAAATGCCTTGGCTGCACTACGTGCAGCCACATGATTGCAGGCGATAAATTTCATCACCCTTACACCGGTAAAAAATGTAATATTCAACACAGAGTCACTTGTAGCACTAAGTTTGTCATCTATCTTCTCAGTTGCCCATGTGGTCTCCACTACGTGGGCAAAACTGAAAGTACATTTAAAGAACGTATGGCTAATCACCGTTCATCGATAAGGGCCGCCTTATTGTCAGGGAAAAGTGATTTACCGGTTCCCAGACACTTTGTTGAAGCCTGCCACTCATTAGCGACCTTACGCCATCGTATAATTGACCACATCCCCCCGCTAAAACGGGGGGGGGGGGGGGGGCGATCGTGGTCTTCGGCTATTGCAAGCAGAATCCAAGTGGATTTTTCTACTGGACACATTGTCCCCCCGTGGTTTAAACGAGCAGTTAGGATTATTGTTATACCTATATTGACAATGGAGATGCACTTTGGGCAATATTGGCTTATATTAGTATGAATTGGGCATTGTCCTTGATATAACTTTAAATGTGTAACATTCTCTCAAAGCTCTCTGGTAGACTGTTATCATATTGTTATTATAGTGTTACAGGCAGGATGCTACAGTGTAACTGTTCTATAGTGGATATGTGCAATTTTAATGTTTGTGTCTTTTTTTCACTTTTTATTATACAGCATGTTTTGCACTTTGTATAATTGTGGTTCTCTGATCCCTCCGTACTGCTGGTGTCCGGGTGCACCGTGATGACGTCATTTCATTGAACGCGGACGACGGGAGACATGGACGGATCAGTGGAGGTATAAAGGTATGTGATCTTTGTATATGTTATTATGCCCTGATGAAAATGTTGATGAAATAACATTGAAACGTCGGCCTATTGGAGCTGTCTTGTGTTTTTGCCGTGAGTACCGCCGGATCATTCATCTACATGTGTGGGGAACCGTGCAAGGTTCTTTATGGAAGGCACCGGCTGCTACTGCATGTTTGATTTGGGAAGGAGTGCCGCTTGACTGTGTTTTTATATATATATATATATATATATATATATATAAAAAAATAAAAACATAGGACCAAACTTACCATGTATCACATAAGGATTCCTGCTCTTCCTCTCCTCCCTAGGCAGAGATATTTCGGTGCCAGGTCTTGTGATGTACCCTCGACAGAAAAGACAGCCTCCTGTGGAGAGAAAGCCGAGTTCCGAGAAATAGGAGGTGGAGAAAAAACTGCAGCTGCTCCTTCTCCCCATCTGTCCGGATCGACCTCCCTCCTCCCTTTCTGGCTTGTACAGCTGAGCTGACAGTAGCTCAACCTCAGGAGACAGTCAGCCTGCTATACAGTGGCAGTCTGTGGCATAATGAGTCAGTCTGACTTATTGTAATACCATCAGTTGTGAGCCCCTTAAATGCAGTCAACCCTGGTGGGCCCCTGTGCAGTGCCCCAACTGCACCACCGGTAGTTCCGCCTCTGGCTGCATCTCTTTCCTCTATTGTCCTACATTGGGAGTTCTACAGTCACTCCCATGATGATAGCAGCTGATTACGATTATAGCGTACCTTGGGCCTAATTCAGATGTGGTTGGAGTTGCTAGGCATACGTGGAAGCAGCAGCAGCAATACCACTAATATAGTAATGCAGCAGGAGGCGCCATGTCTACTGCTTGCATTACTGATCCAAGCTGTATCGGATCATTGGCAACGCCCTCGGCCCCATGGGGTCATGCAAGTTGGTTTCCTCAGCTACAACAAATAGCTCAGGACATCTCTCTCCTGCAACGGAGATCCTGGCCTCACCACTCCCCCACAATGGTGGTGGCACGCTTCAGTTTTGAGAAATGGAGGCCATTATCACCCCATCCCAGCCCCCACTGACAGTCTGATGCCGTACTGCGTCCTCCATTGCAGACCCGTACTGCACATGTACCATACGGGTCAGGCGCGGGCACAAAGTAGAGCTGTAATGTTAATGAATCAGGCACCATATTTGTCTTTTAAGTATGCTTTAATCAACATCTTTATTTGTAGAAATATTTCCACTGTTAAAAAGATAAATTCAACTATAGCTATGTGATCTAAAATTCAAAACCTTTGAACACATTTGTAGGCAAATTCTTATTTCTCTTACGTCCTAGAGGATGCTGGGGTTCCATTTAGTACCATGGGGAATAGACGGGTCCACTAGGAGCCATGGTCACTTTAAGAGTTTAATAGTGTGGGCTGGCTCCTCCCTCTATGCCCCTCCTACCAGACTCAGTCTAGAAACTGTGCCAGAGGAGACAGACATACTTCGAGAGAAGGAAATACACAGATAGTGGTGAGATTCACACCAGCTCACACATAACAAAAGGAAAGCCAAGCTAACCAACTTGAAACGATTTAGCAACTACTGAACCAACAATACTTAACCAAGTAACAATGCAGTAAAACGAAGCACTGGGCGGGCGCCCAGCATCCTCTACTGACTACGAGAAAAGGATTTACCGGTAGGTAATTAAAATTCTATTTTCTCTTACGTCCTAGAGGATCCATTTAGTACCATGGGAATGTACCAAAGCAGCCAGTACGGGAGGGAGAGTGCTGAGGTTCCTGCAGATTGACCAAACTTAAGGTCCTCAGAGGCCAAAGTATCTAACTTGTAGAACTTAGCAAAACGTGTTCGACCCTGACCAAGTAGCTGCTTGGCAAAGCTGTAAAGCCGAGCCACCCCGGGCAGCCGCCCAGGAAGAACCCACTTTACAAGTAGAGTGGGTCTTAACAGATTTTGGACACGGCAAGCCTGCCGTAGAATAAGCATGCTGAATAGTAAACCTGATCCAGCGAGAAAATGTCTGCTTAGAAGCAGGACACCCAACTTTGTTGGGATCATAAAGGACAAACAGAGCGTCCGATTTCCTGTGATGAGAAGTTCTCTTCACATACATTTTCAAAGCCCTCACAACATCCAAGAACTTCGAGGTAATTGAGGAGTCAGTAGCCACTGGCACCACAATAGGTTGGTTGATATGAAAAGCTGACACAACCTTTGGAAGAAATTGCTGATGCGTTCTGAGCTCAGCTCCATCTTCATGGAAAATCAAGTAGGGGTTCTTGCATGACAATGCCCCCAATTCTGACACACGTTTAACAGATGCCAATGCCAACAGTGTGACCGCCTTCCAAGTAAGAAATGGGGTATGCTGGGGTTCCATTTAGTACCATGGGGAATAGATGGGTCCACTAGGAGCCATGGTCACTTTAAGAGTTTAATAGTGTGGGCTGGCTCCTCCCTCTATGCCCCTCCTACCAGACTCAGTTTAGAAAATGTGCCCGAAGGAGTCGGTCACAGCTAGGGGAACTCCTTGGAGTTTTCTTAGTTTTTTTGTTTTAATAGACTAAATTAGGTACAGGAAGGCTGCTGGCAACAGCCTCCCTGCTTCATGGGACTTGGGGGGGGGAGGGAGGAACCAACTCTTGAAGTTATTGGTCCTCTACTCCGCTGACAGGACACTGAGTTCCGAGGGTGCTAATCGCAAGCCCACAAGGCGACAGCTCACTCCCGCAGCAAGGCCACCACCCCCTAACCAGAAGAAAGAAGAGTGGTGAGTACAGCACCGGCGGCCCAGTTAGCGGGTCGCCGGCGGAAATGGCAACACACGGTGTAGGCGCTTCGAGAGGCGTCCTGAGCCAGCGCGGATAGCCCTCCACTGGTCAAGCAGCTAACAGGGGCTAATCCCGCTGTCAGCAATAAAATCCTCAGGCCAGTATAAACAAATTGCGTGGGAAGCCGCATGCCATTACAGGGGGCGGGGCTTCTCAGAGCAGATTCAGCACTCATCAGCGCCATTTTTTCCCTGCATGCTGACAGGGAGCGCTGCTCTCCACATAACTCCAGCTATCCTCTGCGGTACCAGGGTGTTATAGACAGGGGGGAGTGTGTTGGTAGTACTAATTAACCTATTAAGGTTGGTTAATCAGCGCTGAGCTTTTATCATAATAACTGCCTACAGGAACACTGTGTTGCTGGCTCCTTATACTCTGTGACTCTCTGAAGGTAATCTTGGTGGAAACTGTGTCTGGCATTTTCCTGTGTGTGTGTGTAAGTGTGAATATCTCACATTACCATGTCTAAGAACTCTGTGTCCTGTGCTGCAGAATTTGTATCTTCTCCGGAGGAGTCTATTCCATGTACTCAGGACTGCAATGTACTTTCCAAGCCTTCTGAATCAGAACCCCCATGGGTGGATTCTTTGAGGGGAATGATATCCCAGATTTCAACAAGGATGTCACATACTAAGAAAGAAACACAGTTTTCGAGAAAATCTTTGGAGGGTTTGACATACACAGCCCCCACAGCTTCGTCTAAGACCCCCCCTACATACCCACAAAAATGTACCTTTAGATAATGCAAGCTGACACTGATACCGACTCTGATACAGGGGATGGTAATGGGGATATGCAGGGAAGGGGGGGATGCATAACTTGCTAATGCGGTGCAACTAATGATTTAAGCCATTAGGTACATTTTACATGTTACTGAGAAGGTACCTGAGCAGGTAGAGGAATCTTTTTTTACAGAAAGTAAGAAATCCTTGCTTACCTTCCCGGCTTCTAAGGAGTTAAACTCTTTGATTGAAAAATCCTGGAAGAACCCAGAGAAAAAATCCAGATCTTCCCTCAGCAGCACCACCGGCTAGGAAATCTTATCCTATGTCTGCACTGCAGTCCTTTCGGACCGCAAAATTCCAAAACCCCTTCCACTTTCTTTAGAGGAGGTCGGGGATAATCCAAAAAACCTGCACCAACAGGTTCTCAGGAAAAGAAACCAGGTTCTGCTTCCTCAAAATCTTCAGCATGACGGTGGACCTCCCAGCCTGGAGATCGGGCAGGTGGGAGCAAGTCTAAAAGATTTCAGTCACATCTGGGTGTCATCATGCCTAGACCCTTGGGTAACAGATATTGATGCCCAGGGGTACAGACTGGAGTTTCAAGTACTCCCACCTAACAGATTCTTCAAATCAGGCTTACCAGCTTCGCTTACAGAAAGTGCTATCCTACAGGAAGCTATTCAAAAATTGGTTCAAATAAATGTCATTGTTCCAGTTCCACCTCGTCTGCAACACAAGGGTTATTACTCAAACCTGTTTGTGGTACCGAAACCAAACTGTTCGGTAAGGCCGATATTAAACCTAAAGTCATTGAACCCCGAGTGGCGTGGCCTGGATCGGCATGGAGTAGCAGTGTGCTGCTCTGGCTCTCCATATTAATCCTGTCAAATATCCTTTTTTCCCTAGCCCGTGGCTCCTGTGATCTGCCTGCAGGCATTGGAAGAGGTGCTACCCCTGTTACCATCCGCGCTGGCCTGGAGCGTGCAGCGGCTTCCTGTACCCGACCCCTCCAGCGTGCTAGCCCGGCTCCCTGCCTCTCTGCATGCCAGAGCTCGCGGGACGACGCGCGACAGCGCTTCCGGCGGCGGCCCTGCAGTGATCCCCCGGCTGGGGGAACGAGACGGAGGAGGCTCTGACTGACGGGCGGAGCGCGGCGGTGCTCGCGCGAAGACCCGTGGAGGATACGGCGGGCGGGTGAGTGCGGAGCGGAAAGCCTGCGAAGCCGCCATTTTTATTTATTCATATGAGCTTGTCTCCCTGCTCCTGACGTCCTCCCCATCCTGTGGTGCCGCACAGTGAGGCGAGCTGTGGCTGGGACTGCCTCTCTGTCCCCCTCCTGGGCTTAATAACTGTATTAAATCGGGTACCAAAGATGAGACTCCCGCCCACATCCAATGTGGAATTCCTATGGATGTAGAAGGGGGAAGGAAATAGACAGCAATAATTAGGGAAGATACAATACAGTCCCTATATGCTCTCTGCAAATCTGCAGTAACCACACATGTGCTCATAGTTTTGCTCCTGTCCTGAACCAGCCAGTCTCCTATTCTCTATATATAACCTACTCTGCGGTGTCTCCATAAGCCTGCTCTACTCTGCTACATTATTGTTTATCATATCTGCCTGATCCGGGCAGCTCCAGCTCCTGTGCTGAAGCGATACTGCTTGGGGACTTTTTTGCTGTAATATCCTTGGGGCCCTGACTCCGCGTCCAGTGCTGCGATGGTGAAAGGAGGTCAAAGCGCGGCGAACGCCGCTGCGAAACTGGATAAATTTGCTAGGTCGCAACAGGCATCTCATTCGGCAAAGCAGGGTGACACTGACCCATCCCCGCCTGCGGCTGAGGTTGCTGCCTCTGACCCCACTGAACAGGTTCACTCTACCCAGCAAATACTACAGGCCATTTTTGCGTCTGAGCAGAGGGTCACGGACAAGATTGGGCAGGTGCAAATGGACGTCTCTCTTCTTAGACAGGATCTACAGAAAATCCGGGAAAGAGTGGGTGAAACTGAGCATCGGATATCGGCTCTGGAAGATACTACATCACCCTTACAATTGAAAGTGGCCGATTTATCTACCCAGGTGATATCTATGCAGGCTAAAATGTCCGATATCGAGGGGAGGTTACGGCGCAACAACGTTCGGTTTGTTGGGCTCCCTGAAAGAGCAGAAGGCACCTCCCCGGAATCCTTTCTGGAAAATTGGCTTGTTAAATTATTTGGCAAGGAAGCTTTTACCTCTCAATTCGCGGTGGAACGAGCACACAGGCTCCCGCCTAGACCGCCACCGCCCGGGGCTCCGGCTAGAACATTTATTGCTCGTTTCCTACATTTTAAGGACCGCGACGCTATACTCCGCCTGGCCCGGACACAGGGCCCTATCCAACTGGATGGACATAATATATCCGTTTTCCCGGATTTTGCCCTGGAGGTGCAAAAGAGTAGATCACAGTTTCTGCATGTCAAACGTCAACTCCGTGACCGTAACATACAATACTCTATGCTGTTTCCGGCCAGGCTGAGGGTGGTGTTCGATAACACCACTCATTTTTTTTCCACTCCTCAAGATGCTGTCGCATGGTTGGAACGACAGCCTCGTCCTCCTCGTTGATGTGTTATCATACACTTGTTGGTTTATTACTCTCCTATTGCTGGCTAAGCTTAACTGTTTCAAATCCTATTATGCGAGTCATGCTGTGGGTGTATATACAATGTTCTAATGGGGCAATGCTGGGCAGCCTAATGTTGATACTAGTCCCTTTTCTTTCTTCTCTTTTTATATGCTGGGATACGCTGCTAGATATGTTTTTTTTTTTTCAGGGTTAGGGTACTACTTCTATTGGTACTTTGTGGAGAGTTTATGCCGAAGATAGTGTAGGGGCATTTCTTTGGGTTTTTGGTTAGGCCCCTATCCCTTAGCTTAGTTACTTTGGTGGGAGTTATGGGATCCAGGTATACCTTATGTTCTCAAGGTGATACAGGGTGGGTGTGGGGGGGGTTAGTTTTTTTTTTTTCATGCCATCAATTTTTGCTTATGTGTGTGTTCTGCTATACTGCGTTATTTGTATATGATATTGCTTTGATTTCCTCTGTTTCCAGAGACATGGGGGGACTGACTGTCCTTATCCTCAGCCTACACTGCTTTGCGGCTCGGCACCGCCGGGCTCTGAGGTCTGTCTCTCTTCTATATCCTAGCACCCTTTTCCTACATACTTTTTATGTCTGTTGTTTCTGAGGGGCTCCGTCTGCTCAGCTGGAACGTCAGGGGATTAAATGAAAAGACTAAGAGATCGTTGGTCTTGACTCAGGTTAAAAAATACCAGGCAGACATAATCTGTCTCTCTGAAACCCATTTGTTTGGAGGTAGGGTGATGGCGCTCAAGAAACCCTGGATTAGTCATGTGTACCACTCTACTTTCTCCGGTAATGCTAGGGGTGTCTCTGTATTAATTAGAAAATCTATACAATTTCACTTAGACCTCTGTGAAGCAGATCAATATGGCAGGTACGTTTTTCTGCGCGCCCATATCAATCGTAGACTGTTTCATATTTTAGCGGTCTATGCCCCCCCGCCATATAACAATGAGGTTCTCCGTCATGCTGCCCGATTCCTTGCCCAGTCCCCCGCTACCCCTGTAATATGCTTGGGAGATTTTAACAATGTTATGGATCGTGCCCTGGACAGATGGAGGGAGTCGGTTACTTCTCCCTCTCCTTCGGTGTCCCCTACTCCGTTTGCACGATTGGTGGGGGAACTGGGACTGGTGGATATATGGAGGAGTCGCAACCCCATGGCTAGTCTGTTCTCATGCCACTCCACTACCTATCATGCCTTCTCTCGCATTGATCTGATTCTGATTTCTCCTGACCTGTGCCCTGATGTGTTGGCGGTGGACTATCTCCCTAGGGGTATATCGGACCACTCTCCTGTATCACTTACGGTTAGTGTTGGTTGGGAGCGCGGTGCAAAAATGTGGAAACTTAATCCCTTCTGGTTAACCTTATTAGGGGAGGGTGCGGACCTGATTGCTGCCTGGGAGGAGTTCCAGGTTGACAATCTACCTTATGATGATCTGGTGATCAAACATGACACTTTCAAAGCGTTCATGCGGGGCTCCTTTATAAAACGGATATCCGAGGTTAAATTCTCTAGTAAGAAGGAAGAAATGCGATTGGAGGCCCAATGTCAGCAATTGAAATCCCAATATATGGCTACCCGTTTGCGTTCTGATGAACTGTTTTGGCGAGAAGCGCAGGGAGAGTGGTCCGATTGCTTATTCGAGAAGTCCAGGCATAGACTCCTTTTTGCAGGACATGAACACTATTTTCGGGCAGAGATGAATGGTAGCTACTTGGCTTTTCTGGCCCGGTCTGAATCTACTAGAACTATGATTCCATGTGTGCGGAATTCTGATGGCCAATTGTGTTACTCTAGCTCGGCGGTGACTGATACATTTCGTAGTTTTTATTCCTCATTGTATACGTCTCGGGCCACTTACTCCAGTGAACAACTGAGGGAATATCTGGCTCGGCTGGATTTGCCCTGTTTATCCCAGGAAGATTCTGGGGCCTTGGATGCACCAATTACTCTGGAGGAGGTGGAGGCTGTGATCCTGTCTCTTCCGGCGTCTAAGGCACCGGGTTGTGATGGCCTTCCGGGTGAAGTCTATAGGAAATTTAGCAAATTTTTTGCCCCCTATCTTTTACAATTATTTGACTTATTATTAGAGGGCGGGACTCTCCCACGCTCTATGGCCGAGGCTAATATCATTGTCTTATTAAAACCAGGGAAAGACCCCCTGCTTCCCGAGTCTTACAGACCCATTTCCCTTCTCAGCACGGATGTCAAGATACTGGCAAAGATCTTGGCATCTAGATTGAATTTAGTTATTACAACAATCATACACCCGGACCAGACAGGATTTATGCCGGGTAAGTCCACTGCCCAAAATTTGCGTAGACTGTTTTGTCATTTGCAGAGGCGAGATCTGGTGGAGTTGGATGCGGTGGTGGTGTCTCTTGATGCGGCCAAGGCATTCGACTCAGTGGAGTGGACATATCTGTGGGGGGTGCTGGAGAAGTTTGCTTTTGGCCCTCGTTTTATTAGGTTTCTCCAGTTGTTGTATTCCTTGCCCGTGGCCCGTGTGACGGCCAATGGCTTCACGTCTGAGATCTTTGCGCTGGAGAGGGGCACTCGACAGGGTTGCCCCCTATCCCCTGCGCTGTTCGCAATGGCCGTGGAGCCATTGGCTGGCTTGCTGCGATCTAATAGCAGGATCAGGGGTGTTAAAGTTGGGGGCCATGTGGATATTGTAGCCCTGTATGCAGACGATATGCTCCTTTTCTTACAGGACTCTGAGGACTCCTTGCAGGCTGTATTGCAGGTGATGGAGCAATTTGGAGTTTTCTCTGGTCTATTAATCAACTGGGATAAGTCACATATTTTTCCCTTGTCTGGTCTTCTCCCTGAGAATACCCGGGGGGTGCACCCCTTACAATGGACGCTGCGGTTCAAATACTTGGGTATCTGGATCACGCCTATGGCGCGGAGTTATGTAGCCCAAAACATTGACCCCATTCTGATAATATTTAAAGAGAAAGCTCATAGCTGGAGAAAGCTACCACTGTCTGTCCTAGGTCGGGTTAATTTATTTAAAATGATAATGCAGCCAAAGTTCCTACACAACTCTCCGGTCTACCTCCCAAAAAAAGTATTCACTGTTATTGAGGGCGTTCTGTCCTCATTTATATGGGGTAATAAACCAACAAGAGTCTCTATTAAGACGCTGTGTAGGTCACAACTTTCGGGGGGTGCGAGTCTTCCTAATCTAAGATTATATTACGTAGCGGCACAGTTGTCCCACTTGAGTGAGTGGACTGGGGATTCCTTGGATCCAACAATGGGGGGTCTTCTGGCTGAGCGGGGGGGGTGCTCTCCTGTTTTTTCCTTTTCTCCTCTTCAACTCCTCCTCTCTGGCCGTGCGGCTTCTGGTCTGCATCCCTTGTTACGTCAAGCCTTGCTAATCTGGCGCTATGCGCACACTCTCTATGAATGGGGGGGGCAGGATGCCTGTACTCCGCCATGGTTTAATAGTACGTATTCTGAGTTGTACAAGATATCTTCAGATAATATTTGGATAACTAAGGGGGTAATATTTTTGAATCAACTATACTGCGATGGAGTGCTCAAGTCTTTTCAGCAATTGAAAATCGAATTTGATATGCCTAACACTGCCTTATTTCGGTATTTTCAGCTTAGACATGCAGTGCAGGCTCAGTTTCCTCATGGCCCACCTCCAATTGTAGATTCACCTGTTAAATTGTTGCTCAATTCTCTTAGTCAAAGGGGAAAAATATCTGTCATATATACTGTTTTGAATACTAGATATGGCCCTGATCATTTGGATACTCTTCGTATTAAATGGGAGACAGATTTGGGACCCTTGTCCCAGGAGCAGTGGATCCAGATTCTAGGCTCCATTAAATATACTACGCCATGTATAAGATATAAGCAAGTCTTTTTTTATATTCTGCACAGGGTGTATCGAACTCCTGTCACTATGCAAAGGGCTGGTCTTAGGGATAACTCTTGCTGCCCTAGATGCCGGGAGGCCGATGCCGGATTCTGGCACTTGCTATGGGATTGCCCCGTGGTTTCCCTTTTCTGGCGTAGGGTGTGGGGTGACATAACCTTGACTGCTCCATCCCTCCCCGCATTGGACCCTGGCCTATGCCTGTTTGGATTGGACCTTGAGGAAACACACTCTGTCATGCTGTACAAATATGTTCTGTGTCTCACTACGTTGGCGAGGGTTGTCATTGCTAGGGTTTGGTTCTCGGCTGACGTGCCTAGGGTGGAGCAGTGGAGGGCATTAGTAAATTCTGTAATTCAACATGAGAGACATATGTATAAGATAAGGGTTCCACCTCTCAATTTGCAGTGAAGTGGGATCGCTGGTGCAACACAAGGCTGGGGGGACCGGTATTAGACACCTAGGCCTTCTTTTTTTCCTTTTTTTTTTTCTTTACAGATATCATTTATCTTGGAACTCTCAGTGAATATATTTGACACACACACTACACATTGAAATTTATATATATATATCTTTATTGATGGCAACTGTTACAGTTAGTTTTACTGTTGTTGTATGTTTTATGTACTGTATAAATATCACAAAATCTAATAAAAATATTACTTGATTTAAAAAAAAAAAGTCATTGAACCCCTACTTGAGGTAATTCAAATTCAAGATGGAGTCTCTGAGAGCGGTGATCTCAGGTCTGGAGGTGGGGGAATTCCTAGTATCCCTGGATATCAAGGATGCATACCTTCACATTCCAATCTGGCCGCCTCCCCAGGCTTATCTAAGATTTGCGCTGCTAGACTGTCACTATCAGTTCCAGGCACTGCCATTTGGCCTCTCCACAGCATTGAGGCCAAATGGCAGAGATGATGCTACTCCTCTGCAAGCAGAGGGTGAACATAATTCCATATCTGAACGATCTGCTGATAAAAGCATCTTCCAGGGAGAGGCTATTACAGAGTATTGCTCTCTCAACTCGACTATTCCAGGATCATGGGTGGATCCTGAACCTTCCAAAGTCACATTTGGAGCCAACAAGGAGACTGCCCTTCCTGGGGATGATACTCGACACGGAAGTGCAGAGGGTATTTCTACTGGTGGAGAAAGCATTGGTGATCCAATCAATGCCCAGCCCGGGTATCGGTTCATCAGTGCATTCGCCTTCTGGGGAAGATGGTAGTCTCCTACGAGGCTCTACAGTACGGAAGATTCCATGCACAGCCCTTCCAACTGGATCTCCTGGACAAATGGTTGGGATCACATCTTTACTTGCACCAGCGGATACGCCTGTCACCGAAAACCAGAATTTCACTCCTCTGGTGACTGCAAACTTCTCACCTTCTCGAGGGCCACAGGTTCGGGATTGATTCAGAATTGGATTTTTCTAACCACGGATGCAAGTCTCAGAGGTTGGGGAGCAGTCACCGAAGGGGAAAACCTCCAAGGAAAGTGGTCAAATCTGGAATCCATCCTTCCGATAAATATTCTGGAACTAAGGGCCGTATACAATGGCCTTCTACAAGTAGCACATCTTCTGCAAGATCGGGCCATTCAGGTTCAGTCGGACAATGTGTCGGCAGTGTCCTACATAAACCGACAGGGTGGAACAAAGAGCAGAGCGGCAATGTCAGAGGTAACAAGAATCCTCCTCTGGGCAGAAAAGCACACAGTGACGCTGTCAGCAATCTTCATTCTGGGAGTGGACAACTGGGAAGCGGACTTCCTCAGCAGACACGATCTCCATCCAGGAGAATGGGGCCTCCACCCGGAGGTGTTCGCAAGAGGTGACAAGCCGATGGGGTGTACCTCAGATAGACATGATGGCCTCTCGCCTCAACAAGAAGCTTTGGAGGTACTGTTCCTGGTTTAGAGACCCACAAGCAGTGGTGGTGGACGCACTGGTAGCTCCGTGGGTATTCCATTCAGTGTATGTGTTCCCTCCACTTCCATTCATCCAGAGGATTCTCAAACTTATAAAACGAACAAGAGTTCAGGCGATCCTCATTGCTCCGGACTGGCCAAGAAGGGCTTGGTACGCGGATCTTCTGGAATTACTGCTGGAGGATCCAAGGTCTCTTCCTCTTCGCGAGGACCTTCTACAACAGGGGCCATTCACCTATCAAGACTTACCACGGCTATGTTTGACGGCATGGAGGTTGAACGCCATATCTTAGCTCAGAAGGGCATACCAAACATGGTAATTCCTACCCTGTTACAGGCTAGGAAGGGAGTAACGTCTAAACATTACCATTGGAATTGGAAAAAGTATGTGTCTTGGTGTGAATCTTAGAAGTTTCCTACGGTGGAGTTTCAACTAGGACGATTTCTCCTCTTCCTGCAAGCAGGTGTGGATGTGGGCCTATGCTTGGGATCCATTAAGGTCCAGATTTCGGCCTTGTCCATTTTTTTCCAGAAACAATTGGCTGCTCTCCCTGAAGTTCAGACTTTCTACAAAGGGGTTCTGCACATCCAACCACCCTTTGTGCCTCCTACGGCACCTTGGAATCTTATTGTGGTGCTGCAGTTCCTGCAATTGGATTGGTTCGAGCCTTTACAGGAAGTGGACGTTAAGTTTCTTACTTGGAAGGTGGTCACACTGTTGGCATTGGCATCTGCTAAACGTGTGTCAGAATTGGGGGCATTGTCATTCAAGAGCCCCTACTTGATTTTCCATGAAGATGGAGCTGAGCTCAGAACGCATCAGCAATTTCTTCCAAAGGTTGTGTCAGCTTTTCATATCAAACAACCTATTGTGGTGCCAGTGGCTACTGACTCCTCAATTACCTCGAAGTTCTTGGATGTTGTAAGGGCTTTGAAAATTTATGTGAAGAGAACTTCTCGTCACAGGAAGTCGGATGCTCTGTTTGTCCTTTATGATCCCAACAAGGTTGGGTGTCCTGCTTCTAAGCAGATATTTTCTCGCTGGATCAGGTTTACTATCCAGCATGCTTATTCTACGGCAGGCTTGCCGTGTCCAAAATCTGTTAAGGCCCACTCTACTCGTAAAGTGGGTGCTTCCTGGGCGGCTGCCCGTGGTGTCTCGGCTTTACAGCTTTGCCGAGCAGCTACTTGGTCAGGATCGAACACGTTTTGCTAAGTTCTACAAGTTAGATACTTTGGCCTCTGAGGACCTTACGTTTTGTCAATCTGCAGGAACCTCAGCACTCTCCCTCCCGTACTGGCTGCTTTGGTACATCCCCATGGTACTAAATTGAACCCCAGCATCCTCTAGGACGTAAGAGAAAATAGAATTTTAACTACCTACCGGTAAATCCTTTTCTCGTAGTCCGTAGAGGATTCTGGGCGCCCGCCCAGTGTTTTGTTTTCCTGCATTGTTACTTGGTTAAGTATTGTTGGTTCAGTAGTTGCTAAATCGTTTCAAGTTGGTTAGCGTGGCTTTCCTTTTGTAATGTGTGAGCTGGTGTGAATCTCACCACTATCTGTGTATTTCCTTCTCTCGAAGTATGTCTGTCTCCTCTGGCACAGTTTCTAGACTGAGTCTGGTAGGAGGGGCATAGAGGGAGGAGCCAGCCCACACTATTAAACTCTTAAAGTGACCATGGCTCCTAGTGGACCCGTCTATTCCCCATGGTACTAAATGGAACCCCAGCATCCTCTAGGACGTAAGAGAAATAAGAATTTGCCTACAAATGTGTTCAAAGGTTTTAGATCACATAGCTATAGTTGAATTTATCTAGAGTTCCCCTAGCTGTGACCGACTCCTCCGGGCACATTTTCTAAACTGAGTCTGGTAGGAGGTGCATAGAGGGAGGAGCCAGCCCACACTATTAAACTATTAAAGTGCCCATGGCTCCTAGTGGACCCGTCTATACCCCATGGTACTAAATGGAACACCAGCATCCTCTACGGACTACGAGAAAAGGATTTACCGGTACGTAATTAAAATCCTATTTTTTTGATAACTTCCTGTTTTCACTACTACAATTATTTTGTAGCATAGTGGAGAGATCTGCCTTTGGGCAAATGCTTTTCTCCATTGACTTCTGCCTGCTTAACTCCATCAATGAATAACTATATCAAATGTCAAGAACTAGTTGTAGTATAACATACAGTAATCCATTCATTTATGCACAGAAAGTGGTAGAAACCAGATTGTGATGTACTGCTGTAACTGGAAGTTGCAGTTTGAGCAATTGCCAAAACTAGCCATTTTACATAATCAATTTCATGATTATTCCTAAAAGTATTGTCAGAAATTGTAATCAGTATTGTTAGTGCAATTTTAAACAGAGAATGTAGACAATTACTACCAAAAAAATTAATACAGTTTGGTGTTTAGAGAAATGACTGAACAATATTTAGCAGATGAATATAATTTCATGCTTCAAGAGGTCTCCATGTCACACTTCCCAATACTTGGCAGAGTTCTGGACCCTCCCATACAGAAAGGAGCGGTTCTTGTTGCGGTCAAGCAGTGCCTGCACCCGGGGTGCTGCGGCCTGGGGGCGCGGCCACAGTCACCCCGCAGGCGCCTGCCGCCTACCCGCACCCTGTTTCCCGGCTGCAGCAGACGCCGTGGGCTGTGTGGGCATCCGCTGCACTTGACGCACCTGTCAGACACTAGAGGTCATTATTGATCTCTAGTGTCTGTGTGGTGCTGCTATGGGAGAGACGTCATGACATCTCTCCCATAGAGAGGAGCTGCGGGCGGCCAGGCGGAGCAGCAGCAGCAGCAGGAGTGGGGCTGATAAGTATTGTTTTTTTTTGTGTGTGTGTGTTTGTAAGCGGCTACTAAGGGGCACAGCAACAGGGGGCACAGCGACAGGGGTCACAACTACAGGCGGCACAACTACTGGAGTAAATCTACTGGGGGCATAGCCACAGGGGGCAAATCTACTGGGAGTACAGCTACTGGGGGACATAGCTACAGGGGGACAAATATACTGTGGGCAAATCAACTGGGGGCACAACTACTTGGGGCATAACTGTGGCCACACCCCTCCCCTATGAAGCCCCTATTCCAGTAGAAACTTTTGCACTGGGCGCCAGGTATAGAACCGGCCCTGCATACAGAACTCACCTCCCATCAAAGTGGAAGTATTCCGTAACAACAGTACAGTGCTTTCCTGCCAACACCCAAATTCCACAGAACCACAGTTTGCCACCCCTGTAACCGCCAAAAAGTTAAATGAGAGAAAAACAAACTGAGCCACATATTATAACCTGATTTACATTCCAGTTACTTTTGTATTATACAAAAAAACTGATTTAGTCATAAAGGTGTATAACATTAACATCCCAGACAAAGGATAGCATACAACATAATTTACTACTCATCATCATTTAATAAAAATATTTTTTCCATTTTGTCTATATACTATAATATACAGTAACAAAGCTATTTGATCATTTCTTGTTTCAACACACTCAATGAGCAGTAGCCAAAGGCTACATTCACCTCCCAGATCCTGCCAACTGTAATTGTAACTGTAATGGCTGCAGTATCCTGTAAGAGACCAGAATCAGACTGAAATAATCATCATCAGGTCCATATGCTATATATGTCGTGAGTTTTACAGCATGGCTTTCATGGAAAAAACAGACACCGAAACCATCAGGGAAATAAGTAAGAAATATACTTCCTGATAACATATACATGGAATATTTGATCTGCAGGTCAAACTATTCTTGTTTCTGAATCCCTCTGACAGAAAAGAATGCTTTACAACTTATAGTCACTGCTGAAGGAAATATAAATCCAACAAGCCTAAATTCATGGAAGCCAATGTGTTGCTAGGGTCTAAGAGTTGCAGGGGTTGTACTAACTCTCTTTTTTCTTACAATGAAGGTGATGCCCAAATAAGATTACAGTCTAAGATGCAATGCGGTTTGGAACCATGGAGAGCTAAAGTGACCTCCTCAAAGCTCACTTTAGGGGAATCACCATTGATCCAAAGATATAAAAGTAACTGCCTTTCTGGATGATATTTTATTATACATTTCCAGCCCTTCTGACTCATTACTTAATCTATAAATTGCATTTGATTGGGAAAGTGTCTGGTTCCACTATCAATTAGGCCAAATCTATTGCACTTCCTTTGGGTCATGACAATCCCTGTCCTTCTGGAGTGGATGCTGCCTCGCTATCCTGGCGAACAGATTACTTTACCTATCCGGGGCTTAATACCCCACGAAACCCTCAACTTCTCTATAACCTTAGCTGTGCTAGATCTCTGCTGGAAATCCCCTCCCATTTTATACATTGGAAAGACAAACCTCATCAAAATTATAGCATTTCCTCACATTATGTACCAAATACAGGTCTTACCATTGCCATTGACTCCTAGAGATGTTACACATGCTCACTTTCACTTTTGGTGTTTAATTTGGCAAGGGAAAAGGCTGCACAATCGGGAAAAGTATACCAATATGTCCCTGGGAATTTTTGCAAGTTGGAAATTTGATAACGTTTCTACACCTTTATTATCAGAGGTGCTTCAACACCTTCATTATCACATGAGAGAGAACCCATTGCTCTGGCCCCCCCAGGAAATTGTGTTGCACAGTGCACCATAAACACAATTTAAATGCGCATAAGTCTCTTTATCTCCATTTCATGTTAAACCTAATTTTCAGGAGGTCCAGGCTAGGTACCCTTTTAATATCTGGAGAGTTGGAGGGGTAATTATTATTGGATGTTTGGTCAACATACTGTATCAATGTTCCAGGAAGCAACTGAGAAGTTCCCTTATGTTAGCTACATACCCTATTGCTTTTCTTTGGCTCAACGTTATGTAATACCCCCACATATACATTTTTTTTTTATATACAGGGGTCCCCTGGTTTTATATTGTCCCCTTACATGTGGGGAAATCCATACAGCCCTATAGTAATGACAGGGCTGAACTTTGGTTGACCCTGTCAGCTCTGACAGGGATAGTTTGGCGCCAGTGGTTGCGGTGTGTCCCACTCTGGCCAGCAACAGCCCTGGCCCGGGAAAAACAAAGTAGTTCATTGGGTCCCCTGTGTTGTAGGGCAGGGTTGCCAGGGAGAGGGCTGTTTCTGAGGCCCCGTTAGCCAGTCATCAAGGAGGACGGGGGAGGTCCAGAGAGAGAGAGACCCTTAAAAGCAGGTCCCCAGCGTGAGAGAAGAGAGCCCTGGAGGAATAGGAGTAAGCCTACCTGGGGATACCAGCCATGTGACGTCCCGCTGGAGAACTGTGCTGCCCAGCCGCTGTGGAGTGAAGCTGCTGCCGGATGCCAGGAGACCACCTGCTACACTGCCTCGGGAATCGAGATGCCACCAGGATTGTCCACGCCGTTCAGCGCTGGGTGAAGAGCTGCCAGTGCCTGCTGCTGTGTGATCTCGAGGCTGGGAGAAGAGACCTGACCGGGAGTGAGGACCCTTGTGGAGGATGAGCTGTCTATGCCGCTGTCTACCAGTGTAAGAGGATCGCGGGAATGACTGGAGAAGTCCGGCGTGGATCCAGGCTGAAGAGGAGCGTGTGGAGAGATGGCCCCCTATGGAGAACCTCCCAGGCTGCCAAATTCTGCCTTGCTCCACCTTCTGCTGCAAAGACTCTGCTATTTGGGACAATAGAAAAGCAGGTAGGCTCCCCTCACTTAGGTTACATGCCCCTCATTACCTCTGTGCTGTGCATTCTATTTGTTACAAGGGGGTAGGCTCCCCTTACCTCAGTGCCCCACAGGTTTAGTTAATATAGGGGGTAGGCTCCCCTCATTATGTTTGTTGCCCCATCTGGGAATGTTTATTAATGGGATAGGCTCCCCTCATTTTGTTGCCCCGCAAGTAGCTTATTATGGGGGGAAGGCTCCCCACTAGTGCAGTGCCCCATTGTCAGAAAGGGGGAAGGGGTGTAATTACCCTTGGTTATTGCTGCTGAAGTATTGAAAAAAGCGATTGTTCCTTCTGGTTATGTGCTCTCAATGACTCATGTCATGTTTAATGATTGTGTCCAAGAAGGTGTTTAATGCTGGTACCTCTGTGACTGTTTATGCAAGCTCTGCCCAGCAGTGCCTGTAAAGCTTATACATATGTGTGTTATGGTATTACAAAGACATGCTCATTATTGACAGTATATGAAAGCTCCGCTCAGCAACATCTGCTACCTGTGTGCTTACTACTACATAGGCGGGTTAATTATTGACTGTTTATGCAAGCTCCGCCCAGCAGTGTCTGTTAAAGCTTATACACTGTGTGCTATATAATTGCAAAGGCCGGTTTTCTGATTGACTGTTTATGCAAGCTCTGCCCAGCAGTGCCTGTAAAGCTTACATACCTGTGTGTGATATTGCTACAAAGAAGGGCTCATTATAGACTCTTTATGCAAGCTCCGCCCAGCAGTGTCTGTTAAAGCTTATATACCTGTGTGCTTCTTACTACAAAGGTAGGTTTATTGACTGTTTATGCAAGCTGCGCCCATCAGTGCCAGTTAAAGCTTATATACTGTACCTGTGTGCTTCTTACTACAAAGACGGGTTTAGACTGTGTTATATAAAGACAACACCAGCTTGCTTACCTGTTCCCGCAACTCACCTGCCTATTTGTCATTGCTGGTTATACGAGACTGTTTTATATAGAGACAACGCCAGCTTGCTTGCTTGTTCCTGCAGCTCACCTGCCTATTTGTTATTGCTGGTTATACAAGACTGTGCTATATAAAGACAACGCCAGCTTGCTTACCTGTTCCCGCAGCTCACCTGTCTATTTGTCATTGCTGGTTATACAAGACTGTGCTATATAAAGGCAACGCCAGCTTGCTTACCTGTTCCCGCAGCTCACCTGTCTGTTTGTCATTGCTGGTTATACAAGACTGTGCTATATAAAGATAACGCCAGCTTGCTTACCTGTTCCCGCAATTCACCTGCCTATTTGTCATTGCTAGTTATACGAGACTGTGCTATATAAAGACTAGAGATGTGCACTTGAAATTTTTCGGGTTTTGTGTTTTGGTTTTGGGTTCGGTTCCGCGGCCGTGTTTTGGGTTCGACCGCGTTTTGGCAAAACCTCGCCGAATTTTTTTTGTCGGATTCGGGTGTGTTTTGGATTCGGGTGTTTTTTTCAAAAAACACTAAAAAACAGCTTAAATCATAGAATTTGGGGGTCATTTTGATCCCATAGTATTATTAACCTCAATAACCATAATTTCCACTCATTTTCAGTCTATTCTGAATACCTCACACCTCACAATATTATTTTTAGTCCTAAAATTTGCACCGAGGTTGCTGGATGACTAAGCTAAGCGACCCTAGTGGCCGACACAAACACCTGGCCCATCTAGGAGTGGCACTGCAGTGTCACGCAGGATGGCCCTTCCAAAAAACCCTCCCCAAACAGCGCATGATGCAAAGAAAAAAAGAGGCGCAATGAGGTAGCTGTGTGAGTAAGATAAGCGACCCTAGTGGCCGACACAAACACCTGGCCCATCTAGGAGTGGCACTGCAGTGTCACGCAGGATGGCCCTTCCAAAAAACCCTCCCCAAACAGCACATGACGCAAAGAAAAAAAGAGGCGCAATGAGGTAGCTGTGTGAGTAAGATAAGCGACCCTAGTGGCCGACACAAACACCTGGCCCATCTAGGAGTGGCACTGCAGTGTCACGCAGGATGTCCCTTCCAAAAAACCCTCCCCAAACAGCACATGACGCAAAGAAAAAAAGAGGCGCAATGAGGTAGCTGTGTGAGTAAGATAAGCGACCCTAGTGGCCGACACAAACACCGGGCCCATCTAGGAGTGGCACTGCAGTGTCACGCAGGATGTCCCTTCCAAAAAACCCTCCCCAAACAGCACATGATGCAAAGAAAAAAAGAGGCGCATTGAGGTAGCTGTGTGAGTAAGATAAGCGACCCTAGTGGCCGACACAAACACCGGGCCCATCTAGGAGTGGCACTGCAGTGTCACGCAGGATGTCCCTTCCAAAAAACCCTCCCCAAACAGCACATGACGCAAAGAAAAAAAGAGGCGCAATGAGGTAGCTGTGTGAGTAAGATAAGCGACCCTAGTGGCCGACACAAACACCGGGCCCATCTAGGAGTGGCACTGCAGTGTCACGCAGGATGGCCCTTCCAAAAAACACTCCCCAAACAGCACATGACGCAAAGAAAAAAAGAGGCGCAATGAGGTAGCTGTGTGAGTAAGATAAGCGACCCTAGTGGCCGACACAAACACCGGGACCATCTAGGAGTGGCACTGCAGTGTCACGCAGGATGGCCCTTCCAAAAAACACTCCCCAAACTGCACATGACGCAAAGAAAAATTAAAGAAAAAAGAGGTGCAAGATGGAATTGTCCTTGGGCCCTCCCACCCACCCTTATGTTGTATAAACAGGACATGCACACTTTAACCAACCCATCATTTCAGTGACAGGGTCTGCCACACGACTGTGACTGAAATGACGGGTTGGTTTGGACCCCCACCAAAAAAGAAGCAATTAATCTCTCCTTGCACAAACTGGCTCTACAGAGGCAAGATGTCCACCTCATCATCATCCTCCGATATATCACCGTGTACATCACCCTCCTCACAGATTATCAATTCGTCCCCACTGGAATCCACTATCTCAGCTCCCTGTGTACTTTGTGGAGGCAATTGCTGCTGGTCAATGTCTCCATGGAGGAATTGATTATAATTCATTTTAATGAACATCATCTTCTCCACATTTTCTGGAAGTAACCTCGTACGCCGATTGCTGACAAGGTGAGCGGCGGCACTAAACACTCTTTCGGAGTACACACTTGTGGGAGGGCAACTTAGGTAGAATAAAGCCAGTTTGTGCAAGGGCCTCCAAATTGCCTCTTTTTCCTGCCAGTATAAGTACGGACTGTGTGACGTGCCTACTTGGATGCGGTCACTCATATAATCCTCCACCATTCTTTCAATGGGGAGAGAATCATATGCAGTGACAGTAGACGACATGTCCGTAATCGTTGACAGGTCCTTCAGTCCGGACCAGATGTCAGCATCAGCAGTCGCTCCAGACTGCCCTGCATCACCGCCAGCGGGTGGGCTCGGAATTCTGAGCCTTTTCCTCGCACCCCCAGTTGCGGGAGAATGTGAAGGAGGAGATGTTGACAGGTCGCATTCCGCTTGACTTGACAATTTTCTCACCAGCAGGTCTTTGAACCCCAGCAGACTTATGTCTGCCAGAAAGAGAGATCCAAGGTAGGTTTTAAATCTAGGATCGAGCACGGTGGCCAAAATGTAGTGCTCTGATTTCAACAGATTGACCACCCGTGAATCCTTGTTAAGCGAATTAAGGGCTCCATCCACAAGTCCCACATGCCTAGCGGAATCGCTCCGTGTTAGCTCCTCCTTCAATGTCTCCAGCTTCTTCTGCAAAAGCCTGATGAGGGGAATGACCTGACTCAGGCTGGCAGTGTCTGAACTGACTTCACGTGTGGCAAGTTCAAAGGGCAGCAGAAACTTGCACAACGTTGAAATCATTCTCCACTGCGCTTAAGTCAGGTGCATTCCACCTCCTATATCGTGCTGAATTGTATAGGCTTGAATGGCCTTTTGCTGCTCCTCCAACCTCTGAAGCATATATAGGGTTGAATTCCACCTCGTTACCACTTCTTGCTTCAGATGATGGCAGGGCAGGTTCAGGCGTTTTTGGTGTTGCTCCAGTCTTCTGTACGTGGTGCCTGTACGCCGAAAGTGTCCCGCAATTCTTCTGGCCACCGACAGCATCTCTTGCACGCCCCTGTCGTTTTTTAAAAAATTCTGCACCACCAAATTCAAGGTATGTGCAAAACATGGGACGTGCTGGAATTTGCCCATATTTAATGCACACACAATATTGCTGGCGTTGTCCGATGCCACAAATCCACAGGAGAGTCCAATTGGGGTAAGCCATTCCGCGATGATCTTCCTCAGTTGCCGTAAGAGGTTTTCAGCTGTGTGCGTATTCTGGAAACCGGTGATACAAAGCGTAGCCTGCCTAGGACAGAGTTGGCGTTTGCGAGATGCTGCTACTGGTGCCGCCGCTGCTGTTCTTGCGGCGGGAGTCCATACATCTACCCAGTGGGCTGTCACAGTCATATAGTCCTGATCCTGCCCTGCTCCACTTGTCCACATGTCCGTGGTTAAGTGGACATTGGGTACAGCTGCATTTTTTAGGACACTGGTGACTCTTTTTCTGAGGTCTGTGTACATTTTCGGTATCGCCTGCCTAGAGAAATGGAACCTAGATGGTATTTGGTACCGGGGACACAGTACCTCCAACAAGTCTCTAGTTGGCTCTGCAGTAATGATGGATACCGGAACCACGTTTCTCACCACCCAGGATGCCAAGGCCTCAGTTATCCGCTTTGCAGCAGGATGACTGCTGTGATATTTCATCTTCCTCGCAAAGGACTGTTGGACAGTCAATTGCTTGGTGGAAGTAGTGAAAGTGGTCTTACGATTTCCCCTCTGGGATGACCATCGACTCCCAGCAGCAACAACAACAGCGCCAGCAGCAGTAGGCGTTACACGCAAGGATGCATCGGAGGAATCCCAGGCAGGAGAGGAATCGTCAGAATTGCCAGTGACATGGCCTGCAGGACTATTGGCATTCCTGGGGAAGGAGGAAATTGACACTGAGGGAGTTGGTGGGGTGGTTTGCGTGAGCTTGGTTACAAGAGGAAGGGATTTACTGGTCAGTGAACTGCTTCCGCTGTCGCCCAAAGTTTTTGAACTTGTCACTGACTTATTATGAATGCGCTGCAGGTGACGTATAAGGGAGGATGTTCCGAGGTGGTTAACGTCCTTACCCCTACATATTACAGCTTGACAAAGGCAACACACGGCTTGACAAATGTTGTCCGCATTTCTGTTGAAATACTTCCACACCGAAGAGCTGATTTTTTTGGTATTTTCACCAGGCATGTCAACGGCCATATTCCTCCCACGGACAACAGGTGTCTCCCCGGGTGCCTGACTTAAACAAACCACCTCACCATCAGAATCCTCCTTGTCAATTTCCTCCCCAGCGCCAGCAACACCCATATCCTCCTCATCCTGGTGTACTTCAACACTGACATCTTCAATCTGACTATCAGGAACTGGACTGCGGGTGCTCCTTCCAGCACTTGCAGGGGGCGTGCAAATGGTGGAAGGCGCATGCTCTTCACGTCCAGTGTTGGGAAGGTCAGGCATCGCAACCGACACAATTGGACTCTCCTTGTGGATTTGGGATTTCGAAGAACGCACAGTTCTTTGCGGTGCTTTTGCCAGCTTGAGTCTTTTCATTTTTCTAGCGAGAGGCTGAGTGCTTCCATCCTCATGTGAAGCTGAACCACTAGCCATGAACATAGGCCAGGGCCTCAGCCGTTCCTTGCCACTCCGTGTGGTAAATGGCATATTGGCAAGTTTACGCTTCTCCTCCGACAATTTTATTTTAGATTTTGGAGTCCTTTTTTTACTGATATTTGGTGTTTTGGATTTTACATGCTCTGTACTATGACATTGGGCATCGGCCTTGGCAGACGACGTTGCTGGCATTTCATCGTCTCGGCCATGACTAGTGGCAGCAGCTTCAGCACGAGGTGGAAGTGGATCTTGATCTTTCCCTAATTTTGGAACCTCAACATTTTTGTTCTCCATATTTTAATAGGCACAACTAAAAGGCACCTCAGGTAAACAATGGAGATGGATGGATACTAGTATACAATTATGGATGGACTGCCGAGTGCCGACACAGAGGTAGCTACAGCCGTGGACTACCGTACTGTGTCTGCTGCTAATATAGACTGGATGATAATGAGATGAAATCAATATATATATATATAATATCCCACTAGTACTGCAGCCGGACAGGTAGATATATTTATTATGTAATGACTGATGACGGACCTGCTGGACACTGTCAGCTCAGCAGCACCGCAGACTGCTACAGTAAGCTACTATAGTAGTATGTATAAAGAAGAAAGAAAAAAAAAAAACCACGGGTAGGTGGTATACAATTATGGATGGACGAGCGACTGCCGACACAGAGGTAGCTACAGCCGTGGACTACCGTACTGTGTCTGCTGCTAATATAGACTGGATGATAATTAGATGAAATCAATATATATATATATATAATATCACACTAGTACTGCAGCCGGACAGGTAGATATATTTATTATGTAATGACTGATGACGGACCTGCTGGACACTGTCAACTCAGCAGCACCGCAGACTGCTACAGTAAGCTACTATAGTAGTATGTATAAAGAAGAAAGAAAAAAAAAACCATGGGTAGGTGGTATACAATTATGGATGGACGAGCGACTGCCGACACAGAGGTAGCTACAGCCGTGGACTACCGTACTGTGTCTGCTGCTAATATAGACTGGATGATAATGAGATGAAATCAATATATATATATATATATATAATATCACACTAGTACTGCAGCCGGACAGGTAGATATATTTATTATGTAATGACTGATGACGGACCTGCTGGGCACTGTCAGCTCAGCAGCACCGCAGACTGCTACAGTAAGCTACTATAGTAGTATGTATAAAGAAGAAAAAAAAAAAAAACCACGGGTAGGTGGTATACAATTATGGATGGACGAGCGACTGCCGACACAGAGGTAGCTACAGCCGTGGACTACCGTACTGTGTCTGCTGCTAATATAGACTGGATGATAATGAGATGAAATCAATATATATATATATATAATATCACACTAGTACTGCAGCTGGACAGGTAGATATATTTATTATGTAATGACTGATGACAGACCTGCTGGACACTGTCAGCTCAGCAGCACCGCAGACTGCTACAGTAAGCTACTATAGTAGTATGTATAAAGAAGAAAGAAAAAAAAAACCACGGGTAGGTGGTATACAATTATGGATGGACGAGCGACTGCCGACACAGAGGTAGCTACAGCCGTGGACTACCGTACTGTGTCTGCTGCTAATATAGACTGGATGATAATTAGATGAAATCAATATATATATATATATATATATATATAATATCACTAGTACTGCAGCCGGACAGGTATATATATTTATTATGTAATGACTGATGACGGACCTGCTGGACACTGTCAGCTCAGCAGCACCGCAGACTGCTACAGTAAGCTACTATAGTAGTATGTATAAAGAAGAAAGAAAAAACCACGGGTAGGTGGTATACAATTATGGATGGATTTCCGAGTGCCGACACAGAGGTAGCTACAGCCGTGGACTACCGTACTGTGTCTGCTGATAATATAGACTGGATGATAATGAGATGAAATCAATATATATGTATATATAATATCACTAGTACTGCAGCCGGACAGGTATATATATTTATTATGTAATGACTGATGACGGACCTGCTGGACACTGTCAGCTCAGCAGCACCGCAGACTGCTACAGTAAGCTACTATAGTAGTATGTATAAAGAAGAAAGAAAAAAAAAACCACGGGTAGGTGGTATACAATTATGGATGGACTGCCGAGTGCCGACACAGAGGTAGCTACAGCCGTGGACTAACGTACTGTGTCTGCTGATAATATAGACTGGATGATAATGAGATGAAATCAATATATATATATATATATATATATATATAATTATATAATATCACTAGTACTGCAGCCGGACAGGTATATATATTTATTATGTAATGACTGATGACGGACCTGCTGGACACTGTCAGCTCAGCAGCACCGCAGACTGCTACAGTATGCTACTATAGTAGTATGTATAAAGAAGAAAGAAAAAAAAAAAAAAACACGGGTAGGTGCTAGGTGGTATACAATATTATATATATATTATATACAATTATATATATATATATATATATATATTAAACTCATAAACTGGTGGTGATTATTAAACTGGTGGTCAGGTCACTGGTCACACTATCAGCAACTTGCAAGTAGTACTCCTGAGTCCTAAGCAGACAATCACAATATATATTATACTGGTGGTCAGTGTGGTCACAAACAATGGCAGTGTGGCACTCTGGCAGCAAAAGTGTGCACTGTATGTTATATGTACTCCTGAGTCCTGAGTCCTGCTCTCCGACTCTAACTGCTCCCCACTGTCAGTGTCTCCCCCACAAGTCAGATAATACAGTCACACTATCTCTATCACTTCAGCAAGTACTAGTAGTAGTAGTACTCCTCCTAATGCTCCCCAAAATTACTACTGTGTCTCTCTCTGTCTCACTCTCTTCTCGAATCTCTATAAACGGAGAGGACGCCAGCCACGTCCTCTCCCTATGAATCTCAATGCACGTGTGAAAATGGCGGCGACGCGCGGCTCCTTATATAGAATCCGAGTCTCGCGATAGAATCCGAGCCACGCGAGAATCCGACAGCGTGATGATGACGTTCGGGCGCGCTCGGGTTAACCGAGCAAGGCGGGAAGATCCGAGTCGCTCGGACCCGTGTAAAAAAAACTGAAGTTCGGGCGGGTTCGGATTCCGAGGAACCGAACCCGCTCATCTCTAATAAAGACAATGCCATCTTGCTTACCTTTTCCGCATCTCACCGGCCAAAGTGTAATTTGCTAGCTACTTGGGACTTTGTTACATAAAGCCAGGAGTAGCTTGGATCCTGTACCATGTATGGTCATTGTGTGTGAGGGGTAAACCAGGTCTGCCTCTCTGATCTTAACCGAACCAGGTTTATTTTACACCCACACTCATTTTTAAGTTCCGGCACCGGATTAGACCCAGATTGGGGTAATGGAGGTGTGAGGTGTGGTGCCTCTGGACTGGCTGAGCAGGATGGCTTTAGTGTGGCATACCTTCACATTCTATTAACACTTTTCACACACTAATTTCTTTAACACTATTTCTCTATTTTAATTACATTTCATTTTTGTATCACCTTTATAGCTTCGGCTTCCTAACACTAATTTATTAACACTATAGTTTTTTCACCGGTATGCTGCCCTGGGCTTTCTGGTTTATGCTGGTGTTTTGGGGTGCCACACCCTGCACCTAGATATAGCGCTAGGGACCCCAAATATACAGAGACGCCTTGATGCTGCTTTGGGGCTTATTCGTACATTTGCAAATATATGTAACCGAGATCTCTGAATTCTAATATTGTGTGGGATTTACATCTGGTTACTGTTATCATTCAGGGTGCTGGGGGAAACAAAATGTCTTTTTTTTTCTTGCTTTTCCGCATCTCACCGGCCAAAGTGTAATTTGCTAGCTACTTGGGACTTTGTTACATAAAGCCAGGAGTAGCTTGGATCCTGTTCCATGTATGGTCATTGTGTCTGTGGGGTAAACCAGGTCTGCCTCTCTGATCTTAACCGAACCAGGTTTATTTTACACCCACACTCATTTTTAAGTTCCGGCATTGTGGGCATCACAATTACATCAGTTTGACAACTTAAAACTTTTCTGAAGCCAACTAGTCGAATCCCATAGACACCTTCCTCCAGCAATCAATGGAAAGTAGAGGGTCCTTTCTGCGGCCAAAAGTAATTTACAGCTTCTTTTAGAATATTCGGTTTTCCAAGGGGGCCCTCAGCCATGGATTTCACAGCTTCCCGGCCTGCATATAGCTGATTTATTAAAGGCTCATACTAGGTCATGTCATGATTTTCTCTAACATGTATACAGAGATGTTCCTCAATATATTACATCGATCCTGTCTCCACATAGGAGATTTATGATTGGGCTTTTAATAACGTACTCCTGTTTCAAATGTGACCATTGTTTATGGTCCTGTCCGCTAATTCGTAGATTTTGGTTACTAGTGCTTAATTACTCCCAGGAATTTGTTTAACTACATGTCATTAATCCCTAAATTGGCATTAATTGGCATTCTCCCGAGAGAGCTTTGAATCTCAAAGGAAAGTAGACGACTACTACTGGTGGCAGGGGCGTAACTAGAACTTTGTGGGCTTCATAGCAAAATTATAAAGGGAACCCCCCAACTCAGGTCTCCAGAGAGATGGTGGCAGCAGGGACATAGACAGTGACAGCAGGAGAACAGAGATAGATAGTGACAGCAAGGATACAGAGACAGAGAGAGTGGAGGCAGGGACAAAGAGAGAGTGTGCAGGCAAAGACATAGGGACAAAAGAGGCAGCAGGGGCATAGAAATAGAGAGAGGCTGCAGGAACGTAGGGACAGAGAGAGAAAACAGGGACGTAGGGACAGTTAGAGGCAGCAGGGACATAGAGACAGAAAGAGGGGCAGCAGAGATGTAGGGACAGAGAGAGGCAGCAGAAATATAGTGACAGAGACAGCAGACACGTAGAGACAGAGAGAGGTAGCAGCACCTTGTCATACACAGCAGCCCCTTAATGGACAACACAGCAGCCCCTTGATGGACAACAAAGCACCCCTGGGAATGGACCATCTACAGTTTGGGTACCAACTACACTGTCACAATATGTGTATGATTATACACTGCAGTCTGACTGGCAGTGTCACCGAAAAATAATACTATAGTACACTGGAGTATAGCAACAAAAAAACTGTATAGATTTTTTAAATTATATTTTAGCTTTTATTTTGTTTACACTGTGTCAGAAAACTCCTAGATTGATAGAGCATGCCTGGACGGTTACAGCAGCCCGTTGTCGGACACAGCAGCCCCTTGAAGGACGGACACAGCAGCCCCTTGTTGAACACAGCAGTCTCTTGATGAACAACACAGCACCCCTTTATGTACAACAAAACAGCCCTGGGGATTGATCACCTACAGTTGGGGTACCAGCTACAGTGTCACAATACGTGTATAATTATACACTGTGGTCTGACCAGCAGTGTCACAGAAAAATAATAGTATAGTACACTGGGGTATAGGACAAAATATCTATATATTTTTTTTTTATTACATTTTTTAGATTTTATTTCACTTACACTGGTGCAGAGCACCCCTAGATTGACAGAGCACCCTTGGACAGACACATCATCCCATTTATAGATGGACAGAGCACCCCTGGAGGACACAGCAGCCCTTTTATGAATGGACACAGCATGGACAGAGCACCCATGGATGACTCAGCAGCCCATTTAATGCTGGAAACAGCAGCCCCAGCCCCTGGATGGAAAACACAGCACCTCTGGACGAACACAGCACAGACACGTCTACTCAATACAGGCTCCACAGCTGGAGTTAAGATGGTGCGGTCACCAGGGACCTTTATAGAATCCAAAACCTGTGAGAATCCGACAGTGGGAGGATGATGTTTTGCCTTGTTTTGGGATCTGAGTCAGGTGAGAAAACCTGAGCTAGACTTGGACCTCGTCTCTGGAGTCGGAACACTATGTTCAGGTGGGTCTGGTTCCCATTCATCTCTAATTTGAATTAGTGTATGGTCCTTACATAGAAGTCTACACATTATAATGGCACTATGAAAGGAAAGTCCTAGATACATTTATATAATATATCAGCATTAGGGATGTTAGGGATCCACTTGATAAAGGTTCACTGTCGTAGGAGGGCTTACATTTATGGCCAAACATGTACTAAGAAACCCCTTTATTACTTCATGTTAAATTGTATGTTCTGATTATTAGTATTCTTAATGCACCTGCATTTTTCTTTTTTTCTGCGTTGTCACAATAACTATAATTTTTTTCCAAGTAACCAGTGAGAGATTGTTTTAGTAGATGCTGAAAAATTTACTCAACACCTGTTCTATAATTATATTTCACAAAAAAAAACTTGGCATTATGTAAAATGTAATTGATTATATATGATCATTTTTCTTTTCCTTTTATGTCCAATTTAATTTCTCTGTTTTAAAAACAAACCTCTGTGGGTGCTGTGGTATGATTCATTGACAATGACCATGTTGCTATTCATTATGCCTACACAGATGATATGTTGATGATATGATGAACTGTCAACAAATCTTTCCTAGTCATCTATTGGTGTCTTACTTTCTCCTGGTGGCAGCGACAGCTCCAGCATCTTCTTTTAGGTCTGGGTAGTCATGTGTCAGCAGAGGTGTTCCATTGAGTATTTTCCCTACTATCCCTAATCTTATTCCCTCCCCCTTGTGCCTTACCTTATCCTCTTCCTCCCTCACAGACTATACTTTAACCTCACCCTGCATCCTAACTGTAACCCTTCCGGCGTCTCCTAACCTCCTAACTCAGAATGTCGATATTCTACATGTCAACATGGTGAACATGTTGACATTCTGAGCATTGTGGTGTCAACATTATTAATGGTGACCTGGTTACTGTTGACTATCTGCCTGGATACCTGTGTGGCAAATGCCCAGAGATGGTTAAATCAAAATGTCTAATGTACCAATTAAGTAATATGTTCTCAAACATGGATATTCTTAAAACCAGGGCTATTAGGGTGCCTTGAGGACACCAATGGAATATACATATTTTAGTAGAGGGTAGATAGAAATATCTCCTCTTTTTTTGATAAAATAAAGTGAAAATGACTTCAAATACAATGCTCTTAAATAAATAACAGGGGTTTGTACAATTATAGTTAATATTCCACAAACTGTAGAGAATTTGTTAAAACTTCTACAGCTGTTGTTCACTAATTAGGATATCTCATAATATATACAAAATCAACAAAGAGGTTCCCAGCAGAGTCTGTTCATTATGTGTTTCTTAATAAGGGGGCCTGACACCACCCCAGAAATCATTGTAGTGTTCATTAGTGTGTTGTTATTGTCAGGGAGTCCCTTAATCCCTTAATAACTTACATCTGAAGCGATAAACAGCAGAGAATTTTCAGGTATTTGCAAGTTAGTCAGATTTATCCTCCATTTTTTTATTGATGTTAGGTTTTGAAGTGACAGTCAAATAATTTAGTTTTAGCACTCTTGATCTTCAGGTTAAATTTCATGTTGCTGGCAGCTCGCCACTACCAATCTGCCAGTGTGCCCTCACTAACTTCTCCACTGCCCTGATGAGGCCTGTCAATAGAACTATATCAAATTGTGAGTTGGCGCTCTTGATTACATCCCCACTGGACCCACACTGCAGAACACTACTCCAGGCCCAGCATTCCAGTGGCCTATAATCTGTAGCTCTCTAGTTGCCTCCTGAAATCCATGGATGGCCCGATGGGTATCTGGACTGCGGGTCGAAATACATTAGGTAGACAGCCATTAGGTCGACCCCATCTGGTTGACAGGCACAAGGTCGACATGGACAAAAGCTCGACAAACTGGAAAAGGTTGACAGGTTCATTCGGTTGCTTTGACAATGGTTGACACACATATGGTTGACACTTTTTTTTTTTTTGGGGGGGGGGATTTTCTCCATCCATGACTATCCATGTCACAAATCCTAACCTTTAGTAACCTTACGGTAAGTGGAGCGGAGTGAGTTATAGCGGGCCAAGCGAGACTGCAAGGGGACGCGATTCTACAAATGGTGGTCCCACATGAAAAAAAAACTTTCCATACTCCATACGCCAAAAATGAAAAAAAAAATGTGTTGATCATTTTTGTGTCAACCATTGTCATGTCAACCTTTTGTACCTGTCGACCTTTCCCAATGTGTCAACCTTTCATATGTTGATCTTATGTTCAGGTCAACGTTGTGCCTGACGACCATATAGAGTTGATCACATGACTACAGACCTAATAAAAGTAGATCTTGTATACCACACCTGGCATGGTGTTACTGGGGCCTACCCATGATAGGAATAACAGTTAACAAAAATGTACAAATAGAAAAACTGATTAAAACAAAAAAGAGAGAGAGAGAGAGTGAGTGAGAGAGAGTGAGAGAGAGTGAGAGAGAGTGAGAGAGAGTGAGAGAGAGTGAGAGAGAGAATGAAAAAATAGCTAGTGGGAGAAAGATTAACTGTGTTTATGATCTGCATAAATTAAATATATTTCATACATTAATATATTCTATTTAGCTGGGACGGGGGGGGGGGGGAGGGGGGGGTGTTACTCTTATAATGTAGCATTTCAGCTGCAGAGTGTTAATAACTATAGAAATTACCGAAATGATTTTTTGTTGTTTTACTTACATGAAAGGTATTTAAATAACGTTTATATTTTTCTTCAGTACTTATCAATTATGTGAACAGTGCTGTAACCCATTAGCGTGTACAACTTATTAGATTTTTGTTACACTCTTTTTAGTTCTTTTGTTTATGAGCAGTAGAGGTGCTTGTACTGTTATGTTACTGTATGCGGTACCATTTTGTAATAAATCAATAACAATAATGTAATCAATACTACAACAGAAACAATGCTTTATTACAGAAATAAAGACTTTTTTTTAACAATCGATCTGATGCTGGGGTTAACAGAACAGGAGCTAACATGTTGATGGTGGCTATACAGGCCAACAGGATAGTATCTCTATTAATACACAGGGCAAAGCAAAATCAAAGTCCTTTCGGTAGCGATAGCAATTTGGATTGGAAGTAAGGCAGAAAGAGCATGTAAGTTTATATCTGGAACCAGGGCTGTCATCATAAATTGTGGGGACTGGGACTGACAAAATAGGAAGCCCCCCCCCCCCCCCCCCCACCACCCTCCCACATCTCCGAAATCAGTTGATGTGCTTTCTGTGACTGTCAGAGAGACATCTAATTGTACCTGCTCATTAAGCCTGAGACAGCAGCCGAATCATGTAGCCTGGAATATCCCAGAACCTTCTAGGTATAAGGAGATGTAAAGGAGACTGATTGTTTGACCACAGATTTTAGTTAAACAGGTACTGTGTCCCACACTAATTATTAGTTGCACTTTCTGCTATTTGTGATACATTGTATAGAAGGCTCCAGCGCTGAGATCTGCCACGTTTCTTTCTCCCCTTCTGCCAGTCAGCAATTTTAAACTTATCTTCTACTCCACGCTGGTCCTCAGACCCCGCAGCTCCTCTCTGCTTTACTGGCGCAGCATGATGTCATGCTGTCACACGCGCCATATAATAAAATTTTATTGTACAGCCGCTACAGTAGCAGGGTCTTCCCTCCCTACACTTTGTAGCATGGGCAGTGGATGGCAGGAGATGGGAGAACTGGGAGCCTACCATCAACTTACTGCACTGCAGTGATGGTGGAAGGACGGGGAACCCATTTCACCATGCAGCATTAGCAGCAGGTGGTATGAGCGGCCCAGGTCCTCCCCTCTCTGTCAGAATGCCGCGCCTCGTACCCTCTGGATGGTGGCCCTGTCTGGAACAAACAATTTTGCAAATGCAAGGGCGGAAAACACATTAAGATTTTTTTCTGTGCAGAGTAAATACTGGCTGCTTTTGCATGTAGCCACCAATGTTACATAGCTTTATTTTTAAGCAGAATAGAGTGGTGTGGTAACAAAATGGCACTACCCAGTAGCTCACATATAACACATTTAATCCAGAAATAAAATTTATGACATACAGGTGCCAGCACCTCCAGGGACACTACATTAGAATTTGCCTTGTAAGGACTTAAGATCTGGGAGCTTGTGCAGGGTAAGTCCGTACTACTCTGAACTCCATTGTGACTTGCACCTCCGCTTTAATATTTTCGGTAGGACTCTTTGCTTGTTCAAATGCCAACTTGTACCAATATTTTGATGGTACACCTGTCCCTATTTTAATGTACAGTATGTCATATATTTTATTTCTGGATTAAATGTGTTATATGTGAGCTACTGGGTAGCACCATTTTGTTACCATACCACTCTATTCTGCTTGCAATTATCTTTGGGCTTTAAGGCCACCCTATTGGTAACAAAGGCTAGCTGCTACTCGGAGAAGCGCCCAGAGGGTGTCTGTCACCAACCACTTGTATAGCTTTATTTTTACACTGCAATTAAATTTCAGTTTGGACATACCCCACCCAAATCTAAATCTTTCTGCACATGTTACATCTGCCCCACCTGCAATGCAGCATGGTTTTGCCAAGTTGCTTGCTGGTTTGGTTTGCTGATTAAGCCCCCTTATCCCCAGAAAATGGCCTTTTCAGCCTTCCATATAGCAACAGGTTTTTATACCTAAAATCAATGCTCAAAAGTGGTCCTGGAGTGGTGGTGGAACTCAATTTCCCCACCACCTACCTCTCCCCCATTAGGCAGAGCCAGGGCTAATGCTAGAGTTTAGGCACCCACCTTGTTGCAAAAAAGTGGTGTGGTCTCACAGGGATGGGTATGGTCACACAGAAGTACCCCCAATTCAAATTATGCCACATTGTAGAACAGTCCTATTTACATTACACCACATGTAGTGCCCCTGATTTATATTACATAACATAAAGTTAGTAGTGCCCCTTATTTACATTACAACACACAGTAGTGCCCCTTATTCAGGTTACAACACATAGTAGTTCCCCTTATTCACATTACATCAAACATTAGTGCCCCTTATTCATGTTACATCACTCAGTAGTGTCTCTTATACACAATGCCCACAGTAGTAGTGCCCCTTACACATAATGCCCACAATAGTAGTGCCCTTTACACATAATGCCCAGCAGCAGTGCCCCTTATACACATCTCTGCTTCTGTCACTGCAGCAGCTCACTGCGCATGTCCCTCTAGCAGAATCCCCACTTCTCTTTGACCCTCCAGTCTCCTCTCAACTTGTCTTCAGCCTGCACCTCTTTGTGGCTATTCTTCACTTCATCAGCGGTGATAGCATGACATTATATACACAGTGCCAGAAAAGGAAGCCACTAGGACCTAAGGTGGTGGTTGAATGCCATCCTACAGACTCAGCTTATGTGAGTACCAGGTGGGGCGGGCCACTTGCAGAGGACCATGGAGCTATCAGGACCTGAGGAAGGGGGAGGTAGCTGCAGCTTGTTAGTCACATTAGCGCCACCCTCATCATCTATTGACAATGGTAGTAGAGCCAGATTTTCTGTTGGAGTTATTGTGCAGATCTGTGGAGGAGGTTGAACTAGTTCTACCTACCATTACTGGTGGTAAAACTGAGTTCCACTCCGTTCCCCCCCACTTTAACCCCTATCTAAAATCACCTTTTTTTTCAACAATTTGTCCCTGCTTTTGGGTCAGTGTTGTGTATACCTCCCCTCCACCCTAATATTTCTCATCCAGCCCCTGGCTGCATTTTTATGAACATAGGTACTGTATTCTGTGGACACATCTACACATGGGATGTACTTATGTGACCGGCGGTCAGGAGACCACCTGTCACAATACCAACACTTACATCCCACTGCTGCAAAAACCTGACAGTCGGCATGCTGACTAGACACCCATAGAGTGGGAATAGAACCTGTGGCGAGCGCAGCTCGTTACCGAGCCCACATCCTGGCGAGTGCAGTAAGCCTGCAAGGGGCTTCATTCCACATGCCTCCCTCCCCCCCTCCCCGCCGGTGTCGGTATGGTGACCGGCATGATCCCAAGGGCCAGTCACCCATACCTAACCCCTACACATTTGCTTTTGTAACTGCTAATTATTCTTCTTCGAATAAACTATCTTTATATAATTATTAAAAAGTAGTTTAGAAGAGTAATTTTTTTCAAAAAGATGATAACATTTCTGATTAAAAAAAATACATTATTAGCTTACTAGCACAATTAATTTGCATAAAAAAGGATCATGTTAATTTACTGAAAAAGGAATGTAGTCAGTTTGTTGACAGGCAATATGTTGACAAACTAAGGGCCTGATTCTGAGTCGCATGCAATCCGTACTGGGGAATCTTTAGAGAGGAGGCTGCCCGTGTGCAGTCTCCACCTGGACCCCCTTCTTTCTAGCCATCAGCACAGTGGAACTACTAGGATCATATGCAGGTCCCCAGGAAAATGTCACAACATGTGCAGGTTTACTGTGCATGGATAAAACTCCATGAAAATAACTGTCATGGGGAAGGCCCCGGGGACAGGGGGGGCTAGAAAAATGCAGAAATGTCAGGACCATTTTCTGGACATTGCCTATAGCAGCCACTGCAAATTCATTTGCAGCTGGAAAGGACATGGCGTCTTAGGAGATTTGCTCTGTCTGAGACAGCTTAATGTGGCACTGAATGAGCAAGGGCAAGGACTTTAAAATTAAGCGGCTTGAGTCACAACAAACAAAAATACCATTGGGACTAGAACCAGCCCCGTGCTAGGGGCATGTCACAACTCATGGTTGGATATCAGATGCTGACCCATACACTGGGATTGGCGGATACACACAAGAGAGGAACAATGTCTAACGTGATGGTGATTTTCACCAGGGACCCTCGCAAGAAGGTTTGGGCTTCTGGTTACTGAAAGGAAGCAGGCTGGATTTAGGCTGGGCTTATTTTCATTGAACCCCTCTTCTGAAGTACAAAATGCGTAAGACAATGCGTCAGCTTCAAAGAATAATGACTACCTGGCCTGATGATTGAAAACAGTGGTCTGTTTAAAGATGCAACTAATTTTTGTGACACCTACTGTAAAAACAGTCACCAGGAACTTTGCTCCTTCCAACAGGTGCCACCATTTTTGTAAGACCAGTTCTATTGCTAATAGCTCCTTGTCCCCTACTGCATAGTTTTTCTCAGGAGCTGAGAACTTGTGGGAAAGGAAGCCACAAGAGTAACACTTCCCAGGTCAATACTTCTGTGAAAGAACTTCTCCAACTCCTACTGTAGAAGCATCTACCTCCAGGGCAAAAGGCTGATCCGGGGTTTAGAATGTGTGCTGATGTAAATCACTATTTCAGCCACAAGAGAGTGCCTCTTCAGCTTTGGGAACCCAACCCTTGGAATTCTGACTCTTCTTGGTAAAATACAGACGAGTAATTTTTGATGACCTATCTATAAAAGTTACAGAATCTCAGAAAGCACTGAATTGCTTTTAATCCTGTAGGCCGAGGCCACTCTGGCAGAAAGCTTGTTTGGATCTATTCGAAAACTTGACATGGATGTAATGAATCCCAAAAATTTAATTTCCTTTTGCGCAAAAATACATTTCTCCAATTTGCTGTATAACTCATTTTCTTGGAGATGGGTCAGAACCTCTTTCACATGGTCACTGAGAGACATGATATTTTCTGTAACAATCAGAGGGTTGTCCAGATAGACCACAACATAGTTATATATAAGTTAACGAAATATGTGATTCATGGCTTTTTTTAAACATGGCTGGAGCTTTACTCAGACCAAATTACATGACCAATGTCAGCGTCCGGGGTCTTACCGGAACGCTGGGGCCGCGGGGCGGGCTTCACGGGCGGCCGGGCAGCGGCGGTGGAGGGCTGCGGCGCTGGGTTCAAGGGTACAGGCAGCGGTAATGGCGTTGAGGGGGTCCGCTCGTGGCGGCGGGATGCCGCTGCAGCAGCTCGCTCTCGCTAAGCCGTTGCCTAGGAGACATGGGGCAGTGAGCAGCATGTTGTCAGAAAAGGTCTGCATTACTGGGCGCCGCCATGTTGGAGACCAAGTTTCTGACATAATTCCTGTTCCTAGTTTTCCAGCCAATCCAGGGAGACTTATTCCTATAAAAGGGGGCTGGTTTAGGACAGGGATGCCAGTGCTTCAAGTTACAACCCTGTTGTAGGTGCTTTAGCCTGTGCTCCCAGGATTCCTGCTGTTTTCTTGTACTTCTAACCCTGCTTTGCCAGTTCTCAGTTGCTGCTGCAGTTTTCCCGTTCCTAGCCTGCTGCTGCCCATGGAGACGCTCTTGGAAAACCCGGTTCAGTTAGACCCTTTGGGCACGGACGACCCCGGGTCTCTTGCCTCGTCCTCCAAGCCACAGTCCGCAGATCCTTGCTTCCAGCCAAGTCCTCGAACCACAATTCACAGTCCTCAGCTCGTTATCTCCAGCTTCATCTTTCAAGCCACAGTCTACAGTTCTCAGTCTCCAGTCACGACCCAAACTACCGTCCACAGTTCTCAGCTCCTCTACCGCAGTTTCATCTCATAAGTCGCAGTCCACGGTTCTTGTCTTCAGCCTCGTTTTACTCTCACCCACAGTTCCACAGTTCTTTGTCTACGACCACGTTCTCAAGTCACCGTTCATCAACCTCAGTTTTCTACCTCTGCTCTGTACATAATAAATACTTTCCATTGACTCTCAAACTCCGCCTACATCCTTCATTGCTCCGTATCCCATGCAAAGGAACTATATCCAACCCCCTCATTTTGTTCTTCCCCAGCCTGCTACCTCCTGGGGCAAGTCTCAACTGCCGGATCCCCAAACTTTGCTAGACGTGACAGTAAGCACTGGCCCAATGGATTCGACGGGTGATCAGGCCTCAGGAGGAGATTCAACCGCAGATATCTGGTCTCGCTTAAGTAAGCAGGAGGCCACACAATCTCAAATTGTGCAGTTCATGCAGAGTATGTCCGAACGTCTCGATTCTCTCTGTGTTGCCATGACAGCTCCTCAAGTTCCTACAGCTGCTCCCACATTAGCACCTTCGGTTCCGCTTCCTCCTGTGTCAGGCCCACTTCCACGGTTGCATTTGCCATCTCCCAGTAAATTTGATGGGAATCCAAAGCAATGCCGTGGGTTTCTTAACCAGTGTGAAATCCAGTTCGAACTACAGTCGGCCAGTTTCCCATCAGCATGAACCAAGGTAGCCTATATCATTTCTTTACTTACTGGGCAAGCGTTGGAATGGGCATCACCATTGTGGGAGAGGTCAGATCCAATCCTGTCTAACTACTCGGAGTTTGTAGCTGCCTTTCGAAGAATCTTCGACGAACCGGGCAGGACTTCTGCTGCCTCATTGGAGATCCTGCGCCTGCGTCAGGGCACGCGTACGTACGTACGTACGTACGTACGTACGTACGTACGTACGTACGTACGGTCAGTCAGTACGTGATCCAGTTTCGTACTCTCTCCTCTGAACTGAACTGGAATGAGGAGGCTCTCATCGCAGCTTTCTGGAGCGGTCTCTCCGAGAAGATCAAAGATGACCTCGCAACTCAGGACGTACCTGATAAGTTGGATAAGTTAATTTCCCTATGCAATAAGTTAGACTTAAGATACAGAGAACGCTGTATGGAGAAATCACGTTAAGATCGTCCCAGGCCTCGAGTCGTTCCTCCACCAACACCATCAACTCCAACTACTGAGGAACCCATGCAGATCAATCGTTCCCGTCTTTCCAACGAGGAACGTCAGAGACGGCGACAAGGGAACTTATGCCTGTACTGTGGTGCATCTGATCATTTTGTTAAATCTTGTAGCCAACGTCCAGGAAACGCCCGCTCCTAGCTTGTGCCGGAGAGGTCAAGCTAGGAGAATTCTCAGAATTACTTGCCAAGAAATAGTCAGTCTTGTTAACCCACCTGGAGCTTCCTTCTTCCTCTCTTCTCATCCCTGCACTACTCAACTCCGGAGCCACCGAAAGTTTTATTACATCAGCTCTGGTCAAACGATCTGGGATACAAACGGTCCATTTGGATCATACCATCTCAATTACTGCTGTGGATGGAAGTCATATTCCTGAGGGAATTATCACTCTTCATACAATTCCTCTTAAGATGAAGGTTGGAGCTCTTCATTCGGAAAACATCTCTTTCCTAGTAATTCCCAAAGCCTCTCACGAACTGATCCTAGGATTTCCATGGTTAAGTAGACACAATCCCCACATAGATTGGCAAACCATGGATGTTCTTCCCTGGGGACGAAACTGTTTCCAGAACTGTTTGCCCTCTGTAAGACCTCTCTGCTCTTCTAGTCCTTCCAGCCTCCCTGCAAATACCAGGCCTTCCAAGATGTTTTTAGTAAGCATGGGGCGGACACCTTGCCTCCGCATCGCACTTGGGATTGTCCCATTGATCTGGTACCTGGCAAGACTCCTCCCCGAGGTCGAATCTACCCGCTCTTACTCCCTGAGACTCAGGCCATGTCGGAGTATATCCGGGAGAACTTGGAAAAAGGGTTCATTAGGTCATCCACCTCTCCGGCTGGGGCGGGGTTTTTCTTTGTGAAAAAGAAGGATGGGGGTCTGCGGCCCTGTATTGACTATAGAGGTCTCAATAACATTACAATTAAGAACAAATATCCATTACCTCTAATTCCAGAACTGTTCGACCGTGTTAACGGAGCTACTGTATTCACTAAGCTGGACCTACGGGGAGCCTACAACCTTATACGTATTCGCCCAGGTGACGAATGGAAGATGGCTTTTAATACCCGCGACGGCCACTACGAATATCTGGTAATGCCTTTCGGCCTATGTAACGCCCCAGCCGTTTTTCAAGAATTCGTTAATGAAATCTTCAGAGATCTCCTCTATGACTGCTTGGTGGTTTACTTGGATGACATCCTAATTTTTTCTAGGGATCTGAAGACCCATCGAGAACAAGTCAAAGAAGTTCTAACTCGTTTACGGAGGAATCAACTATTTTGTAATCTCGAGAAGTGCACCTTCGAAGTACCCACGATTCCATTCCTCGGTTACATCCTTTCAGGGCAGAAATTGCAGATGGATCCCGCTAAAGTCCAAGCGATTCAGGATTGGTCGCTTCCAGCTTCCCTTAAGGGAGTTCAACGTTTCCTGGGGTTCGCTAACTTCTACCGAAGATTCATTCAGAATTATTCCTCTGTCATAGCCCCCATAACAGCATTAACCAGGAAAGGAGCCGATCCAGCCAAATGGTCTCCAGAGGCTTTAGAAGCCTTTTCATCGTTAAAGAAGGCCTTCATGACCGCTCCTGTTCTTCGACAACCTGATCTCAGTCGTCCGTTCCTAGTGGAAGTCGATGCCTCCACGGTAGGAGTGGGAGCAGTTTTATCTCAGCTCTTCGAGGACAAGAAAGTCCATCCTTGTGCGTTCTTCTCGCGAAGATTCTCCCCCGCTGAGCAGAATTACGCTATTGGGGAGCAAGAATTACTTGCAATTAAGTTAGCCTTTGAGGAGTGGAGGTATTTGTTGGAGGGAGCTCAGCATCCAATCTCGGTTACCACGGATCATAAGAACCTACTGTATCTACAGTCAGCCCGATGTCTGAATCCACGTCAAGCAAGATGGGCACTCTTCTTTACCCGTTTCAACTTTAAACTTAGTTACCGCCCAGGGTCCCTCAACAAAAAGGCAGATGCATTATCTCGTTCCTTGAGTTCTGAAGAACCCTCTGACCGTTCAAAAGAACAATACATCTTAGACTCCACCTCTTTTTCAGCAACCAATACCTCTCCACTTCCTCCTCCAGGAAAGATCTTCGTTGCTCCAAATCTTCGCAAGAGACTGCTTACATGGGCTCACTCCTCCTCCTTCATGGGCCATGCTGGTGGTCATAAAACGCTCAAATTCATTCAGCGCTCCTACTGGTGGCCTCATCTCAGGACTGATGTACAGGAATTCGTGGCTGCCTGTCCAAAGTGTGCTCAGCATAAAAGTCCTAAAGGTCCTCCAGCCGGGTTACTTCATCCGCTACCTGTGCCGCAAAGACCATGGACACATATTTCTATGGACTTTATTACTGATTTGCCTGTGTCTGGCGGACGGAACACCGTATGGGTCATAGTTGATCGATTTTTTAAAATGGCACACTTTGTTCCCCTGGCCAGTCTTCCATCAGCATCCCAGCTGGCAAAATTATTCATAGCAGAGATTTTTCGTCTCCATGGATTACCGCAAGATATCGTATCTGATAGAGGTCCCCAGTTTGTGGCCAAGTTTTGGAGATCCCTATGTTCTGCTCTTGGCGTGAAATTGAATTTCTCCTCAGGATATCATCCTCAAACGGATGGTCAAACAGAAAGAGTGAACCAGGACCTGGAGACATTTCTGCATTTATTCATGTCCTCCTCTCAGGACGACTGGCTGGACTTCCTCCCATTTGCAGAATTTACCCATAACAATCTTTATCACTCTGCCACAAAATCTTCTCCATTTTTCATTAATTATGGTTATCATCCGAAAGTTCCTGACTTCCAACTTCTGCCTACACTCGAGGTTCCTGCCGCAGAGTCAACACTTAGACAATTTACTGAAACCTGGAAACAAATTCACAAGGCCTTGCTCAAGACATCCAAGAAGTATAAGACCTACGCAGATCTTAAGCGAAAAGCGGTACCAAGCCTTAAAGTGGGAGATCCGGTTTGGGTTTCCACACGTAACCTAAGATTGAAGGTTCCTACTAAGAAGTTTGCTCCCAGGTTTATTGGGCCCTACCCAATCGAAAGAGTTTTGAATCCTGTGGCTTACAAGGTGAAGTTACCTCCACATTTAAGAATCCCTAACGCTTTTCATATTTCTCTCTTAAAACCGTTGGTACTCAATCGATTCAGAGCTGCTCTACCTAAATCACCCAAGATCCAGTCAACACAAGGAGACGAATTTGAGATTCATAATATCCTCGACTCCCGCAAACGATATGGTCACTTCGAGTATCTAGTTGATTGGAAGGGATATGGACCTGAGGAAAGGTCCTGGGTAGAGGCAGAGGACGTCCATGCCCCAAGACTTCTTCGGACATTTCATGCCAAATTTCCAGCTAAACCTTATAGGTGTCCGGAGTCCACCCGCAAAGGGGGGGGGGGGTACTGTCAGCGTCCGGGGTCTTACCGGAATGCTGGGGCCGCGGGACGGGCTTCACGGGCGGCCGGGCAGCGGCGGTGGAGGGCTGTGGCGCTGGGTTCAAGGGTACAGGCAGCGGTAATGGCGTTGAGGGGGTCCGCTCGTGGCGGCGGGACGCCGCTGCAGCAGCTCGCTCTCGCTAAGCCGTTGCCTAGGAGACCAGGGGCAGTGAGCAGCATGTTGTCAGAAAAGGTCTGCATTACTGGGCGCCGCCATATTGGAGACCAAGTTTCTGACATAATTCATATTCCTAGTTTTCCAGCCAATCCAGGGAGACTTCTTCCTATAAAAGGGGGCTGGTTTAGGACAGGGATGCCAGTGCTTCAAGTTACAACCCTGTTGTAGGTGCTTTAGCCTGTGCTCCCAGGATTCCTGCTGTATTCTGGTACTTCTAACCCTGCTTTGCCAGTTCTCAGTTGCTGCTGCAGTTTTCCCGTTCCTAGCCTGCTGCTGCCCATGGAGACGCTCTTGGAAATCCCGGTTCAGTAAGACCCTTTGGGCACGGACGACCCCGGGTCTCTTGCCTCGTCCTCCAAGCCACAGTCCGCAGATCCTTGCTTCCAGCCAAGTCCTCGAACCACCATTCACAGTCCTCAGCTCGTTATCTCCAGCTTCATCTTTCAAGCCACAGTCTACAGTTCTCAGTCTCCAGTCACGACCCAAACTACTGTCCACAGTTCTCAGCTCCTCTATCGCAGTTTCATCTCATAAGTCGCAGTCCACGGTTCTTGTCTTCAGCCTCGTTTTACTCTCACCCACAGTTCCACAGTTCTTTGTCTACGACCACGTTCTCAAGTCACCATTCATCAACCTGTTTTCTACCTCTGCTCTGTACATAATAAATACTTTCCATTGACTCTCAAACTCCGCCTACATCCTTCATTGCTCCGTATCCCATGCAAAGGAACTATATCCAACCCCCTCATTTTGTTCTTCCCCAGCCTGCAACCTCCTTGGGCAAGTCTCAACTGCCGGATCCCCAAACTTTGCTAGACGTGACAGTAAGCACTGGCCAAATGGATTCGACAGGTGATCAGGCCTCAGGAGGAGATTCAACCGCAGATATCTGGTCTCGCTTAAGTAAGCAGGAGGCCACACAATCTCAAATTGTGCAGTTCATGCAGAGTATGTCCGAACGTCTCAATTCTCTCTGTGTTGCCATGACGGCTCCTCAAGTTCCTACAGCTGCTCCCACATTAGCACCTCCGGTTCCTTCATTGCTCCGTATCCCATGCAAAGGAACTATATCCAACCCCATCATTTTGTTCTTCCCAAGCCTGCTACCTCCTGGGGCAAGTCTCAACTGCCGGATCCCCAAACTTTGCTAGACGTGACAACCAAATAGTAATAGTGGTCATCACAGGTGTTAAAAGCTGTTTTCCATTTTTCTCCTGACCTAATTCTGGTCAAATTGTTTAGCCCCATTTAGGACTAATATAGTGAAGACTTTAGCTAATTTAAAATATGATCAAAAAACTCAGAGATCAGGGGTAAAGGGTACCGATCTTTAATGGCGATGGCGATTAGACCCCGGTAATCGATACATGGTCTAAGCCCCCTGTCCTTTTTCTTAACAAAAATGAGACCTGCTCCTGTGGATGACTTTAACTCCATGATGAATCCTTGCTCAAGATTCTCCTTTATACACTCAGATACTGCATGAGCCTCAAAAAATTATAGAGAAAAAACCCTTCCAGGTAATAGATCGATGGGACAATCCCATTCTCAATGGATGGATAGCTTTTCCACGGCTTTTTCTGCTAAATACATCATGGAAGGCTTGGTAAGGAACCAAGAGAAATTTCTTGAATAATGTTTGCTCGCTGGATAGCTTTATGTGGCAGACTGATTTTTGGTAGACATTCTTGGTGACAGCAAGACTCCCAGGACAAAAGCTGAGATTTGTTCCAATCTAAAATGGGGGCATGCAAACAATACAAAGGGAGATCCAGAATAATCATTCTCTCTGCCTTTGGAAGCAGACAGAAGGAGATCTGCTCCCTATGGAGACCACCAAACTACATGGTCAGAATACGTGTCTGATAATGATTGGTAGCCATAGGAATTTTACTGCCATCCACACCAATTATGCAGAAAGGGGTTTGCAGGGGTACACATAGAAAGCCAAACTGTCAAACTTTCTAAGCACTTATAAAGTACCTACTGACACCAGAATCAAGGAAGTAGTTAAGAGGACATCTCCAACAGTAAGGACACAATATTGAACTGAAGTGAAGTATTTTCTTTTGAGGTGTGTAGAACTGCACGTAATCTGACCACCCATGATCAGTTAGGTCCTCTCGTTTCCCAGATGCTTGGGACACAACTTGTTCTTTACCCTTCTTTCTCTTACCTCAGCAGGAAGATGGGATTTCCCAATGGGCTTTCAGGAGGAACAACAGGAGCAGTGAATCAAGGAGCCAATTTTAAACTGAGGTGTCGTGACTGTTCTCTTTACTTTGCTTTCTCCCTATGGTGGAGATCCACCCTTATGCATAGTGATATTAGATCATTCAGGGCTGAAGGTAATGATCTGGACAGTTCATCTTTGATTCACGCTGACAGATCCCGTATGAATGCAACAATCAAAGTTTCATTGTTCCACCCATGCTCAGAGGCAAGAGTTCTGAACTGCACAGCGAACTGTCCTACAGACTGGGATCTTATTCAGGTTGGATCACTATTGAGACTGAAAGTCAGCTCAAAACGGCTACTCGTGAAAATCACATGTGAAGATCCGCCCTGATTGGTAAAAGTCACCCACCTAAGCGATTATAATCTGCATATTTATCTTCAGAATTGAGATCAAGTCACAGAAACCAAGTGCCATTGACCGTTGCGGTTGACCCAGGGCTACTCAGAAAAATGAGAATGCAATCACACTGGTGCCATGACCCGCCAGCATTTTTCCAACCACTCCCCACAAATGCTATGTTAACACCCATGAATGGTCAATCAAATTGTGATTGCATTTCACTGAATCTGCGATTGTATTTTGCAGCTCGTATCTAGAATTGTATCAAGCACTGATTTAGGAATGCCGGACAATTTTTGGGGTCCCTGACAAATTTTAAGCTATTTGGGATCGATGATCGTGCCGAAGCTCTGCCAGCCTAAATGGATGCTGTGTTAGGTGGCGCAGGCAGATTTATCAAATCTTGGAAAGAAATAAAGTGAAAAGATAAAACGTATCAACCTTTAGCTTATGTCATTTTTCTGGCACATCTGTAAAATGACAGTTGGTTGGTACTTTTTTTCTCTCCACTTTATCTCCAGGAATTTATAAATCTACCTCTTATTCAAGAAAAGGTCTTAAAGCACAACCCAAATGTTGATGATATATATGATGTAGTTATATATTTCTTCCTAAAATTATGATTTTTTCCCTTATTTGGAAATATGCGGGGGGTATTCAGTTAGCACTGACAATATCAAAGCTATCGAATTCTTCCCCCTGCATATTCAATTGTGGGCCGTTTTTGCACGTTTTTAATGCATTTTTACCAATACCTTTTCACTTCTTTTTTTTTAGCGAAAAGGCATTGATGAAAAATGCATCAAAATCAGCAAAAACAGCTCATGTTCGCTGGCGCAGGTGCCGATCCACATGTTTTTAGCATCTGCTGAATTTTTTACCTAGGCGAAAAAAATGGCCTTGCTATTGAATAGAGCGAATCCCCATTCATCCTTAAAAAATAAGAATTTACTTACCGATAATTCTATTTCTCGTAGTCCGTAGTGGATGCTGGGGACTCCGTCAGGACCATGGGGAATAGCGGCTCCGCAGGAGACAGGGCACAAAAGTAAAAGCTTTAGGATCAGGTGGTGTGCACTGGCTCCTCCCCCTATGACCCTCCTCCAAGCCTCAGTTAGGATACTGTGCCCGGACGAGCGTACACAATAAGGAAGGATTTTGAATCCCGGGTAAGACTCATACCAGCCACACCAATCACACTGTACAACCTGTGATCTGAACCCAGTTAACAGCATGATAACAGCGGAGCCTCTGAAAAGATGGCTCACAACAATAATAACCCGATTTTTGTAACAATAACTATGTACAAGTATTGCAGACAATCCGCACTTGGGATGGGCGCCCAGCATCCACTACGGACTACGAGAAATAGAATTATCGGTAAGTAAATTCTTATTTTCTCTGACGTCCTAAGTGGATGCTGGGGACTCCGTCAGGACCATGGGGATTATACCAAAGCTCCCAAACGGGCGGGAGAGTGCGGATGACTCTGCAGCACCGAGTGAGAGAACTCCAGGTCCTCCTCAGCCAGGGTGTGCCCCTGACCAAGTAGCAGCTCGGCAAAGTTGTAAAGCCGAGACCCCTCGGGCAGCCGCCCAAGATGAGCCCACCTTCCTTGTGGAATGGGCATTTACATATTTTGGCTGTGGCAGGCCTGCCACATAATGTGCAAGCTGAATTGTACTACACATCCAACTAGCAATCGTCTGCTTAGAAGCAAGAGCACCCAGTTTGTTGGGTGCATACAGGATAACAGCAAGTCAGTTTTCCTGACTCCAGCCGTCCTGGAAACCTATATTTTCAGGGCCCTGACAACATCTAGCAACTTGGAGTCCTCCAAGTCCCTAGTAGCCGCAGGTACCACAATAAGCTGGTTCAGGTGAAACGCTGACACCACCTTAGGGAGAAACTGGGGACGAGTCCGCAGCTCTGCCCTGTCCGAATGGACAATCAGATATGGGCTTTTGTGAGACAAAACCGCCAATTCTGACACTCGCCTGGCCGAGGCCAGGGCCAACATCATGGTCACTTTCCATGTGAGATATTTCAAATCCACAGATTTGAGCGGTTTAAACCAATGTGATTTGAGGAATCCCAGAACTACGTTGAGATCCCACAGTGCCACTGGAGGCACAAAAGGGGGTTGTATATGCAGTACTCCCTTGACAAACTTCTGGACTTCAGGAACTGAAGCCAATTCTTTCTGGAAGAAAATCGACAGGGCCGAAATTTGAACCTTAATGGACCCCAATTTGAGGCCCATAGACACTCCTGTTTGCAGGAAATGCAGGAATCGACCGAGTTGAAATTTCTTCGTGGGGCCTTCCTGGCCTCACACCACGCAACATATTTTCGCCACATGTGGTGATAATGTTGTGCGGTCACCTCCTTCCTGGCTTTGACCAGGGTAGGAATGACCTCTTCCGGAATGCCTTTTTCCCTTAGGATCCGGCGTTCAACCGCCATGCCGTCAAACGCAGCCGCGGTAAGTCTTGGAACAGACATGGTACTTGCTGAAGCAAGTCCCTTCTTAGCGGCAGAGGCCATGAGTCCTCTGTGAGCATCTCTTGAAGTTCCGGGTACCAAGTCCTTCTTGGCCAATCCGGAGCCACGAGTATAGTTCTTACTCCTCTACGTCTTATAATTCTCAGTACCTTAGGTATGAGAAGCAGAGGAGGGAACACATACACCGACTGGTACACCCACGGTGTTACCAGAACGTCCACAGCTATTGCCTGAGGGTCTCTTGACCTGGCGCAATACCTGTCCAGTTTTTTGTTCAGGCGGGACGCCATCATGTCCACCTTTGGTCTATCCCAACGGTTCACAATCATGTGGAAAACTTCCCGATGAAGTCCCCACTCTCCCGGGTGGAGGTCGTGCTGAGGAAGTCTGCTTCCCAGTTGTCCACTCCCGGAATGAACACTGCTGACAGTGCTATCACATGATTTTCCGCCCAGCGAAGAATCCTTGCAGTTTCTGCCATTGCCCTCCTGCTTCTTGTGCCGCCCTGTCTGTTTACGTGGGCGACTGCCGTGATGTTGTCCCACTGGATCAATACCGGCTGACCTTGAAGCAGAGGTCTTGCTAAGCTTAGAGCATTGTAAATTGCTCTTAGCTCCAGTATATTTATGTGGAGAGAAGTCTCCAGACTTGATCACACTCCCTGGAAATTTTTTCCTTGTGTGACTGCTCCCCAGCCTTTCAGGCTGGCATCCGTGGTCACCAGGACCCAGTCCTGAATGCCGAATCTGTGGCCCTTTAGTAGATGAGCACTCTGCAGCCACCACAGAAGAGACACCCTTGTCCTTGGAGACAGGGTTATCCGCTGATGCATCTGAAGATGCGATCCGGACCATTTTTCCAGCAGATCCCACTGAAAAGTTCTTGCGTGAAATCTGCCGAATGGAATCGCTTCGTAAGAAGCCACCATTTTTCCCAGGACCCTTGTGCAATGATGCACTGACACTTTTCCTGGTTTTAGGAGGTTCCTGACTAGCTCGGATAACTCCCTGGCTTTCTCCTCCGGGAGAAACACCTTTTTCTGGACTGTGTCCAGAATCATCCCTAGGAACAGCAGACGTGTCGTCGGAGACAGCTGCGATTTTGGAATATTTAGAATCCACCCGTGCTGTCGTAGAACTACTTGAGATAGTGCTACTCCGACCTCCAACTGTTCTCTGGACCTTGCCCTTATCAGGAGATCGTCCAAGTAAGGGATAATTAAGACGCCTTTTCTTTGAAGAAGAATCATCATTTCGGCCATTACCTTGGTAAAGACCCGGGGTGCCGTGGACAATCCAAACGGCAGCGTCTGAAACTGATAGTGACAGTTTTGTACCACGAACCTGAGGTACCCTTGGTGAGAAGGGCAAATTGGGACATGGAGGTAAGCATCCTTGATGTCCAGGGACACCATATAGTCCCCTTCTTCCTGGTTCGCTATCACTGCTCTGAGTGACTCCATCTTGATTTGAACCTTTGTATGTAAGTGTTCAAATATTTCAGATTTAGAATAGGTCTCACCGAGCCGTCTGGCTTCAGTACCACAATATAGTGTGGAATAATACCCCTTTCCTTGTTGTAGGAGGGGTACTTTGATTATCACCTGCTGGGAATACAGCTTGTGAATTGTTTCCAATACTGCCTCCCTGTCGGAGGGAGACGTTGGTAAAGCAGACTTCAGGAACCTGCGAGGGGGAGACGTCTCGAATTTCCAATCTGTACCCCTGGGATACTACCTGCAGGATCCAGGGGTCCACTTGCGAGTGAGCCCACTGCGCGCTGAAACTCTTGAGACGACCCCCCACCGCACCTGAGTCCGCTTGTACGGCCCCAGCGTCATGCTGAGGACTTGGCAAAAGCGGTGGAGGGCTTCTGTTCCTGGGAATGGGCTGCCTGCTGCAGTCTTCTTCCCTTTCGTCTATCCCTGGGCAGATATGACTGGCCTTTTGCCTGCTTGCCCTTATGGGGACGAAAGGACTGAGGCTGAAAAGACGGTGTCTTTTTCTGCTGAGATGTGACTTGGGGTAAAAAAGGTGGATTTTCCAGCTGTTGCCGTGGCCACCAGGCCCGATGGACCGACCCCAAATAACTCCTCCCCTTTATACGGCAATACTTCCATGTGCCGTTTGGAATCTGCATCACCTGACCACTGTCGTGTCCATAAACATCTTCTGGCAGATATGGACATCGCACTTACTCTTGATGCCAGAGTGCAAATATCCCTCTGTGCATCTCGCATATATAGAAATGCATCCTTTAAATGCTCTATAGTCAATAAAATACTGTCCCTGTCAAGGGTATCAATATTTTCAGTCAGGGAATCCGACCAAGCCACCCCAGCGCTGCACATCCAGGCTGAGGCGATCGCTGGTCGCAGTATAACACCAGTATGTGTGTATATACTTTTTAGGATATTTTCCAGCCTCCTATCAGCTGGCTCCTTGAGGGCGGCCGTATCTGGAGACGGTAACGCCACTTGTTTTGATAAGCGTGTGAGCGCCTTATCCACCCTAAGGGGTGTTTCCCAACGCGCCCTAACTTCTGGCGGGAAAGGGTATAACGCCAATAATTTTCTATCGGGGGAAACCCACGCATCATCACACACTTCATTTAATTTATCTGATTCAGGAAAAACTACAGGTAGTTTTTTCACACCCCACATAATACCCTCTTTTGTGGTACTTGTAGTATCAGAAATATGTAACACCTCCTTCATTGCCCTTAACATGTAACGTGTGGCCCAAATGGAAAATACGTTTGTTTCTTCACCGTCGACACTGGAGTCAGTGTCCGTGTCTGAGGTAAATGGGCGTTTTAAAACCCCTGACGGTGTTTGAGACGCCTGGACAGGTACCAATTGGTTTGCCGGCCGTCTCATGTCGTCAACCGACCTTGCAGCGTGTTGACATTATCACGTAATTCCCTAAATAAGCCATCCATTCCGGTGTCGACTCCCTAGAGAGTGACATCACCATTACAGGCAATTGCTCCGCCTCCTCACCAACATCTTCCTCATACATGTCGACACACACGTACCGACACACAGCACACACACAGGGAATGCTCTGATAGAGGACAGGACCCCACTAGCCCTTTGGGGAGACAGAGGGAGAGTTTGCCAGCACACACCAAAACGCTATATTATACAGGGACAACCTTATATAAGTGTTTTCCCTTATAGCATCTTAATATATAATAATATCGCCAAATAAGTGCCCCCCCCCCCTCTCTGTTTTAACCCTGTTTCTGTAGTGCAGTGCAGGGGAGAGCCTGGGAGCCTTCCTAGCAGCGGAGCTGTGTAGGAAAATGGCGCTGTGTGCTGAGGAGAATAGGCCCCGCCCCCTTTTCGGCGGGCTTCTTCTCCCGTTTTTTTCTGACAACCTGGCAGGGGTTAAATACATCCATATAGCCCCAGGGGCTATATGTGATGTATTTTTAGCCAGCATAGGTACTTTCATTGCTGCCCAGGGCGCCCCCCCAAGCGCCCTGCACCCTCAGTGACCGTTGGTGTGAAGTGTGCTGAGAGCAATGGCGCACAGCTGCAGTGCTGTGCGCTACCTCATGAAGACTGAGAAGTCTTCAGCCGCCGATTTCTGGACCTCTTCTCTCTTCAGCATCTGCAAGGGGGTCGGCGGCGCGGCTCCGGTGACCCATCCAGGCTGTACCTGTGATCGTCCCTCTGGAGCTAGTGTCCAGTAGCCTAAGAAGCCAATCCATCCTGCACGCAGGTGAGTTCACTTCTTCTCCCCTAAGTCCCTCGTTGCAGTGAGCCTGTTGCCAGCAGGACTCACTGAAAATAAAAAACCTAACAAAACTTTTACTCTAAGCAGCTCTTTAGGAGAGCCACCTAGATTGCACCCTTCTCGGCCGGGCACAAAAACCTAACTGAGGCTTGGAGGAGGGTCATAGGGGGAGGAGCCAGTGCACACCACCTGATCCTAAAGCTTTTACTTTTGTGCCCTGTCTCCTGCGGAGCCGCTATTCCCCATGGTCCTGACGGAGTCCCCAGCATCCACTTAGGACGTCAGAGAAATAGCGAATAGTGACTATTTTTAATTGAATACCCCCCTTGATATCATAGTTTGGCATAGGCAAAACTAGACATTTGGCAAAGGGTGGTCCCAATTCCAAAACCTCGCCAGAGCTTGTGTTACCTTGAAAGTTTGAGTTTGTGACCATTACTTGGACAGTATCATTCTCTAGGATTATCTTTATTCTTAGGACTCCACAACCAACTACGGCCCACCAATTTCTATTAGGCCATAAAGAACGAATGCCTCCAGTTCTTATGCTACACAAAAGGGCCTACAGTATATATACTTACTTACCTTTACCTTGGTCCTTACATCCCATCTGAGCAACGCCAAAGTGTGCTATAGCTGATGGGTTGAGCTACTGCAGCTAGGTATGTGAAGCAGCTCCCAATTTGGCCATGTTAGTTGCACATAGTATTTCATCTCAGATACCACTGCAGGATATGGTAGTGGGGCTGCACCACCAGCATCGGGATAGTTGTCAGAGAGTGCTGTTCTCTCCTGCCCATCTTTCCAGCTTTTATTACCTTATGCTGCTGCACATGTCTTAAGCTCAGTTGCTGCTAGGATGGGTACAAATTAGGAAAACGTGCAATCAGGCCGATGGTCAGAATGATTTCCCTTTTGGCCCAGAACATGCTAGATTGTACATACACACTGTTCGATTTAGTGTGCAATGGAACAATCTCTCATTCAGTCCTTCATTACACTGCACTGGGTCGCAGACGATATCTTCTGGTTGGCCATGCAGCATGGCTGACCAGAACTACGTGACCCGCAGGAGCATGCAATTGGGCATACAGATAAAATGACATGCACAATTTGTCATTCCAATCTGACAAATCATGCTGATATTGTCCTACTGTGTGGCTGGCCTCAGCCAGATATGGAATGTTGAGACTCTGGGGGTTATTCTGAATAGCCCCTCTGTTTGTAAAAGATATAGATAATTATTCACCTCCTAAATAGCTGAGCTATAGGTGACATTTTATTACCTTATGCTGCTGCACATGTCTTAAGCTCAGTTGCTGCTAGTACAAATTAGGACAACATGCGGTCAGGCCGATGGTCACAATGATTTCCCTTTGGCACAGACCATGCCAAATTGTATGTACACACAGGGCCTAATTCAGACTGGATCGCTGTAGCCACAGTGATCGCATTCTGAAGCCCTTTGGGGAGTGCGCTCATGCAGCTGGTGCACTGCGCAAGTGCGCGTGCGTATCCCGGGAGGCCCAGTGAGATGCTAAAAGCATCTCAGGGCTACGATCGCCTCTGCCTGATTGATAGGCAGAGGCGGTCGTGGGGTTGGAATGGTGTGCCAACGGCTATAGAATAGCATTGTTGGGGCGCAGTCCAGACAATGCAGGCATGTCAAGACCGTTGCGGGGGCAGGCTGCGGCAGCTGCATGATGTCACACGCAGCCGCTGTCAACCTGCATATACTCCCCTGCTGGTGAGCTGTGTCACACCCCACTCTCCTCTACCAGTGTGTTGAACAGTAAGTATGACAGTATCAGCTTTATATTCAATAAAATCACTCCACTGGTTAAGTATCTGAGCTGTTCGTAGTTGAGTACATCCACTGGTGTGTACAGAAACTCCTCATATTTTTGTACATACATTTTTCCAACATTAAGTCATATACTGTATACAAAGTAAGGTATAATTAATTTATAATCATGAGGACATACTGGGTTCAGTGGCGAAACTAGCACTGGTGCAGTCCGGTGCATTGCGCGGAGACCCAACGCAGTGAAGGGGCCCACAGCCACTGGCATTTCAATGAGTCACACTGACTCATTTACATGCAGCCGCTGCCAGCAGCGGTGTCCGCTACCAGTGCCCCACACTCAGTAATGCTGCGCTGCTAACAGGGGTGCTTCTAGAGAGGAGGAGGCCCAGGGCCGGCTCTACCATTAGGCAGCTTTAGGCGGCTGCCTAGGGGCGCCAGCTCCTGGAGGGCGCCACTGAATTCATCTAGCAAAAAAACTAAAGGATGTCTCTGTATGTGGCCTCCTCCTTTTACACTGTGCTGGCTGCTGCTTTAGGTCTAATCAGGTGCAGCTACCACTTTCAGGCTGTACCACATAATGCCTCAACGCTTCCTCTGTGCCGACATGAGTAACATCAAGTCATGTGAAGGCACATAGGAGGCGGATGTAACTATGGTTCCCGAGGGGCGCCCCCACGGCCGCTCCTCATAGCCCTGATGCACCTCCTGCAGGGGGGTTGCAGGTTAGGGGGCACCAGGTTGAAGCTTTGCCTAGGGTGCATAGAGACCTTGCACCGGCCCTGAGGAGGCCCATGTGCAAACTCTGTCTGGGCCCCCTCCTCTCTAGTCAGCAGCATTGTAGACTCTGGGCACTAAGGTCACTATGTCCCAGAGTCTAGTGGACATGCGCAGATCTCTGGAAAAAATGGCGCAGCAGCCATTTTCCCAGAGATTTCCATACTGTGCATGCGCAAATCTCCGCAAAATTAGCCTCCGTGCTATTTACCAGAGATTTTCTTACAGATGCTACCACCACTGGGGACTCGAGAGAGGTGAGCATTTAAAATATGGGTGCAGGGTGTGCAGTATGGGCACCCTTTGACCCCGGGAGCCCATGTGCATCACACACACTGCACCCATTGTAAATACGCCAGTGGATACTAAGTTGTTGCTGTCCATATTAGCAGTGCAACGGTTCAGACTCAGCTGGAGGGGGAGAAGGGGCTGCATTCCTCTTAGCTACTCTTATACCCCTTTTCCACTAGCTCAAAAAACACGGGTAAATGCACGGGGGCGCGCATTTACCCGTGTTTTTTGCAAGTGGAAAAGGGTCAACCCGGATCAAGTGACCCGTCAATCCTACCCGGCTATCTACCTGGGTAGGACACGGGAATGATCCGGGTAGGGTTGTAGTGTAAACGGGAGCCGTGTCGATGCGACACGGCTCCCGTTTACACTGTATGGAAGGGCGGCGCTGGGAGATCATGTGATCTCCCTGCGCCGCCCCTGCCGCGTCACTAGAAGCGTCACCAACCCGGCATATGCCGGGTTGTAACTGCTGATGGGAAAGGGACCGAGCACGGGTCGCAGCAGGGGGCAGCTCCCGTGTCAGGCACCCGGCTGCGACCCGTGCTCGTAGGTGGAAAAGGGGTATTAGTGGCAGATTCAGGGGGGGGGGGGCACCGAGGAACATGCCCCCTGTCATTTTCAGGCACTTTTTTCCCCCTTTCATTTGCATCCCCTTGATGCACTGTGCTCACACAGCAGAAGCTGGACAGTCACCTTCTGATGCTCTGGTGAGCTCTTACTTCCGGATTAGGCATGCCGTGCTACACAATTGACTGTGAAGAGGAGCCGGCCTGCATGAGGAGCAGTGCAACACTACCCGGAAGCAGTGCCAGATTAAGGTCCATATGGGCCTGGAGCTGAAATTTAGGAAGGGCCTATTGTGTGCCTCGGCAGGAGGTGTGAAGCGCTGCAGTGGTGTGACTAGTGATGTGGTGGTGTGATCAGTGTGGTGTGGGTGTGGTCTAAATAGGGGGTGTGGCCTATGCCATGTGAGTAACACAGTCACCACTTACTGACAGACACTACTTACTGACACACGCACACACAACACAAAGCTTACTGACACAATCACCACTTACTGACAGACACTACTTACTAACACGCACAACACAAAATTTACCGACACAGACACCACTTACTGATAGATATTACTGACTGACACACACGCACAACACAGATAAACTTACTGACTCAGACATTACTTACTGACACACACACAACACAATACTTATACCGCTCTCACATCACAATGCCGGGTCCCACCTGGGAATTGGAAATGGGTCCATTCCTGGGTGGGACCCGGCATTGGACCCTACACACCGCCAACTCAACCCGGCAATTTGCTGGGTCGGGTTGCCATCCGTGGGCGGAGATGGAGTCTGCATCAGGGGCGGGTGCGGAGGCGGCGCTGGGAGATGAGATCATCTCCGCGCCGCCACTCCCTATGCAGTGAACGAGTCCCGGGTTGCTTTATTCCCGGGTTGAATTACTTGGTCAGGCAACCCGGAATTCGCCCATGACCCCTTTCACAACGCACATCGAAACTTGTCGACCCGGCAATATACCCGGTCTATACCAGGTTATTTTTGCGGTGTGAAAGGGGTATTACTGACACAGACACCCACCACTTACTGACAGACACTACTTACTGACACACACGGTACAAAACCTACTGACAGACTACTTACTGACACACACAGTACAAAACCTACTGACAGACACTACTTACTGACACACACACACACACACACACACACACACACACACACACACACACAACACAAAACTAACTGACATAGACACCACTTACTGACAGACACACACACACACACACACACACACACACACACACACACACACACACACACAATGCAAAACATACTGACAAAAATACTACTTACTGACACACAAACACAACACAAAACTTACTGACACAGACACCATGCAAAATGTACTGACACAAACACTACTTACTGACAGACACTTCTTACTGACACCAGTGCTGCACACAGAATTTTTTTCTCAGTGGTACTGTGCCTGCGCGCCGTGGGCGTGGTCACATGCCATTAAGGGATGTGACCATGTGACACTAGGTTGAGTGGTTATATATTATGTGAATCCATGGCACAGACACCGCCTGTCCCTGCGGACTACAGAGACAAGGACAGCAGGATGTGACACTGGTTATAGAATAAAAAATATTATATATAAGATGTGTACCCAGCACTCATCCTGTTATAATGTGAATATTTGCTCCAGTTCCCTCCTTCGGTTTTTCAAGCTGTGGACAGAGTACAATGAGGCAGCACTCCCGAGTCTTGCTGGTGCAGTAAGATTTATTAAGTAAGATTCTGGATCAATAAATCTTACTGCACCAGCAAAACTCGGGAGTGTCGCCTCATTGTACTTGTGAGGAGGGGTCCCGATCATTAGAGTTACTCACCGGGGTGTAGTAAGAGTTGCCGGCGGCCGGGTCCCCGGCGGCCAGCATACCGGCGCCGGGATCCCGACCGCCGGCTTCCCGACAGCAGGGCGAGCGCAAATGAGCCCCTTGAGGGCTCGCTGCGCTCGCCATGCTGCGGGCACGGTGGCGTGCGTAAGCGCCACGCTATCCTCCCTCCAGGGGGGTCGTGGACCCCCAAGAGGGAGAAAAGGTGTCGGTATGCCGGTTGTCGGGATTCCGGCGCCGGTATACTGTGCGCCGGGATCCCAACAACTGGTATACTGAATACCACCAACACACCGCTGACCCGGCACCCCACCGTCACTTTTTCTCTGCCAGTCTGCCAGGTGCGGGAGGGTGATGACATCACTTTCATGCTCGCAGCAGTCCTTTTCATGGAAAAGGAAGAAGGTGCTGGCGGTGCCTCCGAGCAAGATCGAAGAGCTTGGTGGTGGTGTTTTACAGTGTGGCGGGGGTATGGCATACTGGCGGACACATTCTTAATGGTACGCCGTACCGGAGCGTACCGCCACACTTGCAGGACTGACTGACACACACACACAACGCAAAACATACTGACACACACGGCACAACACAAAACTTACACAGACACCACTTACTGACAGACACTACTTACTGACACACACACACACACACACACCCACACACACACAATCCAAAACTTACTGACACAGACACAATACAAAACTTACTGACACTACTTACTCAGTGGCGCACCCAGGGGGGGTTTCCGAGCACCCAGAAACCCCCCTCCACTAAAAAAAAAAATGTTTTTTTTTTTTTTTTTTTTAAGCTGCATGAGTATTATTAATGTCTGGCTAGCGTCCTCTGCAGCATGCTGTCTTCCTGGTGGCACTTGTAAGTGCAATAAAAGTTTACTTTATTGTAATTATAGTACATATATATCCATGTGCATACATATATACACATGTATATATATACATACATACATACATATAAACACACAAACACATGATATATATACGTGTATATATATGTGTACTGTATGTGTGTGTACATATATATATATATATATATATGTATGCATGTTTAATATGCTATGTATATGTGTATATGTATGTGTGTGTGTGTATGTGTATATATATATATATATATATGTGTGTAGATATATATTTATATATATATATATATATATATATATATATATATACACACACACACACACACACACACACTAGTTTTACGGACCCAGCATATACTGGGTCACCTCAGTCCGCACCCCCGTGATTGGCTCCGCCCAGTTCTGGAAACCCCCCCATGCAAATCCTGCGTTTGCCACTGTTACTGACACATACTCAACGCAAAACCTACTGACACTACTTACTGACAGACACTACTTACTCAGTGACACACACACACACCCCTCAAAACTTACTGACATAGACACCACTTACATAGGAGACCTCAGGGTCTGGTGTGGGCTGCTACTCACATGGTTTTGCATGCCCTCTCAGCTCTGACATCCAGGGACCCAGCTCTCCTAGAAGACAGCAGCCTCCTGTCAAGACCCTTCCCCTCTTGCATGAGGCATGTTATTGTTGGGAAGCTGCAGCAGGAAAGGTAAGCTGCAGCAAAAGCATTTATGTTTTGATGGACAAGGGAGCGGGGCTTCGGACGGACACGAGGGCGGAGCCTCGGAGCTATCTCAGAGGCTCCGCCCCCATGCCCGTCCGAAGCCCCGCCCCTTCTCCCAGCAAAACATAAATGCTTTTGCTGCAGCTTATCTTTCCTGCTGCAGCTTCCCAACAATAACATGCCTCATGCAAGAGGGGAAGGGTCTTGACAGGAGGCTGCTGTCTCGGAGCTATTTCCGAGGCTCCGCCCCCGTGCCCGTCCGAAGCCCCGCCCCCTTGCAACAAGAAGAGGTCAGGGCACAGGTTACCCAGTTTGGGGTGGGGATGAATGTGCAGCCGGAGGTGAGGGATCTGCTGTATGTGCTGACAGGAAATGTTTTTTTTCCTGTCAGCACTGGCTACTACCCGCACTGCAGGGAGGTCTGTGGGCCTATTTTCAATGGGGGGCTTGGAGCTGCAGCTCCATCCGCCCCATTGTTAATCCGGCCATGCCCGGAAGCCACACCACATGCACACAGGAGGAGCTGAGGTTCGGGCAAGTCTGAAAGGGAGTTTTTCTGCACCAGATACATTGTTATAAGTGACAGAATCATTTTTGATACAATTGTTTCAGAAAGTAAGAGACAAGAGCAGAGATCTCACATAGGAGCAGGGCCTTCCTACCTCTATGACTGTTTATTTATTACCCAATTTTGTTTTATCATTGTGTCCAATTGTAAAGCGCAACGGAATTTGCTGCGCTATAAAAGAAACTGCTAATAACTAAATAAACAAATAAATAAATAAATAAATAAATAATAATATCATTTGGGAAGTTTATACAGTACCCGGGCCCTCATTCCGAGTTGTTCGCTCGCTAGCTGCTTTTAGCAGCATTGCACACGCTAAGCCGCCGCCCTCTGGGAGTGTATCTTAGGATAGCAGAATTGCGAACGAAAGATTAGCACAATTGCGAATAGAAATTTCTTTTTTCTTCAGTTTCTGAGTAGCTCCAGACTTACTCAGCCATTGCGATCAGTTCAGTCAGTTTCGTTCCTGGTTTGACGTCACAAACACACCCAGCGTTCGGCCAGCCACTCCCCCATTTCTTCAGACACTCCCGCGTTTTTCCCAGAAACGCCAGCGTTTTTTCGCACACTCCCAGAAAACGGCAAGTTTCCGCCCAGAAACACCCACTTCCTGTCAATCACAGTACGATCACCAGAACGATGAAAAAACCTCGTTATGCCGTGAGTAAAATACCTAACTTTTGTGTAAAATAACTAAGCGCATGCGCTCTGCGAACCTTGCGCATGCGCAGTAAGCGACTAATCGCAATATAGCGAAAATCGGCAACGAGCGAACAACTCGGAATGACCCCCCCTGTCTCTATCAATTGGTAACATTGTTACGAGTGACATTAACAGCTTAACAGGCCTATTTATCACATGGCAGGGATGTATCAATTATCGCATGCAGGGACAGAGCTTGTGGTCAAGCTCTGTCCCTGCGATGAATCTTCCCAGCATCATCGGGGTATTTTTCTTAACAAATATCCCGATGTTCTGCTGGGCATGCGCCGCTCCCCCGACATTGGGACTTAGATTGCAATCTAAGTAGCGATTTATGCACTTCAGTGTTCACTGCTGAATCAACCCCAATATTCATACGCTGTCGATTGATGACTTTAAGTGCACAGCTGATGTGCAGTGACACTGGTTGACAGCTCATACTCTTAGCTAGCATATAAATATAATTTCATCATGCACTTCTGTCTGACTGACAATATGCAGTTTGATTGGTAGAGCCTTGATCACATGACATTGCAGCTCCTCCCCCATTGAAGACTCATCTCCTCATATCATTCCTGGGCAGGAGCTGTTATTGCCCCAAAGGATAGGTTGGTGCTGCGGCACTTGCCAGCACTTTTTTTTAATTCAGTAATATTAATATAATTTAATTTATACAAAAACAAACATAGGACAACATAAAACATAACAACATAAACATTAACAAGCCATCAACCTCCCCTTAAAGACTTAAGATAATTTAAACATACACTTTGCAGTACATTATTCATACAGTTTGGTCAGTACATATACTTTTTCCAACAAATTATTTTTCATAAATAAACTCCTAAATTATAAATATATTTTACACAGTTAAGGTGTGTACACATGATGAGATTCGGGCTAACCTCGATTCTCACTATGCGATAGTGGCTAGGGGGGTAATTCTGAGTTGATCGCAGCAGGAATTTTGTTAGCAGTTGGGCAAAACCATGTGCACTGCAGGGGAGGCAGATTTAACATGTGCAGAGAGAGTTAGATTTGGGGTGATTATTTTGTTTCTGTGTAGGGTAAATACTGGCTGCTTTATTTTTACACTGCAATTTAGATTGCAGATTAAACACACCACACCCAAATCTAACTCTCTCTGCACATGTTATATCTTCCTCCCCTGCAGTGCACATGGTTTTGCCCAACTGCTAACAAAATTCCTGCTGCGATCAACTCAGAATTACCCCCTAGGTCGGTATCACAAGCACATAATGACTGTGCTTGCGATACTGACTGTGGGGGGTCATTCTGACCCGTTCGCACGCTGCACTTCATCGCTGTGGCGCGAACGGGTCGGAACTGCGCATGTGCAGTGGCCGCATTGCGCAGGCGCGTCATTGCCCGGTGACATCCATCACCAGCAGCAATGCCGCGTACGAAGAAATCGATCACAGTGGGGACCGCAAGAAAATTGACAGGAGGAAGGCGTCCGGGGTGTCAACTCACCATTTTCCGGGCGTGGAGATCCGAACGCAGGCATGTCCAGGCGTTTGGAGGGCGGATGTCTGACGTCAATTCCAGGACCTTCATTGCTGGATATATCACACAGGGTAAGTAGCTGCAGGGCTAGTCTTGTTTTACACAAAACTTTTTTAGCACAGCAGTGCCGCACAAGCGATCGCAGCCTTGTTATGCTAAAATACACAACCCCATAGGCGGCGTCTAGTTGAACGCACGAGCAGCAAAAAGTTGCTACGTGTGATCAACTCGGAATGACCCCCTGTGTGCGATTTTGGCTAAGTGTCAATTTCTACGAGATAGTCAAAATTGACTTGCCTGCACAGTCTATCTAGGCTTGCGATGCTGACCGCGCATCGGATTGGGATCGCAAGGGGACTTTCACTTTGCGATCTGCACTAACTTTTCTTACGATTTTGCTTTCTATCGCAGCTGAGCTAACGGGTACCCATTGCGCATGTGCCGGCGCTGTAGTGCGGTGGTGCATGCCAGATGGCCAAAGGCTGTAGCTGGGCTGCGATCCCAGGCATAGGCGGTTGCTGAGCGGGAGGGGGTGGAACGCTGGCATTTGGCTACCGTTTCATAGGCGCGGTCCGGCCAACGCAGGTGTGACCAGACCGTATGGGGGGCGGGCTGCAGTGGCTGCGTGACATCATACGCAGCCGTTGTGGGTCGGGGAGCGACGAGTAGCTCCCGGCCAGCACGCTAAAGCTGCACTGGTCGGGAGCTACTCTTGAAGTGCAAAGGCATCGCCTCTGTGCGATGCCTTTGCACTTCTGCAGGAGGGGGGGGGCCACTGACATGCGGGGCGGACTAGCCCTGGGTTGGGCGTCCCCCCGCATGTCAGTGTGAATGATCGTAGCTGTGCTAAATTTAGCACAGCTACGATCATCTCGGAATGAGGGCCTTTGTGTTATATAACTCCAGAAAAATAATGGAGAACAAAAATTTGGAGGATAAAATAGGGAAAGATCAAGAACCACTTCCTCCTAGTGCTGAAGCTGCTGCCTCTAGTCATGACATAGACAATGAAATGCCATCAATGTCATCTGCCAAGGCCGATGCCCAATTTCATAGTAGAGGGCATGTGAAATCCAAAAAGCAAAAGTTCAGTAAAATGACCCCAAAAAATTAATTGAAATGGTCTGAGGAGAAACGTAAACTTGCCAATATGCCATTTATGACACGGAGTGGCAAGGAACGGCTAAGGCCCTGGCCTATGTTCATGACTAGTGGTTCAGATTCACATGAAGATGGAAGACCTCATACCCCCGCTAGACTCCCGCTAGAAAAATTAAAAGAGTTAAGCTGGCAAAAGCACAGCAAAGAACTGTGTGCTCTAAGATGGTATCACAAATCCCCAAGGAGAGTCCAAGTGTGTCAGCGGTTGCAATGCCTGACCTTCCCAACACTGGATGGGAAGAGGTTGCTCCTTCCACCATTTGCACGCCCTCTGCGAGTGCTGGAAGGAGCACCCACAGTCCAGTTTCTGATATTCAAATGAAGATGTCACTGTTGAAGTACACCAGGATGAGGATAGGGGTGTTGCTGGCGCTGAGTAGGAAGTTGACGAGGATTCTGATGGTGATGTGGTTTGTTTAAATGAGGCACCCGGAGAGATACCTGTTATCCGTGGGATGAATAAGCCCATTGTGATGTCTGGGCAAATTACCAAAAAAGCCACCTCTTCGGTGTGGATTTTTTCTCCACAAATCCGGACAACAGGTGTCAAGCTGTGTGCTGCCTCTGTCAATCTGTAATACGTCACCTGCTGCGCATTCATCAGAAGTCAGTGTCAAGTTGTGAAACTTTGGGTAAGAGCGTAAGCAGTCCACTGACACCTAAATCCCTTCTTCCTCTTGTACCCAAGCTCCTGAAAGCCACACCACCAACTCCCTCAATGTTAACTTCCTCTTCAGTCAGGAACATAAGTATTCCTGCAGGCCATGTCACTGGCAAGACTGAGGAGTCCTCTCCTAACTGGGATTCCTCCGGAGGATCTTTGAGTGGTATGCCTACTGCTGCTGTTGCTTCCGCTGCTGTTGTTGCTGCTGGGAGTCAATCGTCATCCCAGAGGGGAAGTCGGAAGACCACTTGTACTACTTCAACTAAGCAATTAACTGTCCAACAGTACTTTGTGAGGAAGATGAAATATGACAGCAGTCATCCTGTTGCAATGCGGATAACTGAGGCCTTGACAGCTATGTTGGTGTTAGACGTGCGTCCAGTATCCGCCAGTAGTTCAGTGGGACTTAGAGAATTGTTTGAGGTAGTGTGTCCCCGGTACCAAATCCCATCTAGGTTTCACTTCACTAGGCAGGCGATACCGAGACTGTACAGAGACGTCAGAAAAAGTATCCTCAGTGTCCTAATAAATGCAGTTGTACTCACTGTCCACTTAACCACGGTCATGTGGACAAGTGGAACAGGGCAAAGGACTATATGACTGTGAGAGCCCACTGGGTAGATGTATGGCTTCCCACAGCAACAACAGCAGCGGCACCAGTAGCAGCATCTCGCAAATGCCAACTCGTTCCTAGGCAAGCTACGCTATGTATCACCACTTTCCATAAGAGACACACCACTGACAACCTCTCACGGAAACTGAGGGACATCATCGCACTATGGTTAACCCCAATTAGTCTCTCCTGGGGATTGTGATATAGGACAATGCCACCAATATTGTGCGTGCATTACATCTGGGAAAATTCCAACACGTCCCATGTTTTGCACATACAATTAATTTGGTGGTGCAGATTTTTTTTTAAAAATGACAGGGGCGTGGAGGAGATGCTGTTGGTGGCCAAAAAAATTGCATGCCACTTTTGACATTCAGCCACCGTGTGCCGAAGATTGGAGCACCAGCAAACACTCCTGAACCTGCCCTGCCATCACCTGAAGCAAGAGGTGGTAATGAGGTGGAATTCAACACTCTATATGCTTCAGAGGATGGATGTCAGGTTCTGTTTAGTTTGTGTCCCCGGAGGGGGCGCTAGTGGGTCAGTGGAGGTAGGATGGAAGAAGTGAGGAGGCCGGATTGAATTCCTGCGCATGTGCGCAATGTTGTTTATTAAACAATAGGCTTTAAACAATATGGCAGCAGGAATACTTGATAACAACAGAAACAAATGCAATTGTGAATATGCAGCGTGGAAGCTGAGAGTCTATGGCAAAGTCTGTATGGTAAGTTCAATCGATCAGGGGATCGATGTGTCGGTATGGGAACCGATAGTTGTTGGACCGTGGAGCCAGCAGAGATGTTGGTGGGAATAGCAAACCTGGTAGCAATTGCAGGAGACAAGTGTTAAAGTAAGTCGATTCCTGACAGTACCCCCTCCTTTACGGGTGGGCACCGAACACCCACGTGGCTTGGAAGGATGAGTTCTGTGGAAAACATGGACCAACCTTGGAGCACGGACATCTGTAGCATTTACCCAACTCCTCTCCTCAGGACCATAACCGACCAGTCGATGAGATATTGCAGACGACCGTACCGGCAACGGGAATCCAGAACCTTCTCTATTTCGAACTCAATGCCCCACTGGGTTCGTATTTTGGGACCAACTGGAAGAGCTCTTTGGAAACGATTCAGGATCAAAGGTCTGAGGAGAGAGACATGAAAGGCATTAGGTATTCGTAAAGAAGGAGGCAATTTGAGCTTGTAGGCCACAGGACTGATGACTTTGTCAATGGGAAAAGGACCAATGAAGCGTGGTGCAAACTTCATCGACGGCACTCTGAGACGAAGATTCCGAGTGGAAAGCCAAACCTTATCTTTGGGTTTTAGGCTGGGAACTGCACATCTTTTGTGGTCGGCAAAGAACTTGTATCGACTTGAAGCCTTTTTAAGGGAAACATGAATTTTCTTCCAAGTTGATGAAAACTGACTTAGAACAGAAGTGGCTGCAGGAACATCGATGTTAGGAAGGTCTTGGAAATCTGGGACACGAGGATGTTGTCCATATACAGCAAAGAACGGAGTGGTTTCCGTGGCAGTATGATAGCGAAAGTTGTGAGCGAATTCAGCCCACGGAAGCAGGTCTACCCAGTCATCTTGGGAAGATGAAACATAAAGTCTCAAGAAGGTCTCCAAATCTTGATTCACCCTTTCCGTCTGTCCATTCGTCTGAGGGTGGTAGGCTGACGAAAACTTAAGGTTGACTTGCAGGGCAGAACAAAGGGCTCTCCAAAATCTTGCCACGAACTGAACTCCACGGTCAGATATAATTTCAGTAGGCAGTCCATGTAAACGAAAGATCTCCCGTAGGAAGACTTGAGCAAGTTTCGGAGCAGAAGGAAGACCTTGGAGTGGAACAAAATGGGCCATTTTGGTAAACCTGTCGACAACTACCCAGATGGTATTGAATCCTTGAGAGGAGGGAAGATCAGAGATAAAGTCCATGGACAGGTGTGACCAGGGACGGCTGGGTACTGATAACGGCTGTAACTGACCTGCCGGAGACTGACGGGGAGTCTTGTGTTGAACACACTTGGGGCAGGACGCCACGAAGTCCTTGATGTCGACCTTCATTTTCGGCCACCAGTAAGTTTCAGACAGGAACTTGAAAGTCTTTAGGATACCAGGATGCCCAGTAAACTTAGACTGATGAGCCCAAGACAGTAACTTGGAACGAAGCTCAGGAGAAACAAAAATCTTGCCAGGAGGCGGAACAGGAGTAACTTGAGACGAAGCAAACACAACTGGATTCAGAATGGAATGCGGAACTGGATCGGAAATCTCCTCTTCGGATTCCATAGAACGAGACAGAGCATCAGCTTTGGTATTCTGAGAACCTGGACGGAAATGAAGCTTAAAGTTGAAACGAGAGAAGAACATTGCCCACCGGGACTGGCGAGGATTAAGACACTGGACTGCCTTTAGATAGAGGAGGTTCTTGTGATCCGTATAGATGTTAAATGGGAACTTTGCCCCTTCCAGGAGATACCTCCACTCCTCAAGAGCCAACTTGATCGCCAGTAGTTCTTGGTCACCGATGGAGTAATTAGCTTCCGCAGGAAGGAATTTGCAAGAGAAGAACCCACAAGGGTGAATCTTTCCATCAACCCCCACTTGGGAGAGAACAGCTCCGACTCCCACTGTAGAAGCATCTACCTCCAACTCGAATGGCTTGTTAACGTCTGGTTGTGACAGAACTGGGGCAGTCATGAAAGCCTGCTTGATTTTCTGAAACGCAGCGAAGGCATCTTCTGACCAGTTGGAATGATCTGCCCCCTTTCGAGTTAGGCTGGTAATAGGAGCAATGAGAGTTGAGAATCCTCTGATGAACTTCCTATAATAATTAGCGAATCCCAGGAATCGCTGAATGGACTTGAGAGTACTCGGAATAGACCAATTGGCAATAGCTTCTAATTTTGTCGGGTCCATCTGGAGATCCGATCCAGAAATTATATACCCTAGGAAGGGTATGGAAGAAACTTTGAAGGTACATTTAGACAACTTGCCGTAGAGACGGTTCTCACGTAGACGTCAGAGGACCTCACGAACTTGTAGGCGATGTGAGGAGAGATCCTGAGAGAAGATAAGGATATCATCCAGGCAGACTACGAGATATTTGTACAGAACATCACGGAAGATTTCGTTAACAAAGTGCTGGAACACTGCTGGGGCATTGCTCAACCCGAATGGCATTACTAGGTACTCGTAATGACCATCCCGAGTATTAAAGGCAGTTTTCCATTCATCACCACTTCGGATCCTGATGAGATTGTAGGCACCGCGGAGATCTAACTTGGTGAAGATGCGGGCTCCCTTGACTCTGTCAAATAATTCAGTGATGAGAGGTAATGGATAGCTGTTTTTGACGGTAATATCGTTGAGCCCCCGGTAATCGATGCATGGACGTAATCCTCCATCTTTCTTTTTAACGAAGAAAAATCCCGCTCCAGCGGGTGAAGACGAAGGGCGGATGAATCCTTTCTGTAAAATCTCCCTGATGTACTCACTCATTGCCTCGGTTTCAGGTACGGATAACGGATAAGTACGCCCTCTAGGTGGCTTCTTGCCGGGAATGAGATCGATGGGGCAATCCCACTCTCTATGGGGCGGCAGAACATCGGCGGCCTTTTCGCTGAAGACGTCAGAGAAATCTTGGTAGGCCACAGGAAGACTTGACTGAACTTTAACTTCTGAAGACCTCACAGGACGAACTTGGGCTAGGCAGGACTGATGGCAGTGTGAACCCCAAGAAGTCAGTTGTAACGTGGACCAGTCAATCTGCGGATTATGTAGCTGGAGCCAGGGCATACCCAAAACGACCTCCTGGGTTGCCTGAGGGATGACTAGGAACTCAATTAATTCAGAATGCAGGAACCCGACTCCCAGCACCACTGGCTTGGTTTGATGAGAGATGTTACCCTTGGAAATTCGGCTACCATCCACTGCAGTGATGTAGGCTGGATATGTGAGTTCGCAGACAGGCAGACGGAACTTATCAACTGCAGCTTGAGTAATGAAGTTTCCAGCAGCTCCACAGTCCACTAATGCAGTTACAGACTGGAGTCCAGCCCTAGTCTCTAAAGTCACAGGAAGGATAAGGTCTTGGTTTGAAGGAGCTTGTCTAGAAGATCCCAACTTGACTCCTCCTTTACAAGTCAGGATATGGCATTTCCCGAACGCGCTGTACAAGAATTAATTTGGTGACCTGTAGCCGCACAATAAAGACACAGTCTCTCTCGAAGTCTTCTTGACCGCTCCTCAGGGGTTAAGCGGGACCTATTAATTTGCATAGGCTCATCAGAAGGTGGAGGCTGAAATTGTGTCGGAGGTACCATTCTTGGCTTGCGAGGCTCACTACGAGCACGCTCACTGTTGCGTTCGCGAATGCGAGAGTCCAACTTGATACACAAGGAAATTAACTCTGATAATTGCTCAGGAATGTCACGGGTGACTAGTTCATCTTTAATCCGATCAGAGAGTCCATGCCAGAAGGCTGCTACCAGTGCTTGGTTATTCCATTGAATCTCTGCGGCTAACGTCTGGAACTGGATGACGTATTGACCCATGCTACGGGTACCTTGACGAAGTTGGATAAGAACTGCAGAAGCTGATGTTGCGCGACCTGGTTCATCAAAGATGCGTCTGAAGGTTGACACACATTCGGTATAGGTATTCATAAGAGGGTTGGCACGTTCCCACAGAGGAGACACCCAACTCAAAGCTGATCCAGAGAGCAGTGAAATGATGTAGGCAACCTTGGATCTTGGCGTGGAGAAATTGTGTGATAACAACTCAAACTGGATTTCACATTGATTAAGAAACCCGCGACATAGCTTACGGCTGCCATCATATTTGCTGGGCACGGTCAGGTGCAAGCGTGACACTGGAGTTGATGCAGCCGGTGAAGGAGAACCCGCTGCACTTGCAGGCGCAGGGGTGACTGGAACTGAAGAAACAAGAGCACTGGGCAGAGATTGTTGTAGTGTATCGAGACGGGAGGACATTCCTTGCAGGAACTGGAACATCTGCTGCTGCGCAGCCTCTTGACCATCCAAGCGGGAGACCAGATTTTGTAAGGCCCCTGACCCCACATTCTGACCACCATCCGAGTCCATCGGTCCTGGACTTACTGTCAGGTTCTGTTTAGATTGTGTCCCCGGAGGGGGCGCTAGTGGGTCAGTGGAGGTAGGATGGAAGAAGTGAGGAGGCCGGATTGAATTCCTGTGCATGTGCGCAATGTTGTTTATTAAACAATAGGCTTTAAACAATATGGCAGCAGGAATACTTGATAACAACAGAAACAAATGCAATTGTGAATATGCAGCGTGGAAGCTGAGAGTCTATGGCAAAGTCTGTATGGTAAGTTCAATCGATCAGGGGATCGATGTGTCGGTATGGGAACCGATAGTTGTTGGACCGTGGAGCCAGCAGAGATGTTGGTGGGAATAGCAAACCTGGTAGCAATTGCAGGAGACAAGTGTTAAAGTTCTCAGTGCAGTTTGAATAACACTGGCAGCTTGCAGGCTGATGAACAGGTGTAGATGACGAGATGCACCTGGAGGAGAGTCTCTACTGCAGAGGGCTGGAGCACACTGTAGCTGGTAAAGGTGTGAAGCTAGAACTCAAGTGCAAGGGTTGCTGGTGCTTGTGGTTCCACGGTAGTACAGGAACAAACTGGAAGGCAAAGCAGGTAAACGGAGGAACTGGAGAACGGAGCCAGAGACACAGGTCACAGGAGTGACACGAAGTCCAGGACAAGGACTGACTCACCCTGCTGCTCCTGATATACCCCCCGGTCTCACAAAGTAGACGTGATTCCGCACCAGTATTCTGAAGGTTCCAAAAAAAAAATAATTATACTAATAATAATACAGTACCAGAATAACATGTAATATGCACGTATGATTCGTGTTTTGATTGAAAGGTCTGGTGGTGCACCCAGAGTCAGAAACAAACTAGGTCTGCAGGCATTGGCTGGAAGGGAAACGAGGAGGTGTGGCCAAGCTCCGGATTGGCTGATGCGGCAGTCTGAGGAAAGCTGTCATGGCGGCGCCCATGCCGCGGCCCGGCGGGAACGCGGCGTGCATGCACGCCCGCTGACAACAGGAGCGTTCCTAGGCCCAGGATAGCATCCGGCGACAGGGAGGCCAGCGACAGCGAGACGTAGGAACCCCGGACGGAGTCCGCACCGACGGACAGATGCAGCTGTGGTAAGTCGATTCCTGACAATGGAGCAGCAGCAAAAGGCCATTCAAGCCTATACATCCACCTATGATATAGGCACAGGAGGAGGAATGCACCTGACTCAAGCGCAGTGGAGAACGATTTCTGTCTTGTGCAAGGTTCTCCAACCCTTCGAACTTGGCACACATGAAGTCAGTTCAGACACTGTCAGCTTGAGTCAGGTCATTCCCCTCATCATGCTTTTGCAGAAGCCGCTGGATAAACTGAAGGAGGAGCTAAGACAGAGCAATTCCACACAGTATGTGGGACTTGTAGTTGGAGCCCTTCATTCACTTTGCCAGGATTCAAGGGTGGTCAATCTGTTGAAATCAGAGCACTACATTTTGGCCACCGTGCTCGATCCTAGGTTTAAAGCCTACATTGTATCCCTCTTTCCGGCAGACACAAGTCTGCAGAGGTTCAAAGACCTGCTGGTGAGAACATTGTCAACTCAAGTGGAACATGACCAATCAACAGCTCCTCCTTCATTTTCTCCCACAACTGGAACTGCGAGGAAAAGGATAAGATTTCCTAGCCTACCCGCTGGCGGTGATGCAGGGCAGTCAGGAGCGAGTGCTGACATCTGGTCCGGACTGAAGGACCTACCAACAATTACTGACATGTCTACTGTCACTGCATATGATTCTGTCACCATTGAAAGAATGGTGGAGGATTATATGAGTGACAGCATCCAAGTAGGCATGTCAGACAGTCCATATGTATACTGGCAGGAAAAAGAGGCAATTTGGATGCCCTTGCACAAACTGGCTTTATTTTACCTAAGTTGCCCCCCATCCAGTGTGTACTCCGAAAGAGTGTTTAGTGCAGCCAGTAACCTTGTCAGCGATTGGCATAGGAGGCTACTTCCTCAAAATGTGGAGAAGATGATGTTCATCAAAATGAATTATAAATTCCTCCGGGAAGACCTTTACCAGCAATTGCCTCCACAAAGTACACAGGGACCTGTGATGGTGGATTCCAGTGGGGACGAATTAATACTCTGTGAGGTGGAGGATGTACACAGTGAAAGCGGTGAGGAATCGGAGGATGAGGTGGACATCTTGCCTCTGTAGAGCCAGTTTGTGCAAGGAGAGATTGATTGCTTCTTTTTTGGTGGGGGCCCAAACAAACCAGTCACTTCAGCCACAGTCGTGTGGCAGACCCTGTCGCTGAAATGATTGGTTTGTTAAAGTGTGCATGTCCTGTTTATACAACATAAGGGTGGGTAGGAGGGCCCAAGGACAATTCCATCTTGCTTCTCTTTTTCTTCATTGCATCATGTGCTGTTTGGTGACTAGTTTTTTAAAGTGCCATCCTGTCTGACACTGCCGTAATAAATCCAGGGGTACTGCCATATAAGTCCAGGGGTACTGCCATATAAATCCAGTCCAGTGGTGCTGCCTTGTGCTGCCATAAGTCCAGTGGTGGTGGTGTCCTGTGCTGTATATTATTTATTCCAACTAAAAGGGTTAAATACATTACTTCTATTATTATCCAAATAATTTTTACATGGTTTTCTGACGTCATTTCCGTCCCCAGTCAGCCTGTTCTCATTGCAATGTAGGAGTAAGTCCTGGGTTGCGCAGAGACTGCACACAGTGGATTTTTGCAGCTCAGCGTACACATGCAATCACACACTTGTAAGACGAATTTACACTCCCCGGTGACTATCTGAACACAGGACAGCAAAGTTAGCAGCCCAGCGATCAGGTCTGAATCACCCCATTGTTCATGTTAAAGGCCAATCATGAGGAAAAAAAACATGACCTTCAGGGACCATGTATAGCCTAGCTATGGATACTCAAGTGCACATATATTTGATATAAATTACCATTCATATTTGTAAACTGTATCTCCTACTCAGGGCTGCAAACAGAAATTGTGGGGCCACGCATAGACAAAATCGGCAGGCCCCACCAGGGAAGGGGGGGGGGGATTAAAATAAATAAATAAATATATATATATATATATATATATATATAATAAAAACATTTTTACAAAATTACATTCCTTTGCTCATACTGAGCAACACCATATTATGCCCCTTGCACCATATTAAGTCCCCACAGTAATGCACCTGACACCATAGTATGCCCCTTGCACCATATTAAGTCCCCATAGTAATGCCCCTGACACCATATTATGCCCCACACAGTAATGCCGTCACCATATTATGCCCCACATAGTAATGCCCCTGACACCATGTTATGACAATCACCATATTATGCCCCACACAGACATATATAATGGTAGATGCTCAATTAGATTAGTGATATCACTCAGGTGCTATCATGCCCCACACAGTAAAGCCTCTGACACCATATTATGCCCCCACAAAAATACCCTTGTCATCATATTATGCCCCACACAGTAATTATCATAGTTCCTGCTCATTGTCAGGGGTTCTGCTCGTTGTCAGGGGATTTCACTCCAGCCCCAGTTGTTCGCGCCTGCCTGCTTTAAATTAAAACTACAGAAATATCCCTCCCAAATTGGCTGCCACCTCAGAGGAAACACTTATTAAAGATACTAGAGGCACCTCCTTTAGAATCTTTAAGAACTTTCTTCTCTGAGGTGGTGGACATTTTGGAAGGGATATGTGACGGACTGGGATGGGTGCGGCAGGCGGACGGTGGCATGAGCAGCCTGGGCCCTCCCTTCTCTGTCAGACAGGCTGGGCCCGTGATAGCTGAGCCCCAGAATCCCATGGTGGTGGCCCTGCTCCTACTATCGCAACTAAACAACAAACCTGCAGGTTAAGCATTATTTTGGGAATTCCCACTTAGGTTAAGACATATTTAATTTGATCACAAAAGCAACTGATCTTACTACAATCCCATAGGAGATGCCAAAACGTACCAGACCCTAATTTACATTTGGGACATATATCTGAGGAGCGACCTCTAAATTTCATTAGTCTAACTGGGGTATAGTATGTAATGTATGGTCTAGCAGATATACTTGACTCTGCTGATACCTAATTGATAATAGAGACAAACTAAGGGATTTTAGAGCAGAAGCCCATGTCTCATCATCTAGTGGACCCATATCACCTTCCCACTGAAGCCTTTGCCAAATCATTAATGTAATATGAGGACATTATAAATGAATATGAAAGGGATAAACCTTTACCGGGTCCTAGGGCTAATAAAAACTTTTTTAATGTTGAAACAGCTAAAACAGGAGAGGTCTCAGAAAATGGAGTAAATAAAGCATGTCTAAGCTGTAAATATCTAAAGAAATAAGTAGAATGTAACTGATATTCCATACAAAGTTGGGTAAAAGATCATAAATTGTAGCTGTCGTAAAGTTGCCCAATAGTAAATATACCCTTGGGCAACCAATCTAGATGAGGATACAGTGCCCCCAGTTCGGTAAAATAGGGAAGTGTCTGGGTCTATCCCTGAGCATAGAGGACACCTGTTTCCATACTCAGATAGCTTGTTGTAAAAGTGGGGGACTCTCTTTAATAATGTTCCCTTCAAATAGAACTTGTAGTGGGGTCATCCCAGGATAGGATTGAGAAACCAAATTATAATGCAAAGTACCCACTGACAAGTCTTGAAGCCATCTTTGTATATGGTCTATTTGAATTGCATAATAATAGTTCTGAAACTGTACAACTATTTTAATCAAGGTGACTCTCTCTGTAACTGTAAGAGGAAGATGGCTCCAGACCTTAGTTTTGCCTTTTACATAAGCAAAGAAAGGTTCTATATTAAGAGAGATAAATTCTGCAGGACTGTTAGATATCATTATTCCTAAGTATTTAAACTGGTTCCTCGATATATAGAAAATGATGAAGAAAGAGAACCATTCACTGATATACGAGCAAACGGTTTATCATATAACAACTGTATTCACTGTAAAAACACTGTACCAAACCCCATCTGTCTCATAACCTCCCACAGGAAGGTCCACTATACAGTATCAAATGCCTTAGCGGCATCCAATGATAACACAGCTACTGAGGACTCCCCCCTGGGGGAGAGTTGAAGATGTGTTGTACAGCCTTCCAAAATTATCCATTGTAGATGCAACTGGCATGATTCCTGGTTGATCAGGGTGAACCACCTTCCTAACAATTCTGCCAAGATGAATTGATAAGATAAGAGAATTGATAAGACCTTTGCATCAGTGATAATTAAGGAAATGGGGCGGTAGGATTCAGGGAGCTGGGAGTTTTTCCCAGTATTTGGTATAAGAATAATAATCACCTCAGACATAAAGGAAGGGAGGGACGCTCTTCATAAATGGTATTAAACAGACTCAATAGCTGCTGAACAAATAATTTAGCATGTTTCTTGTATATTTCAATAGGAATTCCATCTGTCCCAGGAGCTTTTCATCCTGGAAATGAATTAATGGCTGCCTCTACTTCCTCCGTTATCAAGAGGCCATCTAAATATTCCCTGTCTTCAGTAGACATTAAGGAAAGACCAGTAGAAGCAATATATGTGCTCAGCTCATGGCTTCGTAGGCTAAATGGGAAGTATAGAGGGCCTAATAATAAGAGATAAAGATTATGTTTGGAGTTGAAGTAGCTAACGAGCCATCAGATGACATTAGTTTTGAAACACATACATTGAACCGATTATTTTTTACCAAAATGGGCTAAAAGGCTGCTTGTTCTATCTGCCTGCATATAGTTTCTATGTGATTGAAATAACAATTCTGTGACTAACCATATGACAAAGGTGCGAAGTCCATGCTTCTTGAGCAGCTAGCCACTGGATACGATCTAAATCTTGTTTAAACCACAGATATTGTGTTTCTAAATTTATGCAGCTACAGTAGACTCTAAATCCACCTCATTCTGCCTATAAAATCTTTTAATTTCCATTACTTGCCATATTAAAGAGCCCCGTAAGAAGGCCTTAAAAGTATCCCATACATTTGACATTGCAGTACTATTTATATTATTTAGAAAAAAATTCTTCCCAGAGTTTTACTAACTCAAAGTCTGCCCCCATTTGGAACAGCCATGATGGATGTAATTTCCATAACCTTGATCTGAGATTCTCCTAGGTTTATACTCAGTCTGAGAAATTTTAAACATTAACGTACAGGATACAAAAACCATATCAATACGGGAAAAAGTTTGATGAGCAGAGGTAAAACATGAATATTGACTAACCACCATAGAATGCTTTATTCCCCATGCATCTATCCATCCATCCCAGTTCAGCTATGAATTAAGAGAACCCAAAGTAAACAGTGCCTGAGGACGTACGCTAACGGTCAATAGTAGCATCTAATACAGCGCTGAAGTCTCTTAGACATATTACTGGAGTATCAGAAGAAGTAATAATAAAATTCATTGCCTTTCTTAGAACTTCATATGAAAATGGCAGAGGTATATAGACCACTAATATAAACATGGGGGTTGATAGAATACAGCAATAAATAAAAACATATCGGCCATGGGGGTTTATCGGTGTTGAATTTAGCACAAACAGTACTAATTTATTAATCAACACTGAGACTCCAGGGGCGTTTAAGAGCAAGAACTTTACCTCAAAACAAATGTGTCTTAGTGAGACATACTATATCTGGGTTGTATTTCCTAAGCATCTTAATAACCAGTGACCTTTTCAGGCGATCATTAATTCCCCTTACATTCCATGTAAGCAGCTTAAGCATCAGTTATTTCAAACTCTATTTATGATAGGAAGGCCATACTTATGGACAGACAATGCGGCAGTAAACAGATATAGCCAGTGCAGCAGAAAACACAAAGAAAAGAAAGGGGGAGGAGTCACAACAATTTACATAAACATTTCCTTTCCACTCTCTCCCCACCCTATATACCCCCGTATATCTGAGGTATACCTGGTCCCTTACTAACATAAATCCCATTCGATCAAGGGCACTTCTATCCCAGGACTCCCAATGCAGTGGGGCTCAATAAGCATATTTTAGGGTAATCTCATTAATTTAGGTCATCCAGGACCAGACCGCAACACATATATGAATACAAATAATCCCATGTATTAACTCCTGATATTATCAAACTGTAGCACGTTGTCTACGATTCGGTATCTGAAGATCTAACCATGCAGCTGCTTCTTTTTTTTTGGTTTATCAAAGAACTTTGATTCTCCATCTGCTATTATACGCAATTTGGATGGGCAAAACATGGTGTACTAAATATTAAGGTCTCAAAGATGTCTTTTAATGGATAAAACTTTGAATCCGTCTTTTTGGACTTCCATTGCAAAATACGGAAATATGGATATATTTCTGCTGTTAATTGCCAGTGGACTTTAACACGTGCCAATCGCAGAATAGAATCTCTGTCCTGAGAATGCAAGATTTTGGCTATAAAGGTAAGACGAGGGGCACCGGGGGGGAAGAGGTCTTGAGGGAATTCTGTGTGCTCGCTCTATTGCAAACTGGGGGTTAAAGGCATCTCAGCCGTAGGTCAATATCATCCAGCATTCCAGAAATTCTTCAGGAGATGTTCCTTCTTCCCTTTTTGGAACCCTCACAAACCGTACATTGTTCCTGCGCAGTCTCCCTTCCATTATCAACATTTTATTTTGCATAGAAATCATCTGTGCTGAAATGTTAGATTCTTCGGTTTTTATAGTAGTGTAGGAATCCTCCAGCACTGAAATACAAGTTTCTTTTTCTCCCACTCTTTCTCGCATGTTCTGCAGGTTGTTGCGTAGCAGAGATAAATCGGATTGAACCTTTTCAATTTTAACCCCTAGTTTTAGCTCACATGATGTCCGTGTCAAGAAGCTGTTGTAGTGTCACTTCAGACTGGGATGGAGGGGCCAATATTGTGGATTGAGATGTGTCTAAGGAGGCACCTATAGCAGATGTCGATGAAGATGTCTTAGAGGACATAGCATATTTCTCAAGTTTAGCCGCAGCTGTTGTATTGCCAGTTTTCCCCATTGTGAAGATTATATATCGCTATTGAGTGTCAGAGGGGTTGATTTCGGAATTAAAGTTTTTTCAATTATTGTCCACACTCTTCTATAAAAATGCTGTGGGTTCTATTTATGCTTAGATTTTCATTCAATAACGACCCAACTGTCAGCATCCAGAGTCTTACCTCCGGTTCTGGTCCCTGCGGCCTTCCTGTTAGCTGGCTGGTGTGGCTGTGTCAGATAGGAGCTGCAGCAGTGAGGTCCTCCAGTGTGGCTGCCGGGTGTCTGGAGGCCAGGGTCCGGGTCCTGGGGAGCGGAGAATGGCAGCCAGAGGTGTCTGTTTCCAAGTGTTCTGCTGCTAGAGTACAGCGTCTGGGAGGCTGAGGCCTGAGGTAGTGGCTGTGTGCTGGTTCCCCATGTGTCCTCTGTGCAGGAAGCCGCCATGTTGGAGACCAAGCCAAGCCAATAGGTATCCCAGTTTGCATCCAGCCAATCCGGTGCAGGGGTTGATGCTTAGTCATGATGCCAGTGCTTCAAGTTACTTGCTGCTGTAAGGTGCTCAAGCTCTGTGCTCCCAGGTTAACCCCTGGTACCCTGGTTCTGTTGTGGCCGCCCAGTGGTCAGTTCTGTTATTGCAATCCTTTGCTCCCAGTCGACCTGCTCTTGCGGTTTAACTGCTAGGTCCTCTATCTGGTAGAGGGTCTCCATTTGCTGACGGTGCTCACAGCAATTCTCTCTTCATCATCGTTCTTTAAGTCGTCTCTTCAATCAGTGTTCTTCAGCATTGTTTACAAATCAAAAGTCAACTCTTCATTCAGTGTTCTTCAGAATCATTTACAAATCAAAAGTCATCTCTTCATTCAGTGTTCTTCAGCATCATTTACAAATCAAAAGTCATCTCTTCAGTGTTCTTCAGCATCATTTACAAATCACAAGTCATCTCTTCACTCAGTGTTCTTCATCATCATTTACAAATCACAAGTTATCTCTTCATTCAGAGTTCTTCAGCATCATTTACAAATCACAAGTCACTTCTTCATTCAGTATTCTTCAGCATCGTTTACAAGTCACGAACATTTCGTCTTTCAGAATTCACTCAGACTTATCTCCTAGTAGTTGTGTATGATTGAGGTTTCAGTAAAGCTGAATTCATCTTTCTTCAGTGTATCGTTCTCGTTCATTGTCCTCATTGCCTACCCCTCTACATCTTTGGGCCTAAGTCTTCAATCCATGAGTAAGAACTATGTTCAGACACTTAGTTTCCTTCCTCTGCCGATAGCTGTTCCCTCAGTCAATTACTGTATCAGTCATCAGATCCCCAACTCAAGCCAAGCGTGACACCAAACATATAATTACTTGATAACTCTTTCAGGACTTTCCACCAAAATGGTATAAAGTATTTAATTCTGTGTTATTAGAGTGTACAGTCACAGAATTTACTGTTATCGATTACCCACAGCTAGAAGGTGTCAGGAAAAGACTATTACTTTAGGAATTCTCCTCATTCCGCACAAGTATCTATTGTATCCATCTCTCTCACTCACCCTTTGCAATCTTTTGCAGTCAGGCCCTCCAGGAAGCATGATTAAGAGCACCATAGCTCTCACCCCTCACATTACACCCAGTTCAGAAGGCAAGGGGAGATCAAAAGGACTAGTTGCAAATAGGCAGGAGTGAGACTTCCAATCACCTGAGGTTTACCTCCATGGGAGGCCAGTAAAGACAGCAGACAGCAAAGTCACCAAGGAGCAAGTATGGGTGTTCACTGCTAGTATAGAGGACCCTTCAACCAACAGTCAGCACTGGCAGCCATCATATTAAACACCAGTGAGCCAGAGCAGGTAAAGAATCTGGAGCTCATGCCAGTAGGACACCAAGCTCAGTCCCCGCAGACCTTTGGGTGGGCTAGCAGGAGCAAACAGGCGGCCACTCAATTATTCTCTACAGGAGGCCACCAGGGGCAACTACTGGCAGAGGCACCAAGAGGCAAGATCAGGCACCCGCAGCCTGCATTGGAGACCCCTCAGCAAGAGGCCAGTGGGAGTGGCTGCCACGCGGGACATAAGGAAACTGGGATGGTATCAGCCAGGCAGCATAGAGCTTGAACCTGCAGGATGCCAAGCCCATTTCCCGCAAGTCTTCCACTGAAGCAGGCGGGCAGTCACATAGGTGGACAGCGAAGGGGCGCCAAGAAGCAAAAAGGAAATCAGTGCGTCTCCATTTATCAACGTGGCCACATGTGCCGTTCCCCTTGAAGGCTCAGTAATTCTGTCACAGCCAGTTTTCCATCTCCTCTTCCTTGGCCAGTAAGTTAATATGTTTTTTTGGGGGGGTCTAACCTGAGCACCCAAACTACTATAAGCAATACCATATGTCTTCAGGGGGTATTGGAGAGAGAGCCCGCAGCACTTGCTGCCTACTCCATTACTGCCATGGCCCAGCCTCCCGCTTGCCAGCACTTTAATTAACACATTTAGGACCTCCTGACCTGAAGCCTGCAAACATTTAATTCTGCTGTCTCCTGTCTTACACAGTGCATATTAAATGATGTACTGTTCAGTAGATGGTGATAAAAGGTTTTCTCAAAGTAAAATTTTAAGTATATCCATATTTTCACTACCTCACCCTGTAACCCTCTGCCTTTACCCATCACCCTCTACCTGTCACCCTCTTCTAGTCCTCCACAGCCTTCCCCATCAATCTCTTCCTCTACCTACCACCCTCTGCCTGTCACCCACTGCCTCTCCCTGGCATTGGGTATATAGATGTATCCCTCTCCCTGTCACCCACTCCCTGTCAACCTCTGCCACTCCTCATTCCCCACAACCTCTCCCTATCACTCTCTACATCTCCCATCACTCTCTGCCTGTCACCAACTGTCTCTCCCTGTCACCCTCTCCTCAACCCCCACAGCGTCTCCCATCACTCCCTACCTTGTCTTGTCACCTTCTGCCTGTCACTTACTTCCTCTCTCTGTCAACCTCTCCCCATCACCCGCTGCCTCTCCTCATCCCCCATAGCCTCTGGCCATCACTCTCTACTTTGCTGTCACCCTCTGCCTGTCACTAACTATCTCTCCCTGTAACCCTCTACTTGTCACCCTATCTTCATCCCCCACAGCCTCTCCTCATCACTCCCTGCCTCGTCCTGTCACCCTCTGCCTGTCACCTATTGCCTCTTCCTGTCACCCTCTCCCCATCACCCTCTGCCTTTCATCGACCCCATAGCCTCTCCCCATCAGTCTCTACCTCACCCTGTCACCCACTCCATGTCACCCTCCTGCCTGTCACTTCCTGCCTCTCCCCATCACCTTTTTCCTCTCTCTGTCATCCTCTGACTCTCCCTGTCACTCTCTAGTCACCATTTGCCATTCCTCGTCACTCCCTACTTTGCTTTGTCATCCACTGCCATGTGGCATATCATTAACTTGGAGTGGGGAAGAGGAAGGGGGCCAAAAGCATATTTTTGTACCTGGACTCACCACTCACAAGTTCTGTTAATGAGTGGGATGTTTAGCTATAATAAACTAATTTTAGTCTTGGATCTAAATTTCCATTTCATTTCAAATTGTCTTTTTATTCTGATGCACAAACCTGTATGAAAAAGATTAATAAAGGTGCTCAAAATATGCGTTTCTTGCAATTTTGGCTCTACAGTATGTGTGTGTCTTATGTGAATGTATAGCTAAGACTGCTGTGCTGCATTTGCCTAGCAATGATATCAGATGTTGTTATATACAAATCTTTGCTCTTTGAACAATTGAGATGCTGGAAAGTACTGCCTTAATATGCAGTGGAAAAGAAATATATATTTGTATATGAGACACTTAGGATGAATACTATTCATATGCAAAAACTCATACCCTGTAAGAACAATTAATTATGGTTCATGTGCAATATGACTGAATATTATCAATACTTCTTAATGATAGAAATCCTTGAAAACACAGTAAACTGAAAAAGGGGTCAACAAAAAGGTCATTACTCTTTGCTTTTATACAATTGTGAGATGCTCGTATAAGTGCCTGTTGAAATGATATAATATAAAGCTGACATACAAAATAAAATCAATAGAAATATTTTAAGGAGACCACTAGTCAATAGTAGAGATAAGCGGGTTCGGTTCCCTGAGAACCGAACCCTACCGGACTTCACTACCCGAGCCCGGATCCAAGCCCGGTTCGGTTTTTCCTGATTGACTTGGAAACCAGAACGAGGCAAGATGTCATCATCCCGCTGTTAGATTCTCGTGGGTTTTGGATTCCATATAAGGAGCCGCATGCCACCGCCATTTTCACTCCTGCATTGGAGAGTGTAGCGAGAGGATGTGTCTCCGTCTTCAGTGTCTATGCGGGAGGGAAAGTGGGGTGGCGATTCCAGTGCTGTGTTGTGCTGCTCAGACCAGTGTAGTGTCTTATGCTGCATCAGTCCAGTCACAGTGGTGGTGTCCTCTGCTGCCATATGTCCAGTTTAGCTGTATAAGTCCAGTGCAGTGGTGCTGTGTTGTCCTGCATCAGTACAGTGGTAGTGTCTTGTGATGCATCAGTCCAGCCACAATAGTGGTGTTCTCTGCTGCCATATGTCCAGTGCTGCTGTATAAGTCCATTCCATTGCAGTGGTGCTGTGTTGTCCTGCATCAGTCCAGTGGTGGTTTCCCTGTGCTGCTGTATAAGTCCAGTGGTACTGCCGTATATGTCCAGTGATACTGCTTATATGTCCAGTGGTACTGCCGTATAAATCCAGTGATACTGCCATATATGTCCAGTGGTACTGCCATATAATTCCAGTGATACTGCCGTATATGTCCAGTGGTACTGCCGTATAAATCCAGTCCAGTGATACTGCCGTATATGTCCAGTGATACTGTCATACATGTCCAGTGGTACTGCTGTATAAATCCAGTCCAGTGATACTGCTGTATAAGTCCAGTGGTACTGCCATATAATTCCAGTGATACTGCTGTATATGCAGAGCAGGCCTTAGCTATAGGCAGGCTAGGCTTTTGCCTAGGGCATCCAAGCATGTCTAGGGGCATCCAAGCATGTCCCTGCAGAATCTCATGCTGGGAGGGACAGTCTGTAAACTAACTGTTACTTTCCAAATATATTCAATAAGTACTTGTATACACTGATGTTTACATTTGTGAAATAAAATGCACACTGTCCCTTAATTCCCTCCGACATGCTTGAATGCACCTGACTCTGAGACCTCAGACAGACAGCAGAAGCCCAGTGACTGCAATTCCTGGACCTGAGACATTTTCACTGACTATATAAGGTTATTACTGGATGGCTCCTTATGATACATGTGTATTTTGGAAGACTGCTTCACATAAATCTGACATTGCCTATACTGCTTGTGCACATGGGGGAGGGGGACCCTGCCATCCTGTGTGTGTGTGTTCCTTATCCCTCTGCAAACCCCAGGTGTCTGCAGGGACATAACATGGGCAGTGTTCTCCCCACACTTTATTTCCTCGTCAGTCCATGCCATAAAATTCCCCTGCCATCCAACACTGTAACGTGGTCAGTAAGTTGCGTTGCGCTATTTCAATATGAAACATCAGTGCAGCATGACTTTCGGACACATCAGACTGGAGAGCAGAGCATATTGCTCCCGCAGTATAAAATAAAGGGCATGCAGTTGCCGGGAGTAACAGACACCTGCAAACACACTGAATAGTGAAGAGAATGGACAGTTTGATACTGGTCTTTTTGTATAATCTGCAAGTGTGGCAGTATCTGGACATTGCTGCTATCTGTTTCCAACGAGCAAGCGAAAATGAAGGGTGAGGCTTGCAAAGGACGGCATACTCGGCATACTCTGTGAAGTCACATCCCTTGTATGGGTGCCGCTTTAATGGGTGTGAGCGCAAGCACGCACCCACCCATCCATTCTGCCACCCCCATCTCACAAAACGCAATCACGGATCAAGGGAGCTGCATGGGTGCACACACTGACTGCAGGTATGCCAGCAAGCAAAAGTAAGTTTTATAAAAAAAAGCTACTAGCATAATGTGGGGCATATGTGTCAGGTGCATTTACTGTGTGGCATTATGTGTATTATGGGCATTACTACTGTGGGGCATATGTGTAAGGTGTATTACTGTGTGGCATTATGTGTATTATGGGCATTACTGTGTGCCATTATGCAGGGCTGAACTGGACCACAGGGTAACCCCCCCGGTGGGCCCCACTGCCCGAGTGTTGCTGGGTCAGATGCATAACTAGTATCGGTGCTAGCGGGCACCAGAAAATTTTTGCCTAGGTCATCAAATTGGCTAGGGCCAGCTCTGCGTATATGTCCAGTGGTACTGCCATATAATTCCAGTGATACTGCCGTATATGTCCAGTGGTACTGCCATATAATTCCAGTGATACTGCTATATAAGGCCAGTGATTCTGCTATATAATTCCAGTGGTACTGGCATATAAATCAAGTGGTACTGGTGTATAAATCCAATGATACTGCCATATAATTCCAGTGGTACTGGCGTATAAATCCAGTGACACTGTCGTATAAATCCAGTCCAGTGGTACTGTCGTATAAGTCCAGTGATACTGCCATATAACTCGAGTCCAGTGATACTGCCGTATAAGTAAAGTGGTACAGACGTATAATTCCAGTGATGCTGCCATATAATTCCAGTGGTACTGGCATATAAATCCAGTGATACGGCTGTATAAATCATGTCCAGTGGTACTGCCATATAAATCCAGTGGTACTGCCGTATAATTCCAGTGGTACTGCCACATAATTCCAGTGATAATGCCGTATAATTCCAGTGATAATGCCGTATATGTCCAGTGGTACTGCTGTATAAATCCAATGGTACTGGAGTATAAATCCAGTCCAGTGATACTGCCGTATATGTCCAGTGATACTACCGTATATGTCCAGTGGTACTGCCATATAATTTCAGTGATACTGCCGTATATGTCCAGTGGTACTGCTGTATAAGTCCAGTGGTACTACCATATAATTCCAGTGGTACTCCCGTATAAGTCCAGTGGTACTGCTGTATAAGTCCAGTGATACTAACGTATATGTATTGTCCAGTGGTACTGCCATATAATTCCAGTGATACTGCCGTATATTTCCAGTGGTACTGCCGTATAAGTCCAGTGGTACTGCCGTATAAATCTAGTGGTACTGGCGTATAACCCAGTCCAGTGATACTGCCATATAAATCCAGTGATACTGCTGTATATGTCTAGTGGTACTGTCGTATAAATCCAGTGGTACTGGCATATAAATCCAGTCCAGTGGTTCTGCCGCATAGGTCTAGTCCAGTGGTGCTGCCATATATCTTCAGTGGTGCTGTCCTGTGCTGTATATTATTTACTCCAAATAAAGGGTTTTTTAATATTTAATCCAAATAATTTTTGCAGGGGTTGCCCTGTGTGGTGTATAGGTACGCTCTCCTTTGCTGCATTTTGTTATATAACTCCAAAAAAATAACAGAGAGCAAAAATTTGGAGGATAAAATAGGGAAAGATCAAGAACCACTTCCTCCTAGTGCTGCTCCTGCTGTTATTGCTGCTGGGAGTCGATCATCATCCCAGAGGGGAAGTCAGGAGACCACTTGTACTACTTCAACTAAGCAAATGACTGTCCAACATTCCTTTGCGAAGAAGATGTAATATGACAGCAGTCATCCTGTTGCAAAGCGGATAAGGGCTTGAGGCCTTGACACCTATGTTGGTGTTAGACATGCATCCAGTATCCGCCATTAGTGCAGTGGGACTGCAGTGCCAACCCTAGATGGGCCAGGTGTTTGTGCCGCACACTTGTGTCGCTTAGCTTAGCCATACAGCTACCTTATTGCACCTCTTTTACTTCTTTGCATGATGTGCTGTTTGGGGCCTATTTTCTTTTAAGTGCCATCCTGTCTGCCACTGCAGTGCCTCTCCTAGATGCAGGGCCGGATTAACAATGGGGCGGATGGAGCTGCAGCTCCAGGCCCCCCATCAAAATAGGCCCAAAGCAATTGCGCTGTGCTGCTGCTGTAGACAGGAAAACATTTTTTCCTGCTACAGGAGCTTGCCAAAGTCTGTCTGAGGCCCCGCCCCCCGGGTCGCGACCCCCCATATCTCCCTACCTCGGCTCCGGCATGGCACAATAGAAGATTCACTTTAGCTAGCCCTGGACCCCCTGCGCCGCATACAGTGATGTCAGGACGTGTGACGTTGCAGAGGCGGCGCTCTAGCACTACCGAGCGCTCTGCAGGAAGCAACTCTGCAACAGCATTGTGACAGCAGCTACGAAAGCTGCTCTGAGAAGGCTGCCTGATCTTGGCAAGGAGACTGATCCTCTGAGGTGAGGTGTACCCCTGTTGGCTGTTACGCTGCTTATACAACAAGTAAATGTAATTTAGGCACTGGCATTACCATAAGGATATATATATATATATTTATATTTATTATGCAGAAGAAATGTCCTGCACTCACCCCAACTAATCAGCTTGCCTGGGTGACACTCCTGAGTAGTATACAGAAATTATATGTAGTGGATGGTGCTCCAGGTCTAGATATCCAATAAATAAATCACAAGCTGGGAGCAATCAGTATATATACAGTATATATATTTAGATATTGGCGTTATTATAAGGCTTTATAATATTGTATGGGAGAAGGAGAAGTGCTGCCCGCACGCTGCTATTATATATATATATATATATATATATACTAGAGATGAGCGCCGGAAATTTTTCGGGTTTTGTGTTTTGGTTTTGGGTTCGGTTCCGCGGCCGTGTTTTGGGTTCGACCGCGTTTTGGCAAAACCTCACCGAATTTTTTTTGTCGGATTCGGGTGTGTTTTGGATTCGGGTGTTTTTTTCAAAAAACCCTAAAAAACAGCTTAAATCATAGAATTTGGGGGTCATTTTGATCCCAAAGTATTATTAACCTCAAAAACCATAATTTCCACTCATTTTCAGTCTATTCTGAATACCTCACACCTCACAATATTATTTTTAGTCCTAAAATTTGCACCGAGGTCGCTGTGTGAGTAAGATAAGCGACCCTAGTGGCCGACACAAACACCGGGCCCATCTAGGAGTGGCACTGCAGTGTCACGCAGGATGTCCCTTCCAAAAAACCCTCCCCAAACAGCACATGACGCAAAGAAAAAAAGAGGCGCAATGAGGTAGCTGTGTGAGTAAGATAAGCGACCCTAGTGGCCGACACAAACACCGGGCCCATCTAGGAGTGGCACTGCAGTGTCACGCAGGATGTCCCTTCCAAAAAACCCTCCCCAAACAGCACATGACGCAAAGAAAAAAAGAGGCGCAATGAGGTAGCTGACTGTGTGAGTAAGATAAGCGACCCTAGTGGCCGACACAAACACCGGGCCCATCTAGGAGTGGCACTGCAGTGTCACGCAGGATGTCCCTTCCAAAAAACCCTCCCCAAACAGCACATGACGCAAAGAAAAAAAGAGGCGCAATGAGGTAGCTGACTGTGTGAGTAAGATAAGCGACCCTAGTGGCCGACACAAATACCGGGCCCATCTAGGAGTGGCACTGCAGTGTCACGCAGGATGGCCCTTCCAAAAAACCCTCCCCAAACAGCACATGATGCAAAGAAAAAGAAAAGAAAAAAGAGGTGCAAGATGGAATTGTCCTTGGGCCCTCCCACCCACCCTTATGTTGTATAAACAAAACAGGACATGCACACTTTAACCAACCCATCATTTCAGTGACAGGGTCTGCCACACGACTGTGACTGATATGACGGGTTGGTTTGGACCCCCCCCAAAAAAGAAGCAATTAATCTCTCCTTGCACAAACTGGCTCTACAGAGGCAAGATGTCCACCTCATCATCATCCTCCGATATATCACCGTGTACATCCCCCTCCTCACAGATTATCAATTCGTCCCCACTGGAATCCACCATCTCAGCTCCCTGTGTACTTTGTGGAGGCAATTGCTGCTGGTCAATGTCTCCGCGGAGGAATTGATTATAATTCATTTTAATGAACATCATCTTCTCCACATTTTCTGGATGTAACCTCGTACGCCGATTGCTGACAAGGTGAGCGGCGGCACTAAACACTCTTTAGGAGTACACACTTGTGGGAGGGCAACTCAGGTAGAATAAAGCCAGTTTGTGCAAGGGCCTCCAAATTGCCTCTTTTTCCTGCCAGTATAAGTACGGACTGTGTGACGTGCCTACTTGGATGCGGTCACTCATATAATCCTCCACCATTCTTTCAATGTTGAGAGAATCATATGCAGTGACAGTAGACGACATGTCCGTAATCGTTGTCAGGTCCTTCAGTCCGGACCAGATGTCAGCATCAGCAGTCGCTCCAGACTGCCCTGCATCACCGCCAGCGGGTGGGCTCGGAATTCTGAGCCTTTTCCTCGCACCCCCAGTTGCGGGAGAATGTGAAGGAGGAGATGTTGACAGGTCGCGTTCCGCTTGACTTGACAATTTTCTCACCAGCAGGTCTTTCAACCCCAGCAGACTTGTGTCTGCCGGAAAGAGAGATCCAAGGTAGGCTTTAAATCTAGGATCGAGCATGGTGGCCAAAATGTAGTGCTCTGATTTCAACAGATTGACCACCCGTGAATCCTTGTTAAGCGAATTAAGGGCTCCATCCACAAGTCCCACATGCCTAGCGGAATCGCTCCGTGTTAGCTCCTCCTTCAATGTCTCCAGCTTCTTCTGCAAAAGCCTGATGAGGGGAATGACCTGACTCAGGCTGGCAGTGTCTGAACTGACTTCACGTGTGGCAAGTTCAAAGGGCATCAGAACCTTGCACAACGTTGAAATCATTCTCCACTGCGCTTGAGACAGGTGCATTCCACCTACTATATCGTGCTCAATTGTATAGGCTTGAATGGCCTTTTGCTGCTCCTCCAACCTCTGAAGCATATAGAGGGTTGAATTCCACCTCATTACCACTTCTTGCTTCAGATGATGGCAGGGCAGGTTCAGTAGTTTTTGGTGGTGCTCCAGTCTGTCCGATGCCACAAATCCACAGGAGAGTCCAATTGGGGTAAGCCATTCCGCGATGATCTTCCTCAGTTGCCGTAAGAGGTTTTCAGCTGTGTGCGTATTCTGGAAACCGGTGATACAAAGCGTAGCCTGCCTAGGAAAGAGTTGGCGTTTGCGAGATGCTGCTACTGGTGTCGCCGCTGCTGTTCTTGCGGCGGGAGTCCATACATCTACCCAGTGGGCTGTCACAGTCATATAGTCCTGACCCTGCCCTGCTCCACTTGTCCACATGTCCGTGGTTAAGTGGACATTGGGTACAACTGCATTTTTTAGGACACTGGTGAGTCTTTTTCTGACGTCCGTGTACATTCTCGGTATCGCCTGCCTAGAGAAGTGGAACCTAGATGGTATTTGGTAACGGGGGCACACTGCCTCAATAAATTGTCTAGTTCCCTGTGAACTAACGGCGGATACCGGACGCACGTCTAACACCAACATAGTTGTCAAGGCCTCAGTTATCCGCTTTGCAGCAGGATGACTGCTGTGATATTTCATCTTCCTCGCAAAGGACTGTTGAACAGTCAATTGCTTACTGGAAGTAGTACAAGTGGGCTTACGACTTCCCCTCTGGGATGACCATCGACTCCCAGCAGCAACAACAGCAGCGCCAGCAGCAGTAGGCGTTACACGCAAGGATGCATCGGAGGAATCCCAGGCAGGAGAGGAATCATCAGAATTGCCAGTGACATGGCCTGCAGGACTATTGGCATTCCTGGGGAAGGAGGAAATTGACACTGAGGGAGTTGGTGGGGTGGTTTGCGTGAGCTTGGTTACAAGAGGAAGGGATTTACTGGTCAGTGGACTGCTTCCGCTGTCGCCCAAAGTTTTTGAACTTGTCACTGACTTATTATGAATGCGCTGCAGGTGACGTATAAGGGAGGATGTTCCGAGGTGGTTAACGTCCTTACCCCTACTTATTACAGCTTGACAAAGGGAACACACGGCTTGACAAATGTTGTCCGCATTTCTGGTGAAATACTTCCACACCGAAGAGCTGATTTTTTTGGTATTTTCACCAGGCATGTCAACGGCCATATTCCTCCCACGGATAACAGGTGTCTCCCCGGGTGCCTGACTTAAACAAACCACCTCACCATCAGAATCCTCCTGGTCAATTTCCTCCCCAGCGCCAGCAACACCCATATCCTCCTCATCCTGGTGTACTTCAACACTGACATCTTCAATCTGACTATCAGGAACTGGACTGCGGGTGCTCCTTCCAGCACTTGCAGGGGGCATGCAAATGGTGGAAGGCGCATGCTCTTCACGTCCAGTGTTGGGAAGGTCAGGCATCGCAACCGACACAATTGGACTCTCCTTGTGGATTTGGGATTTCGAAGAACGCACAGTTCTTTGCTGTGCTTTTTCCAGCTTGAGTCTTTTCATTTTTCTAGCGAGAGGCTGAGTGCTTCCATCCTCATGTGAAGCTGAACCACCAGCCATGAACATAGGCCAGGGCCTCAGCCGTTCCTTGCCACTCCGTGTGGTAAATGGCATATTGGCAAGTTTACGCTTCTCCTCCGACAATTTTATTTTAGGTTTTGGAGTCCTTTTTTTACTGATATTTGGTGTTTTGGATTTGACATGCTCTGTACTATGACATTGGGCATCGGCCTTGGCAGACGACGTTGCTGGCATTTCATCGTCTCGGCCATGACTAGTGGCAGCAGCTTCAGCACGAGGTGGAAGTGGATCTTGATCTTTCCCTAATTTTGGAACCTCAACATTTTTGTTCTCCATATTTTAATAGGCACAACTAAAAGGCACCTCAGGTAAACAATGGAGATGGATGGATACTAGTATACAATTATGGATGGACTGCCGAGTGCCGACACAGAGGTAGCTACAGCCGTGGACTACCATACTGTACTGTGTCTGCTGCTAATATAGACTGGTTGATAATGAGATGTAGTATGTATGTATAAAGAAGAAAGAAAAAAAACCACGGGTAGGTGGTATACAATTATGGATGGACTGCCGAGTGCCGACACAGAGGTAGCTACAGCCGTGGACTACCGTACTGTACTGTGTCTGCTGCTAATATAGACTGGTTGATAATGAGATGTAGTATGTATGTATAAAGAAGAAAGAAAAAAAAACCACGGGTAGGTGGTATACAATTATGGACGGACTGCCGAGTGCCGACACAGAGGTAGCTACAGCCGTGGACTACCGTACTGTACTGTGTCTGCTGCTAATATAGACTGGATGATAATGAGATGTAGTATGTATAAAGAAGAAAGAAAAAAAAACCACGGGTAGGTGGTATACAATTATGGATGGACTGCCGAGTGCCGACACAGAGGTAGCTACAGCCGTGGACTACCGTACTGTACTGTGTCTGCTGCTAATATAGACTGGATGATAATGAGATGTAGTATGTATAAAGAAGAAAAAAAAACCCACGGGTAGGTGGTATACAATTATGGATGGACTGCCGAGTGCCGACACAGAGGTAGCTACAGCCGTGGACTACCGTACTGTACTGTGTCTGCTGCTAATATAGACTGGATGATAATGAGATGTAGTATGTATAAAGAAGAAAGAAAAAAAAACCACGGGTAGGTGGTATACAATTATGGACGGACTGCCGAGTGCCGACACAGAGGTAGCTACAGCCGTGGACTACCGTACTGTACTGTGTCTGCTGCTAATATAGACTGGATGATAATGAGATGTAGTATGTATAAAGAAGAAAGAAGAAAAAACCACGGGGAGGTGGTATACAATTATGGATGGACTGCCGAGTGCCGACACAGAGGTAGCTACAGCCGTGGACTACCGTACTGTACTGTGTCTGCTGCTAATATAGACTGGATGATAATGAGATGTAGTATGTATAAAGAAGAAAAAAAAACCACGGGTAGGTGGTATACAATTATGGATGGACTGCCGAGTGCCGACACAGAGGTAGCTACAGCCGTGGACTACCGTACTGTACTGTGTCTGCTGCTAATATAGACTGGATGATAATGAGATGTAGTATGTATAAAGAAGAAAGAAAAAAAAACCACGGGTAGGTGGTATACAATTATGGACGGACTGCCGAGTGCCGACACAGAGGTAGCTACAGCCGTGGACTACCGTACTGTACTGTGTCTGCTGCTAATATAGACTGGTTGATAATGAGATGTAGTATGTATAAAGAAGAAAGAAAAAAAAACCACGGGTAGGTGGTATACAATTATGGATGGACTGCCGAGTGCCGACACAGAGGTAGCTACAGCCGTGGACTACCGTACTGTACTGTGTCTGCTGCTAATATAGACTGGATGATAATGAGATGTAGTATGTATAAAGAAGAAAAAAAAAACCACGGGTAGGTGGTATACAATTATGGATGGACTGCCGAGTGCCGACACAGAGGTAGCTACAGCCGTGGACTACCGTACTGTACTGTGTCTGCTGCTATTATAGACTGGATGATAATGAGATGTAGTATGTATAAAGAAGAAAGAAAAAAAAAACCACGGGTAGGTGGTATACAATTATGGATGGACTGCCGAGTGCCGACACAGAGGTAGCTACAGCCGTGAACTACCGTACTGTGTCTGCTGCGACTGGATGATAAATAATGATATAAAAAATATATATATATCACTACTGCAGCCGGACAGGTATATATTATATAATGACGGACCTGCCGGACACTGTCTGTCAGCAGAATGAGTTTTTTATAGAATAAAAAAACACCACACAAGTCACACGACGAGTGTTTAACTTTTTCAGGCAATCACAATATAGTATACTATACTGGTGGTCAGTGTGGTCAGGTCACTGGTCAGTCACACTGGCAGTGGCACTCCTGCAGCAAAAGTGTGCACTGTTTAATTTTAATAATATGTACTCCTGGCTCCTGCTATAACCTATAACTGCTCCCCAGTCTCCCCCACAATTAAGCTGTGTGAGCACAGTCAGATATTATACATAGATGATGCAGCACACTGGGCTGAGCACAGATATGGTATGTGACTGAGTCACTGTGTATCGTTTTTTTCAGGCAGAGAACGGATTATATTAAATAAAACTGCACTGGTGGTCACTGGTCAGTGGTCAGTCACTAGTAAACTCTGCACTCTCTAGTACTCCTAAGCTCCAGTAAATCAAGTGTCTCTGTCTCAATCTCACTCTCTCTCTTCTAATCTAAATGGAGAGGACGCCAGCCACGTCCTCTCCCTATCAATCTCAATGCACGTGTGAAAATGGCGGCGACGCGCGGCTCCTTATATAGAATCCGAGTCTCGCGATAGAATCCGAGCCTCGCGAGAATCCGACAGCGTCATGATGACGTTCGGGCGCGCTCGGGTTAACCAAGCAAGGCGGGAAGATCCGAGTCGCTCGGATCCGTGTAAAAAAAGCTGAAGTTCGGGCGGGTTCGGATTCCGAGGAACCGAACCCGCTCATCTCTAATATATACACACACACACACAGTCCAAACATCAGCATTCAGTGGTCCATTGTTCATTCAGTGATTCAGCAGCAGGCATGTACTGCCTGAAGACGGGCGGATAAAGCCTGAAGCGTTGGTAAACTGTCTGTTGGACTATTGGAGTTTGTTATAATAATAATAATAATAATTTTATTTATATAGCGCTCTTTCTCCAATAGGACTCAAGGCGCTTGTTGTTGCTGAATGAACTATGGACCACTGACTGCCGATGTTTGGACTGTATGTAATTACTTTTCCGGCACTGTGGTAGCTGAAATTTATAGGAGTGCCTGCTATTCAGCTATTTTACACACATTATAGCCAACTTTGTGCTCCGGCACTGGGCACTGCCCCAATGATGGGGCTGACTTGCTCAGGTGCCCTTCTCCAGGTGTAAAAACCATATGGATACCAACGTAGAAAGATGAGGCGGCACTCAGAGACTTAAACAAACTTGAAACTTGTATTAGTGCATATCAACGTTTCGGGGTCTCCCCCTTCGTCAGAATCCTGACGAAGGGGGAGACCCCGAAACGTTGATATGCACTAATACAAGTTTCAAGTTTGTTTAAGTCTCTGAGTGCCGCCTCATCTTTCTACGTTGGTATATATATATATATATATATATATATATATATAGATATCCCCACTTGGGCAGGGAGTGATGTGCACGAACCATAATTCTTTGTAAAGTTCTACATAGCACATTATGGCTATATAAGTAAAACATTTATCTGGCACAATATAACTGGTGTGTCCATATACATAGTGTATGAATGCGCATATATGTATATAATAAATATATATATATATATATATATATACACACATGATATACTAAGTATATATATATATACTATATACATTATATACTCTGTATCTTATTTATACTGACATGATGCTGACGAGTCCCAAGCCACACCTACTGCCTAATATATATATATATATATATATATATATATATATATATTAATATATATATATATATATATATATATATGTGTATGTAATGTATATGCGTGTATATAAATATATTTGTATTTATAATATGCTCATATTACATTGTTTTTGCTTGCATTTATTCCTAGGCTTGTTCACCCGTTGGAGCCATGGTGACATGAGATAAAGGTGTGTGCCCAATTTTTCCTGTAGTTTAGCTAGACCTTTAAAACTGTAAGTGAAATTATATGGTTCCACGCCCAACATGTTTCGTCAAGGACTTCATCACCCTCACAGGATGCAGTGATGTCACACGTCACTCACAGTGCTGTAACTGAGTCAAGCAGCTTGACTGTAAAAAGTGGGGGGCATTTCCGTTGCTGTCCGTAGGTATTGTATGTCTGTCCTTAAGTTGTGAGACGGTACCACACTTGCTGTTTTAGACATAGATATACATTATGTGAGCATATATTTTAACTTAGTAAAGTCTATCATTTACTTACCCACTGGTGCACCCTCCAATTTATCCCTTTATGATTTGATGGTTTTGCCCTTGTTGAGGTGGAGAGGAAGGACCTGCCCACATCTATCACTGCAGTTTATGCACAGGTTCTATTCCCACTCTATGGGTGCCGTGGACACCCACGAGTGGGAATAGTCCCTGTTGGTCGGCCAACAGGTGGCCTATCCAGCTTTCGGGATCGCGGCGTCAGTAACCCCATCCCCTATGTGTGTGTGTATGTATGTAAATAAATATTTTATATATATATATATACACACAGTGCCTCCGTAAAGTATTCACACCGCCCACTTTTTCCACATTTTGTTATGTTACAGCCTTATTCCAAAATGGAATAAATTCATTTTTGTCCTCAAAATTCTACACACAATGGGGGGGTCATTCCGAGTTGATCGCTAACTGCTGTTGTTCGCTGCGTAGCGATCATTGAAAAAAGTGGCTAATCTGCGCATTCATATGCACCACAGTGCGCATGCGCATCGCACGGGTACGAAGTCCTTTGTGGTTTTGCACTGGTTCTAGCGACGATTCCAATCGTACAGCCGACCGCAAGGAGATTGACAGGAAGAGGGCGTTTATGGGTGTCAACTGACTTTTTTTCTGGGAGTGGTTCGAAAAACGCAGGCATGGCCGGGCGTTTGCTGGGTGGGTATCGGACATCATTACTGTGTCACTCATCGCACAGTATAAGTAACTACAGGGATGGTGTTGTTTTGCACAAAATGTGTTTGCAGGTGCTCTGCTGCACAGGCGTTCACACTCCTGCAAAGTGAAAATACACTCCCCGCCCAGCGGTGACTATGCGTTTGCACGGCTGGTAAAAACTGCTTGCGAGCGATCAACTTGGAATGACCCCCAATACCCCATAATTCCAACGTGGAAAGACTTTTTTTGCAAATGTATTAAAAATAGAAAAACTAAGAAATCACATGTACATAAGTATTCACAGCCTTTGCCATGAAGCTCAAAATTGAGCTCAGGTGCATCCTGTTTTCACTGATCATCCTTGAGATGTTCCTAGTCCTACAGATTAATTGGAGTTCATCTGTGGTAAATTCAATTGATTTGGAAAGGCACACACCTGTCTACATAAGGTCCCACACTTGACAGTGCATGTCTGAGCACAAAACAAGCATGAAGTCAAAGGAATTGTCTGTAGAGCTCGGAGTCAGGATGTCTCGAGGCACAAAATTGGGGAAGGGTACAGAAAAATATCTGTTGCTTTGAAGGTCCCAATGAGCACAGTGGTCTCCGTCATCCGTAAATGGAAGTAGTTCGGAACCACCAGGACTCTTCCTAGAGCTGGCCGTCCGTCTAAACTGAGCAATTGGGAAAGAAGGGCCCTAGTCAGGTAGGTGACCAAGAACCCGATGGTCACTCTGTCAGAGCTACAGCATTCCTCTGTGGAAAGAAAAGAACCTTCCAGAAGGACAACCATCTCTGCAGCAATCCACCAATCAGGCCTGTATGGTAGAGTGGCCAGATGGAAGCCACTCCTTAGTAAAATGCACATGGCAGCCCGCCTGAAGTTTGCCAAAATGCACCTGAAGGACTCTCAGACCATGAGAAACAAAATTCTCTGGTCTGATGAGACAAAGATTGAACTCTTTGGTGTGAATGCCAGGCATCACGTTTGGAGTAAACCAGGCACCGCTCATCACCAGCCCAATACCATCCCTACAGTGAAGCATGGTGGTGCTTCACTGTAGGGATGGTATTGGCCTGGTGATGCTGTGAGGATGTTTTTCAGCGGCAGGAACTGGGAGACTAGTCAGTACAGAGGGAAAGATGAATGCATGCAATGACCAGAGATATCAACAAAGTACTGAGCAAAGGCTGTGAATACTTATGTACATGTGATTTCTCCGTGTCTTATTTTTAATAAATTAGCAAAAATCTAAAAAAAAAACTTTTTTCACGTTGTCATTATGGGGTATTGTGTGTTGAATTTTGAGGGGGAAAAATTAATTTATTCCATTTTGGAATAAGGCTGTAACATAACAAAATGTGGAAAATGTGAAGCGCTGTGAAAACTTTCTGGATGCAATGTGTGTGTGTGTGTGTGTGTGTGTATAGATAGATATAGATAGATATATGTGTGTGTGTGTGTGTGTTTTTACTTGCAGCTTGGTTCAATTTGTGTGAAGTCACAGGGCTTTGCACAAAGGACACTAGGGTAAAAGCACACCAAACAGTACAAATAGATATATATTTTTTTCCTTTTCTGTTTTTTTTTAACTTGCTGCTTGGTTAAAACTGCGTGAAGTCACAAGGCTTATAGATGCACATGAACAATGCACATCAACCAGTACAATTTACACCAGAGAACAGTGCAGCATGCAGCGTGCCCCCTATACACAGTCACTTTGTACAGCACAGCCACTTGCGAGTCCGGAGTCTCAGTACAGCCACTACAGCAGAGTATAAGCGCAGCTATCAGCAGCGTGCCCCATATACCCAGTCACAGCACAGCCACTTGCGAGTCCGGAGTCTCAGTACAGCCACTACAGCAGAGTATAAGCGCAGCTATCAGCAGCATGCCCCATATACACAGTCACAGCACAGCCACTTGTGAGACCGGAGTTTCAGTACAGCCACTACAGCAGAGTATAAGCGCAGCTATCAGCAGCGTGCCCCCTATACACAGTCACAGCACAGCCACTTGTGAGACTGGAGTTTCAGTACAGCCACTGCAGCAGAGTATAAGCGCAGCTATCAGCAGCGTGCCCCCTATACACAGTCACAGCACAGCCACTTGTGAGACCGGAGATTCAATAAAGCAGAGTATAACGCAGCTATCAGCAGCGTGCCCCATATACACAGTCACAGCACAGCCACTTGTGAGACTGGAGTTTCAGTACAGCCACTACAGCAGAGTATAAACGCAGCTATCAGCAACATGCCCCCTATACAGTACACAGTCACAGGACAGCCACTTGTGAGACTGGAGTTTAAGTACAGCCACTACAGCAGAGTATACGCGCAGCTATCAGCAGCGTGCCCCCTATACACAGTCACAGCACAGCCACTTGTGAGACTGGAGTTTAAGTACAGCCACTACAGCAGAGTATACGCGCAGCTATAAGCAGCGTGCCCCCTATACACAGTCACAGCAGAGCCACTTGTGAGACCAGAGATTCAATAAAGCAGAGTATAACGCAGCTTTTAGCAGCGTGCGCTAGTGTGAAATGACGCAGAGTCCCGGCTGCAGCGCTTTATATAGAATCCAAGTCCCGTGAGAATACAACTAGAGATGAGCGCCTGAAATTTTTCGGGTTTTGTGTTTTGGTTTTGGGTTCGGTTCCGCGGCCGTGTTTTGGGTTCGACCGCGTTTTGGCAAAACCTCACCGAATTTTTTTTGTCGGATTCGGGTGTGTTTTGGATTCGGGTGTTTTTTTTTCAAAAAACCCTAAAAAACAGCTTAAATCATAGAATTTGGGGGTCATTTTGATCCCAAAGTATTATTAACCTCAAAAACCATAATTTACACTCATTTTCAGTCTATTCTGAATTCCTCACACCTCACAATATTATTTTTAGTCCTAAAATTTGCACCGAGGTCGCTGTGTGAGTAAGATAAGCGACCCTAGTGGCCGACACAAACACCGGGCCCATCTAGGAGTGGCACTGCAGTGTCACGCAGGATGTCCCTTCCAAAAAACCCTCCCCAAACAGCACATGACGCAAAGAAAAAAAGAGGCGCAATGAGGTAGCTGACTGTGTGAGTAAGATAAGCGACCCTAGTGGCCGACACAAACACCGGGCCCATCTAGGAGTGGCACTGCAGTGTCACGCAGGATGTCCCTTCCAAAAAACCCTCCCCAAACAGCACATGACGCAAAGAAAAAGAAAAGAAAAAAGAGGTGCAAGATGGAATTGTCCTTGGGCCCTCCCACCCACCCTTATGTTGTATAAACAGGACATGCACACTTTAACCAACCCATCATTTCAGTGACAGGGTCTGCCACACGACTGTGACTGATATGACGGGTTGGTTTGGACCCCCCCCAAAAAAGAAGCAATTAATCTCTCCTTGCACAAACTGGCTCTACAGAGGCAAGATGTCCACCTCATCATCATCCTCCGATATATCACCGTGTACATCCCCCTCCTCACAGATTATCAATTCGTCCCCACTGGAATCCACCATCTCAGCACCCTGTGTACTTTGTGGAGGCAATTGCTGCTGGTGAATGTCTCCACGGAGGAATTGATTATAATTCATTTTAATGAACATCATCTTCTCCACATTTTCTGGATGTAACCTCGTACGCCGATTGCTGACAAGGTGAGCGGCGGCACTAAACACTCTTTCGGAGTACACACTTGTGGGAGGGCAACTTAGGTAGAATAAAGCCAGTTTGTGCAAGGGCCTCCAAATTGCCTCTTTTTCCTGCCAGTATAAGTACGGACTGTGTGACGTGCCTACTTGGATGCGGTCACTCATATAATCCTCCACCATTCTTTCAATGGTGAGAGAATCATATGCAGTGACAGTAGACGACATGTCCGTAATCGTTGTCAGGTCCTTCAGTCCGGACCAGATGTCAGCATCAGCAGTCGCTCCAGACTGCCCTGCATCACCGCCAGCGGGTGGGCTCGGAATTCTGAGCCTTTTCCTCGCACCCCCAGTTGCGGGAGAATGTGAAGGAGGAGATGTTGTTGACAGGTCGCGTTCCGCTTGACTTGACAATTTTCTCACCAGCAGGTCTTTCAACCCCAGCAGACTTGTGTCTGCCGGAAAGAGAGATCCAAGGTAGGCTTTAAATCTAGGATCGAGCACGGTGGCCAAAATGTAGTGCTCTGATTTCAACAGATTGACCACCCGTGAATCCTTGTTAAGCGAATTAAGGGCTCCATCCACAAGTCCCACATGCCTAGCGGAATCGCTCCGTGTTAGCTCCTCCTTCAATGTCTCCAGCTTCTTCTGCAAAAGCCTGATGAGGGGAATGACCTGACTCAGGCTGGCAGTGTCTGAACTGACTTCACGTGTGGCAAGTTCAAAGGGCATCAGAACCTTGCACAACGTTGAAATCATTCTCCACTGCGCTTGAGACAGGTGCATTCCACCTCCTATATCGTGCTCAATTGTATAGGCTTGAATGGCCTTTTGCTGCTCCTCCAACCTCTGAAGCATATAGAGGGTTGAATTCCACCTCGTTACCACTTCTTGCTTCAGATGATGGCAGGGCAGGTTCAGTAGTTTTTGGTGGTGCTCCAGTTTTCTGTACGTGGTGCCTGTACGCCGAAAGTGTCCCGCAATTCTTCTGGCCACCGACAGCATCTCTTGCACACCCCTGTCGTTTTTTTAAAAATTCTGCACCACCAAATTCAAGGTATGTGCAAAACATGGGACGTGCTGGAATTTGCCCAGATTTAATGCACACACAATATTGCTGGCGTTGTCCGATGCCACAAATCCACAGGAGAGTCCAATTGGGGTAAGCCATTCCGCGATGATCTTCCTCAGTTGCCGTAAGAGGTTTTCAGCTGTGTGCGTATTCTGGAAACCGGTGATACAAAGCGTAGCCTGCCTAGGAAAGAGTTGGCGTTTGCGAGATGCTGCTACTGGTGCCGCCGCTGCTGTTGTTGCGGCGGGAGTCCATACATCTACCCAGTGGGCTGTCACAGTCATATAGTCCTGACCCTGCCCTGCTCCACTTGTCCACATGTCCGTGGTTAAGTGGACATTGGGTACAGCTGCATTTTTTAGGACACTGGTGACTCTTTTTCTGAGGTCTGTGTACATTTTCGGTATCGCCTGCCTAGAGAAATGGAACCTAGATGGTATTTGGTACCGGGGACACAGTACCTCCAACAAGTCTCTAGTTGGCTCTGCAGTAATGATGGATACCGGAACCACGTTTCTCACCGCCCAGGATGTCAAGGCCTCAGTTATCCGCTTTGCAGCAGGATGACTGCTGTGATATTTCATCTTCCTCGCAAAGGACTGTTGGACAGTCAATTGCTTGGTGGAAGTAGTACAAGTGGTCTTACGACTTCCCCTCTGGGATGACCATCGACTCCCAGCAGCAACAACAGCAGCGCCAGCAGCAGTAGGCGTTACACGCAAGGATGCATCGGAGGAATCCCAGGCAGGAGAGGAATCATCAGAATTGCCAGTGACATGGCCTGCAGGACTATTGGCATTCCTGGGGAAGGAGGAAATTGACACTGAGGGAGTTGGTGGGGTGGTTTGCGTGAGCTTGGTTACAAGAGGAAGGGATTTACTGGTCAGTGGACTGCTTCCGCTGTCGGCCCAAGTTTTTGAACTTGTCACTGACTTATTATGAATGCGCTGCAGGTGACGTATAAGGGAGGATGTTCCGAGGTGGTTAACGTCCTTACCCCTACTTATTACAGCTTGACAAAGGGAACACATGGCTTGACACCTGTTGTCCGCATTTCTGGTGAAATACTTCCACACCGAAGAGCTGATTTTTTTGGTATTTTCACCAGGCATGTCAACGGCCATATTCCTCCCACGGACAACAGGTGTCTCCCCGGGTGCCTGACTTAAACAAACCACCTCACCATCAGAATCCTCCTGGTCAATTTCCTCCCCAGCGCCAGCAACACCCATATCCTCCTCATCCTGGTGTACTTCAACACTGACATCTTCAATCTGACTATCAGGAACTGGACTGCGGGTGCTCCTTCCATCACTTGCAGGGGGCGTGCAAATGGTGGAAGGCGCATGCTCTTCACGTCCAGTGTTGGGAAGGTCAGGCATCGCAACCGACACAATTGGAGTCGGACTCTCCTTGTGGATTTGGGATTTCGAAGAACGCACAGTTCTTTGCGGTGCTACTGCTTTTGCCAGCTTGAGTCTTTTCATTTTTCTAGCGAGAGGCTGAGTGCTTCCATCCTCATGTGAAGCTGAACCACTAGCCATGAACATAGGCCAGGGCCTCAGCCGTTCCTTGCCACTCCGTTTGGTAAATGGCATATTGGCAAGTTTACGCTTCTCCTCCGACAATTTTATTTTAGGTTTTGGAGTCCTTTTTTTACTGATATTTGGTGTTTTGGATTTGACATGCTCTGTACTATGACATTGGGCATCGGCCTTGGCAGACGACGTTGCTGGCATTTCATCGTCTCGGCCATGACTAGTGGCAGCAGCTTCAGCACGAGGTGGAAGTGGATCTTGATCTTTCCCTAATTTTGGAACCTCAACATTTTTGTTCTCCATATTTTAATAGGCACAACTAAAAGGCACCTCAGGTTAACAATGGAGATGGATGGATACTAGTATACAATTATGGATGGACTGCCGAGTGCCGACACAGAGGTAGCTACAGCCGTGGACTACTGTACTGTGTCTGCTGCTAATATAGACTGGTTAATAAAGAGATGTAGTATGTATGTATAAAGAAGAAAGAAAAAAAAACCACGGGTAGGTGGTATACAATTATGGACGGACTGCCGAGTGCCGACACAGAGGTAGCTACAGCCGTGGACTACCGTACTGTACTGTGTCTGCTGCTAATATAGACTGGTTGATAAAGAGATGTAGTATGTATGTATAAAGAAGAAAGAAAAAAAAAAACACGGGTAGGTGGTATACAATTATGGACGGACTGCCGAGTGCCGACACAGAGGTAGCTACAGCCGTGGACTACCGTACTGTACTGTGTCTGCTGCTAATATAGACTGGTTGATAAAGAGATGTAGTATGTATGTATAAAGAAGAAAGAAAAAAAAACCACGGGTAGGTGGTATACAATTATGGATGGACTGCCGAGTGCCGACACAGAGGTAGCTACAGCCGTGGACTACTGTACTGTGTCTGCTGCTAATATAGACTGGTTAATAAAGAGATGTAGTATGTATGTATAAAGAAGAAAGAAAAAAAAAACCACGGGTAGGTGGTATACAATTATGGATGGACTGCCGAGTGCCGACACAGAGGTAGCTACAGCCGTGGACTACTGTACTGTGTCTGCTGCTAATATAGACTGGTTGATAAAGAGATGTAGTATGTATGTATAAAGAAGAAAGAAAAAAAAACCACGGGTAGGTGGTATACAATTATGGACGGACTGCCGAGTGCCGACACAGAGGTAGCTACAGCCGTGGACTACCGTACTGTGTCTGCTGCTAATATAGACTGGTTGATAAAGAGATGTAGTATGTATGTATAAAGAAGAAAGAAAAAAAAACCACGGGTAGGTGGTATACAATTATGGATGGACTGCCGAGTGCCGACACAGAGGTAGCTACAGCCGTGGACTACTGTACTGTGTCTGCTGCTAATATAGACTGGTTGATAAAGAGATGTAGTATGTATGTATAAAGAAGAAAGAAAAAAAAAACACGGGTAGGTGGTATACAATTATGGATGGACTGCCGAGTGCCGACACAGAGGTAGCTACAGCCGTGGACTACTGTACTGTGTCTGCTGCTAATATAGACTGGTTGATAAAGAGATGTAGTATGTATGTATAAAGAAGAAAGAAAAAAAACCACGGGTAGGTGGTATACAATTATGGACGGACTTCCGAGTGCCGACACAGAGGTAGCTACAGCCGTGGACTACTGTACTGTGTCTGCTGCTAATATAGACTGGTTGATAAAGAGATGTAGTATGTATGTATAAAGAAGAAAGAAAAAAAAACCACGGGTAGGTGGTATACAATTATGGACGGACTGCCGAGTGCCGACACAGAGGTAGCTACAGCCGTGGACTACTGTACTGTGTCTGCTGCTAATATAGACTGGTTGATAATGAGATGTAGTATGTATGTATAAAGAAGAAAGAAAAAAAAACCACGGGTAGGTGGTATACAATTATGGATGGACTGCCGAGTGCCGACACAGAGGTAGCTACAGCCGTGAACTACCGTACTGTGTCTGCTGCGACTGGATGATAAATAATGATATAAAAAATATATATATATCACTACTGCAGCCGGACAGGTATATATTATATAATGACGGACCAGCTGGACACTGTCTGTCAGCAGAATGAGTTTTTTATAGAATAAAAAAAAAAACACCACACAAGTCACACGACGCGTGTTTAACTTTTTCAGGCAATCACAATATAGTATACTACTAACTATACTGGTGGTCAGTGTGGTCAGGTCACTGGTCAGTCACACTGGCAGTGGCACTCCTGCAGCAAAAGTGTGCACTGTTTAATTTTAATAATATGTACTCCTGGCTCCTGCTATAACCTATAACTGGCACTGCTCCCCAGTCTCCCCCACAATTATAAGCTGTGTGAGCACAGTCAGATATATACATAGATGATGCAGCACACTGGGCTGAGCAGTGCACACAGATATGGTATGTGACTGAGTCACTGTGTATCGTTTTTTTCAGGCAGAGAACGGATTATATTAAATAAAACTGCACTGTCTGGTGGTCACTGTGGTCAGTCACTACTAAACTCTGCACTCTCTACAGTACTCCTAAGCTCCAGTAAATCAAGTGTCTCTGTCTCAAATCAATCTCACTCTCTCTCTTCTAATCTAAATGGAGAGGACGCCAGCCACGTCCTCTCCCTATCAATCTCAATGCACGTGTGAAAATGGCGGCGACGCGCGGCTCCTTATATAGAATCCGAGTCTCGCGATAGAATCCGAGCCTCGCGAGAATCCGACAGCGTCATGATGACGTTCGGGCGCGCTCGGGTTAACCGAGCAAGGCGGGAAGATCCGAGTCGCTCGGACCCGTGAAAAAAAACATGAAGTTCGGGCGGGTTCGGATTCCGAGGAACCGAACCCGCTCATCTCTAAATACAACGCCAGGAGGATGACGTGCAGCCTCAACGTGGGATCCAAGTCCGTCCGGAATCACAATAGAGGACTAGTATTTAGGGATTTACACAAATTTTCAGGTACATACTGCACTATTTGGCACTAGTGATGAGCGGGTTCGGTTTTACTCGGTTCTCAAAACGGCATCTTCCTTTTTTAGTTGTTTCTAGATTTTGATCCTAGACTATTGAGGATGATGGCCACCTTTTTTGAAAAAGGGAGTGTGTACATATTTGTTTTATCTCATTTTAATTTTTGGAACTTCTCTTTTTTCTGTGTATGTTTTTGTTTTAATAATTGATATGTTGGAGATAACTGGGCATTTAAGTGTTGAGAGTTTTCTATTTTTCAAACACATGCATACTTATACACACACATATATATAAAAATATATATATATATCATTGAACACACCTCCATATCAGTAGTCACACTCTCGCCGTGCTGGTCTCACCATCATGCCCATCAGAAATTTCAGCTCCAGGCCCATGAAGACCTTAATCTGGCACTGATATGGGCCAGGTGTTTGTGTCGCACACTTGTGTTGTTTAGCTTAGCCATACAGCTACCTTATTGCACCTCTTTTACTTCTTTGCATGATGTGCTGTTTGTGGACTTTTTTTTTTAAGTGCCATCCTGTCTGCCACTGCAGTGCCACTCCTAGATGGGCCATGTGTCTGTGCCGCACACTTGTGTCGCTTAGCTTAGTCATACAGCTACCTCATTGCACCTCTTTTTCTTCTTTGCATGATGTGCTGTTTGGGGCCTATTTTTTAAATCTGCCATCCTGTCTGCCACTGCAGTGCCACTCCAAGATGAGCCAGGTGTTTGTGTCGCACACTTGTGACACATAGCTTAGTCATACAGCCACCTCGGTGCAACCTTTTGGCCTAAAAACAATATTGTGAGGTGTGAGGAATAGACTGGAAATGAGTGGAAATTAATGTTATTGAGGTTAATAATACCGTAGGATCAAAATTACCCCCAAATTCTGTGATTTTAGCTGTTTTTATGTTGTTTTTCCCCCCAAAATCATCCAGATCGAAAACCAAAACCAAAACACGAAAGGGTGGTTTTGGCAAAACCAATCCAGATCCAAAACACGAGCATGGAACCAGAACCAAAACCAAAACACTAAGCACGAAAAGTGCCCGCCGCACATCTCTAGAATAGAGTAGTAGGTTATATGTTATAACCAAAACTGCCCTGATGACATAATGAAAGGGCCAATGAATGAGCAGTAATTTATTAGTGGCTATTATTGTTGAAATGAAAATTACATGTTTTAGACACAGTAAAAATTGCTTCTGGTAATATTATGAAAAATAATCACTGTTTTACATACTGATAGCATAAGCATCCAGCTGCTACTCAGTATCATTGTAGCAGACACTGACCTAATTTTGTGCATGTTGGGAAACATTAATTTCTATTTGTGTAACCCTTCATAACCATATCATCTTATGCAAACACATATGGAAAGTTTTAAAGATATAAATATTTATTTATTACATTATCATTGTCATTCGCTGCAGGAATCCAGCGTGAGCTTAACTAGTCTGACACCGCTGATTTGTGAAGCAGCTGGAGTCCACTCATTCCCCTCCTGCTCTCTCCACTTCCCTCCTCATGTTGCCTATGGCCCTCATTCCGAGTTGTTCGCTCGCTACTGTAGCTGCTTTTAGCAGCATTGCAAACGCTAGGCCGCCGCCCTCTGGGAGTGTATCTTAGCATAGCAGAATAGTGAACGAAAGATTAGCAGAACTGCTACTAAATTATTCCCTGCAGTTTCTGAGTAGCTCCAGACCTACTCCTAGGTTGCGATCACCTCAGTCCGTTTAGTTCCTGGTTTGACGTCACAAACACGCCCTGCGTTCGACCAGCCACTCCCCCGTTTCTCCAGCCACTCCTGCGTTTTTACCTGGCACGCCTGCATTTTTTTGCACACTCCCTGAAAACGGCCAGTTTCCGCCCAGAAACACCCACTTTCTGTCAATCACACTACGATCACTCGAGCGATGAAAAAACGTCGCTTGAGCTTGTGTAAATCTACAAAGTTTTGTGTGAAAGTACTTAGCGCATGCGCGCTGCGTACCATGCGCATGCACATTTTTGCAGTTTTTTTCACTTGATCGCTGCACCGCGAAAATTGTCAGAGAGCGAACAACTCGGAATGACCACCATTGTCTCCTGAGCTGAAATTCTACAAACCATTCAAACACAGTGGTTTGAGACATTGCTTTCTACCAAAAAGCAGCTAACAGTCGGTCAAAACTCTCCTGATGTCACAGACCACTATTATAGTAGTTGTAGAAGATCATGGCTTTCCATTGGCCTCTGTTGAGCTCCTTAATGAGTTTGTGAAGAAAGTGAATATGCTGACTACTGCATTTTTGCAGCAGTCTGCGATCAGAAAGCCACCGCCCATAAAGAGTGAAAACCCGCCCCGTGCAAGTGTGCGAATGTATGTGTACGTTGTGCGAAAATTCCTCCAGACAGCTAAAAGCTGCAAATCCATTCGCAACTCACTCACCATAGATTGATCTTTTCATACTGTGCAGTCTGTGCGTAGCCCGGGACCTACTCCTACATTGCGATACAAACAGGCTGTTTGGGTCCGAAGCTGACATCACACAGCAGCCTTGAAAACGCTTGGGAAAGCCTGCGTTTTTCCTGACACTCCCAGAAAACACTTACCACTCACAAACATCTCCTTCCTGTCAATCATCTTCCGAACGCCCATGCGATCGAAATTTTTGCACCATCCTGTCACTGTTTGGCGATGTGCCTTTGCATTGTGGTGGATACACATGCGCAGTCATTCGATAATCGGCTGCTGTGCGATTTTGCACAACAGTGATCAGGTTTGAATCAGGCCCTATACAGTATATGGGTCTGTGCCTTGACATTTCACAAGAACATTAGGGGTCTATTTACTAAGTCCTGGACAGAAAAGTGGATGGAGATAAAGTATCAGCCAATCAGCTCCTAACTGCTATTTTTCAAACCCAGCCTGTGACATGGCAGTTAGGAACTCACTGGCTGGTACTTTATCTGCGTCCAAGGCTTAGTAAATAGACCCCTCAGTCATAGATTACAGTTCACAACCAGACAGATTGTGTCTGCTCTACCTATACACCGCACATCCAGAAATTTATTGCACACCCCTCATATTGGTGCGTTTTCGCACAGCAGCGATCAGGTCTGAACTGCGCATGTGCTGGAGCCGCACTGCGCCGGCGCATGCCAGGCAGCCGACGGCTGTCGTAGCCCTGCGATCACCCCTGCCTTATTGACAGGCAGAGGCGGTCACTGACCAGGAGGGGGCTGGCCGGTGGCATTTGCCCGCCGTTTAAGGGGCGCGCACCAGGCAACACAGGCATGCCCGAACCATTGGGCGGAGGGCCGTAGCAGCTGCGTGATGTCACACGCAGCCGCTGTGACTCGGGCAGTGACGAGTAGCTCCCCACCATGGCACAGGAGCTGCATTGGCTGGGAGCGTCTCCTGTAGTACTGAAGCATCGCCGTTGTGCAATGCTTTTGTACTTGTGTGATGGGGCTGGGACTGACATGCGGGGCGGACTACCCCTGTGCTGGGCATCTCCTAGCATGTCGGTGTGACTGATCGTAGATACTACGATCAGTTCTGAATAAGCCCCTTTGTTTGTTTCAAATAAACTTGCACCATCACTACAAAAATAACTAATCATTGCCAAAAGCAACTCTACAGAGGACATAACTATAGAAAGAGTTGGGTGCTCAAAGACCACATATTTTATTTAATTATCTTGCTTTGTTTTTCTATATACATTAAAAACTTGCACAACAAATTGTTTGTCTTCTATTGTGTCATAGGGCCTGATTCAGTGGTGAATGCAGAAGCAACTGCAGCTGTGTCTATTGGCGAGTTCCCATCTGCGACTTTATGCAAATGCCACTACAAAGTCCTTCCCTTGTGTTCATCCATGTGCCCAAATGTGCAATGACTTTCAGCGTTCGTATACCTGCTGTAATACCGATTGGTGTGATCTTAGGCGCTGATTCAGAGATGGATGCAGATTGCTGAATACGCAGCAAGATCTGCATCCATCTCCTCACATGCTGGGGGCCACACAGCACAGGGCAAGGCCATCCAGCATGTGTGTGGCACCGCCTCACGATGCATCAAATTAAGGTTGACCTCTGCCAACGCAGCCTGGATGCGCTGTCAGGCAGTACGCCGGCATGTGTATTATCGTGCCAGCTGTGTGTGGCATCTCTGAATCAGCCTTTTAGTCACCATCACTGATTGCACCATTAAAATTTACATCAGCCCCAATTCTCCAACTAACTGTGACCTCCTACGTGAGCAGCTGAGTATCTGCACATACAACTGCTTTCACCAACATGTCTGCGACACACCCATCACACGTGATGTCCAGAAATACAGGCTATCTCTGTGCGTGCATTAAGACACCTTTCTGTCACCACCCAGGAACACCCACTACATTTTCAATGCACTTCTCCCTGAATTGGCCTGCAATCACAACTGTGTCTCTGCAGATTTCAAAATATACTTTCTGAAGCAGCTTACAGTTATGCAAGTTGCTCATAGCATGCTGTCTTATTTCTATTTCACTCCAATAACCAGTACATTAATTCCCCAAAAAACTGTTCAGAAATTGTTGTTGTTTTTTTTTATCAGTGATTTAGGTGAATCTTATCAAAAATAATTGTAGTTAGAAAATTTTTTTTGTATATTGTGACTATTGCAACTTTAGTCTTAAATTAATAGCCCGGATAGCCACCAGGTACACAGGAGGGGCTTGATTTACACTTCCCCACCAGCAGCTATTGTCTGCAGCCGCCGGGTGGAGGGGTCCTTCCGTGCTGACCGATCAGCAGTGATTGACAGCATGGCAAACACTGGGGGAGGGTGCAGTGAGGCAGAGGGACCTTCTGGTCCCTCTGAGAGCAGCAGAGGAAAATGTATCTTCCCTGCAGCTGCAAACACTGTCTATCTGACTGGTCGCATTCTGTGCAACCAGGCCAGATAAAGCACTTGCTGGTGTGGTCGCATCTGATCTGACCATGCAAGGCAAGTGGTTAATAGCCCTTTTACACCAAAATCCCGGATCTGACCCACCGAGTCAGGACTCCCTTTTACACGGATTGGCACCGTTTACATTGTATGCGGGTGCAGTGTCTTTTGGGCCGGCACTTAGAGATGATGGAGGCAAGCACCGCAAACTGGAAGCTGCTGTGCTGCACCCAGCCTCTAGCGCTGCCGGGCACCCAACATGGTGCTGCTGTCTGTATAGACAACATGTGCCATGTCCACAGCCTCAGGTGCTGCACATGCACCATGACCCCCAGCTTCCTGATCACCCACCAGACACTGCAGTTTGGGAGGTCTCCCATGCTGTAAATCGGTACATGGTTAGATAACCTGGCTCACCTATTTACTAGTGATGAGCGGGTTCGGTTCCTCGGAATCCGAACCCCCCCGAACTTCAGCCTTTTTACACGGATCCGAGGCAGACTCGGATCTTCCCGCCTTGCTCGGCTAACCCGAGCGCGCCCGAACGTCATCATCCCGCTGTCGGATTCTCGCGAGGCTCGGATTCTATCGCGAGACTCGGATTCTATATAAGGAGCCGCGCGTCGCCGCCATTTTCACACGTGCATTGAGATTCATAGGGAGAGGACGTGGCTGGCGTCCTCTCCATTTAGATTAGAAGAGAGAGAGAGTGAGAGTGAGACACTTGATTTACTGGAGCTTAGGAGTACTCAGAGAGTGCAGAGTTTACTAGTGACTGACCAGTGACCACCAGTGCAGTTTTATTATATTATTATTTAATATAATCCGTTCTCTGCCTTAAAAAAAAACGATACACAGTGACACAGTAACAGTATACCATATCTGTGCTCAGCCTCAGTGTGCTGCATCATCTATGTATATCTGACTGTGCTGAGTGCTCAGTGCTCACACAGCTTAATTGTGGGGGAGACTGGGGAGCAGTAGCAGGAGTACATATTATTTAACAGTGCACACTTTTGCTGCCAGAGTGCCACTGCCAGTGTGACTGACCAGTGACCACTGTCTGACCACCAGTATATTGTGATTGTCTGCCTGAAAAAGTTAAACACTCGTCGTGTGGTGTTTTTATTCTATAAACGCATTCTGCTGACAGTGTCCAGCAGGTCCGTCATTAATTATATAATATATACCTGTCCGGCTGCAGTAGTGATATATATATATATTTTTTATATCATTATCATCCAGTCTATATTAGCAGCAGACGCAGTATGGTAGTCCACGGCTGTAGCTACCTCTGTGTCGGCAGTCGCTCGTCCATCCATAATTGTATACCACCTACCTGTGGTGTTTTTTTTTTCTTCTATCTTCTTGATACTACTAGTAGCTTACTTTAGGAGTCTGCAGTGCTGCTGACAGTGTCCAGCAGGTCCGTCATTATATAATATATACCTGTCCGGCTGCAGTAGTGATATATATATATATATTTTATATCATTATCATCCAGTCTATATTAGCAGCAGACGCAGTACGGTAGTCCACGGCTGTAGCTACCTCTGTGTCGGCAGTCGCTCGTCCATCCATAATTGTATACCACCTACCTGTGGTGTTTTTTTTTTTCTATCTTCTTGATACTAGTAGCTTACTTTAGGAGTCTGCAGTGCTGACAGTGTCCAGCAGGTCCGTCATTATATAATATATACCTGTCCGGCTGCAGTAGTGATATATATATATATATTATATCATTATCATCCAGTCTATATTAGCAGCAGACACAGTACGGTAGTCCACGGCTGTAGCTACCTCTGTGTCGGCAGTCGCTCGTCCATCCATAATTGTATACCACCTACCTGTGGTGTTTTTTTTTTTTTTCTATCTTCTTGATACTACTAGTAGCTTACTTTAGGAGTCTGCAGTGCTGCTGACAGTGTCCAGCAGGTCCGTCATTATATAATATATACCTGTCCGGCTGCAGTAGTGATATATATATATTTTTTATATCATTATCATCCAGTCTATATTGGCAGCAGACGCAGTACGGTAGTCCACGGCTGTAGTTACCTCTGTGTCGGCAGTCGCTCGTCCATCCATAATTGTATACCACCTACCTGTGGTGTTTTTTTTTTTTTCTATCTTCTTGATACTAGTAGCTTACTTTAGGAGTCTGCAGTGCTGACAGTGTCCAGCAGGTCCGTCATTATATAATATATACCTGTCCGGCTGCAGTAGTGATATATATATATTTTTTATATCATTATCATCCAGTCTATATTAGCAGCAGACGCAGTACGGTAGTCCACGGCTGTAGCTACCTCTGTGTCGGCAGTCGCTCGTCCATCCATAATTGTATACCACCTACCTGTGGTGTTTTTTTTTTTCTATCTTCTTGATACTACTAGTAGCTTACTTTAGGAGTCTGCAGTGCTGCTGACAGTGTCCAGCAGGTCCGTCATTATATAATATATACCTGTCCGGCTGCAGTAGTGATATATATATATTTTTTATATCATTATCATCCAGTCTATATTAGCAGCAGACGCAGTACGGTAGTCCACGGCTGTAGCTACCTCTGTGTCGGCAGTCGCTCGTCCATCCATAATTGTATACCACCTACCTGTTGTGTTTTTTTTTTCTATCTTCTTGATACTAGTAGCTTACTTTAGGAGTCTGCAGTGCTGACAGTGTCCAGCAGGTCCGTCATTATATAATATATACCTGTCCGGCTGCAGTAGTGATATATATATATTTTTTATATCATTATCATCCAGTCTATATTAGCAGCAGACGCAGTACGGTAGTCCACGGCTGTAGCTACCTCTGTGTCGGCAGTCGCTCGTCCATCCATAATTGTATACCACCTACCTGTGGTGTTTTTTTTTTTCTATCTTCTTGATACTAGTAGCTTACTTTAGGAGTCTGCAGTGCTGACAGTGTCCAGCAGGTCCGTCATTATATAATATATACCTGTCCGGCTGCAGTAGTGATATATATATATTTTTTATATCATTATCATCCAGTCTATATTAGCAGCAGACGCAGTATGGTAGTCCACGGCTGTAGCTACCTCTGTGTCGGCAGTCGCTCGTCCATCCATAAGTATACTAGTATCCATCCATCTCCATTGTTTACCTGAGGTGCCTTTTAGTTGTGCCTATTAAAATATGGAGAACAAAAATGTTGAGGTTCCAAAAATAGGGAAAGATCAAGATCGACTTCCACCTCGTGCTGAAGTTGCTGCCAATAGTCATGGCCGAGACGATGAAATGCCAGCAACGTCGTTTGCCAAGGCCGATGCCCAATGTCATAGTACAGAGCATGTAAAATCCAAAACACCAAATATCAGTAAAAAAAAGGACTCAAAAATCTAAAATAAAATTGTCAGAGGAGAAGCGTAAACTTGCCAATATGCCATTTACCACACGGAGTGGCAAGGAACGGCTGAGGCCCTGGCCTATGTTCATGGCTAGTGGTTCAGCTTCACATGAGGATGGAAGCACTCAGCCTCTCGCTAGAAAAATGAAAAGACTCAAGCTGGCAAAAGCACAGCAAAGAACTGTGCGTTCTTCGAAATCACAAATCCACAAGGAGAGTCCAATTGTGTCGTTTGCGATGCCTGACCTTCCCAAAACTGGACGTGAAGAGCATGCGCCTTCCACCATTTGCACGCCCCCTGCAAGTGCTGGAAGGAGCACCCGCAGTCCAGTTCCTGATAGTCAGATTGAAGATGTCAGTGTTGAAGTACACCAGGATGAGGAGGATATGGGTGTTGCTGGCGCTGGGGAGGAAATTGACCAGGAGGATTCTGATGGTGAGGTGGTTTGTTTAAGTCAGGCACCCGGGGAGACACCTGTTGTCCGTGGGAGGAATAGGGCCATTGACATGCCTGGTGAAAATACCAAAAAAATCAGCTCTTCGGTGTGGAAGTATTTCAACAGAAATGCGGACAACATTTGTCAAGCCGTGTGTTGCCTTTGTCAAGCTGTAATAAGTAGGGGTAAGGACGTTAACCACCTCGGAACATCCTCCCTTATACGTCACCTGCAGCGCATTCATCATAAGTCAGTGACAAGTTCAAAAACTTTGGGCGACAGCGGAAGCAGTCCACTGACCAGTAAATCCCTTCCTCTTGTAACCAAGCTCACGCAAACCACCCCACCAACTCCCTCAGTGTCAATTTCCTCCTTCCCCAGGAATGCCAATAGTCCTGCAGGCCATGTCACTGGCAATTCTGACGAGTCCTCTCCTGCCTGGGATTCCTCTGATGCATCCTTGCGTGTAACGCCTACTGCTGCTGGCGCTGCTGTTGTTGCTGCTGGGAGTCGATGGTCATCCCAGAGGGGAAGTCGTACTCGTAAGACCACTTTTACTACTTCCACCAAGCAATTGACTGTCCAACAGTCCTTTGCGAGGAAGATGAAATATCACAGCAGTCATCCTGCTGCAAAGCGGATAATTGAGGCCTTGGCATCCTGGGCGGTGAGAAACGTGGTTCCGGTATCCATCATTACTGCAGAGCCAACTAGAGACTTGTTGGAGGTACTGTGTCCCCGGTACCAAATACCATCTAGGTTCCATTTCTCTAGGCAGGCGATACCGAAAATGTACACAGACCTCAGAAAAAGACTCACCAGTGTCCAAAAAAATGCAGTTGTACCCAATGTCCACTTAACCACGGACATGTGGACAAGTGGAGCGGGGCAGGCTCAGGACTATATGACTGTGACAGCCCACTGGGTAGATGTATGGACTCCAGCCGCAAGAACAGCAGCGGCGGCACCAGTAGCAGCATCTCGCAAACGCCAACTCTTTCCTAGGCAGGCTACGCTTTGTATCACCGCTTTCCAGAATACGCACACAGCTAAAAACCTCTTACGGCAACTGAGGAAGATCATCGCAGAATGGCTTACCCCAATTGGACTCTCCTGTGGATTTGTGGCATCGGACAACGCCAGCAATATTGTGTGTGCATTAAATCTGGGCAAATTCCAGCACGTCCCATGTTTTGCACATACCTTGAATTTGGTGGTGCAGAATTATTTAAAAAACGAGAGGGGCGTGCAAGAGATGCTGTCGGTGTCCAGAAGAATTGCGGGACACTTTCGGCGTACAGGCACCACGTACAGAAGACTGGAGCACCACCAAAAACGCCTGAACCTGCCCTGCCATCATCTGAAGCAAGAAGTGGTAACGAGGTGGAATTCAACCCTCTATATGCTTCAGAGGTTGGAGGAGCAGCAAAAGGCCATTCAAGCCTATACAACTGAGCACGATATAGGAGGTGGAATGCACCTGTCTCAAGCGCAGTGGAGAATGATTTCAACGTTGTGCAAGGTTCTGCAACCTTTTGAACTTGCCACACGTGAAGTCAGTTCAGACACTGCCAGCCTGAGTCAGGTCATTCCCCTCATCAGGCTTTTGCAGAAGAAGCTGGAGACATTGAAAGAGGAGCTAACACAGAGCGATTCCGCTAGGCATGTGGGACTTGTGGATGGAGCCCTTAATTCGCTTAACAAGGATTCACGGGTGGTCAATCTGTTGAAATCAGAGCACTACATTTTGGCCACCGTGCTCGATCCTAGATTTAAAACCTACCTTGGATCTCTCTTTCCGGCAGACACAAGTCTGCTGGGGTTCAAAGAACTGCTGGTTACAAAATTGTCAAGTCAAGCGGAACGCGACCTGTCAACATCTCCTCCTTCACATTCTCCCGCAACTGGGGGTGCGAGGAAAAGGCTCAGAATTCCGAGCCCACCCGCTGGCGGTGATGCAGGGCAGTCTGGAGCGACTGCTGATGCTGACATCTGGTCCGGACTGAAGGACCTGACAACGATTACGGACATGTCGTCTACTGTCACTGCATATGATTCTCTCCCCATTGAAAGAATGGTGGAGGATTATATGAGTGACCGCATCCAAGTAGGCACGTCAGACAGTCCGTACTTATACTGGCAGGAAAAAGAGGCAATTTGGAGGCCCTTGCACAAACTGGCTTTATTCTACCTAAGTTGCCCTCCCACAAGTGTGTACTCCGAAAGAGTGTTTAGTGCCGCCGCTCACCTTGTCAGCAATCGGCGTACGAGGTTACATCCAGAAAATGTGGAGAAGATGATGTTCATTAAAATGAATTATAATCAATTCCTCCGTGGAGACATTCACCAGCAGCAATTGCCTCCACAAAGTACACAGGGAGCTGAGATGGTGGAATCCAGTGGGGACGAATTGATAATCTGTGAGGAGGGGGATGTACACGGTGATATATCGGAGGATGATGATGAGGTGGACATCTTGCCTCTGTAGAGCCAGTTTGTGCAAGGAGAGATTAATTGCTTCTTTTTTGGTGGGGGTCCAAACCAACCCGTCATTTCAGTCACAGTCGTGTGGCAGACCCTGTCACTGAAATGATGGGTTGGTTAAAGTGTGCATGTTCTGTTTATACAACATAAGGGTGGGTGGGAGGGCCCAAGGACAATTCCATCTTGCACCTCTTTTTTCTTTCATTTTTCTTTGTGTCATGTGCTGTTTGGGGGGTGTTTTTTGGAAGGGCCATCCTGCGTGACACTGCAGTGCCACTCCTAGATGGGCCAGGTGTTTGTGTCGGCCACTAGGGTCGCTTAGCTTAGTCACACAGCTACCTCATTGCGCCTCTTTTTTTTCTTCTTTGCGTCATGTGCTGTTTGGGGACTAGTTTTTTGAAGGGCCATCCTGCGTGACACTGCAGTGCCACTCCTAGATGGGCCAGGTGTTTGTGTCGGCCACTTGGGTCGCTTATCTTAGTCACACAGCTACCTCATTGCGCCTCTTTTTTTTCTTCTTTGCGTCATGTGCTGTTTGGGGACTGTTTTTTGGAAGGGCCATCCTGCGTGACACTGCAGTGCCACTCCTAGATGGGCCAGGTGTTTGTGTCGGCCACTTGGGTCGCTTATCTTACTCACACAGCTACCTAATTGCGCCTCTTTTCTTCTTTGCGTCATGTGCTGTTTGGGGAGTGTTTTTTGGAAGGGCCATCCTGCGTGACACTGCAGTGCCACTCCTAGATGGGCCTGGTGTTTGTGTCGGCCACTTGGGTCGCTTATCTTACTCACACAGCTACCTAATTGCGCCTCTTTTTTTCTTTGCGTCATGTGCTGTTTGGGGAGTGTTTTTTGGATGGGCCATCCTGCGTGACACTGCAGTGCCACTCCTAGATGGGCCAGGTGTTTGTGTCGGCCACTTGGGTCGCTTATCTTACTCACACAGCTACCTCATTGCGCCTCTTTTTTTCTTTGCGTCATGTGCTGTTTGGGGAGTGTTTTTTGGAAGGGCCATCCTGCGTGACACTGCAGTGCCACTCCTAGAAGGGCCAGGTGTTTGTGTCGGCCACTTGGGTCGCTTATCTTACTCACACAGCTACCTCATTGCGCCTCTTTTTTTCTTTGCGTCATGTGCTGTTTGGGGAGTGTTTTTTGGAAGGGCCATCCTGCGTGACACTGCAGTGCCACTCCTAGATGGGCCAGGTGTTTGTGTCGGCCACTTGGGTTGCTTATCTTACTCACACAGCTACCTCATTGCGCCTCTTTTTTTTCTTCTTTGCGTCATGTGCTGTTTGGGGAGTGTTTTTTGGAAGGGCCATCCTGCGTGACACTGCAGTGCCACTCCTAGATGGGCCAGGTGTTTGTGTCGGCCACTTGGGTCGCTTATCTTACTCACACAGCTACCTAATTGCGCCTCTTTTTTTCTTTGCGTCATGTGCTGTTTGGGGAGTGTTTTTTGGAAGGGCTATCCTGCGTGACACTGCAGTGCCACTCCTAGATGGGCCAGGTGTTTGTGTCGGCCACTTGGGTCGCTTATCTTAGTCACACAGCTACCTCATTGCGCCTCTTTTTTTTCTTCTTTGCGTCATGTGCTGTTTGGGGAGTGTTTTTTGGAAGGGCCATCCTGCGTGAAACTGCAGTGCCACTCCTAGATGGGCCAGGTGTTTGTGTCGGCCACTTGGGTCGCTTATCTTACTCACGCAGCTACCTAATTGCACCTCTTTTTTTCTTTGCGTCATGTGCTGTTTGGGGAGTGTTTTTGGAAGGGCCATCCTGCGTGACACTGCAGTGCCACTCCTAGATGGGCCAGGTGTTTGTGTCGGCCACTTGTGTCGCTTATCTTACTCACACAGCTACCTCATTGCGCCTCTTTTTTTCTTTGCATCATGTGCTGTTTGGGGAGTGTTTTTTGGAAGGGCCATCCTGCGTGACACTGCAGTGCCACTCCTAGATGGGCCAGGTGTTTGTGTCGCCCACTTGGGTCGCTGAGCTTAGTCATCCAGCGACCTCGGTGCAAATTTTAGGACTAAAAATAATATTGTGAGGTGTGAGGTGTTCAGAATAGACTGAAAATGAGTGGAAATAATGGTTATTGAGGTTAATAATACTTTGGGATCAAAATGACGCCCAAATTCTATGATTTAAGCTGTTTTTTAGGGTTTTTTGGAGAAAAAAAAACCGAATCCAAAACACACCCGAATCCGACAAAAAAAATTCGGTGAGGTTTTGCCAAAACGCGTTCGAACCCAAAACACGGCCGCGGAACCGAACCCAAAACCAAAACACAAAACCCGAAAAATTTCCGGTGCTCATCATTACTATTTACACCGCCTCCTACCTGGGTCTTACTTGCTGATGGAGAGTCCAGACTTGTCTCTGCCCATTCGACTTGAATGAATGGAGAGGAAGGTTTTCACCAAGAAAATACATGTGTGGGTGCTGTCCCCTATCCATAGTGCTGAACTGAGTGAAAGTATTTATGAAGCTCAGCAGCAGCTACTTTATATTAAAATCATACTGATGTGGGCTACCAGTGACTTACTAAAGCATTCTGAGAGATCCAGTACCAACTATTAAGGCAGCCTGTCATTACTGTCCAAATATTAGTTCTGCTTAGATTTGACAACTTGACAGTTGCTCGCACGGATCCAGCATACTGTACAGTGTAATGGCAATCACCTGTAGCTCTATACAGCAGGGCATTAAGTGTACAGCCAGTCAGTCACATCCTTATACATAATAAATAGACATTATTCTAGTATTTGCCAGTGAGGGAAGCTGTTATAAAATACTAAAGGAAGAAGGATTCTTCATTAAGTCACCTGACATCTAATAGCAAACTTGGTCTCTTGTTAGTAACCCAAAAGTACATAACTATATTTACATATGTGGAGGCTAAGGGCCATTAAGACTCTACTGGCTGCATAATTCTATATTTGTCTGTCATGGAGGACAGCTAGCTCAATTGACTCTTGGAGCAAGGACATTTGTCTCACCTATTGAGAGCAGGAAAGGAAGGATAGATATACAGTACAACAAAAAAAAGGGAGCCCTAAGATTGCTAAAGCCTCCTTTAATGTCAGTATCAGAGAAACACCATTTAAAGTATACACTTGGTGAAATATGACTACTGACAGTATACACTGTTTGTATCCAAATTCATCTGACCAATGTTGCTGCAACTGTGGTATGGCAGGCACATTTTTCCATATTTGGTAGAACAGCACTTTGGTACAACAGTTTTGGTCTGTGGCAATACACCTTATGGTGGCGGTTACCTCCTGCACTGTGCCCAGGAACCCGCTTGTGCTTCTGCTGCATGGATCCTTGTGATCAGTGTCCAAACTTATTGATTAATTAATCATACATATATGCAATGCATCCAAACTCCTAATACTGTAGCTAAACTTTGCCCATCTCCTCACCCTCCCGCCACGAGTGATGCTCTTGTCAACAAATTGTGGTATGTTTCTTCTATGGAATATATTATCTCCCTTTTACATCATACTCTTCCCACATATCACCAGGTATGGAGTCTCTGGTTAACTCTCCTTAACTCATCAATACTGGGAACCTCTTAACATTACCTTTGTAGTGTTTGATTGTTGTTCTACTCTTCTTATTATTTTTTTGCTGACATTTTCAATTGAGCTACTGTTTATTAGCCTGTCTTTTGTTGCCTAGCTGTAAAATGTAAAACCCACTGCAAATATATAGAAGTATAAACAACATTATAGTCCTTGGCACAGTTGTTGGTGCATGTTGAGGTTTTGTTGTTTTGTCTTTTATTTTGTTATACTGAAAACATTTTAACTAGGGGCCCCTTTTATATTTTTAAACCTTTAATTTTAAGTGCATTACAGAAAAAAGTCAGATAATCCAGTAAGCAGAGCAAAACCAACAAACAGTAAAAGCTAGGAAATCCAGACAATTACAATAAATATGATAACAACAATGTACTTATACTTCTATATATGTTTAATGGGGATCATTTGAGATAAAGATACTGGTATCACATAATTTGCCACGTTAGCTATTATAGAAATAGTGTGATAGTGATGAGTGAGTGTGTAGGAGAAAGGAGTAGTGTTAATTTCCCAATAGAATAAGCTAACAGTTATAGGATTGACACAAATCAAACTGTGAATGCTAAAAAAAGCCATCAGGAGGGAGGTGAATTTTGTCTTATAAACCTTATAATTTAAAGTGCATTTATTTATATTTGAATGTATCTATTTTACATGTACATTTTCTTTTGCGTTAACATTCCTTGTGGCATTTTTCCTGGATTTAGAGAAAACAAATTTCCAGTGCAATAAAACCTTCTTTTTATTTTCATGGTGTCAAATTATATGACTTGGAGAATAACCATTGTTTTATATCTGTATAATGGTTTCTCAAGTCTGCCCTATTGCTATCAAAATAAAACTTGGGTGGAGGCACTGAATGGCAGTAGAGCAAAAGTGGGATTTGGATTGGTGAACAGTGGTTACAGTTACATATCTCCCAAAGAAGCAACATATGCTATACAAGGATTTTTTTTTCCATTTCTGAATCATATTTTTATAACATTACACAATTAGAATCAGGACATGCAGCCTGTAGCCCAGTTCAGCTGAAAAGGAGCCATATTAGACATACAGGCCTTTGGGATGACACCTGTCTGGCTGATCCAGAAGCCTACACAAAGGGAAAGCATTGTAACCATAACAAAATAGAAAAGACCTGATTCATAGTCACCTGCTAACCGCATGCAATGCTAATATGCATGTAGTTGGCTGATGTTTTGTTAACATCAATAATTTTTAATGACATTTATAACAGGTGTGTGGGGGGGGGGTACAGAAAAGAATAGGAAGGAGGGAGTGGGGGGGACACAGCAAAAAAATGGAGGGGAAAGGGGATGTACACGTCAATAAAGTCAAACATGTGTATGGAAAAGAAAAATGAAATACAAGGAACATATTAGCGAACCAGGTAATATGGTACAGTAGACAAATAAAATCACAGAACTAGACTGATAGGGTTTATCAACCCTATCTCAAATATTAAAAGAGAGAAAGCAATAATAGTACAGTTATCACGGCCAAGGGAACCACAGAGATGAAAAAATAAAAAATTATTAAGAAATCAGGAAATAGGGTTTTCTTTCAGGCTAAATTGTAGAGGGGATACCTTGGCTGGATGTGATATAAGGGCAGCACCGTCTCCAACTGTGATGTATTCATGCCAATGTAACCATTTCAGAATAGGTGAGGAGGTAGAAGAAGAGTAGGGCATATATTCAGTTTCCATGGTATAATGAAAATTAATTTATGAAATACTTTTAGGACAGGAGGCGCTACCAGTTGTTTCCAAGCTTGGGCTAATGTTGCCCTCGCTGCTGTACAGATATGGCCTAATAAATAGGGAAACTAGAACTGTCGCGGGATATATATGGAGAAGTGCCAAAGTGGAGGATGGGCTAAGAGACAATTGTAAAACTTTATTTATCAACTTGAACACGTCCGCCCAAAAATTTAGAAGAAAGGGACATGACCAAAAAACATGAAACAAATGGCCTATGTCACCACAATTCCTCCAGCAAAATTGAGAGCAGGAAGAGTTGGCTGATGTTTTAAGAACAGCTTATGTGTCTGAGTTGCACTGCGCATGCTTCCTAATAATTTCCGCATGGAGATGCAGAACAAAGTTGGATGCAGAAAGTGTGGATTTCACTGGTCATTACTGGGAGGAAACATGGAAAGGGGGTGGCTAGGCAGATGCCAACGTGTCGCAGGCATGTCGGTTAGGGCCGTCTTAACAGCAGTGTAGGCAAAGCAATGCACGGGTCCCCTACAATTTCTACAGTGGTAGGGGTGGGGGGTGTTATCAGCGGCAGCTTTGATGCCCTGCGGGCAGTAGGATGTGTTCTATCTTCCACTCAGCATGTAGAACCTGGAGCATTCATTTCTGCTAATTACTCCTTTCTGCACATATATTGGATATGGGTCAGGAGGGACAACACTAAACTGGTGAAGGGGGCATTAGGCTGAATTAAGAGGCCCCAACACATGACTTCCAGGGTGGTAGGAGGGGCTTAATATGCAGGGGATGGGTGGATGTGTGGGCTTAATATTCATCATTTTCTGGTGGGAGGGCAGCTTGCTTGACTGCAGATATCTCCAGTTCCTGGAAGTAGATTTCTTAGCTTTCAATAGGATAACAAATCATTGGTACATCCGCACCTAGAATATTGTGTTAAATTTTGGCCACCACATTATAAAAAAGATATCTATGAACTCAAAAGGGTTCAAAGGCGAGCTACTAAATTGATTAAAGAGCTAGAGGGACTGGACTATGAGGAAAGACTTACTAGGATGAATATGTATACACTGGAAAAGAGGCGCCTAAGAGGAGACATTATTAATATCTTTAAATATGTAAAGGGACACTACAAAGAGTTATCAGAGGAATTATTTATTAAAAGAACTCTGTATAGGACATGAGGGCACTTGCTGAGGCTAGAGGAGAGAAAATTCCGTATGCAACCAAGGAAAGGGTTCTTCACTGTTAGGGCAATAAGGATTTGGAATTCCCTGCCAGAGAAGATGGTAATGGCGGATCTGTAAATGCATTTAAAAATGTATTGGATACATTTCTGACTGTCAAAGATATCCAAGGTTGTAGCATTTAAAATATTGACATTGATAATCTGGGAGGAACATGATTTATAGTTGTTAATTAGACATAAAACATTACTTCAGCAGGGACATTATAAAGAACTCAGCTTAATACAGATTACAGGCATTTTGCCTCTTTTCAACCTCATTAACTATGTTACTATGTTACTAAACAAACTAGAGAATCCCACTTTTCAGGAGGTACTGGGGACTTGGGGATTAGAGTTCTGAAAGCAGAGCAAGTCACTGATGTAAATATAAAACTGCATACCATGCGTGTGGACAGAGCCGTTTCTTGCGGCCGGTGAGGTGTGCCTTTGCAAGGGGCGCCTGCTGTGGCTTTTTTGGTGGCTCCTGGTGCTCCCCCTCCTCCCGTCATTACTACTCTGCTTGGGGGGGGCGGAGCATCATGTAATGATGAGTTTGCATTGTGATGTCGCGACGAAAACGTGAAGTTACATGAAACTCAGCCCCCGAGTAGAGTACTAATGAGTGGGTGGAGGGGGAGCCAGGACACAACAATGAATGGGTGGGCAGGAGGAGGAGGAGGGAGATGCTGGTGGGTGGCCGGGCGGGCTCTGTAAACACCCCATAGAGCACTACACAGCCCTGGCAACTAGCATTACACAGTCCTGGCAACTGACATTACACTGTGTAATGCTAGTTGTCAGGGCTGTGTAATTCTAGTTGCCAGGGCTGTGTAATGCAAGTTGCCAGGCAACAATCATGACACCCATCCCAGAGCATGAAACCCCTGGCAACCAGCATGGATCCCAGAGCATGAAACCCCTGGCAACCAACATGACACCCAGTGCGTGAAACCCTGGCAATGAGCAGGTAAAAGTAATTAGAAGCTTTACTGTAGGGCATAATGTATCAAGGGCATTGTGGTGTGTGGCATAATATGGTGCAGGGGGCATTACTGTGTGGGGCTTAATATGGTGGAATTTATTTTTTCCCCCGTGTGGTGGTCGTGATCTATTGGTGCAGGGTCAAAAACTGGGGTGTAAGGTAGTCTTTTCAGGTGAGACCACACCCATTCTTAGCGAGACCATGCCTATTTTAGTAAGGTCACACCCCCTTGTTGGGCGCAAATTTGTATTTTTTATATCTATGGGGGCACTTTTTTATGTTAATGGGGGGATACGCATTTTTAAATCTCGCACAGCCCTGCAAAACAGCCCTGCGCATGCAGCTAGAGCAGGGAGCAGCTGCTGGAAGGCTGATATCTCTGGTTATAGGTATAGTAGAGGGAAACTGATAATGTTCACTGAAGGGGAGAGTCCCAGCTTTTGAAGTATATCATCAAAAAAACTCTAAATCAGACAGAACCCAAGATATCTGGCTGGGAAGAGCAATTAACAGGCTCGGATGGGGACTACTGCTTTGAAGTCAGATATCTCTGGTTCCCCAGGGCTGATTTTCAAAAATCTGGTACTCCTGGAAAAATAAGACCCTCAGCTATCAGCCTATGACCTCTTTTTTCCTGGGGCCCTTGGGAAATTGCCCATTGAGCTCATACAAAATGATGGCCCTGTTGTCTCTGACAGTGGCTGAATCTAAAGTCTCACAACCGCTAATGGAAGAGGCCATAGACAGATGCAATTACTACATCTGCCATAGTGTTGATGCAATTTTTGATGATGCATGCAACAAAATTAATTTCCACCACTGCAAGATGCTGCAAGTGGGCATTCAGTTTTGAAGAAATCTGCCATGGCATTAGCATAAAGACGTAGCCATGGCAAATGATGCAGACTCAAAATCAGACCCAAACTGCTTTTCAGCTTTATTGAGTGGAAAAAGAAAGAGTGGCCAGTGAGGCAGCTAGTCTAATGCAACTTTGCCTTCCGACTATAATTGTCAAAAGCAAGTTGAAATAAAAAAAGTTTTAAAATCTCTTATATTTTCCAGGGAAATAGTGCAGTTTATAATTACTGGTATATGGAGTCTTTTGCAGGAGACTAGCTGACTATATAATAGTATTCAGTATAGACTGTGTTGTTGACTCTGTATGTAATTTTACAGTGGTGCTGGTGCTCAGACTAAGCTGCCTAACTTTGTGCTCTGTCTCTTTATCTACAGTATGCTCTCTCTGCCTCTTTATTTATGCACTGTCTCTAGCTAAGCTATCTATAATATGCTCTTTCTCTGTGTCTTTATTTATACACTCTGTCTCTACCTAAGCTCTCTGTCTCTATACTGTATATTGTCTCACTCTCTGAGGATGTGGAACCCAGTTTGGGAAGGAGAGATCTGAAGCATCCACCGAGATCCAGACTTCCCTAGATGCAGGCAGAAAGAATAGACGTCTGCCACTGATTACATTACATACCCTCCAACTGTACCTTTTTGCGTGGTACAGTACCATTTTCTTATGGTCTGTACTGGCCAAAAGGGGCCTTGTATCATTTTTCAGCATCTCCCTTGTCCTATGCATTCCTATGGCATGCCCCCTTTGCCCATGGCCATGCCCTTTTTTGGAATTTGTACTGGTTTCTTGTTTAATGATGTTGGAGGGTATGGACATCATGTTGTCACAACATGCAGCTGGCTGTCAGTGACCACCTACAGGCTCCACATGACATTGTTGCAAACTAGGCTTCTCTCCTTTCAACCTTTACAAATTGAAGAGTTAAGTTCAACTTAGATTTGTAATAACACTTGAATAATCAAATAAAATACACTAAACTAAAGTGTTGATTGTTAGAAGGAAACGGTAATGAAAGGTAAGGAGAGGGTAAGACATTACAATAGATGACTCAAAACTCAGAGGCAGGCATACGGTATCAAAGGTAAGAAACATATCGTACAGAAAATAAGTTTAAGACGTCAGTTTCTAGCCATTTATCTCCACATGCCTAAGTAAATACCAATTAGTGAATTCAAATAGTTTTTGAATATGTGACTGTGTATAGCTGTCCAGGTTATCAATATAAAATTCCCATTTTTTTTGTAGAAGCGCAGACAAATAAGTAGAATGTATAAAAATCTTATTCTATAACCAATAGTATCAAGTGAAGACAAAATGGACATAATTGGATCCTTGTTATGTTCAATAGAAATTGCCAATGATAAAGACTGTAAATAATGGCGAGCCTGGAGAAAAATATAAAACTGGTTATAAGGCAAGTGAAACTTCTTTGCTATTTCTGCTAAAGCGAGTATTGATCCTCGAGAGTCAAATACATCTTGAGTGGCTGAGATTCCTGTTGATGTTTATGCTAAAAATGCTGAATTATCTAAACCTGGAAGAAAACAAGGATTACCCCAAAATGTGGTAAAGGGGGAGCTAGTAAAATTTATCTTAAATTTCTTATTGATAAAATGCCATGCCCTATAAACATCTTAAAAAAGAGTATTGTCAAAGATATTAAGGGGCAATACATTTTTAGGCGTATGAAGGGGTGCACTAGGCGAAAAAGGGTAAAAGAGAGCTTCTTCCAGTTCCGCATTTGTATATAAGGAGCCCCTTGTGAACCAATCTGTGATATACCTAAAAAGAGCAGCCTGAGTGAAGGCAGATATACAAGGAACAGCAAAACCTCCGTCTCCTTTAGGTAATTGCAGTTTCGTAAAAGCTATCCTCGCTTTTTGCCTGCCTAAATAAACTTTGAAAAAAGAGTATTAAATTTCTTCAAATCCGAATGTGTAAGCCCCACAGGCAACATCTGGAAAAGATATGGCAATTTAGAGAAAGCTACACATTTGATTACAGCTGTCCTGCCATGAAGAGAGTGGGAGCATGATCCAGCCCATCAGTAATTTAGTAAGTGAGGCAAAGAGCGAAATACTATTAGCTGCGGTGAGTTGCCGCAGCTAAAGGATTCCCCTGTGGCTATCCTATTAGCCCTGTAAGCCGGCACTTATTGGGAATTCTGCTGAATCCCTGATAACCAGACCCTGGAGACCCCGGAGACCTGTTATCAGACCCAAACACATGGGTCCGCAATGTTTTCACAGATCCCATATGTTATTGGCTGATAACGAGTGAATTACTGCAAGGTAAAATGGGCTGTAATTGGATAGGCCGATAGCATTAATAGGATACCGCCAGGCTAAAAGTGGCTTGAAATTAACAGAATATGACATATTTAAATCAGGATCCCCAAATACTTAAGAGGTGATCAACAAATAGAAAATTGAGATAAGATGGGTTGGGAGAAGAAGTAGGAATGATCAGTAGCCAAGGGCATTAGGTTTGACTTAGTGTAGTTTACTTTAAACCCTGCAAAAGAACAAACGTTTTTAATGATGTCTGTAATAGCGGGGTTAGAAACAATTGGATCTGAGGTAAATAAAAGGATGTCGTCTGCAAATAGACCCAGTTTAACTTGTTGGTTCCCTACTAAAATACCTGAAAAGGATGTAGAATTCCTTAGAGCTATTGCTAAAGGTTTAAGTGTTAAAGCAAAAAGGTGCAGGAATAGGGGGCAGCCCTGCCTAGTACCTTTATGAATAGAAAAAGGGGGAGATAAATAACCATTGCTAAGGATCTATGGAGAAGACCCTGAATAAAAAAGCCGAACACTAAGATTAACTCCTCTGAGGTCCTAAACCTGCAAAGAGAATCAAACAAGTAATACCTGTCACAACTGAGGGCCTGAGCTGACGGGAGGCAGCCTCAGTTGTAGGGGCTGAGATGTAACGGAACCTGGGAGGTTGTATCAGACCCCTAGACATGTAAGTAACATGTAGAAGAAATGCCCGAAGGCGTGAACACGACAACCAGGGTAAAAGTCAATGATGTTTATTTATGACAAACTCCGTAACACAGCAGCAGTAAAAGAAAACATAAAAATCAGCAGAGGATAAATACAGTTCCTGGGTTCTACAGGGTGGAAAGGGCCACAGGGCTCTGGTAGTGTGAGATAGTTCTTATAATCTTCTAGTTGGAAAGTCCTTACCAGGCTCGACTGTAGCAATGGAGATAGCCCAGGATCGTACCAGCTGGTGTTCCAGGAAAAGCTGGGCTGCTGTGGATAAAACGGCTGCTGTGGGTACTGGCTGGAACCAGACTGATGTGGATACTGGCTGGAACCAGTTAAATGATAAATCTAGCTTGAGAGCGATGAAATATGAAGTGATGTTTGGAGCTTGAGAGCGGTGAAATAATAATGCCGGTGATAAATGATAATCTGCAGAAAAGGGTACCGGCACTTTAAGAAGAGCTGACCTCTGCTGGAAGCTGGATGCTGAAAGCAGGTGGATCTGTAGCTGGAAGCAGATGAATCCAAATGGATAGGAGAGTCAGGCTACACCGCAGGTGGAATGGTGGTGCGGGTCTCTTTAGTGAAAGTGTGGAGATAGGAACTGGAACCTGGAAAACAACCACAGGAGAGAGACAAACTGGAACTAGGTTTGACAACCAAAGCACTGACGCCTTCCTTGCTCAGGCACAGAATATTTATACCTGCAGCAAGGAAGGGATTGGCTAGGCAATTATGCAGATTAACAATGCAGACAGCAGATTGGTGGAAATGAACAGATGACAGAATCCAAGATGGATGCGCCCATGCAGACACTTGGAGGGAAGTTTGGTTTGTAATCCATGTGGGAATTAAAACAGCAGTGGCGGCGCCGGCCACAGGAGATAGGAGACGCCAGACTGATAAGTGCACATCTAAACCACGCGGGCACAGCGGAGGCCGCGGCTGACGTAATCGCCACTCTGACACTCTGCATGCAGAAACTCAGGGACAGCGGCGGAGGCCGCGGGAGACGCCATTCCGGATGTAACATGGCGCCGCGGTGACCGCGTCTCAGAGTGACAGGAGAGGAGGCAGGAATGTGGATATCAGTATAACAGATGGGATCCGGTTCTGGAACGCTGAGCCAGCCTTAGGAGGCATCTGAAGGGTAAGTAATGGCGTCCAGATACCCGGATCGTGACAATACCATGTCACTAGGTCGAAAGCCTAAAATTGCATGTGAATGGGATGACCCAGAAGATTCCAAACATTGCATGTACTTTACGTATGTTTACCACTGAATGATGCGCCCAGATAAAGCCAGTCTGGTCAGTGTGGATTAAAGAAGGTAATATGATCTGCAGGCATCTTGGTAAAATCTTATAATCCATGTTTAACAGAGATATTGGTCTATATGAGTCAGGAATCTAGGTGTCACATCCCGGTTTATGAAGAACTTTTAATATAGCTGAATTAAAATATGTAGGGAGCAGGGACGTGCAGTTAGGGGAGGCAGTGCCTCCCCTATCATTATGAATACAATAATACAAAGAAGATACCCATGACACATATTCAGTATCATAAGTATCCTCTTTATATTATTCTAATCTTTACAATGCATTAAACTAGTTTGGGAGGCACTGATAACAGTGCCTCCCGTTGATAATGAGAACGGGGATACAGGGGTGGGGGGCGTGGCCAAGCACTAGGCTGTAAAAGCCCATTGAAAACAGAGACAAAAGTGGCACCTATAGAATTGCCTTGCTGACAGGGATGGGCTTTTAGCCCACATCAAAGCACATCCTTGTCAGCAAGGCAGATATGATTGGACAGCGGATCCACTGCTGGATCCGCTGGTCTAATCACCCATAAGCGGTGGCGGGAAAAAGGACTCGAAGCTGTCAATAATCAGCTCTCCTCACCCCTGATCATCTCCTGATGCTGCTGCTGCTGCTGGTGGTGGGAGCCCGGCAGGAGCCTCCCACGCCTGGTCTCTGTTACCCCGCAGGTGCAGCTCCCAGCACCGGGGGTTGGGGAGAGCCAAACACAGCATCTAATCTTCAGCAGCGGGTACAGAGGTGGCGGCGCTGGGAAGCCAAGAGCACCATGCAGCGGCGGCCGGCACTCTCCTCCTCTCAGGCAGCAGAGCAGACTCAGCAGCAGTGCTGGACTTGCTGCACTCTCCCGCTGGTGGCTCTAAGCAGGACCCACGGGAAAGGAGCTGGGGAAGGAGGTGACTGACTGGAAGTAGTGTGGGTAGGGGGGTAGCTCACCCCCCATCCAAGACAGGGGGGCATTACTTGTAACTGGCACTATGGGACGCATTGTAACTGGCACTATGGGACACATTGTAACTGGCACTATGGGACACATTGTAACTGGCACTATGGGACGCATTGTAACTGGCACTATGGGATGCATTGCGTGTAACTGGCACTATGGGACGTATTACATGTAACTGGCACTATGGGACGCATTGTAACTGGCACTATGGGACGCATTACATGTAACTGGCACTATGGGACGCATTACGTGTAACTGGCACTATGGGACGCATTATGTCTAACTGGCACTACAGGACGCATTATGTTAATGTTATCTGCTGTTCCTAAAAAGTGAGCTGAGGTTTGTGTTCTTGTGCTACTGGGGATGTACTGGAGAAGCCAGTGCCTCCCCAGCCATTGACCTCACCACACGTCACTGGTAGGGAGGGAATTGCCTAAAAGTAGACGATTGTATACCACCGACAAGATCTCCCCAATCCTGGGAGCTAATATACTATAATAATCATTAGAAATTTCATCCGACCCTGGGGCTTTACCAGTTTTAAGTTGTCAGGTAGCATGCAGGGCTTCTTCTACTGTTACAAGGACCGTGAGAGATGAGAATTGTTCGTTAGTCATTTGTAGCAAAATAAGAAAGCTACAAAACTTCCCAGATACATCAGTTTGAGGTGCAAAACAGAGCGAATGCAACAAAATGACTTTTCATACGTGTGCGCAGCACATTTTTTTAGGGTGTGTGCTGCCAGAGGGGCATGTCCTTCACCACCTATTTGGTGTGGCTAGCACTATTTTACAATTAGTGCAAGTGGGAGAGCATAAGAATGAAAAATAAGGAGGAGCGCTGAATGGGATAGGTACATGGGATCCACCCTGACTACATCAATGCCAGAATGCTGGCATTGGCATGTGAACAAGGTTAACATTACTTAGACCATTTTTACTGGTTTGGCTTTACCTCTTAAACATGCTTGGTAGGTAGTATGTTTAAAGTTGTGCTCTTAATATGGCTTACATGCTCTAAGTGTGATGTGTACTTTAAGCCCCCACAGCACTAAAGGCAACCACTGGAATGCCAGGGGTTAATTGGCCAGCCAGTTGCTAGGCAACCCAGGCCAGAAGGAGGACCCCAGAGATTGGCCAGAAGAAGAGCGGGCCGAGGAGGAGGCGGGGTTTGTGCCCAGAGTTGATTCTGGTGCTGGGAGAGAAGAGAAGGAGCCGGAGGGTGTCACGCGGCTGCCCCCGACAGAGAGAGTGAAGTGCCACGGAGAGAGCTGACCCTGCCACCGAAATTAGCGCTGCTGCTGACAAGCAAGGAGAGACGCAGGACGCGCTGCCACTGGCCAGGAGAGGAGAGGTCAGACCCGCTGCCACTGACAGAGAGGAGATACATGGCACCACTGCTGGCCGGGACAGAGTGAGAGAGGAGGTACGCTGCGGGGAGGGCAGAGGGGCATGCCGCAATAAGGAGCAGCAGGCTGTGTAATGTCTCGGGAGTGAGGGAGCGCAGCCTTGAGGACAGCACCAGCACCAACCACCGCTGCTGGTGTACAACAGAGGGAACACGCCGAGGGTGGAGCCCTAAGAGCCATTGGACAGGTAGCCACACTGTTGTCTGCCCCCTTTCTTCCCCCCTGCTGACCAAGGGACACATTGCAGTGGTGCAGGAAGTGCCCTAGCAGGGGATGTGTCCCCTTAATAAACATATATACCATCTGCGGCCATAGAAACTCTATCAGAGACACACACTGATCCTTGAGGAGCAGCACCACTGACATGGAACATTTTTGTTATATTTCCCAATCAGGGAAAAGGTTCTAAACTACAGATCTCAATGTTAATAGGAAACTCGTACCCCAACAGCCTCACACAGCTGTAGAAGGAATTGAGATTCCAATTAAGCAGTCTGAACTGTCTCTGTGTCTGAGTGGAATTGAATGACCGTCCAATAGACTTTTAGAATTCAGTAGTATCCCTGCCACCTGCTGTATGCAGGGTTTACCAAACCAAACAGTGGAAAAGCAATCGTAATACTCTTTTGTGGTTATGTGTATTGCATAGACTTATACTTGAACTTCTCTGGATTGTGTATAGGGCCAGAGACTGCCTGTGCTAGTCCCACAGCACCATATAGTGGCTTGTTAGTATACTGTTTGAATTTTCCTGAACCAGTTTTTCTAAATGAGTTTCAGTATTGATCTTCTGAAAAGCACTTATGTTGAGGTTGTGATATGTTTATGTTTACTATGCAAATGATATGTGATACAAGGTCATGTGTCTTTCTGAAACTTACTAGGTTCACTAGCCAGCAACACAAATTACTTTAAACGGTGACTGTCCTCTCTTGCAATAAACCTTTGCTACCGCATCCCGCTGTAGTGATCATTGTACATCTGGGGGTATTGTCCATCCTGGGGTTCTCCATCCTTCTGCCCAAATTCTATACAGGTGTTCCAAGCAGATTTCGCAGGTGTCGTGACAAGTGAGAACAGGATGACCAGAAAGGCCACAACTGGACAAGTGCGAAGTTCAAGACATGCTGACATATTACATTTGCCATCACGAACAGGATACGAATAAGATGACGGATCCACAGGATCCCGCAACCTCCACATCAGCGTCTGGCAGGAGGATGCTACCTGCGTCACCCGGCAAAGAAACATGACCACCACAGCGGCATCACTGATAACTATGAAATACTATTTTGGGGCCCCATGGTTACCGACATATGCCGTAAAACAAATTCCTAGTTCGAGTACCTTCAAGGAATTTAGAGACAAAATGTACTCAATGTTCCACCAGTACCCGCTGACTGAAGAACAGAAAATAGAGATCGTGATGGGTCAGTTGATGGGTTCAGCACTACGGGAAGTGAAGGCATGGGAAGACAGCGAAAAGAAGACTGTTGAATGCATCTTTAAGAAGCTGGTGACTATATTCGACTGCAAGACCATAGCAGAAATAAAGAGTCGCCTTTATGCGAGAAAACAACGATCTGAAAAATTGCTGCAGGACTTTGCATTGGCCCTACAAGAGACCACAAAGGCTATATGGGCCTTGGATGAACGAGAGGTCAAGGGGATGGATGGAATGCTAATAGACCTGTTTGTGGAAAGGGCAAGAGGATAGCCGATCCACTCCCAATTGTGCATGTGGAGATGACAGCAACCAGAGAGCTTCTTCTCTGAATTCAAAGAGATGGTGCTGCAGATCCTTAGGCAAAATTATGTCAGTAATATTGAGAAGGACGCATCTTCTGAGTGGAGTGAAGATGACAGCTACAGGGAAACTGTGTCACTCAAAAAGCCGGATGGGCTAGCCCAAGTGGGAGCGGTTGGTCAACAAGTTCAAGCCCCACCTGGGCCAGACCCTATTGAAACTCTCAATCAGAAGCTGACGGAGATGACATTGAATCTTTCCCGAATGAGCCGGAGACTGGAAGAGCTCTACAAGGATCAAGATAGGAATAGACGCTGGGAATTGCATCAAGAACGAGGTGGGCGGAGTCGTCCTCGCTGGGACGTGGTAAGAGAATCGGGCCGCAGATCCACCGATAAGTTCAACTCGCAGGGAAGTCCGATATGCAGAGGATGTCAACAGAGTGGCCACATCGAAAGGAATTGCCCTGCTGCCACTTTAAACGAGGAACTCCCTAGACAACGGACCGACCTTCGGGAGAAGAATCAGTAAGTGGTCCATTGGCCCAGGAATGGTTCAGGTACGTCGGGGAATGTCCGCATCTCAAGATCTGGATCAACAGAATCGAAGTGCCAGCTCGGTTGGATACTGGGTTGCAAGTCTCAACCATTCGGATCACAGAGTTCTTTCAGTGCTGGGACGTAGCCGACATTATGTCCCCACCAACCACCTGGCTCCATCTGCTGGACAGCAACGGGCAACACATAATGTATCACGGTTACTGGGAAGGGGACATGAAAATTGGAAATGCTACATTGCCCCGGCAAGGGTATCTCATCACCACTGCCCCAACACCTACCTCCCGTCATCCTGGGCATGAATGTCTTGAAGAACTACCTTGATGAGCTAGTTGAAGCCCTTCGGTAGGAGATGCAGATAGCAGCCCAGGTGAAGTGGAGGGCCTTACAGCAGATGGTGCGCCTGCTGGAGAGGGAGAAGAGATTCATCAACTGTCAAGGGGAGATTGGGAAGGACAGAATCGCCGACCACCAGTCTATCCTCTTGAGGCCGAACTCTGAACATGTGGTGTGGTGTAGGACGAGAATCAGTCCAGGGGGACGGGATTATGAAGCCTTGGTGGAACCCTTTGACTCGGAGGGCCAACAACCCTTTGCGGTGGCGAGGACGTTGGCAAAGGTGGAACATGGGAGAGTGCCGGTACGCATCCTGAACCCGCACCATTATTCTATCAGGCTCCACAAATGCTGCCTGGTAGCAAAAGTAAGCCTAATTGACTTCAAAGACATTGTGGGGCAGAACGTAACCACAGCTACTCAGGAGACGGCGACCGAGGGGCCGTCAAAAGAACCCAATGGTGAGCTGACATTCAGATTGGCGACGCAGATACCTCTGATGAACAGAAGGCAGGAGTATTATGAGTGGTGTGGCAGAATTCAGCAGCTTTTAGCCAATACCCTTCTGATTTCGAAAAAGCTGAAAAAGTGTACCATCATATTCCTACAGGGATGACCCCTCCTATCAAGGCGAGACACCGACCACTCCCTCCGTCCTTGTATCAGCATGTGAGGAACATGATCAAGGAGATGAAAGACACAGGAGTTATCAGGGAAAGTCACAGCCCGTGGACCGCCCCGCTAGTAATCGTCAAGAAGAAGGATGGCAACCTTCGCTTCTGCGTTGATTACCGCAAGCTCAATGCAGCTATCCATAAGGACACCTACCCACTTCCTCAGATCAAAGAGTCTTTGACAGCCCTGAAGACTTCCACATACTTTTTGACCCTTGACCTCACCAGTGGGTTCTGGAAGATTCAGATGGCTCCTGAAGACAAGGAAAAAACGGTATTTACAGTGCCAATGGGTCTATTTGAATTTGAAAGGATGCCTTTTGGGCTTTGTAATGTGCCTGCCACGTTCCAACACATCATGGAACACTGTTTTGGACAGCACAACTTCGAGATGGTCCTGTTATACCTCAATGATGTAATAATCTTCTTGAAGAGTTACGAGGACCACTTGCAACATCTGGAAGAAGTGTTCCGGCAACTGACAAAATGAGGTCTGAAGCTTTAGCCGATGATATGTCAACTGCTCAAGTATAAGGTCCAGTACTTGGGACATGTCTTCAGCACCGAGGGCATGATGCCTGACCCTGAGAACGTCCAAGTTGTTCGGGACTGGCCAGTGCCGAAGACCATAAGGAATGTCCAAAGCTACCTCGGGTTCATTGGCTACTACAGACGCTTTGTGGAGCACTTTGCCAAAGTGGAAGCCGCATTGCATGAGTTATCAAGAGGCCAGTCCGACCGTGAGAGAAGGGGATCGTCATTGGTGCATTGGGGTGAAGACCAGCAATAGGCCTTCCACCAGTTACAGACCTCCTTGACAGAAGCCCTGCTATTGGCTTACCCCGATTATGAGCAGCCATTTCAAGTCTATACAGATGACAGCCACCATGGATTGGGAGCCGCATTGTCCCAGGTGCAGAACAGGCACGAGAGAGTGATCGCAAATGCCAGCAGGGGACTATGCAAAACAGAGCGGAATTGCAAGAACTACAACACTTTCAATTTAGAGCTGCTCACCCTTGTCTGGGCTGTCACCGAAAAATGTAAACACTACCTCGCTGCCTCAAGACCTGGAGCTCACCTCCACACTAACTTCCCTGTTCCTCCGCAAACCGACTGGGTCCGGGAGCACCAACGGAGTATCATAGCAGTGCAAGGACTAGTGGAAATGCAGATGGAAACTGTCCGACAGCACCAGGAAAGGAATTATAATGCAACTGTCTGGCCTACACCACTAAACATGGGTGACCTTGTTTGAAAGAAATGGAATCACCGCACCAGTAAGTTGGACACCATGTGGGAAAGCACACCCTATGTCGTCATCAGTGTCCCAGTGTCGACATCCGCCGAGGTCAGGACAAGCCCATCAGCGTTGTGCCCAGAGAGCAACTCAAGCCTTGCATCAGAAGTATCACCAGAAACAAAAGATTCACAGAAGGGCGGGGACCCACGGGGAGCATACCCTTACAGGACCCTATGGAGCTCTTACTCTTTATGTGTGGTCCACCCGCAGCAAGCTCAACACCCCATGACCACATAGATCCCGTGGTTAATGGGCCTGTAGAGGGTCAGAGTCAGCCCAATCCAGTCACTACCCATAGTGAGAACACTGTCCCCACTGTGGAAGTTAGAAGGTCGGGATGTACCACAAAGGTCGTCCCACCATCCAGGTACAGGGAATAAGCTCATACTTGATCTGTGAATCCGTTTATGTTCAGAAGTGTATATGAATGTTGGTACCCAACTTAGTTATGTTCATTTATTTACTACTGTTTACATCTTGAAAGACTGTGGCATTGTCTTTTGACATGTTGTCTAATGCGTGAGGACATGCAATCTTCCAGAGGAGAATATGTTATGTGTCCCTGTGTACTTTAAGCCCCCACAGCACTAAAGGCAACCACTGGAATTCCAGGGCAATTCAGGCCAGAAGGAGGACCCCAGGGATTGGGCAGAAGAAGAGCGGGCCGAGGAGGAGGCAGGGTTGGTGCCCAGAGTTGATTCCGGCGCTGGGAGAGAAGAGAAGGAGCCGGAAGGTGTCACATAGCTGCCCCCCGACATAGAGAGTAAAGTGCCACTGAGGAGAGCTGACCCTGCCACCGGAGTTAGCGCTGCCGCTGATCAGGAAAGAGGGACGCAGGACGCGCTGCCCCTGGCAAGGAGAGGAGAGGTCAGACCCGCTGCCACTGACAGAGAGGAGACGCACGGCGCCGCTGCTGGCCAGGACAGAGTGAGAGAGGAGGAGCGCTGCAGGGAGAGCAGAGGAGCATGTCGCGATTTGGAGCAGCAGGCTGTGTACAGTCTCGGTAGTGAGGGAGCATAGCCTTGACGACAGCACCAGCGCCAACCACCGCTGCTGGTATACAACGGAGGGAACACTCCAAGGGTGAAGCCATAAGAGCTGCTGGACAGGTAGCCACACTGTTGTCTGCCCCCCGTTCTCCCCCACTCCCCCCACCGCCGACCAAGAGACACATTGCAGTGGTGCAAGAAGTGCCCCAGCATGGGACGTGTCCCCATAATAATCATATATAACGTCTGCGGCCATAAAAACTCTATTAGAGAGACACACACTGGGGGTAATTCCAAGTTGATCACAGCAGGATTTTTGATAGCAATTGGGCAAAACCATGTGCACTGCAGAGGAGGCAGATATAACATGTGCAGAAAGAGTTAGATTTGGGTGGGTTATTTTATTTCTGTGCAGGGTAAATACTGACTGCTTTATTTTTACACTGCAAATTAGATTGCAGATTGAACCCACCACACCCAAATCTAACTCTCTCTGCACATGTTATATCTGCCTCCCCTGCAGTGCACATGGTTTTGCCCAATTGCTATCAAAAATCCTGCTGCGATCAACTCAGAATTACCCCCTCTGATCCTTGAGGAGCAGCACCACTGACCTGGAACCCTTTTGTTATATTTCCCAATCAGGGACAAGGGTGGTAATTCAGAGTTGATAGCAGCAGCATATTTGTTAGCAGTTGGGTAAAACCATGGGGGTCATTCTGAGTTGATTGCAGCAGGAACTTTGTCAGCAGTTGGGCAAAACCATGTGCACTGCATGGGAGGCAGATATAACATGTGCAGAGAGATTTAGATTTGGGTGGGTTATTTTGTTTCTGTGCAGGGTAAATACTGGCTGCTTCATTTTTACACTGCAATTTATATTGCAGATTGAACACACCTCACCCGAATCTAACTCTCTCTGCACATGTTATATCTGCCTCCCCTGCAGTGCACATGGTTTTGCCCAACTGCTAACAAAGGCCCTCATTCCGAGTTGTTCGCTCGCTAGCTGCTTTTAGCAGCATTGCACACGCTAAGCCGCCGCCCTCTGGGAGTGTATCTTAGCTTAGCAGAATTGCGAACGAAAGATTCGCAGAATTGCGAATAGAAATTTCTTAGCAGTTTCTGAGTAGCTCCAGACTTACTCAGCCATTGCGATCAGTTCAGTCAGTTTCGTTCCTGGTTTGACGTCACAAACACCCCCAGCGTTCGCCCAGACACTCCCCCGTTTCTTCAGACACTCCCGCGTTTTTCCCAGAAACGCCAGCGTTTTTTCGCACACGCCCAGAAAACGGCAAGTTTCTGCCCAGAAACACCCACTTCCGGTCAATCACAGTACGATCACCAGAACGATGAAAAATCCTCATTATGCCGTGAGTAAAATACCTAACTTTTGTGTAAAATAACTAAGCGCATGCGCCTTGCGAACCTTGCGCATGTGCAGTAAGCGACTAATCGCAATATAGCAAAAATCGGCAACGAGCGAACAACTCGGAATGACCCCCAAAGTTCCTGCTGCGATCAACTCAGAATTACCCCCCATGTGCACTGCAGATATAACATGTGCAGAGAGAGTTAGATTTGTGTGTGGTGTGTTCAAACTGAAATCTAAATTGCAGTGTAAAAATAAAGCAGCCAGTATTTACCCTGCACAGAAACAAAATAACCCACCCAATTCTTACTCTCTGCAAATGTTATATCTGCCCTACCTGCAGTGCACATGAGCCCTCATTCCGAGTTGTTCACTCGCTAGCTGCTTTTAGCAGCTTTGCACACGCTAAGCCGCCGCCTACTGGGAGTGAATCTTAGCTTTGCAGAATTGCGAACGAAAGATTCGCATAATTGCGAATAGAAATTTCTATGCAGTTTCTGAGTAGCTCGGGACTTACTCTGCCACTGCGATGTCACAAACACACCCAGCATTCGCCCAGACACTCCCCCGTTTCTCCAGCCACTCCCGCGTTTTTCCCAGAAACGGCAGCGTTTTTCCGCACACACCCATAAAACGGCCAGTTTCCGCCCAGAAACACCCACTTCCTGTCAATCACACTCTGATCACCAGAACGAAGAAATTTCTTTGTTAAGCCGTGAGTAAAATACCTAACTTTTTGGCAAATTTACTTGGCGCAGACGCACTGCGAACATTGCGCATGCGCAGTTTGCGACTAATCGCTCCGTTGCGAAAACCACTAACGAGCGAACAACTCGGAATGAGGGCCATGGTTTTGCACAACTGCTAACAAATTTGCTTCTGCGATCAACTTTGAATTACCCCCAAGGTTCTAAACTACAGTTCTTAATTTTAATAGGCAACTCGTACCCCAACAGCCTTACACAGCTGTAGAAGGAATTGAGATTCCAGTTAAGAAGGGTGAACTGTCTCTCTGTGTCCGAGTGGAATTGAATGACCGTCCAATAGACTTTTAGAATACAGTATTATCCCTGCCACCTGCCGTATGCAGGGTTTACCAAACCAAACAGTGGAAAAGCAACCGTAATACTCTTTTGTGGTTATGTGTCTTGCATAGACTTATACTTGAACTTCTCCGGATTGTGTATAGAGCCAGAGACTGCCTGTGCTGGTCCCACAGCACCATATAGGGGGTCATTCCAACCCGTTCACACGCTGCGGTTCATTGCAGCGGTACAAACGGGTTGTAACTGCGCATGTGCGGTGCCCGCATTGCGCAGGCGCGTCGTTGCCCGGCGACAGCTGTCGCTGGGCAGCGACGCCTCGTATGAAGAAAGAGGTTGCAGCGGCAATTGCAAGAAGATTGACAGGAGGAAGGCGTTCTAGGGCGTCAACTCACCGTTCTCCGGGCGTGGAGCAGCGAACACAGGGGGGTCCAGGCGTTTGGTGGGTGGATGTCTGACTTCAATTCCAGGACCTTCATCGCTGGATCCATCACACAGGGTAAATAACTGCAGGGCTAGTCTTGTTTTACACAAAACTTTTTGCATAGCAGGGCTGCACAAGCGATCGCAGCCCTGCTATGCTAAAATACACTCCCCCATAGGCGGTGTCTAGTTGATCGCACGAGCAGAAAAAAGTTGCTACATGCGATTAACTCAGAATGACCTCCATTGTGGCTTGTTAGTATACTGTTTGAATTTTCCTGAACCAGTTTTTCTAAATGAGTTTCAGTATTGATGTTCTGAAAAGCACTTTTGTTGATGTTGTGATACGTTTATGTTTACTATGCAAATGATTTGTGATACAAGGTCATGTGTCTTTCTGAACCGTACTAGGGTCCTCATTCCGAGTTGTTCTCAATTTAATTCGCAGGCAAGCAGCGTTCGCACAGCATGAACACATCGCACGAATGCAAACAAACTCCCCCCACGTACTTCTGCAAACGAGCATACAACAATGCACAAAGTAGGTCTGTATTATTTAGCATCGCATGGTAGCGATCCATTCGCATGACTACCAAACGCATTGCTAGTAACACATACACTGTCGTACATGTGCTCTACCTACGCAGGATTACACATGTTTTCGTTAGTTTGCAAATATTCGCACAGAGGTGGTCATTCCGAGTTGATCGCTGCCAGCAACTTTTAGCTGCTGCTGCGATCAACAGTCAACGCCTATGGGGGAGTGTATTTTAGCTTAGCAGGGCTGCGATCGCTTGTGCAGCCCTGCTAAGCTAAAAAAATTTCAAGCAGAAGAAGAGTAGCCTTGGACATACTTACCCTGTGCGATAGATCGAGCGATGATGGGGCCGGCTTTGACGTCACTCCTCCGCCCTCCATTGTCCTGGACACGTCTGCGTTTCACTCACCACTCCCCAAAAACGATCTCCAATGGTCCGGATCCACCCATCCACGCCTCCTTGCTGTCACTCTTCTTAGCTGTTGCCCGCTGCGACCGCTCCCGTCGGTAGCCGCGACATAACCCAGTGACCCCTATCGCCGGGCAATGTCACACACGTGCCCTGCGCCCGCCGTGCATGTGCATTCCACACCCATTCGCACAGCAGCGAAAAATTGCTGCGTGCAAACGGGTCGGAATGACCCCCGTTTTTTTTTGTTATATATATTTTATCCCATTCCTTTCTCAATTAAAAAACCAATTAGGCTAAGGATTTGTAATGTGATTGTCCAATTAAGTGATCAAAGTCTACAAAAAGAAGAGTTTGAACACCTAATTGCACAATAACAATCATCAATTAAGGATTCCAATATATAGTTTGTAAATATTTGTAGCCCTATTTGCTCAATACCACAGATTTTAATTTTGAAAAATCCTTGACTGACAATGTACATAAGACAGTTTACCATACATGCTTGATTTTTTAGTGTGTCTTAAAATGGGGAGTGATAAAGTACCAAACAATCAGCTCGTAACTGTCATGTCACAGCCTTTTTTTTTTTTAAAGTGTCTGTTAGTAGTTGATTAGTCATTTCTCACTCTTCATTTTAACCGTTTAAAAGTGATGAAACATCTCTACATGTGTTACTTCCTTTTTAAACAGCACAACACACCAATTTGGGGGTCCAAAACATGTTTTTTCACCAAACTTTTTTGTTATTATTTTCAAAACTTCAATTGCCTGCATGAGGCTACGGCAGTGGTGTTCCATCTGCAACAATATTTGTGGGATTCCCACATTGGGATCTCCAACTGCAGCATCTGGAATGAATGTAAATAATACAAAATTACTTAATCACATTATGCAATATACAAGCAAGGCACAAAGCACACTTTAACTGGTCACTAGCTACGTCAAGGATGTCAATTGTTTTGCCTTCCAGCTGTTGATGATCTATACATACCAGCATGGCCTGCAATGTAATCAAAAAATAGCCATGCTAAAACTGGTGCAGGCTATGCTGGGATGTGTACTTCACCCACATCTGGAGTGGCCAGGGCTCACCATTTCAGGTGTAGGGGCAGCCTCAGCAGATTGCGTCTCTACATCTGCAGGTGAACTACATATCCAAGCATGTCCTGCCTCAGTGATAGCATGCCTTAATCCATAAGCTGAGACAGGGAATGTTGGTATGTGTTTCAGAATACCATTTGCAGGGTCACAGTTTGAAAACACATGTAGCTGTATCTAAATTTCAACCAACTTACAAATACATTTCTGTTGTAGAAATTACTTAATCTCCCGCAACGGATGAACAGCACCCTCCACCTCCTCAGGGGCCTCAGCTACCCACTCTCTGGGGTCGCTTGGGATGGGGGAAGGGGGTTGAAAGGGGGTGGGAGGTTGGATGGGGGAAGGTGCTTGAAAGGGGATCGGAGGTTGGATGGGGAAGGGGCTTGAAAGGGGGTTGGAGGTTGGACAGGGGAGGGTGTTTGAGAGGGGTGGTCAGATTGAGAGGGTTAGGGGGTTGAGAGGGGGGTTAGATTGAGAGGGAGGGTTAGATTGAGAGGGGGAGGGGGTTGAGAGGGGGGTTAGATTGAGAGGGTGGGGGGTTGAGAGGAGGAGGAGGAACAGTAGGAGGAGGATTGATGGGGCGGGTTGTTGAGGGGGGAGGGGGGTTGAGAGGGGGAGGAGGAGGAGGAAGAGGAGGAGGAGGATTGATAGGGGGTGGGTTGAGAGGGGGGAGGTGGGTTGAGAGGGGGAGGAGGAGGTTTGATGGGGGTCAGGTTGTTGAGGGTGGGAGACTCCTTCCACCTACTCATCCGAATCCTGCCTTTGTGCTGTGTCTAAAAAGATAGAAATACACAAAAATAAGTTAAAGTTTTTTTTTCCCCAAAAGATATTTGTATTGTAAACGTGTGTGTCATATGGTCCCATTGTGTTATGTGTCAGGTACCTTATTTTTTTGTTAAAATAGCTTTGTATGTTGGATTAAAAGACTTTTTCTTTGTTATTTTAGGTTAACATTTTTTGCCTATTTTAAATTGCACACACACACACACACACACACACACACACACACACACACACACACACACGAATGTACTGTGCCACAGGAGTACACGGGAGTTCTGCGGTGGTCCACTGTGCATTGGCCTACCACCTGCCCATCTAGGGTTTCGGCTCCAGCTTGTGCACTTTAATTATACCTAACACATATGTTAACTTACACTATGCAGGACTATGGACATTTTAATGGAACGCATTGTGATTATCCTGCTTGCTGTAATTCCTGTATATATTTATGACGGACCACACTCCATGCACTCTAAACTTGTATGTCAAACCAAAGTGGTGTCTGTCTACAGCCTCTGTGGAGACTGGCCACACCCCTACACATGGGTCCCTCCCACTCCGTTCCACAATGTGTCCTGCAAGGCCTACCCCCACACAGTCTATATGCATACAGTATAAGTCTTATGTGTAATGATGTTTGCTAATCTTTTTAATCAATCATTTCCATATTAAAATACACACTCACGCAAACAAAGGTGTCATTACGGATTACTCACGTGCGTGGATTTGCTGGCGCAGTTGCACCAGCAACTCAGGCTGATGGCGGCGGATGTCGGACCACTGCCGCTCTAGTTGTACGATGGTCCGCTTGGTACAGCCCCTCGCCCACAGTACTCTGTGGACCTCCGCGTAGGCTGCACACTTCCTTGAATTCGGGATGTATGGTCCCGTGTGGCCTATGTAGTGGTCCATAATTGCGGTTAGGAGCCGCCACTCCCTCATTTAAAAAGCTGCAGCTTGCATGGTGCCAATGGCGTTTTATCAAGAGGGGCTAATATTTATACTGTGTGCTAACTGTTGATTGGCCAAAATGTGATGGTGTCATCTGTATTGATAAACTTTATTAATATAACTGTACATTAACAGTGATGTGTTCTCCCTTGCATACGCATAAGCGACTGTTAGTAGCTCTCACTTCTAAAAAACTCACTGCTAAAAATCTCACTGCTATACATATATATTAAACCCATGTAAAGTTCAATTAATTAACAAAGAAAAGCAATACCTAATCACACTGTGGTTCGGGCCGCTGCATCCGCTAAACGTAAACGAATAACCGCTAGGATATGTATGCACATTGCGTATACACGCCGGCACGCTATGTGCACAATGCAGCGACACGTGTAACTGAATACACCCTATCCCCAACAAGAATGGAATGCGACACCAGTAGTTAAATGTTATGTTGTGGTCCAACGCATCAACAATATTTACTCAAAAGATACAAGTAAAGATACAACAGTAATACAGGGAAGAGCTACAACCAATAGTACATATGTTTGTTTGCGAGCGCTCCCAGATCCAGGCCGCAGTCAGTCTTAGCAAGATGACCTTCTTTTATACAATGGTCCAAATACAATACAATAGGAAATGTAAGCTCTTCTTCCATAGGTCAAGGGGCAGGTCATTTACAGTACATGAGAGGTCATAGGTTGGTTTGAATGAATGGGCGGTGCTTGGTCCAGGTGTGCTTGCAGGTGTCCTCCACTGGGTTCCCGCCGAATATCAAGAGTACAGTATTTACAGTATTTGTGAATATTACAATTCTGCGCATATCTATGCGCAGAAACATGCAATTAACTGCACATAACAACCAGAATGTAGATATCAAAATACTGCACATCTGGATACCAAACATTAAGTCCTAACCTTGCTCTGTACCCACACATCCTGTAAAGCTGAATAACTCTATTGTTCTACCCTTTGAGTAAATATAACTTGCTGACAATGTGTGTGAAGACTAGATAAGCTGAAGGCTGCATAAGCCTGAGGCCATATAAGAGATCAACTTTTTGTGATTGGTTGTTTAATGACTAAGCAGTTGCTAGGCAGATCAGTTTTCCCGGTTGTTTTTTTCCTATTGGATTAGAAGGTTGTGCATCAAGTTTAATAGGAGGGTCTTAGGATAGTATATAGGTTGGGGCCATTTTCCTAGACTTCCTCTTGCCATTCATTGTATGGCCCAGGAAGGTTAAGTATATCAATACTAGTATTGTTTTACTATTGAATTTTGTCTTGTTCCTATATACCCCTTTGCTCCCTGCTGGTGGTCAAGTTTATGCTGTGGTTACTATTGTGAAGTTCCGCTGTTTCTCCCCCCCTCCTGTCATGCAGCGTCCGCGACGTTCTGCCCCTCTACCCCGCCGCCTCGTGGAGGCTGCGAGCACCCCCCGCTCCCGCTCCCCTTGTACTGGGCCCCGGAGGCTGCGGACATGCGGCGGGGGCGGGCAGTGACGGCCCGCTACCCTGCCAGCCGGAGGCAGGCGGCCAGCGGCCGCTCTGCACGTGGCGCCGGGCTGCGGTCGCTGGCGCCCCCGGCAACCCAGTCTCCAACGGCGGCTCCCTCACACGGCGCGCTGCTCAGCGCCGGGCCTCTCCCGCCTTCCCCGCAAGCGGCTCTCAGCGGCAGCTCGGGCGCCCACGTGGTGTCGGGCGGCCGCGGCGGGTCTGCGAGCGGTGAGGGGGGGGCCAGTGCGCAGGTGGGGGCTATGAGTCTGGGACAGCGGGGAGAGGTGCCCACTGTCCCCAGAACAGTGCATGACCTACATACACCCCTCCCTGGCGTGGGGCCTATGGCACCCAGGTACAGAATTGGGGATGGGGGGCTGTCGGCCCCTGGTGTTGCTGGGGCGGGGGACGTGGCAGTGACTGCCGCTGCGTCCGCCCCTGCTGCGGTTACGTGGCAAGGGTCCCCGGATGTGAATCCTGCATCGGGGGCCTGCTGGCTGGGCCCCAGTTCGTCAGTCGCGCCACCGCCCGTGGCGGCGTCCCCGTTAGTCGGGTTTCAAACCCCCCCCCCGTCCTGCCGGGGGCATTTCAGTTAGTGGCGACACAGTCGGCTGTCGCAGCGTCTTACCATTCACCCGGCCCTGCTCATTCGTTCGCAGCTCAGCAAGGCTTCGCGGGGAGCCAGTCCTTCCCCGGGGGCTTTCCGTGGCCTCTTGCGCCGGCATTCCCCTCAGTTGCCAGCATGCCCTACATGGGCTTAACGGTGGCGTCCGGTCCACAATTTTCCCAGCACGGAGCCGGCTCGGGTGCCGGCGTACAGACCACATGGTCGGTCGGCGGCCCCCGGGTCACGGTGCCCCTCCCTGCCTTTGCGGGCTCGCAACCGGGGCAATCACTGGTCGGTGGGAATCATGTAGCCCAAAGTTGGCCACCCCTCCTGGCACCCCCTCAGTTCCTCCCGGTGTCATCCGGATTTGCGGGGCGAGCGGCTACACGCCGCATACTGCATGGCGGCCTTCTTACCCCGTGGGTTTTGTTGCGGGGGGCGGGGCTGCCTTCACGCAATCGGTCGGGTACACCTCAGTTGGGGGTCCTCCCCTGCAGCTTCCCACCGGCCCTCCGCCGCGGAGCGGCTGGGCGGGGCCTCCTCCCCCGCAGGTTCACCCCATTGTTAATGATGCTTTGGTCTCCTCCGCGCCTGTTGTCCCCTCTGTTTCTCCCTCACAGGTACTGGCTAGTTCCGGGGCTACGCCCGGTAGGAGACGACGGTCGCAGACGGCCACGACATCGACGGGGGAGGTGCGGCCACCAACGGAGGCGGGTGCAACAGACGACGCGGTTCCGGGTCCTTCTAACGCCGGTGAGCTAACCCTTCCTTTGCACATTTCAACCTGTAGTTCCTCATCTTCTAGCAGTGTTTCGTCAGGTTCTCCGCGGCACCCGCGTAAATTAGCTAGACTTATCGCGCGGCGCATGGCGAAGGAGGCGCATAAGGTGGCCACGCCACGCCTGTCCCTCTTGACCCCCCCCGTTATGGGGAGATGGTACATTGCGCCAACACTGCAGTTACGCAGGGGGTTCGTAAGCGCATGCGAGAAAAAATCCGGAAGGGGAAGTACGTAGACATATTCACCCTTACGGAGGAAATGCGACAGGGTTTTGACGCAGCCAAGAAGCCGGGTGGCATTGGGGAAAATGCGTTTCGCAATTTTCACCAGTGGTTGCGTGGTTTTTTGGTTTTTACTGCTTGCTACACGGAATCGCAGCCCTCGGAGTATGCCAACTTAGTTAAGTATTTGTTTTTGGTACACGACATGTACTTAAAATCCAAGGGTTCCGCTTGGCGGGATTACGATGAGAAGTTCCGTCGCAATCAGGATGGTAACCCCATCCTGCCCGCGGGTTTTAAGGATGTCGAGGTGTGGTTGGAGGTCACGCAGCAGGTTAAGCCCACCCCGGACGTCACGGTCAAGAAGCCCGGGACGGCCGGGGCTACGGGTTCCCGCTTGATAGGGAAAGGGAAGTGCTTTGCCTACAACGACGGCAAATGCGTCAAAGGAGCGAGTTGTCGTTTTCGCCACTCATGTAAGTTGTGCGGGGCAAGTCACCCGGCCAAGGATTGCACCTCGGCGGCAAGCGGTAAGCCCTCCGCTTCCGCCGAGGCCGGGGGAGTTGGCAAGTAAGGCCTTCTCCCCGATTCTAGTTCCCGAGTTGCGGCGCTGGCTTAGCTTGTACCCCGATGAGGCGGCTGCGTCGTTTCTCTTGGAGGGTTTTCGGCACGGTTTTCGTTTGCCCATTTCGGATTCGGTGCACGTGGTGGCGCGCCAGAATTTGAGATCGGCTCGCGAATTCCCGCAGGAGGTCCGGCGGAAAGTGGACGGGGAGATTGGCCTGGGGCGCATGGCGGGGCCCTACGCCTTTCCCCCGCTGCCCTCCTTGTGCATTTCCCCAGTAGGGGTGGTGCCCAAGAAGGCCGCGGGAAAGTTTCGCTTGATACAGCACTTGTCGCACCCTCCGGGTTTGTCGGTCAACGACGCTATTCCGGAAGCAGAGTGCAGGGTACGTTATCAGTCTTTTGATGACGCGCTGCGCTTGGTGCGGGATTGTGGTCCGGGGGGGCTGTTGGCAAAATTGGACGTGGAGTCGGCCTTTCGGCTACTCCCGCTGCACCCAGATTCCCTGCGGTTTCTTGGTTTCAAACTAGGGGGCGAATTTTATGTGGATCGGTGTCTCCCCATGGGTTGTTCTATCTCCTGCGCCTACTTTGAGTGTTTTAGCACATTTTTGCACTGGTGCGTCCAGACCGCCTCCGGCCAACCGGGGGTGGCTCACTACCTGGACAACTTTCTCTTCGTGGGGCCGGGGGACAGCTCGATCTGTGGGGATATTATGTCGGTGGCTAGAGCATTATTCGACAATTTAGGGGTGCCTGTCGCGCAGGGCAAGTGTGAGGGCCCTTGCACTTGTCTTAGCTATCTAGGTATCGAAATTGACACAGTGGGGGGTTGCTGTCGCCTACCCGAGGATAAAGTGCGTAAGCTTTTGGGTTTAATTACCGACTGTTTAGGCAAACGCAGGGTTCGGCTTAAGCAGGTGCAGTCTTTGCTGGGGTCTTTCAATTTTGCGTGCCGGATTATCCCCATGGGTAGGGTTTTCTGTCGCAAACTTGAACGGGCCACGGCGGGGACGGTTCGGCAGAATCACACCGTGTACCTTTCCCGCGAGATCAGAGATGATTTGCGGATTTGGGCCTCTTTTCTAGTGTCCTTCAACAGAGAGGTTTTGTGGCCGGCGCCTCGTTGTTCCAGTAAGCAGCTGCAATTGTTCACGGATGCCTCAGGCAGTCAGGGTTTTGGCGCGTTTTTTGCTGGGTCATGGTGCGCGGCTGCCTGGCCGGCCTCTTGGGTAGCGCGTGGGTTTACCAAGAACCTCCTTTTGCTGGAATTGTTCCCGATCATAGTGGCGCTTGAATTATGGGCCTGCCAGTTCGCAAATAGGCACATCTCGTTTCGTTGCGACAACTTGGGTGTAGTACATGCGATTAACAATCAGCGTTCCTCCTCGCCGCAGGCTCTGAGGCTGCTACGGCATCTAGTGTTAGTTTGCTTGCGGCGCAATATTAATTTCGGGGCCCGCCACGTTCCCGGAATTGACAATGGAATTGCGGATGCATTGTCTCGGTTCCAATTTGACAAATTCAGGGCGTTGGTTCCGGGAGCGGCAGCGGAGGGGTTACAGTGCCCGCCTTCTGTCTGGCAGATTGTCGAATCAGGTTAGCTGCTTTAGCAAGGTGTGCTCTGGCTCCCTCCACTCTCAGAGCGTATGATGCAGCCTGGCGGGATTGGTCGGTCTTTCAGCGTAGGTACGGGGTAGCAGGTGAGTCCTCGGCCGATGCCCTGATGACCTTTGTTTGGGAACATTACCAAAACGGTAGGTCAAAAGCGGCCATGGCATCTGCCCTTGCGGGCATTTCCTTTCACTCGCGGCTCCACGGGATGACGGACCCCACGGGGTCTTTTGTCCTTTCCAGAGCGCTGAAAGGTTGGGCTAGGTTGCGCCCGGCGCCTGCGGACTCCCGTAGACCCATGACGTTGCAGCTTCTAGCAGAGTTGCTGCGTGTGCTGCCCCAAATTGCGTCATCGGATTTCGAGGTGGCGCTGTTTAGTTGTGCGTATGCCCTGGCCTTTTTTGGGGCTTTTAGAGTGAGCGAGTTGGTGGCATGCAGCAAGGCGTCTCGAGAGTCGGGTTTACTTTACGAAAATGTGCGCTTGCAGGAGGGCCTGTTGCTCTGTAGGATTGTGCGATCCAAGACAGATCAAACAGGTCGGGGCCGCTGGTTGTCTTTGGAGGCTCAGGAGGAAACGGGGGTTTGCCCGCTGCGGTTGACGCAGGAGTATGTACGGTTGAGGCCTCCGGGGGGTGACCAGTTGCTGGTGCACGCGCGGGTTGACCCTCTGACAAAATTTCAATTTGCTGCTGTGTTCAAAAAATGTTTGGCGGCATTGGGCTTGCAGGGGGCGGACTTCGGTACCCATTCCTTTCGGATTGGGGCGGCTACTCATGCAGCGGCTACAGGGTCATCCCCTGCGGCTATTCGGGAGTTGGGCCGCTGGAAGTCGCCCTCCTATAGGTCCTATGTCCGCCTGGATAAGTTATAAGTGCGCCTGTTGCGCTAACCCAAAAACGTGTTTACTCGTCGGTTTTTGAACGCTTACCGTTCAGGAATCGAGGGTGTGAAGCGAATTTTTTAAATTTTTCCTCCGAGGGGGCCTAATTTCAATTGGCTGTTCTATCAAGGTCCACGGGAGGTTTTTTTATTTTTCTCCTTCACTTGGGTTTAATTTTGTTACGTTGTGCTTTATGTATGTATTATGTTCATAATCTGATGTTAGGATATCTTCTTTTGCAGCTATCATCAATTTTGGGGACCAAGTATGGCTGGTTGGTCATTCCTATATTTTTTGGGCGGCAAAGCATCCCATGGCACTTAGGGCAGCTGAGGTTTTTGGGTCCAGGCTATTGCGATGGTTAGGTGTTCGAGGTATGTTATGGGGTGATTTGTTGCGGGTCCTTTTTTCTCGGGAGCGCCGCTTGGGTCGCCCTAGTTGTATCGTCATTCATTTGGGTGGTAATGATCTAGGTCGAGTTAAGGGCATAGATTTGATTTTGTCCGTTAAGGCGGATTTGGTGGCGATCCGTTGTCACTGGCCAGGAGTCTGCATTGTTTGGTCGGAGATGGTGCCGCGTTTCCATTGGCGTGGTGCGGTGCGTTTCTCGGCGCTGGAGAAAGCACGCAAGAAGGTGAATTCGGCGGTGTCTCTTTTTGTCAGGGCCATAGGTGGAGTGGCGATCAGGCATCCTCTACTGGTGCTAAGGAACAGGCAGTTCTGCAAGGACGATGGGGTTCATCTTTCTCCGGAAGGAGTGCAGTTTTTCATGGAGGATATTTTTGGTCTTTTTCGGTAGGGCTATTTAGTTGTTCTTAGTTGGTTAATGTTGTGGTTGCGGATGGCGGTGGCGGTTTGGTAAACCTTGGTGGCGGGAAGTCGCTACCAACCAGCTGTCACACAGGCATAAGTGGTCATTGTGGGGCTCCCTCTTTAGAAGGACGGCAGGTATGTCCTTTTCTTGCGGTTGGACATTTAGACGTTCCCCTGCGGGAACCGAACGTTTGCCAGAGAAAGAGGGGTGAGGCCAGCACAATGCGGGTTATGCGGGAAGGAGGCGGGGTATGTGTACTCCCCTCCTTGGTTTGGTGGTTTTCATCTAGGTGACTGGTGCTGGTGTTTGGTAGCGACTTTCTGTTTGCCATCCTCCAAGCTAAATTGAAGTCTATATTCAAAATCAATTCTAATTCGATCACAATTATAGTTTAAAGAGTTGGTCAGCGATCAATAAACATCGTCTGACCTTTAACTCCAGCTACTGTGTCCGTGTCTTTATTTCAGTGTGTGGTGTTGTTTAATTTAGTGATAAGCTAGCTTAAAGAAATGGTTTATGTAATCACAATAAAGTTATGAGCGCTTTAGATAAGCTGAAGGCTGCATAAGCCTGAGGCCATATAAGAGATCAACTTTTTGTGATTGGTTGTTTAATGACTAAGCAGTTGCTAGGCAGATCAGTTTTCCCGGTTGTTTTTTTCCTATTGGATTAGAAGGTTGTGCATCAAGTTTAATAGGAGGGTCTTAGGATAGTATATAGGTTGGGGCCATTTTCCTAGACTTCCTCTTGCCATTCATTGTATGCCCGCCCGCCCTCCCGGATTTCAGCTACGGTTTTTTGCTCTTGCAGTTGGCTATTGAAAGCCAGATTGGCGGGAAGTCGCTACCAACCAGCTGTCACACAGGCATAAGTGGTCATTGTGGGGCTCCCTCTTTAGAAGGACGGCAGGTGTGTCCTTTTCTTGCGGTTGGACATTTAGACGTTCCCCTGCGGGAACCGAACGTTTGCCAGAGAAAGAGGGGTGAGGCCAGCACTATGCGGGTTATGCGGGAAGGAGGCGGGTTATGAGTACTCCCCTCCTTGGTTTGGTGGTTTTCATCTAGGTGACTGGTGCTGGTGTTTGGTAGCGACTTTCTGTTTGCCATCCTCCAAGCTAAATTTAAGTCTATATTCAAAATCAATTCTAATTCGATCACAATTATAGTTTAAAGAGTTGGTCAGCGATCAATAAACATCGTCTGACCTTTAACTCCAGCTACTGTGTCCGTGTCTTTATTTCAGTGTGTGGTGTTGTTTAATTTAGTGATAAGCTAGCTTAAAGAAAAGGTTTATGTAATCACAATAAAGTTATGAGCGCCTTATGTGTAAATTGTACACTATATGAATTGAATATTGAATATGTCTTTGTAGCTTTTCTGTGCGAATGTGTATGCTACCATATATACTCATACCACACGCCAATACGCAAGTCTCATGAACCAGCGTGCGTGTATGCATATGCTTGGCGAAAATGCACACGCACAGAGACCACTCTGTGTGGTGTTTGCACGTGGTGTGTGTGTAATATAGAGATGAGCGGGTTTGGTTCCTCTGAATCCGAACCCGCCCGAACTTCATGTTTTTTTTCACGGGTCCGAGCGACTCGGATCTTCCCGCCTTGCTCGGTTAACCCGAGCGCGCCCGAACGTCATCATCCCGCTGTCGGATTCTCGCGAGGCTCGGATTCTATCGCGAGACTCGGATTCTATATAAGGAGCCGCGCGTCGCCGCCATTTTCACACGTGCATTGAGAGTCATAGGGAGAGGACGTGGCTGGCGTCCTCTCCGTTTAGAGAAGAGAGAGACACAGTAGAGACGAGAGAGACACAGTAGTAGTAATTTTGGGGAGCATTATTAGGAGGAGTACTACTATACTACTATACTACTTGCTGAAGTGATATAGATTAGATAGTGTGACTGTAAGTGTATTGTATTATCTGACTTGTGGGGGAGACACTGACAGTGGGGAGCAGTTAGAGTCTGAGAGCAGGACTCAGGAGTACATATAACGTACAGTGCACACTTTTGCTGCCAGAGTCAGTGCCACACTGCCATTGTTGTGACCACACTGACCACCAGTATAATAATATATTTTGTGATTGTCTGCTTAGGACTCGGAGTACTAGTTGCAAGTTGCAACGTGAGTGACCTGACCACCAGTTTAATAATCAATCACCACCAGTTTAATATATATATATATATATATATATATATATATAATTGTATATAATATATATATATATAATATTGTATACCACCTACCCGTGGTTTTTTTTTTTAAATTCTTCTTTATACATACTACTATAGTAGCTTACTGTAGCAGTCTGCGGTGCTGCTGACCTGACAGTGTCCAGCAGGTCCGTCATCAGTCATTACATAATAAATATATATAGTACCTGTCCGGCTGCAGTACTAGTGATATTATATTGATTTCATCTCATTATCAATAATTTATCATCCAGTCTAGACTCTATATTAGCAGCAGACACAGTACGTTAGTCCACGGCTGTAGCTACCTCTGTGTCGGCACTCGGCAGTCCATCCATAATTGTATACCACCTACCCGTGTTTTTTTTTTTCTTTCTTCTTTGTACATACTACTATAGTATAGTAGCTTACTGTAGCAGTCTGCGGTGCTGCTGAGCTGACAGTGTCCAGCAGGTCCGTCATCAGTCATCATTACCTAATAAATATATTATCTACCTGTCCGGCTGAAGTACTAGTGATATTATATATACATACATATATATATTGATTTCATATCATTATCATCCAGTCTATATTAGCAGCAGACACAGTACGTTAGTCCACGGCTGTAGCTACCTCTGTGTCGGCACTCGGCAGTCCATCCATAATTGTATACCACCTACCCGTGGTTTTTTTCTTTCTTTCTTCTTTGTACATACTACTATAGTATAGTAGCTTACTGTAGCAGTCTGCGGTGCTGCTGAGCTGACAGTGTCCAGCAGGTCCGTCATCAGTCATCATTACCTAATAAATATATTATCTACCTGTCCGGCTGCAGTACTAGTGATATTATATATACATACATATATATATTGATTTCATATCATTATCATCCAGTCTATATTAGCAGCAGACACAGTACGTTAGTCCACGGCTGTAGCTACCTCTGTGTCGGCACTCGGCAGTCCATCCATAATTGTATACCACCTACCCGTGTTTTTTTTTTCTTTCTTCTTTGTACATACTACTATAGTATAGTAGCTTACTGTAGCAGTTTGCGGTGCTGCTGAGCTGACAGTGTCCAGCAGGTCCGTCATCAGTCATCATTACCTAATAAATATATTATCTACCTGTCCGGCTGCAGTACTAGTGATATTATATATACATACATATATATATTGATTTCATATCATTATCATCCAGTCTATATTAGCAGCAGACACAGTACGGTAGTCCACGGCTGTAGCTACCTCTGTGTCGGCACTCGGCAGTCCATCCATAATTGTATACCACCTACCCGTGGTTTTTTTTTTTCTTTCTTCTTTGAACATACTACTATAGTATAGTAGCTTACTGTAGCAGTCTGCGGTGCTGCTGAGCTGACAGTGTCCAGCAGGTCCGTCATCAGTCATCATTACCTAATAAATATATTATCTACCTGTCCGGCTGCAGTACTAGTGATATTATATATACATACATATATATATTGATTTCATATCATTATCATCCAGTCTATATTAGCAGCAGACACAGTACGTTAGTCCACGGCTGTAGCTACCTCTGTGTCGGCACTCGGCAGTCCATCCATAAGTATACTAGTATCCATCCATCTCCATTGTTTACCTGAGGTGCCTTTTAGTTGTGCCTATTAAAATATGGAGAACAAAAATGTTGAGGTTCCAAAATTAGGGAAAGATCAAGATCCACTTCCACCTCGTGCTGAAGCTGCAGCCACTAGTCATGGCCGAGACGATGAAATGCCAGCAACGTCGTCTGCCAAGGCCGATGCCCAATGTCATAGTACAGAGCATGTCAAATCCAAAACACCAAATATCAGTAAAAAAAGGACTCCAAAACCTAAAATAAAATTGTCGGAGGAGAAGCGTAAACTTGCCAATATGCCATTTACCACACGGAGTGGCAAGGAACGGCTGAGGCCCTGGCCTATGTTCATGGCTAGTGGTTCAGCTTCACATGAGGATGGAAGCACTCAGCCTCTCGCTAGAAAAATGAAAAGACTCAAGCTGGCAAAAGCAGTAGCACCGCAAAGAACTGTGCGTTCTTCGAAATCCCAAATCCACAAGGAGAGTCCGACTCCAATTGTGTCGGTTGCGATGCCTGACCTTCCCAACACTGCACGTGAAGAGCATGCGCCTTCCACCATTTGCACGCCCCCTGCAAGTGCTGGAAGGAGCACCCGCAGTCCAGTTCCTGATAGTCAGATTGAAGATGTCAGTGTTGAAGTACACCAGGATGAGGAGGATATGGGTGTTGCTGGCGCTGGGGAGGAAATTGACCAGGAGGATTCTGATGGTGAGGTGGTTTGTTTAAGTCAGGCACCCGGGGAGACACCTGTTGTCCGTGGGAGGAATATGGCCACTGACATGCCTGGTGAAAATACCAAAAAAATCAGCTCTTCGGTGTGGAAGTATTTCAACAGAAATGCGGACAACAGGTGTCAAGCCGTGTGTTGCCTTTGTCAAGCTGTAATAAGTAGGGGTAAGGACGTTAACCACCTCGGAACATCCTCCCTTATACGTCACCTGCAGCGCATTCATAATAAGTCAGTGACAAGTTCAAAAACTTTGGGTGACAGCGGAAGCAGTCCACTGACCAGTAAATCCCTTCCTCTTGTAACCAAGCTCACGCAAACCACCCCACCAACTCCCTCAGTGTCAATTTCCTCCTTCCCCAGGTATGCCAATAGTCCTGCAGGCCATGTCACTGGCAATTCTGACGATTCCTCTCCTGCCTGGGATTCCTCCGATGCATCCTTGCGTGTAACGCCTACTGCTGCTGGCGCTGCTGTTGTTGCTGCTGGGAGTCGATGGTCATCCCAGAGGGGAAGTCGTAAGACCACTTTTACTACTTCCACCAAGCAATTGACTGTCCAACAGTCCTTTGCGAGGAAGATGAAATATCACAGCAGTCATCCTACTGCAAAGCGGATAACTGAGACCTTGGCATCCTGGGTGGTGAGAAACGTGGTTCCGGTATCCATCATTACTGCAGAGCCAACTAGAGACTTGTTGGAGGTACTGTGTCCCCGGTACCAAATACCATCTAGGTTCCATTTCTCTAGGCAGGCGATACCGAAAATGTACACAGACCTCAGAAAAAGAGTCACCAGTGTCCTAAAAACTGCAGCTGTACCCAATGTCCACTTAACCACGGACATGTGGACAAGTGGAGCAGGGCAGGGTCAGGACTATATGACTGTGACAGCCCACTGGGTAGATGTATGGACTCCCGCCGCAAGAACAGCAGCGGCGGCACCAGTAGCAGCATCTCGCAAACGCCAACTCTTTCCTAGGCAGGCTACGCTTTGTATCACCGGTTTCCAGAATACGCACACAGCTGAAAACCTCTTACGGCAACTGAGGAAGATCATCGCGGAATGGCTTACCCCAATTGGACTCTCCTGTGGATTTGTGGCATCGGACAACGCCAGCAATATTGTGTGTGCATTAAATCTGGGCAAATTCCAGCACATCCCATGTTTTGCACATACCTTGAATTTGGTGGTGCAGAATTATTTAAAAAACGACAGGGGCGTGCAAGAGATGCTGTCGGTGGCCAGAAGAATTGCGGGACACTTTCGGCGTACAGGCACCACGTACAGAAGACTGGAGCACCATCAAAAACTACTGAACCTGCCCTGCCATCATCTGAAGCAAGAAGTGGTAACGAGGTGGAATTCAACCCTCTATATGCTTCAGAGGTTGGAGGAGCAGCAAAAGGCCATTCAAGCCTATACAATTGAGCACGATATAGGAGGTGGAATGCACCTGTCTCAAGCGCAGTGGAGAATGATTTCAACGTTGTGCAAGGTTCTGATGCCCTTTGAACTTGCCACACGTGAAGTCAGTTCAGACACTGCCAGCCTGAGTCAGGTCATTCCCCTCATCAGGCTTTTGCAGAAGAAGCTGGAGACATTGAAGGAGGAGCTAACACGGAGCGATTCCGCTAGGCATGTGGGACTTGTGGATGGAGCCCTTAATTCGCTTAACAAGGATTCACGGGTGGTCAATCTGTTGAAATCAGAGCACTACATTTTGGCCACCGTGCTCGATCCTAGATTTAAAGCCTACCTTGGATCTCTCTTTCCGGCAGACACAAGTCTGCTGGGGTTGAAAGACCTGCTGGTGAGAAAATTGTCAAGTCAAGCAGAACGCGACCTGTCAACATCTCCTCCTTCACATTCTCCCGCAACTGGGGGTGCGAGGAAAAGGCTCAGAATTCCGAGCCCACCCGCTGGCGGTGATGCAGGGCAGTCTGGAGCGACTGCTGATGCTGACATCTGGTCCGGACTGAAGGACCTGACAACGATTACGGACATGTCGTCTACTGTCACTGCATATGATTCTCTCAACATTGAAAGAATGGTGGAGGATTATATGAGTGACCGCATCCAAGTAGGCACGTCACACAGTCCGTACTTATACTGGCAGGAAAAAGAGGCAATTTGGAGGCCCTTGCACAAACTGGCTTTATTCTACCTAAGTTGTCCTCCCACAAGTGTGTACTCCGAAAGAGTGTTTAGTGCCGCCGCTCACCTTGTCAGCAATCGGCGTACGAGGTTACATCCAGAAAATGTGGAGAAGATGATGTTCATTAAAATGAATTATAATCAATTCCTCCGTGGAGACATTGACCAGCAGCAATTGCCTCCACAAAGTACACAGGGAGCTGAGATGGTGGATTCCAGTGGGGACGAATTGATAATCTGTGAGGAGGGGGATGTACACGGTGATATATCGGAGGATGATGATGAGGTGGACATCTTGCCTCTGTAGAGCCAGTTTGTGCAAGGAGAGATTAATTGCTTCTTTTTTGGTGGGGGTCCAAACCAACCCGTCATTTCAGTCACAGTCGTGTGGCAGACCCTGTCACTGAAATGATGGGTTGGTTAAAGTGTGCATGTCCTGTTTATACAACATAAGGGTGGGTGGGAGGGCCCAAGGACAATTCCATCTTGCACCTCTTTTTTCTTTAATTTTTCTTTGCGTCATGTGCTGTTTGTGGAATGTTTTTTGGAAGGGCCATCCTGCGTGACACTGCAGTGCCACTCCTAGATGGGCCCGGTGTTTGTGTCGGCCACTAGGGTCGCTTATCTTACTCACACAGCTACCTCATTGCGCCTCTTTTTTTCTTTGCGTCATGTGCTGTTTGGGGAGGGTTTTTTGGAAGGGACATCCTGCGTGACACTGCAGTGCCACTCCTAGATGGGCCCGGTGTTTGTGTCGGCCACTACGGTCGCTTATCTTACTCACACAGCTACCTCATTGCGCCTCTTTTTTTCTTTGCGTCATGTGCTGTTTGGGGAGGGTTTTTTGGAAGGGACATCCTGCGTGACACTGCAGTGCCACTCCTAGATGGGCCCGGTGTTTGTGTCGGCCACTAGGGTCGCTTATCTTACTCACACAGCTACCTCATTGCGCCTCTTTTTTTCTTTGCGTCATGTGCTGTTTGGGGAGGGTTTTTTGGAAGGGCCATCCTGCGTGACACTGCAGTGCCACTCCTAGATGGGCCTGGTGTTTGTGTCGGCCACTAGGGTCGCTTATCTTACTCACACAGCTACCTCATTGCGCCTCTTTTTTTCTTTGCGTCATGTGCTGTTTGGGGAGGGTTTTTTGGAAGGGCCATCCTGCGTGACACTGCAGTGCCACTCCTAGATGGGCCCGGTGTTTGTGTCGGCCACTAGGGTCGCTTATCTTACTCACACAGCTACCTCATTGCGCCTCTTTTTTTCTTTGCGTCATGTGCTGTTTGGGGAGGGTTTTTTGGAAGGGCCATCCTGCGTGACACTGCAGTGCCACTCCTAGATGGGCCCGGTGTTTGTGTCGGCCACTAGGGTCGCTTATCTTACTCACACAGCTACCTCATTGCGCCTCTTTTTTTCTTTGCGTCATGTGCTGTTTGGGGAGGGTTTTTTGGAAGGGACATCCTGCGTGACACTGCAGTGCCACTCCTAGATGGGCCCGGTGTTTGTGTCGGCCACTAGGGTCGCTTATCTTACTCACACAGCTACCTCATTGCGCCTCTTTTTTTCTTTGCGTCATGTGCTGTTTGGGGAGGGTTTTTTGGAAGGGACATCCTGCGTGACACTGCAGTGCCACTCCTAGATGGGCCCGGTGTTTGTGTCGGCCACTAGGGTCGCTTAGCTTAGTCATCCAGCGACCTAGGTGCAAATTTTAGGACTAAAAATAATATTGTGAGGTGTGAGGTATTCAGAATAGACTGAAAATGAGTGTAAATTATGGTTTTTGAGGTTAATAATACTTTGGGATCAAAATGACCCCCAAATTCTATGATTTAAGCTGTTTTTTAGTGTTTTTTTAAAAAAACACCCGAATCCAAAACACACCCGAATCCGACAAAAAAAATTCGGTGAGGTTTTGCCAAAACGCGGTCGAACCCAAAACACGGCCGCGGAACCGAACCCAAAACCAAAACACAAAACCCGAAAAAATTTCCGGCGCTCATCTCTAGTGTAATATTTTTGACTTCGACACTCACCACATTGGGATGCATCATTAGCTAATCAATCAGGGATTGTAGTATTAGTGTGGGCAGATGGGTATGCTGTTATGAAAAATAAAAGCACAAATTAAAGAATAGTCTTGCATGTGAAATGTGAACAGCAAGAAAGAAATGTTAGCATTTCTATGTTAACATCCGCAAAGTGTAATTTGTGAAAAAAGATACAAAACAGAGACTTAGAAATAGATCTGATAAACACACAATTATACTGTTGTTCAATGGCCATTTACAGACCTATCAAGTTCACAGTAACTTATTTTCCGACTCAAAACACATACACATCACCCATTAATAACAACAACCATGTATTAAAAATGTCTGCCAGAAAAATAAATTAATTTTAGTCCTCAAAGCTAGAGTCACATATGTTGAACCTCACACCATTTAAAATATCAATACTACCATAAACAATTAACATAAGCATACCTGAAATACTGCCGCACTATTCTTGCCCTAACGGCATAGCCATGCTGGGCCTCCGTGCCCCGCATCATTGTCCGCCCAACCTCTGCCTCCTCATCCTCTATGGGCAATTCCTCTCTTTCGGGAAGCTCCACACGACTCCTCACAGCAATATTGTGTAGGATTGCACACAGGACCACAATTTTACTTACCATTTCCGGCAAATACATGAGGTCGCCACCAGTGCGGTGGAGCACACGTATGCGTCCTTTCAGGACACCGATTGTGTGCTCCACCAGCTGCCTAGTGGCTGTAAGCGAGGAATTAAATTCTGTTTGTGGCCCTGGGCTGTGTGTGGTGTAAGGAGTCATGAGCCAGGGGGTGCAAGGATATCCACAATCTTCTGTTAAAATACAAGACAAGCACAAGTAGAAAATTAAACCAACATCACATAAATAAAAAACTCTTTAATACATGATGCCAATACAACTCACCCAATAGCCACATGTCTTGGCCTTCCATCATTCTTAATCTTTGCATATCCCTGATTGCCTAATGACGTGGGCATCATGTGCGCTGCCAGGGTACTTGGTGTTCAGGGACAGGATCAGGAGGAATGGGCCACAAACAACCATCACATTCAGAGAGTGGAACAATTTCTTCTTCCTATAGATTTCTTTATTATGTTTTGGTGCCACTAGTGGAATATGTGTCCCATCCACAACCCCAATAACATGTGGGAAGCGACTACCCCCTTCCTGGAATTACCGCTTCAACACAGCTAGGGAACCAACATCCAATGGCATTGATATGAACCACTTCACTCTCTTGAAAAAAGCATCAATTACGTGCCTTAGCACTTTTGGTAGGAACCCGTGGCACAGAAATGTAACACAGCAAGGAATTGTATCAATGCTGGCATTATTTATTTATTACCAGTTATTTATATAGCGCACACATATTCCGCAGCGCTGTACAGAGAATATTTACCCATTCACATCAGTCCCTGCCCCAGTGGAGCTTACAATCTGTAGTCCATATCACATGTACACATTCACACTAGGGTTAATTTTTGTTGGGAGCCAATTAACCTACCAGTATATTTTTGGATTGTGGGAGGAAACCCACACAAGTACGTGGAGAATATACAAACTCCGCACAGTTAGGGCCATGGTGGGAATCGAACCCATGACCTCAGTGGTGTGAGGCAGTAATGCTAACCATTACACCATCCGTACTGCCCAGTTGATGTAGGATACCGAATTGATGTATCTAGAACGCTCTCTATTATTGAGGGAGTTTCTAGGATGACATGAGGGGGCAGCCTGTAGCGGCGCACAACCTCATCATCTGGCATACCAAAAAGGGTGACATGGGTATGGAAAAAACTATGCCTTGCACGCCTCCGTTGCCTTTGAGGATGATGGGCAGGTTGGGGTTGGACGGGTTCGGAGACTAGATATGTAGCCACCAGCATCTTGAAAAGGTTAAAAAAATTAATCAAAACAACATCCAATATGTTACAACAATTACAACATGTAAATAAGTACTTCATCTAAAAAAACACTTACTTCTGTCTCATAATCCATCTCTAAATGTAGGACACCAGGAGGCAAGAAATAGAAACAATTAGGCCAAATACAAAATTAACATTGAATGCTTAAACAACAAACACAATTAAGACTTAAAACACACATTTAGCATGCATATACTTACCTTAAACATACAATTAACACACACATATACTTACATGGATAACTATAAAAATTAAAAAAACAACACCCCACCACCCAAAACACACCAAACAATGCACATACTTACCAGCAGATAGAATAGAAATAAATATATACAGTATGAAACCAAAAGACCTCACTTGGGACAAATAAATTCAAAATAAATATGCACCCTACAAAGGAACAATATGCATAAGACAAAATAAGAAGCATACTCACAGAATAGTACACCCCACCACCCAAAACAAAACAAACAACATGCACATACTTACCAGCAGATATATATATATATATATGTATATAAAACCTTCAAAATGACCCAGCACTCCTGCGGTCCCCTCCGCCAGCAAACAGCTGCTCCTGGTGCCCTCCTCGTAGAGGCAATCCTCCCAAATACAAACAGTGCAATGAGGCGGCACTCAGGAGACTTTTCAAGTGGTTTAATGCTGTGTTCTACGTTTCGGGGACGCAGCCCCTTCGTCAGGATAAATGTGTACAATAATAAAACGTGTTTAAATACCTGAGTGAAATCGCTCCCACCCGCCGCCTCCAACCGCGTTGCCCGGTTTCCGGTCGCGTCCTCCCGGTCCCGCCGGAAGTGAAGTCACGCCAGCCTGTCCAGCTTACGCGTTGTGGCTGGGAAAAGAGAAACCATGGAAACATATAAACAATATGTCTGCCTCCATTCAACGATTGCACTATATATCTAAAACAACAAATCTAGTGAAAAATAAAACATTAGGACGATCTGATATTTACAAAAATATACACTTATGACACTTATATTAATCAGAACGATATCTGTGTGATATACTGACAAATAAACAATAATAATGCAATAGCTGTGGAATAAACTTTAAAAATGAATTAGAATTAAAAATAGTGACTAATGTGATAAATTCAACAGGCGGCCAAACTATTTCTTCCAGGGTTGGGATATACTTTTTCAATGCATATAAATACCTCATAACACTTCTACTATAGCCCGGAATTGCCTGCTTGCCTACCGAGCATTTCACAAGAAACATCTTAAGTTAAGGGCTTCATTGAGCCCTTTTGGAGCAAGTGTATTTAATGCATAAATCCAGCGTGACTCTAATTGTAACATTTTTTTTTATCTATCCCCGCCCCTTAGGGATTTGGGGACCTGATCAATGATTTTGTATCGAAGTGTGGCCATATTATGTTGCTTTTTAGCAAAGTGACGGGCCACTGGTTGCTCGCTATCGCCTGTTTTTATAGCTTCGCGAATAGCATACCTATGCTGCGCCATTCTGATCTTAAAAGCGCAATCCGTCTTGCCTACATATGATAGGCCACACGGGCATGTAAGCAAATAGACCACAAACTTCGATTCACATGACAAACATTGTCTGATGCTATATGATTTCCCGGTATGGGGGTGCAAAAATTTTGTTCCCGGTGTCATGTAGCTGCACGTAGTGCATCCACTACACCGATAGCATCCTGCTTTTCTGCTAAGAAAATGTTCCTTTAAGGTATTGAATACCTTAAAGGAACATTTTCTTAGCAGAAAAGCAGGATGCTATCGGTGTAGTGGATGCACTACGTGCAGCTACATGACACCGGGAACAAAATTTTTGCACCCCCATACCGGGAAATCATATAGCATCTAGAGATGAGCGCCTGAAATTTTTCGGGTTTTGTGTTTTGGTTTTGGGTTCGGTTCCGCGGCCGTGTTTTGGGTTCGACCGCGTTTTGGCAAAACCTCACCGAATTTTTTTTGTCGGATTCGGGTGTGTTTTGGATTCGGGTGTTTTTTTCAAAAAACTCTAAAAAACAGCTTAAATCATAGAATTTGGGGGTCATTTTGATCCCATATTATTATTAACCTCAAAAACCATAATTTCCACTCATTTTCAGTCTATTCTGAATACCTCACACCTCACAATATTATTTTTAGTCCTAAAATTTGCACCGAGGTCGCTGGATGACTAAGCTAAGCGACCCTAGTGGCCGACACAAACACCTGGCCCATCTAGGAGTGGCACTGCAGTGTCACGCAGGATGTCCCTTCCAAAAAACCCTCCCCAAACAGCACATGACGCAAAGAAAAAAAGAGGCGCAATGAGGTAGCTGACTGTGTGAGTAAGATAAGCGACCCTAGTGGCCGACACAAACACCGGGCCCATCTAGGAGTGGCACTGCAGTGTCACGCAGGATGGCCCTTCCAAAAAACCCTCCCCAAACAGCACATGACGCAAAGAAAAAAAGAGGCGCAATGAGGTAGCTGACTGTGTGAGTAAGATAAGCGACCCTAGTGGCCGACACAAACACCGGGCCCATTTAGGAGTGTCACTGCAGTGTCACGCAGGATGTCCCTTCCAAAAAACCCTCCCCAAACAGCACATGACGCAAAGAAAATAAGAGGCGCAATGAGGTAGCTGTGTGAGTAAGATTAGCGACCCTAGTGGCCGACACAAACACCGGGCCCATCTAGGAGTGGCACTGCAGTGTCACGCAGGATGTCCCTTCCAAAAAAACCTCCCCAAACAGCACATGACGCAAAGAAAAAAAGAGGCGCAATGAGGTAGCTGTGTGAGTAAGATTAGCGACCCTAGTGGCCGACACAAACACCGGGCCCATTTAGGAGTGTCACTGCAGTGTCACGCAGGATGTCCCTTCCAAAAAACCCTCCCCAAACAGCACATGACGCAAAGAAAATAAGAGGCGCAATGAGGTAGCTGTGTGAGTAAGATTAGCGACCCTAGTGGCCGACACAAACACCGGGCCCATTTAGGAGTGTCACTGCAGTGTCACGCAGGATGTCCCTTCCAAAAAACCCTCCCCAAACAGCACATGACGCAAAGAAAATAAGAGGCGCAATGAGGTAGCTGTGTGAGTAAGATTAGCGACCCTAGTGGCCGACACAAACACCGGGCCCATTTAGGAGTGGCACTGCAGTGTCACGCAGGATGTCCCTTCCAAAAAACCCTCCCCAAACAGCACATGACGCAAAGAAAATAAGAGGCGCAATGAGGTAGCTGTGTGAGTAAGATTAGCGACCCTAGTGGCCGACACAAACACCGGGCCCATTTAGGAGTGGCACTGCAGTGTCACGCAGGATGTCCCTTCCAAAAAACCCTCCCCAAACAGCACATGACGCAAAGAAAAAAAGAGGCGCAATGAGGTAGCTGTGTGAGTAAGATTAGCGACCCTAGTGGCCAACACAAACACCGGGCCCATCTAGGAGTGGCACTGCAGTGTCACGCAGGATGGCCCTTCCAAAAAACCCTCCCCAAACAGCACATGACGCAAAGAAAAAAAGAGGCGCAATGAGGTAGCTGTGTGAGTAAGATTAGCGACCCTAGTGGCCGACACAAACACCGGGCCCATCTAGGAGTGGCACTGCAGTGTCACGCAGGATGGCCCTTCCAAAAAACACTCCCCAAACAGCACATGACGCAAAGAAAAAAAGAGGCGCAATGAGGTAGCTGTGTGAGTAAGATTAGCGACCCTAGTGGCCGACACAAACACCGGGCCCATCTAGGAGTGGCACTGCAGTGTCACGCAGGATGGCCCTTCCAAAAAACACTCCCCAAACAGCACATGACGCAAAGAAAAAAAGAGGCGCAATGAGGTAGCTGACTGTGTGAGTAAGATAAGCGACCCTAGTGGCCGACACAAACACCGGGCCCATTTAGGAGTGGCACTGCAGTGTCACGCAGGATGTCCCTTCCAAAAAACCCTCCCCAAACAGCACATGACGCAAAGAAAAATAAAAGAAAAAAGAGGTGCAAGATGGAATTGTCCTTGGGCCCTCCCACCCACCCTTATGTTGTATAAACAAAACAGGACATGCACACTTTAACCAACCCATCATTTCAGTGACAGGGTCTGCCACACGACTGTGACTGATATGACGGGTTGGTTTGGACCCCCCCCCAAAAAAGAAGCAATTAACCTCTCCTTGCACAAACTGGCTCTACAGAGGCAAGATGTCCACCTCATCATCATCCTCCGATATATCACCGTGTACATCCCCCTCCTCACAGATTATCAATTCGTCCCCACTGGAATCCACCATCTCAGCTCCCTGTGTACTTTGTGGAGGCAATTGCTGCTGGTCAATGTCTCCGCGGAGGAATTGATTATAATTCATTTTAATGAACATCATCTTCTCCACATTTTCTGGATGTAACCTCGTACGCCGATTGCTGACAAGGTGAGCGGCGGCACTAAACACTCTTTCGGAGTACACACTTGTGGGAGGGCAACTTAGGTAGAATAAAGCCAGTTTGTGCAATGGCCTCCAAATTGCCTCTTTTTCCTGCCAGTATAAGTATGGACTGTGTGACGTGCCTACTTGGATGCGGTCACTCATATAATCCTCCACCATTCTTTCAATGGTGAGAGAATCATATGCAGTGACAGTAGACGACATGTCCGTAATCGTTGTCAGGTCCTTCAGTCCGGACCAGATGTCAGCATCAGCAGTCGCTCCAGACTGCCCTGCATCACCGCCAGCGAGTGGGCTCGGAATTCTGAGCCTTTTCCTCGCACCCCCAGTTGCGGGAGAATGTGAAGGAGGAGATGTTGACAGGTCGCGTTCCGCTTGACTTGACAATTTTCTCACCAGCAGGTCTTTCAACCCCAGCAGACTTGTGTCTGCCGGAAAGAGAGATCCAAGGTAGGCTTTAAATCTAGGATCGAGCACGATGGCCAAAATGTAGTGCTCTGATTTCAACAGATTGACCACCCGTGAATCCTTGTTAAGCGAATTAAGGGCTCCATCCACAAGTCCCACATGCCTAGCGGAATCGCTCCGTGTTAGCTCCTCCTTCAATGTCTCCAGCTTCTTCTGCAAAAGCCTGATGAGGGGAATGACCTGACTCAGGCTGGCAGTGTCTGAACTGACTTCACGTGTGGCAAGTTCAAAGGGCAGCAGAACCTTGCACAACGTTGAAATCATTCTCCACTGCGCTTGAGACAGGTGCATTCCACCTCCTATATCGTGCTCAATTGTATAGGCTTGAATGGCCTTTTGCTGCTCCTCCAACCTCTGAAGCATATAGAGGGTTGAATTCCACCTCGTTACCACTTCTTGCTTCAGATGATGGCAGGGCAGGTTCAGTAGTTTTTGGTGGTGCTCCAGTCTTCTGTACGTGGTGCCTGTACGCCGAAAGTGTCCCGCAATTCTTCTGGCCACCGACAGCATCTCTTGCACGCCCCTGTCGTTTTTTAAATAATTCTGCACCACCAAATTCAAGGTATGTGCAAAACATGGGACGTGCTGGAATTTGCCCATATTTAATGCACACACAATATTGCTGGCGTTGTCCGATGCCACAAATCCACAGGAGAGTCCAATTGGGGTAAGCCATTCCGCGATAATCTTCCTCAGTTGCCGTAAGAGGTTTTCAGCTGTGTGCGTATTCTGGAAACCGGTGATACAAAGCGTAGCCTGCCTAGGAAAGAGTTGGCGTTTGCGAGATGCTGCTACTGGTGCCGCCGCTGCTGTTCTTGCGGCGGGAGTCCATACATCTACCCAGTGGGCTGTCACAGTCATATAGTCCTGACCCTGCCCTGCTCCACTTGTCCACATGTCCGTGGTTAAGTGGACATTGGGTACAGCTGCATTTTTTAGGACACTGGTGACTCTTTTTCTGAGGTCTGTGTAAATTTTCGGTATCGCCTGCCTAGAGAAATGGAACCTAGATGGTATTTGGTACCGGGGACACAGTACCTCCAACAAGTCTCTAGTTGGCTCTGCAGTAATGATGGATACCGGAACCACGGTTCTCACCACCCAGGATGCCAAGGCCTCAGTTATCCGCTTTGCAGTAGGATGACTGCTGTGATATTTCATCTTCCTCGCAAAGGACTGTTGGACAGTCAATTGCTTGGTGGAAGTAGTAAAAGTGGTCTTACGACTTCCCCTCTGGGATGACCATCGACTCCCAGCAGCAACAACAGCAGCGCCAGCAGCAGTAGGCGTTACACGCAAGGATGCATCGGAGGAATCCCAGGCAGGAGAGGACTCGTCAGAATTGCCAGTGACATGGCCTGCAGGACTATTGGCATTCCTGGGGAAGGAGGAAATTGACACTGAGGGAGTTGGTGGGGTGGTTTGCGTGAGCTTGGTTACAAGAGGAAGGGATTTACTGGTCAGTGGACTGCTTCCGCTGTCACCCAAAGTTTTTGAACTTGTCACTGACTTATTATGAATGCGCTGCAGGTGACGTATAAGGGAGGATGTTCCGAGGTGGTTAACGTCCTTACCCCTACTTATAACAGCTTGACAAAGGGAACACACGGCTTGACACCTGTTGTCCGCATTTCTGTTGAAATAGTTCCACACCGAAAAGCTGATTTTTTTGGTATTTTCACCAGGCATGTCAACGGCCATATTCCTCCCACGGACAACAGGTGTCTCCCCGGGTGCCTGACTTAAACAAACCACCTCACCATCAGAATCCTCCTGGTCAATTTCCTCCCCAGCGCCAGCAACACCCATATCCTCCTCATCCTGGTGTACTTCAACACTGACATCTTCAATCTGACTATCAGGAACTGGACTGCGGGTGCTCCTTCCAGCACTTGCAGGGGGCGTGCAAATGGTGGAAGGCGCATGCTCTTCACGTCCAGTGTTGGGAAGGTCAGGCATCACAACCGACACAATTGGACTCTCCTTGTGGATTTGGGATTTCGAAGAACGCACAGTTCTTTGCGGTGCTACTGCTTTTGCCAGCTTGAGTCTTTTCATTTTTCTAGCGAGAGGCTGAGTGCCTCCATCCTCATGTGAAGCTGAACCACTAGCCATGAACATAGGCCAGGGCCTCAGCCGTTCCTTGCCACTCCGTGTGGTAAATGGCATATTGGCAAGTTTACGCTTCTCCTCCGACAATTTTATTTTAGGTTTTGGAGTCCTTTTTTTACTGATATTTGGTGTTTTGGATTTGACATGCTCTGTACTATGACATTGGGCATCGGCCTTGGCAGACGACGTTGCTGGCATTTCATCGTCTCGGCCATGACTAGTGGCAGCAGCTTCAGCACGAGGTGGAAGTGGATCTTGATCTTTCCCTAATTTTGGAACCTCAACATTTTTGTTCTCCATATTTTAATAGGCACAACTAAAAGGCACCTCAGGTAAACAATGGAGATGGATGGATACTAGTATACAATTATGGACGGACTGCCGAGTGCCGACACAGAGGTAGCTACAGCCGTGAACTACCGTACTGTACTGTGTCTGCTGCTAATATAGACTGGTTGATAAAGAGATGTAGTAGTATGTATGTATAAAGAAGAAAGAAAAAAAAAACCACGGGTAGGTGGTATACAATTATGGACGGACTGCCGAGTGCCGACACAGAGGTAGCTACAGCCGTGAACTACCGTACTGTACTGTGTCTGCTGCTAATATAGACTGGTTGATAAAGAGATGTAGTAGTATGTATGTATAAAGAAGAAAGAAAAAAAAACCACGGGTAGGTGGTATACAATTATGGACGGACTGCCGAGTGCCGACACAGAGGTAGCTACAGCCGTGAACTACCGTACTGTACTGTGTCTGCTGCTAATATAGACTGGTTGATAAAGAGATGTAGTAGTATGTATGTATAAAGAAGAAAGAAAAAAAAAACACGGGTAGGTGGTATACAATTATGGACGGACTGCCGAGTGCCGACACAGAGGTAGCTACAGCCGTGAACTACCGTACTGTACTGTGTCTGCTGCTAATATAGACTGGTTGATAAAGAGATGTAGTAGTATGTATGTATAAAGAAGAAAGAAAAAAAAACCACGGGTAGGTGGTATACAATTATGGATGGACTGCCGAGTGCCGACACAGAGGTAGCTACAGCCGTGAACTACCGTACTGTGTCTGCTGCTAATATAGACTGGTTGATAAAGAGATGTAGTAGTATGTATGTATAAAGAAGAAAGAAAAAAAAACCACGGGTAGGTGGTATACAATTATGGACGGACTGCCGAGTGCCGACACAGAGGTAGCTACAGCCGTGAACTACCGTACTGTACTGTGTCTGCTGCTAATATAGACTGGTTGATAAAGAGATGTAGTAGTATGTATGTATAAAGAAGAAAGAAAAAAAAACCACGGGTAGGTGGTATACAATTATGGACGGACTGCCGAGTGCTGACACAGAGGTAGCTACAGCCGTGAACTACCGTACTGTACTGTGTCTGCTGCTAATATAGACTGGTTGATAAAGAGATGTAGTAGTATGTATGTATAAAGAAGAAAGAAAAAAAAAACACGGGTAGGTGGTATACAATTATGGACGGACTGCCGAGTGCCGACACAGAGGTAGCTACAGCCGTGAACTACCGTACTGTACTGTGTCTGCTGCTAATATAGACTGGTTGATAAAGAGATGTAGTAGTATGTATGTATAAAGAAGAAAGAAAAAAAAACCACGGGTAGGTGGTATACAATTATGGATGGACTGCCGAGTGCCGACACAGAGGTAGCTACAGCCGTGAACTACCGTACTGTGTCTGCTGCTAATATAGACTGGTTGATAAAGAGATGTAGTAGTATGTATGTATAAAGAAGAAAGAAAAAAAAACCTCGGGTAGGTGGTATACAATTATGGACGGACTGCCGAGTGCCGACACAGAGGTAGCTACAGCCGTGAACTACCGTACTGTGTCTGCTGCGACTGGATGATAAATAATGATATAAAAAATATATATATATCACTACTGCAGCCGGACAGGTATATATTATATAATGACGGACCTGCTGGACACTGTCTGTCAGCAGAATGAGTTTTTTATAGAATAAAAAAAAAAACACCACACAAGTGAAGTCACACGACGAGTGTTTAACTTTTTCAGGCAATCACACAATATAGTATACTACTAACTATACTGGTGGTCAGTGTGGTCAGGTCACTGGTCAGTCACACTGGCAGTGGCACTCATGCAGCAAAAGTGTGCACTGTTTAATTTTAATATAATATGTACTCCTGGCTCCTGCTATAACCTATAACTATTAACTGGCACTGCAGTGCTCCCCAGTCTCCCCCACAATTATAAGCTGTGTGAGCTGAGCACAGTCAGATATATATACATAGATGATGCAGCACACTGGGCTGAGCAGTGCACACAGATATGGTATGTGACTGAGTCACTGTGTGTATCGTTTTTTTCAGGCAGAGAACGGATATATTAAATAAAACTGCACTGTCTGGTGGTCACTGTGGTCAGTCACTAGTAAACTCTGCACTCTCTACACTTCAACAGTACTCCTAAGCTCCAGTAAATCAGGTCAATCTCTCTCTCTCTCTTCTAATCTAAATGGAGAGGACGCCAGCCACGTCCTCTCCCTATCAATCTCAATGCACGTGTGAAAATGGCGGCGACGCGCGGCTCCTTATATAGAATCCGAGTCTCGCGAGAATCCGACAGCGTCATGATGACGTTCGGGCGCGCTCGGGTTAACCGAGCAAGGCGGGAAGATCCGAGTCGCTCGGACCCGTGAAAAAAAACATGAAGTTCGTGCGGGTTCGGATTCAGAGAAACCGAACCCGCTCATCTCTAATAGCATCAGACAATGTTTGTCATGTGAATCGAAGTTTGTGGTCTATTTGCTTACATGCCCGTGTGGCCTATCATATGTAGGCAAGACGGATTGCGCTTTTAAGATCAGAATGGCGCAGCATAGGTATGCTATTCGCGAAGCTATAAAAACAGGCGATAGCGAGCAACCAGTGGCCCGTCACTTTGCTAAAAAGCAACATAATATGGCCACACTTCGATACAAAATCATTGATCAGGTCCCCAAATCCCTAAGGGGCGGGGATAGATCAAAAAAAATGTTACAATTAGAGTCACGCTGGATTTATGCATTAAATACACTTGCTCCAAAAGGGCTCAATGAAGCCCTTAACTTAAGATGTTTCTTGTGAAATGCTCGGTAGGCAAGCAGGCAATTCCGGGCTATAGTAGAAGTGTTATGAGGTATTTATATGCATTGAAAAAGTATATCCCAACCCTGGAAGAAATAGTTTGGCCGCCTGTTGAATTTATCACATTAGTCACTATTTTTAATTCTAATTCATTTTTAAAGTTTATTCCACAGCTATTGCATTATTATTGTTTATTTGTCAGTATATCACACAGATATCGTTCTGATTAATATAAGTGTCATAAGTGTATATTTTTGTAAATATCAGATCGTCTTAATGTTTTATTTTTCACTAGATTTGTTGTTTTAGATATATAGTGCAATCGTTGAATGGAGGCAGACATATTGTTTATATGTTTCCATGGTTTCTCTTTTCCCAGCCACAACGCGTAAGCTGGACAGGCTGGCGTGACGTCACTTCCGGCGGGACCGGGAGGACGCGACCGGAAACCGGGCAACGCGGTTGGAGGCGGCGGGTGGGAGCGATTTCACTCAGGTATTTAAACACGTTTTGTTATTGTACACATTTATCCTGACGAAGGGGCTGCGTCCCCGAAACGTAGAACACAGCATGATTAAACCACTTGAAAAGTCTCCTGAGTGCCGCCTCATTGCACTGTTTATATATATATATATATATATATATATACTGTTGTTCCAATTAGAAAATAAGGGAACAGATTACAATTATAATGAAGGACAACACCACCACTAATGTTTTACAATACAATAATTTGCTAACTATATTACATTTAAATGCGAAAAATGTAACTATAAATAAACGCACACCATACGCAATACAATAACAGCATCAAAACCGTGGAAGCATGAGTTTGCTGCAAACATACACAAACATATCTTACCTCTCACAACTCTTCCTCCTCGTAACACCTCTCTCTCTCTCCTCTCCTCCATACACCCACAAACACAGGCCGAATAGAGCCAGTTTAAATAGTGTATGCAATTAAAGTACGTCTAACAATTGTGTATGCGTCACCTGTGCAGTTTCCTGCCAAAAAAATTGCATATGAAGGTATAAAATCACAATACACATTCAGACGTACATGCTATCACCATCATGGATTCAGATCCTGAGACAAGCAGAATCGATGCTGAAATGGAGGAACTCCAACAGCAGATGAGACAGATTGCAGCCAGGAGAAGAAGGCTGCAACAGCAGCTTAGCCAACAAAGATCTTCCAGTGCAGTGGATGAAGGAGCAGGACCCACTAGTCAACCACCGCCATCTACTAGACCACAAACAGAAGAAGAGGCTGGTGTGAAGGCCCTGCCTGAGGAAGATGTGGGCCAAACTGAGGGTGATTCTGGTGTCAATACCCAAACCCAGCTAAGCCAACCACAAACTGAAGAGGAAGGTGGGGACAATTTGCAGACTGATGCATCACAGGCAGCAGCCAAAAAGAGAAAGCAGCAGCCCCCATTTACAAGCAGGGATTGGGTATTTTGGTAGCACAAGCCATTGATAAAATCCATTTTGGGAACAAAAACATGGGTGCTGCAGCAAAAGACCGCATCTGGAGAGAAATAACTGACCGGATTAATGAAGTTGGCCCAATTTTCCGCACACCACAGGAAGTCCGTAGACGGTATGTACATAGTGAGACACAATGACAAACACTACAGTATTCATTAACTAAGATTTCCTCCAAAAAAAACAAGTGAGGTTGCCTATAGCAACCAAAACCATGACATGTAATCCAAAAGTAGGCTTCACATTTACTTACATTGCATTTCTTCTCCTTTCCCCAAAACCAAAAAACATATGTAGTTGAGCTAACTTCAAGTCCCGTCTGAAGCAGAAAAGGGCTGCGAACTGGAATGCTTCAAGGGCAACAGGGGGAGGGCCAGCCCCTGAGACTGTGGAGTATACAGATCGAGCGATGGTCTGTGTGTCCTATGAGGAGGTGGCAGGTGTGTCAGAAATGGGCACAGACACACCTGAAATGTTATGGCCACATGACATGCCAGGAAAGTTTTGGAGCATATTTTTTCAAGTGTTGTCTGTCTACTTTTGATAATTGAGACTATTTTTTTTTTAACCAATACACAGCACAGGAGGGCCATCTCAGTGAGTCACAGCAGGGGCATCTTGCTGAGGCTGAGGCAGGGGGAGGTAGTGACACCACCATTGTGGGGCAGGATATACCACCAGCCCAGCCACACACTGACCCCCCCACCCAACCCTCTCTCCCGGGGATTCTAGACGAAATCGCCAGGCATGGAGTTATTAACACAGAATTCCATGACGTGATGACCCGGGAGGTACGTGAGATGTCCTCCTTACGGCTCACTGATCTGACCACCTGTGTTCGGCAAGGTGTGGGCAACCTCAGGCAAGGTATGGCCGAACTCGGTCCAACAATTAAACACAGTTGGACAAGGACTACAGGCCATCGCTGGCCTTCTGGCCCACAGTGTGAGGGAGGCTCCAACACCTGGACCATCCCCTACCCCTTCCCAGGAACAAAATCCCACTGGGCAGGGCCCTTGAAGGTCAGTTCGCAGACCAACCAGTGAACATCCACCTCAGACGGAGCATAAAAAGAAGAAGTAATTTCTCTCCAGTTGCGGACACATTTCCCAGCACCCATGTTCCTTCACTACTAAAATGGATTATCTATGGCTTGTGGGACCAGAATGCCAAACTCCCTCATGCTGAATAGGGTTTGCTGGGTTCTGTTTTTGGTATTAGCCTGTGATGCATTATCCTGTGAACTTGTCCCACCTTCCTCTTCATATTGAGGTGTGTATAGTTGGGTTTGGGTATTGTGGCCAGAATCTTCCTCAATTTGACCCACATGATCTTCAGAGAGGGTCATGACACCAGTCTCTTTTTGTGTTTGATACCAAGTAGATGGGAGGTCACTGACTACTGGGTTGTATCTTCCTAATTTCTGCACTGGCAGGTGTTTGTTGCTGTGCCATGTTTGTTTGTTTATTATTTTAATTTTAGAAAAAGTAAAAGTACTTTTATCAAATATACTTTGTGTGGATATTGTGTGTTTATTATTGTGGGTGTATGAAAAAAGTTATTTCTCTGACGTCCTAGTGGATGCTGGGGACTCCGTAAGGACCATGGGGAATAGACAGCTCCGCAGGAGACTGGGCACATCTAAAGAAAGATTTAGGTCTATCTGGTGTGCACTGGCTCCTCCCCCTATGACCCTCCTCCAAGCCTCAGTTAGATTTCTGTGCCCGGCCGAGCTGGATGCACACTAGGGGCTCTCCTGAGCTCCTAGAAAGAAAGTATAGTTTAGGTTTTTTTATTTTACAGTGAGACCTGCTGGCAACAGGCTCACTGCAGCGAGGGACTAAGGGGAGAAGAAGCGAACCTACCTAAGTGGTGGTAGCTTGGGCTTCTTAGGCTACTGGACACCATTAGCTCCAGAGGGATCGCACACAGGACCCGACCTTGTCGTCCGTTCCCGGAGCCGCGCTGCCGTCCCCCTTACAGAGCCAGAAGCAAGAGGGTCCGGAAAATCGGCGGCTGAAGACTTCTGTCTTCTCCAAGGTAGCGCACAGCACTGCAGCTGTGCGCCATTGCTCCTCATGCACACCACACACTTCGGTCACTGATGGGTGCAGGGCGCTGGGGGGGGGCACCCTGAGCAGCAATATTAACACCTTGGCTGGCAAAACTGACACCATATATAGCCCCAGAGGCTATATAGGTGTAAATTACCCCTGCCAGAATAACACAAAAAGCGGGAGAAAGCCCGCCGAAAAAGGGGCGGAGCCATCTCCCTCAGCACACTGGCGCCATTTTCCCTCACAGCTCCGCTGGAAGGATCGCTCCCTGGCTCTCCCCTGCAGTCCTGCACTACAAAAAGGGTAAAAAAGAGAGGGGGGGGCACAAATTTAGGCGCAGTATAATATATATATGCAGCTATAAGGGAAAACACTCTTTATAGGTGATATCCCTGTGGTATATAGCGCTCTGGTGTGTGCTGGCATACTCTCCCTCTGTCTCCCCAAAGGGCTTTGTGGGGTCCTGTCCTCTGTCAGAGCATTCCCTGTGTGTGTGCTGTGTGTCGGTACCGCTGTGTCGACATGTATGATTAGGAAAATGATGTGGAGGCAGAGCAAATGCCTGTAAATGTGTTGTCACCCCCTGAGGGGTCGACACCTGTGTGGATGGACTTATGGAAGGAATTACGTGACAGTGTCAGCTCCTTACATAAAAGGTTTGACGACATAGGACAGCCGGCTACTCAGCTTGTGACTGTTCCAGCGTCTCAAATGTCATCAGGGGCTTTAAAACGCCCGCTACCTCAGATGGCAGACACAGATGTCGACACGGATACCGACTCCAGTGTCGACGACGATGAGACTAGTGTACCCTCCAATAGGTCCACCCTTTACATGACTGAGGCAATGAAAAATGTATTACACATTTCTGATAGTACCCCAGGTACCACAAAAAAGGGTATTATGTTCGGTGAGAAAAAACTACCAGTAGTTTTTCCTGCATCTGAGGAATTATATGAGGTGTGTGAGGAAGCCTGGACTTTCCCCGATAAGAAACTGATAATTTCTAAACGGTTGTTGGCAGTGTACCCTTTCCCGCCAGAGGATAGGTCACGTTGGGAAACGTCCCCTAGGGTAGATAAAGCGCTTACACGTTTATCAAAACAGGTGGCACTACCATCTCCGGATACGGCCGCCCTAAAGGATCCTGCTGATAGAAAGCAGGAGGCTACCCTAAAAGCTATATATACACACACGGGCATTATATTGCGACCAGCGATTGCATCAGCATGGATGTGCAGTGCTGCTGCTGCGTGGTCAGATTCCCTGTCGGATAATATTGATACCCTGGATAGGGACACTATTTTGCTGACAGTAGAGCATATAAAGGATGCTGTCTTATACATGCGTGATGCACAGAGGGATATTTGCCGGCTGGCATCAAAAATAAGCGCAATGTCCATTGCCGCCAGAAGGGGGTTATGGACTCGGCAGTGGTCAGGTGATGCCAATTCAAAAAGGCACATGGAAGTTTTGCCTTATAAGGGAGTGGAACTGTTTGGGGATGGTCTTTCAGACCTCGTTTCCACAGCTACGGCTGGGAAATCGACATTTTTGCCACAGGCTACCCCACAGCAAAAGAAGGCACCGTATTATCAAAAAGGCGAGGTCCAAGGAACAGTTGGTAGTGGGGGTAGCACTTTCTCGGGAAGTGCTACAACAGCACGGCTGGATTCTCAATATTCCAAAGTCACAGCTGGTCCCGACGACACGTCTTCCGTTCCTGGGAATGATTCTGGACACAGACCAGAAAAAAGTGTTTCTTCCAGTGGAAAAAGCCGATGAGTTGTCATCTCTAGTCAGAGACCTCCTAAAACCGGGACAGGTGTCGGTACATCAATGCACACGAGTCCTGGGAAAAATGGTAGCTTCGTACGAAGCAATTCCATTCGGAAGGTTCCACGCAAGGACTTTCAAGTGGGACCTGTTGGACAAATGGTCCGGGTCCCATCTCCAGATGCAACAGCGGATAACCCTGTCGGCAAGGACCAGGGTGTCGCTGCTGTGGTGGCTGCAGAGGGCTCATCTACTAGAGGGCCGCAGATTCGGAATACAGGACTGGGTCCTGGTGACCACGGATGCCAGCCTTCGGGGCTGGGGCGCAGTCACACAGGGAAGAAATTTCCAAGGACTGTGGTCAAATCAGGAGATTTCGCTTCACATAAATATTCTAGAGCTAAGGGCCAATTTACAATGCCCTAAGCCAAGCAAGGCCCCTGCTTCAGAACCAGCCGGTACTGATCCAATCAGACAACATCACGGCGGTCGCCCATGTAAACAGACAGGGCGGCACAAGAAGCAGGAGGGCAATGGCAGAAGCCACAAGGATTCTCCGATGGGCGGAAAATCATGTGTTAGCACTGACAGCAGTGTTCATTCCGGGAGTGGACAACTGGGAAGCAGACTTCCTCAGCAGGCACGACCTCCACCCGGGAGAATGGGGACTTCATCCAGAAGTCTTCCAAATGCTGGTAAACCGGTGGGAAAGACCACAGGTGGACATGATGGCGTCCCGCCTCAACAAAAAGCTAAAAAGATATTGCGCCAGGTCAAGGGACCCTCAGGCGATCGCTGTGGACGCTCTAGTAACACCGTGGGTGTACCAGTCGGTTTATGTGTTTCCTCCTCTGCCTCTCATTCCCAAGGTACTGAGAATAATACGAAGGCGAGGAGTGAAAACTATACTCGTGGTTCCGGATTGGCCAAGAAGAGCTTGGTACCCGGAACTTCAAGAGGTGCTTTCAGAGGACCCTTGGCCTCTGCCGCTCAGACAGGACCTGCTGCAGCAGGGGCCCTGTCTGTTCCAAGACTTACCGCGGCTACACTGCAAGCAGGGGTGACGTTGGGCCTCAAATTGGGGTCCATTAAGGTCCAGATTTCGGCCCTGTCGCTTTTCTTCCAGAAAGAACTGGCTTCACTGCCTGAAGTTCAGACTTTTGTCAAAGGAGTTCTGCGTATTCAGCCTCCTTTTGTGCCCCCAGTGGCACCTTGGGATCTCAATGTGGTTTTGGAGTTCCTGAAATCACATTGGTTTGAACCACTTAAGACTGTGGATTTGAAATATCTCACGTGGAAAGTGGTCATGCTGTTGGCTCTGGCTTCGGCCAGGCGTGTGTCAGAATTGGCGGCTTTGTCCTATAAAAGCCCTTATCTGATTTTCCATATGGATAGGGCAGAGTTGAGGACTCGTCCTCAGTTTCTCCCGAAGGTGGTATCAGCGTTTCACTTAAACCAGCCTATTGTGGTGCCTGCGCTACTAGGAACTTGGAGGATTCCAAGTTACTGGACGTAGTCAGGGCCCTGAAAATTTATGTTTCCAGGACGGCTGGAGTCAGGAAAACTGACTCGCTGTTTATCCTGTATGCACCCAACAAACTGGGTGCTCCTGCTTCTAAGCAGACTATCGCGCGTTGGATTTGTAGCACTATTCAGCTGGTGCATTCTGCGGTGGGACTACCGCAGCCTAAATCTGTAAAAGCCCATTCCACAAGGAAGGTGGGCTCATCTTGGGCGGCTGCCCGAGGGGTCTCGGCTTTACAACTTTGCCGAGCTGCTACTTGGTCAGGGGCAAACACGTTTGCAAAATTCTACAAATTTGATACCCTGGCTGAGGAGGACCTGGAGTTCTCTCATTCGGGAGCTTTGGTATAATCCCCATGGTCCTTACGGAGTCCCCAGCATCCACTAGGACGTCAGAGAAAATAAGAATTTACTCACCGGTAATTCTATTTCTCGTAGTCCGTAGTGGATGCTGGGCGCCCATCCCAAGTGCGGATTGTCTGCAATACTTGTAAATAGTTATTGTTACACAAATCGGGTTGTTATTGCGAGCCATCTGTTCAGAGGCTCCGTTGTTATCATACTGTTTACCGGGGTTCCTATCACGAGTTATACGGTGTGATTGGTGTGGCTGGTATGAGTCTTACCCGGGATTCAAAATCCTTCCTTATTGTGTCAGCTCTTCCGGGCACAGTGTCCTAACTGAGGCTTGGAGGAGGGTCATAGGGGGAGGAGCCAGTGCACACCAGATAGACCTAAATCTTTCTTTAGATGTGCCCAGTCTCCTGCGGAGCCGTCTATTCCCCATGGTCCTTACGGAGTCCCCAGCATCCACTACGGACTACGAGAAATAGAATTACCGGTGAGTAATTTCTTATTTTTTTTGCTTAATCTTTAACAATTATTTATTATGCTTGGTTAAAATTAGAGATGAGCGGGTTCGGTTCTCCGAGAACCGAATCCCCCCGAACTTCACGTGGTTTACACGGGTCCGAGGCAGCCTCGGTTCTTCCCGCCTTACTCGGGAAACCCGAACGGGGGAAAACGTCATTATCCCGCTGTCGGATTCTCGCGAGATTCGGATTCCATATAAAGAGTCGCGCGTCTCCGCCATTTTCACTCGTGCATTGTAGATTGAGCGGAGAGGGCGTGGCTACATTCTCTGAGTGGAAAGCTCAATATCAGCTCAATATCAGCTCAATATCTGTGCTCAGTATCAGTGCTACATTGTGGTGACCAGTATACTACAGTACAATAGTCCAGTGCTGTTCTCACTGCCCAGTGTCAGTTCTAGTATCCTAATCAGTGCTCAGGATCAGTGCTCATTGTCTTGCTGCTGCATTGTGGTGACCAGTATACTACAGTACAATAGTCCAGTGCTATTCTCGCTGCCCAGTGTCAGTTCTAGTATCCTCATCAGTGCTCAGGATCAGTGCTCATTGTCTTGCTGCTGCATTGTGGTGACCAGTATACTACAGTACAATAGTCCAGTGCTGTTCTCGCTGCCCAGTGTCAGTATTAATATCCTCATCAGTGCTCAGTATCACTACTCATTGTCTTGTGCTGCATTGTGGTGACCAGTATACTACAGTACAATAGTCCAGTGCTGTTCTCACTGCCAAGTGTCAGCTCTAGTATCCTCATCAGTGCTCAGGATCAGTGCTCATTGTCTTGCTGCTGCATTGTGGTGACCAGTATACTACAGTACAATAGTCCAGTGCTGTTCTTGCTGCCCAGTGTCAGTTCTAGTATCCTCATCAGTGCTCAGGATCAGTGCTCATTGTCTTGCTGCTGCATTGTGGTGACCAATTTACTACAGTACAATTTTCCAGTTCTGTTCTCGCTGCCCAGTGTCAGTTCTAGTATCCTCATCAGTGCTCAGTATCACTACTCATTGGGGGTCATTCCGAGTTGTTCGCTCGCTAGCAGATTTTAGCAGCATTGCACACGCTAGGCCACCGCCCCCTGGGAGTGTATCTTAGCTTAGCAGAATTGCGAACGAAAGAGTAGCAGAATTGCGAATTGAAAATTCTTAGCAGTTTCTGAGTAGCTCGAGACTTACTCCTACACTGCGATCAGCTTAGGCCGTTTCGTTCCTGGTTTGATGTCACAAACACGCCCTGCGTTCGGCCAGCCACTCCCCCGTTTCTCCAGACACTCCCACGTTTTATCCTGGCATGCCTGCGTTTTTCTGCACACTCCCAGAAAACGGTCAGTTTCCGCCCAGAAACACCCACTTCCTGCCAATCACACTCCGATCACTTCAACAATGAAAATTCTTCGGTCGGATGGGAGTAAATCTACTAAGTTTTGTGCTAAAATACTTAGCGCATGTGCACTGCGTATCATGCGCATGCGCATTTTTGCCTTAATCGCTTAGTTGCGAAAATCGGCAACGAACGAACAACTCGGAATAACCCCCATTGTCTTGTGCTGCATTGTGGTGACCAGTATACTACAGTACAATAGTTCAGTGCTATTCTCGCTGCCCAGTGTCAGTTCTAGTATCCTCATCAGTGCTCAGGATCAGTGCTCATTGTCTTGCTGCTGCATTGTGGTGACCAGTATACTACAGTACAATAGTCCAGTGCTGTTCTCGCTGCCCAGTGTCAGTATTAATATCCTCATCAGTGCTCAGTATCACTACTCATTGTCTTGTGCTGCATTGTGGTGACCAGTATACTACAGTACAATAGTCCAGTGCTGTTCTCACTGCCCAGTGTCAGTTCTAGTATCCTCATCAGTGCTCAGGATCAGTGCTCATTGTCTTGCTGCTGCATTGTGGTGACCAGTATACTACAGTACAATAGTCCAGTGCTGTTCTCACTGCCCAGTGTCAGTTCTAGTATCCTCATCAGTGCTCAGTATCACTACTCATTGTCTTGTGCTGCATTGTGGTGACCAGTATACTACAGTACAATAGTCCAGTGCTGTTCTCACTGCCCAGTGTCAGTTCTAGTATCCTCATCAGTGCTCAGTATCACTACTCATTGTCTTGCTGCTGCATTGTGGTGACCAGTATACTACAGTACAATAGTCCAGTGCTGTTCTCACTTCCCAGTGTCAGTTCTAGTATCCTAATCACTCAGTATCACTACTCATTGTCTTGTGCTGCATTGTGGTGACCAGTATACTACAGTACAATAGTTCAGTGCTATTCTTGCTGCCCAGTGTCAGTTGTAGTATCCTCATCAGTGCTCAGGATCAGTGCTCATTGTCTTGCTGCTGCATTGTGGTGACCAGTATACTACAGGACAATAGTCCAGTGCTGTTCTCGCTGCCCAGTGTCAGTATTAATATCCTCATCAGTGCTCAGTATCACTACTCATTGTCTTGTGCTGCATTGTGGTGACCAGTATACTACAGTACAATAGTCCAGTGCTGTTCTCACTGCCCAGTGTCAGTTCTAGTATCCTCATCAGCGCTCAGGATCAGTGCTCATTGTCTTGCTGCTGCATTGTGGTGACCAGTTTACTACAGTACAATAGTCCAGTGCTGTTCTCACTGCCCAGTGTCAGTTCTAGTATCCTCATCAGTGCTCAGTATCACTACTCATTGTCTTGTGCTGCATTGTGGTGACCAGTATACTACAGTACAATAGTCCAGTGCTGTTCTCACTGCCCAGTGTCAGTTCTAGTATCCTCATCAGTGCTCAGTATCACTACTCATTGTCTTGTGCTGCATTGTGGTGACCAGTATACTTCAGTACAATAGTCCAGTGCTGTTCTCACTGCCCAGTGTCAGTTCTAGTATCCTCATCAGTGCTCAGTATCACTACTCATTGTCTTGTGCTGCATTGTGGTGACCAGTATACTACAGTACAATAGTCCAGTGCTGTTCTCGCTGCTCAGTGTCAGTTCTAGTATCCTCATCAGTGCTCAGTATCACTACTCATTGTCTTGCTGCTGCATCGTGCTGACCAGTATACTACAGTACAATAGTCCGGTGCTGTTCTTGCTGCCCAGTGTCAGTTCTAGTATCCTCATCAGTGCTCAGGATCAGTGCTCATTGTCTTGCTGCTGCATTGTGGTGACCAGTATACTACAGTACAATAGTCCAGTGCTGTTCTCACTGCCCAGTGTCAGTTCTAGTATCCTAATCAGTGCTCAGTATCACTACTCATTGTCTTGTGCTGCATTGTGGTGACCAGTATACTACAGTACAATAGTCCAGTGCTGTTCTCGCTGCCCAGTGTCAGTTCTAGTATCCTCATCAGTGCTCAGTATCACTACTCATTGTAATCAGTGTTCAGTATAATCAGTGCTCAGTAAAATCAGTGATCAGTAAAATCAGTGCTCAGTATAATCAGTGCTCAGTAAAATCAGTGATCAGTATAATCAGTGATCAGTATAATCAGTGTTCAGTATAATCAGTGGTCAGTATAATCAGTGCACTGTTACACGTGCACCCATTATCCACCATTAGTGCAGTGGGATTAAGACAATTGATGAAGTTATTGTGTCCCCGGTTCCAAATCCCATCTAGATTCCACTTCACTAGGCAGGCGATAGCGAGATTTTGCCAATTAATTCCAGTGATTTGGACATAGCATTACAGTGATTTTACCAATTAATATCAGTGATTTATAATTATTAATTACAGTGATCTTGTCAAATAATTCCAGTGATTTGGACATATAATTTCAGTTGGAATTGTTTGTGTCGCTTGGCTTAGTCATACAGCTACCTCATTGCACCTCTTCGACATCTTTGCATGAGGTGCTGTTTGGGGCCTAGTTTTTGAAAAGTGCCATCCTGTGTGACACTGCCGTATGAGTCCAGGGGTACTGCTGTTTTAGTCCTGGGGTACTGCCGTATAAGTCCACCAATTGCATATTTTTTTTTAAAGTGACTGGAGTGTGCTGGAGATGCTGTCAGTGGACCGAACAATTGCGGCCCACTCTTGACATTCAGCCACTGCGTGAGACTACTAGATGGGCCAGGTGGTTGTGTCGCTTAGCTTAGGCCTACAGCAACCTCGGTGCACCTTTTTTCGTCTTTGCATCATGTGCTGTTAGGGGCCTTTTTTTGATATCTGCCATCCTGTCTGACACTGCAGTGCCACTCCTAGATGGGCCAGGTGTTTGTGCTGACCACATGGGTCGCTTAGCTTAGTCATCCAGTGACCTTGGTGCAACCTTTTGGCCTAAAAACAATATTGCAAGGGGTGTGAGGTGTTCAGAATAGACTGGAAATGAGTGTAAATTATGGTTATTGAGGTTAATAATACTATAGGATCAAAATTACCCCCAAATTCTATGATTTAAGCTGTTTTTGAAGTTTTTTTTAAAAAAAACACCCGAATCCAAAACGCACCCGAATCCGACAAAAATGCTTAAGGGAGGTTTTGCCAAAACACGTCCGAATCCAAAACACAACTGCGGAACCGAATCCAAAACCAAAACACAAAACCCGAAAAATGCCCACTGCACATCTCTAGTTAAAATCCATAAAATCATAGCATGTTTCTATTCTCAAAATGCTGTTCATACAAAAAACATGTCTTTGGCTCCTTATACAATATAATGGCACAAAGTTGTTTGGTTACTATGGGCAACATGCCATATTAAATCTAACTTACAAGTGACCAAAATCATCCATAGCAATGTATTAGTTAAAGCAGCAGGTAATAACATTATAGGTTAGGCTGCATTATGTTGGTAATGTTGTTATATGAAACACAAAACTAATGTAGGATTCTGGAAAACATGGCATGAATGTAGTCTTGTATGGAAATTAATTGTGTTTTAACCTATAATTTCTAAACAAAGCAGACATGTGGGACACTGCAAATAGACATGCATTTACTATTAATACACGTGTGCTACTTGTCAGTGTAACCTAATTTGATATGGGTTAACATTTTAACATTTCCTGGGAGTGTAAATCTACATACCATCTGTGAGAGTGCTCCAGCTACAATTGCAGTGTTTATGTGTTTGCTGCTGAACAACTGCATTTTATTGGCAATGATTAGCTAGCTATGCCCTGTCAGCCACTTGTAGCAAGACTTCGCTAGCTGTGCGCAGCCCTAGACCTACTTCTCTGCTGCGAACGCCTTATGTGTATCAGCAAAGATCAGCTTTGCAGCGGTGTGAAAACCACAGATGCTACCCAGAGCACACTCCCACACAAGACACCCACCTTCACGCCCCTTTTCGCTAGCTAGCGAAGCCATTCCCCCGCACCGCCTTCAACGCGCCTCTTTGTCGTTGGGCCACTACGAACACAATAAGCGTTTGTATTTCTGCACATTTGTCGCACGGCTGCCTTGGCACATGCACATTGGTTCTTTTGCGCATGTGCATTTGGCTAATCCCCACGGTGTGCTTAGCGAAGATCCGCTGCGATCAACTCTGAATCGGTTCAATAGGTTCACTAGCCAGCAACACAAATTACTTTAAACGGTGACTGTCCTCTCTTGCAATAAACCTTTGTTACTGCATCCCACCGTAGTGATCCTTGTACATATGGGGGTATTGGGGGTCATTCCGAGTTGATCGCATGCTGCCGATTTTTGCTGCGATCAGGTCTCTACTGCGCATGCGTATGCACAGAGCCGGCCCTAACCAATATGATGCCCTAGGCAAGATTTTGGCTGGTGCCCCCTAGCACCACCCCACCTCTGACCTTGCACCTCTTTCCCAGCACCATCACCACTCACCCATAGCAGTTCTTAATTTGGTGTTTGTACCCCCTATATTTTAAATAGGAACAGTTCGCACATTTGGTGCACAGCCAAAAAAAGGGTGTGTTTTTGCTGGCAAGGGGTATGGCCACACAATAGTAACCCCAATTCCAATTACGCCACACAGTACTGCAACTTTATTCACATTTGATCATGCGATAGTGTCCATAATTCACATTACATCCCACAGTAGTATCACTTTACCTTATAAACGTTACTCCTCACAGTAGAGCCCTTATTCACATTACGTCACACTGAATTGCTCCTTATTCACATTACACCACACCCTATTGCTCTTTATTCACATTAGACGAACACAGTAGTGCCCTTTTTATATGCAACGCCACATAGTAGAGCACCTTATACACATAATGCCACACATTAATAATGCATTTATATACATAATTCCACACAGTAATGCCCCTTACACTTATGAGACACCTTATTAATGTCCTTATAAACATAATGCACCTTACACATTATGACAACCTTTATTAATGCCCTTTTACACATAATGTCCCTTACACATATGCCGCACATTATTAATGCCCTTATACACATAATGACACATGGTGCCCTACACATTATTAGTGCCCCTATACACATAATGACACACATACAGTAGTACCCTGATACACATATGCTGCACATTATTAATGCCCTTATACACATAATGACACACACAGTGCCCCTTACACATATGTTGCACATTATTAATGCATTTTTACATGACACACATAATGCTCCTTACACATATTCCGAACACTACTGCGCAACCAAACCACTCACATGCACACAGCACTTACACTGCCACTAACACTGTGACCTCTGCCTCTGCTTGGATACAGATGTGTCCTCATAAATCTTGCCTCAATGCTAACATCGGGCACACCTTTTTTTATGAAAATGCATCTTATTTGCATTGCTATGTGGCTAGGATGCACAAGCAGCTTTTGCTGATTAAAATGATATGCAGCATGCCTATATTCTGTGTGAGACTGTGGCTGTATCTGCTTATGAAATGCTACACACAGAATATAGGCATGCTGCATATCATTTTAATCAGCAGAAGCTGCTGATGCCCCTAGACATATCAAATGCCCTAGGCAATTGCCTAGTTTGCCTATGCCTATGGCCGACTCTGCGTATGCACCGCAATGCACAAGCGTGTCGTACGGGTTCCTGAGCTATGGATTTAACGAAGAATCCATAAGCACAGCCGATCGCAAAAAGATTGACACAAAGAGGGCGTTTATGGCTGTCAACTGACTGTTTTCTGGGAGTGGTAGGGAAAACATAGGCATGTCCGAGCGTTTTGAGGGCTGGTGTGTGACGTCAATTCCGGCACCAAAAAGACTGAAGTGATCGCAAGGGCTGAGTAAGTTCAGACTTACTCTGAAACTGCACAAAATGTTTTTGCACAGGCGTTCGCACACTTGCAAAGCAAAAATACACTCCCCTGTGCACGGCTGCTAAAAACAGCCAGCGAGCGATCAACTCGGAATGAGGGCCATTGTCCGTCCTGAGGTTCTCCATCCTTCTGCCCGCATTCTATACAGGTGTTCCAAGCAGATTTCGGCAGGTGTCGCAACAAGTGAGAACAGGACGACCAGACAGGCCACAACTGGACAAGTGCGAAGTTCCAGGTACGCTGACATATTACATAAGTAGCATGCTGACAACATGCCAGCACCTACATTCTGGGATCGACATATTCACTGTCCATCCTGTAACTAATTCCTGCACACATCTTCTAACTCACGCAGCTCTTCCATCTGACGTCTTATCCCTCATGCAGCTCTTTTCACTTACACATCTTCCACCTTATGCAGCTCATCCCCCTGACACGTCTTCTACCTCGCGCAGCTCTTTCCCCTGACACGTGTTATCCCTCAAGCAGCTCCTCCCTCTATCCCTCATGCAGCTCCTCCCCATGACACATCAAGCAGCTCCTCCCTCTATCCCTCGCGCAGCTCCTCCCCAAGACACGTCTTCTACCTCATGCAGCTCCACCCCCTGACACGTCTTATCCCTCACGTAGCTCCTCCCTCTGACACGTCTTATGCTTCACGCAGCTCTTCCCTTGACACGTCTTATCCCTCATGCAGCTCCTCCCCCTGACACATCTTATCACTCACACAGCTCATCCACCTGACACGACTTATCCCTCACGCAGCACTTTCCTCTGACACATCTTGTACCTCTCGGAGGTCCTCCCTCTGACACGTCTTATCCCTCATGCAGCTCTTCCCTTGACACGTCTTATCCCTCACGCAGCTCCTCCTCCTGACAAATCTTATCACTCACACAGCTCATCCCCCTGACACGACTTATCCCTCACGCAGCACTTTCCTCTGACACATCTTCTACCTCATGAAGCTCCTCTCTCTAACACGTCTTAATCCTCACGCAGTTCCTCTCCCTGACACGTCTTATCCCTCACACAGCTCATCCCCCTGACACGTCTTATTCCGCATGCAGCTCATCCCCCTGACACGTCTTATCCCTCACGCAGCTCCTCCTCCTGACACATCTTATCACTCACGCAGCTCCTCCTCCTGACACGTCTTATCACTCACACAGCTCATCCCCCTGACACGTCTTATTCCTCATGCAGCTCATCCCCCTGACACGTCTTATCCCTCACACAGCTCTTTCCCCGTGACACATTTTCTACTTCATGCAGCTCTTCCCTCTGACACATCTTCAAACTCATGCAGCTCTCCTCCCTGACACGTCTTATCTCTCACACAGCTCATCTCCCTGACATATCTTATCCCTCAGGCAGCTCTTCCCCCTGACACGTCTTATCTTTCACGCAGCTCATCCCTCTGATACATCTTATTCTTCATGCAGCTCTTCCCCCTGACACGTCTTATCCCTCATGCAGCTCCATCTCTGACACATCTTCTACCTCACGCAGCTCCTCCCTCTGACATGTCTTATCCCTCACGCAGCTCCTCCCCCTGACACGTCTTATCCCTCACGCAGCTCCATCTCTGACACATCTTCTACCTCACGCAGCTCCTCCCTCTGACATGTCTTATCCCTCACGCAGCTCCTCCCCCTGACACGTCTTATCCCTCATGCAGCTCCTCCCTCTGAGATGTCTTATCCCTCATGCAGCTGGTTCCCCTGACACATCTTCTACCTCATGCAGCTCTTACCCCTGATACATCTTCTCCCACAAAGCCCTTCCCAGACACATCTTATCTCTCATGCAGCTTTCCTCCATGACCCATCTTATCCCTCACACAGCTCATCCTCCTGACACGTCTTATTCCTCACGCAGCTCATCCCCCTGACATGTCTTATTCCTCACGTAGCTCCTCCCCCTGACACGTCTTATCCCACATGCGGCTATTCTCCCAGACACATCTTATCCCTCACGCAACTCATCCTCGTGAGACGTCTTATTGCATACAAAGTTCTTCCCGCTGACACGTCTTATTCCTCACGCAGCTCATCCCTGTGACACATCTTATGCCTGACGCAGCTCATCCCCTGACATGTTTTATCCCTCACACAGCTCATCCCTGTGAAACATCTTATGCCTCACGCAGTTTATCCCTCTCACACATCTTATTCCTCACACAGCTCCTCCCCCTGACACGTCTTGTCCCTTACGCAGCTCCTCCCTCTGAGATGTCTTATCCCTCACGCAGTTGGTTCCCTTGACACATCTTCTACCTCATCCAGCTCTTACCCCTGATACATCTTCTCCCACATAGCTCTTTCCCGACACATCTTATCTCTCATGCAGCTTTCCTCGCTGACCCGTCTTATCCCTCACACAGGTCATCCCCCTGACATGTCTTATACCTCACGCAGCTCTTCCCCCTGACACGTCTTCTCCTTCACGCAGCTCATCCCCGTGACATGTCTTATCCCTCACACAGCTCATCCCCCTGACACGTCTTATTCCTCACGTAGCTCTTCCCCCTGACATGTCTTATCCCTCACGTAGCTCTTCCCCCTGACATGTCTTATCCCTCACACAGCTCATCCCCCTGACACATCTTATTCCTCACGTAGCTCTTCCCCCGACATGTCTTATCCCTCATGTAGCTCTTCCCCATGACATGTCTTATCACTCACGCAGCTCTTCTCCCGACACATCTTATCCCTTATGCAGCTCATCCCCATGAGACATCTTTTTCCCACACAGCTCTTCCCCCTTACACATCTTATCCCTCATGCAGCTCTTCCCCATGACATGTCTTAATTCTCACGCAGCTCTTCCCCTGTGACACGTCTTATTCCTCATGTAGCTCTTCCCCCTAACACGTCTTATCCCACATGCAGCTATTCTCCCTGACACGTCATCCCTCACGCAGCTCATCCCCGTGAGATGTCTTATTGCACACAAAGCTCTTCCCCCTGACACGTCTTATTCCTCATGCAGCTCATCCCTGTGACACATCTTATGCCTGACGCAGCTCATCCCCCTGACATGTCTTATCCCTCACGCAGCTCATCCCCCTGACATGTCTTATCCCTCACGCAGCTCATCCCCCTGACATGTCTTATCCCTCATGCAGCTCATCCCCATGAAACATCTTATCCCTCACGCAGCTCATCCTCCTCACACATCTTATGTCTCACACAACTCATCCCCCTGACACATCTTATTCCTCACACAACTCTTCTCCCTGACACGTCTTATCCCTCACGCAGCTCTTCACCCTGACACGTCGTCTTCCTCATGCAGCATTTCCCCCTGACACATCTTATCCCTCACGCAGCTCATCCTCGTGACACATCTTATCCCTCATGCAGCTCATCCTCGTGACACATCTTATCCCTTACGCAGCTCCTCTTCCTGACACATCTTATCCCTCACGCAGCTCCTCCCTCTGACACATCTTATCCCTCACGCAGCTCATCCTCGTGACACAACTTATCCCTTACGCAGCTCCTCCTCCTGACACATCTTATCCCTCACGCAGCTCCTCCCTCTGACACATCTTATCCCTCACACAGTTCCTCCCCTTGACACATCTTATCCTTCACACAGCTCCTCCCTCTGACACGTCTTATTCCTCACACAGCTCTTCCCCCTGACACATCTTCTACCTCATGCAGCTCTTCCCCCTGACACATCTTCTCCCTCACATACCTCTTTCCTGACACATCTTATTTCTTAATCAGATCTCCTCCCTAACACGTCTTCTTCCTTACACATCTCATCTCCCTGACACATCTTATCCCTCACACAACTCATCCCCGACACGTCTTAACCCTTATACAGCTCTTCCCCCTGACACGTCTTATCCCTCACGCAGCTCATACCTGTGACACGTCTTATTCCTCATGCAGCACTTCTACCTGACCTGACACATCTTATACCTCACGCTGCTCTTCCCCCTGAGTTATAAGTGTGAATAAAATGAATGCATTATATTCAAACACATCATACCAAGTAGTACGTCATTTCAATCATCATCTTTAGGGGCTAATTTCGAGATAGAGGGTTTTATTAATTCTCAGTCCACTTTCATCCGTATACTAACCGTGTTTGTTGAAACCAATAAGTTGGAAGAACAATACGCAGTCTTAATACAAGCTTTTAGAACATAAGCGTAATGTGATTAAAGGTGTAAAAACTAGAGATGAGCGCCTGAAATTTTTCGGGTTTTGTGTTTTGGTTTTGGGTTCGGTTCCGCGGCCGTGTTTTGGGTTCGAACGCGTTTTGGCAAAACCTCACCGAATTATTTTTGTCGGATTCGGGTGTGTTTTGGATTCGGGTGTTTTTTTCCAAAAACACTAAAAAACAGCTTAAATCATAGAATTTGGGGGTCATTTTGATCCCAAAGTATTATTAACCTCAAAAACCATAATTTACACTCATTTTCAGTCTATTCTGAATACCTCACACCTCACAATATTATTTTTAGTCCTAAAATTTGCACCGAGGTCGCTGTGTGAGTAAGATAAGCGACCCTAGTGGCCGACACAAACACCGGGCCCATCTAGGAGTGGCACTGCAGTGTCACGCAGGATGTCCCTTCCAAAAAACCCTCCCCAAACAGCACATGACGCAAAGAAAAAAAGAGGCGCAATGAGGTAGCTGTGTGAGTAAGATTAGCGACCCTAGTGGCCGACACAAACACCGGGCCCATCTAGGAGTGGCACTGCAGTGTCACGCAGGATGTCCCTTCCAAAAAACCCTCCCCAAACAGCACATGACGCAAAGAAAAAAAGAGGCGCAATGAGGTAGCTGTGTGAGTAAGATTAGCGACCCTAGTGGCCGACACAAACACCGGGCCCATCTAGGAGTGGCACTGCAGTGTCACGCAGGATGGCCCTTCCAAAAAACCCTCCCCAAACAGCACATGACGCAAAGAAAAAAAGAGGCGCAATGAGGTAGCTGACTGTGTGAGTAAGATTAGCGACCCTAGTGGCCGACACAAACACCGGGCCCATCTAGGAGTGGCACTGCAGTGTCACGCAGGATGTCCCTTCCAAAAAACCCTCCCCAAACAGCACATGACGCAAAGAAAAAAAGAGGCGCAATGAGGTAGCTGTGTGAGTAAGATTAGCGACCCTAGTGGCCGACACAAACACCGGGCCCATCTAGGAGTGGCACTGCAGTGTCACGCAGGATGTCCCTTCCAAAAAACCCTCCCCAATCAGCACATGATGCAAAGAAAAAGAAAAGAAAAAAGAGGTGCAAGATGGAATTATCCTTGGGCCCTCCCACCCACCCTTATGTTGTATAAACAAAACAGGACATGCACACTTTAACCAACCCATCATTTCAGTGACAGGGTCTGCCACACGACTGTGACTGATATGACGGGTTGGTTTGGACCCCCCCCAAAAAAGAAGCAATTAATCTCTCCTTGCACAAACTGGCTCTACAGAGGCAAGATGTCCACCTCATCTTCACCCTCCGATATATCACCGTGTACATCCCCCTCCTCACAGATTATCAATTCGTCCCCACTGGAATCCACCATCTCAGCTCCCTGTGTACTTTGTGGAGGCAATTGCTGCTGGTCAATGTCTCCGCGGAGGAATTGATTATAATTCATTTTAATGAACATCATCTTCTCCACATTTTCTGGATGTAACCTCGTACGCCGATTGCTGACAAGGTGAGCGGCGGCACTAAACACTCTTTCGGAGTACACACTTGTGGGAGGGCAACTTAGGTAGAATAAAGCCAGTTTGTGCAAGGGCCTCCAAATTGCCTCTTTTTCCTGCCAGTATAAGTACGGACTGTGTGACGTGCCTACTTGGATGCGGTCACTCATATAATCCTCCACCATTCTATCAATGTTGAGAGAATCATATGCAGTGACAGTAGACGACATGTCCGTAATCGTTGGCAGGTCCTTCAGTCCGGACCAGATGTCAGCATCAGCAGTCGCTCCAGACTGCCCTGCATCACCGCCAGCGGGTGGGCTCGGAATTCTGAGCCTTTTCCTCGCACCCCCAGTTGCGGGAGAATGTGAAGGAGGAGATGTTGACAGGTCGCGTTCCGCTTGACTTGACAATTTTGTCACCAGCAGGTCTTTCAACCCCAGCAGACCTGTGTCTGCCGGAAAGAGAGATCCAAGGTAGGCTTTAAATCTAGGATCGAGCACGGTGGCCAAAATGTAGTGCTCTGATTTCAACAGATTGACCACCCGTGAATCCTTGTTAAGCGAATTAAGGGCTGCATCCACAAGTCCCACATGCCTAGCGGAATCGCTCCGTGTTAGCTCCTTCTTCAATGCCTCCAGCTTCTTCTGCAAAAGCCTGATGAGGGGAATGACCTGACTCAGGCTGGCAGTGTCTGAACTGACTTCACGTGTGGCAAGTTCAAAGGGCATCAGAACCTTGCACAACGTTGAAATCATTCTCCACTGCACTTGAGACAGGTGCATTCCATCTCCTATATCGTGCTCAATTGTATAGGCTTGAATGGCCTTTTGCTGCTCCTCCAACCTCTGAAGCATATAGAGGGTTGAATTCCACCTCGTTACCACTTCTTGCTTCAGATGATGGCAGGGCAGGTTCAGTAGTTTTTGGTGGTGCTCCAGTCTTCTGTACGTGGTGCCTGTACGCCGAAAGTGTCCCGCAATTTTTCTGGCCACCGACAGCATCTCTTGCACGCCCCTGTCGTTTTTTAAAAAATTCTGCACCACCAAATTCAAGGTATGTGCAAAACATGGGACGTGCTGGAATTTGCCCATATTTAATGCACACACAATATTGCTGGCGTTGTCCGATGCCACAAATCCACAGGAGAGTCCAATTGGGGTAAGCCATTCCGCGATGATCTTCCTCAGTTGCCGTAAGAGGTTTTCAGCTGTGTGCGTATTCTGGAAAGCGGTGATACAAAGCGTAGCCTGCCTAGGAAAGAGTTGGCGTTTGCGAGATGCTGCTACTGGTGCCGCCGCTGCTGTTCTTGCGGCGGGAGTCCATACATCTACCCAGTGGGCTGTCACAGTCATATAGTCCTGACCCTGCCCTGCTCCACTTGTCCACATGTCCGTGGTTAAGTGGACATTGGGTACAACTGCATTTTTTAGGACACTGGTGAGTCTTTTTCTGACGTCCGTGTACATTCTCGGTATCGCCTGCCTAGAGAAGTGGAACCTAGATGGTATTTGGTAACGGGGGCACACTGCCTCAATAAATTGTCTAGTTCCCTGTGAACTAACGGCGGATACCGGACGCACGTCTAACACCAACATAGTTGTCAAGGACTCAGTTATCCGCTTTGCAGTAGGATGACTGCTGTGATATTTCATCTTCCTCGCAAAGGACTGTTGAACAGTCAATTGCTTACTGGAAGTAGTACAAGTGGGCTTACGACTTCCCCTCTGGGATGACCATCGACTCCCAGCGGCAACAACAGCAGCGCCAGCAGCAGTAGGCGTTACACGCAAGGATGCATCGGAGGAATCCCAGGCAGGAGAGGACTCGTCAGACTTGCCAGTGACATGGCCTGCAGGACTATTGGCATTCCTGGGGAAGGAGGAAATTGACACTGAGGGAGTTGGTGGGGTGGTTTGCGTGAGCTTGGTTACAAGAGGAAGGGATTTACTGGTCAGTGGACTGCTTCCGCTGTCACCCAAAGTTTTTGAACTTGTCACTGACTTATTATGAATGCGCTGCAGGTGACGTATAAGGGAGGATGTTCCGAGGTGGTTAACGTCCTTACCCCTACTTATTACAGCTTGACAAAGGGAACACACGGCTTGACACCTGTTGTCCGCATTTCTGGTGAAATACCTCCACACCGAAGAGCTGATTTTTTTGGTATTTTCACCTGGCATGTCAACGGCCATATTCCTCCCACGGACAACAGGTGTCTCCCCGGGTGCCTGACTTAAACAAACCACCTCACCATCAGAATCCTTCTGGTCAATTTCCTCCCCAGCGCCAGCAACACCCATATCCTCCTCATCCTGGTGTACTTCAACACTGACATCTTCAATCTGACTATCAGGAACTGGACTGCGGGTGCTCCTTCCAGCACTTGCAGGGGGCATGCAAATAGTGGAAGGCACATGCTCTTCACGTCCAGTGTTGGGAAGGTCAGGCATCGCAACCGACACAATTGGACTCTCCTTGTGGATTTGGGATTTCAAAGAACGCACAGTTCTTTGCGGTGCTTTTGCCAGCTTGAGTCTTTTCAGTTTTCTAGCGAGAGGCTGAGTGCTTCCATCCTCATGTGAAGCTGAACCACTAGCCATGAACATAGGCCAGGGCCTCAGCCGTTCCTTGCCACTCCGTGTGGTAAATGGCATATTGGCAAGTTTACGCTTCTCCTCCGACAATTTTATTTTAGGTTTTGGAGTCCTTTTTTTTCTGATATTTGGTGTTTTGGATTTGACATGCTCTGTACTATGACATTGGGCATCGGCCTTGGCAGACGACGTTGCTGGCATTTCATCGTCTCGGCCATGACTAGTGGCAGCAGCTTCAGCACGAGGTGGAAGTGGATCTTGATCTTTCCCTAATTTTGGAACCTCAACTTTTTTGTTCTCCATATTTTATAGGCAGAACTAAAAGGCACCTCAGGTAAACAATGGAGATGGATGGATTGGATACTAGTATACAATTATGGACGGACTGCCACGGTTAGGTGGTATAAAAAAACCACGGTTAGGTGGTATATATTGTAATACAATTATGGATGGACGGACTGCCTGCCGAGTGCCGACACAGAGGTAGCCACAGCCGTGAACTACCGCACTGTACACTGGTTGATAAAGAGATAGTAGTATACTCGTAACAACTAGTATGACTGACTATGACGGTATAAAGAATGAAAAAAAAACCACGGTTAGGTGGTATATATTGTAATACAATTATGGATGGACGGACTGCCTGCCGAGTTCCGACACAGAGGTAGCCACAGCCGTGAACTACCGCACTGTACACTGGTTGATAAAGAGATAGTAGTATACTCGTAACAACTAGTATGACTGACTATGACGGTATAAAGAATGAAAAAAAAACCACGGTTAGGTGGTATATATTATAATACAATTATGGATGGACGGACTGCCTGCCGACTGCCGACACAGAGGTAGCCACAGCCGTGAACTACCGCACTGTACACTGGTTGATAAAGAGATAGTAGTATACTCGTAACAACTAGTATGACACTATGACGGTATAAAGAATGAAAAAAAAACCACGGTTAGGTGGTATATATTATAATACAATTATGGATGGACGGACTGCCTGCCGACTGCCGACACAGAGGTAGCCACAGCCGTGAACTACCGCACTGTACACTGGTTGATAAAGAGATAGTAGTATACTCGTAACAACTAGTATGACACTATGACGGTATAAAGAATGAAAAAAAAACCACGGTTAGGTGGTATATATTGTAATACAATTATGGATGGACGGACTGCCTGCCGAGTGCCGACACAGAGGTAGCCACAGCCGTGAACTACCGCACTGTACACTGGTTGATAAAGAGATAGTAGTATACTCGTAACAACTAGTATGACTGACTATGACGGTATAAAGAATGAAAAAAAAACCACGGTTAGGTGGTATATATTATAATACAATTATGGATGGACGGACTGCCTGCCGACTGCCGACACAGAGGTAGCCACAGCCGTGAACTACCGCACTGTACACTGGTTGATAAAGAGATAGTAGTATACTCGTAACAACTAGTATGACACTATGACGACGGTATAAAGAATGAAAAAAAAACCACGGTTAGGTGGTATATATTATAATACAATTATGGATGGACGGACTGCCTGCCGACTGCCGACACAGAGGTAGCCACAGCCGTGAACTACCGCACTGTACACTGGTTGATAAAGAGATAGTAGTATACTCGTAACAACTAGTATGACACTATGACGGTATAAAGAATGAAAAAAAAACCACGGTTAGGTGGTATATATTATAATAATACAATTATGGATGGACGGACTGCCTGCCGACTGCCGACACAGAGGTAGCCACAGCCGTGAACTACCGCACTGTACACTGGTTGATAAAGAGATAGTAGTATACTCGTAACAACTAGTATGACTATGACGACGGTATAAAGAAAGAAAAAAAAATACCACGGTTAGGTGGTATATAATTATACAATTATGGATGGACGGACTGCCTGCCGAGTGCCGACTGCCGACACAGAGGTAGCCACAGCCGTGAACTACCGCACTGTACTGTGTCTGCTGCTAATATAGACTGGTTGATAAAGAGATAGTATACAACAATATACTACTATACTGGTGGTCAGGCACTGGTCACCACTAGTCACCACTAGTCACACTGGCAGTGGCACTCCTGCAGCAAAAGTGTGCACTGTTTAATTTTAAATTAATATAATATTATGTACTCCTGGCTCCTGCTATAACAACCTGCAGTGCTCCCCAGTCTCCCCCACAATTATTATAAGCTTTTATACATTGATGTGCAGCACACTGGGCTGAGCTGAGTGCACACAGACTGAGTCACACTGTGTGACTGCTGTGTATCGTTTTTTTCAGGCAGAGAACGGATATAGCAGAGAACGGATATATTAAATAAAAGTTAACTTAACAACAACTGCACTGGTCACTGTGGTAAACTCTGTCTGCACAATCTCTCTCTCTCTCTTCTAATCTATTCTAATGGAGAGGACGCCAGCCACGTCCTCTCCCTATCAATCTCAATGCACGTGTGAAAATGGCGGCGACGCGCGGCTCCTTATATAGAATCCGAGTCTCGCGAGAATCCGACAGCGTCATGATGACGTTCGGGCGCGCTCGGGTTAACCGAGCAAGGCGGGAAGATCCGAGTCGCTCGGACCCGTGAAAAAAAAAGTGAAGTTCGTGCGGGTTCGGATTCAAAGAAACCGAACCCGCTCATCTCTAGTAAAAACGTGTAGCCTTTCCCAACATGTTCCACTGTCACATAATAATGATGCCAATGTTCTATCTGTGTAGGGCAATTACTACTATTTTTATTAGGGATGAGCAGGTTCGGTTCCCTGAGAACTGAACTCACCCAAACTTGGGGATCTGGGCCTGGATCCAAGTCAGGCTTGGATCTCCCTGCCTGCCCTGGATCCCAAATTGAGGCAAAACCTCAGGATCTCACTGTCGGATCCTGAGGTTTAGGCTCGGATGCCGGTTTCTATAGTAACCTATGGAAGACCGCTGATTGGCTGTGAGAGCTGTCTGTCATGGCTCTCAGACAATCAGCATCTCCCCATAGGCAAGATGGATGCCCCCACAGCACTAATAGTGCCGCTTCCTGCACTGCCGACAGTGACACTTTCACTGCTGACACCATCACCCAAATTGCTAACACCGCCGTCAACACTGCTGGCACCCCTGTACTGGGGTCACTGCCAGCACTCCTGCACCGAGGACACACCCCAGCATTCCCAAACTGCAGACACTGCCGGCATCCCTGCACTGAGGACACTGCCAGCACCACCGAACTGAGGACACCGCTGGTACCCCTGCACTGCCGACAGTGCTGGCACCACCACACTGAGAACACCACTGGCATCCCTGCAATGCCGCCACTGCCTCCACCACTGCACAGAGGACACCGCTGGCACCCCTGCACTGCTGACCACTGCACTGAGGACACAGCTGACACCCCTGCTCTGCTGATGCTGACACTGCCAGCACCACCGCACTGAGGACACCGCTGACACCCCTGCACTGCCAACACTGCCATCACCACAACATTGAGGACACCGCAGACACCCCTGCACTGCCGACACCACCACACTGAGGACACCGCTGGCACCCCTGCACTGACAAAACTGCCAGCATTACTGCACTGAGGACACAACTGGCACCCCTGCACTGTCGACACTGCCAGCACCACCACACTATGGACACCGCTGGCATCCCTGCACTGCTGACACTGTAGGCACCACCACACTGAGGACACCTGTGGAACTCCTCCACACCGCTGACACCCCTGAACTGCCGGCACCACCACACTGAGGACACCACTAGCACCCCTGCACTGCTAACACCACCACACTAAGGACACCGCTGGCACCCCTGTACTGCTGACACTGCCAGCACCACCGCACTGAGGATTGTTATGCACACCAGTGCCAGCAGGAATGTACTGGTGTCTGAACGGAGAGGGATGCAAAACAAATGAACTCACAGACAGACTGGGGAATATGACATTACATACATAGAAGGTGATAGGGTAACAAAATAAACACAAAGTGAACAGAGAAGCCCAAGGCTAAGAAACTGGGTGTCTCCCTAGTATTAGGAATGCTCAGATGGAAAGAAGCGAGATGTTGTGATTTAATACGTAGAGAACCCGAAATACTGTTGCTAAGGGCAACAGCAAAACCCTAAAGGGTTACCAACGGGTGTGGCAGTAAACTCCTTGGTCAGAGATGGAATAATAGACACAAGGAGAGTCTCCACAATCCTAGTCCTCACTTGCAGTGCACTGGTTCAGCTTACTGCCACTAAACTGACACCTGAACACCTTGCACAGTGAGAAAGGATTTTGGCAGGCAAGTCTGAGAATACAGCCGCAAACTTGCTAGGTTCACAGAGTAGCAAAAGAACCCCAGCAGGTTAAACGACTGACTCCAGTCTTACTGCTAGGTCTGGATTGGCAGAGTGTAATACCAAATCCCAAGGCCTATTTGCAGTAAGCAACAAACAAATACAAAGTTTACACAGTACTAGCTAGTTTTCAGGAACTGACTAACCAACAAAGATTCAGCAGCATCTGCCTAACCTGAGAAGAGGGTTTATATAGCAGGTGCTGTCCACGCCCCACTCAGACCTCACAGACTGTGAGCACAAAAACCAGCACCGGATCCCCTGCCGTGCACAGAGCCTGTAACCACTGCACAGCAAAAGACCCGAACCGGAGTATCAGCTACTCTCAGGTTACTCCGCTAGCACTTGTCTCCCGGTTGCCATGACGACGTGGCAGCACAGAGCAGGAGACCCTAACAGTACCCCCCCTCTGACGAGGGGTCAAAGAACCCCTACCACCGGGTTTATCGGGGAACTGCGAGAAGAAAGAGCGTAACAGTCTGGGGGCATGAAGATCACAACTGCGCACCCACGACCGCTCCTCCGGGCCATACCCCTTCCAGTGCACCAAAAATGACAGCCGACCCCGAACCATCTTGGAGTCAAGAATCCTTTCAACAACAAACTCCCTCTGGCCACGTATCAGAAGAGGGGAAGGTCTTCCACTGGAAGAAGGATTACTAATCGCCCGTTTTAAAAGGGAACAATGAAATGTTTTATTGATACCCAAAGAACGGGGTAGATCTAACTGAAATGCCACCGGATTGATAACCCTCGTGATCTTATAAGGACCGATGAACCGGGGGCCTAACTTATGAGATGGCTGTCTCAACTTCAAATTCTTGGTAGACAACCAGACGAAGTCTCCTAATTTGAAGCTGCAGGGTCTTTTCCGCTTATCAAAAACCCTTTTGGTCACTAATGACACAGACACAAGGGCTTTCTTCACTTTCCTCCAAATACCTCTAAGGACCGAAACCACAGAGGAACCACCAGGCGTGGAGTCCTGGGGGTCAAAAGAATTGGCCTTAGGATGATGCCCATACACACAAAGGAAGGGAGAGATCCCTGTAGCAGAGTGAGCCGCGTTGTTATAGGCAAACTCCGCCATGGACAGATGAGCAACCCAGTCAGTCTGACACTTGGAGACATAACACCTGAGGAACTGCTCCAAGGACTGGATCACCCTTTCAGTCTGCCCATTAGACTGCGGATGGTAGCCTGACGACAAGCTGACAGAAATCTGGAGATCGGAACAAAATGCCCTCCAGAATTTGGCCACAAACTGGGATCCGCGGTCAGAGACCACATCAAGTGGCAACCCGTGGAGGCGCACAACATGCAGCATAAATAATTCAGACAGGCGTCTGGCCGATGGCAGCCCAACCAATGGAACGAAGTGCGCCATCTTCGAAAACCTGTCAACGACAACCCAGATGGCTGTCATCCCCGAGGATTTGGGCAAGTCCACCACAAAATCCATTGAAATGTGGGTCCATGGCTTAGATGGAATAGAGAGTGGATGTAATGGGCCAACAGGAACCCCTCTAGGAGTCTTATTTCGGGCACAGATGTCACATGCCCGAACCCACTGATCCATATCCCTAGCCACCGAGGGCCACCACACCGCCCTAGATAGCAACTCCCGAGTTCTGGCAATACCCGGATGACCTGCCGACTTCTTGGCATGGAATTCCAGGAACACTCGCTGTCTTAACCTAGGAGGCACAAACAAAAGACCTACCGGAAGGTCTGGAGGAGCCTGCTCCTGTGCTCTAAGGACTAATGACAAGAGGTCCTGGGTAATGCCCACTTTAATACATGATGGGGACACAATGGGCAATGGCTCCTCGGTGGTCTCCTGGATTGGAGCAAAACTCAGCGAGAGCGCATCAGCCTTGATGTTTTTTGACCCAGGGCGATATGTTATCAAAAAATTAAAGCGAGCAAAACACAAAGCCCATCGTGCCTGCCTGGCATTGAGGCGCTTCGCTGACTCTAAATATGCCAAATTCTTATGGTCGGTGAGAATTGAGACCACAAACTTAGCCCCCTCAAGCCAGTGTCTCCACTCCTCGAGTGCATCCTTAATAGCCAACAATTCCCGGTTACCCACGTCATAATTCATCTCGGCAGGCGAAAATTTACGGGAAAAGTAAGCACAGGGATGAAGGCGATTATCAGACACCCCCATCTGAGAGAGCACTGCCCCAATACCCATCTCAGAGGCATCCACCTCCACCACAAAAGGACGCTCTGGATCTGGGTGTCGCAGCACCTTGGCCGAGACAAATGCCCTTTTGAGACGGGCAAAAGCCGCTTTGGCCTCACAAGACCAGTGAGCAACATCCGCCCCTTTCTTAGTGAGTGCCACCAAGGGCGCCACTATAGACGAAAATCCAGCGATAAATCGTCTATAAAAATTTGCAAAGCCCAGAAAACGCTGAAGCGCCTTCAAACTAGTGGGCTGCACCCAATCCAGGACTGCCTGTACCTTGGAACCCTCCATTTGGAAACCTTCTGGGGAGATAATATATCCTAGAAATGCGATTTGCTGAACTTCAAATTCGCACTTCTCCAGCTTCGCCCCAAGCCGGTGGTCTCTGAGTTTCTGGAGGACTAAGCGTACATGCTTCCGATGTTCCTCCAGGGAATGGGAGAAGATTAGGATGTCATCTAAGTATACAACTAAGAATCTATCCAAATATTCCCTGAGCACATCGTTCATGAAGTCCTGGAAGACTGCCGGGGCATTACAGAGCCCAAAAGGCATCACCAAATATTCATAATGCCCTGAGTGGGTATTAAAGGCAGTCTTCCATTCATCCCTCTCTCTTATTCGGATTAGATTGTACGCACCGCGTAGGTCAATCTTAGAAAAAATGGTGGTAGTACGAAGCTGGTCAAACAAGACCGAAATGAGAGGCAGTGGGTATGAGTTTTTAATCGTGATACGGTTCAATTCCCTGAAGTCGATGCAGGGTCGCAACGAACCGTCCTTTTTACCCACGAAGAAGAACCCCGACCCAACTGGAGACTGTGAAGGTCTGATAAATCCCTTAGCCAAGTTCTCCTGAATGTACTCTGCCATAGCCTGAGTCTCAGGACGTGACAGGGAGTACAACCTGCTCTTGGGAAGCTTAGCATTCGGCAACAAATCAATGGCACAGTCATAGGGGCGATGGGAAGGTAGTACCTCTGCAACTCTTTTGGAGAACACGTCCGCAAAATCTGCATAACATCCTGGCAATCCTGGCAAACTTAGCTGCGAAAGCCTGACTGGAAGGCTCAAGCAACTCCTGAAACAATCAGTACCCCAACTAAGAATCTCCCCAGAGACTAGAGATGTGCACTTGAAATTTTTCGGGTTTTGTGTTTTGGTTTTGGGTTCGGTTCCGCGGCCGTGTTTTGGGTTCGACCGCGTTTTGGCAAAACCTCACCGAATTTTTTTTGTCGGATTCGGGTGTGTTTTGGATTCGGGTGTTTTTTTCAAAAAACCCTAAAAAACAGCTTAAATCATAGAATTTGGGGGTCATTTTGATCCCAAAGTATTATTAACCTCAATAACCATTATTTCCACTCATTTTCAGTCTATTCTGAATACCTCACACCTCACAATATTATTTTTAGTCCTAAAATTTGCACCGAGGTCGCTGGATGACTAAGCTAAGCGACCCTAGTGGCCGACACAAACACCGGGCCCATCTAGGAGTGGCACTGCAGTGTCACGCAGGATGGCCCTTCCAAAAAACACTCCCCAAACAGCACATGACGCAAAGAAAAAAAGAGGCGCAATGAGGTAGCTGTGTGAGTAAAATAAGCGACCCTAGTGGCCGACACAAACACCGGGCCCATCTAGGATATAATATCACTAGTACTGCAGCCGGACAGGTATATAATATATATTTATTATGTAATGACTGATGACGGACCTGCTGGACACTGTCAGCTCAGCAGCACCGCAGACTGCTACAGTAAGCTACTATAGTAGTATGTATAAAGAAGAAAGAAAAAAAAAAAAACCACGGGTAGGTGGTATACAATTATGGATGGACCAGCGACTGCCGACACAGAGATAGCTACAGCCGTGGACTACCGTACTGTGTCTGCTGCTAATATAGACTGGATGATAATGAGATGAAATCAATATATATATATATATATATAATATCACACTAGAACTGCAGCCGGACAGGTAGATATATTTATTATGTAATGACTGATGACGGACCTGCTGGACACTGTCAGCTCAGCAGCACCGCAGACTGCTACAGTAAGCTACTATAGTAGTATGTATAAAGAAGAAAGAAAAAAAAAAACCACGGGTAGGTGGTATACAATTATGGATGGACCAGCGACTGCCGACACAGAGGTAGCTACAGCCGTGGACTACCGTACTGTGTCTGCTGCTAATATAGACTGGATGATAATGAGATGAAATTAATATATATATATATATAATATCACTAGTACTGCAGCCGGACAGGTATATATATTTATTATGTAATGACTGATGACGGACCTGCTGGACACTGTCAGCTCAGCAGCACCGCAGACTGCTACAGTAAGCTACTATAGTAGTATGTATAAAGAAGAAAGAAAAAAAAAACCACGGGTAGGTGGTATACAATATTATATATATATTATATACAATTATATATATATATATATATATATATTAAACTGGTGGTGATTAATTAAACTGGTGGTCAGGTCACTGGTCACACTATCAGCAACTTGCAAGTAGTACTCCTAAGCAGACAATCACAATATATATTATACTGGTGGTCAGTGTGGTCACAATGGCAGTGTGGCCTGCTCTCAGACTCTAACTGCTCCCCACTGTCAGTGTTTCCCCCACAAGTCAGAAATACATTATACAGTCACACTATCTATCTATCACTTCAGCAAGTAGTAGTACTCCTCCTAAAGTACTCCTCCTAATGCTCCCCAAAATTACTACTGTGTCTCTCTCTACTCTAGTCTCACTCTCTTCTCTATAAACGGAGAGGACGCCAGCCACGTCCTCTCCCTATGAATCTCAATGCACGTGTGAAAATGGCGGCGACGCGCGGCTCCTTATATAGAATCCGAGTCTCGCAATAGAATCCGAGCCTCGCGAGAATCCGACAGCGGGATGATGACGTTCGGGCGCGCTCGGGTTAACCGAGCAAGGCGGGAAGATCCGAGTCGCTCGGCCCCGTGTAAAAAAAACTGAAGTTCGGGCGGGTTCGGATTCCGAGGAACCGAACCCGCTCATCTCTACCAGAGACCCAGTCAAATTGAGGATTGTGGGCCCTTAACCAGGGTAACCCCAACACCAATGGGGCAAAAGTACAGACAGTCACATAAAAGGACAATTTTTCAGAGTGTGTGGCTCCAATAAACAAAGAAATCTGGCTAGTGCAAGAGGTAATTTTACCCTGGGATAATGGTTCCCCGTTTAACCCACAAATCTCAATTTCCGATGCCAAGGGTACTAAGGGAACAGAGTGTTTCAGGGCGAATTGGCGGTCCATAAAAACCCCGTCGGCCCCACTGTCCACAAAGGCCTCAGTCTTGACAGTTTGACCGAGGATCTTCAAGGTCACCGGAATGATAAAAGTCTTCTTGGGAAATTCTGACTTCTGGCCTGACAGGATATTTCCCATCACCCTCAGGCCCTGAAGTTTTCCGGCTTTTCTGGGCATGATACTACCGCATGACCTTTATTCCCACAGTACAAACATAACCCCTGCTGTCTCCTCCGCGTCTTCTCACGCGAGGAGAGGCGGGTAGCCCCAATCTGCATAGGCTCCTCGGAAAATTCCTCAGAGTCTGAGGTTCCCTTGGGAAAGAAGGAAACCTCGGTCTCCCTTTCAAGCCTGCGCTCTCTCAGCCGTCTATCCACCTGAATGGATAACTGCATGAGCTGATCCAAGCTATCAGGCAAGGGATATTGTACCAGTTGGTCTTTTAACTGGTTAGAAAGACCTCTTCGGTACTGGTGTCTCAGGGCTGGGTCATTCCACTGGGTATCATGGGCCAACCTCCGAAACTCCATACAATAAACCTCAACTGGCCTTCGCCCTTGCTTAAGGATCGAAATCTGAGCCTCGGCTGAGGCCGTCTTGTCAGGGTCATCATACAACATGCCCAGTGCCGTAAAAAAAGCATCAACACTTTTAAGCGACGGACAGTCAGGCTGCAACCCATATGCCCAGACCTGTGGGTCTCCTTGTAGCAAGGAAATCACTATGCCCACCCGCTGAATCTCCGACCCAGAAGACTGAGGCCTAAGCTGGAAATATAGCTTGCAGCTCTCCTTGAAACAAAAGAACTGCGAGCGATCTCCAGAAAAACGATCCGGGAGATTTACTTTCGGCTCCTTAACCCCTGAAGGCACTGCTGCTGCGGGAGCTCCGCCAGCAGCCTGCGAGGTGTGCATTTTAATGGACAAATCATTAAATTGTCGAGTCAGGACCTGCACCTGATCGACCACCTGTTGCAAAGTATTTTGAGGGGTATGCTCCATATTCCCACAAAATTTCAACAGGAGTATTAGGCTGCTGAATATGTTATGCACACCAGTGCCAGCAGGAATGTACTGGTGTCTGAACGGAGAAGGATGCAAAAAAAATGAACTCACAGACAGACTGGGGAATATGACATTACATACATAGAAGGTGATAGGGTAACAAAATAAACACAAAGTGAACAGAGAAGCCCAAGGCTAAGAAACTGGGTGTCTCCCTAGTATTAGGAATGCTCAGATGGAAAGAAGCGAGATGTTGTGATTTAATACGTAGAGAACCCGAAATGCTGTTGCTAAGGGCAACAGCAAAACCCTAAAGGGTTACCAACGGGTGTGGCATTAAACTCCTTGGTCAGAGATGGAATAATAGACACAAGGAGAGTCTCCACAATCCTAGTCCTCACTTGCAGTGCACTGGTTCAGCTTACTGCCACTAAACTGACACCTGAACACCTTGCACAGTGAGAAAGGATTTTGGCAGGCAAGTCTGAGAATACAGCCGCAAACTTGCTAGGTTCACAGAGTAGCAAAAGAACCCCAGCAGGTTAAACGACTGACTCCAGTCTTACTGCTAGGTCTGGATTGGCAGAGTGTAATACCAAATCCCAAGCCTATTTGCAGTAAGCAACAAACAAATACAAAGTTTACACAGTACTAGCTAGTTTTCAGGAACTGACTAACCAACAAAGATTCAGCAGCATCTGCCTAACCTGAGAAGAGGGTTTATATAGCAGGTGCTGTCCACGCCCCACTCAGACCTCACAGACTGTGAGCACAAAAACCAGCACCGGATCCCCTGCCGTGCACAGAGCCTGTAACCACTGCACAGCAAAAGACCCGAACCGGAGTATCAGCTACGCTCAGGTTACTCCGCTAGCACTTGTCTCCCGGTTGCCATGACGACGTGGCAGCACAGAGCAGGAGACCCTAACAAGGATACAGCTGACACCCCTGCACTGCTGACACTACTGCATTGAGGAAACCGCTGACACCCATGAACTGCCGACACTGCTGGCACCACCACACCGAGGACACCACTGCTACCCCTGCACTGCCGACACTGCCAGCACCACCGCACTAAGGACGCCGCTGGCACCCCTGCACTACCGACACTGCCGGCACTACTGCACTGAGGATATTGCTGGCACCCCGGCACTGCTAACACTACTGCACTGAGGACACCTCTGCAATGCTGACACTACCACTCTGAGGACACCGCTGGCACCCCTGCACTGCCGACACTGCTGGCACCACCACACTGAAGACACAGCTGAAAACCCCGCAGTGAGGACCCTCTGTCACAGTAAGTGCACTATTGGTGTATCTAACCTGCACTGTATCCAACCTGCACTGTAACCCGTGCTGTATCCGACCTATATTGTATTTTGAAGCCAAAAAATATATATATGTATAAAATTTATTTTATATAAAAAATTTTTTTAATATATATGAGAGTAAAAAAAGTTTTTACAAAGTACATAAAAACATAAAAGTATGGACCAAGTAAGTATTACAAGGATAAGGAGATCAACTTAACTTAAAAAACAGCAGGGGATTAGTGCAGGAAACCCAACGCGTTTTGTCTCATCAGACTTCTTCAAAGAAGAAATTTTAGACATATATATATTTTTTGGCTTTTAAATTTACAATTTTTTAGCAACACTGAGCGCTGAACCCTATCTCTCCAGCTTTCCATACGTCCAGCAGTGCGGTACCGGCACTGCATCCTTAGGGCCCAGCAGACACCTTTAATGAGGTTATGTGTGTTTTCTTATGGTAATTTTTAGGTAATCTTAATCTCATTTTAGATTATTTACTATAAAACTTTTTACTGAGATCATACTTCACAAGTGGCGCTGTACCTCTCCCCCTCTTTCTCTATATTGTATTTTACCTGCACTGAAACCTGCACTGTATATGACCCACACTGTATCCAACTCGCATTGTATTTGACCCGCACTGTATCCAACCCACACTGTATTTGACCTGCACTGTATCCAACCAACACTGTATCTAACCTGTGCTGTATCTAACCTGTGCTGTATCTAACCCACACTGTATTTTACCTGCACTTTATCTGGCCCACGCTGTATCTGACCTACAATGTATACAACTTACAGTGTATGCAACCCATATGGTATCTGACCTTCACTGTATCTCGTACTGTATATGACGTGCACTGTATCTGACCTTGCACCATAGCCAACCCTCACTATATGTAACACGCACTGTATCCAACCTGCACTGTAGCCTACACTATATCCAACCCAACCAGTATCACACCTGCACTCTGACCTTCACTGTATCCAACCCATACTGTATGCGATCTGCATTATATACAACCGGCAATGAATTCCACCTACACTGTATCTGACCTACCCTGTATCCATCTGCACTGTATCTAACCCACAATGTAACCTGCATTGTATCCGACCCACTTTGTATCTAACCTGCACTGTAAACCGTACTCTGTCTGACCAACACTGTATCCGACCAGCACTGTAACCAGGTCAATATTTAACTGTGTGTCCCAAAGTATTCCGCACTGTACTACACAGGTACAAAATGCTGTATTTTGTGATTAAGAAGATTTTGGGGAGCTGCTCGACAAAAATGCTGATTGATAGGGGCTTTACATGGGCACAGAGTGCCAGTCATCAGTGACCCAGGGCCCCCAGGAGGGAGTTACAGACTGAGCACTGAGAATAGGCATGTGCTGGGCACATGTGCACTTGTGTAGGGGGCATCATGGCTGCTGTTGCTATTTTACACATGGCTTCATTTTTTTTCTTTGCTGTTTGGTAACTACTTTAGAGCAATGATATTGTACACACGATTCTCAGGAAATTTCTGTATTTGATTGTTTTTCTATTGATAGTACTTGTGAGTTAGTTTGATTGGTTATTGCTTATACATTACTAACTTGTTAAACATTTTTAAACAGAAATAACTGCCATGTGTTTGTGCCACTGCTCTGTTACTTAGTTTAGTGAGCCAGGCTGAAAATAAGTGGAAATTAATGTTATTGAGGTTAATAATACTGTAGTAACAAAACAAAACAAAAATATTCTGTGATTTTAGCTGTTTTTATGTTTTGTTTTTTAAAATCCAGATCCAAAACCAAAACCCGAAAGGGTGGTTTTGGCAAAAAAAATCCAGATCCAAAACACGAAAGGAGATCCAGATCCAAAACCAAAACACAAAACCCGAAATGTGTCCGGTGCACATCTCTAATTTTTATATAAGTGATTGGCAAAACAAGTGTAAAAATAGTGATAAGAATGAAAAGCCTTAGGTAATGTATCAAACTAGCATCCTGCTATCTAATTTACATTTTAGCTGCACATTTCCATTTTAATAATCTGCAACTTAACCCATCATGCTGTTCCATATTATTTTATTATTAATTCGATTTAACGCTTTTTTTATCAAGATATTTAATTCAACTTAATGAGCATTTTAATTAGCTTTTACACATTGGCTTTGTAAGATTCTTTTTATATATTTAGAACACAGTTTTATGGTCTTGTGATAATGGGATTAAAACCAAAATTTCCAATCAAATACCACTACAAATCTACTGTCCATGTTTTTACAAATTATTTTAATTCTCAGTATGCTGGGCTATAAATATAAGAATGGCCAAGTCGACCGTTATAGTAAATTTTAACTTGTTATCCATTCAATTTCAGTTGTTCAAGTATAAAAATGGCTTCAGTAGTTTGTCTGCTCCATTCTCAACCTGGATAGACACTACATACTGTAGGCAGCAGGAGTTTATTCTATGAAATATTAAAGTAAAAGTAATTTATAGTAATTTATAAGGGGTATGTAAAATTAGAATCCTATTCTGGAAGAATATGGCATAGATATTACTTTAATTAAACAAAAATAGTTGTAGCTAAGCTCATTCATTACCCTTATGAGATTGCATACAAAATTGTACAGCAAATTAAAAACAGTTTTTAAAATAATTCCCTTTTACAATGAGTCACATATTGCAATATAGTCAAAAATCTGAACTTCTACATTCTTGTATTTATATTGTTAAATAAATGACAATCTGATTACATAATGATTACATAACCTTATTTCAGGTTTCGTAATACATGACAATTAACTAACATAATTGGATTGACCCTATTCCCTGATTATATAACTACGGGTTATCACAGCTTAGTACAAACGCTGTTGGAAATGTGTGCATCATACAGTAATAATGACTAGAATGTTAGCAATTAATTGCTAAAAAAAAATCTGAAAAAAATAATAATGGAGAACTCTTGCAATCATGTGTTATCAGGTTTCAGAGCTTAATGGTGGATTTAGGTAATAAATACGTATTTCTAAAACTTTTTTATTCCACTTCAATTTATTACAAACTTCTGACCAGTGTTAGTGACTGTTGGACATTTCCAGTCTTTTTTAAGTATTATTATTATTATTATTAATATCCAGCTCAAAGAGCCCAAGGCTGGTTATGCTTAAGAGGGGGGACCCCATGCCATTTTTTTTTCTACTTTTAACTCTTTAAACACTACTCATAATGTACACAATGACACCCTGCACGGATCTCAATGATCCGGCCGGGCTTCATTGTGTTATGTCCGATGGTGTTTTACTAATCACTCCCGTAAAACACTGCCCGACAATACGTATCATATCGACATCAGAAAATATGAAACTAGAAAACTCGGCAGCTTAGTAAATTACCGAAAATGGATTCAAAAAGTTGCGGTAAAATACATCCGATAAAAATCGAGATTAAAATCCCAACAAATCGACACAAACACGAATATTAGTAAATAAACCCCAAGGAGTTTGGAGGCAAAAGGGAGAAGAGATTGTTTGGTAGTTGGAGAGATTGGTTGGATCAAGGGTAGTTTTTTAAGAATGGGGGAGACAAGTGCATGCTTAAAGGCAGAAGGGACAGTGCCTGATGAGAGTGAGAGATTGAGTAGATGGGCAAGATGGGAAGAAGAAGAGAGGAAGCAGAGAAGGGAGGGAATAGGGTCAAGTGGGGAGGTGGAGGGGGTGAGGACCGGATGAGGACCATGACTTCCTCTCCAGATACAGGGAAGAAAGATGTCAGAGTAGGTAGGAGGGAAGGAGAGGGGGTCTGGAAATGGAGGAGGGGGGTTGCTCAAGTTCTGGTGGGTTGTTACGTCCTGACGAATGGAGTCAATTGTGGATGTGAAGTAGGTGGCAAAGTCAAGAGCAGAAAGTGAAGAGGGGAGTTGAGGCAGGGGTGGGCAGAGGAGCGAGTTGACAGTGGCAAAGATGCACTGGGGGTTTGAGGATTAGGGGGAGATGAGGTTTTTGAAGTAAGATTGTTTAGAGAGGGTAAGGGCAGCAAAGTACGATGAAAAGCATACATTTGTAGTGGAGGAAGTCGGCCTTAGAGCGTGATTTCCTCCACTGTCACTCAGTGGTACGTGAGCATTTTTGCAGATATCTGGTGCATTTTGTGTGCCAGGGTTTTGGTGTCGTTCTGCAAGGGTGAATAGTGGTTGGTGGGGCGACAGAGTCAAGAGCAGAGGTAAGGGATGCATTGTATAGGGAAGTAGCTTGTTCAGGGCAGGAAAGAGAGAGAGGATAGGAGAGAGCAGTGAGTCAAACAGGGAAGATAGGGAAGTAGTGTCAATAGCTTCAATGTTATGCTTTGTGATGGTAGTCTTAGGTGGTAAAGATGGAGAAGCAGATAGAGATAGGTTAAAAGTGAGCAGGTGATGGTCAGAGAGGGGGAACAGGGAGTTGAAGAAATAAGAAAGAACACAGCGGTGAGTGAAAACCAGATCCAGTGAGCTTCCACGCACGTGGGAGGGGGAAGAGGTCACTGGAAGAGACCAAGAGAAGAGATGTGGTTAAGGAGTTTAGAGACAGGTAATTTTGTGGGGTTATCAATAGGGATGTTGAAATCACTTAGTAACCACCTAGTAATCACTTAGTAATTGGTTGCATCTGTTTGGTCTGGTGAATTAATATGACATCTCTCCTTTTGCCATTCCAGATCATTATTTATAACACTAGCATCAATTTTCTGTCAGCTTTTAAAGACATATCTTTGGTGGAGTTAAAATAAATTGAGTTTTATATTTATTCCACCAATACCTCTGGAGTCTATTCGCTGTTCACTGTATTTCATAGGGTCCACATGTCAGCAGCACCAGCACCAACTTCCGGTGAGAGCCGGGGATGGTCACATGCTTACAGAGCTCCCATTCCTGACGCCAAGGTTCCCATATTCCTTCCCCACTATCTGCATCTCAAGGACATTGATGTATTGGTGACCTGCAGCACTGCATCCAGACTTGCTCACCGCCCCAGAGATGCCAATGACTGTGGGCAGGGGCAAATGCATGATTTTTATGAGAGGGGCGGTAGTTTCCATAACATGCACACACATATTACATGTATAATATATTGCTCATTCTAGGGAAACAGGGAAAAAGGAAAACTACTGCAGTAGTAATGTATTAAATTCTATTATATGTTGATTGACCTCATATTTTATAATTTTTCATAAATATGAATCCGTTTGGGAGTGCTGCCACGTACTATGTTGTTGCCAACAGTTGGAAACTAATTTACAGGAGAAAGGAAATAATTGGTCTTGGGTGGCGCACACAAATTAATGACTTCATAAAATATAACTTTTAATTCATAATTATTAATAAGACCTGTAACTGTAAAATATTAAAAACTAACAAACAATGACAAGACAAAGTGTTACATATAATAAAAATACACACTGTGCTCCATGTGTCGTGCACTGCTCACATATAGTAATTTATTAATGGGTACTATGACCTTTGTTTGTGTTGTATATACTGTCAATTTATTAATGTGAATACAGGTTAATTTCCAATGCTTAAATTGCAGTTATGAGTTATTTACCAGCAATTAGACAATATCTAAACAATTCAATAACTGCTGGCTCGTGTTCCCTCTTCATATATCCTCACATATTGTATCGTCTCAAATTTATGAGTGATTCATCAATGCCAAAGTACTGCTGCTGAAAAATGCCAGTTATTAATTCTGAAAGGTCTGTTAACCCACTCTCCAGTGAACCCACTCTCCAGTGAACCCACTCTCCAGTGATTAATATCTTGTACAGTGGTACAGTGTGAACCGCCGATGCGCGTTTCACAGATAGTTTTTTCAGAGCCCTGAAAAAAGTATCTGTGAAACGTGCGTCGGCGGTTCACACTGTACCACTGTACTAATAACTCATGCTAGCCAATAATGTATGTTACTGTCTAAATGTGAATGAGCTTAGGATGCATTTGTGATATGGAACGATACATGTAAAACTCAGACTATGCCTATGTGGAATGGAATTAAGTACTGAGCGATACATGAGATTTAACAGCCCAAAGGAATGATAAGGGCTTAATATCAGGCTGTAATCTAATGCTCAGCATTTGTGTATACACTCTTATATATCTGTCTATGACGCAGTGAAAAGGACACAGAACAACTAATTAATACTACAGTGTATATACCTATACTAACCCATTGCCCCCTCTCATTGAACAGAATAGCATTACCTATGATATTCAGTGATTACTATACGCAGCCGTATGTGGCACAATTAAAACAATACAGCCAGTTACTAATTGAGGCTAAAGTGTTCATAAGACTGCCTCTCGCTATTGATACATAGCATTTGAACAAGTGTGATTACTTGGAATCATTAAAATGCATTACAGTTATGCATGGTTCAGTGAATGTTTAAAACAATTACTCTCCATCCTGTGAATAGGAGGACGTCACACATTACACTTGTTACATGCAGCTGCTCAGGACACAGATTGAGCAACAGTGTAACAATAGAAGAGAGTGGCAGAAGTTACATTCTATCCACTGTTAGGCTCTACTTGAAACATAGACAATTGCAATACAAAAGCTACTACAGCAGTCAAGTTTATTAGACAACAAAATTTAACACACTGAGAGTGAATAATTTAATTCACTGCCAGTTTAACTGCGACAATAGTGCAGTGGATCCCCTTCAGGAAATCCCCACAGTAAATACACATGATAAATAATTCTGTTGATAACAAGCTACTACATCATATGTAGTGCAGTCGTATACAATGCAGCAGTGCCGATCTGCTATCATAGGAATAGTATTTGAACTCAGGATACACATTATAATCACTGTAACAAAAGGCTGAGTACATCAACGGTGATATATGATACTGAGAATACCCTGATAATAGATTAATGTATATCATTGTCAAGCGCTGACAACGAGGTTTGAGAGTGCTGACCAGGGATTTTGATGTATTAGAACTTGAAGACCAAGATATTAATCACTGGAGAGTGGGTTAACAGACCCAACTCACCTGTCAGAATTAATAACTGGCATTTTTCAGCAGCAGTACTTTGGCATTGATGAATCACTCATAAATTTGAGACGATACAATATGTGAGGATATATGAAGAGGGAACACAAGCCAGCAGTTATTGAATTGTTTAGATATTGTCTAATTGCTGGTAAATAACTCATAACTGCAATTTAAGCATTGGAAATTAACCTGTATTCACATTAATAAATTGACAGTATATACAACACAAACAGAGGTCATAGTACCCATTAATAAATTGCTATATGTGAGCAGTGCACGACACATGGAGCACAGTGTGTATTTTTATTATATGTAACACTTTGTCTTGTCATTGTTTGTTAGTTTTTAATATTTTACAGTTACAGGTCTTATTAATAATTATGAATTAAAAGTTATATTTTATGAAGTCATTTATTTGTGTGCGCCACCCAAGACAAATTCTTTCCTTTCTCCTGTAAATTATGTATAATATATTCACATATATATATTAGATATTTTAGCGCTGTGTGCAAGAAAAAGCATCAGTGCCCCCCAATATGTAAAATAGGCTCAGTGCGTGCCGTAGGCGCACACCAAAAGTATAAGGGTGTGGCTACATTGGGAAGGGGCATGCTCACAAAATAATACTAATTCATATTATGCTGCATTGTAGTCTCCATTATTCAAATTTTGCTACACAGTAGCTCCACTTACATACATTACACCAGGTAGAGCCCATGTCACACATTAGGCCAGGCAGAGCCCCCTTTTACACACTATGCCAGGTAGAGTCCACTTTTACATAGTACGGCAGGTAGAGTCCCCTTTTACACATTACGGCAGGTAGAGTCCCCTTTTACACATTACACCAGGTAGAGTCATGAGAGAGAGAGAGAGAGAGAGAGAGAGAGAGAGAGAGAGAGAGAGAGAGAGGGGGGGGGAGAAAGATAGGCTTGGGAGGGAGAGATAAAGAAAGGTGGCAGGCAGAGAGACAGAGAGAAAGTGGTGGGAAGGAGACAGAGAGAGGGGTCGAAGGGATATAGAGGGGAGAGAGAGAGGGGGAGAGACACACACACACACACACACACACACACACCGGTGCAGACAGCCATGGCGACAGATGGGGATTGTTCCTGTGCTGGTGACGGCTGCAGCTGGAGCTACTGCCACTCTGTCCTTCTTGCTCCAGGCATCCCATGCGCGGTTCCCTGACAGGAGGAGGCGCATCTCCAGCCCAGCCTGTATGGTACAGGGACACTGCGCTGCTGTACCAGTCAAGGAGGAGGGGAAGGAGCAGGGTGTAGCTGCAGCACACGGAACGGGGAGACAGAGATAGTCTATGCAGCAGGGCACAATGCTACTTTTATATGTTATAGCAGACAGCTCTGCCAATCAGGTTAGATTCAGATGATGCAACCACAGCACCAATGCACTGTGTGCAAAGCACTACAACCAACACCTAGTTATGGCCCTGTCCCTAACACATCACCACCCATAATAATCGGCTGCATCCCTCCCGGACCGTCTGCGACTAGTATATCACCAGGATACTTCCCCATCAGTTAATGTACCCTCACAGGCTCCGGCAGCAGCAACTCTGATTCTGAGATAGGGGATGGGAGAGGGAGGCAGCGATGTGTACACAGGAGGATGCCATGAAGAGGATGCCAGCACCCAGCCGCAGCACCGCGGACCATGTACAAGAGCATCTTCAGTATTGGATTGTGAGGTACACACTCACCCCAGAAGTATAGATATATGGATGTATGTGGTGCTGCCTAGGGACTTTAAACTTTCAATTATCATAAAGAATACATATATACAAGCATTGTCACTATAAGGTGCAAACACAATTCAATACTGTAACTAATGCTGGCCCAGGTCAAAAGAATCAGGATTAACCCATAATAAAGGAGGGAGGGAGATGTATATGCACACCTCCTACCTTTCAATACTATGGATCGGTGAGAAGGGGCCCCTCCATTCTTCTATCCTGCAGTCTGCAGCATTGTCAGTTCCAGTTTCTACTGTGGCTGTGAGATCACTGTGAGCTGCAATACTCCAGGAGAGCTGCCACAAATGGTCAGTCCTGCAGTACAGCCCGGGGTATAGTGCTTGATTGTGTGGCCTGCATCTCCATGTCGTGTGCAGCAGTCCGTGCTGCTTCTGTGTGTTGGGTCAAAGGTCTGACTCCTGAGACTGGGGAAGGGAGAGGAATGTGGCAGGTATACATAGGAGGATGTGTCTATCTTTTGACCCGGTCGACCTTTTGACCCTGTCGACCTAATGTCTGTCTAACACAGTGTTTTTCAACCACTGTGCTGTGGCACACTAGTGCACCTGAGCAGTCTCCAGGTGTGCCGCCATAGAAGCAGAGCCAGGCCAGTCAGTGTTTTGCCGCAACTGAGGCCCTGGAACGATCAATACTGGTGGGTTTAGTGGTTGCAGAGCCAGATCTAATTTTGGGCCCGGGCAGTGTTGGGCTCTTCTGGCATTCTTAGATGCGGCTCAGGCATTACCTATGGAGAAGCTGCGACATGACATCGTAGGACACGCAACTGCACCATGCATCACCATTATATTTGAGTGTGCCTTGGCAATATTTAAATCTTGTTCAGTGTGCCGTGAGTTGCAAAAGGCTGAAAATCTCTGGTCTAACATATGAGGGTAAATTTACTAAGGTGGGAGATTTTTAGAACTGGTGATGTTGCCCATAGCAACCAATCAGATTATATCTATTATCTGCTAGAAGCAGCTAGATAAATGGTAAATAGAATCTGATTGGTTGCCATGGGCAACATCACCAGTTCTAAAAATCTCCCACCTTAGTAAATTTACCCCATGGTGTCTAGCTATTGGCTGTCTAACTAGACACTGTCTATCTATCATCCGTATACCTTAATGGATTGTAGCACAATACAAGTAGCATATAATATAAAGCTAAATAGGAGAATCCTTCAAAACAGACTGTAAATTAATTTCTAACAATCCTTACAGTAAAGGAAAATTCTAGAACTCTGTGTGAAATCAGTTAAACTTCCAGATTTGCAAACACTCAGTGGGGTAACTAATAGGTTCACATACTGTTAAATTTAGTGATGTTACGGTTTATACGCTTTCTCTTTCAAGGTTTTACTTGGGGATATTTGTGTTGGGTGTTTGTAAGAAAGTAAAAACTAGTGATATTTAGAGACTATGCCGAGTGGTAATTACCATGTTATCACTTGAGCATAAAACCTTAGTGGCTATGATAATTGTGTGAGGTAGATTCATTTTCTGTATACAGTATAACAAAGGGTCAGAAGGTGTCCTATTGTTTTGAAGAGAGAAGTGGGAATGTACTAACATAGTTGAAAAAGAATTCAAATGTTTAATAGAGAATGTAGTTGAAGGAGGTAAAGCATTGTCATAGAGTGCAGCACGAAAAGTTGTAACATAAAAGCTTATAAACAAGATAATGTAGAGCAGGGGTGTCCAATCTTTTTTTTTTTTAGTAAGTGCCCTATTAAGGTGACTTTGGATGGCCACACATTTGTTGCTCACAGATAACCCGCCAGCAATTAAGTAATGGTTCTTTGTAGGGATGAGCGGGTTCGGATTTTGGAAATCCGAACCCCACTGAACACCCCCGATCCGAGTCGGGAACCAAGTCTAACTCGGGTTTTTCCACCAGACTCGGTACCCAGAATGATGCAAAACATCATCATCCTGGTGTCGGATTCTCGCGAGATCTGGGACTTTGTATATTTTGTGCCTCCTGCCTTGCCATCTTCACGCCAGTCCTGTGCGGGAAAGTGGTGTGGCGCGTGGGGTGGTGACCTGCTCTTTTGTATCATTCCAGTGGTGGTGTCTTGTGCTGTTTCAGTCCAGTGGTGGTGTCTTGTGCTGCATCAGTCCAGTCACAGTGGTGGTTTCCTGTGCTGCCATAAGCCCAGTGGTGCTGCTGTATAAGTCCAGCCCAGTGGTGCTGTCTTGTGCTGCATCATTCCAGTGGTGGTGTCCTGTGCTGCAATAAGCCCAGTGGTGCTGCTGTATAAGTCCAGTCCAGTGGTGCTGTCTTGTGCTGCATCAGTCCAGTGGTGGTGTCTTGGGCTGCATCAGTACAGTGGTGGTGTCTTGTGCTGCCATAAGTCCAGTGGTGCTGCTATATAAGTCCAGTCCAGTGGTGCTGCCATATAAGTCTAGTCCAGTGATTCTGCCATATAAGTCCAGTCCAGTGGTGCTGCCATATAAGTCCAGTGGTACTGCTGTATAAGTCCAGTGGTCCTTCCATATAAGTCCAGTGGTACAGCCATATAAGGCCAGCGGTACAGCCATATAAGTCCAGTGGTACTGCCGTATAAGTCCAGCGGCACAGCCGTATAAGTCCAGCGGTACTGCCGTATAAGTCCAGCGGTACAGCCATATAAGTCCAGCGGTACAGCCATATAAGTGCAGCAGTACTGCCGTATAAGTCCAGCGGTACTGTCCTGTGCTGTATATTATTTACTCCAAATAAAGGGATTTTTAATATTTAATCCAAATAATTTTTACAGGGTTTACCCTGCGTGGTGTAGGGGTACGCTCTCCTGCATATTATTATAATAACTCCAGATAAAAGGGTTATTATCCAAATAATTTTTACAGGCTTTGTCGTTTATGTGTGCTTTAGGGGTATGCTCTCCTGTGCCACATATTGTTATATAACTCCAGAAAAATAATAGAGAACAAAATTTTGGAGGATAAAATAGGGAAAGATCAAGAACTACTTCCTCCTAGTGCTGAAGCTGCTGCCACTAGTCATGACATAGACGATGAAATGCCATCAACGTCGTCTGCCAAGGCCGATGCCCAATGTCATAGTAGAGGTCTTGTAAAATACTTTAAAAACAAAGTTCAGTAAAATGATCCCCCCAAATTTTTTTAAAATCATCTGAGGAGAAACGTAAACTTGCCAATATGCCATTTAGGACATGAAGTGGCAAGGAACGGCTAAGGCCTATGAGCATGACTAGTGGTTCCGCTTCACATGACGTTGGAAGCCCCACTAGAAAAATTAAAAGAGTTAAGCTGGCAAAAGCACAGCAAAGTACTGTGCGTTCTAAGATGGTATCACAAATCCCCAGGGAGAGTCCAAGTGTGTCGGCAGTTGTGATGCCTGACCTTCCCAACACTGGATGGGAAGAGGTGGCTCCTTCCTCCATTTGCATGCCCTCTGCAAGTGCTGGAAGGAGCACCCACAGTCCAGTTTCTGATATTCAAATTGAAGATGTCACTGTTCAAGTACACCAGGATGAGGATATGGGTATAGCTGGCGCTGAGGAGGAAGTTGACGAGGAGGATTCTGATGGTGATGTGGTTTGTTTAAATCAGGCACGGGGAATATAGTTGTTGTCCATGGGATGAATAAGCCCATCGCCATGCCTAGGAAGAAGACCAAAAATCCACCTCTTCGGTCTGGAATTATTTCTATCCAAATCCGGACAACTGCTGTCTTGCCATATGTACCTTATGTAAAGATGTAATAAGTAGGGGTAAGAATGTTCACCACATAGGAACATCCTGCCTTATAAGTCACCTGCATCGCATTCATAAAAAGTCACTGTCAAGTTCAGAAACTTTGGATAAGGCCGTAAGCAGTCCAGGGACACCTAAATCCCTTTGTCCTCTTGTATCCAAGCACCTGACAACCACACCAGCAACTCCCTCCTCGTCAATTTCCTCCTTAATCAGGATCAGAAGTAGTACTGCAGGCCATGTCACTGGCATGACTGACTCCTCTCCTATCAGGGATTCCTCCGGAGGACCCTGCATTGCTAAGCCTACTGCTGCCACTGCTGATGTTGCTGCTGGGAGTCGTTCATCATCCTGGAGAGGAATTGGAACACCACTACTTCTTTCACTAAGCAATTGACCGTCCAACAGTCCCTTGTGAGGAGGATGACGTACGACAGCAGTCATCCTATTGCAAAGCAGATAACTGAGGCCTTGACAGCTATGTTGGTGTTAGACATGTGTCCGGTATCCACCATTAGTGCAGTGGGATTTAAACAATTGATGTAGGTAGTGTGTCCCGGGTACCAAATACCATCTAAATTCCACTTCACTAGGCAGCCGATATCAAGAATGTACAGAGTCATCAGAAAAAGTGTCCTCAGTGTCCTAAAAAATGCGGTTGTACCCACTGTCCACTTAACCACGGACATGTGGACAAGTGGAACAGGGCAGACTAAGGACTATATGACTGTGACAGCCCACTGGGTAGATGTATCCCCTTGTGCAGGAACAACAGCATTAGCACCAGTAGCAGCAACTCAGAAATGCCAGATCATTCCAAGGCAGGCTATGCTGTGTATCACCGGTTTCAGTTAGCGGCACACCGCCGACATCTTCTTAGAGAAACTAAGGGAAGTCATCGCCCAATGGCTTACCCCACTTAGACTCTCCTGGGGATTTGTGATATCAGATAACACCACCAATATTGTGCGGGCATTAAATCAGGGCAAATTCCAACATGTTCCATGTTTTGCTCACACAATAAATTTGGTGGTGCAGCATCTTTTGAGAAATGATAGGGCCGTGCAGGAGACGCTTTCGGTTATCCGAAAAATTTCAGGGCACTTTCGCCATTCAGCGACTGCGTGCCTAAGACTGGAGCACCGTCAAACACTCTTGAATATGCCCTGCCATCACCTGAAGCAAGAGGTTGTAATGCGGTGGAACTCAACCCTCTAGATGGTTCAGAGAATGGAGGTGCAGCAAAAGGCCATTCAAGCCTCTACATCCACCTATGACATAGGCAAAGGAGGGGGTATGCACCTGACTCAAGTGCAGTGGAGATTGATTTCTGTGTTGTGCAAGATTCCCCTCATCAGGCTCTTGCAGAAACAGCTGGAGAAAGTGAAGGAGCAGCTAAGACGGAATGATTTTTCCCGGTATGTGGGACTTGTGGATGAAGCTCTTCATTCGTTTTGCCAGGATTTGAGGGTGGTTAATCCGTTGAAATCAGAGCACTAAATTTTGGCCACCATGCTCAATCCTAGGTTTAAAGCCTATGTGGTGTCTCTCCGGCAGACACATGCCTGCAGAGCTGCAGTTACCTGCTGGTGAATACACTGTCAGCTGAAGTGGAATGTGACAAGGCAACAGCTCCATCTTTATTTTCTCCCGTGACTAGTACTGCCAGGAAACAACTTAGATATCCAATTCCTAACCAATCCGCTGGTGGTGATGCAGGGCAGGCAGGACCAACTTTGGAAATCTGGTCTGAACTGTAGGACCTGCCAATTTCTGACATGTCTACTGTCACTGCATATGATGCTGTCACCATTGAAAGAATGGTGGAGGATTACATTGGTGACAGCATCCACGTAGAAATGTCAGACAGACCGTACCTGTACTTGCAGGAAAAATAGGCAATTTGGAGGTTCCTGTACAAACTGGCTCTATTATACCTAAGTTGCCCCACTCCAGTGTGTACTCTGAAAGAGTTTTTAGTGCAGCCGGTAACCTTGTCAGCGATAAGCGTAGGAGGTTACTTCCTCACAATGTGGAGATCATGATGTTCATCAAAATTAATTTTCAATTCTTCTAGGAAGATTAGCCTCCAGAAAGCACAGAGGGACCTGTGGTGGTGGATTCCAGCAGGGATGAATTAATACACTGTGAGGATGAGGATGTACACAACACTGAAGGGGGTGAGGAATTGGTCGATGAGGATGAGGACGACATCTTGCCTCTGTAGAGCCAGTTTGTGCAACGACAGATTAATTGCCAGCTTGTTTTGTGAGGGTCCAAATGAATAGAGATGAGCGCCTGAAATTTTTCGGGTTTTGTGTTTTGGTTTTGGGTTCGGTTCCGCGGCCGTGTTTTGGGTTCGAACGCGTTTTGGCAAAACCTCACCGAATTATTTTTGTCGGATTCGGGTGTGTTTTGGATTCGGGTGTTTTTTTCAAAAAACCCTAAAAAACAGCTTAAATCATAGAATTTGGGGGTAATTTTGATCCCAAAGTAGTATTAACCTCAAAAAACATAATTTACACTCATTTTCAGCCTATTCTGAACACATCACACCTCACAATATTATTTTTAGTCCTAAAATTTGCACCGAGGTCGCTGTGTGAGTAAGATAAGCGACCCTAGTGGCCGACACAAACACCGGGCCCATCTAGGAGTGGCACTGCAGTGTCACGCAGGATGTCCCTTCCAAAAAACCCTCCCCAAACAGCACATGACGCAAAGAAAAAAAGAGGCGCAATGAGGTAGCTGTGTGAGTAAGATTAGCGACCCTAGTGGCCGACACAAACACCGGGCCCATCTAGGAGTGGCACTGCAGTGTCACGCAGGATGTCCCTTCCAAAAAACCCTCCCCAAACAGCACATGACGCAAAGAAAAAAAGAGGCGCAATGAGGTAGCTGACTGTGTGAGAAAGATAAGCGACCCTAGTGGCCGACACAAACACCGGGCCCATCTAGGAGTGGCACTGCAGTGTCACGCAGGATGGCCCTTCCAAAAAACCCTCCCCAAACAGCACATGACGCAAAGAAAAAAAGAGGCGCAATGAGGTAGCTGACTGTGTGAGTAAGATTAGCGACCCTAGTGGCCGACACAAACACCGGGCACATCTAGGAGTGGCACTGCAGTGTCACGCAGGATGTCCCTTCCAAAAAACCCTCCCCAAACAGCACATGACGCAAAGAAAAAAAGAGGCGCAATGAGGTAGCTGTGTGAGTAAGATTAGCGACCCTAGTGGCCGACACAAACACCGGGCCCATCTAGGAGTGGCACTGCAGTGTCACGCAGGATGTCCCTTCCAAAAAACCCTCCCCAATCAGCACATGATGCAAAGAAAAAGAAAAGAAAAAAGAGGTGCAAGATGGAATTATCCTTGGGCCCTCCCACCCACCCTTATGTTGTATAAACAAAACAGGACATGCACACTTTAACCAACCCATCATTTCAGTGACAGGGTCTGCCACACGACTGTGACTGATATGACGGGTTGGTTTGGACCCCCCCCAAAAAAGAAGCAATTAATCTCTCCTTGCACAAACTGGCTCTACAGAGGCAAGATGTCCACCTCATCTTCACCCTCCGATATATCACCGTGTACATCCCCCTCCTCACAGATTATCAATTCGTCCCCACTGGAATCCACCATCTCAGCTCCCTGTGTACTTTGTGGAGGCAATTGCTGCTGGTCAATGTCTCCGCGGAGGAATTGATTATAATTCATTTTAATGAACATCATCTTCTCCACATTTTCTGGATGTAACCTCGTACGCCGATTGCTGACAAGGTGAGCGGCGGCACTAAACACTCTTTCGGAGTACACACTTGTGGGAGGGCAACTTAGGTAGAATAAAGCCAGTTTGTGCAAGGGCCTCCAAATTGCCTCTTTTTCCTGCCAGTATAAGTACGGACTGTGTGACGTGCCTACTTGGATGCGGTCACTCATATAATCCTCCACCATTCTATCAATGTTGAGAGAATCATATGCAGTGACAGTAGACGACATGTCCGTAATCGTTGTCAGGTCCTTCAGTCCGGACCAGATGTCAGCATCAGCAGTCGCTCCAGACTGCCCTGCATCACCGCCAGCGGGTGGGCTCGGAATTCTGAGCCTTTTCCTCGCACCCCCAGTTGCGGGAGAATGTGAAGGAGGAGATGTTGACAGGTCGCGTTCCGCTTGACTTGACAATTTTGTCACCAGCAGGTCTTTCAACCCCAGCAGACCTGTGTCTGCCGGAAAGAGAGATCCAAGGTAGGCTTTAAATCTAGGATCGAGCACGGTGGCCAAAATGTAGTGCTCTGATTTCAACAGATTGACCACCCGTGAATCCTTGTTAAGCGAATTAAGGGCTGCATCCACAAGTCCCACATGCCTAGCGGAATCGCTCCGTGTTAGCTCCTTCTTCAATGCCTCCAGCTTCTTCTGCAAAAGCCTGATGAGGGGAATGACCTGACTCAGGCTGGCAGTGTCTGAACTGACTTCACGTGTGGCAAGTTCAAAGGGCATCAGAACCTTGCACAACGTTGAAATCATTCTCCACTGCACTTGAGACAGGTGCATTCCACCTACTATATCGTGCTCAATTGTATAGGCTTGAATGGCCTTTTGCTGCTCCTCCAACCTCTGAAGCATATAGAGGGTTGAATTCCACCTCGTTACCACTTCTTGCTTCAGATGATGGCAGGGCAGGTTCAGTAGTTTTTGGTGGTGCTCCAGTTTTCTGTACGTGGTGCCTGTACGCCGAAAGTGTCCCGCAATTCTTCTGGCCACCGACAGCATCTCTTGCACGCCCCTGTCGTTTTTTAAAAAATTCTGCACCACCAAATTCAAGGTATGTGCAAAACATGGGACGTGCTGGAATTGGCCCAGATTTAATGCACACACAATATTGCTGGCGTTGTCCGATGCCACAAATCCACAGGAGAGTCCAATTGGGGTAAGCCATTCCGCGATGATCTTCCTCAGTTGCCGTAAGAGGTTTTCAGCTGTGTGCGTATTCTGGAAAGCGGTGATACAAAGCGTAGCCTGCCTAGGAAAGAGTTGGCGTTTGCGAGATGCTGCTACTGGTGCCGCCGCTGCTGTTCTTGCGGCGGGAGTCCATACATCTACCCAGTGGGCTGTCACAGTCATATAGTCCTGACCCTGCCCTGCTCCACTTGTCCACATGTCCGTGGTTAAGTGGACATTGGGTACAGCTGCATTTTTTAGGACACTGGTGACTCTTTTTCTGAGGTCTGTGTACATTTTCGGTATCGCCTGCCTAGAGAAATGGAACCTAGATGGTATTTGGTACCGGGGACACAGTACCTCCAACAAGTCTCTAGTTGGCTCTGCAGTAATGATGGATACCGGAACCACGTTTCTCACCACCCAGGATGCCAAGGCCTCAGTTATCCGCTTTGCAGTAGGATGACTGCTGTGATATTTCATCTTCCTCGCAAAGGACTGTTGAACAGTCAATTGCTTACTGGAAGTAGTACAAGTGGGCTTACGACTTCCCCTCTGGGATGACCATCGACTCCCAGCGGCAACAACAGCAGCGCCAGCAGCAGTAGGCGTTACACGCAAGGATGCATCGGAGGAATCCCAGGCAGGAGAGGACTCGTCAGACTTGCCAGTGACATGGCCTGCAGGACTATTGGCATTCCTGGGGAAGGAGGAAATTGACACTGAGGGAGTTGGTGGGGTGGTTTGCGTGAGCTTGGTTACAAGAGGAAGGGATTTACTGGTCAGTGGACTGCTTCCGCTGTCACCCAAAGTTTTTGAACTTGTCACTGACTTATTATGAATGCGCTGCAGGTGACGTATAAGGGAGGATGTTCCGAGGTGGTTAACGTCCTTACCCCTACTTATTACAGCTTGACAAAGGGAACACACGGCTTGACACCTGTTGTCCGCATTTCTGGTGAAATACCTCCACACCGAAGAGCTGATTTTTTTGGTATTTTCACCTGGCATGTCAACGGCCATATTCCTCCCACGGACAACAGGTGTCTCCCCGGGTGCCTGACTTAAACAAACCACCTCACCATCAGAATCCTCCTGGTCAATTTCCTCCCCAGCGCCAGCAACACCCATATCCTCCTCATCCTGGTGTACTTCAACACTGACATCTTCAATCTGACTATCAGGAACTGGACTGCGGGTGCTCCTTCCAGCACTTGCAGGGGGCGTGCAAATGGTGGAAGGCGCATGCTCTTCACCTCCAGTGTTGGAAAGGTCAGGCATCGCAACCGACACAATTGGACTCTCCTTGTGGATTTGGGATTTCGAAGAACGCACAGTTCTTTGCGGTGCTTTTGCCAGCTTGAGTCTTTTCAGTTTTCTAGCGAGAGGCTGAGTGCTTCCATCCTCATGTGAAGCTGAACCACTAGCCATGAACATAGGCCAGGGCCTCAGCCGTTCCTTGCCACTCCGTGTGGTAAATGGCATATTGGCAAGTTTACGCTTCTCCTCCGACAATTTTATTTTAGGTTTTGGAGTCCTTTTTTTTCTGATATTTGGTGTTTTGGATTTGACATGCTCTGTACTATGACATTGGGCATCGGCCTTGGCAGACGACGTTGCTGGCATTTCATCGTCTCGGCCATGACTAGTGGCAGCAGCTTCAGCACGAGGTGGAAGTGGATCTTGATCTTTCCCTAATTTTGGAACCTCAACTTTTTTGTTCTCCATATTTTATAGGCAGAACTAAAAGGCACCTCAGGTAAACAATGGAGATGGATGGATTGGATACTAGTATTGGATACCTGCCGACTGCCGACACAGAGGTAGCCACAGCCGTGAACTACCGCACTGTACACTGGTTGATAAAGAGATAGTAGTATACTCGTAACAACTAGTATGACACTATGACGACGGTATAAAGAATGAAAAAAAAACCACGGTTAGGTGGTATATATTATAATAATAATACAATTATGGATGGACGGACTGCCTGCCGACTGCCGACACAGAGGTAGCCACAGCCGTGAACTACCGCACTGTACACTGGTTGATAAAGAGATAGTAGTATACTCGTAACAACTAGTATGACACTATGACGACGGTATAAAGAATGAAAAAAAAACCACGGTTAGGTGGTATATATTATAATAATAATACAATTATGGATGGACGGACTGCCTGCCGACTGCCGACACAGAGGTAGCCACAGCCGTGAACTACCGCACTGTACACTGGTTGATAAAGAGATAGTAGTATACTCGTAACAACTAGTATGACACTATGACGACGGTATAAAGAATGAAAAAAAAACCACGGTTAGGTGGTATATATTATAATAATAATACAATTATGGATGGACGGACTGCCTGCCGACTGCCGACACAGAGGTAGCCACAGCCGTGAACTACCGCACTGTACACTGGTTGATAAAGAGATAGTAGTATACTCGTAACAACTAGTATGACACTATGACGACGGTATAAAGAATGAAAAAAAAACCACGGTTAGGTGGTATATATTATAATAATAATACAATTATGGATGGACGGACTGCCTGCCGACTGCCGACACAGAGGTAGCCACAGCCGTGAACTACCGCACTGTACACTGGTTGATAAAGAGATAGTAGTATACTCGTAACAACTAGTATGACACTATGACGACGGTATAAAGAATGAAAAAAAAACCACGGTTAGGTGGTATATATTATAATAATAATACAATTATGGATGGACGGACTGCCTGCCGACTGCCGACACAGAGGTAGCCACAGCCGTGAACTACCGCACTGTACACTGGTTGATAAAGAGATAGTAGTATACTCGTAACAACTAGTATGACACTATGACGATGGTATAAAGAATGAAAAAAAAACCACGGTTAGGTGGTATATATCATAATAATAATACAATTATGGATGGACGGACTGCCTGCCGACTGCCGACACAGAGGTAGCCACAGCCGTGAACTACCGCACTGTACACTGGTTGATAAAGAGATAGTAGTATACTCGTAACAACTAGTATGACACTATGACGACGGTATAAAGAATGAAAAAAAAACCACGGTTAGGTGGTATATATTATAATAATAATACAATTATGGATGGACGGACTGCCTGCCGACTGCCGACACAGAGGTAGCCACAGCCGTGAACTACCGCACTGTACACTGGTTGATAAAGAGATAGTAGTATACTCGTAACAACTAGTATGACACTATGACGACGGTATAAAGAATGAAAAAAAAACCACGGTTAGGTGGTATATATTATAATAATAATACAATTATGGATGGACGGACTGCCTGCCGACTGCCGACACAGAGGTAGCCACAGCCGTGAACTACCGCACTGTACACTGGTTGATAAAGAGATAGTAGTATACTCGTAACAACTAGTATGACACTATGACGACGGTATAAAGAATGAAAAAAAAACCACGGTTAGGTGGTATATATTATAATAATAATACAATTATGGATGGACGGACTGCCTGCCGACTGCCGACACAGAGGTAGCCACAGCCGTGAACTACCGCACTGTACACTGGTTGATAAAGAGATAGTAGTATACTCGTAACAACTAGTATGACACTATGACGACGGTATAAAGAATGAAAAAAAAACCACGGTTAGGTGGTATATATTATAATAATAATACAATTATGGATGGACGGACTGCCTGCCGACTGCCGACACAGAGGTAGCCACAGCCGTGAACTACCGCACTGTACACTGGTTGATAAAGAGATAGTAGTATACTCGTAACAACTAGTATGACACTATGACGACGGTATAAAGAATGAAAAAAAAACCACGGTTAGGTGGTATATATTATAATAATAATACAATTATGGATGGACGGACTGCCTGCCGACTGCCGACACAGAGGTAGCCACAGCCGTGAACTACCGCACTGTACACTGGTTGATAAAGAGATAGTAGTATACTCGTAACAACTAGTATGACACTATGACGACGGTATAAAGAATGAAAAAAAAAAACACGGTTAGGTGGTATATATTATAATAATAATACAATTATGGATGGACGGACTGCCTGCCGACTGCCGACACAGAGGTAGCCACAGCCGTGAACTACCGCACTGTACACTGGTTGATAAAGAGATAGTAGTATACTCGTAACAACTAGTATGACACTATGACGACGGTATAAAGAATGAAAAAAAAACCACGGTTAGGTGGTATATATTATAATAATAATACAATTATGGATGGACGGACTGCCTGCCGACTGCCGACACAGAGGTAGCCACAGCCGTGAACTACCGCACTGTACACTGGTTGATAAAGAGATAGTAGTATACTCGTAACAACTAGTATGACACTATGACGACGGTATAAAGAAAGAAAAAAAAATACCACGGTTAGGTGGTATATATTGTAATACAATTATGGATGGACGGACTGCCTGCCGAATTCCGACTGCCGACACAGAGGTAGCCACAGCCGTGAACTACCGCACTGTACTGTGTCTGCTGCTAATATAGACTGGTTGATAAAGAGATAGTATACAATACATACAACAATATACTACTATACTGGTGGTCAGGCACTGGTCACCACTAGTCACACTGGCAGTGGCACTCCTGCAGCAAAAGTGTGCACTGTTTAATTTTAAATTAATATAATATTATGTACTCCTGGGGGCTCCTGCTATAACAACCTGCAGTGCTCCCCAGTCTCCCCCACAATTATTATAAGCTTTGCCTTTTATACATTGATGTGCAGCACACTGGGCTGAGCTGAGTGCACACAGACTGAGTCACACTGTGTGACTGGCTGCTGCTGTGTATCGTTTTTTTTCAGGCAGAGAACGGATATAGCAGAGAACGGATATATTAAAATAAATAAAAGTTAACTAACAACAACTGCACTGGTCACTGTGGTAAACTCTGTCTGACTCTGCACAATCTCTCTCTCTCTTCTAATCTAATTTCTAATGGAGAGGACGCCAGCCACGTCCTCTCCCTATCAATCTCAATGCACGTGTGAAAATGGCGGCGACGCGCGGCTCCTTATATAGAATCCGAGTCTCGCGAGAATCCGACAGCGTCATGATGACGTTCGGGCGCGCTCGGGTTAACCGAGCAAGGCGGGAGGATCCGAGTCTGACCCGTGAAAAAAACATGAAGTTCGTGCGGGTTCGGTTTCAGAGAAACCGAACCCGCTCATCTCTACAAATGAACCAATCATTTCAGCCACAGGCGTGTGGCAGACCCTGGCGCTGAAATTATTGGTTTGTTAAAGTTTGCGTGTCCTGTTTATACAACATAAGGGTGGGTGGGAGGGCCTAAGGACAATTCGATCTTGCACCTCTTTTCTTTGCATTATATGCTCTTTGGAGCATTTCCAGATTGTTTCCTGGGGGTCCAAATGAACCAATAATTTCAGCCACAGTTGTGTGGCAGACCCTGGCGCTAAAATTATTGGTTTGTTAAAGTGTGCGTGTCCTGTTTATACAACATAAGGGTAGGTGGGAGGATCCAAGTACAATTCCATCTTGCACCACTTTTTTTTCTTTGCATTATGTACTCTTTGTGGCCTAGTTTTTCAAACTGCCATCCTGTCTGCCACTGCAGTGCCACTCCTAGATGGGCCACGTGTTTGTGCCGCCCACTTGTGTCGCTTAGCATAGTCATCCAGCTACCTCGGTGCAACCTTTTGGCCTAAAAACAATATTGTGAGTTGTGAGGTGTTCAGAATAGACTGGAAATTAGAGGAAATTAATGTTATTGAGGTTACTAATAACATAGGTACAAAAAAAAAACAAATTCTGTGATTTTAGCTGTTTTTATGGGTTTTTAAAAAAAAATACAGATCCAAAACCAAAACCCACAAGGGTGGTTTTGGCAAAACCAATCCAGATCCAAAACACAAAGAAATATCCAAAACCAACACACAAAACATGAAAATTGGCCGGTGCACACCCCTAGTTCTTTCCTGTGTTAAAATAAAACTATTAAAAATATTTTGAAATGTACAGTATTTTAATAATTTTCTATTTAAGTTTGCTCACTGAGAATATGCCTCATGGCAGTGTCCCCAATTTATAATATATCCCACTGTAATGCACCAGTTGATAATATAACACACCATAATTCCCTCAATTAATAGTTTGACAGACCTTAAAGCCCCCAGTCAATAATATGTCACACATTAATGCACCCAGCTGGTAATATGACAAATAGGGCCCCTTCAGTTATGCCCCTTTGTGAGTACATGCCAGCCTCAGTGTCCCATCAGTCATGCTCCTATAAATACCTTCCTCAGGGCACCCTCAGTCATGCCCCTTTAAATGCATGCCTCATAACCTCCTCAGTTATGCCCTATTAAATCGAAGCCACCGAGTTTACTCAGAAATGGCCCTTTACATGATAGTTTCAGAGCCCCTTCAGTCGTGCCTCTTTAAATGCCAACCTCAGAGCTCCATCCGGCATGCCCCTTTATATGCCCACCTTAGAGATCTTGGTCATGATCCTTTAAATGCAGCCCAGAGCCCCGCTCATGACCTTGCCTTACCTTCAACAATGAAAATCACCTCTTCAACTACTGTCTGTCTGTTCGGCCCTTGCTGTTGCTGTATGGCTCCTGTTAGTCTGTCGACGGCTGCCCCATGCCAGTCACACCTGTGGAGTACTCAGAGGAGGTAAACTTGTGGTAGCCAGTTTAAACAACTTAAGCAAAACCGTACAGGCCAACAAGTATTCTTGACTCAGGCATCTGAGATGAAGGATTGTAATGTTGATTGTGGATATGATGAGAAGGTAGTCAGACAATCCCTGGATACTGTCAGTGGGAATGAGAGGTTAGATCTTATGAAGAAAAAAAATAAGAAAACAACAACTGAAAATGATAAATTCAAATGGGCATTTACTACAAACTATTTGTCCCAACATATTAAAGTCAAGAGTATTCTGAGGAAACACTGGTCTATATTAAAGAGAGATCCTGTAATTGGGATGGAACTCCCAGATAGTTCTGTCTGTATTTATAGAAAAGCTTGCAATCTACAATCTAAATTAGTACGAAGTTTTCATTATAGTGTACATCTCCTAAAAGACAGAAAATAGTATCAGAGGGCTTCTATAGATGCCGGTCTTGTATAGCTTGTAGACAGTTCCAAAACACTTTTGGTAATAAAAAATTGGAGGTTATTATTAATGACAAGAAACACATTATCAAGGATTTTATCACGTCACTCAGTGAACAGTGAATGTTATTTATTGCATTGACTGTAGCGGCAAATTCAGTAGGACTTTAAAGATTAGAATGGGGGAACATCTCCGGAACATTCGTAAAGGGTTGGACACCCACGCTGTATCATCCCATTTTAAAAATGTTCATAATTGTGACCCCAAACATGACTTTTTCGTACCGAAAAAAATCAATGCATATATTAGAGGGGGCGACAGAAATAAAAAAATTGCAGAAAATGCAATGCAAATTAAATATACATATAAACCTTTGGAGCCCACTGGTCTAAATAAGGACTCTGAAACAAAGTTGTTTTTATAATAATTTCTTAAGATGTCTTTTAACTTGATTATATTTATTGTGTTTGAAAACTGGTTGTGATATAATATGTATATTTTTTTCTTTTTTCTTTTTTATCTTTGGAATTGTGTGATAACTTCCTCCCAAAAAAATGGTGGCCTATTTGTTCTATATTACGGCCGGCATGCAAATGGAGGATTGCTGCTTTCCACTTGATCACCTGTATCAGAAACTATTGTCTCCGCTAATTGAGAAAGGTGGAACGCAAAAGCGCTCACTTCTGGTTTCCGCCAGAAAGGAAAGACGGAAAACATGTGGCACTGCAACGTCATTGGTAATCTTCCAAAAGTAGGACACCTGGCAGCTTGGGAAACAATTGTATGGAGTGGACCTTGTGGGACTGGACTGTAACGATCTTACAATAGTACTATTAGGGGGTAATTCAGACCTGATCGCTAGACTGCATTTTCTCACAGCCTGCGAATAGATCTGAATTGCGTATGCACTGCAATGCGCAGGCGCGATGGATCGCAGCAACGAGGAGCGCCGGTCAGCGATGGGATGGTGCAAAAATTCTGAACGCACAGGCGATCGCAAGGAGATTGACAGGAAGAGGGCGTTTGTGGGTGGCAACTGACCGTGTTCAAGGAGTGTCCGGGAAAACGCAGGAGGGACCAGGCGTTTGGAGGAAGGGTTTCTGACGTCAACTCCGGCCCTGATCATCGCAGCGGCTGAGTAAGTCCATGTTTGTGCAGCTCTGCTGCTAATTCAATCACACACCTGCACACACATCATACCCTCCCCCTGTACGCAGTGACTACCTGATCGCAGGAATGCAAAAAATGCACCCTAGCGATCAGTTCTGAATTACCCCCTTAGTTGTTAGTTAATCCATGTCTGGCTCTATCAATCTCTTAGATTGCAAGGGGTTTAAATACCCCATACTCCTACACCTTGAAAAAGATAACAGTCAGTTATCGAAAACGCGTTGGTGAAGGTACAAGCTAGACACATGGGACTGCTTACCTACTATTAATGACGACAGGGCCTGTTCGAGCCCTCTCTGTGCCCCGGGCAGGAAATGAAATAAACGGTCAATCACCACACATAGCAGAAATAGGCGGCACTCAGGACGACTTGTAAAGATCACATGGACCCCAAAGTAGAGTTCAACATTTCAATCTTATTCACAGATTTCCTGACGAAAATCTGTGAATAAGATTGAAACGTTGAACTCTACTTTGGGGTCCGTGTGATCTTTACAAGTCGTCCTGAGTGCCGCCTATTTCTGCTATATATATATATATATATATATATATATACAGTATATATCTATAGATATCTATAACTATATATATAGATATCTTTATCTATATACACTGCTCAAAAAAATAAAGGGAACACTAAAATAACACATCCTAGATCTGAATGAATAAAATATTCTTATTAAATACTTTGTTCTTTACATAGTTGAATGTGCTGACAACAAAATCACACAAAAATTTTCAATGGAAATCAAATTTATTAACCCATGGAGGTCTGGATTTGGAGTCACACTCAAAATTAAAGTGGAAAAACACACTACAGGCTGATCCAACTTTTATGTACTGTCCTTAAAACAAGTCAAAATGAGGCTCAGTAGTGTGTGTGGCCTCCACGTGCCTGTATGACCTCCCTACAACGCCTGGGCATGCTCCTGATGAGGTGGCGGATGGTCTCCTGAGGGATCTCCTCCCAGACCTGGACTAAAGCATCCACCAACTCCTGGACAGTCTGTGGTGCAACGTGGCGTTGGTGGATGGAGCGAGACATGATGTCCCAGATGTGCTCAATTGGATTCAGGTCTGGGGAATGGGTGGGCCAGTCCATAGCATCAATGCCTTCGTCTTGCAGGAACTGCTGACACACTCCAGCCACATGAGGTCTAGCATTGTCTTGCATTAGGAGGAACCCAGGGCCAACCGCACCAGCATATGGTCTCACAAGGATCTCATCTCGGTATCTAATGGCAGTCAGGCTACCTCTGGTGAGCACATGGAGGGCTGTGCGGCCCCCCAAAGAAATGCCACCCACACCATTACTGACCCACTGCCAAACTGGTCATGCTGGAGGATGTTGCAGGCAGCAGAACGTTCTCCTTGGCGTCTACAGACTCTGTCACATCTGTCTCATGTGCTCAGTGAGAACCTGCTTTCACCTGTGAAGAGCACCGGGCGCCAGTGGCGAATTTGCCAATCTTGGTGTTCTCTGGCAAATGCCACACATCCTGCACGGTGTTGGGCTGTAAGCACATCCCCCACCTGTGGACGTCGGGCCCTCATACCACCCTCATGGAGTCTGTTTCTGATCGTTTGAGTAGACACATGCACATTTGTGGCTTGCTGGAGGTCATTTTGCAGGGCCGTTCATTTGTTCACTATCATATGTTACAGATGTAGCCACCTTTATCTTGACTGGCTGAGGCGTTTGTCCCGATCGAGCATATGCAGCGTCCCGGGGCGTAGGGAGGCGCGCCTAGTCACAGAGAGGCGTACCTAATCACACGGAGAGCGTTTGGCGTTACCTTTACATGTAATACCTGTGATAATCCACCAGATGTCGCTTTTTACAATCACCACTGCGCATGCGTTTGGTCTCCCGTAAAATACAATACTGAAATATATGATAAGAACTACTTTACTAAGGCGTCTTATTGCGCTGCATACAGTAAATACTCATTACACTGCATTATTTAATACAGTAAAATACTCATTACGCTGCATTATTTAATACAGTATATACGGTACAGATGCAAATAGTACAGCATACAGTATATGATACATCTACAGAACTTTATAAATATGTGAGTGTCCAAGTCCCACAGACAAAACAACATAAAACCAGTAGTGTACACTGTCGCAAATGGACATGTTAGAAGTTCACTATTGCCTCTTGAGATTAGGAATTTTGTACAGTATGTTAGCATCCTAATCCCGTAGCCATTACAGCATAATCAAAACCAATGGATTTATTCATCTGTCTGCGGCGAAGTGGTGAAGTGCTCCGCTTCCTATACTCAGAGTCCCGGGTTCTATTCCTAAAGTACGAATGCATGTTAGTTTTTTCCAGACACTTTATTATTATTTTTATTCACATAAACCAGGGCAAAGCTGCAGGAGTGGTTCTACTGTTAAGGTTCTATGCACCGTACAGTACACATACAATTCTGTAGCAGGGTAGACTCAATAGAAATGGCTACCACCTATGACTCCTTGCCCCATGGAGGCCCTAGGCTACAGAGCAAGTAACAGTCCAGATTTTGCAGGCTATGGGGCAATGCTGAAGGAGCGTCACAATCACCTAGCTAAAATACACAGGGGCGATAGGAATAAGTGAGGTCTATGCACATTACGGTACACCAAACTCGATCGCATAGCACACTGGAAAAATGGCCACCGCCCCTGAACCCCCACCATGTGGCAGGCAGCGCTCGGATATGGAGTGAGAGATGGTATAAGTTTTGCAGGCTACGGGGCAATGCTGAAGGAGCGTCACAATCCCCTAGCCAAAATACACAGGGGCGATAGAGATAAGCGAGGTCTATGCACATTACGTTACACCGGGCTCGATCGCATAGCAAACTGACAAAACACAAGTTTTACATAAAGCAGGGCAAAGCTGCAGGAGAGTTTCTACTGTCAAGGTTCTATGCACCGTTCGGTACACATACAATTCTATAGCAGTGCAGACTCAATTGAAATGGCTACCGCCTGTGACTCCTAGCTCCATGGAGGCACTCGGCTATGGAGCAAGTAACAGCAAAGATTTTGCAGGCAACGGGGCAATGCTGAAGGAGCGTCAGAATCCCCTAGCTAAAATACACAGCGGTGATAGGGATAAGTGAGGTCAATGCACATAACGATACACCGCAAAGTTCCCCATGGTTTTGATTATGCCTTTTCTTTGAACACAGTATTTTCCACTGCCTCGCCCTACCCCCATCCCACTTTCCCCTTACCCCCTGGGAGCCTGCAAAGTACATGCAGTAGACAGGGAGGGAGTTCCGATCAGGTTACAAGACATGTGCTACAGCCCACTCTGATTTACGTGAAACCTGTGTGCATCCTTCCATTGAATGTATAACAAAGAAAAAAATAATAATAAAGTGAATGTTACAGGAACACATTTAAAAAAAGGTTGGCACTTCCTTCCCATTGTTGTTGGTTTATGCCTTAGGGGACTCGGACGCTAATACTTGTATTTCAAGAGCACGGTATTTTCCACTGCCTCTCCCTACCCCCATTGCCCTTCCCCCCTGGGAGCCTGCACAGGTCATGCAGTGGACAGGAAGGGAGTTCAGGTCAGGTACAATACACAAATGCCAACGATCTACAGTACTGTGTTGCTCAGTTAGTTGCGTCGGAATACACTAATTTATACTCATTACCGCTGTGTATTTGTATATAGCGGAATGAATCGCTGCTGCAGATTTACTTTGATTTATTTGAAACCTGTGTGCACCCTTTCATTGAATGTATAACAAAGAAAAAATAATAATAAAGTGAAAACATATATAAAAAAAAAAGGTTGGCACTTTGGGACTCTCAGCGTGGGAGGTGGGAGCCTTCATCGCTATGTTGGTATGGAAGGGGAGACAATTAGCTACCAGAGGGTACCAACCCCAAGTTTCTGCGACCCCCACAAGGCTCATGGCAAGTGTCCGAACCAATGGTGGGTCTGAATTAACGGGCCCATTATAGTCTATGGGAAAATGGGTCCACTTTGCGTACTGATATCTCTGGTTCTGGGTGTCCCAGAGACTCAGGACTGGTACCATACAAAAGAGGAGACTCTTGGATTTTGGGGCAGACCAACCACTAGTTTATGTGACACTGGAAAGGGAAACGGGAAGCAACCGTGTTTTGGGTCCCCTCCAGTTGTCCGCCTAGCTTGCACAGGATGCAGGGTTTCTGGCTAGATAGGAAATACTGTACAGAAATTCTAAGCATGGTAATTTGACATCCAGGAACATAGGGAGGAGTTTTTATCTCTCTCCATTATACTTAGAAAAATTATACTAGGCACTGTACGTTACAAGCTGTTCGTGCTAATTAGTACACTAGTAGAACATACTGTACAGAGATAAAAGCTCCTCAGTAAGTTCCTGGATGCCAAATCGCCGAACTTAGGGAGGAGCTTTAATCTCTCTCCATTGTAATCTTTCTAAGTATAATGGAGAGAAATAAAAGCTCCTCCCTAAGTTCCTGGATGCCAAATTACCGTCCTTAGTATCTCTGTACTCTATGTCCTACTAGTGTACTAATTAGCACGAACAGCTTGTAACGTACAGTGGCTAGTTTAATCTTTCTATGTATAATGGAGAGATATAAAAGCTCCTCTGTAAGTTCCTAGATGCCAAATCACCGTCCTTAGTATCTCTGTACAGTAAGTTCTACTAGTGTATTAATTACCACGATCAGCTTGTAACATACAGTTGCAAGTTTAATCTTTCTAAGTATAATGGAGAGAGATAAAAGGTCCTCTGGAAGTTCCTAGATGCCAAATCACCATCCTTAGTATCTCTGTACAGTATGTTCTACTAGTGTACTAATTAGCACGAACAGCTTTTTTACTGGATGCCAAATCACCGTACTTAGTATCTCTGTACAGTATGTTCTATTAGGGTACTAATTAGCACGAACAGCTTGTAACGCATAGCGGCAAGTTTATTCTTTCTATGTATAATGGAGAGAGCTAAAAGCTCCAGAGTAAGTTCCTGGATGCCAAATCATCGTACTTAGTATCTCTGAACAGTATGTTCTATTAGGGTACTAATTAGCTGTTCATGCTAATTAGTACCCTAATTTAAAATACTATACAGAGAACCTAAGGATGGTGATTTGGCATCCAGGAACTTACTGAGGAGCTTTTATCTCTCTCCATTATACATAGAAAGATTAAACTTGCCACTGTACGTTACAAGCTGTTCGTGCTAATTAGTATCCTAATAGAACATACTGCACAGAGATACTAAGTACGGTGACTTGGCATCCTGTTAAAAGCTGTTCGTGCTAATTAGTACACTAGTAGAACATACTGTACAGAGATACTAAGGACGGTGATTTGGCATCCAGGAACTTACTGAGGAGCTTTATCTCTCCATTATACATAGAAAGATTAAACTTGCCACTGTATGTTACAAGCTGTTCGTGCTAATTAGTACACTAGAAGAACATACTGGGGACTTGGACTCATACAGTACTTGCATTTCAAAAGCACAGTATTTTCCAGCAGCTCACGCTAGCCCATCACCCTTCCCCCCTGGGAGCCTGCACAGGTCATGCAGTAGACAGGGAGGGAGTTATTCACATAAACCAGGGCAAAGCTGCAGGAGCAGTTGTACTGTTAAGGTTCTATGCACCATACGGTGCACATACAATTCTGTAGCAGGGCAGACTCAATTGAAATGGCTACCGCCTGTGACTTCTTGCCCAATGGAGGCCCTCGGCTATGGAGCAAGTAACAGCACAGATTTGGTAGGTCACGGGGCAATGCTGAAGGAGCGTCAGAATCCCCTAGCTAAAATACACAGGGGTGATAAGGATAAGTGAGGTCTTTGCACATAACGATACACCGCAAAGTTCCCCATGGTTTTGATTATGCCTTTTCTTTGAACACAGTATTTTCCACTGCCTCAACCTACCCCCATCCCACTTTCCCCTTTCCCCCTGGGAGCCTGCAAAGTACATGCAGTAGACAGGGAGGGAGTTCCGATCAGGTTGCAAGACATGTGCAACAGTATACTACTGTATGTAGGAAAATCCCCCGCCCACACTGATTTATGTGAAACCTGTGTGCACCCTTCCATTGAATGTATAACAAAGAAAAAAAAATATAATAAAGTGAATGTTACAGGAACACATTAAAAAAAGGTTGGCACTTCCTTCCCATTGGTGTTGGTTTATGCCTTAGGGGACTCGGACGCTAATACTTGTATTTCAAGAGCATGGTATTTTCCACTGCCTCTCCCTACCCCCGTCGCCCTTCCCCCCTGGGAGCCTGCACAGGTCATGCAGTGGACAGGGAGGGAGTTCAGGTCAGGTACAATACACAAATGCCAACGATCTACAGTGCTGTGTTGCTCAGTTAGTTGCGTCGGAATACACTAATTTATTCTCATTACCGCTGTGTGTTTGTATATAGCGGAATGAATCGCTGCTGCAGATTTACTTTGATTTATGTGAAACCTGTGTGAACCCTTTCATTGAATGTATAACAAAGAAAAAATAATAATAAAATGAATGTCACGGGAACATATAAAAAAAAGGTTGGCACTTTGGGACTTTCAGCGTGGGAGGTGGGAGCCTTCATCGCTAGGTTGGTATGGAAGTGGAAACAATTAGCTACCAGAGGGTACCAACCCCAATGGTCTGTGACCCCCACAAGGCTCATGGCAAGCGTCGGAACCAATGGTGGGTCTGAATTAACAGGCCCATTATAGTCTATGGGAAAATGGGTCCACTTTGCGTACTGATATCTCTGGTTCTGGGTGTCCCAGAGACTCAGGACTGGTACCATACAAAAGAGGAGACTCTTGGCTTTTGGGGCAGACCAACCACTAGTTTATGTGACACTGGAAAGGGAAACGGGAAGCAACCGTGTTTTAGGTCCCCTCCAGTTGTCCGCCTAGCTTGCACAGGATGCAGGGTTTCTGGCTAGATAGGAAATACTGTACAGAAATGCTAAGCATGGTAATTTGACATCCAGGAACATAGGGAGGAGTTTTTATCTCTCTCCATTATACTTAGAAAAATTACACTTGCCACTGTACGTTACAAGCTGTTAGTGCTAATTAGTACACTAGTAGAACATACAGTACAGAGATACTAAGGACAGTGATTTGGCATCCACGAATTTAGGGAGGAGCTTTAATCTCTCTCCATTGTAATCTTTCTAAGTATAATGTAGAGAGATAAAAGCTCCTCCCTAAGTTCCTGGGTGCCAAATTACCATCCTTAGTATCTCAGTACTCTATGTTCTACTAGTGTACTAATTAGCACCAACAGCTTTTAACTGGATACCAAATCACCGTACTTAGTATCTCTGTACAGTTTGTTCTATTAGGGTACTAATTAGCACGAACAGCTTGTAACGTACAGCGGCAAGTTTAATCTTTCTATGTATAATGGAGAGAGATAAAAGCTCCTCAGTAAGTTCCTGGATGCCAAATCACCGTACTTAGTATCTCTGTACAGTATGTTCTATTAGGGTACTAATTAGCTGTTCATGCTAATTAGTACCCTAATAGGAAATACTATGCAGAGATACTAAGGATGGTGATTTGGCAACCAGGAACTTAGGGAGGAGCTTTTATCTCTCTATAATATACATAGAAAGATTAAACTTGCCACTGTACGTTACAAGCTGTTCGTGCTAATTAGTACACTAGTATAACATACTGTACAGAGATACTAAGTACAGTGATTTGGCATCCACGAACTTTGGGAGAAGCTTTAATCTCTCTCCATTGTAATATTTCTAAGTATAATGGAGAGAGATAAAAGCTCCTCCCTAAATTCCTGGATGCCAAATTACCGTCCTTAGTATCTCTATACTCTATGTCCTACTAGTGTACTAATTAGCACGAACAGCTTGTAACGTACAGTGGCAAGTTTAATCTTTCTATGTATAATGGAGAGATATAAAAGCTCCTCTGTAAGTTCCTAGATGCCAAATCATTGTCCTTAGTATCTCTGTACAGTAAGTTCTACTAGTGTATTAATTACCACGAACAGCTTGTAACGTACAGTTGCAAGTTTAATCTTTCTAAGTATAATGGAGAGAGATAAAAGGTCCTCTGGAAGTTCCTAGATGCCAAATCACCATCCTTAGTATCTCTGTACAGTATGTTCTACTAGTGTACTAATTAGCACGAACAGCTTTTTTACCGGATGCCAAATCACCGTACTTAGTATCTCTGTGCAGTATGTTCTATTAGGGTATTAATTAGCACGAACAGCTTGAAATGCACAGCTGCAAGTTTATTCTTTCTATGTATAATGGAGAGAGATAAAAGGTCCTCCCTAAGTTCCTGGATGCCAAATCACCGTTCTTAGAATCTCTGTACAGTATGTTCTATTAGGGTACTAATTAGCTGTTTGTGCTAATTAGTACCCTACTAGAAAATACTATGGATGGTGATTTGGCATTCAGGAACTTACTGAGGAGTTTTTATCTCTCTCCATTATACATAGAAAGATTAAACTTGCCACTGTACGTTACAAGCTGTTCGTGCTAATTAGTACACTAGTAGAACATACTGTACAGAGATACTAAGTACGGTGATTTGGCATCCAGGAACTTACTGAGGAGCCTTTATCTCTCCATTATAAATAGAAAGATTAAACTTGCCACTGTACGTTACAAGCTGTTCGTGCTAATTAGTACACTAGTAGAACATACTGTACAAAGATACGAAGGACAGTGATTTGGCATCCACAAATTTAGGGAGGAGCTTTAATCTCTCTCCATTGTAATCTGTCTAAGTATAATGTAGAGAGATAAAAGCTCATCCCTAAATTCCTGGGTGCCAAATTACCGTCTTTAGTATCTCTGTACAGTATGTCCTATTAGGGTACTAATTAGCACGAACAGCTTGTAACGTACATGGCAGGTTTAATCTTTCTATGTATAATGGAGAGAGATAAAAGCTCCTCAGTAAGTTCCTGGATGCCAAATCGCCGTACTTAGTATCTCTGTACAGTATGTTCTATTAGGGTACTAATTAGCTGTTCGTGCTAATTAGTACCCTAATAGAAAATACTATACAGAGATACTAAAGACAGTGATTTGGCAACCAGGAACTTATGGAGGAGCTTTTATCTCTCTACATTATACATAGAAAGATCAAACCTGCCACTGTACGTTACAAGCTGCTTGTGCTAATTAGTACACTAGAAGAACATGCTGTACAGAGATACTATGGACAGTGATTTGGCATCCATGAACTTAGGGAGGAGCTTTTATCTCTCTCCATTATAATTAGAAAGATCACAATGGAGAGATATAAAAGCTCCTCCCAAAGTTCCTTGATGCCAAATCACTGTACTTAGTATCTCTGTACAGTATGTTCTACTAGTGTACTAATTAGCATGAACAGCTTGTAACATACAGTGGCAAGTTTAACCTTTCTAGTATAATATAGAGAGATAAAAGCTCCTCCCTAAGTTCCTGGTTGCCAAATCACCGTCCTTAGTATCTCTGTATAGTATTTTCTATTAGGGTACTAATTAGCACGAACAGCTTTTAACTGAATGCCAAATCACCGTACTTAGTATCTCTGTACAGTAAGATCTATTAGGGTACTAATTAGCACGGACAGCTTGTAACGTACAGCGGCAAGTTTAATCTTTCTATGTAAAATGTAGAGAGATATAAAGCTCCTCTGGAAGTTACTAGATGCCAAATCACCATCCTTAGTATATCTGTACAGTATGTTCTACTAGTGTACTAATTAGCACGAACAGCTTTTAACTGGATGCCAAATCACCGTACTTAGTATCTCTGTACAGTATGTCCTATTTAGGGTACTAATTAGCATGAACAGCTTGTAACGTACAGTGGCAAGTTTAATCTTTCTATGTATAATGGAGAGAGATAAAAGCTCCTCAGTAAGTTCCTGGATGCCAAATCACCGTACTTAGTATCTCTGAACAGTATGTTCTATTAGGGTACTAATTAGCTGTTTATGCTTCATGTTCAGGCGGGGGTTCATGTGCCTCGGACATTTTGTCACTTTGTGATGCGATTGGGTCTGGTGTATCGTTATGTGCATAGACCTCGCTTATCCCTATTGACCCTGTGTATTTTAGCTAGCGGATTCTGCCGCTCCTTCAGCATTGGCCCGTTCTTTGAACGCGGTATTTTCAACTGCCTCGCCCTACCCCCATCCCACTATCCCCTTCCCCACTGGGAGCCTGCACAGTTCATGCAGTAGACAGGTAGGGAGTTCCGATCAGGTTACAAGGCAAGATTTATGTGAAACCTGTGTGCACCCTTCCATTGAAGGTATAACAAAGAAAAATATTATAATAAAGTGAATGTCACGGGAACTCTTACGCTCATACTGTACATGTATTTCAAAAGCACGGTGTTTATGCATTGTACATACTTTCTTTTACACAATTAGTTGCGTCTCCATACACAATCTTGCGTCTGCATACACAATTGTTTTAACATGTTCGTTTGTGTCTGTATAAACTTTTTATCCATATTGAGAACTCTCACCGTCTGACCATTGGTCACCATCTATGAACATTAAAGTCATCACTGACCATTTGCCAGAGCTGTAGATCAATCCGCCGCTATACGATCGAAAGTACTGGATTAGTGGAACATTAGCCACCCAGTGGTGGACATGTGTAATGCATGCTGAGTATCTAGAATCGCCTCAACGCGCCTGCCTGTGATTAAACTCAGCAAGCTAAGCTATCGCCTTAGCGTGACTAAACGCCCATCTAGGCGGAGAATCGGTCAAGATAAAGGTGGCTACATCTGTACATAATTAAATATCACCAAAAAAGGGACATATCAATCCGAACCTTAAACATAATACACCTATGTCTAAATGTTACATAGTTAGTGAATAGAAACTAGGTGCAAACCTAAAGATAGCACTGCAGCCCCATTGTTTCATTCAGTCCCCTGGGTGCTATGGTGTCCAGTGTAAAAATCCACTGGCACTCACGCTTTAACAGCATTTTTGCCCTATCACCCCCTCGCTTAGGAATCACTCTATTACGCAATGAAAGTTTTCATCCTCTACCTTTGCGTAAAAGCCTACCTTATTCCCAATTATTAAATGTTAAACGGTTAACTTCTGACCCGGCACAGGTAGAACCAGCTCTGGATCAGATGGTGCAAAGATTCAGTGAGCGAGGTTACGATAAGAGGGAACTGGTTAAACATAAACAAAAGGTTATGGGTTTATCACGAGAAGCATTGCTAACCCCGAAAGTAAAAAAACAGTTGCCTAATAGTACTATACCATGGGTGAATAGGTATACCACCCATAGCACTGAGTTAACAAGAAAAGCCAAACAGTGGTGGCCTATGGTGAGTTCAGATAAGGATCTCCCCTGATTTAAAGAGACACGTCTAATGCCTAGTTACATGCGTAACAAAAACTTAAAAGACAAAATGGTTAAGTTAGACATCACTGGGCTGGAGAGTAAACGTCCGACTCATTATTTGAGCCGGAAGCCCGGATGTTTTAAGTGCTTGGGCTGCACGACATACAGCTCTATGATGGCTAATAATTCATTTAATCATCCTCATACTGGAAAATAGTTTCAGATCAAATTCCCCGTCACATGTACCACAACGTATGTGGTTTACATGTTGACATGTCCGTGTGGACTATCCTATGTGGGAAAAACCCAGCGCCAATTCCGAGAGCGGATGGCCATGCATAGGATGTCCATTAGGCAAGCTTTGGAATCGGGTCGGAGCGACCAACCAGTCGCGCGGCATTTCCTGAAGGCTAAACATAGCATAGCCTCATTAAGGACTATTATAATAGATCATATACCGATTCCTCGGCGAGGGGGTGATAGGGCAAAAATGCTGTTAAGTGCCAGTGGATTTTTACACTGGACACCATAGCACCCAGGGGACTGAATGAAACAATGGGGCTGCAGTGCTATCTTTAGGTTTGCACCTAGTTTCTATTCACTAACTATGTAACATTTAGACATAGGTGTATTATGTTTAAGGTTCAGATTGATATGTGCCTTTTTTGGTGATATTTAATTATGTAACATATGATAGTAACAAGTGAACGGCGGATATGTGCTCAAACACTTAGGGAATACTTAGCATGTGACAGATGGGTGATTCTATGCCTAAACTGTGATCCGAGTTTTTAACTTATGTATGTGTTGTAGCAACCGGGTATCCAGGGGCCGGCCTGGCCGGCGGCGCATGGTGACGTCAGAGTTCTGCGACGTCCGATTCAGACGCGTGGACCTGGGGGCGCCGGATGCCGCCGAGCAGGTGAGTGCACTCATGTTTTAATTCTGTATTGTCTGTAGTGTTTATATTTGTACTTGTGGCATTTAATGTGTGTGAGTCCTGCCCTGACGACGGGTGTATGCCCGAAACGTAGGTGAGAATAAAGGCATCTTTTAAACTATACTACAAGTCTACTGAGTGATGCATATACCAACATCGTCTATGTGGAGCGTGCAAGCTCACGGATGGCACCGCAGCAAGTAATGATATACCCCATTATGAGTGCCAGACGCTTGGGTGAATATATATATATATAAATATATGTATATATATATTTAGTCTCTGCAGTAGCCAGCACTCAGTCCTGGCAATGGTATGTGCCCTGGAGCCTTCCTTAACACTTATAGAAGTGGAATATGCAGACAAAAGGTATTTGGTGGCACTCGTAGGACTTAATAATTTCAAAGTAACGTAGAGACAGCGAGTACCTAGATGCTTATGTAGTGATAAAGGGGAGCCCAGGAGAGGGCACCTTTTGCTTAACCAAGTTCAAGCACGCATTCAGTCAGTCAGCATCAGGTTCATACACGGCTGCAGCCAGTGACCAGTCAACAAAATAACCTTTGTAATAACTAGCCACACGTGTATAAAGTGGAAAAGTAATAGAGCAGAGAGAGCTTTATTTCCTGAAAACATTACATTATAAAGAGGTACATATTTGCATACAGTGGCGTAGCTTCCTTACACAAATCATAATCCTATTGGTTAATGATCTCTTTAATTCTATTGGTTAACATACTTTTCTTATCCTATTGGTTAATAAACTCCTATCTTCTTAGCAAGCTATAATTCCAGTTTGTGGTTTTATGTGGGGTAACAGGGGACTTTTGTTAAACTCATAACCTACATATGTCTGGTTCTGTCTTCGCACCTGTTATACCGCAAACTGACAAATACCTTTGAAGCCTTCACATTTAGCTGCTGACAATATATTTCTGCAAGGAAAGTATATCTTAAATAAAGGTCATAACTTCACAATATGAGTTCAAACTAAGTACAGGTCTATACTCTTTCCTGTGTCAATTCTAAGCTGACAAATAACAATTTGAAACAGCTTGTAAGATGTCAATTATAAAATGGAGTCCTATGAACAAATATGGCTTCCATCTTTATCAGTAGGTACTCGTTGCCTCTACGTTACATTGAAATTATTAAGTCCTATGAGTGCCGCCAAATACCTTCTGCATATATATGTATATATATGTATGTATATATATATATATATGTATATATGTTTTTTTAGATGTATATATATATATATATATATATACCGCTCTGTTGGGTCTGGCACTCCTCGTACCCGCTGGGAATGTGCTCCGGTGCCCTCCTTGAGCAGGATGGCTCTATGTATAGTGCATGGAAGGCGGCACTCAGGAGACTTTCAAGAATGTAGAAAAACGTGCGTTAATGTCAACGTTTCGGGAGACGCACTCCCTTCCTCAAGACACAGCAAGACAAGTGACAAACAGTGCAAAAAACAAAATTAAATACCTTACCATCCCCTGGCTCGGTCTCCTCCGTCACGGCCAGCGGCGTCCCAGACCACGGAGCCCGCACTTCTGGATTCGGCAAACCCGCCCCGTCATCCGGAAGGCAGAATGAAGTACCGAATCACAAGGCCTATTCGCAGTAAGCAACAAGTAAATACAAAGTCACACAGTACTAGCTAACTCTCTGGAACTGACTAACAAACAAAGATTCAGCAGCATTTGCCTAGCCTGAGAGGATGGTTTATATAGCAGGTGCTGTCCACGCCCCACTCAGACCTCACAGACTGTGAGCACAAAACCAGCGCCGGATTCCCTGCCGTGCACAGAGCCTGTAACCACTACACAGTAAAAACCCGGACTGGAGTATCAGCTGCGCTCAGGTTACTTCGCTAACACTTGCCTCCCGGTTGCCATGGCGATGTGGCAGCACAGAGCAGGAGATCCTAACAGTACCCCCCCTCTGACGAGGGGTCAAAGAACCCCTACCACCGGGTTTATCGGGGAACTGCGAGAAGAAAGAGCGTATCAGTCTGGGGGCATGAAGATCACAACTGCGCACCCACGACCGCTCCTCCGGGCCATACCCCTTCCAGTGCACCAAAAATGACAGCCGACCCCGAACCATCTTGGAGTCAAGAACCCTTTCAACCACAAACTCCCTCTGACCCCGTATCAGAAGAGGAGAAGGTCTTCCACTGGAAGAAGGATTACTAACCGCCAGTTTTAAAAGGGAACAATGAAATGTTTTATTGATACCCAATGAACGGGGCAGATCTAACTGAAATGCCACCGGATTGATAACCCTGGTGATCTTATAAGGGCCGATGAACCGGGGGCCTAACTTATGAGATGGCTGTCTCAACTTCAAATTCTTGGTGGACAACCAGACGAAGTCTCCTAATTTGAAGCTGCAGGGTCTTCTCCGCTTATCAAAAACCCTTTTGGTCACTAATGACACAGACACAAGGGCTTTCTTCACTTTCCTCCAAATACCCCTAAGGACTGAAACAACAGAGGAACCACCAGGCGTGGAATTCAGTGGGTCAAAAGAATTGGCCTTAGGATGATGCCCCTACACACAAAGGAAGGGAGAGATCCCTGTAGCAGAGTGAGCCGCGTTGTTATAGGCAAACTCCGCCATGGACAGATGAGCAACCGAGTCAATATGACACTTGGAGACATAGCACCTGAGGAACTGCTCCAAGGACTGGTTCACCCTCTCAGTCTGCCCATTAGACTGTGGATGGTAGCCTGTCGACAAGGTCACAGAAATCTGGAGATCAGAACAAAATGCCCTCCAGAATTTGGCCACAAACTGGGATCCACGGTCAGAGACCACATCAAGTGGCAACCCGTGGAGGCGCACAACATGCTGCATAAATAACTTAGACAGGTGTCTGGCCGATGGCAACCCAACGAGTGGAACGAAATGCGCCATCTTCGAAAACCTGTCAACGACAACCCAAATGGCTGTCATCCCCGAGGATTTGGGCAAGTCCACCACAAAATCCATGGAACTGTGGGTCCATGGCTTAGACGGAATAGAGAGTGGATGTAATGGGCCGACAGGAACCCCTCTAGGAGTTTTATTTCGGGCACAAACGTCACATGCCCGAACCCACTGATCCACATCCCTAGCCACCGAGGGCCACCACACCGCCCTAGACAGCAACTCCCGAGTTCTGGCAATACCCGGATGCCCTGCCGACCTCTTGGCATGGAATTCCAGGAACACTCGCTGTCTTAACCTAGGAGGCACAAACAAGAGACCTACCGGAAGGTCTGGAGGAGCCTGCTCCTGTGCTCTAAGGACTAATGACAAGAGGTCCTGGGTAATGCCCACTTTAATACATGATGGGGACACAATGGGCAATGGCTCCTCGGTGGTCTCTTGAACTGGAGCAAAACTCTGCGAGAGCGCATCAGCCTTGATGTTTTTTGACCCAGGGCGATATGTTATCAAAAAATTAAAGCGAGCAAAAAACAAAGCCCATCGTGCCTGCCTGGCATTGAGACGCTTCGCTGACTCTAAATATGCCAGATTCTTATGGTCGGTGAGAATTGAGACCACAAACTTAGCCCCCTCAAGCCAGTGTCTCCACTCCCCGAGTGCATCCTTTATAGCCAACAATTCCCGGTTACCCACATCATAATTCATCTCGGCAGATGAAAATTTACGGGAAAAGTAAGCACAGGGATGAAGGCGATTATCAGACACCCCCATCTGAGAGAGCACTGCCCCAATACCTATCTCAGAGGCATCCACTTCTACCACAAAAGGACGCTCTGGATCTGGGTGTCGCAGCACCTTGGCTGAGACAAATGCCCTTTTGAGACGGGCAAAGGCCGCTTTGGCCTCACAAGACCAGTGAGCAACATCCGCCCCTTTCTTAGTGAGTGCCACCAAGGGGGCCACTATAGACGAAAATCCAGCGATAAACCGTCTATAAAAATTCGCAAAGCCCAGAAAACGCTGAAGCGCCTTCAAACTAGTGGGCTGCACCCAATCCAGGACTGCCTGTACCTTAGAACCCTCCATTTGGAAACCTTCTGAGGAGATAATATACCCTAGAAATGCGATTTGCTGGACTTCAAACTCACACTTCTCCAGCTTCGCCCCAAGCTGGTGGTCTCTGAGTTTCTGGAGGACTAAGCGTACATGCTTCCAATGTTCCTCCAGGGAATGAGAGAAGATTAGGATGTCATCTAGATAAACAACTAAGAATCTATCCAAATATTCCCTGAGCACATCGTTCATGAATTCCTGGAAGACTGCCGGGGCATTAGAGAGCCCAAAAGGCATCACCAAATATTCATAATGCCCTGAGTGGGTATTAAAGGCAGTCTTCCATTAATCCCCCTCTCTTATTCGGATTAGATTGTAAGCACCGCGTAGGTCAATCTTAGAAAAAATGGTGGAAGTACGAAGCTGGTCAAACAAAACCGAAATGAGAGGCAGTGGGTACGAGTTTTTAATCGTGATACGGTTCAATTCCCTGAAGTCGATGCAGGGTCGCAACGAACCGTCCTTTTTACCCACGAAGAAGAACCCCGACCCAACTGGGGACTGTGAGGGTCTGATAAATCCCTTAGCCAAGTTCTCCTGAATGTACTCTGCCATAGCCTGAGTCTCAGGACGTGACAGGGAGTACAACCTGTTCTTGGGAAGCTTAGCATCCGGCAACAAATCAATGGCACAGTCATAAGGGCGATGGGGAGGTAGTACCTCCGCAACTTTTTTTGGAGAACACATCCGCAAAATCTGCATAACATCCTGGCAATCCTGGCAAACTTAGCTGCGAGAGCCTGACTGGAAGGCTCAAGCAACTCCTGAAACAATCACTACCCCAACTAAGAATCTCCCCAGAGACCCAGTCAAATTGAGGGTTATGGGCCCTTAACCAGGGTAACCCCAAAACCAATGGGGCAAAAGAACAGACAGTCACATAAAAAGACAATTTTTCAGAGTGTGTGGCTCCAATAAACAAAGGAATTTGGCTGGTGCAGGAGGTAATTTTACCCTGGGACAATGGTTCCCCGTTTAACCCACAGATCTCAATCTCTGATGCCAAAGGTACTGAGGGAACAGAGTGTTCCAGGGCGAATTGACGGTCCATGAAAACCCCATCGGCCCCAGTGTCAACAAAGGCCTCAGTCTTGACAGTTTGACCGAGGATCTCCAAAGTCACCGGAATGAGAAAAGTATTTTTGGGAAATTCTGACTTCTGGCCTGACAGGATATTTCCCATCACCCTCAGGCCCTGAAGTTTTCCGTTTTTTCTGGGCATGATACTACAACATGACCTTTATTCCCACAGTACAAACACAAACCCTGCTGTCTCCTCCGCGTCTTCTCACGCGAGGAGAGGCGGGTAGCCCCAATCTGCATAGGCTCCTCGGAATATTCCTCAGAGTCTGAGGTTCCCTTGGGAAAAAAGGAAACTGCGGTCTCCCTTTCAAGCCTACGCTCTCTCAGCCGTCTATCCACCCGGATGGATAACTGCATGAGCTGATCTAAGCTATCAGGCGAGGGATATTGTACCAGTTGGTCCTTTATCTGGTCAGAAAGGCCCCTTCGGTACTGGTTTCTCAGGGCTGGGTCATTCCACTGGGTATCATGAGCCAACCTCCGAAACTCCGTACTATAAACCTCAGCTGGCCATCGCCCTTGCTTAAGAACCGTAATCTGAGCCTCGGCTGAAGCCATCTTGTCAGGGTCATCATACAAAATGCCCAGTGCCGTAAAAAAAGCATCAACACTTTTAAGCGACGGACAGTCAGGCTGTAACCCATATGCCCAGACCTGTGGGTCTCCTTGTAGCAAGGAAATCACCATGCCCACCCGCTGAATCTCCGACCCAGAAGACTGGGGCCTAAGCCTGAAATATAGCTTACAGCTCTCCTTGAAACATAAGAACTGCGAGCGATCTCCAAAAAAACGATCCGGGAGATTTACTTTCGGCTCCTTAACCCCTGAACTTGCCGCTGCTGCTGCGGGAGCTCCGCTAGCGGCCTGCGGGGTGTTCATTTTAATGGACATCTCATTAAATTGTCGAGTCAGGACCTGCACCTGATCGACCACCTGTTGCAAAGTATTTTGAGGGGTATGCTCCATATTCCCACAAAATTTCAACAGGAGTAGGGCTGCTGAATATGTTACGCACACCAGTGCTAACAGGAGTATACCGGTGTATGAACAGAGAGGGAAGCGAAGCAAACGAACTCACAGACAGTATAACATAACATACACAGGAGGTGATGGAATAACTAATAAACACAAAGTGAACGGAGAAGCCCAAAGGCTCAGGAATTGGGTGTCTCCCTAGTGTCAGGAATGCTCAGATGGAATAGAGCGGACAATGAAGCGAGGTGTAGTGATTTAATATGTGGAGCACCTGAAATGATGTTGCTAAGAGCAACAGAAAAAACCCCAAAGGGTTACCAACGGGTGTGGGAATAAACTCCTTGGTCAGAGATAGAAATATAGACACAAGGAGAGTATCCACAATCCTAACCCCCACTTGCAGGACACAGGTTCAGCTTACTGCCACTAAACTGACACCTGGACGCCCTGCACAGTGAGGGAGGATTAAGCAAGCAGGTCTGAGAGTACAGCCGCAAACCTGCTGGGTTCACAGAATAGCAAAAGAACCCCAGCAGGTCAAACAACTGACTCCAGTCTTACTGCTAGGTCCGGATTGGCAGAATGAAGTACCGAATCCCAAGGCCTGTTCGCAGTAAGCAACAAGTAAATACAAAGTCACACAGTACTAGCTAACTCTCTGGAACTGACTAACAAACAAAGATTCAGCAGCATTTGCCTAGCCTGAGAGGATGGTTTATATAGCAGGTGCTGTCCACGCCCCACTCAGACCTCACAGACTGTGAGCACAAAACCAGCGCCGGATTCCCTGCCGTGCACAGAGCCTGTAACCACTACACAGTAAAAACCCGGACCGGAGTATCAGCTGCGCTCAGGTTACTTCGCTAACACTTGCCTCCTGGTTGCCATGGCGACGTGGCAGCACAGAGCAGGAGATCCTAACAATTTTCAATGCGCCCCTTTTTACAAACCATAAAGCTTTTAAACTAACTCCTACTTCTTGCCATGTTCATTTTTCTCAAGTGTCAAATATTGATATGTTGTTTAATTTTCTTCTAACTAAAGTATACAGGTTGAAATATATCTATATGATGACAAAAATTTCTTATAAAGAAAATGTATAATGGGATCTTTTACTATGTAAATGGTCAGCTGATATTAATGGGCTTCATACCCTTTCCTTAAAGGTATTGAAGTCGGTATATTTCCAAGAAGTATATATACGTACGATACACAGAGCTTATATAACCCCACATCAAAGAAGGCATATGATTGCAGAAGAAAAAAGCCACTGCCTTAAATGTGGTATACTGATTGCAGATTTCACACATTGGGGTATATTTACTAAGGTCCCGATTTTGACCGAGATGCCGTTTTTTCTTCAAAGTGTCATCTCGGTAATTTACTAAGCAAAAATCACGGCAGTGATGAGGGCATTCGTAATATTTTGGAAGTCCTTGGAAAAAGTCACGAATCAATACAACATCGGTCAAATACGCCTGCAATTTGGTAGAAATCGGTCATTTACTAAAAAGTGCAAAACACAAACACTGCCGACAATAGCCAAACACTGCCGTGCTAAAATACAAATCGTGAAAAAGTGCTAAAAAAAAAACAGACCTGCTTTTTTATCCCGTGTTTGTATAGGCATGCACGGATCCATGAGATCCGTGCATGTTTATCAGTGGGAAGGGGTGGGAAATGTTATAATTTTTCACAAAAAAAATGCGTGGGGTCCCCCCTCCTAAACCAAACCAGCCTCGGGCTCTTTGAGCTGGCCCTGGTTGCAAAAATATGGGGAAAAAATTGACAGGGGTTCCCCCATATTTAAGCAACCAGCACCGGGCTCTGCGCCTGGTACTGGTTCCAAAAATACGGGGGACAAAAAGCGTAGGGGTCCCCCGTATTTTTGAAACCAGCACCGGGCTCCACTAGCTGGACAGATAATGCCACAGCCAAGGGTCACTTTTATACAGTGCCTTGCGGCCGTGGCATCAAATATCCAACTAGTCACCCCTGGCCGGGGTACCCTGGGGGAGTGGGGACCCCTTCAATCAAGGGGTCCCCCCCCCAGCCACCCAAGGGCCAGGGGTGAAGCCCGAGGCTGTCCCCCCCATCCAATGGGCTGCAGATGGGGGGCTGATTAATTTAGCAATTTTTCTTTAGCCATCAAAGGCACACTTGGATTTCAAATGTTCTATTCTATATGTTGCTCTATGTCTACTAACTGCATATTGGAATCCAATTGACATTCTCCTGACTTTTTACATTTATTTTACTACGCCCAGCGGATTTAATGGACTTTTTAATATCAACAAATCCTAGTGGAACTATCTTTACAATATGGACACTATCTTGCTTTTAGGATCAGCATTCATACTTCTTGATGTTCCATTGAAAGACTATTAACATGTACTTTGAACTTTACCGAGATGTTCCTCTTTCCTCTAGATGTCTGCTTTGTTCACTGTTTTGTCTTTATTTCTGTAACTTTGCAGAACCACTGTGATACTGTCCATGCATCACTCTACATATGGTACAACTATATGTAATATTTTCATTATGCTCTTTGATTTGTGTATTGTACTTATAAAAAACCCTTCAATAAAAAATATTGTTAGAAAAAAAGTAGCAAGGTAGGAGAAGGACTCCCAGGAGGGTATACTCTTATTAACATTTATTTAGTTGAGTTTTAAATCTAATAAACATGCCTTCTCTATCCCTATAACTCTCATTATTTTGTGATGGAATGTGTTACTGTTGTAGAAATTGGCTGTTTTACATACAAGCTGTTCTAAGTGTAACATTTTATGCTTCTTTTCAACTATTGTTCCTACTAACATATGCTCTCTACTAAATTCAGCTTCATTGCTACATTGCTAATTGCAATTATGTCACTCTCACTTCACCTCAACAAGAATAAATCTTAAAATCCTGCCATTATTTTCTAAGTTGATATCTACTCAGCATTAGTGGTAGAGCTTATATCCCAGATATATGGCTCTGTAATTTAAAAAACCAAGCGGGTTATTCAGAGATGGAGACAGATCGCTGCATACGCAGCCAAATCTGCGTCCATCTCCTCGCATGCTGGGGGCTGCCCAGCACAGGGCAAGGCCATTCAGCATGTGTGAGGCCGCCTCCCAATGCATCCACAATTAGATTGCAGACGCATCGGAACTAAACTTGACAGCTGGCAGCGCAGTGTGGCTGCTCTGTCAGGTGGTCTGCCGACATTTTTTTCGGAGGAACTGTGTGTGACATCACGCAGCCGCCCCGAAAATGGTCCCAGCCTGCCACTGATCGGGATGCAGCCACAGTGTGTAAGGTTGTGCATGCGCACTGCAGCAAGTGTGCAGACCAGATGGATGCGGCCGTTGCATGCGGACGCACAGCTGCATTCACCTTAGAATCAGCCCCCAAATCAGTATTTTCACTTTTCTGGAAATGCCTTTAGTGATGTTTGGGACCATGGACACCTCTGAAAATAACAATGCTATTTTAAATCTGGAGACATATTTCTGAAAATATTCCATGTATAGATCAATTACTAGATGTTACTATGTTGATGCTACTTCCTGAATTAGCTATCATTAAATAAATAGCTCATGCTTAAGCTTATGCATACTGGGGGTCATTCCGAGTTGATCGCTAGCTGCCGTTATTCGCAGCAAAGCGGACAGATAAAAAAAAACAGCACTTCTGCGCATGCGTATGAACCGCAATGCGCAGGTGTGTCATACAGGTACAATGAGCATCGTGGGTTTGCACAGAGTCTAACAAACATTCCTGTCGCATGGCCGAACGGAGGAAGATTGACATGAAGTGGGCGTTTCTGGGTGGCAGCTGACCGTTTTCAGGGAGTGCTTAGAAAAATGCAGGCGTGGCAGAAAAAATGCAGGCAGGGCTGGGCGTTCGCTGGGCGGGTGTGTGCTGTCAAAAGCCGTCCCTCCATCGTTAGAATCAATGCTCACGAAGAGTAACTACAGTGCTGGTCTTGTTTTGCACAAAAAGATTTTGCAGGCGCTCTGCTGCACAAGCGTTCGCAATTCTGCAAAGCGAAAATACACTCCTCAGAGGGCAGCGACAATGCGTTTGCATGGCTGCTAAAAACTGCTAGCGAGCGATCAACTCGGAATGACCCCCACTGTCCTAAAAGGAAATGCTTTAAGACATATATTTCTTCTTAGACACCATGGGGGGAATGTAATAGGGTGTGAGAATCAGAAAGTGAGAGATTTTGTGCGAGTTCCCCTGTTTTATTAAAGTGGCAGTCATTTACATACAAAGCCAGATTGATTTTGCCATCGAAATGATTGCCACTAATACATTAAATTAGTAAAAGTCTGTGAATAATAAAAAAAGAAAAAATGTAATTAAACTTATAGTCTACATCACGCTCATACTTATGGGAAAGTACTAAGAAAATGTGTATTTATCTTTGGTGGATAGAACCACCAAATGGATTCTCATATTCCTGGAAGCTAAGGATTTGTTTGAAACATAGGCAGTCTAGCCCATGACATTCTTACAAGTCCAATATTACATTGGCACAGTCATAAGATGCAGACTATCAGAACCCTTTGGACCAGTGGTTCCCAAACTCTGTCCTCAAGAAACACTAACAGTTCATGAACAACAAGAAATAAAACCAGCGCTCCAACTCAAAAGTGCAGCAACAATTGCCGAGATGGTCCCCACCACCTCCAAGATTAAACAGCACATTAAAACAAATTTAACAGTTTTGTGAAGTGGGTGAGCTGATCAGACAGACTGTGGCTGACCAGGTTACTGAGTGTTTGGAGGTTGCTAACCCATTGAGGAACACGGTGCTGGGGATCCGAGGGGTATCCGTTTAACATCACAAAACTTGTTTGGGTGGGCACTTCATGACACCCTGATATATCTGGTACGCACTTCTGCCTGATTAATGGTGGATTGGATGTTATCGTGCTTTTATGTAAAAAGATTTTACAACAATTATTGTTTATTAAATAAAAATTGTACTTTACTATATACCCTTTCTTTTAATTTTGGGTTGGTATGGAAATCGCAACTACATTTTTGAAAGTGACTTATCAGACAATACCTTTCCCTATATTACAGAGGGTGCGCACATCTGCTAAATTTGTGTTGTTGTACTAACAGTTCATGGTTTCCAGGTCTCATGTGGATTTTTAAAATGTGACATTGGTCATACACAGTGCACCTGCTGGGTGACCTGGAAAATGTCAGCTATTGCATGTCCATGAGGACCGAGTTTGGGAACCACTGCAATAAACTGCATGATCAAACTCCTGTCATTGACTAAAGTAGAAATCTTGCCTATGGCCACCACCATGACTCTTTGGCTCACAGTAAATCTAATGCAGATCTGGCTCTCTGGCTTCTAAAATTTCCTACTTTAACAGTGAACAACTTCATTCCCTCACATGCTAGATCCTGTAAATTATCGCCCACATCTGTTTATGCAGAAATGTTTATAAATATTATTCATAGAGCACATATCTCACAGCAAATACATTGTTTAATTGGTAGAGTTACTAGTGTACCTGTATTTGTAACATATGTGGCACATTTTTGACTCATTTATTCCACATCTGCTCATTTAATGTTTCTGGTTACAATTTTGGTTATTCAGTAAGTAACATGCTTAATTATTTACCATTTACACCTGAATGGGCAAACTGTGACATCATTCCACCTCATATATGAGTTACGGGGTATTGGCAGGTGAGTAGTATTTAGTTCAGCAGCTCTTTATGATGGATTGGGAAGAAGTAACAATGGAAATAGAAAATACGTAAGAAGATAAAAAAAAATTGACTTGTAGGAGAGCTCTACACAATAGCTACACTGTCGAATGAAGTGAGAACTCAGATATATCCCTGACTCAAAAATTAATCATGCAACCTATTACAGTTTGAGCCTCCTATAATACTGGATTTGTGCATACTGTATGTGTTACTGGAGAATACTCTGTGTGGGACTTGGGTTCGTGGGGGACGACGACCATTGAGGGTTAAGTTTTCATTTCTGCTCTTATCACTTCATGTGCAGTATTCCACCCTACCATGCAGGTTGTAGTCCAAATTAAAACTTAAAGATGACTTTGGGGTTGATGACATTCCCTCTTAACCACTTTACTGGCTAATATTTTTTCCAAAAATGGTCCCAAAATGTTTACTTTTTTTAGGTTTAATAAATAGGTATTATTTACATATTACTTATAAATAGGTATTATTTATGTATTACATATAAATAGGCATTATTTACACCATTTACCGAAGATTAGTTGAAATATGCTCCCGCCAGCGTGGGGCCCGGGATAGGTGAGTATTTCAAAAACTGGGTGCAGGGTGTGCGGTGTGGCACCCCTGTACCCCAGGGGCCCGTGTGCACCCATTATCTATACGCCATTGATATAATGTATGCTAATGTTAATATGCAATATAATTCTGCAGCTGTAATTAATTTGTACAGAAAATGTTTACAAATCTCAGATTTTCTTTAGAAAGGAGCTGAGTTCAAAATTCAAGTTATGCCCATTGGGATGGAGGGTTTTAAACTTTTAAATCCACTCTGTTTCAACCCTGAACATTTTTCTATAAAGTCCCCTCCTCTCCAGCATTTTCTACTTGTTCAATGGCCAAAAATGTTAAACCTTTAGGGGTTTCTTCTAGAGATGAGCGGGTTCGGTTCTCTGAGAACCGAACCCTACCAAACTTCACGTGTCAAACACAGGTCCGAGCCAGGCTCGGTTGTTCCCGCCTGACTCGGAAAACCAGAATGAGGCAAAACGTCATCATCCTGCTGTCGGATTCTCGTGAGATTCGGATTCCATATAAAGAGCCACGCATCGCCGCCATTTTCACTCGTGCATTGTAGAGGGTACAGAGAGGACGTGGCTACGTTCTCTCAGCGTCAAATCTAAGTATCAGTGCTCAGTATCAGTGCTTATTGCTGCCCAGTAATACTAGTACAGTGTCTCTCTTGTGCTGCATCTTGCTGCTGTAGGGTGCTGTGGTAGTAGTGTCCTGTGACTGTGTATCGTTCATCATCATTCCAGTCACAGTGGTATCTGGGGGGTGACAATTCCAGAGTGCTTTTGTGCTGCTCACTAATACTAGTACAGTGTCTTGTGCTGCATCGTGCTGCTCAGTGTCAGTTCTCCGTAGTATCATCAGTGCTCAGTATCATCAGTGCTCAGTATCACTGCTCATTGTCTTGTGGTGCTCAGTAATACTACATTACTAATACTAGTACAGTGTCTTGTGCTGCATCTTGCTGCTGTAGGGTGCTGTGGTAGTGTCCTGTCACTGTGCATAGATCATCATCATTCCAGTCACAGTGGTATCTGGTATCTATCTAGTGGTATCTAATTCCAGACATTACTGCTGTCTAATTCCAGATATATTACTGGCATATAATTCCACACATTTAAAAAATGGAGAACAAAAATTTGGAGGGTAAAATAGGGAAAGATCAAGATCCACTTCCACCTAGTGCTGAAGCTGCTGCCACTAGTCATGGCAGAGATGATGAAATGCCATCAACATCGTCTGCCAAGGCCGATGCCCAATGTCATAGTAGAGAGCATGTAAAATTCAAAAGCAAAAGTTCAGTAAAATGACCCAAAAATCTAAATTAAAATCGTCTGAGGAGTAGCATAAACTTGCCAATATGCCATTTACGACACGGAGTGGCAAGGAACGGCTAAGGCCCTCTCCTATGTTCCTAAATACTAGTGGTGCAGCTTCACGTGACAATGGAAGCACTCATCCTCCCGCTAGAAAAATGAAAAGAGTAAAGCTGGCAAAAGCACAGCAAAGAACTGTGCATTCTTCTAAATCACAAATCCCCAAGGAGAGTCCAATTGTGTCAGTTGCGATGCCTGACCTTCCCAACACTGGACGGGAAGAGGTGGCTCCTTCCACCATATGAACGCCCTCTGCAAGTGCTGGAAAGAGCACCCACAGTCCAGTTCCTGATATTCAAATTGAAGATGTCACTGTTGAAGTACACCAGGATGAGGATATGGGTGTTGCTGACGCTGAGGAGGAAATTGACGAGGTGGATTCTGCTGGTGATGTAGTTTGTTTAAGTCAGGCACCCGGGGAGACACTTGTTGTCTGTGGGATGAATAAGACCATTGACATGCCTGGTCAAAATACAAAAAAAAATTTCATCTCTTCGGTGTGGAATTATTTCAACAGAAATGCGGGCAACATGTGTCAAGCCGTGTGTTGCCTTTTGCAAGCTGTAATAAGTAGGGGTAAGGACGTTAACCACCTAGGAACATCCTCCCTTATACGTCACCTGGAGAGCATTCATCAGAAGTCATTGACAAGTTCAAAAACTTTGGGTGACAGTGGAATTAGTCAACTGATAGCTAAATCCCTTCTTCCTCTTGTACCCAAGCTCCTGCAAACCACACCACCAACTCCCTCAGTGTCAATTTCCTCCTTAGACAGGAACGCCAATAGTCCTGCAGTCCATGTCACTGGCAAGTCTGACGAGTCCTCTCCTAACTGGGATTCCTCCGATGGATCCTTGAGTGGAACGCCTACTGCTGCTGTTGCTGCTGGCGCTGCTGTTGTTGCTGCTGGGAGTCGATCGTCATCCCAGAGGGGAAGTCGGAAGACCACTTGTACTACTTCCAGTAAGCAATTGACTGTCCAACAGTCCTTTGTGAGGAAGAGGAAATATGACAGCAGTCATCCTTTTGCAAAGCGGATAACTGAGGCCTTGACAGCTATGTTGGTGTTAGACGTGCGTCCGGTATCCACCGTTAGTTCACAGGGACTTAGAGAATTGCAGTGCCACTCCTGGATGGGCCAGGTGTTTGTGCCGCCCACTTGGATCGCTTAGTTTAGTCATCCAGCGACCTTGGTGCAAATTTTAGGACTAAAAATAATATAGGCCCCCATTCCCCCATTCCGAGTTGTTCGCTCGCTAGCTGCTTTTAGCAGCCGTGCAAATGCTAAGCCGCCGCCCTCTGGGAGTGTATCTGAGCAGGAGTGTGAACGAAAGGATCGCAGCGCTGCTACAAAAAAAGATTGTGCAGTTTCTGAGCAGCTCGAGACCTACTCCTAGCTTGCGGTCACTGCAGACTGTTTAGTTCCTGTTTTGACATCACGAACATGCCCTGCGTTCGGCCAGCCACTCCTGCGTTTCCCCAGGCACGCCTGCGTTTGTATGTGACACGCTTGCCTTTTTACACACACTCCCCAAAAATGGTCAGTTACCTCCCAGAAACACCCACTATCTGTCAATCACTCTGCGGCCAGCAGTGCGATTGAAAAGCGTCGCTAGACCTTGTGTGAAACTGCGTCGGCTGTTGTGAAAGTACGTCACACGTGCGCATTGCGCCGCATACGCATGCGCAGAATTGCCAATTTTTTTGCCTGATCGCTGCACAGCGACCGAAAACAGCTAGCGAACAACTCAGAATGACCACCATTGTGAGGTGTGAGGTGTTCAGAATAGACTGGAAATTAGTGGAAATTATGGTTATTGAGGTTAATAATACTTTAGGATCAAAATTTCCCCCAAATTCTATGATTTTAGCTGTTTTTGAGGGCTTTTAAAAAAAAACACCCAAATCCAAAACGCATCGTATCCGACAAAAATCCGAAAGGTTGGTTTTACCAAAACGCGTCCGAATTCAAAACACGACCGTGGACCCGAATCCAAAACCAAAACACGAAAAATGCCCGCTGCACATCTCTAGTTTCTTCATGATGTACAATATGAAAAAATTATCCAAAACGCTATTGTAAATATGCTCCCTGATACATATCTGTAGCTTCCTTTTGGTGTGGCCCACACATTGCGTACTGTGGGTGCACTCTAGGAGGTCAGTTATCCTTTCCATGTTGCAGTTTAATTATTTTTTGACTGGGTATTAAGTTGCTACTACTGTGGCAGTAACAGCAGGGATTGTACTGGAAAACAGGTGAGATTGTGTGTGGCTGGAGAGATCCGTACACACAGAGAAGAAAAGGGCTGTGTGAACACACCTATAAGCTGTGGAGACAGAACCCAGTTAGTGTTCTAGCAATCCAGGTGGGACTGCTGTCGGAGACCAGTGTGGGCTTGGAAGCATAATTTAATTTGACCATTTGATTTGTTGGAACACTTTCAAAGTTTCTGCAGTCTAGCAATAATTACAATAACTATTTAAAAAGCCCATCAAAGTGATTGACACCAGAGCTGGATTATAGGAGGGGTGGTCGCTACTCACACAGGGTTTCTGGAACTCCTGCTAATGGGAGCCAGGGCTCTGTCATGCTGAGAAGGTGTGTGTGTGTGTGTGTGTGTGTGTGTGTGTGCGTGCGTGCGTGCGTGCGTGCGTGCGTGTGTGTGTGTGTGTGTGTGTGTGTGTGTAGGTGTGTGTCACTGAGGAGCAGTATTAGCCTTTTATATGTATAGATGCTGTATATCTGTAATGGGCAAGCTATAATGATGCTGCACTATATACACCAGTACTGGCACGTGTAAGCTCACCAGTCCCCGCACAGCTCATGGCCAGTCTGGGGATATAGGAGGTGAGTAACCACCGGCAGCTGACTGGAGGGGTTTGTGCATGTTCTGTGTGGGGGGCGAGGAGGGGCAAGCATAGGACCCCACCCCTCCACCGGCCTGTAGTATATATATGTATGTGCTTGATTTATAGCAAATTTACACTGATGATTTACTATACATGTTTCTGCCCCACAGCGCGCCGCTGGGAGGGCCGGGAGGACAGTGCAGCGGCTCACAGGCTGCTGTCAGGCAACGATGCACACCGTGTACACGGCGCCATGGCAACGCCGGTGGAAGCCGCCCGACGTCACCGGATGTGACGCACCGCAATGACCAACTGGCGGAAGCACAGTCCGGACCCAGCTCTCCAGCGGCGTGATGTCTCCAACCTATTTAGGTAAGTTGTATTTTCTCTATTGTATTTTGGTTCATTTGCTGGCCTTGAAAAAGGTGCAGTGTAGCACCGAAATGTCGGCCCTTCGCAGCAATATATATCTTTTCAAATTAAACATGTTCTCACATGCACATCCACACATGTGTTTTATATCATCATGTGCCCATGTAACTTATATTATGTGGGTAAGACGACGAGAACTGCCCGTGAATGCATGGCGTTACATCGATCATCCATTAGTAAAGCCCTCACGACCGCAGTGGCGGACCAACCTGTGGCACGCCACTTCCTACAAGCTTCTCACCCTTTGGCCACCAAAGACTTTGTGTTTCATACACATCTTAATTGACCATGTACCGCCATCCTTATGGGGTGGTGAACGAAATGGAAAATTACTTAGATGTGAGAGTAAATGGATACACATTTTAAACACGTTTTGTCCTAACGGTCTGAATGAACGGTATAATTGGAATGTGTTCCTTTAGTTCAGTTTTGATTATCTCCTTAATTATGTCTGCTTAGTGCATTATGTGAGCCTTATACTAAGCTAGTATTCCACTGTCTTATATGATTTTTCTTGTGCTTTCATTTTTTTGTGTGTTCTGTAGCATAGTTTTCCATGTAGCATAGTATTACAGATATATGTTTGTCTATAACATCTTTATTAATTTTGAATCTAGTTCAAATATATGTACGTGCTTGATTTATAGCAAATTTACACTGATGATTTACTATACATGTTTCTGCCCCACAGCGCGCCGCTGGGAGGGCCGGGAGGACAGTGCAGTGGCTCACAGGCTGCTGCCAGGCAACGATGCACACTGTGTACACGGTGCCATGGCAACGCCGGTGGAAGCTGCCCGACGTCACCAGATGTGATGCACAGCATTGTATATGAAGGAGGGGTTTCAAAGAATGAGGTATATGGTAGAGATGAGCGGGTTCGGTTTCTCTGAATCCGAACCCGCACGAACTTCATGTTTTTTTCACGGGTCCGAGCAGACTCGGATCCTCCCGCCTTGCTCGGTTAACCCGAGCGCGCCCGAACGTCATCATGACGCTGTCGGATTCTCGCGAGACTCGGATTCTATATAAGGAGCCACGCGTCGCCGCCATTTTCACACGTGCATTGAGATTGATAGGGAGAGGACGTGGCTGGCGTCCTCTCCATTTAGATTAGGGTTGAGAGAGAGAGAGAGAGAGATTGACCTGAGGCTGTGATACTGTAGAAGAGAGTGCAGAGTTTAGTGACTGACGACCACAGTGACCACCAGACAGTGCAGTTGTTTGTTTTATTTAATATATCCGTTCTCTGCCTGAAAAAAACGATACACACAGTGACTCAGTCACATACCATATCTGTGTGCACTGCTCAGCCCAGTGTGCTGCATCAATGTATATATATATCTGACTGTGCTCAGCTCACACAGCTTATAATTGTGGGGGAGACTGGGGAGCACTGCAGTGCCAGTTATAGGTTATAGCAGGAGCCAGGAGTACATAATATTATATTAAAATTAAACAGTGCACACTTTTGCTGCAGGAGTGCTACTGCCAGTGTGACTAGTGACCAGTGACCTGACCACCAGTATATATAATATTAGTAGTATACTATCTCTTTATCAACCAGTCTATATTAGCAGCAGACACAGTACAGTGCGGTAGTTCACGGCTGTGGCTACCTCTGTGTCGGCACTCGGCAGCCCGTCCATAATTGTATATACCACCTAACCGTGGTTTTTTTTTCTTTCTTTATAGTCATACTAGTTACGAGTATACTATCTCTTTATCAACCAGTCTATATTAGCAGCAGACACAGTACAGTGCGGTAGTTCACGGCTGTGGCTACCTCTGTGTCGGCACTCGGCAGCCCGTCCATAATTGTATATACCACCTAACAGTGGTTTTTTTTTCTTTCTTTATACATACATACTAGTTACGAGTATACTATCTCTTTATCAACCAGTCTATATTAGCAGCAGACACAGTACAGTGCGGTAGTTCACGGCTGTGGCTACCTCTGTGTCGGCACTCGGCAGCCCGTCCATAATTGTATATACCACCTAACCGTGGTTTTTTTTTCTTTCTTTATACATACATACTAGTTACGAGTATACTATCTCTTTATCAACCAGTCTATATATTAGCAGCAGACACAGTACAGTGCGGTAGTTCACGGCTGTGGCTACCTCTGTGTCGGCACTCGGCAGCCCGTCCATAATTGTATATACCACCTAACCGTGGTTTTTTTTTCTTTCTTTATACATACATACTAGTTACGAGTATACTATCTCTTTATCAACCAGTCTATATATTAGCAGCAGACACAGTACAGTGCGGTAGTTCACGGCTGTGGCTACCTCTGTGTCGGCACTCGGCAGCCCGTCCATAATTGTATATACCACCTAACCGTGGTTTTTTTTTCTTTCTTTATACATACATACTAGTTACGAGTATACTATCTCTTTATCAACCAGTCTATATATTAGCAGCAGACACAGTACAGTGCGGTAGTTCACGGCTGTGGCTACCTCTGTGTCGGCACTCGGCAGCCCGTCCATAATTGTATATACCACCTAACCGTGGTTTTTTTTTCTTTCTTTATAGTCATACTAGTTACGAGTATACTATCTCTTTATCAACCAGTCTATATTAGCAGCAGACACAGTACAGTGCGGTAGTTCACGGCTGTGGCTACCTCTGTGTCGGCACTCGGCAGCCCGTCCATAATTGTATATACCACCTAACCGTGTTTTTTTTTTCTTTCTTTATACATACATACTAGTTACGAGTATACTATCTCTTTATCAACCAGTCTATATATTAGCAGCAGACACAGTACAGTGCGGTAGTTCACGGCTGTGGCTACCTCTGTGTCGGCACTCGGCAGCCCGTCCATAATTGTATATACCACCTAACCGTGGTTTTTTTTTCTTTCTTTATAGTCATACTAGTTACGAGTATACTATCTCTTTATCAACCAGTCTATATTAGCAGCAGACACAGTACAGTGCGGTAGTTCACGGCTGTGGCTACCTCTGTGTCGGCACTCGGCAGCCCGTCCATAATTGTATATACCACCTAACCGTGGTTTTTTTTTCTTTCTTTATACATACATACTAGTTACGAGTATACTATCTCTTTATCAACCAGTCTATATTAGCAGCAGACACAGTACAGTGCGGTAGTTCATGGCTGTGGCTACCTCTGTGTCGGCACTCGGCAGCCCGTCCATAATTGTATATACCACCTAACCGTGGTTTTTTTTTCTTTCTTTATACATACATACTAGTTACGAGTATACTATCTCTTTATCAACCAGTCTATATATTAGCAGCAGACACAGTACAGTGCGGTAGTTCACGGCTGTGGCTACCTCTGTGTCGGCACTCGGCAGCCCGTCCATAATTGTATATACCACCTAACCGTGGTTTTTTTTTTCTTTCTTTATACATACATACTAGTTACGAGTATACTATCTCTTTATCAACCAGTCTATATATTAGCAGCAGACACAGTACAGTGCGGTAGTTCACGGCTGTGGCTACCTCTGTGTCGGCACTCGGCAGCCCGTCCATAATTGTATATACCACCTAACCGTGGTTTTTTTTTCTTTCTTTATACATACATACTAGTTACGAGTATACTATCTCTTTATCAACCAGTCTATATATTAGCAGCAGACACAGTACAGTGCGGTAGTTCACGGCTGTGGCTACCTCTGTGTCGGCACTCGGCAGCCCGTCCATAATTGTATACTAGTATCCAATCCATCCATCTCCATTGTTTACCTGAGGTGCCTTTTAGTTGTGCCTATTAAAATATGGAGAACAAAAATGTTGAGGTTCCAAAATTAGGGAAAGATCAAGATCCACTTCCACCTCGTGCTGAAGCTGCTGCCACTAGTCATGGCCGAGACGATGAAATGCCAGCAACGTCGTCTGCCAAGGCCGATGCCCAATGTCATAGTACAGAGCATGTCAAATCCAAAACACCAAATATCAGTAAAAAAAGGACTCCAAAACCTAAAATAAAATTGTCGGAGGAGAAGCGTAAACTTGCCAATATGCCATTTACCACACGGAGTGGCAAGGAACGGCTGAGGCCCTGGCCTATGTTCATGGCTAGTGGTTCAGCTTCACATGAGGATGGAAGCACTCAGCCTCTCGCTAGAAAAATGAAAAGACTAAAGCTGGCAAAAGCAGTAGCACCGCAAAGAACTGTGCGTTCTTCGAAATCCCAAATCCACAAGGAGAGTCCTACTCCAATTGTGTCGGTTGCGATGCCTGACCTTCCCAACACTGGACGTGAAGAGCATGCACCTTCCACCATTTGCACGCCCCCTGCAAGTGATGGAAGGAGCACCCGCAGTCCAGTTCCTGATAGTCAGATTGAAGATGTCAGTGTTGAAGTACACCAGGATGAGGAGGATATGGGTGTTGCTGGCGCTGGGGAGGAAATTGACCAGGAGGATTCTGATGGTGAGGTGGTTTGTTTAAGTCAGGCACCCGGGGAGACACCTGTTGTCCGTGGTAGGAATATGGCCGTTGACATGCCTGGTGAAAATACCAAAAAAATCAGCTCTTCGGTGTGGAGGTATTTCACCAGAAATGCGGACAACAGGTGTCAAGCCGTGTGTTCCCTTTGTCAAGCTGTAATAAGTAGGGGTAAGGACGTTAACCACCTCGGAACATCCTCCCTTATACATCACCTGCAGCGCATTCATAATAAGTCAGTGACAAGTTCAAAAACTTTGGGTGACAGCGGAAGCAGTCCACTGACCAGTAAATCCCTTCCTCTTGTAACCAAGCTCACGCAAACCACCCCACCAACTCCCTCAGTGTCAATTTCCTCCTTCCCCAGGAATGCCAATAGTCCTGCAGGCAATGTCACTGGCAATTCTGACGAGTCCTCTCCTGCCTGGGATTCCTCCGATGCATCCTTGCGTGTAACGCCTACTGCTGCTGGCGCTGCTGTTGTTGCTGCTGGGAGTCGATGGTCATCCCAGAAGGGAAGTCGTAAGCACACTTTTACTACTTCCACCAAGCAATTGACTGTCCAACAGTCCTTTGCGAGGAAGATGAAATATCACAGCAGTCATCCTGTTGCAAAGCGGATAACTGAGGCCTTGACAACTATGTTGGTGTTAGACGTGCGTCCGGTATCCGCCGTTAGTTCACAGGGAACTAGACAATTTCTTGAGGTAGTGTGCCCCCGTTACCAAATACCATCTAGGTTCCACTTCTCTAGGCAGGCGATACCGAGAATGTACACGGACGTCAGAAAAAGACTCACCAGTGTCCTAAAAAATGCAGTTGTACCCAATGTCCACTTAACCACGGACATGTGGACAAGTGGAGCAGGGCAGGGTCAGGACTATATGACTGTGACAGCCCACTGGGTAGATGTATGGACTCCCGCCGCAAGAACAGCAGCGGCTGCACCAGTAGCAGCATCTCGCAAACGCCAACTCTTTCCTAGGCAGGCTACGCTTTGTATCACCGGTTTCCAGAATACGCACACAGCTGAAAACCTCTTACGGCAACTGAGGAAGATCATCGCGGAATGGCTTACCCCAATTGGACTCTCCTGTGGATTTGTGGCATCGGACAACGCCAGCAATATTGTGTGTGCATTAAATCTGGGCCAATTCCAGCACGTCCCATGTTTTGCACATACCTTGAATTTGGTGGTGCAGAATTTTTTAAAAAACGACAGGGGCGTGCAAGAGATGCTGTCGGTGGTCAGAAGAATTGCGGGACACTTTCGGCGTACAGGCACCACGTACAGAAAACTGGAGCACCACCAAAAACTACTGAACCTGCCCTGCCATCATCTGAAGCAAGAAGTGGTAACGAGGTGGAATTCAACCCTCTATATGCTTCAGAGGTTGGAGGAGCAGCAAAAGGCCATTCAAGCCTATACAATTGAGCACGATATAGGAGGTGGGATGCACCTGTCTCAAGCGCAGTGGAGAATGATTTCAACGTTGTGCAAGGTTCTGATGCCCTTTGAACTTGCCACACGTGAAGTCAGTTCAGACACTGCCAGCCTGAGTCAGGTCATTCCCCTCATCAGGCTTTTGCAGAAGAAGCTGGAGACATTGAAGGAGGAGCTAACACGGAGCGATTCCGCTAGGCATGTGGGACTTGTGGATGGAGCCCTTAATTCGCTTAGCAAGGATTCACGGGTGGTCAATCTGTTGAAATCAGAGCACTACATTTTGGCCACCGTGCTCGATCCTAGATTTAAAGCCTACCTTGGATCTCTCTTTCCGGCAGACACAAGTCTGCTGGGGTTCAAACACCTGCTGGTGAGTAAATTGTCAAGTCAAGCGGAACGCGACCTGTCAACAACATCTCCTCCTTCACATTCTCCCGCAACTGGGGGTGCGAGGAAAAGGCTCAGAATTCCGAGCCCACCCGCTGGCGGTGATGCAGGGCAGTCTGGAGCGACTGCTGATGCTGACATCTGGTCCGGACTGAAGGACCTGACAACGATTACGGACATGTCGTCTACTGTCACTGCATATGATTCTCTCCCCATTGAAAGAATGGTGGAGGATTATATGAGTGACCGCATCCAAGTAGGCACGTCACACAGTCCGTACTTATACTGGCAGGAAAAAGAGGCAATTTGGAGGCCCTTGCACAAACTGGCTTTATTCTACCTAAGTTGCCCTCCCACAAGTGTGTACTCCGAAAGAGTGTTTAGTGCCGCCGCTCACCTTGTCAGCAATCGGCGTACGAGGTTACATCCAGAAAATGTGGAGAAGATGATGTTCATTAAAATGAATTATAATCAATTCCTCCGTGGAGACATTGACCAGCAGCAATTGCCTCCACAAAGTACACAGGCAGCTGAGATGGTGGATTCCAGTGGGGACGAATTGATAATCTGTGAGGAGGGGGATGTACACGGTGATATATCGGAGGATGATGATGAGGTGGACATCTTGCCTCTGTAGAGCCAGTTTGTGCAAGGAGAGATTAATTGCTTCTTTTTTGGTGGGGGTCCAAACCAACCCGTCATATCAGTCACAGTCGTGTGGCAGACCCTGTCACTGAAATGATGGGTTGGTTAAAGTGTGCATGTCCTGTTTATACAACATAAGGGTGGGTGGGAGGGCCCAAGGACAATTCCATCTTGCACCTCTTTTTTCTTTTCTTTTTCTTTGCGTCATGTGCTGTTTGGGGAGGGTTTTTTGGAAGGGACATCCTGCGTGACACTGCAGTGCCACTCCTAGATGGGCCCGGTGTTTGTGTCGGCCACTAGGGTCGCTTATCTTACTCACACAGCTACCTCATTGCGCCTCTTTTTTTCTTTGCGTCATGTGCTGTTTGGGGAGGGGTTTTTGGAAGGGACATCCTGCGTGACACTGCAGTGACACTCCTAGATGGGCCCGGTGTTTGTGTCGGCCACTAGGGTCGCTTATCTTACTCACACAGCTACCTCATTGCGCCTCTTTTTTTCTTTGCGTCATGTGCTGTTTGGGGAGGGTTTTTTGGAAGGGACATCCTGCGTGACACTGCAGTGCCACTCCTAGATGGGCCCGGTGTTTGTGTCGGCCACTAGGGTCGCTAATCTTACTCACACAGCTACCTCATTGTGCCTCTTTTTTTCTTTGCGTCATGTGCTGTTTGGGGAGGGTTTTTTGGAAGGGACATCCTGCGTGACACTGCAGTGCCACTCCTAGATGGGCCCGGTGTTTGTGTCGGCCACTAGGGTCGCTAATCTTACTCACACAGCTACCTCATTGCGCCTCTTTTTTTCTTTGCGTCATGTGCTGTTTGGGGAGGGTTTTTTGGAAGGGCCATCCTGCGTGACACTGCAGTGCCACTCCTAGATGGGCCCGGTGTTTGTGTCGGCCACTAGGGTCGCTTATCTTACTCACACAGCGACCTCGGTGCAAATTTTAGTACTAAAAATAATATTGTGAGGTGTGAGGTATTCAGAATAGACTGAAAATGAGTGGAAATTATGGTTTTTGAGGTTAATAATACTTTGGGATCAAAATGACCGCCAAATTCTATGATTTAAGCTGTTTTTTAGGTTTTTTGGAAAAAAACACCCGAATCCAAAACACACCCGAATCCGACAAAAAAAATTCGGTGAGGTTTTGCCAAAACGCGGTCGAACCCAAAACACAACCGCGGAACCGAACCCAAAACCAAAACACAAAACCCGAAAAATTTCCGGCGCTCATCTCTAGTATATGGTGGGAGCAGTATATGGAGGAAGGAGATGCCCTGTATAAAGGGTGCACTATATGGAGGGGTATGGGGATGCAATGTGTATATAGGGGTAGTTTATGGTGGGGATGTAGAATACCCCCACCAGTCCACTCTATCACCAGTTCCTATCTAACCCAACCCCTCCCCCTTTCTCTCCCCCCCTAGTCCCCATCTGCCCCTTCCCTCCTCTCTCTCCCTAGTCCCCATCTGACCCAACCCTCCTGCCCTCTCTCTTTCCCTTTTTAAGTAGGGATTTTTGCTCCAAATCTGTTAATCCTCCCAACTCGCTGTGAACAGATTTGCTTAACTCGGCACAAAGCAACTTCCAATCGCTGTCCTGGTGAGCTGTTTAAACAAGTTACCTTCATACCGGAAGTAATTGCTCTAGAAACTTGATACTACTTATGATAAAGTTTACTTGGCCATTGGGAAGATTTGAGTTGTTGCACAAATAGTGATGTGTGTGAGCACATCCATCAGCATGTCTGATAAAGGTATAAAGGAACTTGACATCACAAGTTATAAAGTAGAAAAGTATGTTTGTTTTCACTGCATATTTGTTGTAGCGCTGCAGCTGTGTTTCTGACATAACTCTTTTGTTGTGATACTAATGGCTGCAGGAATGAATCTACTGTACATATCTTGAGAGATCACACCATGCGGCCCACAAAGCATACTTTTGTTTACAGTTTTTAGAACAATGGAATGCGTCCTGCAACCGCTGGATAAGTTACTGTTGGGACGTATGCCGTGATTGTAGCTTAAATCTAATCGGGCAGCATTCACCATTCTGCACATGCGCTAGAGGGATGGGAAAATGTCCATGGGGGGATCTGTTGCGCATGCCCAGCTGCCTTTGCAAAGCTCTGCCCCCCGCCTCATCCCGACTGCTCCGCACCATTAGCACTGAAGCCATCATTCCCTGTATGTGTGTGTGCCTGACTGCCCTGTGTACCTAGCTGCCCTAATTGAAGAAAGATTTTTCTGGAATCTTGATAGAAAAGCGTTTCTCAACAAAGAAGGTAAATTGGAGGGCTTGTGCCTGGCGGGGACACAAGGAGCAAGTGAGGATACCAGGGTGCATGTGGCTGGTGTGACCAGCATCAGATATAGGGGTGGAGCATATTTTAAAATGCCCATGGATTTAAGCACTCAGTTATTAAATTATAAGTGTTTATATGAATTACAAATTAAAATTTTATTACATTTGTGTTTGCTTTCTTTTTCTCTGTGTTGAAATAAAACGAGGCATTGAAATTGAGCATAGATGTGTTTTATTGTTTTCTAACTCCAAAAATATAAAACAAAACAAAAAAATCAGCAGAAAAAAAACTTTATTGAATGTTACCACAGTTCAGTTTGTAGCTATTTCCTTCTGACTATTATTTTACTTAATAGAAAGCATCAATAGCAGACACTGAGACAGTCTGTACAATAATAGGCAATCTGACTGAAATCAGACTTGCTAATGCGAATCTCATGGGGGTGTTTGAATACACTTTAAGTAGTTACTTTAGCCATTTATTTGCTCTTTGTGATCTTACAAGGTAACATTATGTTTTATTCTGTTGTAAAAGGCAATTTCCCAGGAAAACCAAATACTGCACTAGTGTGCAAATTTGTGGGAGGATACTCTGTATTCCCATAGGTGGCAAATAAGATTATCAAAGTGAAATAAGAAAGTGTAAAGTTTGCTACTGTACTTATTGAAATGACTAGAAATTAATTCCTGTTTTCTGCTTAGGCAATATTACTGGTTTAAACATGAAGGATTTTTTTTTTCTTTTCATATTTTTTAAAGGCAAGGAGCAGTTTCCCAATAGGTCTATTATAAGCTAGTTGTGTAAATAGCTAATATTTAAGAAAATACAAAAGTACAATGCCTTGTTTTATATCACATGCTAACATTTTACCAATCTATCTGATCAATGGGTCCAAATACTTAGAAATACATTTCAAAATGGAATTATTTGCTAGTAATTAACAAAGAATACTCCCTACGGTGCTGGATTAACAACAGGGCAGCTGGGCAATTGCCCAGGCCCCCACTCATGGATGGCCCCCCACACATAGCTACATTATCAGTGTGAGGTGTCCTGTGGCATATGAAAAAAGAGTTTCGATGTGGCATAATGTGAACTTGGGGCAGTACAGAGTCTTTACCACATTTGTGGTGGTGGGAATATTTACACATTATACTTTTTAAAGACATTGCTCACATATCAGATTGATCATTTTTTTAGTAGGGGCCCCAATAAAGTGGTTGCCCTGGGGCCCCCACAAACCTTATTCCAGGTTTGACTCCCTATGATTTGGGCCCTTATGGAATGCTCCTGCAGTAAAGCAGCATAAAGTAGAACATCCAGGAATATTACATTTTGATTTATTAAAGTACTGAAAAGAAATATATTTTCTGATAATCTTGGGGTAAATTCAGTTAGCCATCTATAGAAATATGCTGGACATTGTCATCGGATTGCTGTTTAAAATGACAGTATGTGCTAACCAGAGGCGTGACAAGGGTTATTGGAGCTTAGGGCAAGATTATGAATGGCGCCCCCCCTTCCCCAAAAGATTCAGAAAGTAAGCTATGTGCGTGCGCCACAGGTGCGCGTGACAAAAAATGGGCGTGACCACGCACCAGAGGTGGCATAGTCACTAAAAATGGGGCAAGTCAACATGACATGCCACCTGTTTCTTGTCACACTGGGAACATTCTTTTCAATTCTACATGCACCTTAACTACAGATGGAGCCTCCATTATCTTGGCTGTCTGAGGCGTTAGTCGCAATCGGGCATATGCAGCGTGCCTGAGCGCAAGGAGGCACGCCTAGTCGTAGGGAGGTTTGGCGTTACCTTTGAGTGTAATACCTGCGATCATCCACCAGATGTCGCTTTTTAAAATCACCAATGCACATGCGTGTGGTCTACATTAAAATACAACACTGAACTACAGCGTAAGAACTACTTTATTGGTGCATCTCATTACACTACAATATGCTACAGTATGTCATACAGTATACCTGTATGACAGAATATACAGTACAGATGCAAATAGTACAGCATATACAGATGCAAATGCACGTCTATTGATGTTAGGGATATGTGAGCGTCCAAATTATTAAGTATAATGGGGAGAGATAAAAGCTCTTCCCTAAGTTCATGGATGCCAAATCAGTATGCTTAGCGTCTCTGTACAGTATTTTGTATTTGAATACTGAATAACATGAATAGCTTGTAACGTACAGCGGCAAGTGTTATCTTTATAAGTATAGTGGGGATAGATGAAAGCTCCTCCCTAAGTTCCTGGATGCCAAATTACCATGCTTAACATCTCTGTACAGTATTTTGCATTTGAGTACTAAATAGCACGAACAGCTTGTAATGTACTCTGCTGTAAAGGCTACAGTGGCAAGTTTTATCTTTCTGCATATAATGGGGAGAGATAAAAGCTCCTCCCTAAGTTCATGGATGCTAAATCACCATACTTAACATTTCTGTACAGTATTTTGTATTTGAGTACTAAATGGCACGAACAGCTTGTAACATACTCTGCTGTAAAAGATACAGCGGCAAGTGTTATCTTTCTACATATAATGGGGAGAGATAAAAGCTCCTCCCTAAGTTCCTGGATGCCAAATCATCATACTAAGCATCTCTGTACAGTATTTTGTATGTTAGTACTAAATAGCATGAACAGCTTGTAACGTACAGCGGCAAGTATTATCTTTCTAAGTATAATGGGGATAGATAGAAGATCCTCCCTAAGTTCCTGGATGCCAAATCACTGTGCTTAGCGTCTCTGTAAAGTATTTTGCATTTGAGTACAGAATAGCACGAACAGCTTGTAACATACTCTGCTGTAAAGGCTACAGCGGCAAATGTTATCTTTCTACATATAATAGGGAGAGATAAAAGCTCCTCCTTAAGTTCCTCGTTGCCAAATCACTGTGCTTAGCATCTCTGTACAGTATTTTGAATTTGAGTACTGAAAAGCACGAACAGCTTGTAATGTACAGCGGCAAGTGTTATCTTTCTAAGTATAATAGGGAGAGATAACAGCTCCTCCCTAAGTTCCTGGATGCCAAATCACTGTCCTTAGCATCTCTGTACAGTATTTTGTATTTGAATACTGTAAAGCACGAACAGCTTGTAACGTACAGCGGCAAGTGTTATCTTTCTAAGTATAATGGGGAGAGATAAAAGATCCTCCTTAAGTTCCTGGATGCCAAAATACTGTGATTAATATCTGTGTACAGTATTTTGTATTTGAGTACTAAATAGCACGAACAGCTTGTAACGTAATTTGCTGTAAAGGTAATAGCGGCAAGTGTTATCTTTCTACGTATAATGGGGAGAGATCAAAGCTCCTCCCTAAGTTCCTGTATGCCAAATAATTGTGCTTAGCATATCTGTACAGTATTTTGTATTTGAGTACTAAATAGCATGAACAGCTTGTAACATACAGCGGCAAATGTTATCTTTCTAAGTATAATGGAGAGAGATAAAAGCTCCTCCCTAAATTCCCGGATGCCAAATCATTGTGCTTAGCGTATCTGTACAGTACTTTGCATTTGAGTACTGAATAGCATAAATAACTTGTAACATACAGCGGCAAGTGTAATCTTTCTAAGTATAATGGAGAGAGATAAAAGCTCCTCCCTAAGTTCCTGGATGCCAAATCACTGTGCTTAGCGTCTCTGTACAGTATTTTGCATTTGAGTACTGAATAACATGAACAGCTTGAAACATACAGCGGCAAGTGTTATCTTTCTAAATATAATGGGGAGAGATAAAAGATCCTCCCCAAGTTCCTGGATGCCAAATTACCGTGCTTAAAATCTCTGTACAGTATTTTGTATTTGAGTACTAAATAGCACGAACAGCTTGTAAAATACAGCGGCAAGTGTTATCTTTCTAAGTAATAATGGGGAGAGATCAAAGCTCCTCCCTAAGTTAAAAAAACAAAATCTAAACAAGAGAGCGCAGGCAGACTCCGCTGAAATATTACAATTTTAATATACACAGTGATCACATAATATGGTATACATAATTAATACTAGATTAAAGCCAATAAAAATCAATAAAAATCCGCAGTAAAACTTCATATAATTCCACACAATTTAGTGCACTGATAACCTGATATGATGATGATGTATGGATTAATATGTCCTGAAAGTTGGCAGCTGATGTTTAGATGCTGAAAGTCTGGATATTATCCATATAGCAGACTGATATTTGAAATTGCTTTGTTCAGGTTAAAGTCAGATGAATACAAAACAAGTGCACTGTTGATTATAGATTAGACCTCTATTACCCCAAGTCGACACCGCACCAGTTCTGCTCTGTTTAATGTAGCAGCATATTGTGGTGATATCGCTTACCACTTCCTCGGTGTATATGTAACACTGACAGGTGCTCGGGTGGAGTAGAGCTGGAACGGGTGAAAAGCCGTAAGAAGCCCTTTAGGGCTGTTTCAGGATCCGACTACTTTTCATTTGACCACCTTAACTTCTTACGGCTTTTCACCCGTTCCAGCTCTACTCCACTGTCGGGTTAAATCTGCCCGAGCAAAGCCACCTGCACTGGTCCCTTTTGCCATACGGGGACCGTGGCTGCCAGCTCATCGCCTCGGATCAGCGGCATCTTGGATAATTACAGCACCGCCAGATGATCCGTAGAAGCGGCGAGCGATCACTGGTCTGATACGCTGCAGTAAGGAGAGAGCATCGGACTGAGCCGCCGGAGCTAGCGGCACCCGAGCACCTGTCAGTGTTACATATACACCGAGGAAGTGGTAAGCGATATCACCACAATATGCTGCTACATTAAACAGAGCAGAACTGGTGCGGTGTCGACTTGGGGTAATAGAGGTCTAATCTATAATCAACAGTGCACTTGTTTTGTATTCATCTGACTTTAACCTGAACAAAGCAATTTCAAATATCAGTCTGCTATATGGATAATATCCAGACTTTCAGCATCTAAACATCAGCTGCCAACTTTCAGGACATATTAATCCATACATCATCATCATATCAGGTTATCAGTGCACTAAATTGTGTGGAATTATATGAAGTTTTAGTGCAGATTTTTATTGATTTTTATTGGTTTTAATCTAGTATTAATTATGTATACCATATTATGTGATCACTGTGTATATTAAATTGTGATATTTCAGCGGAGTCTGCCTGCGCTCTCTTGTTTAGATTTTGTTTTTTTCACTTGCTTAGGGATTGCTAATACCCTAATCCTTTGGGAGCGGCAGGCAGCATTTTCAACATAGGCTCAAGGAGGCGCCTTTTCTTTCTTGTAGTTCCTACCTAAGTTTCCTGTATGCCAAATCACTGTGCTTAGCATCTCTGTACAGTATTTTATAATTTAATACTAATTACAATGAACAGTTTGTAACGTACTCTGCTGTACAGGCTACAGTGGCAAGTGTTATATTTCTAAGTATAATAGGGAGAGATAAAAGCTCCTCCTTAAGTTTTTTGGATGGCAAATCACTGTGTTTAGCATCTCTGTACAGTATTTTGTATTTGAATACTAAATAGCATGAACAACTTGTAATGTACAGCGGCAAGTGTTATCTTTTTAAGTATAATGGTGGAGATAAAAGCTCCTCCCTAAGTTCCTGGATGCCAAATCACTTTGCTTAGCTTCTCTGTACAGTATTTTGTTTTTGAGTACTATATAGCATGAACAGCTTGTAACGTACAGCAGCAAGTGTTATCTTTCTATGTGTAATAGGGAGAGATAAAATATCCTTCCTAAGATCCTGTATGCCAAATAACCATGCTTAGCATCTCTGTACAGTATTTTGGATTTAAGTACTAAATAGCACGAACAGCTTCTAAAATACAGCGACAAGTGTTATCTTTCTAAGTAATAATGGGGAGAGATCAAAGCTCCTCCCTAAGTTTCCTGTATGCCAAATCACTGTGCTTAGCATCTCTGTACAGTATTTTGTATTTTAATACTAAATACAATGAACAGCTTGTAACGTACTCTGCTGTAAAGGCTACAGTGCAAGTGTTATCTTTCTAAGTATAATAGGGAGAGATAAAAGCTCCTCCCTAAGTTATTTGGATGCCAAATCACTGAGTTTAGCATCTCTGTACAGTATTTTGTATTTAAGTGCTAAATAGCATGAACAGCTTCTAAAATACAGCGGCAAGTGTTATCTTTCTAAGTAATAATGGGGAGAGATCAAACCTCCTCCCTAAGTTTCCTGTATGCCAAATCACTGTCCTTAGCATCTCTGTACAGTATTTTGTATTTTAATACTAAATACCACGAACAGCTTGTAACGTACTCTACTGTAAAACCTACAGCGGCAAGTGTTATCTTTCTAAGTATAATAGGGAGAGATAAAAGCTCCTCCCTAAGTTCCTGGATGCCAAATCACTGTCCTTAGCATCTCTGTACAGTATTTTGTATTTGAATACTGAAAAGCATGAACAGCTTGTAACGTACAGCGGCAAGTGTTATCTTTCTAAGTATAATGGGGAGAGATAAAAGATCCTCCTTAAGTTCCTGGATGCCAAAATACTGTGATTAATATCTGTGTACAGTATTTTGTATTTGAGTACTAAATAGCACGAACAGCTTGTAACGTACTTTGCTGTAAAGGTAATAGCGGCAAGTGTTATCTTTCTACGTATAATGGGGAGAGATCAAAGCTCCTCCCTAAGATCCTGTATGCCAAATCATTGTGCTTAGCGTATCTGTACAGTACTTTGCATTTGAGTACTGAATAGCATGAACAACTTGTAACATACAGCGGCAAGTGTTTTCTTTCTACATATAATGGGGAGAGATAAAAGCTCCTCCCTAAGTTCCTGGATGCCAAATCACTGTGCTTAGCATCTCTGTACAATATTTTGTATTTGATAACTAAATAGCAAGAACAGCTTGTAACGTACAGCGGCAAGTATTATCTTTCTAAGTATAATGGGGATATATAGAAGATCCTCCCTAAGTTCCTGGATGCCAAATCACTGTGTTTAGCGTCTCTGTAAAGTATTTTGCATTTGAGTACAGAATAGCACGAACAGCTTGTAACATACTCTGCTGTAAAGGCTACAGCGGCAAATGTTATCTTTCTATATATAATAGGGAGAGATAAAAGCTCCTCCCTAAGTTCCTCGTTGCCAAATCACTGTGCTTAGCATCTCTGTACAGTATTTTGTATTTGAGTACTGAAAAGCACGAACAGCTTGTAATGTACAGCGGCAAGTGTTATCTTTCTAAGTATAATAGGGAGAGATAACAGCTCCTCACTAAGTTCCTGGATGCCAAATCACTGTCCTTAGCATCTCTGTACAGTATTTTGTATTTGAATACTGTAAAGCACAAACAGCTTGTAACGTACAGCGGCAAGTGTTATCTTTCTAAGTATAATGGGGAGAGATAAAAGATCCTCCTTAAGTTCCTGGATGCCAAAATACTGTGATTAATATCTGTGTACAGTATTTTGTATTTAAGTACTAAATAGCACGAACAGCATGTAACGTACTTTGCTGTAAAGGTAATAGCGGCAAGTGTTATCTTTCTACGTATAATGGGGAGAGATCAAAGCTCCTCCCTAAGTTCCTGGATGCCAAATCACTGTGCTTAGCGTCTCTGTACCGTATTTTGCATTTGAGTACTGAATAACAAGAACAGCTTGAAACATACAGCGGCGTGTGTTATCTTTCTAAATATAATGGGGAGAGATAAAAGATCCTCCCCAAGTTCCTGGATGCCAAATTACCGTGCTTAATATCTCTGTACAGTATTTTGTATTTGTAACGTACTCTGCTGTAAAGGCTACAGTGGCAAGTGTTATCTTTCTAAGTATAATAGGGAGAGATAAAAACTCCTCCCTAAGTTTTTTGGATGCCAAATCACTGTGCTTAGCATCTCTGTACAGTATTTTGTATTTGAGTACTAAATAGCACGAACAGCTTGTAAAATACAGCGGCAAGTGTTATCTTTCTAAGTAATAATGGGGAGAGATCAAAGCTCCTCCCTAAGTTTCCTGTATGCCAAATCACTGTGCTTAGCATCTCTGTACAGTATTTTATAATTTAATACTAATTGCAATGAACAGTTTGTAACGTACTCTGCTGTGCAGGCTACAGTGGCAAGTGTTATATTTCTAAGTATAATAGGGAGAGATAAAAGCTCCTCCTTAAGTTTTTTGGATGGCAAATCACTGTGTTTAGCATCTCTGTACAGTATTTTGTATTTGAATACTAAATAGCATGAACAGCTTGTAATGTACAGCGGCAAGTGTTATCTTTCTAAGTATAATGGGGGAGATAAAAGCTCCTCCCTAAGTTCCTGGATGCCAAATCACTTTGCTTAGCTTCTCTGTACAGTATTTTGTTTTTGAGTACTATATAGCATGAACAGCTTGTAACGTACAGCAGCAAGTGTTATCTTTCTATGTGTAATAGGGAGAGATAAAATATCCTTCCTAAGATCCTGTATGCCAAATAACCATGCTTAGCATCTCTGTACAGTATTTTGGATTTGAGTACTAAATAGCACGAACAGCTTCTAAAATACAGCGACAAGTGTTATCTTTCTAAGTAATAATGGGGAGAGATCAAAGCTCCTCCCTAAGTTTCATGTATGCCAAATCACTGTGCTTAGCATCTCTGTACAGTATTTTGTATTTTAATACTAAATACAATGAACAGCTGGTAACGTACTCTGCTGTAAAGGCTACAGTGCAAGTGTTATCTTTCTAAGTATAATAGGGAGAGATAAAAGCTCCTCCCTAAGTTTTTTGGATGCCAAATCACTGTGTTTAGCATCTCTGTACAGTATTTTGTATTTAAGTACTAAATAGCACGAACAGCTTCTAAAATACAGCGGCAAGTGTAATCTTTCTAAGTAATAATGGGGAGAGATCAAACCTCCTCCCTAAGTTTCCTGTATGCCAAATCACTGTCCTTAGCATCTCTGTACAGTATTTTGTATTTTAATACTAAATACCACGAACAGCTTGTAACGTACTCTGCTGTAAAGCCTACAGCGGCAAGTGTTATCTTTCTAAGTATAATAGGGAGTGATAACAGCTCCTCCCTAAGTTCCTGGATGCCAAATCACTGTCCTTAGCATCTCTGTACAGTATTTTGTATTTGAATACTGAAAAGCATGAACAGCTTGTAACGTACAGCGGCAAGTGTTATCTTTCTAAGTATAATGATGAGAGATAATAGATCCTCCTTAAGTTCCTGGATGCCAAAATACTGTGATTAATATCTGTGTACAGTATTTTGTATTTGAGTACTAAATAGCACGAACAGCTTGTAACGTACTTTGCTGTAAAGGTAATAGCGGCAAGTGTTATCTTTCTACGTATAATGGGGAGAGATCAAAGCTCCTCCCTAAGTTCCTGTATGCCAAATCATTGTGCTTAGCATATCTGTACAGTATTTTGTATTTGAGTACTAAATAGCATGAACAGCTTGTAACATACAGCGGCAAGTGTTATCTTTCTAAGTATAATGGAGAGAGATAAAAGCTCCTCCCTAAGTTCCTGGATGCCAAATCACTGTGCTTAGCGTCTCTGTACAGTATTTTGCATTTGAGTACTGAATAACATGAACAGTTTGAAACATACAGCGGCATGTGTTATCTTTCTAAATATAATGGGGAGAGATAAAAGATCCTCCCCAAGTTCCTGGATGCCAATTTTCCATGCTTAAAATCTCTGTACAGTATTTTGCATTTGAGTACTAAATAGCATGAACAGCTTCTAAAATACAGCGGCAAGTGTTATCTTTCTAAGTAATAATGGGGAGAGATCAAACCTCCTTCCTAAGTTTCCTGTATGCCAAATCACTGTCCTTAGCATCTCTGTACAGTATTTTGTATTTTAATACTAAATACCACGAACAGCTTGTAACGCACTTTGATGTAAAATCTACAGCGGCAAGTCTTATCTTTCTACATAAAATGGGGAGAGATAAAAGCTCCTCCCCAAGTTCCTGGATGCCAAATCACTTTGCTTAGCTTGTCTGTACAGTATTTTGCATTTGAGTACTATATAGCATGAACAGCTAGTAACGTACAGCAGCAAGTGTTATCTTTCTGTGTATAATAGGGAGAAATAAACTATCCTTCCTAAGTTCCTGGATGCCAAATTACCATGCTTAACATCTCTGTACAGTATTTTGTATTTGAGTATTAAATAGCACGAACAGCTTGTAACATCCAGCGGCAAGTTTTATTTTTCTAAGTAATAATGGGGAGAGATAACAGCTCCTCCCTAAGTTCCTGGATGCCAAATTACTGTGCTTAGCATCTATACAGTATTTTACATTTGAATACTGAATAGCATGAACAGCTTGAAATGTACTCTGCTGCAAAGGCTTCAGCGGCAAGTGTTATTTTTCTACATATAATAAGGAAAGATAAAAGCTCCTCCCTAAGTTCCTTGAAGTCAAACCACTGTCCTTAGAATCACTTTATTGTATTTTGTATTTGAGTACTAAAATGCACGAACAGCATTTAACGTACAGCGGCAAGTGTTATCTTTTTAAGTATTATGGGGGAGAGATAAAAGCTCATCCCTAAGTTCCTGGATGCCAAATCACTTTGCTTGGCTTCTCTGTACAGTATTTTGTATTTGAGTACTATATAGCATGAACAGCTTGTAACGTACAGCAGCAAGTGTTATCTTTCTATGTGTAATAGGGAGAGATAAAATATCCTTCCTAAGATACTGTATGCCAAATAACCATGCTTAGCATCTCTGTACAGTATTTTGTATTTAAGTACTAAATAGCACGAACAGCTTCTAAAATACAGCAACAAGTGTTATCTTTCTAAGTAATAATGGGGAGAGATAAAAGCTCCTCCCTAAGTTTTTTGGATGCCAAATCACTGTGTTTAGCATCTCTGTACAGTATTTTGTATTTAAGTACTAAATAGCATGAACAGCTTCTAAAATACAGCGGCAAGTGTTATCTTTCTAAGTAATAATGGGGAGAGATCAAACCTCCTCCCTAAGTTTCATGTATGCCAAATCACTGTCCTTAGCATCTCTGTACAGTATTTTGTATTTTAATACTAAATACCACGAACAGCTTGTAACGTACTCTGCTGTAAAGGCTACAGCGGCAAGTGTTATCTTTCTATGTATAATGGGGAGAGATAAAAGCTCCTCCCTAAGTTTCTGGATGCCATATCACTATGCTTAGCATATCTGTACAGTATTTTGTATTTGAGTACTAAATAGCATGAACAGCTTGTAACGTACAGCGGCAAGTGTTATCTTTCTAAGTTATAATGGGGAGAGATCAAAGCTCCTCCCTAAGTTTCCTGTATGCCAAATCACTGTCCTTAGCATCTCTGTACAGTATTTTGTATTTGAATACTGAAAAGCATGAACAGCTTGTAACGTACAGCGGCAAGTGTTATTTTTCTAAGTATAATGGGGAGAGATAAAAGATCCTCCTTAAGTTCCTGGATGCCAAAATACTGTGATTAATATCTGTGTACAGTATTTTGTATTTGAGTACTAAATAGCACGAACAGCTTGTAACGTAATTTGCTGTAAAGGTAATAGCGGCAAGTGTTATCTTTCTACGTATAATGGGGAGAGATCAAAGCTCCTCCCTAAGTTCCTGTATGCCAAATCATTGTGCTTAGCATATCTGTACAGTATTTTGTATTTGAGTACTAAATAGCATGAACAGCTTGTAACATACAGCGGCAAGTGTTATCTTTCTAAGTATAATGGAGAGAGATAAAAGCTCCTCCCTAAGTTCCTGGATGCCAAATCACTGTGCTTAGCGTCTCTGTACAGTATTTTGCATTTGAGTACTGAATAACATGAACAGTTTGAAACATACAGCGGCATGTGTTATCTTTCTAAATATAATGGGGAGAGATAAAAGATCCTCCCCAAGTTCCTGGATGCCAATTTACCGTGCTTAAAATCTCTGTACAGTATTTTGCATTTGAGTACTAAATAGCATGAACAGCTTCTAAAATACAGCGGCAAGTGTTATCTTTCTAAGTAATAATGGGGAGAGATCAAACCTCCTCCCTAAGTTTCCTGTATGCCAAATCACTGTCCTTAGCATCTCTGTACAGTATTTTGTATTTTAATACTAAATACCATGAACAGCTTGTAACGTACTCTGCTGTAAAGGCTACAGCGGCAAGTGTTATCTTTCTATGTATAATGGGGAGAGATAAAAGCTCCTCCCTAAGTTTCTGGATGCCATATCACTTTGCTTAGCATATCTGTACAGTATTTTGTATTTGAGTACTAAATAGCATGAACAGCTTGTAACGTACAGCGGCAAGTGTTATCTTTCTAAGTTATAATGGGGAGAGATCAAAGCTCCTCCCTAAGTTTCCTGTATGCCAAATCACTGTCCTTAGCATCTCTGTACAGTATTTTGTATTTGAATACTGAAAAGCATGAACAGCTTGTAACGTACAGCGGCAAGTGTTATTTTTCTAAGTATAATGGGGAGAGATAAAAGATCCTCCTTAAGTTCCTGGATGCCAAAATACTGTGATTAATATCTGTGTACAGTATTTTGTATTTGAGTACTAAATAGCACGAACAGCTTGTAACGTAATTTGCTGTAAAGGTAATAGCGGCAAGTGTTATCTTTCTACGTATAATGGGGAGAGATCAAAGCTCCTCCCTAAGTTCCTGTATGCCAAATCATTGTGCTTAGCATATCTGTACAGTATTTTGTATTTGAGTACTAAATAGCATGAACAGCTTGTAACATACAGCGGCAAGTGTTATCTTTCTAAGTATAATGGAGAGAGATAAAAGCTCCTCCCTAAGTTCCTGGATGCCAAATCACTGTGCTTAGCGTCTCTGTACAGTATTTTGCATTTGAGTACTGAATAACATGAACAGTTTGAAACATACAGCGGCATGTGTTATCTTTCTAAATATAATGGGGAGAGATAAAAGATCCTCCCCAAGTTCCTGGATGCCAATTTACCGTGCTTAAAATCTCTGTACAGTATTTTGCATTTGAGTACTAAATAGCATGAACAGCTTCTAAAATACAGCGGCAAGTGTTATCTTTCTAAGTAATAATGGGGAGAGATCAAACCTCCTCCCTAAGTTTCCTGTATGCCAAATCACTGTCCTTAGCATCTCTGTACAGTATTTTGTATTTTAATACTAAATACCATGAACAGCTTGTAACGTACTCTGCTGTAAAGGCTACAGCGGCAAGTGTTATCTTTCTATGTATAATGGGGAGAGATAAAAGCTCCTCCCTAAGTTTCTGGATGCCATATCACTTTGCTTAGCATATCTGTACAGTATTTTGTATTTGAGTACTAAATAGCATGAACAGCTTGTAACGCACTTTGATGTAAAATCTACAGCGGCAAGTCTTATCTTTCTACATAAAATGGGGAGAGATAAAAGCTCCTCCCCAAGTTCCTGGATGCCAAATCACTTTGCTTAGCTTGTCTGTACAGTATTTTGCATTTGAGTACTATATAGCATGAACAGCTAGTAACGTACAGCAGCAAGTGTTATCTTTCTGTGTATAATAGGGAGAAATAAACTATCCTTCCTAAGTTCCTGGATGCCAAATTACCATGCTTAACATCTCTGTACAGTATTTTGTATTTGAGTATTAAATAGCACAAACAGCTTGTAACATCCAGCGGCAAGTTTTATTTTTCTAAGTAATAATAGGGAGAGATAACAGCTCCTCCCTAAGTTCCTGGATGCCAAATTACTGTGCTTAGCATCTATACAGTATTTTACATTTGAATACTGAATAGCATGAACAGCTTGAAATGTACTCTGCTGCAAAGGCTTCAGCGGCAAGTGTTATTTTTCTACATATAATAAGGAAAGATAACAGCTCCTCCCTAAGTTCCTTGAAGTCAAATCACTGTCCTTAGAATCACTTTATTGTATTTTGCATTTGAGTACTAAAATGCACGAACAGCATTTAACGTACAGCAGCAAGTGTTATCTTTTTAAGTATTATGGGGGAGAGATAAAAGCTCCTCCCTAAGTTCCTGGATGCCAAATCACTTTGCTTAGCTTCTCTGTACAGTATTTTGTATTTGAGTACTATATAGCATGAACAGCTTGTAACGTACAGCAGCAAGTGTTATCTTTCTATGTGTAATAGGGAGAGATAAAATATCCTTCCTAAGATCCTGTATGCCAAATAACCATGCTTAGCATCTCTGTACAGTATTTTGTATTTAAGTACTAAATAGCACGAACAGCTTCTAAAATACAGCAACAAGTGTTATCTTTCTAAGTAATAATGTGGAGAGATAAAAGCTCCTCCCTAAGTTTTTTGGATGCCAAATCACTGTGTTTAGCATCTCTGTACAGTATTTTGTATTTAAGTACTAAATAGCACGAACAGCTTCTAAAATACAGCGGCAAGTGTTATCTTTCTAAGTAATAATGGGGAGAGATCAAACCTCCTCCCTAAGTTTCATGTATGCCAAATCACTGTCCTTAGCATCTCTGTACAGTATTTTGTATTTTAATACTAAATACAATGAACAGCTTGTAACGTACTCTGCTGTAAAGGCTACAGCGTCAAGTGTTATCTTTCTATGTATAATGGGGAGAGATAAAAGCTCCTCCCTAAGTTTCTGGATGCCATATCACTATGCTTAGCATATCTGTACAGTATTTTGTATTTGAGTACTAAATAGCATGAACAGCTTGTAACGTACAGCGGCAAGTGTTATCTTTCTAAGTTATAATGGGGAGAGATCAAAGCTCCTCCCTAAGTTTCCTGTATGCCAAATCACGATGCTTAGCATCTCTGTACAGTATTTTGTATTTTAATACTAAATACAATGAACAGCTTGTAACGTACTCTGCTGTAAAGGCTACAGTGACAGTGTTATCTTTCTAAGTATAATAGGGAGAGATAAAAGCTCCTCCCTAAGTTTTTTGGATGCCAAATCACTGTGTTTAGCATCTCTGTACAGTATTTTGTATTTAAGTACTAAATAGCACGAACAGCTTCTAAAATACAGCGGCAAGTGTTATCTTTCTAAGTAATAATGGGGAGAGATCAAAGCTCCTCCCTAAGTTTCCTGTATGCCAAATCACTGTCCTTAGCATCTCTGTACAGTATTTTGTATTTTAATAATAAATACCACGAACAGCTTGTAACGTACTTTGCTGTAAAGGCTACAGCGGCAAGTGTTATCTTTCTAAGTATAATAGGGAGAGATAACAGCTCCTCCCTAAGTTCCTGGATGCCAAATCACTGTCCTTAGCATCTCTGTACAGTATTTTGTATTTGAATACTGAAAAGCATGAACAGCTTGTAACGTACAGCGGCAAGTGTTATCTTTCTAAGTATAATGGGGAGAGATAAAAGATCCTCCTTAAGTTCCTGGATGCCAAAATACTGTGATTAATATCTGTGTACAGTATTTTGTATTTGAGTACTAAATAGCACGAACAGCTTGTAACGTAATTTGCTGTAAAGGTAATAGCGGCAAGTGTTATCTTTCTACGTATAATGGGGAGAGATCAAAGCTCCTCCCTAAGTTCCTGTATGCCAAATCATTGTGCTTAGCATATCTGTACAGTATTTTGTATTTGAGTACTAAATAGCATGAACAGCTTGTAACATACAGCAGCAAGTGTTATCTTTCTAAGTATAATGGAGAGAGCTAAAAGCTCCTCCCTAAGTTCCTGGATGCCAAATCACTGTGCTTAGCGTCTCTGTACAGTATTTTGCATTTGAGTACTGAATAACATGAACAGTTTGAAACATACAGCGACATGTGTTATCTTTCTAAATATAAAGGGGAGAGATAAAAGATCCTCCCCAAGTTCCTGGATGCCAATTTACCGTGCTTAAAATCTCTGTACAGTATTTTGCATTTGAGTACTAAATAGTATGAACAGCTTCTAAAATACAGCGGCAAGAATTATCTTTCTAAGTAATAATGGGGAGAGATCAAACCTCCTCCCTAAGTTTCCTGTATGCCAAATCACTGTCCTAAGCATCTCTGTACAGTATTTTGTATTTTAATACTAAATACCACGAACAGCTTGTAACGTACTCTGCTGTAAAGGCTACAGCGGCAAGTGTTATCTTTCTATGTATAATGGGGAGAGATAAAAGCTCCTCCCTAAGTTCCTTGAAGTCAAATCACTGTCCTTAGAATCACTTTATTGTATTTTGTATTTGAGTACTAAAATGCACGAACAGCATTTAACGTACAGCGGCAAGTGTTATCTTTTAAGTATTATGGGGGAGAGATAAAAGCTCCTCCCTAAGTTCCTGGATGCCAAATCACTTTGCTTAGCTTCTCTGTACAGTATTTTGCATTAGAGTACTAAATAGCATGAACAGCTTGTAACGTACAACGGCAAGTGTTATCTTTCTATGTATAATAGGGAGAGATAAAAGATCCTTCCTAAATTCCTGGATGCCAAATTACCATGCTTAACATCTCTGTACAGTATTTTGTATTTGAGTACTAAATAGCATGAACAGTTTGTAATGTACTTTGCTGTAAATGCTACAGCCGCAAGTGTTTTTTTTATACGTATAATGGGGAGAGATAAAAGCTCCTCCCTAAGTTCTTGGATGCCAACTCACTGTGCTTAGCATCTCTGTACAGTATTTTACATTTGAGTACTGACTACAGATGGGTCCACATTTATCTTGACCTTTATTAGGATTAACTGAGACTGGCCAGTCTGACTTTATTCCCTGCTGTAATGACTTAATCCCCTGCTGTATTTTTCTGTTTTGTATTGCAGTTGAGAACAATAGATGAAGGGTTTATGCTAATAAGTCATGTTGTGCCTAGGTGCAGAAAACTAGTCAAGATAACCGTGGACCCATCTGTAGCACGAACAGCTTGCAACGTACTCTGCTGCAAAGGCTACAGCGGCAAGTGTTATCTTTCTACATCTAATAGGGAGAGATAAAAGCTCCTCCCTAAGTTCCTAAATGCCAAATCACTGTGCTTAGCCTCTCTGTACAGTATTTTGTATTTGAGCACTAAATAGCACAAACAGCTTGTAACGTACTCTGCTGTAAAGGCTACAGCGGCAAGTGTTATCTTCTTATGTATAATGGGGAGAGATAAAATCTCTTTCCTAAGTTCCTGGATGCCAAATCACTGTGCTTAGCATCTCTGTACAGTATTTTTTATTTGAGTACTAAATAGCATGGACAGCTTGTAATGTACTCTGCTGTAAATGCTACAGCGGCAAGTGTTATTTTCTAAGTATAATGGGGAGAGATAATAGCTCCTCCCTAAGTTGCTGGATGCCAAATCAATTTGCTTAGCTTCTCTGTACAGTATTTTGCATTTGAGTACTGAATAGCATGAACATCTTGTATTGTACAGCAGCAAGTGTTATCTTTCTAAGTATATTGGGGAAAGATAAAAGATTGTCCCTAAGTTCCTGGATGCCAAAACACCATGCTTAACATCTCTGTACAGTACAGTGGGGATTGGAAGTTTGGGCACCCCAGGCAAAAATTCATTTTATTGTGCAAAAAGAAGCCAAGGAAAGATGGAAAAATCTCCAAAAGGCATCAAATTACAGATTAGATATTCTTATAACATTTTAAAAAAGTTTGATTTTATTGCCATCATTTACACTTTCAAAAGAACAGAAAACAAAAAATGGCGTCTGCAAAAGTTTGGGCACCCTGCAGAATTAATACCTTGTACTGCCCCCTTTGGACAGCTGAGACCTGGCAGTGTCATGGATTGTTCTCAATCATCATCTGGAAAGACCATGTGATGTCAATCTCAAAGGTTTTAAAAGCCCAGACTCATCTGACCTTGCTCCAACAATCAGCACCATGGGTTCCTCTAAGCAGTTGTGTTGAACACTGAAACTGAGAATAGTTGACGCTCACAAAGCAGGAGAAGGCTATAAGAAGATAGCAAAGCGTTATCAGATGCCCATATCCTCTGTTCGGAATGTAATTACGAAATGGCAGTCATCAGGAACAGTGGAAGTTAAAGCAAGATCTGGAAGACCAAGAAAAATATCAGACAGAACAACTCGCAGGATTGTGAGAAAAGCAAGTCAAAATCCACGTTTAACTGCACGATCCCTCCAGGAAGATATGGCAGACACTGGAGTTGTTGTACACTATTCCACTATAAAGAGATACTTGTACAAATATGGTCTTCATGGTAGAGTCATCAGAAGAAAACCTCTTCTACGTCCTCACCACAAAAATCAGCGTTTGAAGTTTGCAAATGAACATATAGACAAGCCTGATGCATTTTGAAATAAAGTTCTGTGGACTGATGAGGTTAAAATAGAACTTTTTGGCCGCAATGAGCAAAGGTACGTTTTGAGAAGGAAGGGCACAGAATTTAATGAAAAGAACCTCTGTCCAACTGTTAAGCATGGGGGTGGATCAATCATGCTTTGGGGTTGTATTGCAGCCAGTGGCACAGGGAACATTTCACGAGTAGAAGGAAAAATGGATGCAATAAGATTCCAGCTAATTTTGGAAGCTAACTTGATGCTATCTGTGAAAAAGCTGAAGTTAAAGAGAGGCTGGCTTCTACAAATGGATAATGATCCTAAACACACCTCAAAATCCACGGTGGATTACATCAAGAGGCGTAAACTGAAGGTTTTACCATGGCCTTCACAATCTCCTGACCTCAGCATAATTGAAAATCTATGAATAGACCTTAAAGAGCAGTGCATCACAGACAGCCCAGGAATCTCAAAGAACTGGAAGACTTTTGTAAGGAAGAATGGGCGAAGATACCTCAAACAAGAATTGAAAGACTCTAGGCTGGCTACAAAAAGCGTTTACAAGCTGTGATACTTGCCAAAGGGGGCAGTACAGGGTATTAACTCTGCAGGGTGCCCAAACTTTTGCTGACGCCATTTTTTGTTTTCTGTTCTTTTGAAAATGTAAATGATGGAAATAAAATCAAACTTTTTTTTGACATGTAATAAGAATGTCTAATCTGTAATTTGATGCCTTTTGGAGATTTTTCCATCTTTCCTTGGCTTCTTTTTGCACATTAAAAATGAATTTTTGCCTGGGGTGCCAAAACTTTCAATCCCCACTCTTTATTGTATTTGAGTACTAAGTAGCACGAACAGCTTGTAACATAGAGCGGCAAGTGTTATCTTTCTAATTATAATAGGAAGAGATAACAGCTCCTCCCTAAGTTCCTGGATGCCAAATCACTGTGCTTAGCTTATCTGTACAGTATTTTGCATTTGACTACTGAATAGCACGAACGGCTTGTAACGTACTCTGCTATAAAGGCTACAGTGGCAAGTGTTATCTTGCTACGTATAATAGGAAGAGATAAAAGCTCCTCCCTAAGTTCCTGGATGCCAAATCACCGTGCTTAGTATCTCTGTACAGTATTTTGTATTTGAGTACTAAATAGCATGAACAGCTTGTAACATACAGCGGCAAGTGTTATCTTTCTAAGTATAATGGGGAGAGATAAAAGCTCCTCCTTAAGTTCCCAGATGCCAAATCACTGTGCTTAGCATATCTGTACAGTACTTTGCATTTGAGTACTGAATAGCACGAACAGTTTGTAACATACAGCAGCAAGTGTTATATTTCAAAGTATAATGGAGAGAGATAAAAGCTCCTCCCTAAGTTCCTAGATGCCACATCACTTTGCTTAGCATCTCTGTACAGTATTTTGTATTTGAGTACTGAAAAGCACGAACAGCTTGTAATGTACAGTGGCAAGTGTTATCTTTCTAAGTATAATGGGGAGAGATAAAACCTCCTCCCTAAGTTCCTGGATGCCAAATCACCGTGCTTAGCATCTCTGTACAGTATTTTGTATTTGAGTACTACATAGCATGAACAGCTTGTAACGTACAGCGGCAATTGTTATCTTTCTAAGTATAATTGGGAGAGATAAAAGCTCCTCCCCAAGTTCCTGGATGCCAAATCACTTTGTTTAGCATCTCTGTACAGTATTTTACATTTGAGTACTGACTACAGATGGGTCCACATTTATCTTGACCTTTATTAGGATTGACTGAGACTGGCCAGTCTGACTTAATACCCTGCTGTAATGACTTAATCCCTTGCTGTATTGTTCTCTGTTTTGTATTGCAGTTGAGAACAATAGATGAAGGGTTTATGCTAATAAGTCATGTTGTGCCTAGGCGCAGAAAACTAGTCAAGATAACCGTGGACCCATCTGTAGCACGAACAGCTTGCAACGTACTCTGCTGCAAAGGCTACAGCGGCTAGTGTTCTCTTTCTATATCTAATAGGGAGAGATAAAAGCTCCTCCCTAATTTCCTGGATGCCAAATCACTGTGCTTGGCATCTCTGTACAGTATTTTGTATTTGAGTACTAAATAGCGTGAACAGCTTGTAACGTACTCTGCTGTAAAGGCTACAGCGGCAAGTGTTATCTTCTTATGTATAATGGGGAGAGATAAAATCTCTTTCCTAAGTTCCTGGATGCAGAATCACTGTGCTTAGCATCTCTGTACAGTATTTTGTATTTGAGTACTAAATAGCATGATCAGCTTGTAATGTACTCTGCTGTAAATGCTACAGTGGCAAGTGTTATTTTCTAAGTATAATGGGGAGAGATAATAGCTCCTCCCTAAGTTGCTGGATGCCAAATCACTTTGCTTAGCTTCTCTGTACAGTATTTTGCATTTGAGTACTGAATAGCATGAACATCTTGTAATGTACAGCAGCAAGTGTTATCTTTCTAAGTATATTGGGGAGAGATAAAAGATTGTTCCTAAGTTCCTGGATGCCAAAATACCATGCTTAACATCTCTGTACAGTATATTGTATTTGAGTACTAAATAGCACGAACAGCTTGTAACATACAGTGCAAGTGTTATCTTTCTAAGTATAATGGGGAGAGATAAAAGCTCCTCCCTAAGTTCCTGGATGTCAAATCACTTTACTTAGCATCTCTGTATAGTATTTTGTATTTGAGTACTAAATAGCACGAACAGCTTGTAACATACTCTGCTGTAAAGGCTACAGTGGCAAGTGTTATTTTTCTACGTATAATTGTGAGAGATGAAAGCTCCTCCCTAAGTTCCCAGATGCCAAATCACTGTGCTTAGCATATCTGTACAGTACTTTGCATTTGAGTACTGAATAGCATGAACAGCTTGTATTGTACAGCGACAAGTGTTATCTTTCTAAGTATAATGGAGAGAGATAAAAGCTCCTCCCTAAGTTCTCGGATGCCAAATCACTGTGCTTGAAATAGAATGAACAGCTTGTAACGTACAGTGGCAAGTGTTATCTTTCTAAGTATAATGGAGAGAGATAAAAGCTCCTCTCTAAGTTCCTGAATGCCACATCACTTTGCTTCGCATCTCTGTACAGTATTTTCTATTTGAGTACTGAAAAGCACGAACAGCTTGTAATGTACAGCGGCAAGTGTTATCTTTCTAAGTATAATGATGTGAGATAAAAGCTCCTCCCTAAGTTTCTGGATGCCAAATCACTGTGCTTATCATCTATGTACAGTATTTTGTATTTGAGTACTAAACAGCATGAACAGCTTGTAACGTACAGCGGCAAGTTTTATCTTTCTAAGGATAATGGGGAGAGTTGAAAGCTCCTCCATAACTTCCTGGATGCCAAATCACTTTGCTTAGCATCTCTGTACATTATTTTGTATTTGAGTACTAAATAGCATGAACAGCTTGTAAAATACTCTGCTTTAAAGGCTACAGCGGCAAGTGTTATCTTTCTACATATAATGGTGAGAGATAACAGCTCCTCCCTAAGTTCCTGGATGCCACATCACTTTGCTTAGCATCTCTGTACAGTATTTTGTATTTGAGTACTGAAAGGCACGAACAGCTTGTAATGTACTGCGGCAAGTGTTATCTTTCAAAGTATAAAAGGGAGAGATAACAGCTCCTCCCTAAGTTCCTGGATGCCACATCACTTTGCTTAGCATCTCTGTACAGTATTTTGTATTTGAGTACTGAAAGGCACGAACAGCTTGTAATGTACTGCGGCAAGTGTTATCTTTCTAAGTATAATGGGGAGAGATAAAAGCTCCTCCCTAAGTTCCTGGATGCCAAATCACTTTGCTTAGCATCTCTGTACATTATTTTGTATTTGAGTACTAAATAGCATGAACAGCTTGTAACATACTCTGCTTTAAAGGCTACAGCGGCAAGTGTTATCTTTCTACGTATAATGGTGAGCGATAACAGCTCCTCCCTAAGTTCCTGGATGCCAAATCACTGTGCTTAGTATCTCTGTACAGTATTTTGTATTTGAGTACCAAATAGCATGAACAGCTTGTAACGTACAGCGGCAAGTGTTATCTTTCTAAGTATAATGGGGAAAGATAAAAGCTCTTCCCTAAGTTCGCAGATGCCAAATCACTGTGCTTAGCATATCTGTACAGTACTTTGCATTTGAGTACTGAATAGCACCAACAGTTTGTAACATACAGCAGCAAGTGTTATATTTCTAAGTATAATGGAGAGAGATAAAAGCTCCTCCCTAAGTTCCTAGTTGTCATATCACTTTGCTTATCATCTCTGTACAGTATTTTGTATTTGAGTACTGAAAAGCACGAACAGCTTGTAATGTACAGCGGCAAGTGTTATCTTTCTAAGTATAATGGGGAGAGATAATACCTCCTCCCTAAGTTCCTGGATGCCAAATCACTGTGCTTAGCATCTCTGTACAGTATTTTGTATTTGAGTACTAAATAGCATGAACAGCTTGTAACGTACAGCGGCAATTGTTATCTTTCTAAGTATCATGGGGAGAGATAAAAGCTCCTCCCCAAGTTCCTGGATGCCAAATCACTTTGCTTAGCATCTCTGTACAGTATTTTACATTTGAGTACTGACTACAGATGGGTCCACATTTATCTTGACCTTTATTAGGATTAACTGAGACTGGCCAATCTGATTTAATACTCTGCTGTAATGACTTAATCCCCTGCTGTATTGTTCTCTGTTTTGTATTGCAGTTGAGAACAATAGATGAAGGGTTTATGCTAATAAGTCATGTTGTGCCTAGGCGCAGAAAACTAGTCAAGATAACCGTGGACCCATCTGTAGCACGAACAGCTTGCAACGTACTCTGCTGCAAAGGCTACAGCGGCTAGTGTTCTCTTTCTATATCTAATAGGGAGAGATAAAAGCTCCTCCCTAATTTCCTGGATGCCAAATCACTGTGCTTGGCATCTCTGTACAGTATTTTGTATTTGAGTACTAAATAGCGTGAACAGCTTGTAACGTACTCTGCTGTAAAGGCTACAGCGGCAAGTGTTATCTTCTTATGTATAATGGGGAGAGATAAAATCTCTTTCCTAAGTTCCTGGATGCAGAATCACTGTGCTTAGCATCTCTGTACAGTATTTTGTATTTGAGTACTAAATAGCATGATCAGCTTGTAATGTACTCTGCTGTAAATGCTACAGTGGCAAGTGTTATTTTCTAAGTATAATGGGGAGAGATAATAGCTCCTCCCTAAGTTGCTGGATGCCAAATCACTTTGCTTAGCTTCTCTGTACAGTATTTTGCATTTGAGTACTGAATAGCATGAACATCTTGTAATGTACAGCAGCAAGTGTTATCTTTCTAAGTATATTGGGGAGAGATAAACGATTGTTCCTTAGTTCCTGGATGCCAAAATACCATGCTTAACATCTCTGTACAGTATATTGTATTTGAGTACTAAATAGCACGAACAGCTTGTAACATACAGTGCAAGTGTTATCTTTCTAAGTATAATGGGGAGAGATAAAAGATCCTCCCTAAGTTTCCTGTATGCCAAATCACTGTGCTTAGCTTATCTGTACAGTATTTTACATTTGACAACTGAATAGCACAAACTGCTGTAAAGGCTACAGCGGCAAGTGTTATCTTTCTATGTATAATAGGAAGAGATAAAAGCTCCTCCCTAAGTTCCTGGATGCCAAATCACCGTGCTTAGCATCTCTGTACAGTATTTTGTATTTGAGTACTAAATAGCATGAACAGCTTGTAACGTACAGCGGCAAGTGTTATCTTTCTAAGTATAATGGGGAGGGATAAAAGCTCCTCCCTAAGTTCCTGGATGTCAAATCACTTTACTTAGCATTTCTGTACAGTATTTTGTATTTGAGTACTAAATAGCACGAACAGCTGGTAACATATTCTGCTGTAAAGGCTACAGTGGCAAGTGTTATTTTTCTACGTATAATTGTGAGAGATGAAAGCTCCTCCCTAAGTTCCCAGATGCCAAATCACTGTGCTTAGCATATCTGTACAGTACTTTGCATTTGAGTACTGAATAGCATGAACAGCTTGTAACATAAAGCGACAAGTGTTATCTTTCTAAGTATAATGGAGAGAGATAAAAGCTCCTCCCTAAGTTCTCAGATGCCAAATCACTGTGCTTGAAATAGAATGAACAGCTTGTAACGTACAGTGGCAAGTGTTATCTTTCTAAGTATAATGGGGAGAGATAATAGCTCCTCCCTAAGTTGCTGGATGCCAAATCACTTTGCTTAGCTTCTCTGTACAGTATTTTGCATTTGAGTACTGAATAGCATGAACATCTTGTAATGTACAGCAGCAAGTGTTATCTTTCTAAGTATATTGGGGAGAGATAAAAGATTGTTCCTAAGTTCCTGGATGCCAAAATACCATGCTTAACATCTCTGTACAGTATATTGTATTTGAGTACTAAATAGCACGAACAGCTTGTAACATACAGTGCAAGTGTTATCTTTCTAAGTATAATGGGGAGAGATAAAAGATCCTCCCTAAGTTTCCTGTATGCCAAATCTCTGTGCTTAGCTTATCTGTACAATATTTTACATTTGACTACTGAATAGCACGAACAGCTTGCAACGTACTCTGCTACAAAGGTTACAGCAGCTAGTGTTATCTTTCTACATCTAATAGGGAGAGATAGAAGCTCCTCCCTAAGTTCATGGATTCCAAATCACTTTGCTTAGCATCTCTGTACAGTATTTTGTATTTGAGTACTAAATAGCACGAACAGCTTGTAACATACTCTGCTGTAAAGGCTACAGCGGCAAGTGTTATCTTTCTATGTATAATAGGGAGAGATAAAAGCTCCTCCCTAAGTTCCTGGATGCCAAATCACCGTGCTTAGCATCTCTGTACAGTATTTTGTATTTGAGTACTAAATAGCATGAACAGCTTGTAACGTACATCGGCAAGTGTTATCTTTCTAAGTATAATGGGGAGAGATAAAAGCTCCTCCCTAAGTTCCTGGATGTCAAATCACTTTACTTAGCATCTCTGTACAGTATTTTGTATTTGAGTATTAAATAGCACGAACAGCTTGTAACATACTCTGCTGTAAAGGCTACAGTGGCAAGTGTTATTTTTCTACGTATAATTGTGAGAGATGAAAGCTCCTCCCTAAGTTCCCAGATGCCAAATCACTGTGCTTAGCATATCTGTACAGTACTTTGCATTTGAGTACTGAATAGCATGAACAGCTTGTAACATAAAGCGACAAGTGTTATCTTTCTAAGTATAATGGAGAGAGATAAAATCTCCTCCCTAAGTTCTCAGACGCCAAATCACTGTGCTTGAAATAGAATGAACAGCTTGTAACGTACAGTGGCAAGTGTTATCTTTCTAAGTATAATGGAGAGAGATAAAAGCTCCTCTCTAAGTTCCTGGATGCCACATCACTTTGCTTAGCATCTCTGTACAGTATTTTCTATTTGAGTACTGAAAAGCACGAACAGCTTGTAATGTACAGCGGCAAGTGTTATCTTTCTAAGTATAATGATGAGAGATAAAAGCTCCTCCCTAAGTTTCTGGATGCCAAATCACTGTGCTTATCATCTCTGTACAGTATTTTGTATTTGAGTACTAAACAGCATGAACAGCTTGTAACGTACAGCGGCAAGTGTTATCTTTCTAAGGATAATGGGGAGAGTTGAAAGCTCCTCCATAAGTTCCTGGATGCCAAATCACTTTGCTTAGCATCTCTGTACATTATTTTGTATTTGAGTACTAAATAGCATGAACAGCTTGTAACATACTCTGCTTTAAAGGCTACAGCGGCAAGTGTTATCTTTCTACATATAATGGTGAGAGATAACAGCTCCTCCCTAAGTTCCTGGATGCCACATCACTTTGCTTAGCATCTCTGTACAGTATTTTGTATTTGAGTACTGAATAGCACAAACAGCTTGTAATGTACAGCGGCAAGTGTTATCTATCAAAGTATAAAAGGGAGAGATAACAGCTCCTCCCTAAGTTCCTGGATGCCACATCACTTTGCTTAGCATCTATGTACAGTATTTTGTATTTGAGTACTGAAAAGCACGAACAGCTTGTAATGTACTGCGGCAAGTGTTATCTTTCTAAGTATAATGGGGAGAGATAAAAGCTCCTCCCTATGTTCCTGGATGCCAAATCACTTTGCTTAGCATCTCTGTACATTATTTTGTATTTGAGTACTAAATAGCATGAACAGCTTGTAACATACTCTGCTTTAAAGGCTACAGCGGCAAGTGTTATCTTTCTACGTATAATGGTGAGAGATAACAGCTCCTCCCTAAGTTCCTGGATGCCAAATCACAGTGTTTAGTATCTCTGTACAGTATTTTGTATTTGAGTACCAAATAGCATGAACAGCTTGTAACGTACAGCGGCAAGTGTTATCTTTCTAAGTATAATGGGGAGAGATAAAAGCTCCTCCCTAAGTTCGCAGATGCCAAATCACTGTGCTTAGCATATCTGTACAGTACTTTGCATTTGAGTACTGAATAGCACAAACAGTTTGTAACATACAGCAGCAAGTGTTATATTTCTAAGTATAATGGAGAGAGATAAAAGCTCCTCCCTAAGTTCCTAGTTGCCACATCACTTTGCTTATCATCGTACAGTATTTTGTATTTGAGTACTGAAAAGCACGAACAGCTTGTAATGTACAGCGGCAAGTGTTATCTTTCTAAGTATAATGGGGAGAGATAATACCTCCTCCCTAAGTTCCTGGATGCCAAATCACTGTGCTTAGCATCTCTGTACAGTATTTTGTATTTGAGTACTAAATAGCATGAACAGCTTGTAACGTACAGCGGCAATTGTTATCTTTCTAAGTATAACGGAGAGAGATAAAAGCTCCTCCCTAAGTTACTGGATGCCACATCACTTTGCTTAGCATCTCTGTACAGTATTTTCTATTTGAGCACTGAAAGGCACGAACAGCTTGTAATGTACTGCGGCAAGTGTTATCTTTCTAAGTATCATGGGGAGAGATAAAAGCTCCTCCCTAAGTTCCTGGATGCCAAATCACTTTGCTTAGCATCTCTGTACATTATTTTGTATTTGAGTACTAAATAGCATGAACAGCTTGTAACATACTCTGCTTTAAAGGCTACAGCGGCAAGTGTTATCTTTCTACGTATAATGGTGAGCGATAACAGCTCCTCCCTAAGTTTCTGGATGCCAAATCACTGTGCTTATCATCTCTGTACAGTATTTTGTATTTGAGTACTAAACAGCATGAACAGCTTGTAATGTACAGCGGCAAGTGTTAACTTTCTAAGTATAATGGGGAGAGTTGAAAGCTCCTCCATAAGTTCCTGGATGCCAAATCACTTTGCTTGGCATCTCTGTACATTATTTTGTATTTGAGTACTAAATAGCATGAACAGCTTGTAACATACTCTGCTTTAAAGGCTACAGCGGCAAGTGTTATCTTTCTACGTATAATGGTGAGAGATAACAGCTCCTTCCTAAGTTCCTGGATGCCACATCACTTTGCTTAGCATCTCTGTACAGTATTTTGTATTTGAGTACTGAATAGCACAAACAGCTTGTAATGTACAGCGGCAAGTGTTATCTTTCAAATATAAAATGGAGAGATAACAGCTTCTCCCTAAGTTCCTGGATGCCACATCACTTTGCTTAGCATCTCTGTACAGTATTTTGTATTTGAGTACTGAAAAGCACGAACAGCTTGTAATGTACTGCGGCAAGTGTTATCTTTCAAAGTATAAAAGGGAGAGATAACAGCTCCTCCCTAGGTTCCTGGATGCCACATCACTTTGCTTAGCATCTCTGTACAGTATTTTTTATTTGAGTACTGAAAAGCACGAACAGCTTGTAATGTACTGCGGCAAGTGTTATCTTTCTATGTATAATGGTGAGCGATAACAGCTCCTCCCTAAGTTCCTGGATGCCAAATCACTGTGCTTAGTATCTCTGTACAGTATTTTGTATTTGAGTACCAAATAGCATGAACAGCTTGTAACGTACAGCGGCAAGTGTTATCTTTCTAAGTATAATGGGGAAAGATAAAAGCTCATCCCTAAGTTCGCAGATGCCAAATCACTGTGCTTAGCATATCTGTACAGTACTTTGCATTTGAGTACTGAATAGCACCAACAGTTTGTAACATACAGCAGCAAGTGTTATATTTCTAAGTATAATGGAGAGAGATAAAAGCTCCTCCCTAAGTTCCTAGTTGTCATATCACTTTGCTTATCATCTCTGTACAGTATTTTGTATTTGAGTACTGAAAAGCACGAACAGCTTGTAATGTACAGCGGCAAGTGTTATCTTTCTAAGTATAATGGGGAGAGATAATACCTCCTCCCTAAGTTCCTGGATGCCAAATCACTGTGCTTAGCATCTCTGTACAGTATTTTGTATTTGAGTACTAAATAGCATGAACAGCTTGTAACGTACAGCGGCAATTGTTATCTTTCTAAGTATCATGGGGAGAGATAAAAGCTCCTCCCCAAGTTCCTGGATGCCAAATCACTTTGCTTAGCATCTCTGTACAGTATTTTACATTTGAGTACTGACTACAGATGGGTCCACATTTATCTTGACCTTTATTAGGATTAACTGAGACTGGCCAATCTGATTTAATACTCTGCTGTAATGACTTAATCCCCTGCTGTATTGTTCTCTGTTTTGTATTGCAGTTGAGAACAATAGATGAAGGGTTTATGCTAATAAGTCATGTTGTGCCTAGGCGCAGAAAACTAGTCAAGATAACCGTGGACCCATCTGTAGCACGAACAGCTTGCAACGTACTCTGCTGCAAAGGCTACAGCGGCTAGTGTTCTCTTTCTATATCTAATAGGGAGAGATAAAAGCTCCTCCCTAATTTCCTGGATGCCAAATCACTGTGCTTGGCATCTCTGTACAGTATTTTGTATTTGAGTACTAAATAGCGTGAACAGCTTGTAACGTACTCTGCTGTAAAGGCTACAGCGGCAAGTGTTATCTTCTTATGTATAATGGGGAGAGATAAAATCTCTTTCCTAAGTTCCTGGATGCAGAATCACTGTGCTTAGCATCTCTGTACAGTATTTTGTATTTGAGTACTAAATAGCATGATCAGCTTGTAATGTACTCTGCTGTAAATGCTACAGTGGCAAGTGTTATTTTCTAAGTATAATGGGGAGAGATAATAGCTCCTCCCTAAGTTGCTGGATGCCAAATCACTTTGCTTAGCTTCTCTGTACAGTATTTTGCATTTGAGTACTGAATAGCATGAACATCTTGTAATGTACAGCAGCAAGTGTTATCTTTCTAAGTATATTGGGGAGAGATAAACGATTGTTCCTTAGTTCCTGGATGCCAAAATACCATGCTTAACATCTCTGTACAGTATATTGTATTTGAGTACTAAATAGCACGAACAGCTTGTAACATACTGTGCAAGTGTTATCTTTCTAAGTATAATGGGGAGAGATAAAAGATCCTCCCTAAGTTTCCTGTATGCCAAATCACTGTGCTTAGCTTATCTGTACAGTATTTTACATTTGACAACTGAATAGCACGAACTGCTGTAAAGGCTACAGCGGCAAGTGTTATCTTTCTATGTATAATAGGAAGAGATAAAAGCTCCTCCCTAAGTTCCTGGATGCCAAATCACCGTGCTTAGCATCTCTGTACAGTATTTTGTATTTGAGTACTAAATAGCATGAACAGCTTGTAACGTACAGCGGCAAGTGTTATCTTTCTATGTATAATGGGGAGGGATAAAAGCTCCTCCCTAAGTTCCTGGATGTCAAATCACTTTACTTAGCATTTCTGTACAGTATTTTGTATTTGAGTACTAAATAGCACGAACAGCTGGTAACATATTCTGCTGTAAAGGCTACAGTGGCAAGTGTTATTTTTCTACGTATAATTGTGAGAGATGAAAGCTCCTCCCTAAGTTCCCAGATGCCAAATCACTGTGCTTAGCATATCTGTACAGTACTTTGCATTTGAGTACTGAATAGCATGAACAGCTTGTAACATAAAGCGACAAGTGTTATCTTTCTAAGTATAATGGAGAGAGATAAAAGCTCCTCCCTAAGTTCTCAGATGCCAAATCACTGTGCTTGAAATAGAATGAACAGCTTGTAACGTACAGTGGCAAGTGTTATCTTTCTAAGTATAATGGGGAGAGATAATAGCTCCTCCCTAAGTTGCTGGATGCCAAATCACTTTGCTTAGCTTCTCTGTACAGTATTTTGCATTTGAGTACTGAATAGCATGAACATCTTGTAATGTACAGCAGCAAGTGTTATCTTTCTAAGTATATTGGGGAGAGATAAAAGATTGTTCCTAAGTTCCTGGATGCCAAAATACCATGCTTAACATCTCTGTACAGTATATTGTATTTGAGTACTAAATAGCACGAACAGCTTGTAACATACAGTGCAAGTGTTATCTTTCTAAGTATAATGGGGAGAGATAAAAGATCCTCCCTAAGTTTCCTGTATGCCAAATCTCTGTGCTTAGCTTATCTGTACAATATTTTACATTTGACTACTGAATAGCACGAACAGCTTGCAACGTACTCTGCTACAAAGGTTACAGCAGCTAGTGTTATCTTTCTACATCTAATAGGGAGAGATAGAAGCTCCTCCCTAAGTTCATGGATTCCAAATCACTTTGCTTAGCATCTCTGTACAGTATTTTGTATTTGAGTACTAAATAGCACGAACAGCTTGTAACATACTCTGCTGTAAAGGCTACAGCGGCAAGTGTTATCTTTCTATGTATAATAGGGAGAGATAAAAGCTCCTCCCTAAGTTCCTGGATGCCAAATCACCGTGCTTAGCATCTCTGTACAGTATTTTGTATTTGAGTACTAAATAGCATGAACAGCTTGTAACGTACATCGGCAAGTGTTATCTTTCTAAGTATAATGGGGAGAGATAAAAGCTCCTCCCTAAGTTCCTGGATGTCAAATCACTTTACTTAGCATCTCTGTACAGTATTTTGTATTTGAGTATTAAATAGCACGAACAGCTTGTAACATACTCTGCTGTAAAGGCTACAGTGGCAAGTGTTATTTTTCTACGTATAATTGTGAGAGATGAAAGCTCCTCCCTAAGTTCCCAGATGCCAAATCACTGTGCTTAGCATATCTGTACAGTACTTTGCATTTGAGTACTGAATAGCATGAACAGCTTGTAACATAAAGCGACAAGTGTTATCTTTCTAAGTATAATGGAGAGAGATAAAATCTCCTCCCTAAGTTCTCAGATGCCAAATCACTGTGCTTGAAATAGAATGAACAGCTTGTAACGTACAGTGGCAAGTGTTATCTTTCTAAGTATAATGGAGAGAGATAAAAGCTCCTCTCTAAGTTCCTGGATGCCACATCACTTTGCTTAGCATCTCTGTACAGTATTTTCTATTTGAGTACTGAAAAGCACGAACAGCTTGTAATGTACAGCGGCAAGTGTTATCTTTCTAAGTATAATGATGAGAGATAAAAGCTCCTCCCTAAGTTTCTGGATGCCAAATCACTGTGCTTATCATCTCTGTACAGTATTTTGTATTTGAGTACTAAACAGCATGAACAGCTTGTAACGTACAGCGGCAAGTGTTATCTTTCTAAGGATAATGGGGAGAGTTGAAAGCTCCTCCATAAGTTCCTGGATGCCAAATCACTTTGCTTAGCATCTCTGTACATTATTTTGTATTTGAGTACTAAATAGCATGAACAGCTTGTAACATACTCTGCTTTAAAGGCTACAGCGGCAAGTGTTATCTTTCTACATATAATGGTGAGAGATAACAGCTCCTCCCTAAGTTCCTGGATGCCACATCACTTTGCTTAGCATCTCTGTACAGTATTTTGTATTTGAGTACTGAATAGCACAAACAGCTTGTAATGTACAGCGGCAAGTGTTATCTATAAAAGTATAAAAGGGAGAGATAACAGCTCCTCCCTAAGTTCCTGGATGCCACATCACTTTGCTTAGCATCTATGTACAGTATTTTGTATTTGAGTACTGAAAAGCACGAACAGCTTGTAATGTACTGCGGCAAGTGTTATCTTTCTAAGTATAATGGGGAGAGATAAAAGCTCCTCCCTAAGTTCGCAGATGCCAAATCACTGTGCTTAGCATATCTGTACAGTACTTTGCATTTGAGTACTGAATAGCACAAACAGTTTGTAACATACAGCAGCAAGTGTTATATTTCTAAGTATAATGGAGAGAGATAAAAGCTCCTCCCTAAGTTCCTAGTTGCCACATCACTTTGCTTATCATCTCTGTACAGTATTTTGTATTTGAGTACTAAAAAGCACGAACAGCTTGTAATGTACAGCGGCAAGTGTTATCTTTCTAAGTATAATGGGGAGAGATAATACCTCCTCCCTAAGTTCCTGGATGCCAAATCACTGTGCTTAGCATCTCTGTACATTATTTTGTATTTGAGTACTAAATAGCATGAACAGCTTGTAACGTACAGCGGCAATTGTTATCTTTCTAAGTATAACGGAGAGAGATAAAAGCTCCTCCCTAAGTTACTGGATGCCACATCACTTTGCTTAGCATCTCTGTACAGTATTTTCTATTTGAGCACTGAAAAGCACGAACAGCTTGTAATGTACAGCGGCAAGTGTTATCTTTCTAAGTATAATGATGAGAGATAAAAGCTCCTCCCTAAGTTTCTGGATGCCAAATCACTGTGCTTATCATCTCTGTACAGTATTTTGTATTTGAGTACTAAACAGCATGAACAGCTTGTAATGTACAGCGGCAAGTGTTAACTTTCTAAGTATAATGGGGAGAGTTGAAAGCTCCTCCATAAGTTCCTGGATGCCAAATCACTTTGCTTGGCATCTCTGTACATTATTTTGTATTTGAGTACTAAATAGCATGAACAGCTTGTAACATACTCTGCTTTAAAGGCTACAGCGGCAAGTGTTATCTTTCTACGTATAATGGTGAGAGATAACAGCTCCTCCCTAAGTTCCTGGATGCCACATCACTTTGCTTAGCATCTCTGTACAGTATTTTGTATTTGAGTACTGAATAGCACAAACAGCTTGTAATGTACAGCGGCAAGTGTTATCTTTCAAATATAAAATGGAGAGATAACAGCTTCTCCCTAAGTTCCTGGATGCCACATCACTTTGCTTAGCATCTCTGTACAGTATTTTGTATTTGAGTACTGAAAAGCACGAACAGCTTGTAATGTACTGCGGCAAGTGTTATCTTTCAAAGTATAAAAGGGAGAGATAACAGCTCCTCCCTAGGTTCCTGGATGCCACATCACTTTGCTTAGCATCTCTGTACAGTATTTTTTATTTGAGTACTGAAAAGCACGAACAGCTTGTAATGTACTGCGGCAAGTGTTATCTTTCTATGTATAATGGGGAGAGATAAAAGCTCCTCCCTAAGTTCCTGGATGCCAAATCACTTTGCTTAGCATCTCTGTACATTATTTTGTATTTGAGTACTAAATAGCATGAACAGCTTGTAACATACTCTGCTTTAAAGACTACAGCGGCAAGTTTTATCTTTCTATGTATAATGGTGAGAGATAACAGCTCCTCCCTAAGTTCCTGGATGCCACATCACTTTGCTTAGCATCTCTGTACAGTATTTTGTATTTGAGTACTGAATAGCACAAACAGCTTTTAATGTACAGCGGCAAGTGTTATCTTTCAAAATATAAAATGGAGAGATAACAGCTTCTCCCTAAGTTCCTGGATGCCACATCACTTTCTTAGCATCTCTGTACAGTATTTTGTATTTGAGTACTGAAAAGCACGAACAGCTTGTAATGTACTGCGGCAAGTATTATCTTTCTAAGTATAATGGGGAGAGATAAAAGCTCCTCCCTAAGTTCCTGGATGCCAAATCACTTTGCTTAGCATCTCTGGATAGTATTTTGTATTTGAGTACTAAATAGCATGAACAGCTTGTAACATACTCTGCTGTAAAGGCTACAGCGGTAAGTGTTATCTTTCTACTTATAATGGTGAGAGATAAAAACTCTTCCCTAAGTTCCCATATGCCAAATCACTGTGCTTAGCATATCTGTACAGTACTTTGCATTTGAGTTCTGAATAGCACGAATAGCTTATAACATAAGGCGGCAAGTGTAATCTTTCTAAGTATAATGGAGAGAGATAAATGCTCCTCCCTAAGTTTCTGAATTCCACATCACTGTGCTTGAAATAGAATGAACAGCTTGTAAAGTACAGCAGCAAGTGTAATCTTTCTAAGTATAATGGAGAGAGATAAAAGCTCCTCCATAAGTTCCTGTATTCCAAATCACTGTGCTTAGTGTCTCTGTACAGTATTTTCTCTATGAGTACTGAATAGCATGAACAGCATGTAACATACAGTGGCAAGTGTTATCTTTTTAAGTATAATGGGGAGAGATAAAAGATCCTCCCTCAGTTCCTGGATGCCAAATTACCATGCTTAGCATCTCTGTATATTATTTTGTATTTCAGTACTAAATAGCATGAACATCTTGTAACGTACTCTGCTGTAATGGCTGGAAGTGTGCACACTTCTATTGAATGTGAAGTTATATTACAATAAGTTACAAAAGAAAAATTATAAATTGAGTGTCAGTAAAAATAAATAAAAATTCACCCACACTTTAGGTATCGAACCCAGGACTCTCAGCATGGGAGGTGGAAGACTTCAGCACTTGCCCACACCACTGCTTGGAAGATATACAAGCTCAGGTGTACAAGTACTGAAAGCAGCAATTCCTTCCCATTGGTGTTTGTTTATGCCGTTAAGGGACCTGGATGCTCATATTGCAGAACATGGTATTAAGCCACCATGAAATTATATGAACTTTAGTAATCCTTTGACTGTAATTTTATTCCAGTGCCTTGCGAATAGGTACCACAATAGTAATATTGGATTTTAAATCACCAAGACTTTCAATTATTGTCCGTTAAATATGATACATACAAGGATTCTTACAACCTACCGGCTTTATACCAACTTGTTCTTATAGAGAATTGAGGTTTTTTTTTAGATGTCTATTTCCTATGCATAGGAATTTGTATGTGTATAAATTTGTGTGTAAAATAAATGTATAGTTTTATACTGTACTCATTGGCTCCAAGGACATGTTTTATAAACTGTATGTCTTATTCCATGAGCACCACTCTAAATATTTTTTTCTTTAGCATTGACCATTATTAGGGGACAAAACACAACCCCTTTATAAAAGGCGAACGGCGGAATTCAGATATATGGTTCATTATTTATATTTATATTTGCATTATCAAGTTTATAACTACAGGTTTTATACTAGCATAGGTGCTTCAAATATTGTGTTAAATACAATAAATGTACAACATAATACTGGTACTGTAAATGAAAATCAGACAGAGAACTGCAGTCGCTTTTATAGATGTGCAAATGGTACAGTAGCAATGATACCTTCTCATAAAGTAGAACACAGATTCTCTAATGCTGACGATCTACAGTACTGTGTTGCTCGAGCAGTTAGTTGCATCAGAATACACTAATTTACATTAATTGGTATGTCTACGGGTCCTCATTGCCACTGTGTATTTTAGATAGCGGAATGAGTCGCTCCTGCAGATTTATGTGAAACCTGTGTGCACACTTCTATTGAATGTATTACAATAGATTACAAAAATAAATAAATAAAGTGAATGTCAGGGAAAAAAATACATTAACACTCTGTGAATTGAACCTGGGATTTTAATAGCCGGAGGTGGAAGCCTTCACCGCTTGCCCATGTTGCAGCATGGAAAATACATGAGTTCATGTGTAAAAGTACGGCAAGCAGCGATTCCTTCCCATTGGTGTTTGTTTATGATGTTAGGGGACTTGAACACTCATATTGCAAAACACAGTATTAAGCCACCACCTCCTCCTACCCCCATCCCACTTCCCCCTACCCTCCTGGTAACCTGCACAGTTCATACTGTAGACAGGGAGGGAGGTCAGGTTACAATAAATATACAACACAATACTGTACTGTACTGTACTGTACTGTACTGTATATGAAAATCAGACAGACAAATGCAGTTGCTTTGATAGATGTGCAAATGGTACCGTAGCAGTGATCCCTTCTCATAAAGTACAACACAGATTCTCTAATGCCGACAATGTACAGTACTGTGTTTTGCTTGAACAGTTATTTCCATCAGAATACACTAATTTATATTAATTGGTATGTCTATGGGTCCTCATTGCCACTGTGTATTTTAGATAGTGGAATGAGTCGCTCCTGCAGATTTACCCTGATTTATGTGAAACCTGTGTGCACCCTTCCATTGAATGTATTACAATAGATTACAAAAAAAATCATAATATAGTGAATGTCAGGGGGAAAAAATACATTGGCATTTTGGGAATCGAACCTAGGACTCTAAACAAGGGAGGCAGAAGCCTTCATTGCTTGCCCACGTCACTGCATGGACGATCCACAAGTTCATGTGTCAAAGTACTGTAAGCAGCGATTCCTTCCCATTGGTGTTCGTTTATGCCGTTAGGGGACTTGGACACTCATATCGCAAAACATGGTATTTAGTGCACTGTACATACTTTAAAGTCAATGAACTACATTATTTCTTTCGCACATTAGTTGCGCGTCTGCATACACTATTTTAATTTTTACTCTATTGCTTTGTCTATGGTACTTGGACGCTCACATGCAGTAATATGGCAATTGACAAGTGTTTTTACACTTTTGTTTGCTTCTGTATAAACTAATATTTCTCTAACGTCCTAGTGGATGCTGGGAACTCCGTAAGGACCATGGGGAATAGCGGGCTCCGAAGGAGGCTGGGCACTCTAGAAAGATTTATGACTACCTGGTGTGCACTGGCTCCTCCCACTATGACCCTCCTCCAAGCCTCAGTTAGATTTCGTGCCCGGCCGAGGTTGGATGCACACTAGGGGCTCTCCTGAGCCCTTAGAACGAAAGTATAGTTTAGGTTTTTTATTTTCAGTGAGACCTGCTGGCAACAGGCTCACTGCAGCGAGGGACTAAGGGGAGAAGAAGCGAACTCGCCTGCTTGCAGCCGGATTGGGCTTCTTAGGCTACTGGACACCATTAGCTCCAGAGGGATCGACCGCAGGCCCAGTCCTTGGTGTTCGGTCCCGGAGCCGCGCCGCCGTCCCCCTTACAGAGCCAGAAGCAAGAAGAGGTCCGGAAAAACGGCGGCAGAAGACATCAGTCTTCACCAAGGTAGCGCACAGCACTGCAGCTGTGCGCCATTGCTCCTCATGCACACTTCACACTCCGGTCACTGAGGGTGCAGGGCGCTTGGGGGGGGCGCCCTGAGCAGCAATAAAAACACCTTGGCTGGCAAAAATACCACAATATATAGCCCCAGAGGCTATATATGTGGTAAATACCCCTGCCAGAATCCAGAAAAAAGCGGGAGAATAGGCCGCTGAAAAGGGGCGGAGCTATCTCCCTCAGACACACTGGCGCCATTTCTCCTTCACAGATCCGCTGGAAGGAAGCTCCCTGGCTCTCCCCTGCAGTCTACACTACGGAACAGGGTAAAAACAGAGAGGGGGTGCACTAAATTTAGGCGCAATATATATATAATATAAAAAGCAGCTATAGGGGACATAACTCAGTTAGTCCATGCATTATATAGCGCTCTGGTGTGTGCTGGCATACTCTCACTCTGTCCCCCCAAAGGGCTTTTGTGGGTCCTGTCCTCATTCGGAGCATTCCTTGTGTGTGTGCGGTGTGTCGGTACGGCTGTGTCGACATGTTTGATGAGGATAATGATGTGGAGGCGGAGCAGATGCCTTTAGAAGGGATGTCACCCCCTGCGGGGCAGACACCTGAGTGGATGGGCTTATGGAAAGTAATGAGTGCACGTATAGACTCCTTATATAAGAAAATCGACGACATGCCAAATGTGGGACAGCCGACTTCTCAGCTCGTGCCTGCCCAGGCGTCGCATGGGTCGTCAGGGGCTCTAAAACGCCCGCTACCTCAAGCAGACCCAGATGTCGACACTGATACTGACACCAGTGTCGACGACGATGAGTCTAACCTGATGCCCACTAAGGCCATTCACTGCATGATTGAGGCAATGAAAGAGGTGTTACACATTTCTGATATAACTACAGGTACCACTAAAAAGGGTATTATGTTTGGAGAGAAAAAACTACCCGTAGTTTTTCCCCCATCAGATGAATTAAATGAAGTGTGTGAAGAAGCGTGGGCCTTCCCTGATAAAAAAATTGGTAATTCCTAAGAAGGTACTAATGGCGTTCCCTTTCCCGCCAGAGGATAGGTCACGTTGGGAAACACCCCCTAGAGTGGATAAAGCGCTCACACGTTTGTCTAAAAAGGTGGCACTACCGTCCCCGGATACGGCCGCCCTCAAGGAACCTGCTGATAGATACCATATAAGGGTGAGGAATTATTTGGGGATGGTCTCTCGGACCTAGTTCCACAGCAACGTCTGGGAAGTCAGCATTTTTACCCCATGTCCCCTCACAGCCTAAGAAGGCGCCGTTTTATCAGGTTCAGTCCTTTTGGACCCGGAAAAACAGGCGTGGAAAAGGCGGGTCTTTTCTGTCCAGAGGCAGAGGTAGGGGAAAAAGGCTGCAACAAACAGCAGGTTCCCAGGAGCAAAAGTCCTCCCCCGCTTCTTCTTCCAAGTCCGCCGCATGACGGTGGGGCTCCACAGGCGGAGCCAGGTACGGTGGGGGGTCGCCTCAAAAATTTCAGCGAGCAGTGGGTTCGCTCACAGGTGGATCCCTGGATCCTGCAAATAGTATCTCAGGGGTACAAGCTGGAATTCGAGGCGTCCCCACCCCACCGGTTCCTAAAATCTGCCTTGCCGATTGCTCCCTCAGACAGGGAGGCGGTGCTAGCGGCAATTCACAAGCTGTATTCCCAGCAGGTGATAATCAAGGTACCCCTACTTCAACAAGGCCGGGGTTATTATTCCACACTATTTGTGGTACCGAAACCGGACGGTTCGGTGAGACCCATTCTAAATTTGAAATCCTTGAACACGTACATAAAGAAATTCAAGTTCAAGATGGAATCGCTCAGGGCGGTTATTGCAAGCCTGGACGAGGGGGATTACATGGTATCCCTGGACATCAAGGATGCTTACTTGCATGTCCCCATTTACCATCCTCACCAGGAGTACCTCAGATTTGTGGTACAGGATTGCCATTACCAATTCCAGACGCTGCGTTTGGACTGTCCACGGCACCGAGGGTATTTACCAAGGTTATGGCGGAAATGATGATACTCCTTCGAAGAAAGGGAGTTTTAATTATCCCGTACTTGGACGATCTCCTAATAAAAGCGAGGTCCAAGGAACAGTTGTTGGTGGGAGTAGCACTATCTCAGGAGGTGCTGCACCAGCACGGCTGGATTCTGAATATCCCAAAGTCACAGCTGGTTCCGACGACACGGCTACTGTTCCTGGGTATGATTCTGGATACAGTCCAGAAGAAAGTGTTTCTCCCGGAGGAGAAAGCCAGGGAGTTGTCATCTCTAGTCAGAGACCTCCTGAAACCAAAACAGGTATCAGTGCATCGCTGCACACGGGTCCTGGGAAAGATGGTAGCTTCTTACGAAGCAATTCCCTTCGGCAGGTTCCATGCCAGATTCTTTCAGTGGGACCTGTTGGACCAGTGGTCCGGATCGCATCTTCAGATGCATCTATTAATAACCCTGTCTCCAAGAACCAGGGTGTCTCTACTGTGGTGGCTGCAGAGTGCTCATCTTCTAGAGGGCCGCAGGTTCGGAATACAGGACTGGGTCCTGGTGACCACGGATGCCAGCCTTCGAGGCTGGGGGGCAGTCATACAGGGAAGAAACTTCCAAGGACTATGGTCGAGTCAGGAGACTTCCCTTCACATAAATATTCTGGAACTAAGGGCCATCTACAATGCCCTAAGTCGAGCAAAAGCCCTGCTCCTACACCAGCCGGTGCTGATCCAGTCAGACAACATCACGGCAGTCGCCCATGTAAATCGACAGGGCGGCACAAGAAGCAGGATGGCGATGGCAGAAGCCACAAAAATTCTCCGATGGGCGGAGAATCATGTACTAGCACTGTCAGCAGTGTTCATTCCGGGAGTGGACAACTGGGAAGCAGACTTCCTCAGCAGACACGAACACCACCCGGGGGAGTGGGGACTTCACCCAGAAGTCTTCCAGATGCTGGTAAACCGTTGGGAAAAACCACAGGTGGACATGATGGCGTCCCGTCTCAACAAAAAGTTAAAAAGATATTGCGCCAGGTCAAGGGACCCTCAGGCGATAGCTGTGGACGCTCTAGTGACACCTTGGGTGTACCAGTCGGTTTATGTGTTCCCTCCTCTGCCTCTCATTCCAAAGGTATTGAGAATAATAAGAAAGCGAGGAGTAAACACAATTCTCGTGGTTCCGGATTGGCCAAGAAGAGCGTGGTACCCGGAACTTCAAGAGATGCTCTCAGAGGTCCCGTGGCCTCTACCGCTCAGACAGGACCTGATACAGCAGGGGCCCTGTCTGTTCCAAGACTTACCGCGGCTGCGTTTGACGGCATGGCGGTTGAACACCGGATCCTAAAGGAAAAGGGTATTCCGGAAGAAGTCATTCCTACGCTTATTAAGGCCAGGAAAGATGTTACGGCAACGCATTATCACCGCATATGGCGGAAATATGTTGCATGGTGCGAGGCCAATAAGGCCCCAACAGAGGAATTTCAACTAGGTCGATTTCTGCATTTCCTGCAAGCAGGAGTGGATATGGGCCTAAAACTAGGCTCCATTAAAGTACAGATCTCGGCTCTGTCGATTTTCTTTCAAAAAGAACTAGCTTCAGTACCTGAAGTTCAGACTTTTGTAAAAGGAGTGCTGCATATTCAGCCCCCGTTTGTGCCTCCGGTGGCACCTTGGGATCTCAACGTGATGTTGAGTTTCTTAAAATCACATTGGTTTGAGCCACTAAAAACCGTGGATCAGAAATATCTCACGTGGAAAGTGGTCATGTTATTAGCCTTGGCTTCAGCCAGGCGAGTGTCAGAATTGGCGGCTTTATCATGTAAAAGCCCTTATCTGATTTTCCATATGGATAGGGCAGAGTTGAGGACTCGTCCCCAATTTCTCCCTAAGGTGGTGTCAGCGTTTCACCTGAACCAGCCTATTGTGGTGCCGGCGGCTACTAGTGAATTGGAGGACTCCAAGTTGCTAGAAGTTGTCAGGGCCCTGAAAATATATGTTTCCAGGATGGCTGGAGTCAGAAAATCTGACTCGCTGTTTATCCTGTATACACCCAACAAGCTGGGTGCTCCTGCTTCTAAGCAGTCTATTGCTCGCTGGATTTGTAGTACAATTCAGCTTGCACATTCTGTGGCAGGTATACCACAGCCAAAATCTGTAAATGCCCATTCCACAAGGAAGGTGGGCTCATCTTGGGCGGCTGCCCGAGGGGTCTCGGCTTTACAACTTTGCCGAGCAGCTACTTGGTCAGGGGCAAACACATTTGCAAAATTCTACAAATTTGATACCCTGGCTAAGGAGGACCTGGAGTTCTCTCATTCGGTGCTACAGAGTCATCCGCACTCTCCCGCCCGTTTGGGAGCTTTGGTATAATCCCCATGGTCCTTACGGAGTTCCCAGCATCCACTAGGACGTTAGAGAAAATAAGAATTTACTCACCGGTAATTCTATTTCTCGTAGTCCGTAGTGGATGCTGGGCGCCCATCCCAAGTGCGGATTGTCTGCAATACTTGTAAATAGTTATTGTTAACTAAAGGGTTATTGTTGAGCCATCTGTTGAGAGGCTCAGTTGTTTTCAAACTGGATATAGTATCACGAGTTGTACGGTGTGATTGGTGTGGCTGGTAAGAGTCTTACCCGGGATTCTAAATCCTTCCTTATTATGTCTGCTCGTCCGAGCACGGTGTCCTAACTGAGGCTTGGAGGAGGGTCATAGTGGGAGGAGCCAGTGCACACCAGGTAGTCATAAATCTTTCTAGAGTGCCCAGCCTCCTTCGGAGCCCGCTATTCCCCATGGTCCTTACGGAGTTCCCAGCATCCACTACGGACTACGAGAAATAGAATTACCGGTAAGTAAATTCTTATTTTTAACAAGGTCACCGCATACAGCAGCGGTTCAACCAGACTCGTGTAACCTGTGTCACATTCTGCCCCTGCATCTCTCAGCCACACCAACACCTACCCCCTACATTGTCTCTCAGTCCCACCATCATCTCGCCCTGCCTTGTCTCTCAGCACACCCTCACCTCCCCCTGAAAAGTCTCTAAACACACCATCACCTCCCCCTGAAAAGTCTCTCAGCACACCATTACCTCCCCAACTGAAACATCTCTCAGCACACCATCACCTCCCCCTGAAATGTCTCTTAGCAGACCATCACCTCCTCCTGAAATGTCTCTCAGCACACCATAACCTTCCCCTAAAACTTCTCTCAGCACACTAACACTTAACTCGTGTCATCTATCAGCACACCATCACCTCCCCCTGTGTCGTCATCACCTACCACCTACGTTGTCTCTCAGTCACACCATCACCTCCCCCTGCATTGTCTCTCTGCACACCTTCACTTCCCCCTGTGTCATTTCTCTGCACACTGTCATCTCCCGCCTGGCGTTGTCTCTCAGCCAAAACCATTATCTCCCCCTGCACTTTCTCCCCCATCATTCTTGTCTCCCTGTGCCCCCCCCCCCCCAATTATTGGCCTCTCTGTCCCCCCTTAATTTTATGTCTCTGTGTTCTTTGTCTGAGTACCCCCTCCTCCTTCATTTTAAGACCCTCGGTCTTTGTCCCTTCACACACATGCCTTACCTTCAGCCAGAAGCTGTGGCATGGGATGTTGAGAGCCTGGGTGCTGGAAACTGCCTGGGAGCAGGTAGCGGGGACTGTGTGAGGCCAAGGCAATCAGAAGGATTGCCCTCCCCAAGGGTGCTGGCCAAGAGGGCCCTCCTCTTGGCCAGCACCCTTGGGGAGGGCAATCCTGCCCTCCCTGCTCCCAGGCTGCATGGTGGTGCCACCCATGGCCATGGGGTAGTGAACCCACTGGCATCCTGTACAGTGCGTTTAGTGGTGTTAACAAGCTGCAGCGAGACTGCTGCCGAGGGTGATGTGGGGTGTAATGGGATGATCCATCCCTGCACCACTTTGTAACGTTACTGAAGCAGAGGCTGTCACTTGTCCAAGAACAGGATTATTAGTCCCGGCAGTCAGCACTTGTCATTGTAACCCTATGTTACGTATAATATTAGTATGCTGAGCAATACTAAACTATAGGTACACTGTGCTTTTAATTAAATGAACTGTTCCTTCTTAAAAATGTATTAAAAAGATACAAAAGCATGATATGTGTCCATCATATTACATAGACATTAAGATGTAATTTCTCATATAAAGATCCACCAATAAGATGTAGAGGAATGTAGGCAACTTTCTGCTGTGGCTTTATTCTTCCTCATTAGATATTCGGAGATAACATCAAAAACAAAACGATTATCCAACGCGTTTCATCTAATAACAAGACTTCATCAAGGGTGCGTCTAAAAATTACAGGACAACTAATCAATACATTACAATATTACATACAATACAATAAAATATAATAATAAGAACAGTCCAAAAATCAGGAATGTGCAAGACATGACAAAACAGAGCAAGGAATAATCGTTAGACGATCAACATGATTATAGAAAAGGAGAATTAATTATTGAAATCCATAGGTATCACAATTGGTCACCAGAGATACCTTTGATAACAATGCCAATCTAATAGAATGAGCCTAGATAGTCAATCAGGATTGCTCAAAAGGAGATTTCAAAACGTCACTAAGGCATATTGTGGTAACATCGATCCAGCCTAATAAGAATATAATTGATTGTTGTTGTGATCATGTGTATTAAGAACTATTACATGATTCATATATCTAGATAGAATATCACATACCTCGTGGATCAACTATTCAGATTTCATAAGATTCCAATGTGTGTAACATTCAAGTGAATGATAGGATCAGCAAATTCATGCAAAAGTGGACCTGGCAAATTAATTATCATTGATTAATATATATCTGGCCTTATTAAGACAGAAAAGGGGGCCTGAAAACAGGAAACAACCCTCACTTATGCCCTCTATTAAGAAAAACAACATTGTGCCAAATATATTAAGCTAATCAGGATGGATTATAATGTAGCATCTCTTAGAGCATTATTAAATACTATCACACCATGTATAAGGCACCCTGACAATAATTCAAGAGTGCCGGGAGACATACCTTAAGTATCCCCAATAATTTATTGATATAATGTCTATCAAATGTTGTAGTTAAATTGATATATTGTTGCTTCTACATAAAAACATCTAATAACATCATAACATACCTCATGGGTCAACTAGAGATGTAAAATGCGGATACAGATAAAATATCCTTATAATTTCATACGGTTAAGGGACCTGGAGAATCAATTAAATAATATCAGTTGATACCTATGGGTATTTTAATGGAACTAGACAGATACACAATCCCACTAATTAAGGGGATAATTCCAAGTTGATCGCAGCAGGAATTTTGTTAACAGTTGGGCAAAGCCATGTGCACTGCAGTGGGGGCAGATATAACATGTGCAGAGAGAGTTAGATTTGGGTGTGGTGTGTTCAATCTGCAATCTAAATTGCAGTGTAAAAATAAAGCAGCCAGTATGTACCCTGCACAGAAACAAAATAACCCACCAAATCTTACTCTTTCTACACATGTTATATCTGCCTCCCCTGCAGTGCACATGGTTTTGCCCAACTGCTAACAAAATTCCTGCTGCGATCAACTTGGAATTACTCCCTAAATCCACATGGCGTATATGTGTGTATATATGATACACCCAAAAATAAGAGTAATTATAAATTGCTCACAAATTAACTGTCATATAGTGAACAACCATTAAAGTTGGTACTATTAGCCCACAAAGGAAATAGTGATGTAGTATATAGTGAACACTCCTCATAAAATGTGTGAGTGGCAGCTCTTTGGAACAACAGGTGATGTGGTGGTAAACACATCAAAATAAATAAATAAAGGTAATGGAGAACAATAAAGCACCTAAAAGTGTATTAGTATAAAAAAGTGTTCACTCAGTCGATCCTCATTAGAAACATGACATTGCAAATGAAAGAAAAAAGCAACATAGTGTGTACCAGTTATAAACACTGCATGGTGTTAAACGCACATTTATGCCATACTTTTTAGGGAATACGCTATTCCCCTTAAAACAGACAGCATCAATGATAGACAATTAAAAACACAATAGTTTAATACAAAACTGACATGCAATGGCTGGAAAACACACGAACAAGATTAAAAACATAAAAGGCTTATCTGTCCATAAAAAAAGAGATAACAGGAGGCAGTCCCAAAGCGTTTCGTCTAACAGTGTCTGGACTTCATCAAGGGGCTACAAACAGTGAGTCTGGAAGCTCTATTTATACCTGTATAACCAATAAAGATGAAGGCTACACATGGCAGTTAGTAATGACATCACTTTCTGTGATGAAAAAGGGAAAGTAGAGATAAACTAGCTATTTGACATTAAACTACTTCAAATAGTGAAAAAAGATGAGGGTGTTTGAATTACTAATAAGGTGGCTAAGAGGGACGAGTTTGGCTGCTATGGGAGGCAGGAAAACAGGAAAAAGATGGCTGTGGAATGCATATTGGAATGCACTGCCATCAGACAAAGTGGTGGAACGCATCTGGAACATACCGCCATATTGATTTACGTCACTTCCGCCGCAAACGGGTACTGTACTAACGCATTCAAGCGGAATGGGATATAAACAGCAATAAGACTATATGGCAGGTATATTAATATTGAAAGGGCTTGGAAAATCAATAGGTAGATATAAAGTGAGTACCAGTGGAATGCACAGCCATATTCACTAGCAATGTAACAGTGGAACCACATGGAACTCACTGCCATATAGGCCAATACAATGGCGGTGGAACGCACCATCATTTTGGACAAAGTATAATTCTAAATTAAGGAACAATGGTGATCAGAAGGACATTAAAAATATATAAAAAAAAAAATATATATATATATATATATATATATATATATGACAAGAATTACTCTCCCACTGCGCTATTTCAAATAAAATACTAAAATTAATTAATTATATGGCTGCCTGTATCCTCTAAGTTCCCTGTTAGGAGGAACTAAATGTGTGAAAATATGAAACGAAATAGAGGAGATGGCGCCAAGGGAGTTATATCAACGCCCTACCTAAAAACGGACCCTTACAGTACTCTCCGGATAAATTACGTCAGATAACAAATACTAACATAAAAATTTATTAAAACAACATATAAACCCGACACAAATGTTCATAAGTATACAGAGTTGATACATTTACATTTGTCGCACAATTTGAACAATCAGTTTGTAGTGATGAGGAAAAAGTGTAGATATATCACTACGATTTCCTCCTTCTCCTTATTGTAGATTCGGAGGTAACATCAGATAATAGATAGATAAATAACCCAACGCGTTTCGTCTTGTTCCAAGACTTCATCAGGGGTAAAATTGTGCGACAAATGTAAATGTATCAACTCTGTATACTTATGAACATTTGTGTCGGGTTTATATGTTGTTTTAATAAATTTTTATGTTAGTATTTGTTATCTGACGTCATTTATCCGGAGAGTACTGTAAGGGTCCGTTTTTAGGTAGGGCGTTGATATAACTCCCTTGGCGCCATCTCCTCTATTTCGTTTCATATATATATATATATATATATATATATATATAGAAAAAAAGGGGGATAAGGGTAACGGCAACCAGTGTTGTATAAAAAATAAATATACTACGGTATGAATATAAAATTCAAAAGCCAAAATATAAAATATTAAGTACATAAGAGAGTAAAAAAATTCATATAAAAAATACATATATAAACAGACGTGCATAATCAGATTATTAAAAGATATAGGAGATCATTATGGGAAGTCAACGCGTTTCGTCCTTTAGGACTTCATCAAGGCCCCTTGTATATTTATATTTTTATACAACACTGGTCGCCGTTACCCTTATCCCCTTTTTTCTCTACACACATTGCAGTTTCATACCTATACTGCACGTCTTAGGGGCTGGCTGACACATATACAATATTAGGTTGTGTGTTTTTACGGTTTTATAGTCAATATAGATTGTCTCTCTCTCTCTCTATATATATATATATATATATTTAAATATTTGACTTGGATTATACCTCACAAGTGGCGCTGTGTTCTATTGTTCTACACATATGTATATATATCTATATATATATATTAGAAGTGACCAAGTAATTAGTACATGTAAACTCTGCAAATGTTATCATTAATCAAATGTGATAAATCACCGACGATGGTACACAGTGGAATGCACTGCCAATATTAATGGCAGATTACAACCAATCTAGTGCTTAAGTGGGAAAAAAGACATAAGGAATATATAATAAAGATAAACAGGTATATTTAAGATCAGTCCGTCATGTTGACAAGGAAAATCCAGGCAAAACACAATAAAGTCATATGATTTTTCTTGTAATGTCCTCTGTGATTGCGTTGACTTTGTGAATTCTTCTAGATGCAATATCGCCATGGTTGGTTGGCTAGACTAATAAGCTGAAAAGGATATATAAATATACAGTTTATAATTAAACCAAATAAATAGACATAAGGAGTGATTAACACCATGTGAAAAATTGCCAAACAAGTGTGAAAAGTATAAAAAAAAGGGGGGTGGACAATAATTTTATGTAATTGCTGTATATAATTGATCAAAGGAAAGGAACAATTTCAAAGCTTTCGTTAAGGCCTAGGGGTGCCAAAGTTTGCAGTTCAAATATCCAGAACATCTCCCTTTTGGAGAGTTTGTTGAGTATGTCCCCTCCTTTTTCGCCGGGTTTGACTAAATCTGTGGCCTTGAAAGTATTTTCTTACGGGTTGGACTTGTATTTTTCAATAAAATGTTTTGACATCGTGTGATTTTCCACTTTATTTCTAATGTTTCTGACGTGCTCAGGTATTCTCAATTTAACTGTTCTTTTAGTCTTTTCTACATATTTATGTCCACAAGTGCATTCCAGTAGATATATCACCATTGCTGAGATACAGTTTAAAAAGGCCTTGATCTGATACTCTTTTATGATATTGTAATTGAAAAACTTTTTCCTGTTAGGGTGAAGAACTTTACAGATGTTACAGTTTCCACACTTGAAACATCCCTTACAGCTTGTTAAAGTGTTTTTACCTGTCGTCGATTTAGATTTGAGATGCCTTGGTGCCAAAATGTCCTTCAAATTGCTGTCTTTTCGGAACACAATGCTGGGTTGAGGTGGGCGAATCTCATTTAGGACAGGGTCCATCAAGAGAATGTCCCAGTGTCTCTTAAATGACAGTTTAATGTTATGTTCCTGATTGCTGAAAGTAGTAATGAAAGGAATAAGTGTATCCAATTTTTTCTGAGGTGTTTTTCCAAACAGTTTTGTTCTGTCCGTCATGGCAGTTTTATCCAATGCCATGTGGTGATGTGCTCAGGATATTGTCTTTCTCTAAATCTAGTGGCATAAGTAGCCAATTGCTTTTCACAGTCCTGTTCATTATTACAATTGCATTTAATACGATAGAACTGAGAATAAGGGATATTAGTTTTCCGTTTTTTAGCTGGTAGCACTTGATTAGCGGTAATCTGTCATTAATATTGGCGGTGCATTCCACTGTGTACCATTATCGGTGATTTGTCACATTTGATTAATAATGCCATTTGTAGAGTTGACATGTACTAATTACTTGGTTACTTCTCCTATATATATATATATATATATATATATATAAAGTCACATGCCATATATGCCAATACATCGACATCAGCATGTATCGACAGCAGCATATACTCATCGTATTGAGGTAATATTTCATCGCTGGAAAACTCCCAAACAGCCGTTTTCGGTAAGTAACCTTCCTCAGGGGAATAACCAGGCAAAATGTCAAACTGCCATGTCAGAAAGATGAGTATATGCTGCTGTCGATACATGCTGATGTCGATGTAATTGTTCTATGAATGAAGTTCAACACGGAGTAAAAATTTGTTTCGAATATTACGCAGAGTGCTGGTTCTGTCTCAAACCTCAATCTGAGGGATTGGCATGTGACTTTATTAACCTCTATTTAACCGGACACCTGCCCCTTTTCTAATGGAGAGTGTCAGTGCGGCTTCCCGGGACTTTGTTCTGTGATTTGGCTATATATATATATATATATATATATATATATATATTTGTAATATATTTTTAATGTCCTTCTGATCACCTTTGTTCCTTAATTTAGTATTATACTTTGTCCAAACTGGCGGTGCATTCCATCACCATTGTATTGGCATATATGGCGGTGCATTCCACGGGGGTTCCACCGTTACATTGCTAGTGAATATGGCTGTGCATTACACCGCTACTCACTTTATATCTACACATTGGTTTTCCAAGCCTTTTCAATATTAATATCCCTTCCTTATAGTCTTATTGCTGTTTATATCCCATTCCGCCTGAACACGGTAGTACAGTCCCCGATCACGGCGGAAATAAATATGGTGGTGCATGCCTGATGCATCCCACCTCTTTGATGGTGGTGCATTCCAATATGCATTCCACCGCCGTCTTTTCCTGTTTCCAGCTTTCCGTAGCGGCCAAACTCATCCCTCTTAGCAGCTGCACAGCTGTTTCAAGTCATTTAAAAACCACATCTTATTAGTAATTCAAACACCTCCATCTTTTTTCACTGTTTGAAGTAGTTTAATGTCAAATGGCTAGTTTATGTCGACTTCCCCTTTTTCATCACAGGAAGTGATGTCATTACTATCTGCCATGTGCAGCCATCATCTTTAATGGCTACACAGGTATAAATAGAGCTTCTAGACTCACTGTTTGTATCCCCTTGATGAAGTCCAGACACTGTTGGACGAAACGCTTTGGTACTGCTTTTATGGACAGATAAGCTTTTTAGGTTTTTAATCTTGTACGTGTGTTTTCTAGCCATTGTATATCAGTGTTGTATTAAACTATTGTTTTTAATTTTCTATCATTGATGCTGTCTGTTTTAATGGGAATAGACTGTTCCATAAAAATCCTGGCATAAATGTACATTTAACACCATGCAGTATTTATAACTGGTACACACTATGTTGCTTTTTTCTTTTCTTATTTTAATTTGCAATGTCATGTTCCCAATGAGGATTGGTTGATTGAAGATTCTAAAACCAGATAAGTTTTTGCACCTCATTATTTTCATATCTTCCATGCATTCTTTTATACTAACACACTTTTAGCCACTCTATTGTTCTCCATTACCTATATATATATATATATATATATATATATATACATACATAGTAACACTGTAGGGGAACAGGCGCCATCTCCTGGAATAGACAGCAGTGTGCAGCAGCTGAGAGATCATACAAGACCAGTTTTGTGGTGCAACTGGCCGCAACCAGTTTTATTAAGCTGAAAATAAAAATAAACATAAAAAGAAAATACCTTGCCTGTCCGGCACTAACTATACACAAGATGTACCTCACTGTCTCTAAACAAAACCCAGAATTTTTCCAGTAAGTACTGTGTGGCTCACTTGTATAAGGATGCAGGTTTCCCTCACAGAGATTATGCAGTTTCTCCCCAGGCAGTCTGCAGACACTGATCAAGCTAGCAGCCCTATAACACTCTTACACAGCTGAAAGCACTGATTAGTCCTCTGTGAGGCCAAAGACCCGAACTGGGCCCAATGGCTGGAACTTGTCCCCTCTCTCTCTCCCAGGACCCTTATCCAGCTTTTCCAATGGACTGAAAAGCTGCTAACAAAACAAACATTTTCCTGGAAGTTTCTTTTTTCTAAAACATGTAGGACAAGAACCTGGGATAAACATACCTGCCCTCAAACACTATTCCAGTGTTCCTGTCACATATCCCCTGTCCCTGGTTTGACCTAGGGGCCGGAACACTTGTAGCCCCTAAACAGAAGATGCGGGATAATGCATCTGCATTGGCCAATTGTGTACCCGGCCTATGTTCAACAGTAAACTTAAAATCTTGCAATGCTTAAAACAATCTAGTTACACAAGCATTCTGACCTCTATTTACATACATCCATTTTAAAGGGGTGTGATCTGTCACTAGTTTGAACTATCTACCCAAGAGGTAATATCTCAAGGTATCTAATGCCCACTTAATGGCCAAAGCCTCCTTTTCCACAATAGCATACCTTCTTTCATGCTCATTGAGTTTCCTACTCAAATAAATTATAGGGTGTTCCTCCCCATCTCTGGTTTGGGACAACACGGCCCCTTTCCCTACCTCTGAGGCTAGCAGACTAGCCCATTGTGCTTTAGGCCAGTTCTCACGCTCGGCAGTCCTCTCAAATGTGGTCAGATATGCCTCCACATCATCAGCCTCCCTCATTTTCTGCAGGAAGTGACTGGCCCGTATGGAACTAGAGCTGGTCGGAGCACTGGCGGTGACATCTCCAGTCCATGCTGCAAGGCTCTACACCACTTCTGTTAAGGCTTCTCTATCCTAATGCTGTTGCCTGTAAAGTTCATCAAGAGCCACCTGCTGTAGTCTACTATTCTCCTCAATGGCCACCTGCTGTAGTCTCCTATTTTCCTCAGTTGCCACCTGCTGTTGTCTGTTGGCCTTCTGCTGAGCCGCTGTAGCTTGCAGCAAGGCCTTAAGAAGTTCCTCCATGTCAACAGGTTTTTCGGGCTCCTTTGTAGCTGCTTTCACCCAGGACATATATTGAATCTACAGGGGTGAGTCTCAGCAACTTCACACTGGGCATTCTCCATCAACTTGTAACACAGAAGGGGAACAGGCGCCGTCTCCTGGAATAGACAGCAGTGTGCAGCAGCTGAGAGATCATACAAGTCCAGTTTTGTGGTGCAACTGGCCGCAACCAGTTTTATTAAGCAGAAAATAAAAATAAACATCAAAAGAAAATGCCTTGCCTGTCCGGCTCTAACTATACACAAGATGTACCTGACTGTCTCTAAACAAAACACAGAGTTTTTCCAGTAAGTACTGTGTGGCTCACTTGTATAAGGATGCAGGTTTCCCTCACAGAGATTCTGCAGTTTCACCCCAGGCAGTCTGCACACACTGATCAAGCTAGCAGCCCTATAACATTCTTACACAGCTCAAAGCACTGATTAGCCCTCTGTGAGGCCAAAGACCTGAAATGGACCGTGGGCGCTCCCACCCTTTGAACAAGAGTCACGTGTTAGTCTTAATAAATAGTCCCAAAGTGGATCCTATGTTTCGCTTATAAAATTCTTCTTTCTGGATATTGGTTTCTTCTCCAAAAATAATTCAAGGTTTTCCTTATGTAGAGATATTCATCATAGAGAGAAGAAATAGCACATATAGTGTAGTAATTTGAATAAAATTGGGTTTATTATAATGCATAATGCACTGATTGATCCATCTACCTGCATTCAGAAAAATAGGAGAACCCTACCAGGTCCTGCGGCCAGTGTTTTGTGTGAAGGGAGGAGGGAGGAATTCCAGAACCTTCCAATTTTACTCTTTTCATTGCTCCATGCTGGGAGCCAGACACGGTACGGTTCCAATTTTATTATAGAGTGAATTTGTCACTTTCATTGGATATGTATACTTTATGCATTGTAATAAACCCAATTTTATTCAAATTACTACACTATAAGTGCTATTTCTTCTCTCTATGACGAATATCTCTACATAAGGAAAACCTTGAATTATTTTTGGAGAAGAAACCAATATCCAGAAAGAAGAATTTTATAAGAGAAACATAGTATCCACTTTGGGACTATTTATTAAGACTATCACGTGACTCTTGTTCAAAGGGTGGGAGCGCCCACGGTGCATTCAACAAATATCTGTTGTCCATTTGTCATTTGGGTGATTGGGGGTCACCAGAATACACCCAGGCTGCTTTTGTCTCCACCAAGCGCTATTCTCTGTTCCATTCACATTTGTTTTCTGAAAGACCTGAAATGGGCCCAATGGCTGGAACTTGCCCCCTCTCTCTCTCTCCCAGGACCCTTATCCAGCTTTTCAAACAGACTGAAAAGCTGCTAACAAAACAAACATTTTCCTGGAAGTTTCATTTTTCTAAAACATGTAGGACACGAACCTGGGACAAACATACCTACCCTCAAACACTATTCCAGTGTTCCTGTCTCAATATATATATATATATATATATATATATTCCAAACAGAAAACCCAGCACTCTCCTAAGCATCTTCATTCACCTTAATGCTTTAATATACATCTAAATAAACAATGGGGTTTTGGTTTATGAATTGTACAATGCATGTAAGCTTGCGACCCACTCCACGGGACCCCATTTCACCGCAAGTCCTACTCTATCACAAACTTTCACATAGATTTTATAGAAACCTGGCAACTGCTGTCTCATAGAGGAAAATGTGCTTATCTGGTTTAAAGCTTACCTGCCACACTTATGGCTTTTTAAAGGTAAGACAGTCACCAACACAAATAACACTACTACACAAGTGTACTTACCTGGTTTACAGCTCACCTGCCAACAAACTACTGTCTTTCAAAGTGAGACAGTCACCAACACACCTAAATAGCAGCCGATCCAGGTGAAAGGTAAATAAGCTTAGGGGTGCATGAGAGAGAGATATGGTCACAAATGGGCCAATTAAAAATTAACCCTGTTATGCAAACAAACACGAGGAACCACTGCACTCGCCATTCCCAAGGGTTGGGGTGCGGTGGGCTGTGACCACCAAACTCAAATATACCAAACAGAAACCCAGCACTCTCCTAAGCAGCTTCATTCACCTTAATGCTTTAATATACATCTAAATAAACAATGGGGTTTTAGTTTATGAATTGTACAATGCATGTAAGCTTGCGACCCACTCCATGGGACCCCATTTCACCGCAAGTCCTACTCTATCACAAACTTTCACATAGATTTTATAGAAACCTGGCAACTGCTGTCTCATAGAGGAAAATGTGCTTATCTGGTTTAAAGCTTACCTGCCACACTTATGGCTTTTAAAAGGTAAGACAGTCACCAACACAAATAACACAACTACACAAGTGTGCTTACCTGGTTTACAGCTCACCTGCCAACAAACTACTGGCTTTCAAAGTGAGACAGTCACCAACACACCTAAATAGCAGCCGATCCAGGTTAAAGGTAAATGAGCTTAGGGGTGCATGAGAGAGATATGGTCACAAATGGGCCAATTAAAAATTAACCCTGTTATGCAAACAAACACGAGGAACCACTGCACTCGCCATTCCCAGGAGTTGGGGTGCGGTGGGCTGTGACCACCAAACTCAAATATACCAAACAGAAAACCCAACACTCTCCTAAGCAGCTTCATTCACCTTAATGCTTTAATATACATCTAAATAAACAATGGGGTTTTGGTTTATGAATTGTACAATGCATGTAAGCTTGCGACCCACTCCACAGGACCCCATTTCACCGCAAGTCCTACTCTATCATAAACTTTCACATAGATTTTATAGAAAACTGGCAACTGCTGTCTCATAGAGGAAAATGTGCTTATCTGGTTTAAAGCTTACCTGCCACACTTATGGCTTTAAAAAGGTAAGACAGTCACCAACACAAATAACACAACTACACAAGTGTGCTTATCTGGTTTACAGCACACCTGCCAACAAACTACTGGCTTTCAAAGTGAGACAGTCACCAACACACCTAAATAGCAGCCGATCCAGGTTAAAGGTAAATGAGCTTAGGGGTGCATGAGAGAGAGATATGGTCACAAATGAGCCCATTAAAAATTAACCCTGTTATGCAAACAAACACAAGGAACCACTGCACTCGCCATTCCCAGGGGTTGGGGTGCGGTGGGCTGTGACCACCAAACTCAAATATACCAAACAGAAAACCCAGCACTCTCCTAAGCAGCTTCATTCACCTTAATGCTTTAATATACATCTAAATAAACAATGGGGTTTTGGTTTATGAATTGTACAATGCATGTAAGCTTGCGACCCACTCCACGGGACCCCATTTCACCGCAAGTCCTACTCTATCACACACTTTCACTTAGATTTTATAGAAACCTGGCAACTGCTGTCTCATAGAGGAAAATGTGCTTATCTGGTTTAAAGCTTACCTGCCACACTTATGGCTTTAAAAAGGTAAGACAGTCACCAACACAAATAACACAACTACACAAGTGTGCTTATCTGGTTTACAGCACACCTGCCAACAAACTACTGGCTTTCAAAGTGAGACAGTCACCATCACACCTATATATATATATATATATATATTAAACAAACTGGTATGCTGGTATTTGTGGTCCGAAAAGCCCTTCCCTAGGGTGGTTGTCCCTTGGGAGGGGGGGCATATTTTGTTGGGAATCCCAATTTCTTGAGGGTTTCCAGCACTGGGCTGACCAGTTTGGGGCTGGTTAATGTTAAGGCAGGGGGACACTATGCTGAATGTCTCCCTGCTATTGTGTTATTTTCCCCCTCCCCCCCCCCCCGCCCCCCCAGATGGTTCAGCTTGGTGCTGTTTTTTGGAAAATAGGGGGATCTCAACAAATATTTATACATATGGTATGTGCTTATATCTATATATGTGCTGTCTATCTACAGTATATGTATTTGGTATATATTTGGATTTTTATGTGGTTCTGGGTTTTTTTATTTGTAAGATGAATCCGTCAGCATTCAGTTAAGGATTTTCCAGATCAACCCTGGTAGGAGATGATGATGATATTACCCTGACCGCTCAAATCAAGACTCAGATGAAGGCAAAATGTTTATGTGCAGTAAAACTACAGTAAATACATGACGATCGCTCTCGTCACTCCTGAGCACTAAGTTTCTAAGGGTTGCATTTACTGTATGTGACTATGTGTGTCTTTGTGAATGGCTTAAACAATTTTTTTCCAACACTATTTTTGAGATTTCCTACTGTATTTTCCTACTGTATTACTGATAATTAATTTATTACAAAGGTTCTTTGTAATCATGTTGTTATATGGCCATTTACAGATGAAGCACATCACTTACTTCTACATAATGCACTATTATTTATTCTTTTGTTTATTTATTATTTACTATAATGGACTACAGTACATTCTCATTTATTAGTTTTATTGTACATATGTTTCTTTTTGTAATCTCAATTTTTGCACTTCCATTGTGTGATAATGGCTCTATAAGTGTCTGTTTTTCCACTTAACCACCCACACACTCGCTGTCAGTACAATATAGTGGCATTCATAAACATGTTCCAAGATACAAGGTAATGCTCTTTGCCTTAAGCATTCATAATGCCTAGGAAATATTTCACAAAAAGCATGTTGTACAACTTGTACCTTAAGTTACTAAGTGGTAAACTGGACAAGTAACAAATGAAAGTGACTATATTTTGATTTGAACTTTAATGCATTTCAGATTGTTTTATGTATTTAAGTTTTTTTGAATATCTATATGGTGCCTGGCAGTGTTTGTCTGGGTCTGAGGTGACACAGTCAGTGGACTCTCAGTTTCTGGCAAGGATGTAGCTGAACTCTAGGCAGAGAGAGTCATGGTTCTTCCAAGTAAGACAAGATTTATGAAATTGAGTGCTTGAGTGCTTTCAAAGTTGGAATACTGTGAGGGGTAAATTTACTAAGGTGGGAGTTTTTTTTAAAACTGGTGATGTTGCTTATAGCAACCAATCAGATTCTACTTAACATTTATCTCGCTGCTTCTAGAAGATAATAGAATCTGATTGGTTGCTATGGGCAACATCACTAGTTCTAAAAAAAAAACCCTCCCACCTTAGTATATTTATCCATAAGTCTTATCATACGGCTAAAAGAAAAAGCTTCAAATGAAGAGATGGCATGGTAAGAAATTTACAACTGTCAAATGTGAATTCCCAAGTTAACGTAGACTTGAAATGTAGAAAAACAAATGATATACCTTTCTAGAGTTAAAGGGTGTCAATATTGCTATTACTTCCCAATTTATCTTAAGCAGACGCTGCTTTTTTTTCAATACAAGTTCCATGTGCTCTGTATACAGACTCAGGGGGGTATTCAAATAGGGCCTAGGTGAAAAACAGGCACTTTTAGCTATTTTTTAGGGCAAATGGGGATTCACCCTATTAAATAGGGGTTCACTACGGCTGGCCGGCGGTCGGGCTCCCGGCGACCAGCATCCCGGCGCCGGGAGCCCGACCGCCGGCTTACCGACAGCTTGGCGAGCGCAAATGAGCCCCTTGCGGGCTCGCTGCGCTCGCCACGCTACGCGCGCCACACTATTTTATTCTCCCTCTATGGGGGTCGTGGACCCCCACGAGGGAAAATAATTGTCGGTATGCCGGCTGTCGGGCTCCCAGCGCCGGTATACTGAGCGCCGGGAGCCCGACCGCCGGCAAACAGAAGACCACCCATTAAATAGTAGGGATTTTTTTTTTTTTGCCTAGGCGAAAAATTCGGCAGAAATGAAAAACATGTGGATCGGCAAATCCACGTGTTTTCCAACCTGCACAGGCAAAAACTTGGGCCATTTTTACCAATTTTGAGGCGATGCCTTTTCACTAAAGAAAAGAAGTGATAAGGTATTTTCGAAAATGCCTTTAAAATGGGCATAAACGGTCCGCAATTGAATATGCAGGATGGTGAATTCAATAGCTCTGAAATTATCAGAGCTAATTGAATTCCCCCCTCCACCACCAGTCACACACAATATACAAGTTTTTAAATTATTCATCATAGTCTCCTGGTTCATCCTCCCTTCATTGAATTGTGTCTAAAACACATTTTCAGCAAAAAAAATTATGCCCTGCACTAGCAGAGTTGCATGGGACCTGGCAGCTCACTAATGCCAGGAATCTCACACTGTGTGGTGTATTGAGGTTAGATGTATGAAGACACATCTGTATTTTGTGAAGTCTGAGATTAGAACAAGCAAGCATTTCCTGAGCTCTCTTGAGGATGCTGATTGCAGTCTTATCTGTTACCAAAGATTTTAATCAGTCATCCACATAGAAATCTAACGTCTGAACTACACTCTAGCTCACTCTCCTGAGTTGAAAGTCTGAGTATGTTGATGACGAGAGTAGGAAAAGGACTATTGACTCTCATGTGGCACTCTGCAGTGTCTTTAGAGGGGTCTTTGTTTCTGAACCAAAGGAATCTTATGAAATGCCTATATTTTTAACACACGAGGAAACAATGGAACATTTGTTGAATGTCAGCAGTGAAGGCAGTCATTTCTGAAGAGGATGAGTACTCTGGGAATTCTGTTGCTAAGGACTGGACCTGTGGACCTGTCAGGAGAATAACATTTAAGGAGATACAGTACCATCAAACTTGGTACTGGCATCAAACATCAGCAAGTACCTGCATTCTTCTGTACCTTTGAGGATGGGAGCTATGTTAGTGTGACCATTCTCAGATATTTTGCAAATGAAGGAGAGTAAGTGTACCGTCAGCTCTCATTTTGAAAAGTTGTGATTACGTGAAAGGAAGCATTATATATATATATATATATATATAAAATACAATAGTCTTATAAAAATATAAAAGTGCAGTATAAGGAATATACTTAAAAAAGCTTAACTTAAGATGAGTGGATCAGGTATCACTCAACGCTTTTCGTCTAGTCAGACTTCATTACCCCTTGATGTAGTCTGACTAGACGAAACACGTTGGGTGATACCTGATCCACTCATCTTCTTAAGTTAAGCTTTTGTAAGTATATTCCTTATCCTGCACTTTTATATTTTTATTTTTATAAGACTATTGTATTATTGTTGTTGTCTTTTTAACATTTTTAGGCCCGTTTTTCCCACATAGAGACTCTCATTTTACTCCTGTTATCATAATTCTTTAGTGCTGTCATTGTCAATTTTCAGTGCTATTACTATAATAAAACCATGTATATTGTTATCATATTAAATGAATAAGCAGTCTACCTATATATATATACGACACCAATGGTCGCTTAAAGATATCTTTTCAGCTTTTTTTCATTTGTTTAGCACAGGTACCAGTGGAAATCATATTTAAGATACAGCTGACGCCCTTTACATTACAGGGAGTGACAATACGGGACTGCATACATGGATATATAGCAAATTTGTTTCCAAAAATAGTTTTTCTGAATTTTGTGACAATACAGAGGACTGTGCAGTGGCGCTCTTAGCCTTTTATATATATATATATATATATATATATATATACATCCAGCATACCTCCCAATTGTCCCGATTTTGCTGGGACAGTCACATTTTTCATGGTCTGTCCCGCTGTCACACCCGTGGGTCATAGTGTCCCGTAGGTGGGGGGGCAGTTGTCACTCGCTGCACTGAGCAGAGCAGCAGTGAATAGATGCTGTGCACATGCGAACAGCATCTACTTGTGGCAAAGAGGGAGAGGGGGCATGGACAGCAGCTCTCTCAGAGCTGTCCATGCCCCAATAATGATGAAAATGGGGGCGTGGCTTGAGATCACAGCACTTGCTGTGAGGCCATGCCCCCTTTCTGATAGGCCATGCCCCCTAATTTCGGGTGCACGCCTTCGGCCTAATGCATATGTCTTTTAACAACAATAGTCAAGTATTTCAATGGACTTTTTAGTGAAACCCAATAGAGATAGCTTTATTTTCTCTTTGTTTCCTCAAATATTAAATGCATATGTCTTATATCTTTAGTAGTAAAGTATTATAATGACTTGCTTATGACTCCCCATAGAATATATCATGTTTAGTACCTTGGACTTTGCAGCTTATTTACAAAAATCTCTGATAAATTATAAGACACTTGTGTGCACTCTGGTTAGCACAGTTGTTAGAGTGTTGGTCTTACACTGTCAATGTAAGACTGTCATTGGTTTGAATCACATGTGAGCATGTTTTTATTTTACTAGTCTGTATTGTGGTTTGTGGCTCTATACTATGTAATGCATATGTCTTTTAATAACAATAGTCAAGTCTTCCAATCGACTTGTTAGTGAAACCCAATAGATAGCTTTATTTTCTCTTTGCTTCCTCAAATATTGAATACATATGTCTTATATCTTTAGTAGTAAAATTTTCTAAAGACTTGCTTATGAAACCCCATAGAATATATGTTTAGTACCTTGGACATTGAAGCTTGTTTACTTAAATCTCTGATAAATTTTGTGACATGTGTGTGCGGACTGGTTAGCACATTTGGTAAGGTGATGGGCTTGCACAAACAAAGTAAAACTGATGATAGTTTGAATACCATGAAAGCATGTTTTTTTCACTAGTCTGCATTGTGATTTGTGGCTCTATACTATTAATGCATATGTATTTCAACAACAATAGTCTAGGCTTCCAATGGACTTATTAGTGAAACTCAATAGATAGCTTTATTTTCTCTTTGTTTCCTCAAATATTGAATGCATATGTCTTATATCTTTAGTAGTAAAGTATTCTAATGACTTGCTTATGACACCCCATAGAATATATCATGTTTAGTACCTTGGATATTGTATCTTATTTACTTAAATCTCTGACAAATTTTATGCAACATCTATGTGCAGACTGGTTAGCTCAGTTAGTAAGGTGCTGGGCTTGCATTGTCAAATTAAAACTGTAATTGGTTTGAATCCCTTGTAAGCATGTTTTTATTTTACTAATTTGTATTGTGGTTTGTGGATTTATACTATGTAATGCATATGTCTTTTTACAACAATAGTCAAGGCTTATGTGACAACACAGCCGGCGCGTTGTGTCACACAGTGGTAAAAGACACGCAGTTACTTTCCTAGCCCTGGTCCTGCCCATGGACTACACTAATTGCTGATCTGTATTTGGCTATATACTAGGCAATATTGTATTATATTGTATGATGTTTTTGTTATAAGTGTACAGTTATGTTTATCTGCTATATTAGGAATATGCAGTTTATTTGGTTATACAGTACTGTGTTCAACGTGATTGTATGCCAGAGTGTTAATAGCATAGTTAAATCAGTTCATGTAATGTAAGTCCCCTAGCTGTACTATCAGAGGTGATTAGGATGAATAGGTTAAGTAGTAAACAGGTTATGTATGAGCCTGCAGGTAATCTGATCCTATACACCCCATTGTGTACTGTAGCCCAGACACCTCGTCTCCACTCCTCTGTGACCTCCTCACTGACCAGCTTGTATGATGAATAGACAGGGGAGGGTATAACAAGAGTAGTGAGCTCTTCTGGTGAGGGAGAGATTTGCACAGAAGGTCAGAGAGTGGCAGGAGACTGGCTAAGAAGTAATGTTCTGTCAGGAGTTCCAGGAGGGAATCATTGCGTAGAATTGGATTACAGAAGTGTGCTGAACTGTGTAATAACCATTTCTGTCAATAAACCTACGGTTGGTTTTTCATCTACCACCAAGCTTGAGTGATTTGGAACCTGGTATCTTCACATTTGGCGGCAGCAGTGTGATCACTCAAGACACCAGCGGAAAGGAATAAAACTCAGTAGGCAATGGATTCCGCCCCGCTATGCTACCGATAAAGTAAGAAGGATCAACTACAGGACCTCTGTCGAACAAGACGGATTTAGTTTAATGCATCGGACACCAGATCAGTCTTAATGGCAAAGCTAGCTGAATGGGACCAAGAACACCTTGGGCAGGAGGATGATGAGAACTGCATCCTACAGCAGGCCGAGGGTCAAGGAACCACTGGAACCACTACAATGGGCCCTGCACTGGCCATTGGAAGTACAGATCAGTTGTGTGAGTTGCTGACAGCACTAGGACAAGGAGCATCAGTACTGGGAGCCGCATTGGGGATGCAGACCGATATAACCGCCCTGGCAGTAAAGGTAAGGCACACATCCCAGCTGAGGTATAATGAGGTCCCACCTTTTGATGAGGTCAGTTTGGATACTGATACTCATTTGCAGATGTTTAAATCTGTTATGACAATGCATGGAATTGAGGCAACAGAGTGGCCTCGATATTTGATACCCAGTCTGAGAGGACGGGCACTGGAGGCATGCCATGCCCTGAGACCAGAGCAGATTCTGGTATATGAGGAGGTATGGAGTGTGCTGCTTGCCAGACATGCGATGACCGCTGAATCGTATCGCATAAAGTTCCGGTCTATAGCACGGAAAGGAGATGCTTCATTTATAGAGTTCAGTAACTTGCTGCGGAGGAACTGTGATAAGTGGCTGGCCATGAAGAAGGCCCTTACTGTAGCAGACATTAAAAATGCTTTTATTTTGGAGCAGTTGCTAAACAAGATGCCTCCAGAGATCAGGGAGTGGGTGGCAGACCAGAACCCTACCACTCTGGAAAAAGCAGCACACCTACTGTAGCAGATGAGTTCACAGCTAACAGGCATCGGTGGAGAGGTGCCAACACAGAGGAGAGGACAACCCTCTGACGGCCCCAGCAGGATCGTGATCTACCATTGCTCCCTCACCGGCCAGCCCCAATACATACCCCAGCTTCCCTAGCCAGAAATTCAAGGCCTCAGGGACCAGCGTTACCTGGAAGCTGGTACTGCTACAACTGTGACCAGGTGGGGCATTTACTCCGAGACTGTACATGGGTAAGATGGCCATTTGCAGGTGCCCTACCTGCCGTGTCGCGGGTGGCTGTGTGCCACAAATTATTTGGAGAGGGGGAAGGGGACTACTTTCCTGATGCGCCAGAGGCAGAGGAAGTAGCATACCAAGTAGAGGTGGTAGCAGCTATTGGGAAAGCCACCCTGGATAATATTAAGACCCACCTATAACCTGTAAAAGTTAATGGGAAGGAGCTGCAAGGGTTGAGAGACTCTGGAGCATCTATCACCCTTATCCAGACAGAATTAATTCCCTCCTGCCAACTACTGAAGAAACAGAAAGTTAAAATTTCCATGGCAGGAGGGCAGATCAATGTGATACCTATGGCAAGGGTACACCTGGACTCTGGAGAGGTAAATGTGGGACTTTTGGATGGATTACCCACTCATGTCATTCTGGGCAACGATCTGGATGCTGGATTCGCTAGTTACTTTGTGGGAGATATCACCTGAAGCCAAGCACAGGCTTTGGAGACAGTGCATGAGGACCCTCTCATGCAAGCACCAGGAGTCTCGGTGGAAGCGATAGCCACAAACCCTAAACCATTGGTGGTGAGTAACCCTGTACAAGACTTGCCTGACTGTGATGAGAATCTGGGGGAAGTAGATAGGGTAGCATTTAGGGAAGCCCAACGGACCGACCCCTCCCTAGATAGCCTTCGCAGGGCAGTGGGATGAACAAATTGGGGGCCTCAGGAGGATCGCATTATGTGGGAGGAGGGGAGACTGTACCGGTTGCCGGCAAAAGCAGACCCATTAGAGCTCGGGGTCCTAACAAAACAGTTGATTGGTCCACAGCAGTACCATGCCCAGTTGCTGGCCCTTGATCATGACATTCCCTTAGCAGGCCACTTAGGGGTTCGGAAAACCCGTGCCCGGCTGCTGCAACATTTCTTCTGGCCTGGGGTTAACCAGGAGGTAAAACAGTATAGAGAGTTATGTGAGGTCTGTCAACGCCTCGGGGGACCCCCACGCTGGGTTCCCCTACAACCCATGCCTGTCATAAGTGAGCCATTTAAGAGAGTGGCCATGTGCATTGTGGGGCCTTTTAAGAAACCGAGCAGAACAGGAAAGAAACACATACTGACTGTAGTTGATTAAGCGACTAGATACCCTGAGGCAGTGGCACTGGCATCCATAGATGCTGAACATATCGCCCAGGCTCTTATGGATATTTTTAGTCACGTAGGATTTCCCCAAGAAGTAGTTACTGATCAGGGAATGGAATTTCAAGTGGAATTGCTGCAGACAGTATGGGACAACTTTGGGATCCATCCCTTACACACCACCCCTTATCACCCCCAGACTAATGGTCTCTGTGAGAGATTCAATTAGACCCTAAAGCAGTTGCTGCGGGCATTTGCTGAATTGGAGGGGGGAGACTGGGAGAAGTCCTTGCAGCAGCTATTATTCGCATACCGTGAAGTGCTGCAGGATTCAATCAGATTTTCTCCTTTCGAGTTACTATATGCCCGGAGTGTAAGGGGACCACTTGACCTAGTCAGGGAAAGCTGGGAAGGGTCATCCCAGGAACCTGAGGTTCCTATCTTGGAATATGTAGTCCAAATGAAGGAGAAACTGCACAGGCTGATGCAGCTTGCACATGACCACACCCTGGGCGTGCAGAAAAGACAGTGCCGGTACTATAACCAACAAGAGCAGGAAAGGGAGCTAGAGGTTGGACAGAAAGTGATGGTGCTAGTACCTGCCTGAAAGCATGTTACAGGTGACCTGGGCAGGACCTTATAATGTAGTGTATCAGCAGGGCCAGGTAGAATACATTATTGCCCTAGACCAAACAGGGAAGTGGGTGGGTACTTACCACATAAATAGGTTCAAGAAATATGTCACCAGGGAGATAGGGGCGGTGGCAGTCTGCTGTCCACCTATGGATGACCCAGAGACTGACCCCATCCCTGACATTCTAGCAGCAACCAAGAGGGACTTAGGAGTGGAGGCGGTGCCCATAGGCTCGCAGTTAACCGAAACCCAGGCCCAACAGATGAGGGAGGTATTGGAGGTAGAGAGGCCACAATTCACGAGCAGGCCAATGCGCACTCATGTAGTGGCCCATCATGTCAACACCGGAGAGGCTCGGCCCACTAGGCAACCTGCTTATTGGGTGAATCCTGGGGTGATTGATATGATCAAAAGGGAGGTCGATGAAATGCTGGTGCTTGGTGTTATTGTACCATCCCATAGTCCCTGGGCTGCCAGCATAGTCCTAGTGCCCAAGAAGGATGGCAGTACCCGCTTCTGAGTGGACTATAGGAGGCTGAACGAGGTGACAGTGATAGACGCATACCCCATGCCCCGGATAGATTAACTGTTAGACAAGTTGGGGATGGCACGCTACGTATATACTCTGGATCTTAGCAAAGGATACTGGCAGATACCCCTTACCAGGGAGGCACAGGAGAAGTCTGCATTCAGCACCCCATTTGGGCTCTTTGACTTTACTGCCATGCCCTTTGGGATGATTAATGCCCCAGCCACCTTTCAGCGTATCATAGATCACCTACTGACAGGGTGTCAGGACTTTGCCCAGGCATAACTTGATGACATAGCCATTTTTAGTCAGACATGGGAGGAACATCTGCAGCATGTGGCCCAGGTGTTAGCATGGATCAGCAAGGCAGGGTTAACAATCAGACATGACAAATGTCAGATGGGGATGGCAGAGGTGTTGTACCTCAAGCATAGGGTTGGTGGAGACCATATTCATCCAGAGCCAGCGAAAATTGAGGCCATCCTGAAATGGCCTCGCCCAACTAACCAAAAAACAGGTACATGCCTTCCTTGGAACAGCCGGGTACTAACGTAAATTTGTGCCCCAGTACAGCACCATTGCCAAACCCCTGACTGACCTAACGACAAAAAAGTACACCCGACAAATTGACTGGAGCCCGGGGTGTGAGCAGGCTTTTTTCCAGCTGAAGGACATTTTGTCCCAATTCCCAGTGTTAGCAGCCCCCGACTTCCGCCGGCGGTTCATTGTGCAAACAGATGCCTCGGGTTGTGGAATAGGAGCTGTGATGAGCCAAGTAGGGGAGGATGGTTGTGAACACCCAGTTGCCTTTCTCTCCCGAAAACTTGTGGACCATGAGATAGCCTACGCCACTATTGAAAAGGAGTGCCTGGTCATAGTCTGGTCACTCAAGAAATTGCAGGCATATGTGTACGGGCATGAGTTCTCAGTGGTAACAGACCACAGTCCCCTTAATTGGTTACAACGTACTGCCGGAGATAATGGACGACTGCTGAGATGGAGCTTAGCCCTACAACTATACAATTTCTCTATCTCTCACAAAAAGGGTAGAGATCATGGGAACGCAGATGGCCTGTCCCATTAGCAGGAACCAGACCAAGCGCTGAGCAAGCCCAGGAGATCCCTCGCTACCATGACCCAGGGCACAGGAGAGTACCATTACTCTCAGCAAGCTTAAGCCACCCAGGGCACAGGGCTTGGAAGTAGAGGGAGGAAATGTGACAACACAGCACGCATGTTGTGTCGCACAGTGGTAAAAGACATGTAGTTACTTTCCTAGCCCTGATCCTGCCCATGGACTACACTAATTTCTAATCTGTATTTGGCTATATACTAGGCAATATTGTATTATATTGTATGATGTTATTGTTACAAGTGTACAGTTATGTTTATCTGCTATATTAGTAATATGCAGTTTATTTGGTTATTATTATTATTTCAATGTCATTGTATGCCAGAGTGTTAGTAATATAGTTAAATCAGATCATGTAATGTAAGTCCCCTAGCTATACAATCAGAGGTGATTAGGATAAATAGGTTAAGTAGTAAACAGGTTATGTATGAGCCTGCAGGTAATCTGATCCTATATACCCCATAGTGTACAGTAGCCCAGACACCTCATCTCCACTCCTCTGTGACCTCCTGTCTGACCAGCTTGTGTGATGAATGGACAGGGGAGGGTATAACAAGAGGAGTGAGCTCTTCTGGTGAGGGAGAGATCTGCACAGAAGGTCAGAGAGTGGCAGGAGACTGGCTAAGAAGTAATGTTCTGTCAGGAGTTCCAGGAGGAAATTGCCACATAGCATTGGATTGCAGAAGTGTGCTGAACTGTGTTATAACCGATTCTGTCAATAAACCTACGGTTGATTTTTCATCTACCACCAAGCTTGAGTATTTTTTTACCCGGTATCTTCACAGCTTCCAACGGACTTGTTAGTGAAACTCAATAGATAGCTTTATTTTCTTTGTTTCCTCAAATATTGAATGCACATGTCTTATATCTTTAGTAATATACTAATGACTTGCTTATGACACCCCATAGAATATATCATGTTTAGTACCTTGGACATTGTAGCTTATTTACTTAAATCTCTGATACATTTTTGCAACACTTACGTGCAGATTGATTTGCTCAGTTGGTAAGGTCCTGGGCTTGCACTATGAAAGTAAAACTGTCATTGGTTTGGATCCCATGTAAGCATGTTTTTTATTTTACTGGTCTGCATTGTGGTTTGTGCTTCTATAATATGTAATGCATATGTCTTTTAACAACAATAGTCAAGTTTCCAATGGACTTGTTAGTGAAACCCAATAGATAGCTTTATTTTCTCTTTGTTTTTTCAATTATTGAATGCATTTGTCTTTTATCTTTAGTAGTAAATTATTCTAATGACTTGCTTATGACACTCCATAGAATATATCATGTTTAGTACCTTGGACATTGTAGCTTATTTACTTAAATCTCTGATACATTTTACACAAAATCTTGTGCAGACTAGTTAACTTAGTTGGAAAGGTGCTAGTCTTGTATTGTCAAAGTAAGACTGTCATTGATTTGTATCCCATATAAGCATGTGTTTATTTTACTTGTCTGCATTGTGGTTTGTGGCTCTATACTATGAATGCATATGTCTTTTAACAACAATAGTCAAGTCTTCTAATGAACTTGTTAGTGAAACACAATAGATAGCTTTATTTTCTTTTTTTCCGCAAATATTGAATGCATAAGTCTTATATCTTTAGTAGTAAAGTATTCTAATGACTTTGCTTATGACACCCCATAGAATATATCATGTTTAGTACCTTGGACATCATAGTTTGTTTACTTAATACTCTAATAAATGTTATGATTTTTAGGTGCATACTGGTTATATCAGTTGGTAGAGTGTTGGTCTTATACCATCAATGTAAGCCTATCATAGGTTTGAATCCCATGTAAGTTTGTTCTTATTTTACTAGTTTGCATTGGGTTTGTGGCTCTATACTATGTGATCCATATGTCTTTTAAAAACAATAGTCAATGCTTCCAATGGACCTGTTAGTGAAACACAATAGATAGCTTTAGTTTCTCTGTTTCCTCAAATATTGAATGCATATGTCTTATATCTTTAGTAGTAAAGTATTCTAATGACTTGCTTATGACACCCCATAGAATATATCATGTTTAGTACCTTGGACATTGTAGATTATTTACTTAAATCTCTGATAAATTTTACAAAACATCTTGTGCAGACTTGTTAGCTTAGTTGGACAGGTGCTAGGCTTGCATTGTCAAAGTAAGACTGTCATTGGTTTGAATCCTATTAAAGTATTTTTTTTATTAGTCTGCTTTATAGTTTGTGGCTCTATTCTATGAATGCATATTTCTTTTAACAACAATAGTCTAGGCTTCCAACGGACTTGTTAGAGAAACTTAATAGATGGCTTTATTTTCTCTTTGTTTCCTCAAATATTGAATGCATATGTCTTATATAATTAGTAGTAAAGTATTCTAATGACTTGCTTATGACACTCCATAGAAAATATAATGTTTAGTACCTTGGACATTGTAGTTCATTTAATTAATACTCTGATAAGTTTTATTATTTTTAAGTGCAGACTGGTTTTCTCAGTTGGTAGAGTTTTGGTCTTATAGTAGAAACCAAAGATTTGAAACACTATTATACACCACTAGCGCTAAAATGGAGAAGATATCACCATAACGTTCCTTTTAGATTGAAGGTGGAATTCTTTTCTTTGGGGTATCTCCCCAACTCGGATCAGTCAAATGTGGATTTGCCAGGTATGGATGTCATAAAAAAACCAAACATAGAAACAAGGGCGACCAATGTGTAGTAAATTTTACTACTGCTTGTTATAGTTCGTAATAGTGACTCTAGATGGCTAAAGTAGATTTGAAGCGTACCCCACTTACACTTAGAATAGGGATATTAAGTACATCAAGGTATCTTTATAAGGTTAGCCTTTTAACACCCAGTGTGGCATACAGGGATCTCAGTCAGACGAAAGAGTGACTTGCAATAGATTCCTGGAGGAGACAGATGATGCGTACCCCAACACTCACACTCAATAGACTGGTGGTAAGCACATAAAGGTATCTTTTTCTCCTTCAAGGAAAATAGTAATCCGACAATGGCGTACCCCAACTCACAATTGGAAGTGCTGTATAACTCCTATCAAGGTATCTTTCAATTTTTCTGATGTGGATTTCAGCTTGTGATTATCACAGTCTCTCCAACCGTGGATCATAGAAAAAATAACAAGAAGGCAGCCAATGTGTAGTAATTTAGCTGATATTTGTTATATAGGACAAAGTGTCTTTCTCAAGCTAAAGTGAATTAAAAGCGTACCCCACTCACGTATGAATGGAGATTTTTAAACATATCAAGGTTTCTTTATGCTGGAATATATATGGGACTCAAAGATGGCTTCAATAAATAAAACAGCCAGTGCGTACCCCAACACTCACACTCAGGAGGTAGATTGAAAACTCATAAAGGTATCTTTATCCCTTCAGGGTGGAAAAGGTAATACAATATGGCGTACCCGACTCACAATTTGATGTGTCGTATTTCTCCTATCAGGGTATCTTTAGACTTCAGGTAGAAGATGCAGCTTTTGGGTTATACCATGTATTGTTCCATGTACCCCAAAATAAAAGAAATTACAATACTCATACCGGAGTACTTTGAAAAGGGGAGGTACAAATATTTATTTAACAATACATGGAAAAATAAAAACAAAAAGAAATAAGCACATGGAAAAACCGTGCAAGGCAGTGCATCAGATGATAAATGGCAAGGAGAGATGATAATCTCTTGCAAGGAAACAGCAAAGAAAAAAAAAATTCTTTTAAAAAATTTTTTTTGAATAAAAATCCGGATAAAAATTGCTACTCACACTCCTGTTAGTCGACGCGTTTCGGCCCAAACCTGGGCCTTTATCAAGACATGCTGGAGTGTGTTTGTAGCTTGATATTTAAAGGGTAAAGCGCCAATCAACCATGAACAGGAAGTGATGTCATGTTTAAAATTAATTATCAATATTCTTTGCCATTTTCATATAGCAAGCATAACTTAATAAAACTAGAAAGATCTGCAATTCTTAGCTTGAAGTAAAGTGTTAATTTGAGGGAGAGAAGGTAGAAAAAATTACAGGTTTATATAACATATATAGAGACTTCCGGCGGAAATGACGCTACGGCAGAGGTTTGTGGGGAATGTAGTCTTTGTTCCTCTTCCCTGCATAAATAGCTGTTCGATGCTCGAAGCCCGGACCGGAAGTGACGCTCCGGCATAGGGTTTATGGGAAATGAAGTTCTTTTTCCTACACACGTGGCCGTTGATTGCTCAGAAACCGGACCAGCCGGAAGCCGCGGGGTGTTATTGGGAGATGTAGTTTTTCGGCCAGTATTGACTGGCCGTCACCGGAAGTTGTCATCTTGTAGTCTCCCTGTAGTATGTATCGGAATTAGAGTTCACTGTACTTTCATTATTCAGACGTTTTGTCGGAAGTCCCTCCTCTCTCTAATGATGTTCCATAATGGAACAGGAAATGTTTAATTTCAAAGTCCATTGTTTAAAGTCAAATATCAGATGGATTCCTTTCTAGAAAACAAGGTTATCATCAGAACACAGATATGTCCAATTCTGGCATTTCCAACACAGAGATATAATTCTTTTTACAGAAAAATTATTATAAAGTACACAAGGTATATTGAGGTGGGAGAATATTCCCATAAATTAAGTGATAAAGTGCATAAAGTGCAAAAAATATTTATAATAAAGTGTCTTATTAACCCGTATTAAAGATGATTAAATAAATCTATAACTAGATAGATATCGTATATACTTAGGTAAGTATTTAGATAAATACTCATGTGCAAGTGATAAAATAAAACTGGGTACAATAGAGGGAAACAACACCAAGAAAAATTTACATAAACCATTTCATTTCGAAATCGCTATTCAGGCCTGTGGGGTCTAATGTGTTGTAATTAAAAATAAAACTCATCTCTGTTTTTGCCAGCAGGGTCGCAGTGTTGTTGTTGCGTTTATTCCCTTTTATATGTCTCAGCCCATAGAAACCTGAGGCTTCAGAAATACGACACCCATGTTTTAACTTAAAGTGGGCTGACAGGGAGTGTGTTTCAAGACCCTTTTTGATGTTTCGGACATGTTCTCCCAGTCTGGTTTTTAAAGGTCGGGATGTCCGTCCTATATATGTGAGGTTACATTTGCAGGTAATTGCATGGATAACATTACTTGTATCACAAGTGATGAAATCTTTTATAGCAAATGTTCTATCATTAATGGTCACGTTCTCAATTTTGCTGCACCCACTGCTTTTAATGCTTCGACAGCCCATACAGTTACCACATCTAAAGAAGCCTTTGGACACTATTCTTGATGTGTTGGGTTGAGTTTGTAAGGTGCTAGAAACTAATTTGGATCTAAGGTTCGGAGCTCTCCGGTAAATATGGACCGGTCTATCTGGTACCAATGGTCCAATAACCGGGTCATTTTTAACAAGATTCCAATGCTTCCTTATAATTTTTTCAATAGATCTGTGTTGTGAAGTGTATTCTGTGACAAATGCCCATTCATATTTTTTTTCCCTGATTTTTTTCTGGTTATTAATGGTAAGGAGGTCTTGTCTATTTACTTCGTTAATCTCTTACAGAACCCTATTAATATTCTCACCCTCATAGCCACAGGCCTTGAATTTCTGTGTTAAGGTAGCGGCCTGTTGTTGGAAGACTGCATTCTCACTACAGTTCCTTTTTAATCTTTTGAGTTGGCCAACTGGGATAGAATTGAGCCAACTAGCATAGTGGCAACTATTGGTGGCAATATATGTCCCGGAATCTGTAGGTTTTGAGAAAGTCTTCGTATTAATAACTCCATCCTTGATATAAACTGTTATATCAAGGAAATTAACAGTAACTTGATCAATCTGAAAGGTTAGGTTGATGTTTTTGTTATTCGAATTTAGCCTATGACAAAAACTATTAAGGGTGTCGATGTCACCTCGCCAGAAAAAAAATACATCGTCAATGTAACGGACATAGGACACCAGGTCCGCCCCAAGCAAATTGGAAGACCAGATGGTTTCGGCCTCCCACAACCCCAAAAAGAGGTTGGCGTAACTTGGGGCGAACCTGGTGCCCATGGCCGTGCCCGTTTTTTGGAGGTAAAATTGATCCTTAAAGAGGAAGAAGTTATTCTCAAGAATAAATTGAACTCCCTCTATAATACACTCCCTGATATCATTAGAAAGATCTGAAGAACTAAGAAAGTGTTTGACTGCCTTTATGCCGTATTCGTGTTTTATAATGGTATAGAGTGAGGTAACATCAGCTGTAACTAAAATGCTTCCCTCCTCCCATTTGATAGCTGCAAAGGCCCCTAGAAAGTCTTTTGTGTCTTTCAGGTGAGATTTATTGGAAAGAACTAGCGGTTGGAGGACGTAGTCTATCACCTGCGACAGATTCACCGTCAGGGAATCTATGCCCGAGATTATTGGTCTGCCCGGGGGGTCCACCAAACTTTTGTGGACCTTTGAGAGAATATACAATACGGGGGTGATAGGATTCTCTGTTAGAATAAAACATGCTTCTTTATTACTTAGAGTGCCCTTTTTCTCATATTTCTCAATCAAGAGTTTTAGTTTGGTATTTATCTGATCTGTGGGGTTGTTCCTAAGCTTTTTATAAACAGATGAGTCGTTAAGTTGTCTAAAGACTTCATTTTCATATTTTTCAATGTCCATAAGGACAATACCACCCCCTTTATCCGCTGGTTTGATAATAAAGGATTCAGCCTTTTTTAATTCACCTAATGCTTTTCTTTCTTTCGCTGTTAAATTAAAGGATCTTTTAGGTTGATCTTGTAATTTAGCCATATTATTTAGGATCAATTTTGAGAAAGATTCCAAAATAGGTCCTTGTACATGTTTTGGAAAAAAGATAGACTTAGGTCTATATGGGGTGAGGGGTAGAGAATGGGTTTGTTCACTACAGGGTTCTTGGCTTGCAAAGAACTTTTTTACTGTTAATTTTCTAATGTATTTTTGAACGTCTATACAGAGATCAAATGGATTGATGAAATTACTGGGGGCGTATTTCAGGCCCTTTTCAAGTACCGAAATCTCACTTTCAGATAGAATATGGGAACTTAAATTGAATATTTTGACCTTTTTTAAAAGGTTATTTGATTCTATAGTTTGTACGTTGGATTCTGAAGTGCATTCACTCTGGGTAATAGAAACAATGTTGGAAGCTTTTTTAGTTACTTTCTTCCTCCTTTTCTTCTTTTTACGTTTTCTCGGTCTAGGTTTGCCCCCCCTTTTGCCTCTTGGCTGATGTCGAAGGGTTATCTGAATTTCATGCGTTGTATTCTCTCGTCTAAAAAACATGGTGAATCTTCCAAGTTTTCTAGGGGAGAGAAATAATTAGGATCAGGAACATCCTCCATGTTCCAAGAGTGTCTATTAGACTTCCTTTGTCTGGTTAATGTATTAGTCCGTGGTGGGGTCTGTTGTCTATGCTGATAACTCATATTTCCTGTCCTTGTTTTAAATTTATTATTTCCAATGTTCTTAGATGGTCTATTTCTCCATTAAGGTGTATAATCCCTACGTTGAGTGTCATCAGTCTCCCACCTTCTTTCCGGTCGATATCTAAACCTATGGGTTGGAGTCATGTGTAGTCTATATCTAGATCCGCCCTCTTTTCTATCTCCAAACTTTTCATTTCTATATTTATGATTCCTAATTGACATGTTGAAAGGGGCATTCTTTCTAGTGTTCCTGTATCTTACAGGGGATTTGGCCTTAATGGGGACTTCACTTTCAAGTTCTATAGATTTATTTTTATCCAATTTATCTCTATTGTATTTTTTTAATTTTCTCTCCATTAGTTGTCTTTGAGTTCTCCTAAGTTTGCTTTCAATATCTTTCTCTAAGGCCTTAAAGTCTTCAGCGTTATTGTAAGGGGAGGCTAAGGACTTAAATATGGCAATGTCCTCATCTAGTTTATTAAGCTCTCTTTTTCATTCTTCTATGATAAGTTTCATTAGTGAAAAGGAGCAGGCGTCAATCGTCTTCTCCCATTCCTTTTTGAAACTTTCTCTGGCCGTTTCGAATGTAGATATTTTCTGTATTTTTAGACCCCGAGGAATTAATTCATGAGCTAGATAACGTTCTAATGTCGTTACCTCCCACCATACTTTACATTCCTTTATAAGAGTACTTTCTAATTTACTCATTATTCCATATATGTCATCATCTAAGAGTTCGGTTTCTATATTATTATCACCGAAAGTTTTCTCAAAAAGCGAGAGTCTTTGGTCTCTATAAGAGAACATGATGATACTAGGGACAAGGAGTAACTAGTATAATTACTGCCTATTTAGACCACTCCCAATGGTGAGAAAGATACAGATACAAACAAAAATGTGTACGGGGTGGTCCAACGGGCGCACAGCAGCTAAGATGTAACAGATTTCAAAATAAATGTCACCACATTTAAAACAAGAATTAGAAACCAAAGATTTGAAACAGTATTATACACCACTAGCGCTAAAATGGAAAAGATATCACCATAACGTTCCTTTTAGATTGAAGGTGGAATTCTTTTCTTTGGGGTATCTCCCCAACTCGGATCAGTCAAATGTGGATTCGCCAGGTATGGATGCCATAAAAAAAAAAAAAAAAGAAACAAGGGCGACCAATGTGTAGTAAATTTTACTACTGCTTGTTATAGTTCGTAATAGTGACTCTAGATGGCTAAAGTAGATTTGAAGCGTACCCCACTCACACTTAGAATAGGGATATTAAGTACATCAAGGTATCTTTATAAGGTTAGCCTTTCAACACCCAGTGTGGCATACAGGGATCTCAGTCAGACGAAAGAGTGACTTGCAATAGATTCCTGGAGGAGACAGATGATGCGTACCCCAACACTCACACTCAATAGACTGGTGGTAAGCACATAAAGGTATCTTTTTCTCCTTCAAGGAAAATAGTAATCCGACAATGGCGTACCCCAACTCACAATTGGAAGTGCTGTATAACTCCTATCAAGGTATCTTTCAATTTTTCTGATGTGGATTTCAGCTTGTGATTATCACAGACACTCCAACCGTGGATCATAGAAAAAATAACAAGAAGGCAGCCAATGTGTAGTAATTTAGCTGATATTTGTTATATAGGACAAAGTGTCTTTCTCAAGCTAAAGTGAATTAAAAGCGTACCCCACTCACGTATGAATGGAGATTTTTAAACATATCAAGGTTTCTTTATGCTGGAATATATATGGGACTCAAAGATGGCTTCAATAAATAAAACAGCCAGTGCGTACCCCAACACTCACACTCAGGAGGTAGATTGAAAACTCATAAAGGTATCTTTATCCCTTCAGGGTGGAAAAGGTAATACAATATGGCGTACCCGACTCACAATTTGATGTGTCGTATTTCTCCTATCAGGGTATCTTTAGACTTCAGGTAGAAGATGCAGCTTTTGGGTTATACCATGTATTGTTCCATATACCCCAAAATAAAAGAAATTACAATACTCATACCGGAGTACTTTGAAAAGGGGAGGTACAAATATTTATTTAACAATACATGGAAAAATAAAAACAAAAAGAAATAAGCACATGGAAAAACCGTGCAAGGCAGTGCATCAGATGATAAATGGCAAGGAGAGATGATAATCTCTTGCAAGGAAACAGCAAAGAAAAAAAAAATACTTTAAAAAAAATTTTTTTGAATAAAAATCCGGATAAAAATTGCTACTCACACTCCTGTTAGTCGACGCGTTTCGGCCCAAACCTGGGCCTTTATCAAGACATGCTGGAGTGTGTTTGTAGCTTGATATTTAAAGGGTAAAGCGCCAATCAACCATGAACAGGAAGTGATGTCATGTTTAAAATTAATTATCAATATTCTTTGCCATTTTCATATAGCAAGCATAACTTAATAAAACTAGAAAGATCTGCAATTCTTAGCTTGAAGTAAAGTGTTAATTTGAGGGAGAGAAGGTAGAAAAAATTACAGGTTTATATAACATATAGAGACTTCCGGCGGAAATGACGCTACGGCAGGGGTTTGTGGGGAATGTAGTCTTTGTTCCTCTTCCCTGCATAAATAGCTGTTCGATGCTCGAAGCCTGGACCGGAAGTGACGCTCCGGCATAGGGTTTATGGGAAATGAAGTTCTTTTTCCTACACACGTGGCCGTTGATTGCTCAGAAACCGGACCAGCCGGAAGCCGCGGGGTGTTATTGGGAGATGTAGTTTTTCGGCCAGTATTGACTGGCCGTCGCCGAAAGTTGTCATCTTGTAGTCTCCCTGTAGTATGTATCGGAATTAGAGTTCACTGTACTTTCATTATTCAGACGTTTTGTCGGAAGTCCCTCCTCTCTCTAATGATGTTCCATAATGGAACAGGAAATGTTCAATTTCAAAGTCCATTGTTTAAAGTCAAATATCAGATGTATTCCTTTCTAGAAAACAAGGTAATCATCAGAACACAGATATGTCCAATTCTGGCATTTCCAACACAGAGATATAATTCTTTTTACAGAAAAATTATTGTAAAGTACACAAGGTATATTGAGGTGGGAGAATATTCCCATAAATTAAGTGATAAAGTGCATAAAGTGCAAAAAATATTTATAATAAAGTGTCTTATTAACCCGTATTAAAGATGATTAAATAAATCTATAACTAATAACTAGATAGATATCGTATATACTTAGGTAAGTATTTAGATAAATACTCATGTGCAAGTGATAAAATAAAACTGGGTATAATAGAGGGAAACAACACCAAGAAAAATTTACATAAACCATTTCATTTCGAAATCGCTATTCAGGCCTGTGGGGTCTTTGTTTTTTTTTTTTATGACATCCATACCTGGCGAATCCACATTTGACTGATCCGAGTTGGGGAGATACCCCAAAGAAAAGAATTCCACCTTCAATCTAAAAGGAACGTTATGGTGATATCTTCTCCATTTTAGCGCTAGTGGTGTATAATAGTGTTTCAAATCTTTGGTTTCTAATTCTTGTTTTAAATGTGGTGACATTTATTTTGAAATCTGTTACATCTTAGCTGCTGTGCGCCCGTTGGACCACCCCCTACACATTTTTGTTTGTATCTGTATCTTTCTCACCATTGGGAGTGGTCTAAATAGGCAGCAATTATACTAGTTACTCCTTGTCCCAAGTATCATCATGTTCTCTTATAGAGACCAAAGACTCTCGCTTTTTGAAAAAACTTTCGGTGATAATAATATAGAAACCGAACTCTTAGATGATGACATATATGGAATAATGAGTAAATTAGAAAGTACCCTAGTAAAGGAATGTAAAGTATGGTGGGAGGTAACGACATTAGAACGTTATCTAGCTCATGAATTAATTCCTCGGGGTCTAAAAATACAGAAAATATCTACATTCGAAACGGCCAGAGAAAGTTTCAAAAAGGAATGGGAGAAGACGATTGACGCCTGCTCCTTTTCACTAATGAAACTTATCATAGAAGAATGAAAAAGAGAGCTTAATAAACTAGATGAGGACATTGCCATATTTAAGTCCTTAGCCACCCCTTACAATAACTCAGAAGACTTTAAGGCCTTAGAGAAAGATATTGAAAGCAAACTTAGGAGAACTCAAAGACAACTAATGGAGAGAAAATTAAAAAAATACAATAGAGATAAATTGGATAAAAATAAATCTATAGAACTTGAAAGTGAAGTCCCCATTAAGGCCAAATCCCCTGTAAGATACAGGAACACTAGAAAGAATGCCCCTTTCAACATGTCAATTAGGAATCATAAATATAGAAATGAAAAGTTTGGAGATAGAAAAGAGGGCGGATCTAGATATAGACCACACATGACTCCAACCCATAGGTTTAGATATCGACCGGAAAGAAGGTGGGAGACTGATGACACTCAACGTAGGGATTATACACCTTAATGGAGAAATAGACCATCTAAGAACATTGGAAATAATAAATTTAAAACAAGGACAGGAAATATGAGTTATCAGCATAGACAACAGACCCCACCACGGACTAATACATTAACCAGACAAAGGAAGTCTAATAGACACTCTTGGAACATGGAGGATGTTCCTGATCCTAATTATTTCTCTCCCCTAGAAAACTTGGAAGATTCACCATGTTTTTTAGACGAGAGAATACAACGCATGAAATTCAGATAACCCTTCGACATCAGCCAAGAGGCAAAGGGGGGGGCAAACCTAGACCGAGAAAACGTAAAAAGAAGAAAAGGAGGAAGAAAGTAACTAAAAAAGCTTCCAACATTGATTCTATTACCCATGGTGAATGCACTTCAGAATCCAACGTACAAACTATAGAATCAAATAACCTTTTAAAAAAGGTCAAAATATTCAATTTAAGTTCCCATATTCTATCTGAAAGTGAGATTTCGGTACTTGAAAAGGGCCTGAAATACGCCCCCAGTAATTTCATCAATCCATTTGATCTCTATGTAGACGTTCAAAAATACATTAGAAAATTAACAGTAAAAAAGTTCTTTGCAAGCCAAGAACCCTGTAGTGAACAAACCCATTCTCTACCGTTCACCACATATAGACCTAAGTCTATCTTTTTTCCAAAACATGTACAAGGACCTTTTTTGGAATCTTTCTCAAAATTGATCCTAAATGATATGGCTAAATTACAAGATCAACCTAAAAGATCCTTTAATTTAACAGCAAAAGAAAGAAAAGCATTAGGTGAATTAAAAAAGGCTGAATCCTTTATTATCAAACCAGCGGATAAAGGGGGAGGTATTGTCCTTATGGACATTGAAAAATATGAAAATGAAGTCTTTAGACAACTTAACGACTCATCTGTTTATAAAAAGCTTAGGAACAACCCCACAGATCAGATAAATACCAAACTTAAACTCATGATTGAGAAATATGAGAAAAAGGGCACTCTAAGTAATAAAGAAGCATGTTTTATTCTAAAAGAAAATTTTATCACCCCCGTATTGTATATTCTCCCAAAGGTCCACAAAAGTTTGGTGGACCCCCAGGGCAGACCAATAATCTCGGGCATAGATTCCCTGACGGCGAATCTGTCGCAGGTGATAGACTACGTCCTCCAACCGCTAGTTCTTTCCAATAAATCTCACCTGAAAGACACAAAAGACTTTCTAGGGGCCTTGGCAGCTATCAAATGGGAGGAGGGAAGCTTTTTAGTTACAGCTGATGTTACCTCACTCTATACCATTATAAAACACGAATACGGCATAGAGGCAGTCAAACACTTTCTTAGTTCTTCAGATCTTTCTAATGATATCAGGGAGTTTATTATAGAGGGAGTTCAATTTATTCTTGAGAATAACTTCTTCCTCTTTAAGGATCAATTTTACCTCCAAAAAACGGGCACGGCCATGGGCACCAGGTTCGCCCCAAGTTACGCCAACCTCTTTTTGGGGTTGTGGGAGGCCGAAACCATCTGGTCTTCCAATTTGCTTGGGGCGGACCTGGTGTCCTATGTCCGTTACATTGACGATGTATTTTTCGTCTGGCGAGGTGACATCGACACCCTTAATAGTTTTTGTCATAGGCTAAATTCGAATAACAAAAACATCAACCTAACCTTTCAGATTGATCAAGTTACTGTTAATTTCCTTGATATAACAGTTTATATCAAGGATGGAGTTATTAATACGAAGACTTTCTCAAAACCTACAGATTCCGGGACATATATTGCCACCAATAGTTGCCACCATGCTAGTTGGCTCAATTCTATCCCAGTTGGCCAACTCAAAAGATTAAAAAGAAACTGTAGTGAGAATGCAGTCTTCCAACAACAGGCCGCTACCTTAACACAGAAATTCAAGGCCTGTGGCTATGAGGGTGAGAATATTAATAGAGTTCTGGAAGAGATTAACGAAGTAAATAGACAAGACCTCCTTACCATTAATAACCAGAAAAAAATCAGGGATAAAAAATATGAATGGGCCTTTGTCACAGAATACACTTCACAACACAGATCTATTGAAAAAATTATAAGGAAGCATTGGAATCTTGTTAAAAATGACCCGGTTATTGGACCATTGGTACCAGATAGACCGGTCCATATTTACCGGAGAGCTCCGAACCTTAGATTTAAATTAGTTTCTAGCACCTTACAAACTCAACCCAACACATCAAGAATAGTGTCCAAAGGCTTCTTTAGATGTGGTAACTGTATGGGCTGTCGAAGCATTAAAAGCAGTGGGTGCAGCAAAATTGAGAACGTGACCATTAATGATAGAACATTTGCTATAAAAGATTTCATCACTTGTGATACAAGTAATGTTATCTATGCAATTACCTGCAAATGTAACCTCACATATATAGGACGGACATCCCGACCTTTAAAAACCAGACTGGGAGAACATGTTTGAAACATCAAAAAGGGTCTTGAAACACACTCCCTGTCAGCCCACTTTAAGTTAAAACATGGGTGTCGTATTTCTGAAGCCTCGGGTTTCTATGGGCTGAGACATATAAAAGGGAATAAACGCAACAACAACACTGCGACCCTGCTGGCAAAAACAGAGATGAGTCTTATTTTTAATTACAACACATTGGACCCCACAGGCCTGAATAGCGATTTCGAAATGAAATGGTTTATGTAAATTTTTCTTGGTGTTGTTTCCCTCTATTGTACCCAGTTTTATTTTATCACTTGCACATGAGTATTTATCTAAATACTTACCTAAGTATATACGATATCTATCTAGTTATAGATTTATTTAATCATCTTTAATACGGGTTAATAAGACACTTTATTATAAATATTTTTTGCACTTTATGCACTTTATGCACTTTATCACTTAATTTATGGGAATATTCTCCCACCTCAATATACCTTGTGTACTTTATAATAATTTTTCTGTAAAAAGAATTATATCTCTGTGTTGGAAATGCCAGAATTGGACATATCTGTGTTCTGATGATAACCTTGTTTTCTAGAAAGGAATCCATCTGATATTTGACTTTAAACAATGGACTTTGAAATTGAACATTTCCTGTTCCATTATGGAACATCATTAGAGAGAGGAGGGACTTCCGACAAAACGTCTGAATAATGAAAGTACAGTGAACTCTAATTCCGATACATACTACAGGGAGACTACAAGATGATAACTTCCGGTGACGGCCAGTCAATACTGGCCGAAAAACTACATCTCCCAATAACACCCCGCGGCTTCCGGCTGGTCCGGTTTCTGAGCAATCAACGGCCACGTGTGTAGGAAAAAGAACTTCATTTCCCATAAACCCTATGCCGGAGCGTCACTTCTGGTCCGGGCTTCGAGCATCGAACAGCTATTTATGCAGGGAAGAGGAACAAAGACTACATTCCCCACAAACCCCTGCCGTAGCGTCATTTCCGCCGGAAGTCTCTATATATGTTATATAAACCTGTAATTTTTTCTACCTTCTCTCCCTCAAATTAACACTTTACTTCAAGCTAAGAATTGCAGATCTTTCTAGTTTTATTAAGTTATGCTTGCTATATGAAAATGGCAAAGAATATTGATAATTAATTTTAAACATGACATCACTTCCTGTTCATGGTTGATTGGCGCTTTACCCTTTAAATATCAAGCTACAAACACACTCCAGCTAACAGGAGTGTGAGTAGCAATTTTTATCCGGATTTTTATTCAAAAAATTTTTTTAAAAGTATTTTTTTTTCTTTGCTGTTTCCTTGCAAGAGATTATCATCTCTCCTTGCCATTTATCATCTGATGCACTGCCTTGCACGGTTTTTCCATGTGCTTATTTCTTTTTGTTTTTATTTTTCCATGTATTGTTAAATAAATATTTGTACCTCCCCTTTTCAAAGTACTCCGGTATGAGTATACATGGAACAATACATGGTATAACCCAAAAGCTGCATCTTCTACCTGAAGTCTAAAGATACCCTGATAGGAGAAATACGACACATCAAATTGTGAGTCGGGTACGCCATATTGTATTACCTTTTCCACCCTGAAGGGATAAAGATACCTTTATGAGTTTTCAATCTACCTCCTGAGTGTGAGTGTTGGGGTACGCACTGGCTGTTTTATTTATTGAAGCCATCTTTGAGTCCCATATATATTCCAGCATAAAGAAACCTTGATATGTTTAAAAATCTCCATTCATACGTGAGTGGGGTACGCTTTTAATTCACTTTAGCTTGAGAAAGACACTTTGTCCTATATAACAAATATCAGCTAAATTACTACACATTGGCTGCCTTCTTGTTATTTTTTCTATGATCCACGGTTGGAGAGACTGTGATAATCACAAGCTGAAATCCACATCAGAAAAATTGAAAGATACCTTGATAGGAGTTATACAGCACTTCCAATTGTGAGTTGGGGTACGCCATTGTCGGATTACTATTTTCCTTGAAGGAGAAAAAGATACCTTTATGTGCTTACCACCAGTCTATTGAGTGTGAGTGTTGGGGTACGCATCATCTGTCTCCTCCAGGAATCTATTGCAAGTCACTCTTTCGTCTGACTGAGATCCCTGTATGCCACACTGGGTGTTGAAAGGCTAACCTTATAAAGATACCTTGATGTACTTAATATCCCTATTCTAAGTGTGAGTGGGGTACGCTTCAAATCTACTTTAGCCATCTAGAGTCACTATTACGAACTATAACAAGCAGTAGTAAAATTTACTACACATTGGTCGCCCTTGTTTCTTTTTTTTTTTTTTTTTTTTATGACATCCATTCCTGGCGAATCCACATTTGACTGATTCGAGTTGGGGAGATACCCCAAAGAAAAGAATTCCACCTTTAATCTAAAAGGAACGTTATGGTGATATCTTCTCCATTTTAGCGCTAGTGGTGTATAATAGTGTTTCAAATCTTTGGTTTCTAATTCTTGTTTTAAATGTGGTGACATTTATTTTGAAATCTGTTACATCTTAGCTGCTGTGCGCCCGTTGGACCACCCCCTACACATTTTTGTTTGTATTTGGTCTTATACTATCAATATAAGCCTATCATAGGTTTGAATCCAACATAAGTATGTTTTTATTTTCCTAGTCTGCATGTTATTTGTGGCTCTATATTATTTAATGCATAAGTCTTTTAACAACAATAGTCAAGGCTTCCAATGCACTTGTTAGTAAAACCCATTAGATAGCTTTATTTTATTCTTTGATACCTCAAATATTGAATGCATATGTCATATATTTAGTAGTAAAGTATTCTAATGACTTGCTTATGACACTCCATAGAATATATTATGTTTTGTACCTTGGACATTGTAGCTTATTTACTTAAATCTCTGATAAATTATTTGAAATGTTTGTGCAGACTGATTAGCACAGTTGGTAAGGTGGTGGGCTTGCACTAGTAAGACTTTCATTGGTTTGAATTCGATGTAAGCATGTTTTTGTTTTACTAGTCTGCATTGTGGTTTATGGCTCTATACTAGGCATGCATTTGTCTTTTAAAAACAATAGGCAAGGCTTCCAATGGACATGTTAGTGAAACCCAAAAGCTAGCTTTATATTCCCTTTGTTTCCTCAAATATTGAATGCATATGTCTTTCTTATAACATTAGTAGTAATATATTCTAATGACTTGCTTATGACAACCCTTAGACTATATCATGTTTAGTACCTTGGAAATTGTAGCTTATTCACTTAAATCTCTGATACAATTTTTGTACAATTTTGTCCAGATTGGATAGTTTAGTTGGTAAGGTGCTAGTCTTGCACTATGAAAGTAAAATTTTAATTGGTTTAAATTCCACGTAAGCATGTTTTTTATTTTTCTATTCAGAATTGTGGTTTGTGGCTCTATACTATGTAATGCATATGTCTTTTAACAACAATAGTCAAGTCTTCCAATGAAGTTGTTAGTGAATCCCAATAGATAGCTTTATTTTCTCTTTGATTCCTCAAATATTGAATGCATATGTCTTATATCTTTAGTAGTAAAGTATTCTAATGACTTGCTTATGACACCCCACAGAATATATCATGTTTAGTACCTTGGACATTATAGTTTGTTTACATAATACTCTAATAAATGTTATGATTTTTAAGTGCAGACTGGTTATCTCAGTTGGTAGAGTGTTGGTCTTATACTATCAATGTAAGCCTATCATAGGTTTGAATCCCATGTAAGTTTGTTCTTATTTTACTAGTTTGCATTGTGGTTTGTGGCTCTATACTATGTAATCCATATGTCTTTTAAAAACAATAGTCAATGCTTCCAATGGACCTGTTAGTGAAACCCAATAGATAGCTTTAGTTTCTCTGTTTCCTCAAATATTGAATGCATATGTCTTATATCTTTAGTAGTAAAGTATTCTAATGACTTGCTTATGACACCCCATAGAATATATCATGTTTAGTACCTTGGACATTGTAGATTATTTACTTAAATATCTGATAAATTTTACAAAACATCTTGTGCAGACTTGTTAGCTTAGTTGGACAGGTGCTAGGCTTGCATTGTCAAAGTAAGACTGTCATTGGTTTGAATCCTATTAAAGTATTTTTTTTGTTAGTCTGCTTTATAGTTTGTGGCTCTATTCTATGAATGCATATTTATTTTAACAACAATAGTCTAGGCTTCAACGGACTTGTTAGAGAAACTTAATAGATAGCTTTATTTTCTCTTTGATTCCTCAAATATTGAATGCATATGTCTTATATCATTAGTAGTAAAGTAATCTAATGACTTGCTTATGACACTCCATAGAAAATATCATGTTTAGTACCTTGGACATTGTAGTTCATTTAATTAATACTCTGATAAGTTTTATTATTTTTTAGTGCAGACTGGTTTTCTCAGTTGGTAGAGTTTTGGTCTTATACTATCAATATAAGCCTATCATAGGTTTGAATCCAACATAAGTATGTTTTTATTTTCCTAGTCTGCATGTTATTTGTGGCTCTATATTATTTAATGCATAAGTCTTTTAACAACAATAGTCAAGGCTTCCAATGCACTTGTTAGTGAAACTCATTAGATAGCTTTATTTTCTTCTTTGATACCTCAAATATTGAATGCATATGTCATATATTTAGTAGTAAAGTATTCTAATGACTTGCTTATGACACTCCATAGAATATATTATGTTTTGTACCTTGGACATTGTAGCTTATTTACTTAAATCTCTGATAAATTATTTGAAATGTTTGTGCAGACTTATTAGCACAGTTGGTAAGGTGGTGGGCTTGCACTAGTAAGACTGTCATTGGTTTGAATTCGATGTAAGCATGTTTTTGTTTTACTAGTCTGCATTGTGGTTTATGGCTCTATACTAGGCATGCATATGTCTTTTAAAAACAATAGGCAAGGCTTCCAATGGACTTGTTAGTGAAACCCAAAAGCTAGCTTTATATTCCCTTTGTTTCCTCAAATATTGAATGCATGTGTCTTATAACATTAGTAGTAATATATTCTAATGACTTGCTTATGACAACCCTTAGACTATATCATGTTTAGTACCTTGGAAATTGTAGCTTATTCACTTAAATCTCTGATACAATTTTTGTACAATTTTTTCCAGATTGGATAGCTTAGTTGGTAAGGTGCTAGTCTTGCACTGTGAAAGTAAAATTTTCATTGGTTTAAATTCCACTTAAGCATGTTTTTTATTTTTCTATTCAGAATTGTGGTTTGTGGCTCTATACTATGTAATGCATATGTCTTTTAACAACAATAGTCAAGTCTTTCAAAGGAGTTGTTAGTGAATCCCAAAAGATAGCTTTATTTTCTCTTTGATTCCTCAAATATTGAATGCATGTGTTATAACTTTAGTAGTAAAGTATTCTAATGACTTGCTTATGACACCCCATAGAATATATCATGTTTAGTACCTTGGACATTATAGTTTGTTTACTTAATACTCTAAAAAATGTTATGATTTTTAAGTGCAGACTGGTTATCTCAGTTGGTAGAGTGTTGGTCTTATACTATCAATGTAAGCCTATCATAGGTTTGAATCCCATGTAAGTTTGTTCTTATTTTACTAGTTTGCATTGTGGTTTGTGGCTCTATACTATGTAATCCATATGTCTTTTAAAAACAATAGTCAATGCTTCCAATGGACCTGTTAGTGAAACACAATAGATAGCTTTAGTTTCTCTGTTTCCTCAAATATTGAATGCATATGTCTTATATCTTTAGTAGTAAAGTATTCTAATGACTTGCTTATGACACCCCATAGAATATATCATGTTTAGTACCTTGGACATTGTAGATTATTTACTTAAATCTCTGATAAATTTTACAAAACATCTTGTGCAGACTTGTTAGCTTAGTTGGACAGGTGCTAGGCTTGCATTGTCAAAGTAAGACTGTCATTGGTTTGAATCCTATTAAAGTATTTTTTTTGTTAGTCTGCTTTATAGTTTGTGGCTCTATTCTATGAATGCATATTTCTTTTAACAACAATAGTCTAGGCTTCCAACGGACTTGTTAGAGAAACTTAATAGATAGCTTTATTTTCTCTTTGTTTCCTCAAATATTGAATGCATATGTCTTATATCATTAGTAGTAAAGTATTCTAATGACTTGCTTATGACACTCCATAGAAAATATCATGTTTAGTACCTTGGACAATGTAGTTCATTTAATTAGTACTCTGATAAGTTTTATTATTTTTAAGTGCAGACTGGTTTTCTCAGTTGGTAGAGTTTTGGTCTTATACTATCAATATAAGCCTATCATAGGTTTGAATCCAACATAAGTATGTTTTTATTTTCCTAGTCTGCATGTTATTTGTGGCTCTATATTATTTAATGCATAAGTCTTTTAACAACAATAGTCAAGGCTTCCAATGCACTTGCTAGTGAAACCCATTAGATAGCTTTATTTTATTCTTTGATACCTCAAATATTGAATGCATATGTCATATATTTAGTAGTAAAGTATTCTAATGACTTGCTTATGACACTCCATAGAATATATTATGTTTTGTACCTTGGACATTGTAGCTTATTTACTTAAATCTCTGATAAATTATTTGAAATGTTTGTGCAGACTGATTAGCACAGTTGGTAAGGTGGTGGGCTTGTACTAGTAAGACTGTCATTGGTTTGAATTCGATGTAAGCATGTTTTTGTTTTACTAGTCTGCATTGTGGTTTATGGCTCTATACTAGGCATGCATATGTCTTTTAAAAACAATAGGCAAGGCTTCCAATGGACTTGTTAGTGAAACCCAAAAGCTAGCTTTATATTCCCTTTGTTTCCTCAAATATTGAATGCATATGTCTTATAACATTAGTAGTAATATATTCTAATGACTTGCTTATGACAACCCTTAGACTATATCATGTTTAGTACCTTGGAAATTGTAGCTTATTCACGTAAATCTCTGATACAATTTTTGTACAATTTTGTCCAGATTGGATAGCTTAGTTGGTAAGGTGCTAGTCTTGCACTATGAAAGTAAAATTTTCATTGGTTTAAATCCCACGTAAGCATGTTTTTTATTTTTCTATTCAGAATTGTGGTTTGTGGCTTTATACTACGTAATGCATATGTCTTTTAACAACAATAGTCAAGTCTTCCAATGGAGTTGTTAGTGAATCCCAATAGATAGCTTTATTTTCTCTTTGATTCCTCAAATATTGAATGCATGTGTTATAACTTTAGTAGTAAAGTATTCTAATGACTTGCTTATGACACCCCATAGAATATATCATGTTTAGTACCTTGGACATTATAGTTTGTTTACTTAATACTCTAAAAAATGTTATGATTTTTAAGTGCAGACTGGTTATCTCAGTTGGTAGAGTGTTGGTCTTATACTATCAATGTAAGCCTATCATAGGTTTGAATCCCATGTAAGTTTGTTCTTATTTTACTAGTTTGCATTGTGGTTTGTGGCTCTATACTATGTAATCCATATGTCTTTTAAAAACAATAGTCAATGCTTCCAATGGACCTGTTAGTGAAACACAATAGATAGCTTTAGTTTCTCTGTTTCCTCAAATATTGAATGCATATGTCTTATATCTTTAGTAGTAAAGTATTCTAATGACTTGCTTATGACACCCCATAGAATATATCATGTTTAGTACCTTGGACATTGTAGATTATTTACTTAAATCTCTGATAAATTTTACAAAACATCTTGTGCAGACTTGTTAGCTTAGTTGGACAGGTGCTAGGCTTGCATTGTCAAAGTAAGACTGTCATTGGTTTGAATCCTAATAAAGTATTTTTTTTGTTAGTCTGCTTTAAAGTTTGTGGCTCTATTCTATGAATGCATATTTCTTTTAACAACAATAGTCTAGGCTTCCAACGGACTTGTTAGAGAAACTTAATAGATAGCTTTATTTTCTCTTTGTTTCCTCAAATATTGAATGCATATGTCTTATATCATTAGTAGTAAAGTATTCTAATGACTTGCTTATGACACTCCATAGAAAATATCATGTTTAGTACCTTGGACAATGTAGTTCATTTAATTAGTACTCTGATAAGTTTTATTATTTTTAAGTGCAGACTGGTTTTCTCAGTTGGTAGAGTTTTGGTCTTATACTATCAATATAAGCCTATCATAGGTTTGAATCCAACATAAGTATGTTTTTATTTTCCTAGTCTGCATGTTATTTGTGGCTCTATATTATTTAATGCATAAGTCTTTTAACAACAATAGTCAAGGCTTCCAATGCACTTGCTAGTGAAACCCATTAGATAGCTTTATTTTATTCTTTGATACCTCAAATATTGAATGCATATGTCATATATTTAGTAGTAAAGTATTCTAATGACTTGCTTATGACACTCCATAGAATATATTATGTTTTGTACCTTGGACATTGTAGCTTATTTACTTAAATCTCTGATAAATTATTTGAAATGTTTGTGCAGACTTATTAGCACAGTTGGTAAGGTGGTGGGCTTGCACTAGTAAGACTGTCATTGGTTTGAATTCGATGTAAGCATGTTTTTGTTTTACTAGTCTGCATTGTGGTTTATGGCTCTATACTAGGCATGCATATGTCTTTTAAAAACAATAGGCAAGGCTTCCAATGGACTTGTTAGTGAAACCCAAAAGCTAGCTTTATATTCCCTTTGTTTCCTCAAATATTGAATGCATGTGTCTTATAACATTAGTAGTAATATATTCTAATGACTTGCTTATGACAACCCTTAGACTATATCATGTTTAGTACCTTGGAAATTGTAGCTTATTCACTTAAATCTCTGATACAATTTTTGTACAATTTTTTCCAGATTGGATAGCTTAGTTGGTAAGGTGCTAGTCTTGCACTGTGAAAGTAAAATTTTCATTGGTTTAAATTCCACGTAAGCATGTTTTTTATTTTTCTATTCAGAATTGTGGTTTGTGGCTCTATACTATGTAATGCATATGTCTTTTAACAACAATAGTCAAGTCTTTCAAAGGAGTTGTTAGTGAATCCCAAAAGATAGCTTTATTTTCTCTTTGATTCCTCAAATATTGAATGCATGTGTTATAACTTTAGTAGTAAAGTATTCTAATGACTTGCTTATGACACCCCATAGAATATATCATGTTTAGTACCTTGGACATTATAGTTTGTTTACTTAATACTCTAAAAAATGTTATGATTTTTAAGTGCAGACTGGTTATCTCAGTTGGTAGAGTGTTGGTCTTATACTATCAATGTAAGCCTATCATAGGTTTGAATCCCATGTAAGTTTGTTCTTATTTTACTAGTTTGCATTGTGGTTTGTGGCTCTATACTATGTAATCCATATGTCTTTTAAAAACAATAGTCAATGCTTCCAATGGACCTGTTAGTGAAACACAATAGATAGCTTTAGTTTCTCTGTTTCCTCAAATATTGAATGCATATGTCTTATATCTTTAGTAGTAAAGTATTCTAATGACTTGCTTATGACACCCCATAGAATATATCATGTTTAGTACCTTGGACATTGTAGATTATTTACTTAAATCTCTGATAAATTTTACAAAACATCTTGTGCAGACTTGTTAGCTTAGTTGGACAGGTGCTAGGCTTGCATTGTCAAAGTAAGACTGTCATTGGTTTGAATCCTATTAAAGTATTTTTTTTGTTAGTCTGCTTTATAGTTTGTGGCTCTATTCTATGAATGCATATTTCTTTTAACAACAATAGTCTAGGCTTCCAACGGACTTGTTAGAGAAACTTAATAGATAGCTTTATTTTCTCTTTGTTTCCTCAAATATTGAATGCATATGTCTTATATCATTAGTAGTAAAGTATTCTAATGACTTGCTTATGACACTCCATAGAAAATATCATGTTTAGTACCTTGGACAATGTAGTTCATTTAATTAGTACTCTGATAAGTTTTATTATTTTTAAGTGCAGACTGGTTTTCTCAGTTGGTAGAGTTTTGGTCTTATACTATCAATATAAGCCTATCATAGGTTTGAATCCAACATAAGTATGTTTTTATTTTCCTAGTCTGCATGTTATTTGTGGCTCTATATTATTTAATGCATAAGTCTTTTAACAACAATAGTCAAGGCTTCCAATGCACTTGCTAGTGAAACCCATTAGATAGCTTTATTTTATTCTTTGATACCTCAAATATTGAATGCATATGTCATATATTTAGTAGTAAAGTATTCTAATGACTTGCTTATGACACTCCATAGAATATATTATGTTTTGTACCTTGGACATTGTAGCTTATTTACTTAAATCTCTGATAAATTATTTGAAATGTTTGTGCAGACTGATTAGCACAGTTGGTAAGGTGGTGGGCTTGTACTAGTAAGACTGTCATTGGTTTGAATTCGATGTAAGCATGTTTTTGTTTTACTAGTCTGCATTGTGGTTTATGGCTCTATACTAGGCATGCATATGTCTTTTAAAAACAATAGGCAAGGCTTCCAATGGACTTGTTAGTGAAACCCAAAAGCTAGCTTTATATTCCCTTTGTTTCCTCAAATATTGAATGCATATGTCTTATAACATTAGTAGTAATATATTCTAATGACTTGCTTATGACAACCCTTAGACTATATCATGTTTAGTACCTTGGAAATTGTAGCTTATTCACGTAAATCTCTGATACAATTTTTGTACAATTTTGTCCAGATTGGATAGCTTAGTTGGTAAGGTGCTAGTCTTGCACTATGAAAGTAAAATTTTCATTGGTTTAAATCCCACGTAAGCATGTTTTTTATTTTTCTATTCAGAATTGTGGTTTGTGGCTTTATACTACGTAATGCATATGTCTTTTAACAACAATAGTCAAGTCTTCCAATGGAGTTGTTAGTGAATCCCAATAGATAGCTTTATTTTCTCTTTGATTCCTCAAATATTGAATGCATGTGTTATAACTTTAGTAGTAAAGTATTCTAATGACTTGCTTATGACACCCCATAGAATATATCATGTTTAGTACCTTGGACATTATAGTTTGTTTACTTAATACTCTAAAAAATGTTATGATTTTTAAGTGCAGACTGGTTATCTCAGTTGGTAGAGTGTTGGTCTTATACTATCAATGTAAGCCTATCATAGGTTTGAATCCCATGTAAGTTTGTTCTTATTTTACTAGTTTGCATTGTGGTTTGTGGCTCTATACTATGTAATCCATATGTCTTTTAAAAACAATAGTCAATGCTTCCAATGGACCTGTTAGTGAAACACAATAGATAGCTTTAGTTTCTCTGTTTCCTCAAATATTGAATGCATATGTCTTATATCTTTAGTAGTAAAGTATTCTAATGACTTGCTTATGACACCCCATAGAATATATCATGTTTAGTACCTTGGACATTGTAGATTATTTACTTAAATCTCTGATAAATTTTACAAAACATCTTGTGCAGACTTGTTAGCTTAGTTGGACAGGTGCTAGGCTTGCATTGTCAAAGTAAGACTGTCATTGGTTTGAATCCTAATAAAGTATTTTTTTTGTTAGTCTGCTTTAAAGTTTGTGGCTCTATTCTATGAATGCATATTTCTTTTAACAACAATAGTCTAGGCTTCCAACGGACTTGTTAGAGAAACTTAATAGATAGCTTTATTTTCTCTTTGTTTCCTCAAATATTGAATGCATATGTCTTATATCATTAGTAGTAAAGTATTCTAATGACTTGCTTATGACACTCCATAGAAAATATCATGTTTAGTACCTTGGACAATGTAGTTCATTTAATTAGTACTCTGATAAGTTTTATTATTTTTAAGTGCAGACTGGTTTTCTCAGTTGGTAGAGTTTTGGTCTTATACTATCAATATAAGCCTATCATAGGTTTGAATCCAACATAAGTATGTTTTTATTTTCCTAGTCTGCATGTTATTTGTGGCTCTATATTATTTAATGCATAAGTCTTTTAACAACAATAGTCAAGGCTTCCAATGCACTTGCTAGTGAAACCCATTAGATAGCTTTATTTTATTCTTTGATACCTCAAATATTGAATGCATATGTCATATATTTAGTAGTAAAGTATTCTAATGACTTGCTTATGACACTCCATAGAATATATTATGTTTTGTACCTTGGACATTGTAGCTTATTTACTTAAATCTCTGATAAAATATTTGAAATGTTTGTGCAGACTGATTAGCACAGTTGGTAAGGTGGTGGGCTTGTACTAGTAAGACTGTCATTGGTTTGAATTCGATGTAAGCATGTTTTTGTTTTACTAGTCTGCATTGTGGTTTATGGCTCTATACTAGGCATGCATATGTCTTTTAAAAACAATAGGCAAGGCTTCCAATGGACTTGTTAGTGAAACCCAAAAGCTAGCTTTATATTCCCTTTGTTTCCTCAAATATTGAATGCATATGTCTTATAACATTAGTAGTAATATATTCTAATGACTTGCTTATGACAACCCTTAGACTATATCATGTTTAGTACCTTGGAAATTGTAGCTTATTCACGTAAATCTCTGATACAATTTTTGTACAATTTTGTCCAGATTGGATAGCTTAGTTGGTAAGGTGCTAGTCTTGCACTATGAAAGTAAAATTTTCATTGGTTTAAATCCCACGTAAGCATGTTTTTTATTTTTCTATTCAGAATTGTGGTTTGTGGCTTTATACTATGTAATGCATATGTCTTTTAACAACAATAGTCAAGTCTTCCAATGGAGTTGTTAGTGAATCCCAATAGATAGCTTTATTTTCTCTTTGATTCCTCAAATATTGAATGCATGTGTTATAACTTTAGTAGTAAAGTATTCTAATGACTTGCTTATGACACCCCATAGAATATATCATGTTTAGTACCTTGGACATTATAGTTTGTTTACTTAATACTCTAATAAATGTTATGATTTTTAAGTGCAGACTGGTTATCTCAGTTGGTAGAGTGTTGGTCTTATACTATCAATGTAAGCCTATCATAGGTTTGAATCCCATGTAAGTTTGTTCTTATTTTACTAGTTTGCATTGTGGTTTGTGGCTCTATACTATGTAATCCATATGTCTTTTAAAAACAATAGTCAATGCTTCCACTGGACCTGTTAGTGAAATCCAATAGATAGCTTTAGTTTCTCTGTTTCCTCAAATATTGAATGCATATGTCTTATATCTTTAGTAGTAAAGTATTCTAGTGACTTGCTTATAACACCCCATATAATATATCATGTTTAGTACCTTGGACATTGTAGATTATTTACTTAAATCTCTGATAAACTTTACAAAACATCTTGTGCAGACTTGTTAGCTTAGTTGGACAGGTGCCAGGCTTGCATTGTCAAAGTAAGACTGTCATTGGTTTGAATCCTATTAAAGCATTTTTTTTATTAGTCTGCTTTATAGTTTGTGGCTCTATTCTATGAATGCATATTTCTTTTAACAACAATAGTCAAGGCTTCCAACGGACTTGTTAGAGAATCTTAATAGATAGCTTTATTTTCTCTTTGTTTCCTCAAATATTGAATGCATATGTCTTATATCTTTAGTAGTAAAGTATTCTAATGACTTGCTTATGACACTCCATAGAAAATATCATGTTTAGTAACTTGGACATTGTAGTTCATTTAATTAATACTCTGATAAGTTTTATTATTTTTAAGTGCAGACTGGTTTTCTCAGTTGGTAGAGTTTTGGTCTTATACTATCAATATAAGCCTATCATAGGTTTGAATCCAACATAAGTATGTTTTTATTTTCCTAGTCTGCATGTTATTTGTGGCTCTATATTATTTAATGCATAAGTCTTTTAACAACAATAGTCAAGGCTTCCAATGCACTTGTTAGTGAAACCCATTAGATAGCTTTATTTTATTCTTTGATACCTCAAATATTGAATGCATATGTCATATATTTAGTAGTAAAGTATTCTAATGACTTGCTTATGACACTCCATAGAATATATTATGTTTTGTACCTTGGACATTGTAGCTTATTTACTTAAATCTCAGATAAATTATTTGAAATGTTTGTGCAGACTGATTAGCACAGCTGGTAAGGTGGTGGGCTTGCACTAGTAAGACTGTCATTGGTTTGAATTCGATGTAAGTATGTTTTTGTTTTACTAGTCTGCATTGTGGTTTATGGCTCTATACTAGGAATGCATATGTCTTTTAAAAACAATAGGCAAGGCTTCCAATGGACTTGTTAGTGAAACCCAATAGATAGCTTTATATTCCCTTTGTTTCCTCAAATATTGAATGCATATGTCTTCTAACTTTAGTAGTAATATATTCTAATGACTTGCTTATGACAACCCTTAGAATATATCATGTTTAGTACCTTGGACATTGTAGCTTATTCACTTAAATCTCTAATACAGTTTTTGTACATTTTTATCCAGATTGGATAGCTTAGTTGGTAAGGTGCTAGTCTTGCACTATTAAAGTAAAATTTTCATTGGTTTTAATCCCACGTAAGCATGTTTTTTAATTTTCTATTCAGAATTGTGGTCTGTGGCTCTATACTATGTAATGCATATGTCTTTTAACAACAATAGTCAAGTCTTCCAATGAAGTTGTTAGTGAATCCCAATAGATAGCTTTATTTTCTCTTTGATTCCTCAAATATTGAATGCATATGTCTTATATCTTTAGTAGTAAAGTATTCTAATGACTTGCTTATGACACCCCATAGAATATATCATGTTTAGTACCTTGGACATTATAGTTTGTTTACTTAATACTCTAATAAATGTTATGATTTTTAAGTGCAGACTGGTTATCTCAGTTGGTAGGGTGTTGGTCTTATACTATCAATGTAAGCCTATCATAGGTTTGAATCCCATGTAAGTTTGTTCTTATTTTACTAGTTTGCATTGTGGTTTGTGGCTCTATACTATGTAATCCATATGTCTTTTAAAAACAATAGTCAATGCTTCCAATGGACCTGTTAGTGAAACCCAATAGATAGCTTTAGTTTCTCTGTTTCCTCAAATATTGAATGCATATGTCTTATATCTTTAGTAGTAAAGTATTCTAATGACTTGCTTATGACACCCCATAGAATATATCATGTTTAGTACCTTGGACATTATAGTTTGTTTACTTAATACTCTAATAAATGTTATGATTTTTAAGTGCAGACTGGTAATCTCAGTTGGTAGAGTGTTGGTCTTATACTATCAATGTAAGCCTATCATAGGTTTGAATCCCATGTAAGTTTGTTCTTATTTTACTAGTTTGCATTGTGGTTTGTGGCTCTATACTATGTAAGCCAAATGTCTTTTAAAAACAATAGTCAATGCTTCCAATGGACCTGTTAGTGAAACCCAATAGATAGCTTTAGTTTCTCTGTTTTCTCAAATATTGAATGCATATGTCTTATATCTTTAGTAGTAAAGTATTCTAGTGACTTGCTTATGACACCCCATAGAATATATCATGTTTAGTACCTTGGATATTGTAGATTATTTACTTAAATCTCTGATAAATTTTACACAACATCTTGTGCAGTCTTGTTAGCTTAGTTGGACAGGTGCTAGGCTTGCATTGTCAAAGTAAGACTGTCATTGGTTTGAATCCTATTAAAGCATTTTTTTATTAGTCTGCTTTATAGTTTGTGGCTCTATTCTATGAATGCATATTTCTTTTAACAACAATAGTCAAGGCTTCCAACGGACTTGTTAGAGAAACTTAATAGATAGCTTTATTTTCTCTTTGATACCTCAAATATTGAATGCATGTCTTATAACTTTAGTAGTAAAGTATTCTAATGACTTGCTTATGACACCCCATAGAATATATCATGTTTAGTACCTTGGACATTATAGTTTGTTTACTTAATACTCTAATAAATGTTATGATTTTTAAGTGCAGACTGGTAATCTCAGTTGGTAGAGTGTTGGTCTTATACTATCAATGTAAGCCTATCATAGGTTTGAATCCCATGTAAGTTTGTTCTTATTTTACTAGTTTGCATTGTGGTTTGTGGCTCTATACTATGTAATCCATATGTCTTTTAAAAACAATAGTCAATGCTTCCAATGGACCTGTTAGTGAAACCCAATAGATAGCTTTAGTTTCTCTGTTTTCTCAAATATTGAATGCATATGTCTTATATCTTTAGTAGTAAAGTATTCTAATGACTTGCTTATGACACTCCATAGAATATATTATGTTTTGTACCTTGGACATTGTAGCTTATTTACTTAAATCTCTGATAAATTATTTGAATTGTATGTGCAGACTGATTAGCACAGTTGGTAAGGTGGTGGGCTTGCACTAGTAAGACTGTCATTGGTTTGAATTCGATGTAAGCATGTTTTTGTTTTACTAGTCTGCATTGTGGTTTATGGCTCTATACTAGGCATGCATATGTCTTTTAAAAACAATAGGCAAGGCTTCCAATGGACTTGTTAGTGAAACCCAAAAGCTAGCTTTATATTCCCTTTGTTTCCTCAAATATTGAATGCATGTGTCTTATAACATTAGTAGTAATTTATTCTAATGACTTGCTTATGACAACCCTTAGACTATATCATGTTTAGTACCTTGGAAATTGTAGCTTATTCACTTAAATCTCTGATACAATTTTTGTACAATTTTTTCCAGATTGGATAGCTTAGTTGGTAAGGTGCTAGTCTTGCACTGTGAAAGTAAAATTTTAATTGGTTTAAATTCAACGTAAGCATGTTTTTTATTTTTCTATTCAGAATTGTGGTTTGTGGCTCTATACTATGTAATGCATATGTCTTTTAACAACAATAGTCAAGTCTTCCAATGAAGTTGTTAGTGAATCCCAATAGATAGCTTTATTTTCTCTTTGATTCCTCAAATATTGAATGCATATGTCTTATATCTTTAGTAGTAAAGTATTCTAATGACTTGCTTATGACACCCCATAGAATATATCATGTTTAGTACCTTGGACATTGTAGATTATTTACTTAAATCTCTGATAAATTTTACAAAACATCTTGTGCAGACTTGTTAGCTTAGTTGGACAGGTGCTAGGCTTGCATTGTCAAAGTAAGACTGTCATTGGTTTGAATCCTATTAAAGTATTTTTTTTGTTAGTCTGCTTTATAGTTTGTGGCTCTATTCTATGAATGCATATTTCTTTTAACAACAATAGTCTAGGCTTCCAACGGACTTGTTAGAGAAACTTAATAGATTGCTTTATTTTCTCTTTGTTTCCTCAAATATTGAATGCATATGTCTTATATCATTAGTAGTAAAGTATTCTAATGACTTGCTTATGACACTCCATAGAAAATATCATGTTTAGTACCTTGGACAATGTAGTTCATTTAATTAGTACTCTGATAAGTTTTATTATTTTTAAGTGCAGACTGGTTTTCTCAGTTGGTAGAGTTTTGGTCTTATACTATCAATATAAGCCTATCATAGGTTTGAATCCAACATAAGTATGTTTTTATTTTCCTAGTCTGCATGTTATTTGTGGCTCTATATTATTTAATGCATAAGTCTTTTAACAACAATAGTCAAGGCTTCCAATGCACTTGCTAGTGAAACCCATTAGATAGCTTTATTTTATTCTTTGATACCTCAAATATTGAATGCATATGTCATATATTTAGTAGTAAAGTATTCTAATGACTTGCTTATGACACTCCATAGAATATATTATGTTTTGTACCTTGGACATTGTAGCTTATTTACTTAAATCTCTGATACATTATTTGAAATGTTTGTGCAGACTGATTAGCACAGTTGGTAAGGTGGTGGGCTTGTACTAGTAAGACTGTCATTGGTTTGAATTCGATGTAAGCATGTTTTTGTTTTACTAGTCTGCATTGTGGTTTATGGCTCTATACTAGGCATGCATTTGTCTTTTAAAAACAATAGGCAAGGCTTCCAATGGACTTGTTAGTGAAACCCAAAAGCTAGCTTTATATTCCCTTTGTTTCCTCAAATATTGAATGCATGTGTCTTATAACATTAGTAGTAATATATTCTAATGACTTGCTTATGACAACCCTTAGACTATATCATGTTTAGTACCTTGGAAATTGTAGCTTATTCACTTAAATCTCTGATACAATTTTTGTACAATTTTTTCCAGATTGGATAGCTTAGTTGGTAAGGTGCTAGTCTTGCACTGTGAAAGTAAAATTTTAATTGGTTTAAATTCCACGTAAGCATGTTTTTTATTTTTCTATTCAGAATTGTGGTTTGTGGCTCTATACTATGTAATGCATATGTCTTTTAACAACAATAGTCAAGTCTTCCAATGAAGTTGTTAGTGAATCCCAATAGATAGCTTTATTTTCTCTTTGATTCCTCAAATATTGAATGCATATGTCTTATATCTTTAGTAGTAAAGTATTCTAATGACTTGCTTATGACACCCCATAGAATATATCATGTTTAGTACCTTGGACATTATAGTTTGTTTACTTAATACTCTAATAAATGTTATGATTTTTAAGTGCAGACTGGTTATCTCAGTTGGTAGAGTGTTGGTCTTATACTATCAATGTAAGCCTATCATAGGTTTGAATCCCATGTAAGTTTGTTCTTATTTTACTAGTTTGCATTGTGGTTTGTGGCTCTATACTATGTAATCCATATGTCTTTTAAAAACAATAGTCAATGCTTCCAATGGACCTGTTAGTGAAACCCAATAGATAGCTTTAGTTTCTCTGTTTCCTCAAATATTGAATGCATATGTCTTATATCTTTAGTAGTAAAGTATTCTAATGACTTGCTTATGACACCCCATAGAATATATCATGTTTAGTACCTTGGACATTGTAGATTATTTACTTAAATATCTGATAAATTTTACAAAACATCTTGTGCAGACTTGTTAGCTTAGTTGGACAGGTGCTAGGCTTGCATTGTCAAAGTAAGACTGTCATTGGTTTGAATCCTATTAAAGTATTTTTTTTTGTTAGTCTGCTTTATAGTTTGTGGCTCTATTCTATGAATGCATATTTATTTTAACAACAATAGTCTAGGCTTCAACGGACTTGTTAGAGAAACTTAATAGATAGCTTTATTTTCTCTTTGATTCCTCAAATATTGAATGCATATGTCTTATATCATTAGTAGTAAAGTATTCTAATGACTTGCTTATGACACTCCATAGAAAATATCATGTTTAGTACCTTGGACATTGTAGTTCATTTAATTAATACTCTGATAAGTTTTATTATTTTTAAGTGCAGACTGGTTTTCTCAGTTGGTAGAGTTTTGGTCTTATACTATCAATATAAGCCTATCATAGGTTTGAATCCAACATAAGTATGTTTTTATTTTCCTAGTCTGCATGTTATTTGTGGCTCTATATTATTTAATGCATAAGTCTTTTAACAACAATAGTCAAGGCTTCCAATGCACTTGTTAGTGAAACCCATTAGATAGCTTTATTTTCTTCTTTGATACCTCAAATATTGAATGCATATGTCATATATTTAGTAGTAAAGTATTCTAATGACTTGCTTATTATTTGAATTATTTGAAATGTTTGTGCAGACTGATTAGCACAGTTGGTAAGGTGGTGGGCTTGCACTAGTAAGACTGTCATTGGTTTGAATTCGATGTAAGCATGTTTTTGTTTTACTAGTCTGCATTGTGGTTTATGGCTCTATACTAGGCATGCATATGTCTTTTAAAAACAATAGGCAAGGCTTCCAATGGACTTGTTAGTGAAACCCAAAAGCTAGCTTTATATTCCCTTTGTTTCCTCAAATATTGAATGCATGTGTCTTATAACATTAGTAGTAATATATTCTAATGACTTGCTTATGACAACCCTTAGACTATATCATGTTTAGTACCTTGGAAATTGTAGCTTATTCACTTAAATCTCTGATACAATTTTTGTACAATTTTTTCCAGATTGGATAGCTTAGTTCGTAAGGTGCTAGTCTTGCACTGTGAAAGTAAAATTTTCATTGGTTTAAATTCCACGTAAGCATGTTTTTTATTTTTCTATTCAGAATTGTGGTTTGTGGCTCTATACTATGTAATGCATATGTCTTTTAACAACAATAGTCAAGTCTTCCAAATGAGTTGTTAGTGAATCCCAATAGATAGCTTTATTTTCTCTTTGATTCCTCAAATATTGAATGCATGTGTTATAACTTTAGTAGTAAAGTATTCTAATGACTTGCTTATGACACCCCATAGAATATATCATGTTTAGTACCTTGAACATTATAGTTTGTTTACTTAATACTCTAAAAAATGTTATGATTTTTAAGTGCAGACTGGTTATCTCAGTTGGTAGAGTGTTGGTCTTATACTATCAATGTAAGCCTATCATAGGTTTGAATCCCATGTAAGTTTGTTCTTATTTTACTAGTTTGCATTGTGGTTTGTGGCTCTATACTATGTAATCCATATGTCTTTTAAAAACAATAGTCAATGCTTCCAATGGACCTGTTAGTGAAACACAATAGATAGCTTTAGTTTCTCTGTTTCCTCAAATATTGAATGCATATGTCTTATATCTTTAGTAGTAAAGTATTCTAATGACTTGCTTATGACACCCCATAGAATATATCATGTTTAGTACCTTGGACATTGTAGATTATTTACTTAAATCTCTGATAAATTTTACAAAACATCTTGTGCAGACTTGTTAGCTTAGTTGGACAGGTGCTAGGCTTGCATTGTCAAAGTAAGACTGTCATTGGTTTGAATCCTATTAAAGTATTTTTTTTGTTAGTCTGCTTTATAGTTTGTGGCTCTATTCTATGAATGCATATTTCTTTTAACAACAATAGTCTAGGCTTCCAACGGACTTGTTAGAGAAACTTAATAGATAGCTTTATTTTCTCTTTGTTTCCTCAAATATTGAATGCATATGTCTTATATTATTAGTAGTAAAGTATTCTAATGACTTGCTTATGACACTCCATAGAAAATATCATGTTTAGTACCTTGGACAATGTAGTTCATTTAATTAGTACTCTGATAAGTTTTATTATTTTTAAGTGCAGACTGGTTTTCTCAGTTGGTAGAGTTTTGGTCTTATACTATCAATATAAGCCTATCATATGTTTGAATCCAACATAAGTATGTTTTTATTTTCCTAGTCTGCATGTTATTTGTGGCTCTATATTATTTAATGCATAAGTCTTTTAACAACAATAGTCAAGGCTTCCAATGCACTTGCTAGTGAAACCCATTAGATAGCTTTATTTTATTCTTTGATACCTCAAATATTGAATGCATATGTCATATATTTAGTAGTAAATTATTCTAATGACTTGCTTATGACACTCCATAGAATATATTATGTTTTGTACCTTGGACATTGTAGCTTATTTACTTAAATCTCTGATACATTATTTGAAATGTTTGTGCAGACTGATTAGCACAGTTGGTAAGGTGGTGGGCTTGTACTAGTAAGACTGTCATTGGTTTGAATTCGATGTAAGCATGTTTTTGTTTTACTAGTCTGCATTGTGGTTTATGGCTCTATACTAGGCATGCATTTGTCTTTTAAAAACAATAGGCAAGGCTTCCAATGGACTTGTTAGTGAAACCCAAAAGCTAGCTTTATATTCCCTTTGTTTCCTCAAATATTGAATGCATGTGTCTTATAACATTAGTAGTAATATATTCTAATGACTTGCTTATGACAACCCTTAGACTATATCATGTTTAGTACCTTGGAAATTGTAGCTTATTCACTTAAATCTCTGATACAATTTTTGTACAATTTTTTCCAGATTGGATAGCTTAGTTGGTAAGGTGCTAGTCTTGCACTGTGAAAGTAAAATTTTAATTGGTTTAAATTCCACGTAAGCATGTTTTTTATTTTTCTATTCAGAATTGTGGTTTGTGGCTCTATACTATGTAATGCATATGTCTTTTAACAACAATAGTCAAGTCTTCCAATGAAGTTGTTAGTGAATCCCAATAGATAGCTTTATTTTCTCTTTGATTCCTCAAATATTGAATGCATATGTCTTATATCTTTAGTAGTAAAGTATTCTAATGACTTGCTTATGACACCCCATAGAATATATCATGTTTAGTACCTTGAACATTATAGTTTGTTTACTTAATACTCTAAAAAATGTTATGATTTTTAAGTGCAGACTGGTTATCTCAGTTGGTAGAGTGTTGGTCTTATACTATCAATGTAAGCCTATCATAGGTTTGAATCCCATGTAAGTTTGTTCTTATTTTACTAGTTTGCATTGTGGTTTGTGGCTCTATACTATGTAATCCATATGTCTTTTAAAAACAATAGTCAATGCTTCCAATGGACCTGTTAGTGAAACCCAATAGATAGCTTTAGTTTCTCTGTTTCCTCAAATATTGAATGCATATGTCTTATATCTTTAGTAGTAAAGTATTCTAATGACTTGCTTATGACACCCCATAGAATATATCATGTTTAGTACCTTGGACATTGTAGATTATTTACTTAAATCTCTGATAAATTTTACAAAACATCTTGTGCAGACTTGTTAGCTTAGTTGGACAGGTGCTAGGCTTGCATTGTCAAAGTAAGACTGTCATTGGTTTGAATCCTATTAAAGTATTTTTTTTTGTTAGTCTGCTTTATAGTTTGTGGCTCTATTCTATGAATGCATATTTATTTTAACAACAATAGTCTAGGCTTCAACGGACTTGTTAGAGAAACTTAATAGATAGCTTTATTTTCTCTTTGATTCCTCAAATATTGAATGCATATGTCTTATATCATTAGTAGTAAAGTATTCTAATGACTTGCTTATGACACTCCATAGAAAATATCATGTTTAGTACCTTGGACATTGTAGTTCATTTAATTAATACTCTGATAAGTTTTATTATTTTTAAGTGCAGACTGGTTTTCTCAGTTGGTAGAGTTTTGGTCTTATACTATCAATATAAGCCTATCATAGGTTTGAATCCAACATAAGTATGTTTTTATTTTCCTAGTCTGCATGTTATTTGTGGCTCTATATTATTTAATGCATAAGTCTTTTAACAACAATAGTCAAGGCTTCCAATGCACTTGTTAGTGAAACCCATTAGATAGCTTTATTTTCTTCTTTGATACCTCAAATATTGAATGCATATGTCATATATTTAGTAGTAAAGTATTCTAATGACTTGCTTATGACACTCCATAGAATATATTATGTTTTGTACCTTGGACATTGTAGCTTATTTACTTAAATCTCTGATAAATTATTTGAAATGTTTGTGCAGACTGATTAGCACAGTTGGTAAGGTGGTGGGCTTGCACTAGTAAGACTGTCATTGGTTTGAATTCGATGTAAGCATGTTTTTGTTTTACTAGTCTGCATTGTGGTTTATGGCTCTATACTAGGCATGCATATGTCTTTTAAAAACAATAAGCAAGGCTTCCAATGGACTTGTTAGTGAAACCCAAAAGCTAGCTTTATATTCCCTTTGTTTCCTCAAATATTGAATGCATGTGTCTTATAACATTAGTAGTAATATATTCTAATGACTTGCTTATGACAACCCTTAGACTATATCATGTTTAGTACCTTGGAAATTGTAGCTTATTCACTTAAATCTCTGATACAATTTTTGTACAATTTTTTCCAGATTGGATAGCTTAGTTGGTAAGGTGCTAGTCTTGCACTGTGAAAGTAAAATTTTCATTGGTTTAAATTCCACGTAAGCATGTTTTTTATTTTTCTATTCAGAATTGTGGTTTGTGGCTCTATACTATGTAATGCATATGTCTTTTAACAACAATAGTCAAGTCTTCCAAAGGAGTTGTTAGTGAATCCCAATAGATAGCTTTATTTTCTCTTTGATTCCTCAAATATTGAATTCATGTGTTATAACTTTAGTAGTAAAGTATTCTAATGACTTGCTTATGACACCCCATAGAATATATCATGTTTAGTACCTTGAACATTATAGTTTGTTTACTTAATACTCTAAAAAATGTTATGATTTTTAAGTGCAGACTGGTTATCTCAGTTGGTAGAGTGTTGGTCTTATACTATCAATGTAAGCCTATCATAGGTTTGAATCCCATGTAAGTTTGTTCTTATTTTACTAGTTTGCATTGTGGTTTGTGGCTCTATACTATGTAATCCATATGTCTTTTAAAAACAATAGTCAATGCTTCCAATGGACCTGTTAGTGAAACACAATAGATAGCTTTAGTTTCTCTGTTTCCTCAAATATTGAATGCATATGTCTTATATCTTTAGTAGTAAAGTATTCTAATGACTTGCTTATGACACCCCATAGAATATATCATGTTTAGTACCTTGGACATTGTAGATTATTTACTTAAATCTCTGATAAATTTTACAAAACATCTTGTGCAGACTTGTTAGCTTAGTTGGACAGGTGCTAGGCTTGCATTGTCAAAGTAAGACTGTCATTGGTTTGAATCCTATTAAAGTATTTTTTTTGTTAGTCTGCTTTATAGTTTGTGGCTCTATTCTATGAATGCATATTTCTTTTAACAACAATAGTCTAGGCTTCCAACCGACTTGTTAGAGAAACTTAATAGATAGCTTTATTTTCTCTTTGTTTCCTCAAATATTGAATGCATATGTCTTATATCATTAGTAGTAAAGTATTCTAATGACTTGCTTATGACACTCCATAGAAAATATCATGTTTAGTACCTTGGACAATGTAGTTCATTTAATTAGTACTCTGATAAGTTTCATTATTTTTAAGTGCAGACTGGTTTTCTCAGTTGGTAGAGTTTTGGTCTTATACTATCAATATAAGCCTATCATAGGTTTGAATCCAACATAAGTATGTTTTTATTTTCCTAGTCTGCATGTTATTTGTGGCTCTATATTATTTAATGCATAAGTCTTTTAACAACAATAGTCAAGGCTTCCAATGCACTTGCTAGTGAAACCCATTAGATAGCTTTATTTTATTCTTTGATACCTCAAATATTGAATGCATATGTCATATATTTAGTAGTAAAGTATTCTAATGACTTGCTTATGACACTCCATAGAATATATTATGTTTTGTACCTTGGACATTGTAGCTTATTTACTTAAATCTCTGATAAATTATTTGAAATGTTTGTGCAGACTGATTAGCACAGTTGGTAAGGTGGTGGGCTTGTACTAGTAAGACTGTCATTGGTTTGAATTCGATGTAAGCATGTTTTTGTTTTACTAGTCTGCATTGTGGTTTATGGCTCTATACTAGGCATGCATTTGTCTTTTAAAAACAATAGGCAAGGCTTCCAATGGACTTGTTAGTGAAACCCAAAAGCTAGCTTTATATTCCCTTTGTTTCCTCAAATATTGAATGCATATGTCTTATAACATTAGTAGTAATATATTCTAATGACTTGCTTATGACAACCCTTAGACTATATCATGTTTAGTACCTTGGAAATTGTAGCTTATTCACGTAAATCTCTGATACAATTTTTGTACAATTTTGTCCAGATTGGATAGCTTAGTTGGTAAGGTGCTAGTCTTGCACTATGAAAGTAAAATTTTCATTGGTTTAAATCCCACGTAAGCATGTTTTTTATTTTTCTATTCAGAATTGTGGTTTGTGGCTTTATACTATGTAATGCATATGTCTTTTAACAACAATAGTCAAGTCTTCCAATGGAGTTGTTAGTGAATCCCAATAGATAGCTTTATTTTCTCTTTGATTCCTCAAATATTGAATGCATGTGTTATAACTTTAGTAGTAAAGTATTCTAATGACTTGCTTATGACACCCCATAGAATATATCATGTTTAGTACCTTGGACATTATAGTTTGTTTACTTAATACTCTAATAAATGTTATGATTTTTAAGTGCAGACTGGTTATCTCAGTTGGTAGAGTGTTGGTCTTATACTATCAATGTAAGCCTATCATAGGTTTGAATCCCATGTAAGTTTGTTCTTATTTTACTAGTTTGCATTGTGGTTTGTGGCTCTATACTATGTAATCCATATGTCTTTTAAAAACAATAGTCAATGCTTCCAACGGACCTGTTAGTGAAATCCAATAGATAGCTTTAGTTTCTCTGTTTCCTCAAATATTGAATGCATATGTCTTATATCTTTAGTAGTAAAGTATTCTAGTGACTTGCTTATGACACCCCATATAATATATCATGTTTAGTACCTTGGACATTGTAGATTATTTACTTAAATCTCTGATAAACTTTACAAAACATCTTGTGCAGACTTGTTAGCTTAGTTGGAAAGGTGCCAGGCTTGCATTGTCAAAGTAAGACTGTCATTGGTTTGAATCCTATTAAAGCATTTTTTTTATTAGTCTGCTTTATAGTTTGTGGCTCTATTCTATGAATGCATATTTCTTTTAACAACAATAGTCAAGGCTTCCAACGGACTTGTTAGAGAAACTTAATAGATAGCTTTATTTTTTCTTTGTTTCCTCAAATATTGAATGCATATGTCTTATATCTTTAGTAGTAAAGTATTCTAATGACTTGCTTATGACACTCCATAGAAAATATCATGTTTAGTAACTTGGACATTGTAGTTCATTTAATTAATACTCTGATAAGTTTTATTATTTTTAAGTGCAGACTGGTTTTCTCAGTTGGTAGAGTTTTGGTCTTATACTATCAATATAAGCCTATCATAGGTTTGAATCCAACATAAGTATGTTTTTATTTTCCTAGTCTGCATGTTATTTGTGGCTCTATATTATTTAATGCATAAGTCTTTTAACAACAATAGTCAAGGCTTCCAATGCACTTGTTAGTGAAACCCATTAGATAGCTTTATTTTATTCTTTGATACCTTAAATATTGAATGCATATGTCATATATTTAGTAGTAAAGTATTCTAATGACTTGCTTATGACACTCCATAGAATATATTATGTTTTGTACCTTGGACATTGTAGCTTATTTACTTAAATCTCAGATAAATTATTTGAAATGTTTGTGCAGACTGATTAGCACAGTTGGTAAGGTGGTGGGCTTGCACTAGTAAGACTGTCATTGGTTTGAATTCGATGTAAGTATGTTTTTGTTTTACTAGTCTGCATTGTGGTTTATGGCTCTATACTAGGAATGCATATGTCTTTTAAAAACAATAGGCAAGGCTTCCAATGGACTTGTTAGTGAAACCCAATAGATAGCTTTATATTCCCTTTGTTTCCTCAAATATTGAATGCATATGTCTTCTAACTTTAGTAGTAATATATTCTAATGACTTGCTTATGACAACCCTTAGAATATATCATGTTTAGTACCTTGGACATTGTAGCTTATTCACTTAAATCTCTAATACAGTTTTTGTACATTTTTATCCAGATTGGATAGCTTAGTTGGTAAGGTGCTAGTCTTGCACTATGAAAGTAAAATTTTAATTGGTTTTAATCCCACGTAAGCATGTTTTTTTATTTTCTATTCAGAATTGTGGTCTGTGGCTCTATACTATGTAATGCATATGTCGTTTAACAACAATAGTCAAGTCTTTCAATGGAGTTGTTAGTGAATCCCAATAGATAGCTTTATTTTCTCTTTGATTCCTCAAATATTGAATGCATGTCTTATAACTTTAGTAGTAAAGTATTCTAATGACTTGCTTATGACACCCAATAGAATATATCATGTTTAGTACCTTGGACATTATAGTTTGTTTACTTAATACTCTAATAAATGTTTTGATTTTTAAGTGCAGACTGGTAATCTCAGTTGGTAGAGTGTTGGTCTTATACTATCAATGTAAGCCTATCATAGGTTTGAATCCCATGTAAGTTTGTTCTTATTTTACTAGTTTGCATTGTGGTTTGTGGCTCTATACTATGTAAGCCAAATGTCTTTTAAAAACAATAGTCAATGCTTCCAATGGACCTGTTAGTGAAACCCAATAGATAGCTTTAGTTTCTCTGTTTTCTCAAATATTGAATGCATATGTCTTATATCTTTAGTAGTAAAGTATTCTAGTGACTTGCTTATGACACCCCATAGAATATATCATGTTTAGTACCTTGGATATTGTAGATTATTTACTTAAATCTCTGATAAATTTTACACAACATCTTGTGCAGTCTTGTTAGCTTAGTTGGACAGGTGCTAGGCTTGCATTGTGAAAGTAAGACTGTCATTGGTTTGAATCCTATTAAAGCATTTTTTTATTAGTCTGCTTTATAGTTTGTGGCTCTATTCTATGAATGCATATTTCTTTTAACAACAATAGTCAAGGCTTCCAACGGACTTGTTAGAGAAACTTAATAGATAGCTTTATTTTCTCTTTGATACCTCAAATATTGAATGCATGTCTTATAACTTTAGTAGTAAAGTATTCTAATGACTTGCTTATGACACCCCATAGAATATATCATGTTTAGTACCTTGGACATTATAGTTTGTTTACTTAATACTCTAATAAATGTTATGATTTTTAAGTGCAGACTGGTAATCTCAGTTGGTAGAGTGTTGGTCTTATACTATCAATGTAAGCCTTTCATAGGTTTGAATCCCATGTAAGTTTGTTCTTATTTTACTAGTTTGCATTGTGGTTTGTGGCTCTATACTATGTAATCCATATGTCTTTTAAAAACAATAGTCAATGCTTCCAATGGACCTGTTAGTGAAACCCAATAGATAGCTTTAGTTTCTCTGTTTTCTCAAATATTGAATGCATATGTCTTATATCTTTAGTAGTAAAGTATTCTAATGACTTGCTTATGACACTCCATAGAATATATTATGTTTTGTACCTTGGACATTGTAGCTTATTTACTTAAATCTCTGATAAATTATTTGAAATGTATGTGCAGACTGATTAGCACAGTTGGTAAGGTGGTGGGCTTGCACTAGTAAGACTGTCATTGGTTTGAATTCGATGTAAGCATGTTTTTGTTTTACTAGTCTGCATTGTGGTTTATGGCTCTATACTAGGCATGCATATGTCTTTTAAAAACAATAGGCAAGGCTTCCAATGGACTTGTTAGTGAAACCCAAAAGCTAGCTTTATATTCCCTTTGTTTCCTCAAATATTGAATGCATGTGTCTTATAACATTAGTAGTAATATATTCTAATGACTTGCTTATGACAACCCTTAGACTATATCATGTTTAGTACCTTGGAAATTGTAGCTTATTCACTTAAATCTCTGATACAATTTTTGTACAATTTTTTCCAGATTGGATAGCTTAGTTGGTAAGGTGCTAGTCTTGCACTGTGAAAGTAAAATTTTCATTGGTTTAAATTCCACGTAAGCATGTTTTTTATTTTTCTATTCAGAATTGTGGTTTGTGGCTCTATACTATGTAATGCATATGTCTTTTAACAACAATAGTCAAGTCTTCCAAAGGAGTTGTTAGTAAATCCCAATAGATAGCTTTATTTTCTCTTTGTTTCCTCAAATATTGAATGCATATGTCTTATATCATTAGTAGTAAAGTATTCTAATGACTTGCTTATGACACTCCATAGAAAATATCATGTTTAGTACCTTGGACAATGTAGTTCATTTAATTAGTACTCTGATAAGTTTTATTATTTTTAAGTGCAGACTGGTTTTCTCAGTTGGTAGAGTTTTGGTCTTATACTATCAATATAAGCCTATCATAGGTTTGAATCCAACATAAGTATGTTTTTATTTTCCTAGTCTGCATGTTATTTGTGGCTCTATATTATTTAATGCATAAGTCTTTTAACAACAATAGTCAAGGCTTCCAATGCACTTGTTAGTGAAACCCATTAGATAGCTTTATTTTATTCTTTGATACCTTATATATTGAATGCATATGTCATATATTTAGTGGTAAAGTATTCTAATGACTTGCTTATGACACTCCATAGAATATATTATGTTTTGTACCTTGGACATTGTAGCTTATTTACTTAAATCTCAGATAAATTATTTGAAATGTTTGTGCAGACTGATTAGCACAGCTGGTAAGGTGGTGGGCTTGCACTAGTAAGACTGTCATTGGTTTGAATTCGATGTAAGCATGTTTTTGTTTTACTAGTCTGCATTGTGGTTTATGGCTCTATACTAGGAATGCATATGTCTTTTAAAAACAATAGGCAAGGCTTCCAATGGACTTGTTAGTGAAACCCAATAGATAGCTTTATATTCCCTTTGTTTCCTCAAATATTGAATGCATATGTCTTCTAACTTTAGTAGTAATATATTCTAATGACTTGCTTATGACAACCCTTAGAATATATCATGTTTAGTACCTTGGACATTGTAGCTTATTCACTTAAATCTCTGATACAGTTTTTGTACTTTTTTATCCAGATTGGATAGCTTAGTTGGTAAGGTGCTAGTCTTGCACTATGAAAGTAAAATTTTCATTGGTTTTAATCCCACATAAGCATGTTTTTTTATTTTCTATTCAGAATTGTGGTCTGTGGCTCTATACTATGTAATGCATATGTCTTTTAACAACAATAGTCAAGTCTTTCAATGGAGTTGTTAGTGAATCCCAATAGATAGCTTTATTTTCTCTTTGATTCCTCAAATATTGAATGCATGTCTTATAACTTTAGTAGTAAAGTATTCTAATGACTTGCTTATGACACCCAATAGAATATATCATGTTTAGTACCTTGGACATTATAGTTTGTTTACTTAATACTCTAATAAATGTTATGATTTTTAAGTGCAGACTGGTAATCTCAGTTGGTAGAGTGTTGGTCTTATACTATCAATGTAAGCCTATCATAGGTTTGAATCCCATGTAAGTTTGTTCTTATTTTACTAGTTTGCATTGTGGTTTGTGGCTCTATACTATGTAATCCATATGTCTTTTAAAAACAATAGTCAATGCTTCCAATGGACCTGTTAGTGAAACCCAATAGATAGCTTTAGTTTCTCTGTTTTCTCAAATATTGAATGCATATGTCTTATATCTTTAGTAGTAAAGTATTCTAATGACTTGCTTATGACACCCCATAGAATATATCATGTTTAGTACCTTGGACATTGTAGATTATTTACTTAAATCTCTGATAAATTTTACACAACATCTTGTGCAGACTTGTTAGCTTAGTTGGACAGGTGCTAGGCTTGCATTGTCAAAGTAAGACTGTCATTGGTTTGAATCCTATTAAAGCATTTTTTTATTAGTCTGCTTTATAGTTTGTGGCTCTATTCTATGAATGCATATTTCTTTTAACAACAATAGTCAAGGCTTCCAACGGACTTGTTAGAGAAACTTAATAGATAGCTTTATTTTCTCTTTGATTCCTCAAATATTGAATGCATGTCTTATAACTTTAGTAGTAAAGTATTCTAATGACTTGCTTATGACACCCCATAGAATATATCATGTTTAGTACCTTGGACATTGTAGCTTATTTACTTAAATCTCTGATACAATTTTTGCACATTTTTGTGCGGATTGAAGAGTTTATATGGTAAGGTGCTATTCTTGCACCATGAAAGTAAAATATTCATTGTTTTTAATCCCACGTAAGCGTGTTTTTTGTTTTTGTTTTTATAATTCTTTTTATTAGACAGCCATAAAGTCACATCAAAAATAACAAGAAATCAACATCAGACAGTGACATATAATCAAATGCAAAATGCAAAAAATTCAGAATAATTAAGGCTGTGCAAAAAAAAATTTTGTAAGAAGAGAAAGGAAGGAAAATTTAATTTGAATCAAGTAATTCAAACACAGTTGAATAGCAACAATACAAAGGAGCATAAGTCACCTAGGTGTTTCGCTGCCCCAAACAAATAAAACAATAATTGTAAAATAGAGACCAATCAGTATAGCTGATAGAGAAGAAGAGAGAAAATAAAGGAAAGAAATAGAGACAGAAAGAAAAGAAGAAATAGTATAGAGCTGCATTAGAAATAATATAATATAATATATTGCCGAGGGGGAATTGGAGGAGGAATCAAATATGTATTCCCGAGAAAAAATTAAATTGCGGTTTTGGGATGAACGCAACAGTCCATAGTGGCAGGAGGAGTAAGATCGAAATAGAAATAAAGGTCTACAGACCTAACAAACACCCCAAATCAAAAGAAAGTCAGGTAATAGTTCCAACCATACGATTAGTTAAATACCACGTTGTATCCCGAAAGACCTTCCAGATACAGTCACGTTTATCCAGAGGTAAACCATCTATATAGGTGCCCCATTTTTTATGAAAAAGCACCACCCCATTTTCCATCTGGAAAGTAGCCATACGCCTCTCACAAAAGAGGACACCTAATAAAGTTGATTCCCATTCTCCGATCGACGGAGCTGTTTTAAAAACCCAATGTCGCAGTATCACCTGCTTCGCTACTGTGAACATTACCGTCAGTAAAGGAACCACAGGCGCAAGGTCAAATTGTAGAACCCAAGATGAGAAATCTGCGAACAGTAGTGGACCCACCTCCCTTGGAAGAGTTAATTTAAGAAAACGGGATAAATACTGAAGGATCTTATACCAAAATCTTTTGATCTTCCCACAAAACCAAAGATTATGTGCAAGAGAAGGGTACAGATGCAATAGATAGTATGAAGATCCCAAATAGTGCGCAAAGGCAGCTAGTGGTGTGGTGTATCACAAGGGAGGCTTTTCCCACCTCCCAATACAAGAAGAATAAAAACGATACGTGAGCTACCACTGGACCAGCGCCTCACTTCTCATGGACAGTTGTATCCCAACCTCCTTACAACTCTTAATATGGAGGAACTTCTGGGAGCATTTTCCAGAATTGTACCATGAAAAAGAAATGGTATGTACACATAGTGTGATACTGTATAAAAAGATGCCAATTTAATACATAACACACATTACATCACCAAACAAGACATTTAAAAACAATTAAGAACACAAAAAACCACGTAATAGTGGTGCACCACTATTACGTGATTTTTTGTGTTCTTAATTGTTTTTAAATGTCTTGTTTGGTGATGTAATGTGTGTTATGTATTAAATTGGCATCTTTTTATACAGTATCACACTATGTGTACATACCATTTCTTTTTCATGGTACAATTCTGGAAAATGCTCCCGGAAGTTCCTCCATATTAAGAGTTGTAAGGAGGTTGGGATACAACTGTCCATGAGAAGTGAGGCGCTGGTCCAGTGGTAGCTCACGTATCGTTTTTATGTGCAAGAGAAGCTCCACTCACTCCACATTTAGGACAAATTCCCAATTCTCCAGGATGGAAATGTTGTCTTTGGGAGGGGGATACATACTTCCTGTTCATAATCCGTAAATGTATTTCCTGCAATTTAGCAGATTTTAGAGCCCTCAAGACCGATTCAGTGTTTGCAGATACCTCATCCATTGTGGGTGCCTCTGGAAGCTCCTGCTGCCACGAAACAGAGAGAGGGGACCAGGAAGTGGATGATACCTCAATCAGGTCATTGTAAAGATAACAAATCTTAAATGGATTATACTTACAAAACGTGAGGGTGTCTAGCACCGTACGAACAGAGGTTGCCTTATCTAAGCGATCAGTGAGAGAGTTAATCTAATGGTGTGCTTGAAGATACATAAAGAAACTAGAACGGGGCAAAGAAAATGTATCCTGCAGTTGTGTGACGGAAAGCATCTGTCCACCAGGATCAAAGACATCCTTGATTGTATGTATTCGCTTACATTTCCATGTATAAAAGTGTCGGTTGCCTAAAGATGAGGTGAAATTGGGGTTGCCCTCAAGGGTCTATATGGTGATTCAAAAGGGTCATTACGAAACATCTTATGAACAGAGACCCAAGCCTTATAAGTATCCCAGAATAAAACATTGGTCTTAAATTCCTGAGGAAGTTTAGATAGTGGGGTGTGAAATAATGCTGCTGGGGAATATGGGAAAAATAAGGCCTTTTCCAGCTCCAGGTTCGTAAATAAGCCTGACTGTAATAGCCAGTCTGAGGCAAACTTAAATAATGCAGACCTAGCAAACATTGTCACATTAGGCATACTCAAGCCTCCCTTTCGTTTATTCACATAAATTCGGGCCCTGGGCATGCGGGGCTTAGCAGTCTATAATTTTTTAAAATAATTGCGAGCAGAGTAAGGAATCCTGTTTAGTAATCGTGACGGGGAGCATTTGAAGTAGATAAGCCAGTTTTGGGAAGATAACAGCCTTTATCACCGTAATTCTACCCAACAGAGAAAGTTTGAGGTCCGTCCAAGTTTCTAAACGTGTTTTAATTTTTTGAATAATGGGAGTGTAGTTAAACACATATAACCAATAAAGTTTTGAAGGAATATAAATACCTAAGTATTTTAATTTAGTAGGGGTCAGTGTAAATTGGAAAGAGAAGTCAACATAGAGAAGGGGGTAATCAATATTAGTCAGAGGGAGTAATTCGGACTTACGGACATTTATGCGGTAACCAGCAAAAGTGCTAAAACAGTGTATAGTATCAAAAATAGCCGGGATTGACATACGGGGACTTGAAACAAATAGAATCATGTCATCCGCAAATAGTCCAAGCTTAACCACCTTCCCTCCCACCGAAATACCTGAAAAAGACGGTAACTGTCTCAGTGCTATAGCCAGCGGTTCTAAAGCTGCTGCAAAAAGCAAAGGGAATAAGGGGCAAACCTGTCTAGTCCCCCTATGAATCACTAAGGGTTGGGAGAGAAATCGATTAGTGAAAATTTGAGTAGACCCATTACGATTTATGGTATGTATTATTGCCACAAATCGGTCAGGAAATTACAAAACGTCGGAGTGTTTCGAACAGATGATCCCACATTACCAAATCAAATGCTTTTTCAGCATCAAGCGATAATAAGAAAGTGGGATCACCTGCTCCCACAGCTCCCAAGGGCTGGAGAACTGTCAGGACCTTACGGATATTAGTTACTGAATGCCTGCCTGAGATAAAACCGGTTTGATCCTCGTGAATTATTTCAGGCAAGATAAATTTCAGCCTGTCAGCCAGTAATTTGGTAAACAGTTTGTAGTCCACATTAAGCAAGGAAATAGGGCGGTAAGAGGAGGGGAGAAGAGGGTCCTTACCAGGTTTGGGTAAAACACGAATCAGAGCCGAGTTAAAATAATGTGGGATAGTGAGATTTGAAAAAATAGAATTAAAGAAGGCAGTTAAGGAGTCAGTTATTTTAGGGGAGAGTAATTTAAAGAATTTCCCCAGACAAACCATCAGGGCCCAGGGTTTTCAAAGGTTTATGGGCCTTAATGGCCTCTGTAACTTCATTGGCAGTGACAGGAGCAGTAAATGAATCAGACTGAGCAGAGGATATCTGAGCTAACTGTAAAGATTCCCAAAAAGAACATTTGTTTGCCTGGTCAACATCACTATGTGAATAAAGATTGCTAAAGAAAGAGTAAAAAATATCAGTCACCACTTTCCCATCAGATTGTACAGTAGATGTAGAGACTTTCAGAGCTGTTACATGCTGGGGACCCTTATCGAATTTAAGTAAATTGGAAAGCAGCCGGCTAGGCCTATCCCCATACTGAAATAATTTGTATATACCTGCGATAAGGAATATATTATCCATATGTGTTAGAGTGTGGTCAAACTGAATCCTAGCATCCCTATACTTCTGCTTGTTAACTAACGTAGGTGAGGTTTTAAGAGATTGAAAGGAGGAAGTAAGTGTAGATTGTGCCGCCCTAAAAGCGGCATCCTGGTCCCGTCTATATTTAGACATGTATGTAATTATGTCCCCTCGCAGAACAGCTTTAACAGTCTGCCAAAACAAGGCAGGGTTAGACATATGGTCAGAGTTATTAAGACAATAAGAATCCCTGGAATCTATTAGCATGGATTTAAAGCCTGGAGTGGTTGCCAATTTGGCGGGGAAGATCCAATGTGAGTTAGTACCCAAAATAAATTCACCCTGTAATACAATTGAAATAGGAGCGTGATCCGAAATACTTATGGGATTAATAGCCGCCTCAATAATCCTAGGGGACAGATCAGTGGATACAAAAAAGTAGTCAATACGGGAAAAAGAATTATCAGTTGCAGAGTAATAAGTATATTCCAATTCAACAGGGTTATGGAGACACCATATATCTACCAGGCCCAGTTCCGATACATACTCGAGATTGATCTTGGGAAGATGGGTTTTCTGAGAAGAAGTACCCTTCCTATCCAAAACCAAAGAGGATACCAGATTCATATCACCTCCAACAATAAGAGAGGCATGGGAATAAGGTCGAAGAAGATTCGTTATCTACAAATAAAATTATTTATCATAGACAGCCGGGGCATAGACATTACATAAGGTCCACTAGGTCCCCTCCAAGGTGATGTCCAATACAATATATCTACCCAAGGGATCAATAATCTGATGATGAATGTCAAATTCAATCAGCAGGGGTTAAATGTGTTTCCTGGAGCATTGAGATATCTGTTTTCACCTTAATTAAATAGGTAAGGATACATCTCCATTTGATGGGAGAATTAATACCCCTAATAATTTCACAAAAATATGTTAAGGTGTGACATTTATATAGTCAGCAGGAGAATACATAGAGACAGCAATACGACTATAAATGGAACAATTCTTGAATGAGTAAACCAGTGCATCAAAAACAAAACAAATCCCCGCCCATCAGCAAAGCAGCTGCATAAATAGAAGAGATAGAGAGGAAAAAAGAAAAAGTCAGAAAAGAGAGAAAAAAGTAGAAACAAAAACAGGATACGAAAGCACACATAACAGTGTACATCAACATAAACAGTCAACATGGAACCGCTGTGATGTAGAACAAAGAAAAAACAACAATTAACAGGCAATACCAAGATAATGAATTTAAGAAAATTACACAATGACCCTTATAGAAAGAAATAAAGCGCCATCAAAACCATCAAACATGGAGGTAAACATAACCCACCCATCAATAAAGAAGAAATATCAGTAATATCAACCAATAGAAGAAGAAAAACGCAGTCCCTGAATGAGATGTCAGTCATTACAATCCATGGACGGAGAAGATGGATGTGAAACTGAGGACGACTGCATTGGTCCCCCGATTTCAGCTACAAAATCTTTAGCAGAGTCCACTGACGTGAAATCCTTTGGACCTTGTGGAGTGAAGATGCGCAGCCGCGCAGGATAAAGAATGGCAAATCGGGTACCGCTTTTCACCAGTTGAGAGCATATTGGAGACATTTCCCTTCTGGCCCTGGAGACCTCCGCAGAATAATCTTGGAATAGAAACAGCTGTTGACCATCCCATTGAATAAGACCTTTGTTCTGAGCCGCAGCCCATATAATTTCCTTATGACGGAAGTTCAAGCACTTGAAGATAACCGGGCGAGGTCTAGATTGATTAGAGTCACGTGGCGGACCCAGTCTATGAGCCCGTTCAATTTCTAGTGAAGACAGCTCTTCAGGAATGCCCAAGAGGTCTGGCAAGTCGGAGAGGAGGAATTTTAGGAGGTCGGGGTCTTTCAGCGACTCTTTAAGGCCAACAATTCTCAGGTTGTTATGCATGATCTATTTTCAAGATCATCTATCTTCATCATCATATGCTGATGTGAAGAAGCTAGGGAGGCGACTTGTTCTTTGAGATCTTCAATTTCCTTGAAGTTCGCTCCAATCCTATTCTCGTTCACTGAGATTCTGCGTGACATAGACACAAGGTCCGATTTCAGATCCGACACTGCAGACATGAAATTATCTGCCTGGGCTTGTAACAGAGGCTCCAGAGTCTCCTTAATCGCTTTCACTATTTCTGAGTAGAAAGGAGGAGTGGAGGGAAGCTTTTTGGAGGCATAGTGGGCAATTAAACAAATGTGGTGTCTAGGCAATCTGAAATAGATGACGGTAGCGGGGATTCAGGGCTTGGTTCCCCTCGCTTATTACCACTTCTATAGCTTTGAGGTTTCGGCGTAGAAGAATTTAAGAATTTGTCCATAATAATAATTACAAACTCATGGGGGTCGAACAGATGAGATGGTATGCTGTTAGCAATGGAAGGTGAAAAAACGTTACATCACAGCTGTAGGCGGTGGAAGATCACATAACGCAACCAAGGGGGGTCATCAGGAAAAATGCAGAGCAGACGTACTCCACCAAGGTGTCAGGAATATTCAATTGTGTTCAACAGGTATAATAATAACACCACCAGTATACAGATGGGTCCACCATTATCTTGACTAGTTTTCTGTGCCTAGTCACAACATTACTTATTAGCATAAACCCTTCATCTATTGTTCTCAGCTGCAATACAATACAGAGAACAATACAGCAGGGTACAAAGTCGTTAAAGGAGGGGATTAAGTTCGACTGGCCAGTCTCAGTTAATCCTATTAAAGATCAAGATAAATGTGGACCCATCTGTATATGGAAGAGTGAGCGCTGAGATTGAGAGAGCGTGACAAATAGTAGCGGTAGTAAATTGTTTCAATAATCACGGCGATCCGACCGGCAGCATTGCCGTGCGGGCACTCTGATGAAAAATCAATAAGCAATGAGATGAACATGATCACCTCCCACATATGGGGTGACGGGGATGGGGGGGTAGGAGATATAATTCACTTTGTGGCAGCGGACTGGAGAAAAAGTCACTGGCCCTGAAAATTGACAATAAGGATAGTAGGGATGCCTTGGCCCACTATAGAGCAATCCAGGATGTACCCAAATGTAGAATGTAGAATAAGGGACCATATAGCAGGGAATGACGTTAGGAATGATTCTGCTTACCCACACAGCCACTGCAGGTGATCCTCTGCCGAGTGATAGGCACAGATGGGTCCACGGTTATCTTGGCTAGTTTGCTGGGCCTAGGCACAACATGGTTTATTAACATAAACCCTTCATCTATTGTTCTCAGCTGCAATACAATACAAAGAACAATACAGCAGGGGATTAAATTATTACAGCAGAGGATAAAGTCTGATTGGCCAGTCTCAGTTAATCCTATTAAAGGTCAAGATAAACATGGACCCATCTGCACACTGGTAAAATCCCTTTTATTCCCCTTTTCCAGCTCTCCCCCCCTCCTCTATCCCCTTTTCCCCCTTACAACAGTCGAGGAATGCAGGGAGGGAGAGGTACAGGGAAGACACTGAATCTGTGGAGGAGACTGTGCCAGGCAGAGGTAGAGCTGTGCAGGTGTAGCGCCGGAAGTGCAGTCCTGCGTCTCCACTGGCTGCGACCGCCTGGTTCCCGATTGCCGCTCAACAGGCCACCAGCGATGGCACAGAGGGGGTCCCACATTGTGAAGTGCTTTAATAACTAGGTTCATTATTGAAGTGCACAGAGCATATGGACTATTTCTATATATTCCCCGTGAGACGTGGTGTAGGAGCAGCGCTGTGAAGCACTTTATTGTTTGTTTTAGATAAGAGTTATGTTTAAGCAGTTTGAAGCTGATCTGCTACATATAAAGGGACACAGCTACAGCTGAGATAAGCGCTTTTTAAGGAGGACTGATACCTTTTCTATAGTGGACAGCTTTATTTTCTCTGTTTCCTCAAATATTGAATGCATACGTCTTATATCTTTAGTAGCGAAGTATTCTAATGACTTGCTTATGACACCCCATAGAATATAACATGTTTAGTACCTTGGACATTGTAGTTTATTCACTTAAATCTCTGATACATTTTTTGCGACAATTATGTGCATATTAATTTGCTCACTTGGTAAGGTGCTGCGTTTGCACTATGAAAGTGAAACTGTTATTGGTTTGAATTCCATGCAGTGGCGTAACTACTGCCCCCGCAGCCCTCGCGGTGGCTTGGGGGCGAGGGGCTGCGGGGGCGCCGCCACTGATTTAGAGCAGATTGACATGCGGATGAGCGTCCGCATGTCAATCTGCTGTCTCCTCTCCCTCCCTGCTGTAACGGGACACGGAGGGAGCAGCGCGCCTCTCCAGTGTCCATCCTGCGTCTCCGTCCGTCTGGTCTAATAATGGAAGTGCCGTTCGTGAGCTCTGATTGGCTCACGAACCGGCACTTCCTTTATTAGACCAGAGAGACGGAGATGCAGGAGGGACATGAGAGAGGTGCGCGCTGTGCCCTCCTTGTCCCTCCTTCACAGCAGCGAGGGGGGGGGAGGGACACTGAGGGGACATGTATGGCACTGAGGGGGCATGTATGGCACAGGGGGCATATATGGCACTGAGTGCATATATGGCACTGAGGGGGCATGTATGGCACAGGGGGCATATATGGCACTGAGGGGGCATGTATGGCACAGGGGACACTGAGGGGACATGTATGGCACTGAGGGGGCATGTATGGCACAGGGGGCATATATGGCACTGAGGGCATATATGGCACTGAGGGGGCATGTATGGCACAGGGGGCATATATGGCACTGAGGGGGCATGTATGGGACAGGGGGCACTGAGGGGGCATATATGGCGCTGAGGGGGCATGTATGGCACAGGGGGCATATATGGCACTGAGGGGGCATGTATGGCACAGGGGGCATATATGGCACTGAGGGGGCATGTATGGCACAGGGGCACTGAGGGGGCATATATGGCACTGGGGGGCACTGAGGGGGTATATATGGCACTGGGGGGGAAGTGTGGGGGCATATATGGCACTGAGGGGGCATATATGGCACTGGGGGGGTACTGAGGGGGATATATGGCACTGCATGTGTACCTGGCACATGTGGGGGGGGGCTATATTTGGCACTGGGGGCACGTGAGCACCTGGCACTGTGGGGGAATATCTGGCACTGGGGGCATATGTGGCACTGGGGGAGGGGCTATATTTGGCACTGGGGGCATGTGAGTACCTGGCACCGTGGGGGAATATGTGGCACTGGGGACATATGTGGCACTGGGAGCACAGCCCTAGCAATAAGCACTACCCCCTAGCAACGAGCATGATGCCCAGTGCATGAAACTCCTGGCAATGAGCATGACACCCAGTGCATGAAACACCTGGCAACGAGCATGAAAACCCCTGGCACCGTGCATGGAACCAAGAGCATGAAAACCCTGGCAACGAGCAGGTAATTTAAAAGTAATTAGAAGCCTTACTGTAGGACTTAATGTGTAATGGGCATTACGGTGTGTGGCATAATGTATCACGGACATTGCGGTGTGTGTCATAATGTGTCACAGGCATTACGGTGTGTGGCATACTATATCACGTGCATTGTGGTATGTGGTATAATGTCTCAGGGGCATTGCAGTGTGGCATAATGTATAACGGACATTGCGGTATGTGTCATAATGTGTCGGGCATTACTGTGTGTTGTATACTATATCACGGGCATTGTGGTATGTGGTATAATGTCTCAGGGTCATTGCAGTGTGTGTCATAATGTGTCACAGGCATTGTATGTGCTATAATCTATCAGGGGCATTGCAGTGTGTAGCATAATGTATAACGGGCATTGCGATTCCTGTCGTCATGTGTCACAGGCATTACGGTGTGTGGCATAATGTGTCACAGGTATTACGGTGTGTGGCATAATGTGTCACAGACATTGTATGTGCTATAATGTATCAGGGGCATTGCAGTGTGTAGCATAATGTATAACGGGCTTTGCGATTCCTGTAGTCATGTGTCACAGGCATTACGGTGTGTGGCATAATGTGTCACAGGCATTACGGTGTGTGGCATAATGTGTCACAGGCATTACGGTGTGTGGCATAATGTGTCGGGGGCATTATGGTGTGTGCATATTGTGTCATGTGCATTATTGTGCATGGAATAATGTCTAAGGGCCATTGCAGTATGTGGCATAATGTATACTGGGCATTACTATAAGGAGGAAAAATGACAAATAATGTAAGGGGCATGAATCAGGATTATTTTTCTTTCCAGTGGTGGCTAACGTCTGGGCGTGCAGGTTGCAAAACTGGGGTATAAGGAAGTCTTTTCCTGCAATACCACGCCCCTTTACGCAAAGCCACGCCCATTCCAACGAAGCCACACCCCATTTTTGTGCGGCGCGCGCATGTTTGTCCCTTTCATGGTGTCAATTATGGGGGATTGGGGGGGGGGGGGGCGCCGAAGAATTTTTTGGCTTGGGGGAGAAAAACTTCTAGTTACGCCACTGATCCCATGTAAGCATGTTTTTTTTATTTTACTGGTCTGCATTGTGGTTTGTGGTTCTTTACTATGTAATGTGTAACCCTCCCTACCTCCTGACCAGGTTACTAATTCTATTAAAGTGCCTCCACCCAAGCTAATTTTCTTTAACAGGCTGCCTGGGTAGCCTGATTTCTATCTGTACTAAAGATGTGGGTTTTGCTATCTATGCAAATGTACAAATAAATATATCTCTATCTAACAACAGTATATTACCAATATATACCTGTTCTTCTTTCTTTCAGCTTCTCCAATCAATCTCCAGTACATAAATCGGTAAGTATAATAGTTTTGATTTTAAATTTATTATACTAGTAACATATAAATAACTCCGTCTGGGCATACCTCTTAAAGTTCATTTCCTAGCTACCCCACATTCCTATACAATAAAATTTGCATGCAATATACAAAAAACATGTGGTGTAAACTTCACTTGTCTGAGTGACCCGGGTACTCTGGAATTAATAAAAATGAGTTGCGCAGGTTGGGGCCCATAAGATGATAAACTACAGTAGTCTTTTATGATCCAGATACATGAAGGTGTGAAGTGTCCTTTACTGAGTCTAATGCCGCTTTAGGGAATCCTGCTTATATGTGTACATTGTAATCCTTTATCCTGGTTACTTGTGTAGTCCAAAATATATTACACTTCTCTGCTCTGAGAAAGATATTACTTTTACTTTGTATCCAGAAGCTGCATGTAGCAAACTGCCCTATGTCTTGAAGTACAAAGACACAGTGTAACTTTTCTGGTGGCTTCACTCAAATAATTTCAGATCTCTTAACATCCAGATAGTTAACTTAACAATTTTCTCTTTAGTATAGACTAATTTCTTGCCTTGAATAATTTTCCCTCGATAACTTATTGCATCAGTGTCTCTTTCCCTTAATAACTCTACATGCAGTCTCTGAGGGATTATAATAACTAGAAACTTTACACTATAATGTTTACAGTCTTATTCCACTGTATAAGCAATTTCATCTCCTTTGTGTATATATATGTATATAATCAGAATCTCCATTTCTGTGACGAGCATCCACTAATATATATATATATATATATATATATATATGTTCCTTCTGTTTGTCTATTAGATGCTCAAGTAATGATGGTCAATAAAGTACAGTATATGTCACAGAATGCTAGATAAATAAGGCGGGTTCACCCATATATACAAGTACAGTATTGAACAGTTAATCCTTTCCCTCTTACTGGATAGCATATCTAAAAAATGCCACAATACAGTACTTAATATACTTATAGTATTATGGACATATCTTTAATCTCCTGGGCGGCTAACCCTTTCTGGACCCTATGTGAGTTTATGAATTAATCCAGTCTATCAATATAATAATTGTGAGGGTAATAGTAATCCTTCCCACTTTCACTGCCAGGTTAGATTTGTGGTGCTATGCCCTGGGTTTCATATTCCTTTTTGGTGCAGTTCATTAAATGACACCAAGTTGTAATCTCTTGTCTCTGTCCCACTTGCTTATTAATGCTGTGTTTACATGAACAGCTGTTCTTATGCTGTGTAGTGGGTGGTGTCATTCACTTACATGACCAACGATCAACTCCCCCGACTCCTCCTTCAGTCTGTTCACTGGATGGCACTGGCTGCCCCCTACGTCACTGATCAGCTTGACCTGTTGATTGGGCGATGACTGAGCTGCCTGCCCTCTGCGTCGCTCACTGCTGCTCTATTCTGACAGCCGCCCGCTGACCTCAAAGCCTCCACTCTCCCTAGGGGCCCCTCGCTCTGCCATCTCCACCCAGCGGCGGCTCCACCTCAGCCATAAGGTACTGCCAAAACCTGAGTAGCACTGCCGGGACCCAGGCGCCGCTGTATGTTTACAGCTCACAGCTCTTTGGCGGCGCGGGTTTGCCCTGCAATTGCACGTCAGGTGATGCTCAGCCTGGGTAGCGCTATTTGGACCCTGCCGCCACTGTATGTTTACAGCTTATAGCCCTTTAAGCGGCGCTGGGGTACCAAATGCGCACACTAGCTAAGGGAACTCCAGTCTGATCTCCGCTGGTGAGAGCGTCCTTTTATACTCTCCCACCAGCTCCCGGCGCGTGAACCCTCTCCCTTGCACACGGCTCCCTGTTCTACCGGCACAGGGACACCACTCTGCGCATGGCCCTCTTATTACCGGCTCGCGGGTCCTCTCCTATGCACATGGCCCTCTTATTACCGGCTCGCGGGTCCCCTGTTACAACAACAGCAGCAGCAAAGACAATACTTCTCCGCACTCCCCCTGCCCATTTCAATGTCATAGGAAATGCCTCAGGCAAACCACCATGCTCCTCACCATCCCAGTAATGTTTAAACTCCACAACCATGTTTCTCTCGCTATATTCATTTATAATTATACATATCACCTACACTACTATACATGCTACTTCATTATAATATATACATAAATAGATGCATTTCATTTTTATATACACAGTACTAGATACACCTTTTTGTACATATACCATTTATTAATTTATGACTCCATATTATATTTACATATTTATAGTTATAATTCATTTCTAATGAATTAATCTAATAATGGTATGAACTTTCATATTATGAATTTTAAATGAAGTAAATATATATATATATATATGCACACATATATATACATCCCCAAACTATCCACTAAATTATGGCTAAAAACAATAACCATAATCCATGTTACAAATGCATATGTCTTTTAACAACAATAGTCAAGACTACCAATGGACTTGTTAGTAAAATCCAATAGATAGCTCTATTTTCTCTTTGATTCCTCAAATATTGAATGCATATGTCTTATATTTTTAGTAGTAACGTATGTGGTGCTAGTAGGGGTCTCTCAGCCCGTATTCTATGCTGAAGCAGATAAGGGATAGCAGAACCCAGAAACACACCTCAAGGCCTTGCCTATCCTTATTATCTTGCGGACAATCCAATATAATATCTAACATGACCTAGATGATCAAGTAGTGCTGAGGCCCAGTATAGAAACCTGTACAATTTTAATACATATTTGTGTTGTATGTTATTATGTGTTTTGTCAAATGTTTCGCCTTTTAAACCCAGGAGTGAATACACTCCATTTTATTGATATGTATAATAAAAGTTAAGTTTTATAATTGTTTTCAATACCATATGGGCTACATCAATGTGGATACACGAGTGCCCCTAAATAGGAGAGTCTAGTACCACCCTTCTTGTAATAGGTGAACACTGATTCACAATAATAGTTTAGAAATGGGTAGTATCAACCTTAATATTAAAAGATTGCTCAAGATTCTGTGCGGCTAGTCCACAATCCCTGTGTTACATTCCTTTTATTTACCGAGGTTCCCTCGGTTTCTGACTAACAAGCACGATCATTTGGTTTCTCAATAACTAAAATCTATATTATAGAATATTGTAAGCCCCATGAAGGTATTGACTAGAGATTTCTTTTGTTCTATATAAAAGCATCTTTCACAAGTTGACTGTCTCACACTGATCATGTCCACTTTTAGTTTAAAAAATGAGCTTACCTCCAAACGAAAAACACAGGACGACCTGAATAATATCTTTCCTGAGGATCTGATGGATGATATACCCAATATAAGCTGGGAGGTGAAATTTAAAAGGCCCAAACAATCTACAAAGGCAACTGCATACTAATTGGGACCTAACAACCTTAGAAAGTTATCAAAAACATAAAATTGCACCCAGTCGCTTAAGACCTAAAATCTTTCCAAATTTTGAGCTCTTTACGGATAACCTACAAAAAGAGTGGGAGGCTACCCTTTTAAAGTGTTCACAGGATCTAATTATGATCCTAATCAAACACAATTTATTAGTATTGGAGGAGTGTGAAAAAGAGATAGAAACAACTGGTAAGAAGTTACAAAATTGGGAACAAGATCTCCACTTCCAGAAATGCTTTGAGAAAAACAAAAAAGATCTAGATAACTTTGAGAAGGAAATTCTAGAGCAAAAGCGCAATAAGTTCCTCCAAGACAAAAAAGATTTTGCGTTGGGGACCATCTTCAAATGGAAAAGACCCTTTAGAACTAAGGCAGCTAACTCCAGAGAATATCATTACTCTTCTTCGGAATTGGAAACATCAGAAACAGAGGAGGAAAGTAGCCATTATCAATACAACAGAGGGTCCCTCCCTCCCTCTGCTTATAGGTCCGTAACTCCTAATTTCTCATCATCATCGTCTTTTTTAGAGACAGAACATGGTACCATGGGAGAGTACCGAAGAGGAGGAAGACGAGGAGGAGCAAGAGGATCAAGAAGAGGACGCAAAAGAACAACATGGGAGACTCCCCAACCCCAAAGACAATCCTCAAGGAACAAAGAAACTAGATCCGGAGGAGAGAGTAGATGATCTGAGGATCATCAACCTTTCTAAAATAGAACTCTCTACCACTCAACAAACCATATTGCAAAAAGGCCTCTCCTTTTCTCCAACATCACAGTTCAACAGATTTGAATGGGAGAAGGATCTCCAGATGTATGGCAGGAAGTTATTGCTAAATACATTTTTTGCTAATCAGGAACGGACTCAGAAGAGACAGGAGATATACCCTCTATCCCTCTAAGCACAGGATTAACACAAATGGATGAACAAGCTCTACAGGACTTCGAGGACTTGGCAGCAGACTCCGCCATCCCAGATACATTTTGGACAGATGCCCGAAGACCATTATGTAAACGGAAATCCACCTTTTTCCCCCAGAGTTACAACTGTCCACCAGTGCAAGTTTTCTTGGAAATGGTCAAAATGGACTTTGATGTCTTGCACAGTGAGACAAAGAAACATTGGTACCACACCAATATCTCTAAGTAAGAGACAAAGGCCCTGGAAGAAATCAAGAAGTGGGACCAGGTGGTCATAAAACCTTCCGATAAGGGAGGAAATATTGTAATCTGTCCCAGAGATATGTATGTAATGGAGATAATGAGACAGTTGGGAGATGTCTCTTGTTACAAACTTCTTACAGCAGATCCAACTGAGGTTTTATTTCGATCATTCAATAATCTGATAGATGAGCATCTACAAAGGGGTGTGATTATGAAGCAGAAGTCGGAATTTCTAAGGATGAAGAACCCAAGGATCACAACTTTCTATGCACTCCCGAAGGTGCATAAGAATGCAGAATCACCCCCAGGAAGACCTATTGTGTCCGGGATGGGGAGTCTGACGGCACAGGCCAGCAACTTCATAGATGTACATCTGCGGAATCATGTCTTAAGTTTACCATCTTATGTATGGGACAACACAGATGTACTGAAGAAAATACATGGAGTGAAGTTGGATGAACAACAATTGCTGGTATCATTGGATGTAGAATCTCTATACACTTCAATAGGACACACAGATGGGTTAGAAGCTGTACGCCACTTCTTAAGTATGGGAGGCCATAATGAATTCAACTCTTTTTTGATTGAACTTTTGGAATTCATTTTATCCAGAAACTATTTTATATTTGACAACAAATATTACTTGTGATGGGTTCCACCTGTGCCCCTACCTATGCAAATCTGTTTCTGGGCCAATGGGAAGCGGTGGAGGTATTCTCTGAACAGCTAGAAGAATACTCCATGCATGTCGTACAATGGCTACATTACATAGACAACATTCTCGTTATATGGGAAGGCAGTGAAGAAAACTAATAGAGTT